>NC_092475.1:6193750-7587500 GCF_047495875.1 Pithys albifrons albifrons
TCCATCTGACAAATCGTTTTAGATGGAGAAAGCAATACTGCATCTTTAAATGGCTACTCTGTCAGCGCATCTTGCAGGGCTTTAAATGCCCTTTGTTATCGCAGTCTAGACAGGACGCAGGCGGAATATTTGATATGTTATAAGGCAAAGATGTGACAAGGTTGAATTAATTTACCGGCTTATTTAAAACTGAATTTCAAAACATTTTTCTTTACAAACTTGTCTTTTTTTCTCCCTATCCTATATTTTTTTCGAAGTTAGTACAGTATGTTTCAACTGTTTAGACTGGGAGAGGAGACATTGGCTTACTGCAGCCTGCAGTACTTTAATTGCCCTTTTTATGACTGTCTAGACATCATGCAGATGCATGTTTGTGGTGAGAAGACATTTCCCCCTCTGGTTATACGATAGTCTGAAACCTTTACATTCCCTATCTCCTTACCCCCGCTGCCTTGGAATGCGCTTTACTCCCTCCATCCCTGAAAATCACTTTTTCACCTCTTGTTTTATGTTTTGAAGGACTCTTAAGCCCCCGTTTTCCTGCCTTTTCCTCGTGCTGGTTGGCAGGCGCTGATGCTTTGGCGGGGATGAAGGTGTGAGGAGGGGATGGCTCTCGGGTCACACTGCAGCGGGCACAGCTGGGGTGTCCTCGCACCCCGGGGTGGGCGCGGGTCACCGGCCACGGGCGCTCCGCCGATGTAAGAATGAACGTTTCAGCGAGGTTTGAATGGGTGCGGGAGTTTTAGTTATGCAAATCGATGCATTAATTAACCCCGTTGCTATAGCTACTCCTTTATTGTTAAATGCAGTGAAAAGGGGACAGGCCGTGTCCATGGATAATCCTCCCGTCGGTGCTTTGCCCCCATCCCGCCCCGCGCCCGGTGCGGGGCAGCTGCCGCCGCATCCCGGATCCTGCATCCCGCGGGCAGATGCCGGGGGAGCGCCGTGCCGGGAGCGGCCGGGCCGGGCCAGCCTGGGCTCCATCGCCTCCCCCCGAGCCCATTGTGGGGGCTGACCCGGGGGTCGGCTCCCCGTAGGATCCCTCGTGTGTCTGGGGCTGCGGCGGGACGGGACGGGGGAGCAGGACAATGGGGCGGCGGGAGGGACACAGATGGGCCGGGATGGGGATGGGGGATACTGGGGGAGAGCAGTGGAGCTTGGGGTGGGGATGTTTGGGAAGGGCAGGGATCTATCCCCAGGGTGTGGATGGGGAGGAGAACCTGAGATGGTGATGGGGATGCTTGGGGAAGGGCATATGATCCCAGGACGGGGATGCTTGAGGAGGGCAGGGGAGCCCAGCCCTGTTCCCTACCCTACTCCAAATCCCGGCTGATACAGGACTTCTCTTTGTATGCACCTGTGCATGCAAAACCCCTCACAACGAAACAGACTTCCCAGCAGATCTGCTGTGGGAGTTAAAACCTTTCTCAGGCTGTTGCTGCAGCTGAGGTGGAAGTAAATTTATTACCTTTAATTTTGTCAGATTTGGGGCGGTTGTACTCACCTCCCCCATTCACTCTGGTGTGTGTGTGTGTGTGTGTGTATATATATATAAAACCACAATTTTTTTCACATCTCTATGAGAGTGTGCACATGCATTCGCTCCCATCTGGTGGTAGCGACCAGTTCAGACCAGTTCAAGAACTGAACTTGAATCCTGCAGTGACCAGACGCAGTGTGTGTGTGTGTGTGTGTGTATGTGTGTGTCTGGGGACATTTGCATGCATTTTGCATTTTTTCTTTCCTGCAATGCATAATTATGTCTGTAACTTAAGATTGTCCTTGTTCCATGGGAGTAACTTACCTTGCCAAAGGTCACCCCTTTGGTAAGCAAAAGCCGCAGAGTGATGCAGACGATAACGGTGCTCAGGAAGCGGCAGAGGAGGGAGCGTTTCCCGCTGCTCAGCCCTGGACCGTGCTGAGGAAATCCGGTCACAGTTCCAGCCGTGTCATGACCTCTGTGGCTTTGGCCAACTTGCTCAATCTGGGTTTCAACACCTGTCTGTGAGCTGGGGCAGCCCCTGTGGCACTGCTGCCTGGGGGTGCATGTCCTGGAGCCCCCAGGGGAGGTGCAGCCTTGGAGAGGGGCAGGGAGGGGTCCCCGGCACCGCTCCCAAAGCCTGATGGGCTCCTTGGGGCTGGTAAGCATGGTGGTGTGGGGAAGCCATGCTGATTCACACAGGAGAGATGCTGGAGGAGCAGAGGCGCCCTGGCTGCAGCTCATGGTGTTTTGTGGCTTCTCTGCGCCTCCACCATGTCCCTGAGCCAGGTGTTGGTGTGAGTGGATGGGCGTCATGTTTGTGGCACTGCCACTGTTCCTGTGTCCCTCTCTGGGAGCCCCTGCTCAAGTGCTGATCCCACAGGGCTTGCTGGGTACTGTGACTGGGGTTGGGTGGTGGCACTGTGGCACCTGACCCACAGTGGGCTCTGATGTGGCTGTGGCTGAGCATGTTGGGAATAGACCGACAAATGGTTTTGCCAAGAGTGAATGGAAATGGAAAGTTTCTGGAGGCCAGCCAGGGTGGAGAGAAGTGGAAAAGGGAGGATGTCGAGGAGGGAGACCTGGTAAAACCCAGTACATACAGCATCTTTTCAGCTGGGAGAGGCTGTGGTCCATGTTAATGGCAGCTATAAACCCCCATCTCCACACCCACATGCCATCTTCACTGTCTGGCATGATGGGGTGTCCTATATAGAGTAGGAAAGCCTGTGCCATCTCACCACTTTGCAGGCAGGGGGGATGCTTTGCTGCTCTCTGCCTTTCTGTGCAGGGCGCAGAGTCTTTGTGACCTCCAGAATTAAACTTGCCTTGTTTTGATGGGCCTGGTGACAAGTGAAGCCCATGTTCCTTGGTGACACTGCAGCAGCAGCAGGAGGAGGGACCAGACCCAGCGCTGAGTGCACTGGGGGATGTGGTGCAGGTGGCTGAGGCTGCAGGTGCCCTACTGCTGCAAAGCAGCCCAGTTGCAGTGGGAGACAGGGCTTAAAGGAAGCTGGAATTGGAAACCCCATCCCTGCAATTGCTGTTAGCTCTCTGGAGAGGTGGCAAAGCCCTCCCTGGATGGAGCACTTGCTGTCTCTCCTTGGAGCGTCCGCGTCTGGCAATTTGTCTGTTGAAACAGATGTGGGCAGCGACAAACATCTATTTCTATAACTAGAAACAAATTTGGTAATTGCCTCTTTCAACAGGACTTGCTCAAGCAGGAAATGAAATTCCTAAATGGCAGTTAGCAAAAGTATTTATAGCTAAGTTCATAAATGAGATGTGCTTTCCTTTGTCATGAGTTTCTGCTGGGTGGAAGGAAGAAAAACCCTAGAGCAGCAAGCCACATATTGATCAGGAGTGTTTCCAGGGTATACCAAAGTACTTATTTATTAATGTGTTTATTTTTATTGGCTGTTAGAAATATCCCTGACAAACAAAACATGTTTTGTCTTTTAGAGTCAGCTGGTAGGGTTTGTTGCGGATATTGGGGTTTTTCACTCAATATTTGGTAGATATTTTTTTTTCTGGTTCAGGCTGCTTATGATTGCAGATAGTAAATTCTTGTTCCTATGTCTCTCTGTAGATGCTTGTGGTCAGTGGGGAGGGTGATGCTCTGTCCTCAGCTCTGCTCAGACACCAGCCAGGCCTGATACCATTGTGGTGCCTCTGGGGGAGCAGGAGATAACTCTGGATGTTCTCAGCTTGGTGGGGGCCATGAGCCTTGCTCCACATTTTCTAGCAAGCAAGCAAATTTTTACCTGTCTTTTAAGTGCAAAATCAAAATGACTTTATTCTTTTAATCCAGTTTAGCTGTTCTCACCCTTGGGAGTAACTTCAAAAGGAATGTGCTCCTTCCAGCCATCTGGGTAGGCTGGGATTAGGCTCACTGTGTGTGAAATACCTTTTCTCAAACTCCTGGAAAAGGGGAGGGTGAGAAAAATAGTTACAAAAAGGGAGACAAGAGGTTGGCGTATGCAAGATTTTAGAGTCTGAGTGTCCCAGAGAACCTTGTTGGTTCTCACTACTCTGAGGGAGCTGTTTCATGTCTTCAGGAGTTTCTCTAAACAAGTCTCCAGTTGACAGGTCTCTGCTTGGAGCCGGGAAGTGTCCCAGCTGACAGAGCTGCTGACCCAGCTCTCACGTTTGCCATTTCCATGTAAAAGCTGAGTTCTACCATGCTGATCCTGCCCTTCTGGCCCTTGAAGGGTGTCCTGCTCCCCACCCTGCCACTAAGCCGTGGGAGCTCAGGAAGGTCACTCCCTAAAAACAGGCCCAGTGGTGTGATCAGGACAGTTGTGTTTTAAGGACTAAAAGATTTTGTGAAGCCTGACCAGTCTGATATTTCTGTGACTATGAAGCATGAAATGGGGCCGTTTCCTTTAAAACAAACAGAAATGAAGGTGCAGGATGAGACCATCATTTGTCACTGACTCAGAGGATGCGATGGTTGATTACCCAAGGTGACAGAACTATACTGAACAGTTATGGCCCAAGGAGTGATACTATGAACAGGACTTCTCGGGGCCCCATCACCTGTTTGCTGGCAATATTTTTTCTCAGCTGGCTCCTTTTCTGCATCTCACTTGCCCCCTGCCCCATTCTCATCCTGCCATCACTGGCTGTCATTGTTGTTTCTTCTCATTACCTCAGAACTGGCCATCCTGAATCTGGAAATGTAGTTCAGCTGTTAAATGTACTTAAGATGCATGAAACAGGCCCAAATCCAATGGGCTCTTCCCAGCTGTCCTCCCTGTTGTCACAGGCCTGATCCTGGTCTCTTTGATGCCTTGGTGTTGCTGCAGCTTTGAGATGCTGCTGGTTAGAGCCATCAGTGGCAATATCAGTATCAAGATCATATTCTGTATCTAACCCCAGCACTTCCCTTGCTGCCTTGTAAACAAAAACAATTTCTGGCAGTCTGATGGGCCCTTGGTATCTGGTTTTATGGAGGTATTAGAAGATAAATGCAGCAGATGCTAATACAAAAATAGTGCAGTAATGACTTTGCCTGGTCTGATTGTTTCCAAGATGACCTCACAGACGAGCAGGGAGGGTGAGTAATCTGCCATCTGAAGTTCTTTGTTCTTTCATCTCTTCTTGCCCGTCCACAGCCTCTGAGAGGGAGAACACTGGTCTCTTTAACAAGTGGAACTCGGCATCTGGTGGATGAAATGGACTCTAAACCAGGAGCAGCATTCAGTGCTGCACCCTCTCTGTCAGCCTTTGGATTCCAGCTGTTGCCTGGAGCTGTTTTGGTTCTTGCTTAAATTAGAGCAGTTCAAATGTAATATTTAGCATAATGGGCATGTCCCTTTTCCAAGCAGGACTGGGAAGGATGTGCCAGGGCAGAGCTGCTTGCACTGGGCGGTGTGTCTGCTGTGCCAGGGTATCTTCCTCTGTGCTGTATGAGCAGGGGAGGGCGAGGGGCTGCAGCCCCACACTGACCCTGCTGCTACTCCAGTGGGATGCTGCAGAGCCTGGGCCCCTGCAGCCACTCATTAAGGAGCTGGGAGTTTATTCCCTACTAAAATCGTAGCTCGGAAGCGTGACTAGATTCAGATGTCTCTTTTTAAATTCACATTCTTTAGCCTTTAGTAGAAAAAATGAGGTCCACTCTGGCTATGCTGCTCAACCCACATCCTTTCACAGAGGCTTTGATGAGCATTTGGAATAACAACTGCACCTCTGCTGGACTCAGTTCTGCTGAGTTTAACCTTCAGGTCCTTCCAGGAAGCCACATGCTGCTCCAAAGCATGCCCAGATTTTGCTGTAACATCTCTCCCCTCCTCTCCACAAGTACGCTTGCAGCTGGCAGGCAGAAACGCAAGCTCTTGGGGCAGGCAGGGCTCTAAACTGAGCATGAGGACAGGCCAGCTCTGTGGAGCTTACTTTGGTCCAGGCCTGCTGCAGGCCAGTGACATCAGCATTGGCCTTTCTGATTCTCTGCTTGCAAAAGTCAGCATGTCAGTGTGTAAGGCACAGTGGTGCAGAGTGTCCTCAGCTTTCATCTTCAGCAGTGATTAGGACTTTTGTGCCCTAATTATTGGGGCGTGCAAGGTAGCGGTAAGCTCTCAGCTGTTCATGGCAAGGGCTGTCCTTGTGTGTCTCCTTGTTTTTGAGGGTGCCTCTGGGCACCATTGGAGCTGTGGTGCTCTGAAATGTCAGTGAAGACTGGGGAGGGGAACGAGTCGGGCTGTCAAGTAGCTGACAGAATGGGTAAGAGTGTCTCCTCCTCCTCTGCAGCCTGCTGGTGCCCAAGCTCTGCCCTTGCTGCTGCCTTCAGCCGGAGATGTGGGTGCTGAGAATGGCTGAAAGTCAGACCCATCACTTCTAGTTTAGGGCAGTGTCTCTGCCTCCCCACTGGCAGCGAGTTTCGTGCGAAGGCAGCAGCCCAGGTCCGTTGGAGAAAACGCTGGGTCATGTCCTTCATCTGCCTGTCAAAGCCCCTGGGTGGGTAGGGAGCAGGCAGGGACCTCTGGACAAGCAGCTGAGAAGGCTGTTTGCTAAAGAGTGCTAAGGATGCAGCCCAGGTTTGGGTTGCTGATAGACACTTACTGATGCTGGGAGAAGGGGATCATGGTGTGCTCCTGTTCCAAGACTCATTTGTTCTTTGAGGAGCTGCAAAGCTAAGAAACCTTTAAGTTTACTGTCCTGAAACTGTTCTTGGCTGAAATCCTTGAGCATCCCTACTGGGTGTCCCACAAACATGGTAAGTGCAGAAATTTGGGGAGTCATGCACAAGGAGGAAGCATGCATGCTCTTCAGCTCCCAGCTTCAAATTAATGCAGGTACCAGTCTGATTTGGGCTGATTTCTCCCCACCACCTTCCTGTCTCTCTTGAGTGGCTTCCTCTGCACATGTCCAGTGAAAAACTATTTGTACCCTTATTTATGTCTTCTACTTGCTTTTTTAATGTAACTAAAGCAGGGCCATCACGGGCTACAAGGAACTTCTTCAAACAGAAGATGCCCAAGGGTGGGGGTGGATGAAAAGATGAGAAAATTGAGAGGAGAGGCAACTGCAGTCAGGACTGTGCACATCTCTCCTGTGTCTTGCTCTGAGTCACATAGCCAGGGCAGCTCTGTGGGTATCACAGGTGTTAATGGAAAAGCAGGGATGAAAGCACTCACTGCAGGTTTGAGAACACTTTTCTTTAATTCATCCAGTTAATTTTGCCATGTCTGGAAGGATTCCGTGTGTGTACAGACCTTCCTTTCCAGTGTGGTGAGGTGTGCATGGAGGACAGAGGGCTGCAGTGAGTTGAATTTACCCTAAATCTCCAAGGATTACAGAAGAAGCTGGGACACCGTATTTAGCCAACAGACAGCAATTCATTTACGGATTTCAGGAGCTCCAGGACTGGCCGTGGCCTGGCTGTCTCCAGTCCCTGGGAGCTGAGCTAGAGGCTGGTGCTGCTCACCAGGCGCTACTGCTGGATGGTGCCCACTGAGATGCCCCAGTCCATGTCACTGCAGGCTCTCGGCTGGAATCTGTTGAGTCACACTGCTGAGTCACTCGGTACTCCGTAAATAACCACAGGGGCTCCACGGGCTGTGAGGAGCAGAAAGTGCTGCTTCACAGTTGGAGCAGGGGCTCTGGGTGCAGGCAGAGAGATACTTTGCTTTCTCTAAGCATCCCTGAGCTCTGTGCACAGTGCTGATGGATACCCAGACCACGGGCTGGGTGCTGGCAGAGGGTTCTGGCACCCTGTGCTGTGGGTTCCCTGGTCACACCTATAGGTTTGTGTCCAGTACTTGTGTCATGTTGCTGGTGATCTCTTTGGCTTCATGCCTGTGCCAAAGGCTGAGCTCCTTCTGCAGTCCCAGGAGGGACCAAGTTCCTCAGTGAGGCTGAGTCAGAGCTGGTCTTGTTCCTGGGCTGAGTGACCCAGGGAAAGACTTTGTCCCTCTGCAGTGGCTGGGCTGGGAGCCTGGGCTTAGCACTTGGCAGCTGATGCCTGTGCCCAGGGTCAGAGTGAGCCTTGCCATGGTGCATCTCCCATCCCAGGCTTTGCTGCAGCTGCTGCTTGCCTTCTTTGGCTTCCTGGGGACCTGAATTACATCATTCCCCACCACAGATCTGTGCATTGACCCATCCATAGGCTATGGCTGTGTCATCTGGGGAGGGAGGGAGGCTGTGACGGGTCACCACTGTGGGCAAAACCTTGCTCTGACCCCCTGCCTGGGCACTGCAGCCCTGCATGGGGTGGGCAGAAGGGCTGCAGGATGGGTAGGATGGGGCCAGAGAGCTCAGGTGACCTGCTGTGAGAAGTCATCCATAGCCTGTGTCTTCTGGAGACTAAAGAGGTGCTGCCCAGGTTTGTACCAGACTTGGTTACACCTCTTTGTCCTTCAACAGGAAAGTTAGAAAAGCCTCAGTCTGTTTGTGCCTGTTTTATTGAGACTTGTCAGGCAGCAGCAGGAGGGATCTCTGTACAACACTGCCCCATTCAGCCGTGGTGTGAAACTTGTTGGAGAAAGTGAAGATCAGAGGTGGAGGGAGCCTCAGTACACCCAGCATTCCTTGGCTGGTACATTAGGCACTTACAGGATATTTCTCTGGGTACATAAGTGACATTTATTTAAAAATAATCCTTATGCACCGTGACAGTGATGGCACACAGTGATTCAGGGGGAAATGCTGTTTCCACAGTTCTCTGAAACTTTCTGAAATGGCAAAAGCCGCGTTGTTCTCGGCCCTTTTTTAGTCTCTTTGACTCTTACTCACTTCCTTTTGATTTTTCTGCTGCTCAGATTCCTATCAGTTTCTAGATTAGGGGAAAGCTTTCATTTCAAACCCGCTTTCTCTCTTTCCTGTGGCCTGTGCTGTTGCTGATGCTGGAGCAATGTTGGGAGTTTCCCCGTGGTGGAGGGTCTATGCCTGGCACTCTCAAGGCCCACTGAAAGCTTTGCCTGCCTCTCTTACCAGCTCTCTTCTCTGTCAGGCACACAGACCAACCTCAAAACACAGATTTAGATGTATTTTCCCAAAGAATGCTAACAAAATAAGATATAGTGGGGCTCTGATGCTGAGGGACTGTCTCGGCAGCATCCAGAAGCTGAGGTGCATATTCCATCCATCCTGGCTAAAAATTAATTGTTGGCTCATTAACTTTGAACAGTTAGGCTTGTTTGGAAGGTATCTCACCCTGCCTGGATTGCCTCAAACGGGCTGATGTCCACCAGAAGATGAAATCAACAGCAGGAGTTGTTTCTCCACACCCTTAAGAGCATGTTTTGGATAGTCTGTGCAAGCTTGTGATCAGACTTATCATACTTGAACTGTCCCAGCAATGTTTCATGTCAGAACTAAGGGATTTTTAAGGAGCAAAATACCCAGAGGAAGTGAAAGGAAAAGCAAAGTATTCTGCAGGGGATTCTCTGCTTGCTTTAATTTTGTCTCAGCAAAACAGACCTGAGTTTTAGCACAGTGCACTGCAGCATTTATGATGCCTGAAATTGGATTTTTTAAAGTTTTTTTTCCTTGGAATTGTGGCTAGTGCAGCTGCATTTCTTCAGCTTACCCATTATCTCCTGAGTAATTTTACTTCTTTTCATCACTTCTTACATGATACACAATTCCAGTATATATAGAAATTGTAATTGAATCTCATGGATAGCTGGTTTGACCTGCAGATGTGTATTATACCTGACTGAAAACAAAGGTCATCTTGGCTGAGCCCCTGTCTGAAAGCTGTTCTGGCCACCTGTAAGTGATAGCTGCAGTACTTGGAAGGATGGAAGCAAAATAGAGGTTTGGCGATTTTTTTTCTCATTTATACTTGCCAGTGGCTCGGAGTGTTTGTCTGCCACAGAGACAGTCTTTGTGGAGGGAAGAGCATTAATGAAGTCTATAGTAAGCATTTTATGAACTGGAGTGCAGCTGTACAAGGTAAGGCAGTGCATTTAAAGTGTGTCCCAGCCTCACCTCCCCTGCGGTCGCAGAGAGCCGTGAGGGTGTGCAGAGTCTCAGTGCTCCCAGCATCACCATTGACTCAGATCACCCTGCTTGTAAAATTATTAATGGGTTTTAAACCCCTGGGTGCCAGGCATTTTGTTTATGAGCACTTGAGGAAGCTCCGAGTTGCACCTTCCTGCAGCTGCTCCTCTCGAGTTCAGAGCGTGGTCTTGAGTGGGACAAGTGGCATCGTGCCAGTGATGTGTCCATGTTGGCACTGTTCCCATAAATTCTAAACACTTTAGGGCATTGTGGTCTTGCTGGCCACGGGGTGGGCAGCAAGGACATGAGCTGCCTCCTAGATACACCTCTGAGCAGGAGAGCAGAGTCCCCAGGCTTTGGGGAACTGCTGAGTCTCCGATCACTCATTAATGTGTCCCTGCAATCCCCTGTGAAACCCTTGTTGAAGGCCACATGTGGTTTAAAGTGGCAAGCGAGCTGTGAACGTGAAGAATGGGAGGTGACAAGAGATCTGCCTTGATCACGAATACCCAGCCTTGAGGATGGGGAGAATCTGGGGAGGAAAATGCTTAGTTGCAGAACGGTTGCACGCACATTGCCCGGCTGCCGGAGCTGCCGTGTCTAGACAGAAAATACAGAAAAGCAGGTTGTGTCACTTAAATGTGGTGTCTGAACCTGTTAGTTTGAAACGTATTCTGGAATAAAAATTATGCAAAATTAAATTAGTGTGACCTTGCTTTGCATTTGGAGGCGGAATGTGCCCATCTTGTAAAGCCTCATGCATTTATAACACTTCCCTTGGGGAAAATTACAGAGAGAAATGGAATGAGGTCTCTTCTAATTGAAAAGTGACAATGATTAGGAAGCCAAATACAAAATGTGTTGAGGTTTTTTTTCCTTGTTTTGTTGTGTGTGTGTTTTTAAGAATACCAGTAGAATTATAAATTATGTGCTTTGCAGTTTGGCTTGTCTTTCATTCCCCAAAGGCTTTTTATTAGCATAGCAGCTGAATTGCACTTGTATAATAATGTATTAACTCAAACTTTGGGTTTTTAATGATCTTTCTTCATTAGTTTGACTGAGCTGCTTGGATAAAATCTTACTGAGTATATCCAGCTTTTCAGTATGTTTGGTTTGTTTTTCTCTTCTGCAAATGAAGCCCATGAAGACAAGTTAAAACAGAGGGAGAGTTGGCAGAAACTTTGGTGCCTCGAGTGGGAATGAGTCTCTTGAAACTTGAAAAGCACAAATTGAGTGTGTGGGCCTTTCTTTGGTTTGGTTTGACTTTTATTTTATTTTTTCTAAAGGCCAGATTGGGCAACCTGAGTGTTCTTGGGATTAAAGCTCATCCCTGCATATGGGATGGGTTTGCTCCTGGGCATGGTGAGACTGGGCTGCTCCTCACAGCCTGAGCTTGGGGTGGAGATGGGGCAGGAGGAGCATCCCTGCTGGGAAGCAGAGTCCCCTTTGTTCTGGTAATCATCCTGTGCCTTCCTATTGCACCTGTTGGCAAGTGTTTTGTAGTACTCCAGTCACAGGAGTTCCACAGCACTGAAAGGGGATGGATGAGACCACAGGCGTGTTGTTCCAAATCCTGACAGAATTTCCACCCTTTCTTCTGCTTGAGACTCTGCTGGTTCTATGTCTGTGTGTATGTGCAGGGAGCCTGGTTTAGGTCATTTGTAAGTGACACATCTTGTGTGTGTTCCTTCCTAGGAAGGAATTAGGGCAGCACTTCCTGATGGCCAAAACTTCACCTGGGTCACCAAAGTGCCAGGACCAATTTAGCAAGGTTTGGTTCATTTAAGGGACCTCTCATCCTAGGAAAGAAACTTTCCTTTACAACTACTTTGCTCTTGTTTTTCTTCAGAAATACCTTTTTTAACAGAAAAGGAAGTTTTCCATCACTGGCTCCATTTATATTTTTCCCTGTGTTTTCTTACCGTGGCCAAAGCACATGGTGCATTTGAGGCTGAAGTGACTCATCTTCCTAAAAACTTCTGGGTTTTTTTTGGTCCAGTTTTTTTTCTTTTCCATAATAAATTCTGAATAAAACAGTCTCTGCAACTTGTGGGCTCTGCTGCCCACAGGGAGGGGAGGCACAGGGGCTCTGTGGCAGTGCCTCTGTGGGGTCTGACTCCTTGTGGGTGACCTGGAAAGCACTGAGGGGAGCTCTGGGACATTTTGTGCCTGGCTGAGGTGCTGGGGTTTCACCCAGTCTGATGCTGGAGGTCAGCAGGGATGCTGTCAGTGCCTCATTACAGCTGGCACTAGGATATGCCTTTGGATTTTGTAAGGACACTCCTATGTAGCAGGGTTGACATGGGAAGAGTCTTTGTGCTTTTGTTTAAAACGGTTTTGTGTGGTCCTCTTTTCCCAAGCCTTTGGGTTTTGGGCTGTTTATGTATCTGGTCAGTCTGGGTTGTGTTTAGAAGCAATGAGCTCCTGTTTCAGCCAGTTCCCCCAGCACAGGACACCAGTGGCAGCTCTTGGGTCTGGTTGCCTGTCATTCCCAAGGGTGAGCCATGCTGCTTTGGGGATGGATCAAATTGTTGGGAATGTGGGGGTTTTTTAACATGCTTTTCCTCTCAAAGTGGCATTGGGCACCTTTGTGGGGTTGCTGAGAAAGACCCAGAGCTAATGCTTTAAGATTCCTTTAGCTAAGAGGCATTTTTGAGGCAAAACTCCTTTGCAACGTTTGACTTTTAATCTCTCTGTTCCCACCCCATGTGCATCCTTCTGGTAGGAGGCAGCTGCATTTTAGGGGTGCTGCAAGTTCCTCATGCATCTAACTTGAAGTGCCAGATAAGGCTCCTGCTTTCAAGGCATAATTCTGCTTTCTGCAGATGGTGGGCAGTGGCAGAAATAGCTGCTGTTTAGCAGAAAGAGCTCCAAGGTAACTGGCAGCACTTACCACCTGGACTGTTTTCTTGACATTTATTTGCTTTTACTGGCACTCAAATGCCACCTGTCAGGAGAAAACTTTCCATAAAAAAAAAAAATTTGCCTGACTCAACAGAAGCCACCCCAGCTGGTGCCAGTGGTGTGATGCTGCCCTTGGAGGTCTGCTGGGCCTTGCTGTGGATATCCAGCTATATCCATGTGTGTCTGCATAGATTAAATACAGATGGCAGCGTCCGTGATAGCTCAGGGCACAGCTACCCTAAACTGGATTTTATAGCTGTCCCCACTGAGAAGCAAACAAAGTGTAAATCCCCAGAACTATTAAATGTTGCTGGTCTGGCCCCTTCTTTATGCTGGGCACTGGAGTTGCTGCTGCCCAGTCCTGGGCACAGCAAGCCCTGGGCATTGCTGGCACAAGGGGCCTTGGGGGCAGTGACTGAGTGGTTTGGGGATGGCAGGTACTCCCTGGCTGCCAAATACATGGAAATAACGACCCAGTGAGTGCTACATTTGCCTCTAGTACTCAATTTCCCTAAGCCTCAGAGAGGTGTGAGGAATTATTTCCTTAGGAAATTTTAGGAGTGGCTTCTTTCTGCCTCCTGCCAAATGTCTGCAGAGTTAACCAGATAGTCTGTTGTTTGCTTGTTCTTGTTTGTTTGGAGGGTTTTTGGCAGCTTTCCTTTATGCCAGTTCAAGCCACTCAAGCTGCCACTGTCAGCTGGCCGAGCCCTGAGCCGAGGGATGTCTGGAGCTCCGGGATGTGGCCCCGTAGGAGACGCATCGCACCCATCTGGCGTCTCACTGAAAAGCAGGAGGTCTCCCCTCCTGCTTCCTGTGGCGGATGGGCAGTGCTGGAGAGAGGGAGCTGCCAGTGCCTGCTGTGCTGTGCCATCCCCTGGGACCCCACTGCGACCCCCTTGACAGAGGGGATGTGTGCCTGGTGTGGGGATGTGCCACAAAGGAATCCAGTCCGGTCCTCCCTGGAGAAAGGAGTGGTGGTGATGGGAAGACAATTGCAGAAATTTCACTTGCATTTAGCTAAATTGTTTCATGAGGATGAATTATGCTGGCTAATGGCTCCATGGCCCCCTGAGTAAGTCACTGGGATGCTCCTGGTTTTTGTACCTGGCAGTGGGGACATCCATCACGCTTCAGCCAGGAGGGCTTTGGGAACTGTGTCTGTGTTGTAGCTTGGAAACACTCTGCTTTGTAGATTGTCGTTAAAGATCCCTCCTAGAGATTCTTCTGTGACACTGAAAAAGTGAATTAATGAGGGTTTTTTAAAGTAAGTAGCTGTGCTGAAAGCACACAGAGCCCACGGAGCACGTGTGAGAGCTCTTAGGGGGAAGGATGAGTGGTGTCAGCAGCATCTTGGCCACTTCTGTCATTCTTGTGCTCAGTTACATGTTGCTTTTCCTGATGGCTCAAAGTCTGTCTGTCTGTGTCTCTTGCAGCGGAGTTGGAGTTTGTACAGATAATCATAATCGTGGTGGTGATGATGGTGATGGTGGTGGTGATCACGTGTCTGCTGAACCACTACAAACTCTCTGCGCGATCCTTCATCAGCCGGCACAGCCAGGGCAGGCGGCAAGACGAGAACCTCTCATCAGTAAGTCACACCCTGCTCTTCCAGCCACCAATGCCACGTTATCTTTGGCCTTGGCATCATCTGTCTCTCAGTTATTGGAGGTGGGGGAGGCTTTTAGGGGTGCTTCTGGCTCTTCAGGGTTCTGTGTGTGCCAAGTTACGGGCAGCCACAGCATCTGCCTTTGCCCTGAGCTTTGCAATTGGGATTTTGCATCAGAAAAGTAACTGCACAAGCCTGTTTTTGGCATGTCCTGTTCTGAAACCACCATGTACCCTCAGCTGGTGAGGGTTCATATGCCTTGTTTTAACAGCCCCTAACTATTGAGTCCTTTGACTGTAGTTAGAGTCTCAAATGGCACTATGAAAACCTGCTGCCTGCCTTGCACAAGATAGGAAATCCTGACAGGCTTGCTCCAGTTTTCATCAGAAGGGCCAGAAAACACCATCAGCCAGACAAGCAGAAATCTCTCCAAGGGGATGCGCGAGAGGTTCTCGATAACCCAAGCTCCCTGCTTCATAAAAGCCTGAGGAGAAACATGTTAATTGTACCTCTGACAGGGATTAGAGGGGAAACCTCTCCAGCCTCGAGGCAGATACTGGTTCCTGCAGTTTCCTCAAATGCAGTGGCTCAGAGAGACTTAGAAGGATGTATAGAGAAAAGACATCACATTTTCTTGGAGGGCAATGTATAATTCACAGCTGCCTCCCTGGCTCTGTCTTCAGCACGGGGGTATCTTGTACTGATACTTCTTTTTTTTTTTGCCTTCACCCTGAAGGATTTTAGAGCTCTTTAAACAATAGGGCTCCCTTAAGGTCACTGCTTCGCACCTCCTCCTTCACAGGGTCCCAGGGCAGGCTGGGCACATGGCTGCTGCTGTGGGATGGTTTATGTGGGCATTTGCTTTCCTGAACCAAATCTGTACTCACTGCAGGGAAAAGATCAAATATTGGGATTTATTGGTCTTTTTTTATCTTGTGTTTTTCCACTTTTTTTTTCAGAGATACAGAACATCTTTTACTAAACCAGCCTTCAGTGCAGTGCAGTTGAAGGCTGCCCAGGGCTGTCCCTCTTTTTGTCACACACCCCACACAGCAGACAAAGGTCCCTCATCAGTTGCTTTGTACCTGCAGTGAGGAAGATTCCCCGTGGGAATTGTGCCAACCCCAATCTCAGTTAACCCACCCTTCATTCCATGGCTGTGGAGCTGTGAGCCCAGCTCAGGGTTGTCTGTCCTGTAGTGGGATCACAGTGCCAGGAATGCCTGATCCCACCTTAAACCAGCTGGTGGGAGGGTGATCACTCAGACACCTCCCTGCTTTGGAGATCAGAGCTAAACTCCCTGCAAGTATCCTGGCTTTCTGGGGGTCACAGGAGTTCCTCTTCCACTCCTGTGCACATCCAGCAGGAATGAAGTGTGGGCATCCGAGCACACGAGTTATTAAAAATAGCAGAAACATTGTTTTCCTGTTTTCAGAGTTTTTTACTGTTTTATCATGTCCAGAATGTTTTACTTGAACAATGCCAAATGTTTCATTTTACATTTTCAAAGCAAAATTCAGATCAAGCCCTCTTTAATGCACTGATTTCTGTTTTCTTAAGTGGCCTTTGTTTTCTTTAAAAAGATGAAAGAAGGCTAACATGGAAAGAGAAAAGGAAATCACATGGAGATTGACCAAAAATTTCAGGTTGAATGAAAAACTGACCATTTAAAAAAACCCTATTTTTTCCCTTTTTTTTCTTTTTAATTTTTTGAATTTTACCAGGCCAAAATTTGTAACAATTTTTTTGGCCCACCTCTGTTATTTACTCATCTTTCTGACACATCAGTGATTAAATGGCTTTTCAGTAGAGTTTTACCTCTGTGCCTCTGCTCAGTCTCAGTGAGGATGTGGAGTCTTTGAAACCATTTTTTGGAGCTAAGGAGAGAAATAGAAGTGTATAATGTTTAATTTTAGGGGGGGTTTCCCCCTCTTTATAATTATTCCCCATTTCCCTGCCCATGCAGCATTTTGGAGTGGCAGCAGAGGTTCCCTGTGACCTTCCTGATGGGATGGAGAAGCCCCTCATGTACTGATGAGTGGGAATCTCATTACATTGAGATCCAGCATAATAAAGATCTTAAAGGCAGCACCTTTCAGGCTCAGCACAGTGTGCCTTTTAGCAGAAAACAGCTCCAGTCTGAGGGAGGGCTGGATGTTGGCAGGCAGAGGCCACGCAGGACTGGATACTGGTTTATGTAATCCATTAAACTTGCACTGAACTGATGTTGGGCTTTTTAAATCCCAAACTTCATTTTGGTGTTCTGACTGCAGCCGGGCACTGGAGCTGCATTCACGCTTTTCATCTTCTGAAATATTAAAACAGTTCATCCCATGGTCAGGATGCTGTTCAGTCTGCTGAAGTTGTCCTTTTTTGTTGCTGTAGCTCAAAAATTACAGCTGAAGGAGAAATTAATTTCCCTAAAGGTTTTTTTTAATGCGGTTCTCACTGACAAGCAGTTCTTGTATTACCTCGTGTGTTTCTCCATCACTGTTCTCGCTGTACTCAAACTCTGTCTCGTTATGACAAGTAACTTTATTTTTCCAGAACTAAGAATATTTAAGAAATGCTACTGAAAACTTTTTTTTTGCAACGACACTGTCCCTGCACCTTTGGAACAGTGGTATCCCACTCCCCCAAGAAAAAGTGGATTAAGTGCAGTTTCCAAGCATGTCTTTGTCCCTCAAAATGGAAAATATGAGCCCTTCTGAAGGCTCAGAAACTTAATTTGCACCATGCAGCTTTACAGAGAAAATTCTCTGACATTACTAAAACAAGCAGTTCTATAAAAGTCGAAGATTGATTTCTCTAAAAAGAAATTTAAAAGTAATTTTAGGTTCTGCAGCAAGTCCTGGAATACTTGCGGAGGCTTTTACAGCTCTATTGCTTACCAGACAGCTTTCATTTCAGAAAACCATGGCTTTCTAGACTGTTCATTGTTGAGATGGATTCAAGTCCTAAATATTCTGAAAATCAGAGGTGAGTGAGGAGAGGAAGGATGAAGGTTTCTGGCAGAGATGCTCCCACACAGAGCAGCACAGTTTTGCTCGGCTCAGTGAGGCTTTGGAGCCATCCCAGGGCCCAAGTGAAGGCTGAAAGCATGTATGTGTTGTGTCCCTGAGGCTTTCCTCTCCTCTGACTGCTGATTTCCAGCAATTTTAATCCCACTATGGAGTTTTCAGGAGTGCTGAGCCATTCCCCAGATGGGTTCATGGTAGTGTGTTGGTGTCAGTGAGAGCTTGTGGTGCTCGCCTGGGCACAGGAGTGTGTCTGGGTCAGGCTCTGGAGTCCCTGGATAGGTGATTAATAACAGCTGCAGACATTCAGCTCCTGTGGAAAACAGGTCTCCTGTCTGCTCCTTATCTCTCTGAGAATCCCATTTTAATGCTGTTTGTACTGGTTTGCTGCTCTTGCATCCACATGTTGCCTGGAGCATCATTCCTGGGCCTCATCTGTACAAACAGATGAGTTGGTGTGTGAGCCAGAGCTTTTCTTCCAAACACCTGGATATGGGATATTGGTGCAGGCTCTGGACAAGCAGCTACTTAGGGGTAGGGGATGTTGTATATGTGCCCTCCCAGTTGCCTGCCACAGTGGGATGTCCCAGCTGAGCATGGCAACGCTCCGCGCGCCGGGAAGTGCCGGGCTGCGGCCGCCTTCGTGGGTGCTGGCTGACATCACTCCCAGGAAAGGGGGAAGCAGATGGGATATTGCCATGGCACTGCCCACTGCCAAGTTAAATATAAAACATCTAGCAGAAGGCAGCGGGGTACTCACTGCTCAGGAAGTCTGCCATGGGGGCATGGCAAAGTAAACACAATTTTGGGAGTGCTTCCCGCTCCTTCCCGCTGCTTCGGCGTCCTCTGGGATGAAGTGAAGGACTGGCAATGCATGTGGTGGCACTGGAAATCCTCCCTGTGCCCTTTGGTGTCAGTGCCATGGCTGAGGAGGGAGGTAGAGGCAAGGATTTGGTCTGTGGCAGATGAAATTCCTCTTGGATCTTTTGGCTGCTGGGGGAATTTGACTGTAGCCTATCCCTGCAGGCAAGAAATCCATGCAAAATGAACCAGACTAAACAGTCAATGCCTGTGTAAACAGTTGCATGTTGGAATCTCAAGGTCTGTATGAAACACGTGGGCTCAGCCAGCACATTCCTCAGCTGTGGCCAGGGAAGGTGCTGGTATTGTGGCATTTAACCTCTGCTCCAAGGAGATGCTCCCAAAAAATACCAAGAAGGGAGAAGAATCCAGGCAATCTCATTTCCATATAAATCACTGTTTTCCTTTCACTAGCACCAGGATTGCCTTGAGGTTTATGTGCAGAGCTGAGCTTGAAAAACAGGAACCTGATGGATTCTGTCCATATCTGATACCATGTGTGATACAACAGGAGAAAATATATTCAAAGTTGGGGAAAAAAAGAAAAAGGGAGGGCGGGGGGAAATGATAGGAGGTTTCTCAGCAGATTTTAACGCAGTGCTAGTGCTGTGTTTTGGGCAGTCAGTGCGTGTTGCAGGGGGGTGTTGAGGCTCCTGGCACAGCCTGAGGTCTGGCACTGCCCACGGGGACACCCTGGCTCTGTCTGCTCTCTGAGGCTGTGGAGGGGAATCAGAGATGCTGCTGTGGCTGCAAGGGAATGCAGCAGCCTGTTCCCTTGTGTGCCGCAGCCTGGGATGAGGCCAGATGTGCATCACAGCTGGATGAGATCCAGGGAGGATCAGACAGGCAAAATCCCTTCTGACTGTATCAGGGAAGGTGCCCATGGCATTGTGGTACCACCACAGCATATCACAGGGTGTCAGAGGGCCACGGGCTGCCTGGATGCCCCCCATCATTAGAGAAATAGGTGTTCTCATAGCAGGAAGGTGTGTGGTTTGCTCACCTGGAGGGCTCTGCTGCGTAGGCTTTGAGTGGGACACTTAAAGGGAAAAAGGGGTTTTCTTTTTCCCTTGGCATTTTTTTCCACTGGTGGTAAATACTTCTGCCTGTGCCTGACTTGCTAGTGCCAGAACTGGAGATTCACCTGCAAGGAACTGAGAGGTGCCAGCTATTCCAGGTTGTAATTACAAGCCTTCTGGCTGTTTTCCTCCAGCCCTGCCTGCCAGAGGGATGTTGCTGTATGTGAATATTAGCAATATTTAAATATTTCAGTCCCTAAGGCAAAAGTGTCTGGGGTGAACTGTGTATGCTCAGAGTATCACCAGCAGATGGAAGAACCTTTGTTTGTTTGTTTTGATCATGAATTGTAAACTAATCTCAGGGTTTAGGGGAAATTGTGGCTTTATCATGCCTGGGGTTGTTGGCGCTGGGGTTTGGATTGCAGGATCAGGGTTATGTTTGCAGCGTAAGGAAACTTCTACACCTCAGTCCCTCAGTCTGTTTTAAGCCTAAGACCACTTACTTTATGTGGAAAAAAGTACTCTGGAACCATCCGCTTGCTACAGATTTCTATTTTTTTAGCCAAATCAAAATTAGGCTTAACATTTGGCTATTCACTTATTATCTTTATTTTCCCATGATTTCCTTGATTGTGTGCATCAGAATGTGGGTGTGAGGGTTTTTTTTTTGGTTTGGTGGGTTTTTTGTTGTTTTTTTTTAAAATTCTGTCATTATTCCATGGAGCACTTTCTGATGTCTTGTGAATCACCCACGGCTCATGGATCACAAATTGAAAAATACTCCTCTGGCATGTTTGAACCAGGGAAAGAACCATGCTGGGTGTGTGGGGGCGGGAGGGGGGAAGTCTGCAAATGGGAGAGGGTTGTTTGCTGGTGTCGTTCTCATAATTCATTCTGCAAATGATGTATTAAATAGAAATGGAGATGAAAATGGAGGGAAATTTTAATCAGAAGGGGTGTTTTTAGTGGTGATATTGCAATACCTTTAGCACATACTTACATGACACACAGAATATGTGATCATATTGAATTGCCCGGTCATGTGCTGTGTGTTGCTGCAACAGGGCAGGAATTTGGTGGCAGCAGCACCGTCTTACCTGAGCTCTGGTGCAAGGTGAGACCTGTCACGAGCTGTTTGCATAGGGAGCTTAACCCACCCTGGCAGTCAGACTCACTCTGCCCTCTCTTCTCCCTTCCAGGAGGGAAGCCTGTGGCCTTCGGAAAGCACCGTGTCGGGGAATGGAATAACAGAGGTGAGGGCGATGCGGGCTCTGCTGCCTTTCCTACCGTCCCACACTGCAGCATCTCACGCTCCTTGCCCTCTCTCACTCTCTCTCTCTCCCTCCCAGCAGCAAATCTACACCCCGAGGTCCAGCGACCGCCTGGCAGTGCCATCCTTCCTGCAGAGGGACCGCTTCAACCGGTTCCAGCCCACCTACCCCTACATGCAGCACGAGATCGACCTGCCGCCCACCATCTCGCTGTCGGATGGCGAGGAGCCGCCGCCGTACCAGGGACCCTGCACGCTGCAGCTGCGCGACCCCGAGCAGCAGATGGAGCTCAACAGAGAGTCGGTGCGGGCACCCCCCAACAGAACCATCTTCGACAGTGACTTGATAGATAACTCGGTGTACGGGGGGCCGTGCCCCCCCAGCAGTAACTCTGGCATCAGCGCAACCTGCTATGGGAGCAATGGCAGGATGGAGGGACCGCCACCCACCTACAGCGAGGTCATCGGGCACTACCCGGGCTCCACCTTTTACCAGCACCAGCAGAACAGCAACGGGATGCCCCCCGTGTTGGAGGGCAGCAGACTCCATCACTCACAGATCAATGGCCTTGAGAGCACAACGGCATGGAACAAAGAGAAAGAGAAACAAAAAGGGCACCCCTTTTAAAAAAAAAAAGAAAAGGAAAAAAAGGCAAGAAAGTAAATTAAACACTCTGCACTTCTCAAAAGAAAAAGGAGAGAGAGAGAGATGAGGAAGATGAGCAAAGAAAAAAAAAAGCCCTTCCCCATTTCTCCGTGTATAAATATTTACTTGTTATGTCTGGTCTGAATGCACAAGCCTACCAAGCTTGCAAAAACATTTCTTTATTGAGCTGTGTCTAGACGTTTAAAAAGGAAAAAAAAATCAACTGTAGTCTTTTTTTTTTGTTTGTTTCTAGTTGGGCTGTGTGTGAATGCTTTTTTTTTTGTTTGATTATTTCACTTATCTTTAAAAACAAAATATTTGCACAAAAACCATTTTGTTTAAAGATCTGCAATATAAATATATAAATATATATTAAAAATAAGAGAAAGTGTATGTGTAAGGAGCAGGAGTATTTTTGTATTAGAAGAGGCCTATTCAAAAAAAAAAAGTTGTTTTCTGAACTAGAAGAAAAATGGCAATTTTTTGAGTGCCAACTCAAAAAGTGTGTATTACATTGTAAAAAAACAAAAAACAAAAAAAATCAAAAGCAGGGGTTTAGAGTTATTTATATAAATGTTGAAATTTTGCACTATTTTTTAATATAAATATGTCAGTGCTTGTGTTGGTCGAAGCCTCTATCATGTCTACCATGAACCTGTTAAGGGATCTATGTCGAAGTGAAGAACAAAGTAGCTGGAAGGGGAGGAGGATCGCTGGAGTGGGGATGCAGCCCTGGGAGGAGCAGGGAGCGAGGTGCAGCTTATGCAAAGCCTTCATTTCCAGAGTCCCTGCGTGTGGCCAGCGACAGCCACGCCTTTACACATTCCCTACAAAGCAAGAGGAGCTGGTGTGTGTCTGTGTGTCATCCAGTAGGATTATTGGAGTAACAAGGTAAAACGAAAACTCCCTGCTTCCCAAAGTCAGAAATGATTGAAGCAGGCAAAAATTACTTGATTTTTTTTTTTTTGGACAACCTCTAACTTTTTGGAGGGGGGGGTGGTTGGGATGAGAATAAACTTCTGTGTCTGAAGGAACAAAGTGGTTTTTGGTTTATTTCTTTCAATGTTCAACTGAAGGGCCCTGTTGGAGGCAAAGTGGTGATGGTGGAAGTCAGTGTGAGTAACTGGTAACGCACCCACTGGCTGCCTTTCAGCTGGGTTTAAATGTCTTGTTGCAAAGTCGAGCTGAGAAATGTGGTGGTGGTGATGATCATTTTCATTTTGTATCAGCCTCCCAGAGCTCTGTTTGGGGTAAACAGATGCAGTCGTGTCTCGCAGCTCCGCCGTCCCTGGTCATCATGATTTTTTTTACATTATTATCCCAGCTAAAGAGGCAGCAGGTACAGTAGATGGAAATGAGTCTGCTCCTGTGATGATGTATTAATTAAAGGCTACAGAAATACGCTTAAGGCTTTAGAAGCAACCCCCCTTCCCTCCTCTGCAATGCCCTCACCCGACGGTCCCACCGCCCTCCCGCCGCGGGTGTCGCGCGTCGTTAATTTATCTTGGTTTTGGAAGCGTTTTTGTCTTACGATGCTCTTGTTTACATTTTCTATCACGTAGGTGTCTGGGAGGTGTGTCACCCTCGCGGTGAGTCTGTAGGTGACGGAGCGAGCGAGTGGGAAACCTGAGAGAGTGAGAGAGAGGAGGCTGAAGGGACAATCCTGCTGTGGGTCCCGTCTCTCCGAGCGCGAGGAAGGGTCGGTAGGGAACCCCAGAGAGCGAAGCTTTTACGAGGGGGTGTGATTTGATTTTTCTGCAGGATGCTATCTAGTAGAGTGACATAAATGAAAGATATAAAGGCAATAAACTATTGTTTTTAAGCAACTTTTCTATTACTTGAAAAAAACAAACAAACCCTAACCATGAGAACAGTTTTGAAGTTCTGACCATTTGAACAATATTTATATATATTTTAAAGAAGATGATGAATAGCTGAACTTGAAGTTTGATCATTATTTTTTTGCTTTTTTTTTAATTTTTATTTCTGTCTAGAAATAGTCCTGTACCTTCTCAATATTTCAAACTGCTTTTCCACAGCTCTTGAAATCCTCATAGCTTTACAGTCATGTAACCTAAATTTTGCTGACCTAAAAAAAAAAAAAAAAGCCAGAAAAAAAAAAAGTAACGCAAAGGAAATAAATCTAGTTTGTCGTGAAAGGTACAAAACTGATGAATTTGTACGAGTTTTTAAAATGTATCTTTCCTTTATGTAACATGTCTATTTAGTGCCTTATTAAAGAAACAGTAACCCTCGCTTTTTAGAGAGGGGAAAACAAAATCATCCTTAGTGTCACAAATAACCAGCGTCTGGTCTCTGGCTCCTTTGGACCTTGCATTCACTTTTCCAGTCCCTTTTTTTCCCGGAGCAGCTCCCTGTGCCTGGCCCTGCCGGCTGCTCCCTCGGCCGCTGCTCTGCTCCGACTGTTCTTAGGGAACTTGAACACGTTTATGCACATTATCCTACCCGGGGAGGTAGGAATCTGGGGTGGATATTGTAAATGAGATACCAACCAAAAAAGAAACCGAAATATAATATCTACTGCCCTCTTGAGCCAAAATGTGTGAATAGTGTTGTTGGAGTTGGGTGTGTTTGTGTTTTGTTTTGGGGTGTTTTTTTTGAGGGAGGGGGGCGGGTGGTTGTTCAGTGATCTGAACAAGTTTGTTTGCTACAAAAAACAAATACGGTTACCTCAGCAGATTTTGGGTGGAATATGCATCACATGTTTCAAACTGAGCAGTGAGTAAGGAGGTGGCGTGGGACCAGAGGTTGTTAAGTAACAGGATTGTCTTGTCACAGGGTGTCACCTGGACACCAAACCCCATGGAAAAGTCAGGGAAGTGGGCAGAGGCTGGACAGCCATGGAGGGGTAGTGGGAGAGGGTCTGAAGATGCAGTGCAATTGAACCCAGCTTTCATGCTTGAAGTCCCCAAAATTTCAACCAATTCTCTTTTTTTTTCCCCCCTCCTCCTCCTTCCCCAATCCATTTCCAGTGTGAGCTTTTATTTCTCAAGTGTCAGCCCAAGCTCTGCAGTTGAGTGATCAGTTTGTTGAATTCCTGGGTCCAGTTTCATTTACCTCTTCCTCTAGTTTGGGCAACTTAATGAGTGTAAAACAGGGTGGCTCATCAACACCAAATTTGTGTTGCAAACGATGCCTTTCAGCCCATCCATGCACAAAACCTGAGCTGCCACCTGTCCCCAGGCTGGTGCAGCCCCAGGGTGGGGTGGGGGAGCCCCGGGTTGTCCCAGGCAGCAGGTGCAGCTCCTTGATGGAGCCAAGTTGTCACCTTTTGTCTTTCTTTTGTCCATGCCTCTCTTTGCAGTCCCAAAATCTGTATTTCAAGTGCAGATACCAGACCTTGGGCCCAGATCGACTCCAAGTTCTGAATGAGTGTTTAGAAATAATGGTTTGTTCTTTTTTATTATTATTGTTGTTGTTGTTGTTGTTATTATTATTACTATTTAATGTTTCTTTTTGCCTCGGGGTCCATTTGTTCCCAATTCCCACGTCCTGTATTGCCACCCAGGCAGAGAATTTGCTTTGCACACCCTTGCTGATGTCCCGTTCCCTCTGGCCTTGGTGCAGCTCAGCAGAGAGCGGTGCTAGAGCTGGGCTGTGGCCCTGCTCCACAGGTGTCTTGCAGCTTCCAGCAGAGAGATTCAGGCCCCTTAAAAGTGATTTATTTTTAAATAAATTCAGAAGAGACAAGGAACTGCTAATGCTTAGCAACCTCGTGTCCTCCCCTGCCTTTTTGCTCGGAGTTTTAAGTCATGTTAGCTTTAAAAGGGGTTGTTCATCTTGCCGAGTTTCTTAGCTTACAGTACGGCAAACAGCATCCTTAACGTGCCCCCAGATCTTAATGGCCTGGAATGGGAACGTGGCTTTGTGGATCTGGATGGGGAGGAAGGATGGGTTTCATTTGGGGCTGACACTGGGGAAACATGTGTTCCCTTCTCAACCCTTGATTTCACCACTTTGAAGATTCAGCTTTACTAATCCAGTGTGTTGTTTCCATAAGTGTTATGAAATTCATTCTGTCTTAAGTGGGGGGTCGAAGGATGTCCAGTTGCTTTCTGGAGAATCACCCTTTTGTGTGTGTATGAAACTATGAAATTGCACTAACTGCTATATGAAAAAATAAAGAAAAGCCCAATGTTTCTACTAAGGATCGGGAAAAGACTGAATCAGATGTGTAGCATTAACAGTGCTAGGCCAGAACAGAATGAATTTTTAATCTCTTCTGTCTCTGTACCACTCAGAGATTTTCTGTGTACAACACAAAGCTACAAAAAACAAAAAGAAGTTTTCCAGAAACCGCGCTTCAAATTTTTGCTGTACTATAGAAGCTCATGAAGGACAACATTAAAGTCCTAATTTGCCTGCCTTAGAGACACATTTCATTGTATTAATATTTTCTTAAACTTCCAGTTGCATTGCGTTGGCTTTGGAGTTTGTTATAGGCAGTCCTGTATCCTGAGTTCTGTTCAATTTAAACTTATGTAAACTATTGACAGCACATGCAATGCAGTACTTATCTATATTTTGCTGTTTTAGTATGAATATGTACTCTGATGCCAATTTACAAAACTCTGTTGTAAACGCTTCTTGTGTACCAGTAACCAATAGTGGCAATTATATGTCATTCTAAAAGCTGCAATACTTATACAATAAATTTTACAATACTTTGGAAAATTTGCCTTCACCTTTTGCTTTGTTACCCCCCCCAAAAAAAATCAATTTGTCAACACAATGTAATTTCAAAAGCTCTTCCTATTTTCTTTCTGAATATTGGAAAATGGATCTGCTCAGTTTGGGGTATTTGTGTGGGTTTCCCCCTCCTTGTTCTGGACAGCCACCCAGGCTCTGTATTGCCCGCTGTGTGTTCCCCGTGCAGCTGTAGCTGGTTCTGGTGTATTTGCATGCTCAGTCCATGTGTGCCTGTGTGTGTGTACAGCTCTGTTTCCTCCTGAGTACATCAGGTGGCACAGCTTTAACCCCAGAAGAAGCATCCCTGGTTTGCACCATTATGTCCAACACTTGCGGTCCTGCCTTTCAGCCAAGAACGTCACTGATGGTCAGAAGGTCTTAACTTGAATAACGTCAATCAACAAGAACTGCGTAGATTGACTCAAATCCTAAGCACAGATAATTTGTGTGACTTCTTTTTCCTTTCTGAGACTGTGGTCAAATTGCAGTGATCACATTAAAGTGATTGAAAATTTCACTGTTTGCAGGGCGTTTTCTTTTGTGTGTCTGAAGGATGGATGTCCTGTAGATTCACCCAGACCTTGGGATCCCTCTTGGGACTGAGGAATATGTATTCATTAATCCCTGGACTTGGTCTGAAGGTCACCAGCTCTGCCCAAGCCCTTGGTCCCCTCAGCCCTTCTCTCTGGATGTTCAAACCCCTCTGTTTCAGGTGGCAGCACTGTTGGGAGTGGCCCCTGGCTTTGACAAGTAGCTCCTCCAGCTGCTTTGGATGGGCAAATGGTGGACCCTTGTCTTTAATGTGGGCATGAGGAGCTCCTGTGGGCATCAGTGGGAGGTGGGGATGCTCTGCCCAGACAGTTACTTGCAACACAGCCCTGAGCTCATGGCCAGCTGGGAAAATACTACTGAGTTTGACTAAAAGCAGCTTAATGACAGCCCAGGGAGAAGAACCCCAAATCCAGCCCTCTGGCTCTGATTCCTGAGCTGTGCCACTCACCTCCCGGTTGTGGTTTACTTGGTGGGATTCCTGGTGTCCATTGCTTCTGCAGAGGTGAGCCAGGGTGATGCAGTGCTGGAAAGCTGCTGGCCTTGGCTGGAACTCTTTTCCCTAAGGTAGGGAGTCAGATGTTTTTAACATGGTGCTGATGCCGATGGCCCCAATGTTGGCTCAAATGGCCTCAACTTTGGCTCAAATGGCTCTAAACCCTTTTTCCCATCTCATGCACAAAGAAATGCCAAAACACTAAATTTCTTAGAGCAGGCAATGCCCCTGCCCCACCCTCAGGATCACAAATATCCAAGGGGGATACATCCCCCTTGCTCCAGGCGTGGCGAGGCAGGGAAAGGACAGGGTTTGGTTTGAACCACTATTTCAAAATGACATTTTTCATTTTTGGATTCATAGCTGAAACCAACATCTTCCCACAGAAAATGGGAACTCAGCTGAAACCACATTTTCCAAAAGGGAATTTTTTTTAAATGATGGTGGAGGGGGAAAAAAGGGGCAAGTTAAACCCGTGCCGTGCGTGGGAATGGGCAGGGAGATGCTGTTACTAAGCTACCTTTCCTCAGCTAATGAGGTGATCTGGGGACGCTGCAGCAGCACTGATTGGCAAAAGATTATTTTTAACTTTTTTTTTTTGCAACTCAATGAAAGAAACAATTTTGTGACTTTTGGAAACCCCAGGTGGCTTTGCCTTTGATTTTAAACAGATTTCTGTGCTGCAAATTGAATGGGTCTTAGGAAGTAGGGTTCAGACTTTGCCTCTGGCACGAAGCCCTTTTTGCAGCTCTTGTGACCTTACCTGGTGCATTAGATGGAAGGTGCAAATTCCATCTTCAAAGAATCTAAGCTTTACAAAAGCACTTTTTTTTTTTGTCTCCATATTTTATCTGTTTGTCCTAACACAAACTCTTCCTCTCTGCCTGCCACCTCCCCTCTGCTATTGCTCTCCTGTTTCATCCTCCACCTGCATTTAGTCTGGTTTGTGCCTGGAGGGCACAAAACAAAACTTCCCTGGGGCTTGTTCAGCTCCAGTCCTGGTGCTCAGGGATGGGGTTCATCCCACCAGTGATTTCCGAGATGGCTTTGAGTGGGATGCTTTGAGATGGGAAACCTGAGCCAACCTCTTGCTTTTTCTCCATGCTTGGAGGCTTTTTCTCCATGCTGGCCCCAAAGTCCCTGTGCAGACAGGGCCCTGTCTCACCACCAAGGGAAGGCAAGCCTTGGCCAGGGGAAGAAATCCCCTGTAAAGTGGCTGGAAAGACAGATTCTTCCCCACAGCGAGGGCTCCAGTGATGGGTTTCTGTGAGATTTATTAAGAAATCAACATGGTCTCGCAGGAATCCTGCTGTTGACTCTTCCAACTCTAATGGGAATTTACTCCAAACACTTGCTGCTAACCTTTTTTTTTTCTTTTTTCTTTTTCTGTATAAAGTCTAGAAGATCCTACTGCTTTGGCATAAAACAGGATTGTATAACAGTGTTAGCAGCACAAGCAAAAGACTGGGGAGGAGAAAAGAGGAAGTAATTCCTGCCTTGTGCTCCCAGACATGATCAGGCTGGAAAAGCACTGCCCAAGATTCCCTTCATTTGAGGTCTGATTGGGTGAAAATTTCCCCATCTCCCTTGCTCAGGAGCCCTGCAGACAACTTGTTCCTATCCTTGGAACCCAGTGAGGAACACTCACGGGTTTTGCTTGGTGAGGGGGAAGGTGTGGGCAGGCAGGGACAGGCAGGGAGCTGGCCCAGATGGGATCTTTGTCCCAGGTGGGAACAATCTTCCCTTGGCCCAGGAGGCAAATTTAAGCAGCTCCAGGAAGGGTGATGGTTTGTCTTGGGGTCTTTGCTCCTCTGCTAAGTAGGAACTACAGGAGTTTCTGCAGAGGGTGTTTCCTGACCACTCTGCAGCTGTGGGAGGCATGGCTGGGATTTGATTTAGTGATGCCTCAGGTTTCTGAAGCTGTCTGAGTGATGTGAAGGAAAGATAAACCTGAAAGAGCAGCAACCTCTTTTTGAGGTGAGATTATGATTTATGGCATTTTTAAGGGTCCCCGAAACTGGCTTTCAGGCTGTTGTGGAGCCACATGTTGCCAGAGCTGTAGGTGTGCTTTTTCTGCCTGCGTGGCTGCAAGTACATTGATCATGGCAGCTCCAGGGCCTTCTCCCTGTCTGCCTTTCCCTGGAGGAACATGACCTGCTGCTCCCAGAGTGAGTGGGTTTCACTGACAGCTGAAGAACACCCCTGTGCTACTCAGCAGGTTGGGTTGGTGGCTGCACTGCATCTTGAGCTTCCACCCTGTGTCTGCTCATGGACAGCCTCCTGTCAGGTAAGACTGAGGTGCATAAATGAAATTCAGAGCACTGGCTGACCAAACTGATGTTTCTGGATTAGGTAGAGGAGAGGTAACATGAAGCTCTCCTTGCAGTGCACTTGGAGCAGGGTTTGCAATGCAGAAAATGTGGGAGGGCATTGACTGCTGGTCAGGATTCATTGGTTGTCAGCTCCTGGTGGGTGTTCATTCCCCCCTCATGCAGCACTCACTCTTGGTTCAAATAAATGCACATGGTTGCCTTGAGATTGATTGTTAACAGCAGCAATAAATCAGTCACAGCAGCCAGTGGTGAGTTTTGGATGCCAGTCAAAATGCAGCTCCTCGGAGTATTTATCTCTGTGAAGGCAGGGAACCTGGCCATTGAACAGTTGGATCAACGTGGCTCTGTGAAGCTGCATTTGATTAAGGGAGTAACTCTGCAGGACAAAGCTATTCCTTGGTGTTGCTGTGCATTGTTAATAAGCAGCCTGGCTTTAAAAACATAGAGACTAGAGATGTGATTATAAAGCCCCTCCATGCATCACCCTCTGAGCAATGCACAGCACCAAGGCAGGTGGATCTGCACCTTCTCCTTTCTGCTGAGGCATAAATGGAGAGTAGAGGTGGCGTTTACTGCAAGGGAAGCTTGGCACACATGCCATATCTTGTTTCCTAATACCACAGAAGCTACTGGGCTACTTTAAAAGACCTCTGAGGGGCTGTCCCTGACCAGGTACACCTGACTCTGAGCTGCTCAGCAGCAGGAGGTGGGAGTGGCTCTGTATGTCCCAGCAATCACTGCAGTGTCACAGGGGGTATGCTCAGTTTGCCAATCTGTGTCTCCTCTGTGCTACCAACAGAGGACAGGCTGTGGACACAGCTCCTGCTCCAAGGCAGCACTGCTGAGTCCACATCCTCGGTACCCACAGCAGTCAGCTACCTTTTTGCTAGAAGTCTTCACAGTTTTCTAGTACTTGGGCCCTTTAAGATGGGTAAGAAGCATCTAAACCACTTCAGCTCTAAAATAGTCAAGCAAACATGCAGTCCTGCAAGACCAACCCCTTCAGGGTGTTTTGAGGAAGGTCTCTGTAGGTCTGGGTAAGCAGCAGAGCTGGTGTGAGTGCAGGGAGGGAGCTGGTTTAGGTTTTAAGCTGGGATCAGTGGGAAGATGATGAGCTTTAAGCACAGGTTCACTCCAGACAACTGATTAATATGCACACTCAGATCTGGTTCTTGTTTCTTGAATCTCAGCCCTGGGCTCTGCGAGGTTCAGATGAGCAGAACCAAGTTAAAAAACAAACATTGAATGATCCTGATGGGCCCAGCTGCCCACCTCATCTCTATTTTCTCTTGAAAGCTGTTGTTTCCGTGTGCTCTGCTGAGCAGGTCTGTTGATTTTCTGTTCTGAGGAGGTTCTCCAAGAGCCTGGCCTGGTGCCCTGCTTCCCTGCTCCCAGGGCAGCCCTTCCGTGGGCATGGAGAAGCCTGAACTAAATATAAGCTGGGGAGGGGAAAAAAAAGGGGGAGTTGGAGGAGGCAAAGCAAAAGGATCTGTTTATTTTCCCTCTGATCTCTGAGCCCTGTTATGTTTTATTGCTTTGCAAACAGGAGGTCTGGAAAGCTTCCTTCCCTCCTGTGCCAGTGCAAGGTCAGCTGGGTGCATAATTCTTGTGCTTGAAGTACAAAAATACTATGACTGGTTTTACAGTCATGTTGTAAGAGTGGCATGAAACTGGGACTCCATTTGCACTCTCCAGGCCAGGTTTTACTGTAAATGCCCAAATAAACTATTTATATAAACAGTTTCACTGTATTTGCTCAGTGCCTGGATGCACTTGCACCCTGCTGCTGAGAATTTAGATCTGATGAGCAACCTGTGGCTGAAGAGCTACTTTGGTTGCAGAAAGCCCGTCTGGAGGGTGATGCAAGGAGGTGTTTTACATGCAGCAGATCTCAAGGAAGGTGAGGCACCTCCAGAACGCTCTTTCTTTAGGTATGCAGAAGGATGTGGTTGCAGTTGCCTATAGCCTGGCAGTGCTTCAAAAGGAACCCTTCCGTTTTGGGGTGTGTGGTGTTTGAGTAGCTGTGTCAGAGAACAAAGGGACAGCCCCAAGGAATGTAGTTGAGATTCCTCACTGTGTAGAAAAGCCTGGTATGAAGGAAAGCTTCAAGGAAGTAGACCAACTTTTAAAAATTTGTTCACGTTTACTCAGCTCTTCCCATTCGTCAGAACATGCCCAGCTCCCCAGCAAGGTTTCAGCTCTGAACCGAGATTTCAGACTGAGTCATGAGCAAATGTAAGTGGTTGTGAGTAATTGCTGGAACCAAATGTGAGTTTGGAAAATGGGCTTTGTCTTTTCAAGTTTTGGTTTATGGGAAAAGGCAATGGTTTTCCTTCCGTGCTCTGGCTTTTGGTTGGCTGCGTGGGTGAAAGCACTGCCAGGAGTTGCTGCTTCTGCATGTGCTGCCTGTGTGTGGGAGTTTGACACCCCAGGAGACTGTGCTCATTGCTACTTTCTGTCTTGGTCACCAGCTTCTGGGCTGACTTTAGACTTTGAGCAAACAGCACAAATGTTACCCAGTACAAGGATGTGTTGCTTAAAAAAAAATGCTGCATTATCAGTCCTACACAGAAAAAATAAACCCTAAGCCCTCAGGGACTGCATCATGTTGCTCTCTGTCCCCACATGCCACCTCTGTGCTGTTCTCTCTGCTCTTGGGTTCCCATTAACCCAGGACTTGTTTGTGGCTTGAGGACCAAGGTTCAGCTGCACAAACAGCCCAGTGTTCCAGCCCTGTCCTTTGATGCATTTCCGTGTCCTCTCAGCAACCCCAGGGGTGACACTGCAACCTCTCATCTGCCTTTCCTGGAGATTCCCATTTCTTCTCTTATCTGGTTGAGATACAGGGTGACAGGAGAGGACATGAGTGGAATCAAAATTGCATTTTAATTGTAAACATTTTTCCAGAAATTAATGTTTCTGAACTGATGTTTCTCTCCAACCAATGTGTTCAGAAACAAATGACTCTCACTAATAGATTTTTTTCCCCTCTCTGTATAACGGGATTTGTACACGTGGAAAATCAGCCATGCATAATTGAAAATCCCCCTCTTTCAGCAGGTATCCACACAATCACTCAACTGATGTGTGTGCTTGTCCTCTGGTAGTTATCATGTCACATGACTGTCTGGAAGGGGTTAATTTTTCCCATTTTTTTTCCTGTGCTGAATTAAACATTGAAAATCACTATAAACCATGTCTAATAAGTTTATAATCCCAATTACGTATCCCATGGGGGAATGTTACTGATGGCTACCTCCATTGGTTGGAAAGGTATATTTGATACCTTTATACCTCTGAGATTGGCAATTCCACCATTTGTCACAATGTATAAAACGGTTTTGAGCGACTTCCAAGAGCTGATCATCAGCTCCTCTGAAGTGAAGGTAGAAGGTATTTGGTTCCAAAGTCTTTGGCTCTGCTGTGCCAAACCAACAGCCTCAAAACCCCAGGAACCTCACAGAGAACTGACAGTCTGAGGGAGTGGGAGCAGAGGGGAGAAATAAGTGTAAGATAAGTTGTAAAACTGAAAAGCTGTGATTCATTGCTTCTTGTACCAGGCAGGTGAGATCTTGCCCTGCTGCAAACCAGGTCTTGAAGGTGACAACAGATTTCCGTTTCTTTAGGAGGGTAGAAGCAAGTCCTGCACACAGCTTGGTGTGCAAATGGGTGTGTTAGAGAAGAGAGCTGACTGATGGTACTAATCAATTTTTCTTCACGTAAGTTCCTCCTCCAGAAAGAGCTGTGGTGGGTCCCAACACAGTGCAGGGTTTTACAGTGGTTGTCCTGTGGTGCTTTGCCCTCTCTTACCATCAGCCTGCACAGGCGAAAGCAATCAAGGTTTGTTCAAAAGTAATTTTGCATCAGAGCTTCTCTTGAGGAGCAGATAATCAGGGTTTATTTATTTATTTGTTTGTTAATAAAGCTGCATAACAGAGGATTTCATCATTCCAGCAATACTGAATGTAATGTGCTTGCAATAATTAATACCACTACTAATGGAGGATTGGAATTCTGCCCTAATTATATCATTAAGATACATTTCATGCATTTAATTGTTTTTGTAAATGACAGCTAAACTCTCCTGCCTCACATTTCCCAACTCAATTACTTCCCATGCAAGGGCAGCCTGCTAGGAATGGCCTCTCACAGTTTTTGCTTTCCAGGGGAAATCAAGTGGCGTTTGGGTAGATATGCCAATACTTTTCAGGTTAGCAAAGCTTTTACATGCTGTTTGTCAATGTTAGTGGAGAACAGATGCACTGAACTCTTTCCTTGCTGGCCTTGATTTCATGAAAAATAGGAGGGGGTAGGGGGAGAAGTGCCAAGACAGTCCAGGGAAGAACAAGAAGGTTAAAAGCCAATCACAGGCCTTAATCTCCCGCAGGTGCAGCAGGGCATGTAATAAGCTTGGGAAAAACACACCATGTCTGGCCCAAAGGCAGGAGTCTCAGGATCAGGGACTGCAGCCTCAGAGGGGATGATCTTTTCATATTTCTTGTGGGGCAGCACCAGCCAAGAGGACCTTCCTGTGCAAAGTTTCCTGCTTGCTCTTTGAAATTAAGTCGCCTTGTGTCGCTGCAAGGCCCGAGCCAGTCACACACAGCAAGCCCTGCCTTCTGCTGAGGCACCAGGAGGTGTGTGAATCAGTGGGGGCCATTGTGCTCCAAAACAGGGCCCAGAGCCCTTGGCAATGGTGACGTACGTGGATTTGTTTGGGATGAGTAAACACAGTTTTCACTGGACAGGAATTTATAGTTATGTCTGCAGTTCCCAGCTGCTCAAGGGGATGGGAGGGGTGCCTTCTTTCCACTTCATGCCTTTTCTGACTGCAGCTCCCTCCTAAATCTATAATCATTGCTGTATAACTGCACAAGAAGAAAATTCAGGATGGGGGTGGTTAGGAAACAGAGGAGTGGAGCCTCTGGCTGAAATATAGAAAATATTAAGTTGCCTTGAGGAGCATCACCACTGGATTTTGGACCACCTAAGATTAGGCAAAACAGTCCCAAAAGCCACCCAGGTTGCTCCTGCTGTTTGCAGTGCAGAACCAGAAGCCCACAGGGTTTACGTGCAGTGTCACAAAGAGCAGGTAAAGCAAGTGGAGTAACAGGGGGATTGGTGCAAATGACAGAGAGAGAACCTCCATACCAGGCAACAGGCACAGCAACTGGTAAACACTTGGAAAACCTTTCCAAGTTGTTACTGCAACACTGACTGTGGGAAGCATTTGGGAACAGGCTTTTGTTCTGAGACTGTAACCATGTGCTGACTTGACGAGTCCTTGACTTCAATTAGTTACATTCGTTATGTGGAGTCCAGTGGGAATGAAGTCAACTGACTCTTTCTTTCTCTTCTTTCTTCCCATCCTTTCTTGCCTGGTGTGTGCCAGAGCTGAAACTTGGCCAAGGCACAAAGCCCATTCAGCCCTTGATGGGGTTTGCCCTAAAAGTGTCCTGGGGAGTCTGCAGAAGAGGTGGAGGAGCCCTTGGGGCTCTGTAGAGCCACAGACATCAGAGAGCAATCCCACATGAGAAATGTCCTGCTGGATTGGCTGCATATCCACTTTGCCAATGAGCTGCTGGAAGCCTCAAGCAAGAAGCTTCATGAGCCTCTTTCTCATATATCTTAAAAGTGATGAGAGACATTCAAGCACCATGTCCTGGTTGCACAAAGCCCATTGGGGATAATATTTCAGTTGCCATTCCTAAAAAATGCTGTCAGCCCTGAGTGGTCTCAAGCCCCTGGAACACTGGCACACCGTGTCCTGTCCCTGCTGGAACAGGGTCCATGCTGCAGTGCCAAGCTCTGGAAGTCAATAATCTTCATGTTGTTTCCCAGGTGAACTAATTGCCTGTGTTTCTACATCAAAACAGACCTCAGAGGGCTTTAGGGTCTCTTGTTGGAAAGATGCTGCAGAAGAATATCAATCCATGTTATACAAACTGCAGAGGAAGAGTTTGAATTCTGATCAAACACAGAGCAGATCATTACTGACTGTGCAGCAGATATTGTGCTGAGGTTTCTTTTTTGTTATATCAGGTAAGGTTCCTTAAAGGAACTTTGTCTTTTTTGATTATTGCTACTTTCAATTAGGCAACAAAAATATCCTTCACAGCTCTCTCTGGGTTACAGACCACTGACTGCTCTTCAACTGTTTGATGTTTTTCTTGAGTTACTGATGCTAATGGCTGTTGCTGGATTTATCATTAACCTTTGTGGGCAGGAGTGGGGAGGCTGGGTCTGCGCTGCCTGTGCTGTGGCAGGGGAAAGGAGATGGAAAACCCACTGAGCTGCTCCTCCTTTCCACCCTTTGTAAAACAGGGCTAAGCCTGAGGCACTGTGCATTTTTGGCTGCATATAGAGATGAAACATAATGAAAATAAAGATTTACTTCAGAAAGAAGAATCCAAAATTAACCAGAACTTCCTTCTGTCCTCACATAAATTGCATTTTCTGTCAGCTCCTTCCTCCTGACACTTGGGCAAATGGCAGCCTGAGATATCAGAGATGCACTGGATGCAAAGAGGTATGAGAAGCACTGATTTCCACTGCACAAAGCAGTGCAATGCCATCTCTCATCTTTCTACCAAGAAACTGAATTTCAGTTCAATTTTGCTTATAGATTCTGTGTCTGGAGTGTTTCATCGATAAATACCTTCCTTCCCAACCCTCTCCTTGCTGTGATTGTTAGTAACAAATTCTTGTTTCATTTCAGGTTGTCCACCAAATTTTGAAACAAAACTGAGCACCATTAATTGTTGCTCTCAGAATAAAACAACAACATAATTTATCAATGTGGCAGTAACAGTAACGTTGGTATTTCCCAGTCTTGAAATACTTGGATTGGAGATGACAACCTTTTAATTTAAAATAATGGTAATTATCTGTCTGCAAATATGTTTGGTTGCTACGCTCAATATCTTCTTTGAAACCAGCCATGACCAGAAGTCACCATAAGCAACAATACACTAAAAATTCATTTTCCGGGAGATTGTTGCACTGCATCTGTTGTGTGGGAAATAACTCTGATTTTTGTTTTGTTAGGGATTTCAAAATGGTTTGTGGATGGAAAATTTCAAACTTATACCATCAAGAAAAATCAACTGTTTCTATTTAGATGAATTTGAAATGTTATATGATGAGTGTTTTTAATGCAGTCTGTGTGGAGATATATATATATATGTACACCTTGAGATCATTAATATGGAAACAAGACACTTGCTGTATCAAAATGAGAAGGGAACATCAACATAATCCCTCAGGTTTTCTTACTGAAAAATGCCAAATGTTGTTTGTTGAGCACTGCCCAAGCCCAGGGAACAGCATTTCCTCATGGACCCTCAGCATCCTTTGCACCTGCCCTGTGCTCCAGGACCATGGTCAGGGGCTTGATGAGGTCTCCTGCACAGCCCCAGCAAATTTGGGTTGGTTGGTTGATCTGGAGCTGGTTTAAACTACTACAAGGCATTCAGAGTCCTTCCCTGGAAAACAATGTACTATTGCAGGGCAGGAAAAGGATGATTTAGGTTGCATTTTGTACTTATTCCTCCCTTTTTTATTGCTGGTTTCAAGCACTGCTGTAGTGCCAGCAGGTGAGACCCCTGCCCCAACTCCCCCTTCCTGCAGGGACAGGGACCTTGCAGTTGGAGTGGAGGAACCACAGAGCACCATCTCTGGAGAGCATCACCAGCAGAAGCAAGAACTACATGAGCGTTTTGGACAATTTCTACCTGGATTTGGGGCAGGAGGAGGCAGCAAGAGCTTCAAGATTGAGGTGACATCTCACAGCTGGACTCAGGGAAGGATACCTGGTGTCAGGGTGGGGTCCAGCACCAGCTCCATGCAGCCATTTAACATCTTCTACTTGGATCCTCATTTCACTGTAAGCTATTGAAATGATTCCCTTATGAACTAGTTTCTGCTGTCCTTATTAACCAAGGATTAATTAATTATTAATTAAGCAACTCAGGCTACTTATTAATTCAACTTGTTAATTAAGTATAGGATGCTAACGAGGCAGCTTGTTAATTGAGTTGTCAGGGGGTGGTGAGGATGGGGAGGAGGATTTGTGCCTGGCTCCTGTGGCACAGCCAGGAATGTGGCTCCGTGTGGGGCCACTGGTTGTGGGAGCTTCCTGAGCTGAGTTGTGCAGTCACAGCTTGGGAGAAGCTTTATTTGTGTTTATTCCTGTTGTCAGCACAAAGCAACCTGTGAGAAAGAGACCCCAGGCCTTGTAGGCCAATATTTCAGTGCTATGTGCAGGGCTGAGCTGTGTAAGTTGGGGCAGGACCAGCATGCCCATGGGATGGAGGTGTAGGGCAGTGGTGGCCTCCTGCTTTGGACAGTCTTAACTAGGTGCACAAATGGGAATTTTGCTCCTTGAAATGCCTTTTACCCAAGATAAAGATCTGCAATTTGCAGACACCCAGAGCAAGAGAGAGGAGCCCTCTGCTTTGCCAGAGCCTTTGCAGTGAGTGAGAGCCACATCTCTGGTATGTCTGAGCTATCTGTGTTCTGCCCCAGCTCTGCTCCTTCTGTTTGCAGGGCCAGGCCAGGATCTGCTGAGGATGGAGCTGTGCTCCTGTGTCTCCCCAGAGCTGTGAGGACAAGATCCTCCAGCACTAATACTTTATGAGAGATCCTCATGCATCCTTGCTGCATATCAGTGCCAGGTAGTCAGGACAAGTACAGTAACTTCAGGATGTTTTCTCTGAGAAGTTTGCTGATGGGCCATTTCTCGTTGCCAGCAGGACTCCAGCATCAGTGGTTTGTTCCACTGCTAATGCCATTCCCCAGGCGAGCTGAAAATAAAACCATTTCTAATCACTTCTGAAAGTTTCTGAAAAGAACTGAGGGAGGGGGAGAGCTAATGAGGAAAACACACAGCTTTAGAAACAGGAGAGCATTCCCTGAAGTCAACAGAATAAAAAAAAAATTTTTTTGAATATTCATTTCTACTGAGATTTTTCTATCGCTATAATTAATTTGTCACAAATACCCTGACAAAGCATTTCTGGTGGAGTGATGAAGGCTACAGGCAGAGGTTTACTTAGTCTCTTTTGAAGGAAAATAACTAGCTATCAAATAACTTTAAACTCTTAAAGCTTTTCTGGCTTGATCCTGCTTTCATTAAAGAATGCTACTTGGCTTTGAAGACAGCTAAAGCTTTTGAAAAATTGTTATATGGATTTATTTTTGGTTAATTCAGTCCCCTTCTGATGTATTGGTGTATTATCCACAGACACTTTGAGAGGCACAGGATTTTTGTTTTCTCTTCGTGGGGAGGGAGAGAACAAAGCCTTTACAGCACCCACGAGGTCATTCAGGCTCAGTTCTGCTGGTTTCCCCCTTCCTTTCTGCAGTAATGTCGGGCTCTTTGGGATGTTTACACAAAGTAAAAGATTTCTGACAGCAGCCAAATAACAAATTGATGGCAAATGCCTCAAACTACTGAGGCACAATGACATGTGCCTCGTTGGATCAGATCGTGTCTCCCTCTGGGCAGGCCTGGTCAGTTTGGGCAAGTCAAGTCTTCAAGGTTTCCTCCTTTGCCTTTCTACCTCCGCAGTAATTGCTGCATGATGACAAGATGTGCTTGCAGGTTCCAGCAAATGACTCAAAGCAACAAGAATATTTGCTTGATGGGAGAAAGGCCAGAGCAGATCCTGTATCTATTGCTCACCCCCAGCAGCACCAGTTCAATAAGTCTATTCATGTAAAGAAGACTTCACTGATGTGAGTAATCATGGCACATTCTGGCCCTGAGTTATTACATGAAACCATCTCAAGCTCAGGAGAAAGCTGCATGACTCAGATCTAGCTTTAAAAATAAAAGTTTTAAATCCCAGGTTAGGATGTGCCATTTGGCTCTTGCTGAAGTTGGTCTAAAAAGGCTGCACTGAATAATAAAAAAGATCAAGCTTTTGATGTTAAATTGCATGTTCAAGCATAAAATCCAGCCTTGATGATGAAGCTTAGCCTGGCTTATTTCACTGGGGCAAAGACACTAAACAAGAAAGAACCTTACGCTCCTTCTCACTTAGAGGAAATGTCTGTGCATTTGAAAAAGGAAAAAAAAGAAAAGTTTTGACAGATAAGTAATAAGGAAACATCTGGCCAAACCAAAGGCAACAGAAGTGATTTCAATCAAAGGTGGTTCAGTGAAAGCTTTTCATCTCCACTCCAACAGAAACAGCAAACTTAGCACTTTTTTAAAAGAAAAATTCCAGCTTCTGATGAAGTGTTAAAAAGTCAGAGAGGGAGAAGTGCAGAGACATCCCCCCTGCACAGGGCTGAGTGGAGGAGGAGGGACAGCACAGGTGGAGGTGTGTGCCAAGGGCCCCGAGGCAGGGCTGGCATTTCCACACTCTCCTGGTGGTTTTGATGGAATTCCCAGCAGCCACGGTGGCTCCAAGGCTGGTGTCTCACTGCAAGGGCCAGTTCCCAAATGGTGCTGTGGTGTTCCTGCAGTTTCTGCTTCCAGTGGTACCTCCTGCACAGCCTGCTCCTTGTGTCCCTACCTGTGGACACCACAGGACATGTGAGGCTTGTGCCAGTGGTTTGTGGCTGTTCTGCATGAGCTGGCTGAAGGGTCACTGCTGTCCTGGCAGCCCCAGTCTCACTCCTCTTTCCCCAAAGCTTCATTTAGTGAGTGCTGATGGTTTGGAGGCTCCATTATAAGAAATACCAGGATTGTGTGGGTGCTTCCTCTCCAGAGGAGATAAGTTCTCCTGGTGTTCTAGATGTTGAGCACCTGACAGAAACAGCCCTCCAGGCTGTGTTAAATTTCAAACAAGTCTCATTTTTGGGCAAAGTTTTAGATTTTTCCTTAAACTGGTAGGTTTACATGTGTCCAACCTCTTCAGCCCCCATGGTCCTTCCCATGGCATTCACATGTGGTATCTCAGTAGGGGTTGACAGGACAGGCACCTCCACTCTGCAGCGCTCAGAATCAAACTGTTCTCTTGCTGCTTTAAACTGTGCATTTTTATACTTTTTTTTTTAACACACCAGACTAAAAGCCCAGAGCAAAACTCACTGATCTCAGTTCTCAGCATCCAGCTGCAGCCCTGAGCTCTGCCAAGCAGGGCAGGAGAAGCAGCAGGGCCCCCAGAAGGGACAGGAGCAGGTGAGTTTCGGCAGTGTGTGCCCTTGCCCAGGAGGGGAGGAGGGGAAGGAGAGGATCCATGCTCCAGCACAGCAGCCATTTTAAGCTGCTTCTTGCACAGCTGGAAATCATTGCAATAGTATCAGCTGCCAAGGGGAGTTAGGAGATTTGGCAGGATTCAGAGGGAAAGAGGTAGCAGCTAAATCATTTGTGAGGAGTAAATGCTTCAAAGACATAGCGAGGGGCCCTGGCTCACCAGTGGTGCCAGCGTGGTCCTGCTGCCCTGCGCTCTGCCCAGTCCCAAGGTATTACAGCACAGGACCTGGCACCCAAAAGGGCTCAACACTCTGTGAAGGGCACCCACAAGTTTTGAGTTGCTCCTGCATTTCATTGTCCCCAGCACAGACAGCTGGAATACCTTCCAACTGGGATCATTGAATAAGGAAAATGTGCTCTGTAACCTCACTGCAAAAAACCTCCATAAAGCACAAACAGGAAGTGCATAATGTATTCCTTTCCAAATTAATTGCTATTATTTTGATTAAAACACATTATCATATAAATATTTGATTAAGAATGTGATTAAATCTTTCTTGCTCATGAACTGTGACAACTTTAAAGTCTAACCTTTTATAGCTTGGCACCACATCATTATTTTGCTCATTAGCTACATTTAATAATTCGATCTCATAATATGCTTTGCCATTTGGAACCTGCCTTTGTGTGCCAAGTTCAAATCAATGCTGTTAGTTATTTGTGCCACTGCAGATAATTAAACAAAAATTAAAAGCAATTTAACCTTGCAGTCTGGCTGTGGTTAGAGGAGTGTTTGAGGAGGGGAGTGGATCACAGAGTCAAGGGGGGGTTCTTTTGCTCTTGTCTGTGTTGATGCAAAGCTGGCCCAGACCAGTGTGCAAGAGTGGAGGTGTCTCCTGGGGGCTCCAGTAATTCAGAAAGTGCCTTTCCACCAACTCAAGCCTCTGGGCATCATAAACAGAGGGATCAAACTTGCTGTGGACTCTCATAAGTGATGTGACAGGGTAAAATGGTGAGCAGGTGAGTCTTGGCTGTGCAGGAAGAAGAGCTCCAGCTGAGGCTGCCAGGGGGTCACTGCCAGGGGAGCAGTCTTCCACTCCCCCAGGACACATCTCCCCAGGATGAGGGTGCTGCCCTGGCTCCAGACTGTTGCTTTTGAGTAGCTCAGTCTGCTGCAGCCTCCTCCTGTCCCTCCGCAGGATCAGGCCCTCACAAGCTGTCTAGAGGCAGAAGGATGCCCCTGTCTCTCCCAGCTCACTCCAAACAGCCAGAGCCCACTTTCCTAATTTAAACTGCACACAAAAGCTTGCCTTACATGGTCACGGATGCTATTTTTAGGTCTGCCAATTAATCCAGCTCCGTTTGAGCTGGATTAGAAATCACATACCCCCTTAATTATAGGTGTATAAACTCCAGACTGGCAGCTGTTTTGACATTCTCAGCTGGGAAATTTGCCCTAAACAGCCGCCCCCCTCGCTGGCTGCGGCAGGATCGCGGGCTCGGGGCTGCCTCCGTGCCCATCTGCCGCGATGGCACCGCGCCTGCTCCCGGCGCGCTTGGACGCCTGCCCTGGGACACAGGTGCCAGGCAGCAGTGAGCTGCCACGGGCAGCCTCTCTCTTCCTTTTTTTTTTTCTTTTTTTTTGGTCTTGTCCCCCTGCAGGAAAATCTCCCCTGTGTCCTCCAGGCCTTTTCTTTCCACTGAAGACATCTGCCAGGAATAAGAAAATGAGAAGGAGCCCGTGCCAATGTGGTTCCCTGGTGGTGTCTGCATTGGGGGCTGCAGGATGTGCCTTCCCCATGTGATGGGCAAAGGGGCCAGCTCCTGTCACCACCAGGCACAGAGCCAGGGTTGCCAGCCTGGCACGGCTCATGGTCCCACACCCAGCAGAGCCAGCCCATGTGGGGCTGCCCATGGCACTGCCCTGTGCCCATGGTTAATGCAAGAGCCCGTGCCATAGGGCTGCTGTGCCCCACAAACCGTGCAGGGGCACACAGGCTGTGCTGGGGCTGTTGGTGACCCCACAGCTGCTGCTCTGGGTGCTCCAAGTGTGGCACATTGCCCCTCTCCCTGCCAGGGTTCCTCTCTGGGGCAGGGACACCCAAGTGAGGAATTGCCTTACCTTATTTTAATGTGGGTGGGTGAGATTCTGAAGATGCATGTCCACAGAAATGCCCATTTCTAACCCTACAGTGCTGATCAGTGGTGGGTTTCTGGTGAGAGCCCACTGAGACCTAAAGCAAAGAGCAAAAGGGGAACTTCAGAGCATGTTCCATGGTGACCCTGACTGGGATGGGGCTGTATTCAGCCCAGAGGCAGGAACTGCGCTGTCACCAGAGACCACCCCATGGCACTTCCCAAGACTCTGCATGTGGGGCAGGGCAGGACTCGGGCATCAGACCGTGTTACTGAGTCCCGATCCCACCCAGGGACGCTCCCAGTGCAGCTGCCGGAGCATCGCTGCTAATTGTGGCTGCGGCAGCCGGGAAGGTCCGGGGCTGAGCCATACCTGAGCAGTGAGCTAATGCCCAGCACTGCTGGGACAGTGCCATCCCGACGGGAGGCTCCCCGCAGGTCCTGCTCCAGTTCTCCATGGGTTTAATGCCTGGTGGACATCTTATTTCTTTTCTTCTTCCCTGGTAGCTGGACACTGGACAATAGTTGGCATGAATGCTGTTTGATCCTAACAAAAGCTTTTTTTGTTTCAGTGTAATATCAAATGCTTTTGAGCCCAGTGAACAAAGTGCCCTCTTGCTCGGGCTCCATGACGCTCCTCTCCCCTTGTCTTCTGGCAGTGCCACAGCATTAGCACAGGACGTTCCTCTGTCATTTTCCTGAGAATCTCACTGCAGCTCTCGGATCACGTTTACTTTTGTGTTTATGTTAAAGTCTGGCACACTGCATCCCGGGGGATGGCTTACCAACCAGGCACAGGCACCCAAAGGAGTTTTCCATTGAAGCTGCAGCAATATACTTTTATTAATCATATTTTCCACTGCTCATCAGGAAAAAAAAAGAGCAGTCAGTGCTACTCCTGCCAGTGCTGCCCTCAGAGAGGGAGAGGTTTAATGCTGTGTTGGGGCATCTGGCCATTGCCTTCAAGCAAAGGTCTTTCTGGTCACAAGCAGGGTGGAGGGTGCTGTGGGGAGGGTGCTGCTCCCCCTGACCCAGGACGGCCCTGAGGGATGGTTTATGAAGCCACGGGCCAGGGCCAGTGATGGGGGCAGAATGAGCTCATTTCCCAGCTCAGCTCTGCAGCTGCCTAAGACAGGCCAGCTCTCTCAGCTGACAGTGACATCCCAGTGGTGCTGGAGGAGCCCTGGGCCACTCTGGGGCCCATGCAGGAGGCACAAGGACAGGCACACACTGCTGCCAGCTCCTGCTTCTGAGCAGAGAGCTGGAAGGGAAACACATGAATATTTCCCAAGCTTTGCTCCTGCTGGTCGTACCATCAATGCCCTGGCAGAGCATCAGTCCCACCTGTGACTCTACAGAGCTGTTTGGAAAGAAACACTCATCTGGCAGCAGTCAAAAAGGGGAAAGTGGAGGTACCTGATTTTATGGGCTTTGGAAATTCATAAAAGCTTTGGTGGAGTTCTGGGAGAAGGCTTTTAGGCTGTTCTGATCTGACCCACTGGCTCTGGGGGGTGGAGGTGCCTCCTTCGCCTGCCTTGCCCCAGCTTTTTTTGATGGGCATGAGGCTTTCATTGCAAAGGGGAGGTGGTACCAGAGCCCATGATACCCCTGCCCCTAGTCCCCAGTGTTTGTCACATCAGTGGCATAAGCCCCTGTTCTGCAGGGCAGCAGAGCAAGAATGCAGGAATGTTGGAACAAGAAAGCAGGAAGGTTTCGTGTCAGGCAGAGGATTCCCAGAGTGACTCACAGGGCAGCAATTCTGCCCATCCTCATCCTGCTGCCACCAGCCAGGACATACCTGTGGTAGATTCCTGAGGCACCGAAACCATGACCCAGAGACAGCTGTCAGATATCACTGTGAATCACCCCAGGGTGTGAGGGGCTGCCTCAGTGTCCCATGTCCAGGGCTGGACCACCAGTCATGGTGTGGAGAGAGCTGAGCAATGGGGTGACAACCCAGAGGCTCAAATTGTCCTGTTCTTGTGCTTCCTGAGCCTCCCCATAGTTGCCCTCCAATGTGCCGTGCGTGTCACCTGCAGTGTGGTTATGGCACCGAGATCCCAGCTGGTTTGAGCAATCACCAAGGTGCCCTGAGACCACAGCCAAGCTAGCGGAGGTCTGGCTTTGGCAAGGCCAGTCCTGCAAAGGGATCCATGCAGGTACAAAGCCAATTGCTTATCGAGCCAGTGAATCTTCCTGGTCCCTGTTGAAGGCCTGGCAATGCGATGAGTGTTTTGGGACATACCGTTGCCATCCATCCTTTAGCACACAGTCTGTGACCTTTCTCTGCTAGGACTGATGAGAAAACCAAGCAGGGGAAGTGAATTTACAAATCTCTGCAGTGGGAACTGTACAAAGACCTGCCAACTTCATCTCAGCATGGTGACCAACACCAGCCAGCCCTCCTCTGGAATAGCAGGACTTGGATGCTGCTCACAGCACCCAGAGCCATCCAGGCCGCTCTTGGCCACTGCCCACACAGTGAAGAAAGCCCCTGTGAGATGAGAGAGGCCCTGCCAGCCTGCTCTGATGCCTTCGAGTTCTTGCAATAGCCAGCAAGAACCACAATTAACGTCTGCTGCAATTTCTTCATTACCATAATGACAGTGCTCAGCAAAATATACGGGAGACATTGGCGGTGCCGCCCAGATGCTGGAACCATACGATGCCACATGGAAAATCATGGTGTGGTATAAAAACCCAGCTTTTATTTGGTACAGCTGCCTCTGCATAATGCCCTTCTAATTTATCAGTGCATGGCATCTGGTTCTTTCCTGTCATTCTTCGACTTTCAGACAACCATAATCTCAAGTGTCTTAATAATAACACAGACCTGCCAGACAGGGAGGAGGGAGGATGGAAAGGGGGTGGGGAGCAAAATTGCTCCTTTTGTGCTGTTCATCCCAAATTAAAGGGGAAAACCAGAAAAAGGATAAGTCTGGTGGGGGACTGGGAGTGCTGGAGGGGTGGAAAGGGTGAAAGATGCTGGAGGAGGGGCTGGGGGGCACAACAGATCCTGGAGAACCCTGCCTGAGGGAGAACACTGCAGAAGCCATTACTTGGTGTTCAGAAAGAGCTTTTCCAGGTATCTGTTCTCTCTGGGGCAAATTTCCCCCTGTAGGTTTAATGCAAACCGTTTTGCTGAGGCTGGAATTTGAGCATGTGCCTGTGGGTGGTGCAGGGTGTCACCATGGCAGAGCTCGGCTGCCAGCCCAGGGCTGCACAGGATGAAGGGGCAGTGCTGGATCCTGCATTGGCTCCACAGAAAAAAGGTGCTAAAATGGTTTGAGGCAGGAACTTTGCCTTTGGAGATTCACAGCCATGCTGTGCCAGTGCAAAGCTGCCCTGGTGGCCCCATCATGGAGGGATTCTCCTGGCACATCCTTCCCCCTGCCTGGCTCTTGCCAGGGGACCTGACCTGTGACACCTCCAGCAGTTCTGTGGTGCCCGAGGCTGGGCAGCCCAGAGCTGGTGTGCTGGGGGTGTGAGGAACCAAACTTTTAAAATCTGTTACAGGACTGGGAACATGAAATCTCTTCACGTCATCATCCCTGTTGTGTTAATCTGCTGGTGCATCTCCTATGGGAGTCAGGGGAAACTCCTGGGGTAGGACTGAGCCCTGAGTGTGAGCGACTCTGCAGAGGGAACCTGCAGACACAGGGCCAAACCTGTGCCCGCGTTACACAGATGTAAACCCACTGACACCACTGGGGTCGGGTCGCACTTGCTTTGGGACGAGGGATGTGGGAACGCGGGCAGGTGGGATGCGGGATGCGGGATGTGGGACGTGGCAGGCTGCCTGCTGCCACCACGAGATGGCGAGCGAAGGAGCCTCTTGGCAGGGCTGTCCGAGGCAAAGGGGCTCGGCTCTGGGCTGCACGGGGGAGCTCAGCCTAATTTCCCGTAGTAAGGGATGAGAGGAGGATGGGGAACAAGTATGGGGCCAGCCTGGGTAAGAATAAGGATGGCTGAAGTTATCCAAGCAGGATTTGGGAGCACATGGCAACGTGGCCTGTGGCTGTTTGTACCCCTTGACTGCACTCCTTTTCTGATTTCCAAGGGAAGGGTGACCTCCCTGTTCCCCTCTCCCTCCCCATTACTGTCAGGAAAACCAACTGCTCCCACACCCTCCTGGCAGCTCGGAGGAGTGGGGGCAGAGCCAGGCAGGTGGGGCTGATGGCAAATGAGGGGCACCTGGAGGGTGGGCAGCTCTTGGACAAGGAGCAGGGGCAGGAGCTATGGATTAGGAGTTTTGTAGGGAGCAAAGGGAGGCTTTTTCCTGGCTATCATGAAGATTGTGGCTGCAGAGAGGTCAGAGGTGGTGGTGGCTGTCTCTGGCTGGAGATGGGAGACTCTGGGTAAGCCTCGTTGCAGGGTGGTGAGGATGATGAGCAGCAGGGCTGAAGTCTTGCTCGCTTCATTCCATCCTGCCTTACCCTCTGGATGCTCTGCTCCTGTGTATGCACACAAATGCCACCCTTTGGGCTGTGGATCTTGCCCTGTGCTTGACTGGGGGATTTAGGGGTTGGACCAGCCCCCAGGCAGCCAGTCCCCTGGGATGCAGGGTGAGAGTGGTTCCTCTCTGCCTCAGTTTGCAGAAGGGGCAGCAAAGCTACTTCCCCTAGGATATTTCTGCTGGAAAAGCTTCCTGTGGAAACCAGCTCACAGCTCCACTGGGAAAGATGTCTGCAGGAACCAAAAGGGCTTCTTGGTAAATATGTGCACACACTGAATTTGTACATGAGCTGTAGAAATGCTGCTGATCGGGTGGCGTTGGCTGCTGTGACAGGGCCAGGAGCATGTCTGGCTCAGTGACCTCCAGAACCTGGTACAGCCCTGAGTGGGCAGCAGAGTCCCTTTATCCTTCAGTATCACAGCCATTAGAGACAAATGAGGGTGGTTATAGGAGTCATTTTGTAAAGGGAATTAGTACTCTAGCACACACAGCATTCCTCCAGTGGCACACTGACCTGTAGACCTGTTTTTACAATTTGTGTCAGTCCAGAGTATCTTGACTTTTTTTTGGTTTTAGTGCACAGAAACTTCTGGTTACTTTGTCCTTTTAAGATAGGAGGGGAGTAGAGAGACTGTTATTTTGCCCTGCTCGCTTTGTTTGTATAGCAAGAGATAAGCACCATATTATGTAAACAACCAGACAATATGTGCTGAAATGCATCTATTGGTACTAGCTGAGACAGAAGCTTTATCTTGGGAGGGTGCCTGGGTGGGAGGAGATCCCTGGCTGGAATGAGTGCAGATGGTGGCAGCTTCACCTTGGAGGTGAAGTTTGTTCAGGCTTGTATTAAACTCTTTGGCAGGAATCCAGATGTGAGGCACCTCTCTGCTGGATCGTTTGAGGTTACTGGGGTTAAACATTGATTCCAGAAGGGCTCCAATGTGTGGGCAAGGCACTGCAGCTTAGTGGTTGTGTCAGCTGTGCCACAGAAACCAGCCTCTTGGTCCTCAGCATGTGTGCTGGGGGAGTTCAGCCTCCTGTGAAGGAGGGTTAGGCTAAAGCAGTCTATGCTAAAAGCATGTTTGTGGTCTGGGACTGCAGTTCAGTTTAGAGGGGACAACTGAAGTCCCAGCAACATAGTCCCTCCTAAGCTGGTGCACAACTGTGTGTTCACTGAGGGACTTCTTGCCCTGTGTTGAACTTCCCCTCAGTGGTCACCTGAAACACTCTCTGAAACAAGATGTACCTTTAAAACAAACAAACCAGCCAGTTACAGAACCCCCAAATCCTGCTTGCTTTCTTGCAGAGCCGAGATCAAGTGACCCGAGGCAGCCTGCCCTCTGGTGCTGCAGCTGTCTGTCCCAGCTGGGTGGGCACCCAGCCTCCTGTGAAGGGACTTTGTGCTGTTCTGTGGGTCTGTGTCACACCCACCCACGGGTGGGATTAGAAGGGAACTGTGGCAGGGAGCAGCCTGGAGGCACTGGGGAGCTGGCAAGGAATGTGTCATACAGGCAGTGCAGTCTGGGGTCACTGGCATGAGCATCAGTCAGCAGGGGAGCTGGTGCCTTCCCCTGGCTGTCCTGATCCCAGCCCTGCATTGCTGGTCTGGAGCAGGAGGTGTTTTGGTCTCTGCTGAAAGCACATGTTTCTTTGTAGCCTTCCTGAAATCCTGCACGTTCTAGTGCACCACCAAACACACCCTTGGCAGTGTGTGCAGGTATTTGGGCCACGTCTCCTTTGGAACTGCTGTCCCTGAGATTTGTACCATCCACAGACAACAACTCTGGGAAGGATGTGGTGGGCTAGGAAGTATTTCCCAATGCATCTTCCATGTCAGACTAATGCATGCTTGCAGGCTCTGCAGGTTTGGTTCTTCCTGAGAACCAGCCCATGCTTTCAGGTGGGCTGCTTCTCCCTGCCTCTTCTCATCTCCCTGACCCCTCCAACCCCAGACCACCACTAAACCCAATTGGTTTTTCTTTTAGGGGAGTGGAAGCCCATCAGCCTGTTTTGTAACTTCAGCCTCCCCACAATTGCTCTGCCAGCCCCTTCCTCACACAGCAAAACCCCCCAGGCCAGCCCAATCCTTTTGATTTCCACCAAACTGGTGCAGTCTGCCCTACTGATTTGAACAAAAAAACCCTGAATACAAATAAAGTCGACGTGTCCATCGGTTTATTTAACAAATGGGGTGTGTGTTGCCCTCTGAGATGACAGTGTTTACCCTGGTGGTTGCAGTGCTGGGTCTGTGCAGGTGAAACGTTCCTGGACCAAAGTCCAGCGCGGACAGAGCTGCGGGCGGGAATGCAGCACGTCGGACAACAAACACTGCTGCAGCTGCACTCCTGAGTGGTTCTGCCTGCTGTGGGTGTCCCTGGGATGGAGGGGCCAGTGGGGAACTGCCAAGTGGCCCTTTCTCTTAATTGAAACAAATGTGTAGTTAGGCTTTTTCAGGTGGAGTGTTAATTGACACAAAGGGATATATTCACTTATTTTAGAGCTGTCTCTTTTCTGTAACTGCTGGTTACATTTTTGTGGTCTGTCTTGTGTTCACCTCCTTTTGCACCGATTCCTGTCCTGTTGATGGAAGTGTTGGGGGGAAGGGACCCTAGGAGGGCTCTGGTCTGGTTTCTGAGCTGTTGCCAGGGCTGCTTTGGGTCTGCTGTGTTGTGGCCTGGGAAACTCCAAGGGCAGAGCCTCCTTGGCCTCTTGGGCAGCCTCACTGCATGGCTCCCCTCCAGGAGAGACGTTCCTGATGTTCACTCTGAACCTCCTCAGGTGCAGCCCACTGTCCCTTTGGCATGTCGCTGGCACCATGGGATGTGGTGGCTCTGCTCTTCCAGCCTTGCCAGCCCACTCTGGTTGGGTTCCACCTTTGGAGTAGTTGGAGTGAGGCAGCCTGGTAGGTCTGGGGGTTGCATTTTTCCAAAGAAATACTTATTTTTCCATAAAAACAAACAGTGCTGGCCTGTGTTAGTCCTGAGGTCTGCTCAGTCCCTTCCTCATGGGTAGGAGACTGCAGATGTCCAATGGCTCAGAAATGAAACCTGTCCCCGAGAGGAAATGCCTTCCTGGTGCCCAGCTGGGCAAATCTGAACTTTCTGTCCTTTTATAAAACATTCATTTTTTCAAATGTGGTTTATCCACCATTCCAGCTGAAGCCAGAGTGGTGAATTCTGCTGGGAAATGGGGTTTGGATCTGAGCCTTTCCTCTGTGAGCTCTAGAGGGGTGGTGGATCTTATCTCCCTTCAGTCTCCCTTGGCAACATCTATTTACATGGCTGCACAAGCTGCTGAAATAGTTACTTCACCATAGTCTTTTGTTTTGTTTCACTGGAAACCAATATTTTGGCCATGTCAAGGCTTGAATTCTTTAGTGGCATGTTTAATCCAGGTTTGATGGCTTGCTCTGGTCCCAGAGGTAGAAAACTGAGTAGAAATAAATACAGGGAAGGAACTGATGGGTTGTAAAAGAAACTGGGGTGGGGAAAAAAACCCCATTGAAATATCAGCAATTTGGCAGAAAGCCTATATAATTTTTTAATTTTATTTTTTGCAATATGGTTCATGAGACTTCATGAATCTCTGTTTAAAAAGGAAGGAGATGGTTTCAAAGCCTGTGATGGCATGGTCAAATCATTAAGGAAGTTCTCACTGACTGAAGGATTTGGGGTTTTTGTGCACAGCTGACAGGGATTAGCCCATCCTGCAGTCTGGGGTTGTTCCTGGTTCTCTATTTTTTCTCCTGACTCGTGGCAACATCATGGAACAGTTTCCATGCGTGTTGTTTCCTTCAGCCTGCAGTGATGGGGACCTTGCTGGTGGTGTTGGCCTGTGATGTGGCTTCTGATGCCCACACCTCCCTCACAGACATGTTTTGTGAGCTAACAGCACCCACCTGTCCCTGTACTCAAGGTGTACCCCTGCACTCTGAGTGCCTCTTTTTCCTCCCAGCTCCTCTGCCTTGCCTGTTTTGACTATAAGTTCTCTGGACAAGGAGCTTTTGGTGAACAAGGAAGGTCCTATTTGTGCTTGGGGGTACTGCTATTTCAACCAACCAAAGCAGAATTTTTGCTGTAGCTGAGCAGCCTTTGCATAAGCATGGGAGCCTGAAGGAGAATTTCACTTACTGCCTTATCAGCCTTATCTGCTTCTCCCCTGAAGCCAAAGCAGTGACGAGTGTTTTCTTCTCATTTATCTGTGTACCTGCCTTAGCAATTGGCCAGAAGAGATGGGGGATACTGTAGATCTCTAAACAAATCACTTTCTTCTGGTGTGCATAATTTACTAAGTTATATAAGGAATTGATTTTCCAGATTGCTTATCAGCCTGGATAGGGCATTGCTGCTCCCATTGCAATGTTCACACACAAATCTTAGTAGGACCTCTTGGAAAGCTTTTATCTGGGTTTGATTTCTAGAGAAGATAGGCATTATCTGCACAAAATAAACACTTTTTGCCCTGTAGCCCCTGGTGATGTTACAGATGGGCCTGCCAAACTAAGGCCAGACAAGGGGCCAGTTTGCATTTGCCTGCTGGGTTGGGCTATGGAGGCAGCAGTGTCTGGATCTGTGAGCAGACAGGTCCTGCTGGGCTGCTCAAACCTGCCTTCAGAGGTGCCTCACAGCTTGTCACTGCTGTGCCGTTTCCCTTGAGCTCCCCACATGCTCCCAGCCCTCATCCCATCTTTTCCTTCCCACCTGGCAAGTGGTTATCTTCTTTTCCTTCCCCCAAGCCCATATGGATGCAGCCCCAGGATGCACCATGTGCTGCCAGAGCACAGGAATATTTCTCCTCTTTCTCCTCTTCCTCCTCCTTTCCCACTGGTGCTGAGGGGCTGGAGAGTCAAACCCTCAGCCCAGGGGGACCCACATCACACCCTCACGATCACTGTCTTGTGTCTGGCAGCCCATCACTGGCAGTGACATGGGATAATTTGGCCTAAATAATAGATTACAAGAGCTGATCTCACTGTGCAGATCATTTTGCTGGCTTTGTAAAGTTAATCAGTTTACATGTTGCCATTAGGTCAGGAAAGCTCCATTAACCTTAAATAATTAATCAAGATCAATTAAACATGGGGTAATTGTGAATAAGAGCAAAAGGCAGAATGACCCTCATTTTTTCCCGTTCTTTATCGTGTTCAGACAACCCAGAGAATTGCACATATTGCAGAGCTTGGGCAGTGGAAGAGTAACTTACATCTATGTCTGTGATGACAGCTCTATCCTGAAGGTTTGACCTAATTACTACGTCTTGTCTTTTGTCTGGGAATTATTGTTGCTGCCACAGTGGCAAACACAGCTAATGAAAACATCCAGTGGTTCCATTGAAATATCAGTGTGGTGAGCTGGCTCTGCTGTGCAAGTGCAAATAAACGTTTTTGTATTTCTGAATATTTTTTGCTGACTGCCTTATCAAACATAGCAACAAAACAAATACTTGTTAGAACTCATGGGGGATAATTTCCAAAGACCTAATGTCTTAAAAGTAATTTTATTTGATAATCATTAAAATGCCAATAGAAATTACAGAGGACTGGGTTCCTGGCAAAGGTGGGTGAAAAAGCAGCATGGCCAGAAAGCAGTGTACAGCATTTCCCATAACAGGGATCTGAAATGCCTCTGATGTAGGAGAATTTTATGGATGCTGAGAGCTTTGGTCATTTTATCTGATCTTGGAGCTGTTTGGAGGTAACTTACAGTAGTTTACACAGATGTTTCTTGGACTCATTATTGCGTAAATAAGTTGGTAAAACATAATAGCAGCCAACACAGAATCCAGAAGAAAGAGGCACAGTCTGTCCCAGTGACACAGCTTCAGACAAGCCCTTTGGAGGTGGGTCTAGAGGGACAATGCAAGATGTTCCTGGAAGGAGACCGTTTCCTTCCCTTCCACTGAGTTACAAAACTTGTTTTTTCTATTCTGAGAATCATCAGCACAAAAGGACCATAAAGAGTTTTAAGAGGACTTTCTTTGGCTCACTTATTAGGAAGCTCTTTGCAGTGAACTGGCAAATACCTGCTGTTGGTTGGGCTCCTCCCAGAGCTGGGGCAGGATCAGGTGGGCTGGCTGTGTCCAGTCCTCTTACCTGGTGTAAGAATTACTTTAGTGTGATAATCTCTCTGTCCTTAACTTCCAGGAAGAGCAGCAAGTGTCTGAGCCACAGGGACTTGATCTTACAGGTCTTTTCCTACCTAAATGATTCTTGACAGACTTTGAGAGTAACACAGACTTACAAGATATTGTAAAATGGTGTCTTCTTTTTTTTTTCTCTCTCCCCAGATGGGAGACTTACCCAAAAGAAGTGAAAGCAAATAGTTTCTTACTCAAAAGGGTGTGCTCAGAGGGATGAACATGCTAGCATGAGTTACTGTTCTGAAACAATATCTTCTGCCACCCTTCACTCTGATGGAATCTGTTTGTGGTCTGTTACGACAGCTTTGCTTATTCTTTGTCCTGAGAAATGGTATTTTTATATGGATACCTCTGTAGATGGTACATTATAAAAAGAGTTTTGCCATAATAGCTTACTCTTGTCTTTGCTTCTGATGGGGAAATTGCAGAGGGTGTTTTTGGCTGTAATTCCCAGAGATCAACATGCTAATGGAGTAGCCAATGAACTTTGGGTTGGATGTTGCAATGTCCTCGAGCTGTAGTACTAATCTGGATTACATTTCAGAGGACCCATGTCCTGTCTGCTCCACGCAGAGGTTCACAGAACAGCCCATAAAGCAATGCACACAGTGAATTTTGCTTTAATTTATAATCCACCCCAAGTCACAGCACACTGCTAAGTAGTGGTTGCTCTGGTGCCTGTTGTACTGACAATAACCTGTGTGCAGTGTATGCTGAGTATTTCTCCAGGCAAAGGTGGTTCCCCTTCAGTTTAAATCCACAGAGCACATCAGTCTAATATGCTCAAGATCTGGAAATACTCATGCTATGAGGACTCCTGGGCTAACGTGTGGCTCTACTGTGTGTCCCTGGGTTGTGTTCCCTGTGCCACAGCAGCAGGCCCCGAATTTCAGTGGTGGCAACATCAGGAGATATCCAGTTCTGCACAGGCAAGCTACAAACCTCCAAAATCAATGACCTACTTTGTGCAGAGGAGTGACATTCCTCTTCTTAGGTGCTTTGAGATTTAATGGTAAGGGGGCACTTAGCACTATAACCAAAATTTGGGGGAGGAGAACTGGCAGCAGTGGGAGCCCTGGTTGCCAGCAAAGAGTTAACTTGCACCACTGGTTGCATGACAGCCCCCAGCTGTCTGTGCCTTCCCCTCCAGCGCTTTTCTACATTATTTCATCAAAGCAACAGGCATGGCTTTAATTTTCCATGACTTGCTTATGAAATATGATCCTTGCTGTAATAAAGAAATGACTTGGTTTGTAATGGATACATAGGAAATCAATTTCCTATTTTTAAATTAGGTGGGATTAACAATGAAGCAAACAATAAGCAGAGCAACAGGGGAAGAAGGAGGATGGGAGAAAGACCTGGCAGCCCCCAGACAGGGCTGACTGCACTTGGACATGTTACACTACAGTTCTTAATGGCTTCACCAAGGCAGTCACAGCTGTGGTGTTTCTCCCAATGTATATTCATTTTATGCTTTAAAAGCAAGATGTTGGGAAGATTGCTGAAGATTCATGACTCTCCTCCTGCCTAGCAGTGACATTTAGGGTGTAACATGGTTTCTGTTCAAAATCATAGTTCAAAACTCCAGCACTATTATAAAAGTCTTGGGAACAGATGCAGGAAGGCCAGTGAGGGCATCATCTGCAGCAGGGACAGCATCCAGCAAACACATTCACCTGGATGGGGGATTGGGAGATGTTCTCCAGGAACTGGAACAGAAGTTTCCACCTTCTACTGTCTAAGGGTGTAGCTGTATGTGAGAGCTGCTTGTTTGGAGATACAGCAGCAGTTTGACACAGCCTGCAGGGACTTTTCTAGCTGTCATTGCTAGAAACCATCTGGTCTCCCTCCTTTACCTTCCTCCTACAGCACTGAGCAGTGCTGCTTGGGGACCCCCAGGCCAGACTTGTCAGCAGTGCCACAGTGCTGCACAAGACTAATCAGCACAGTCACCTTCCTGGCAGCTCTGTGTCCTCAAAACGAAAGCACTTCCCAGTCCTCCCTGTAGCAAATGCTCCTGGTGCTGGTGTGCCACATACTCCACCTGTGCTGGCAGAGCAGTCCAGCTGGTGAACTCCACTGGAGGGACAGGGATTAGTCTTTATCCTCCCAAAAGCTCTGTGTGTGTTTTACATTTCCCCCATGGGTTCCCTGGGGAATTCACCTCCTGTGGGGTACAAAGTGGGCGCAGAACTCACAGGGTGTGTGTCGGGGCTGGTGCAGGCTGAGCGCTGCCGAGGCACTGATTGCACTGCAGGACACAGTCCCTGCAGCCACAGGAGTCTCTGCAGGCAGACTGCCCTTCAGCCCTTGGAGTGCAGGAGGCTGATCCAGGTTGCCCTGCCAAGCCACCCCGAGCGCTGCCAGCCTGGTTTTGTGCACTAACAGATGTGCTGTTACTTGGTTTCCCTCGTGCACGCACACGGCGCACGCTCTGCAGTGCTAGAGCTCAGGGATCACCGTGTCCCTGGAGCTGTCTGACTTGGAGGGTTTGGAGGTGGGGAGTGGGTGTTTGTGGTACCGGGAGTACCAATCCTGTCTGAGTCTGTCCCACTCAGCAAATCACCCAATTGCAGTCTGGACTTGCTAGAGCTGTTCTTCTGGTGCCAGCAACTCCTCCTGGCCCAGCTCCACGCCTGTGCTAAGTGGCTTTGGAGCTGCCCCAGGGGTCTGTCACGGGTTGGAATTAGAGTTGCATTTGGCTGGCTGGTCTGTCTTCCCTTCCTGGATGCTATGGCTTTTTTTAGCTTATCTCGGTTCTGCATGGGTTTGTGAGTTCCTGCTGAAGTCTCTAACAAGATTTGTATGGTGGCTTCTTTTTCCTCCAAGCAATCATAATTTGGCCAGAAATAAATGTCTGCAAAAAATCTTTTTAAAGTCTCTCCTTCATGTGGGTTTCAGCAGCCTTCTTGAGAGACAAGCCATAAAAACTGATGGGACTTTTGGAAATGGTTGGTGGGACTTCTAGGACTGGGCAGAAGTCCAAACAATTTCTTGTAATCTTCTCCACATAGATCTGTTATTGCTGGGGCAGGTAGCAGATGCATTATCACTACTAATCTCCTTCAAGGGTGGAAGGGTGCTGGAGTGTAGATAACTATGATGAAACAGAGCCAGATTTCTGTCTTTATAGAATAGAGACCAAGAAAACTCCTCAGAATCTGAGGCTTGCTTCTACTTACTAGTGTCAGAAGGCTATTGCTTTTGTATTCTAAGACCACAGTCAACCTACAGCTCTCAAACAGCCCCCCCTCCCTTTCTCAACCACTGTCCTAGTTCATTTATAGTTGGGTGGGTTTCTTTTTCCTACTGGCTACCTCTGGAGCTTCAAATAACTCTTGGTAGTGTCCTTTTGAAAGGCAAAACCAGACCAAAGGTACAAAAACAAACACCATCAGAAATCCCACATATTCTTCTTGTTGCTCCCACCAATAATGCCAGTGGGAGTTCTGCCATCCTGCTCTGCTGTCACAGCCATGTGGCTCTTCAAGGAGTTGCTATTTAGCATCAAGGCAATCAGTGACTGAGGGGGAACAAAAGTTCAGATATACTTACCTTAGCCAGGGCATGCTTGTATAAGCTACAGGAAAAGGTACAATGGATTCAAATTAGTCAGTACAATGCACTGTAATCTCCAGAAGCTTGGCTTGGATCTTACCACCTTTTTGCTTTCTGCCAGCAGGAAAGACCCCTGGGGCAGTTGTACCACTCAGTGGTGCCAGATGATGCAAAGTCAACCCTCTTCTGCAGTGTCAGAGTACTGATGGTCATGCTGTTCACCCTGTGGGTGGGAATTTGTCTCCATGCCCCTTGTGAGCCAGGCTCTGTTGGCTTCCCAGCCAGCTGGACTGGCATGATCTTGTAGCTTTAGGTTTCACTCTCTTTCCAACCTTGGTTAAATTTAAAGCTGCTATTCATAACTGCTCTCAGGATCTGGAGCTCCAGAACTCCATGGGAAGTTTCTCATCTGTTCAGGGAGACAAATATAGTGCCTGTTTCCGGTGGGTAAAAGGAGGGTTTGTTGTGCTCTTCACATTCATGGCTGAGATGGCATTTGTAGGCACACGCCGTTGCTGTGCCAGCCTCCTCCATGGTGACAGGCCCTTCCCTGGATTTCACTGATGAGATGGGAAGGAGGAAGAGTTCAGACTATTAGATTAGTTTAAAGCCCTCAAATCTATACAAGGCAATGATAAGATCTATTTACTGTGAGCCTAGAAACTGTTTTCCGTGGAGGATGAGCTGAGTTTGTTCTGGAGAACAGCTGTTTATCAGGATCAAATTTCTGGGAAGGACCATTCCTTGGCCATCTCAACCTGGGAAATGGAGTTGTGATGCTTTACAGGAAAAAGAACAAAAACTAGTTGCTTGGTTCAAACAAAAAAAGAATAACCAAAATAATGAAACACAGTTTACAAAGGGAGTTTTTAGCTTAATAAAAGGCCTTGAGGCTGTGCAAAAACAGCACAAAAAACTTTGATATGTTCCTTTGGGATGATTAAAACAGATGTTTTTCTCTTTTCCAATGGCCAGTATCTGACATTGGAGAAGACACAAAGAACATTTCTGGGATGTGTTTTAGAAAAAGTTCTGCTAGAAGCTTATGGGCTTGGAGTAAATCTGAAGGCAGATCATCTCAGAACCTGTGTCTGGTCAAGCTTATGCTGGAGAAAAGCCATGGCAAGTCCAATGGCATCAGTGTGAGGAGGAACAAAATGAATTCCAAGGTGACCAATGTCACTGATGGCCACGAGGGCAGCATAAAGCCCTTCACGCTGGGGAGGGACAGCTCAGAGGTCTTTGTGTGGCCTCTTACAGCAAAGGCACCAGAACAAGACTTGTTTTTGCAAGAATCAGACACAAACTGAACTTCTCACAGTAATGTATGTGGATTTCTGCAATTTGCTCACAAAATCCTTCTCTGGTAAAGTTTTGCAGCCAAAAGTTACAGCCGTGGTGGCTGCAGAACACAGTAAAGTCACACAATGGCAATTTGTTTTTTTCTTTCTCGTTTTTCCCACCTTGCTGTTTTGCATATGGACTCACAGATGGGGCAGGACATGGTTTGGAATCTCAGGGAGTGGTGTTTGCCAGCATCCATTTGACCATTGTGCCCTTTTTTATTGCTGAGGTTAAACCACTGCCAGAAATGTCCTCCATGATCAACACTAATGGTTACTAATTTGGAATTTGGAACACTCTACTTTGCCATCCATAAGCAGCTTTTCCATAATCTTCTAGCCAGGCAAATCTCTAGTTACAATAATTGTCTTTCAGTTAGGGAGCTGACTGACTATAATGCTGCAAGTATGGAATAAATCATGTTACTATGGTAGCCAAGGTTTTTGGAAAACAGCACTTCCCAGAGCACAAATGCCATTTCTCTGAATTTTACTTCTTTTCCTGAAAATAGCCCTGTCATGACAGAATTGTGAGAGGTTTGAAGTTGGGTCTCACTCTTCTCCAACATGAGTTCTGCAGGAGGCTTGATGTTGCTTTTCAGTTTTATTTATTTATTTGGTTTAACCTTCACCATGTTGACAGAATACAGGTGTGTGGATATCTTATCTACTCAAGCTAATTACTGCTGAGCCTGACATCTGAGAAAGGGATTTGAAGGAACAAGACAAAACACAGTTAAAACTTGATCTTGAAACATGAGAAATGAGTCCAAAGGTTGGCATCAGGCTTGAAGGGTTCTCAGTCTTTGCAAGGATAGGGCCAAGGTCTAGGTCTGAGCTCTGTGGATTTATCTGTGCTAAGGTGAGTACCTGGCACTGAAACCAGATTTTTTTGCCCAAGGGACTGTGCTAAATCTGAGGGAGTTGAGCACAGCCTTCCCTGGATGTGGTGCACCCATCACAATGGTGTCTTGCTCAGTGAATCATGGCATAAATAAGGCACCAGAGATCGTATCCTCAATAGCATTAATGGTTAAACTGTGATTTTAACTTGTCTCTCTTCTTTTCAGCCACTGGTACATCCACAAGTGTTTTAACAAAGTATTTTGTTTCTCTCTTCCCAGAATACCAAGTGCATTTCATAACACAGCTGTTGCAAATGTTATGGCTCCGTGCACTTCATGTGTTAGTCTTGCCTGCGCTTCCCTTCTCTGAATCACATTTTATAGGCCAAGTTTTATATTTCTCTACTAATTTGTTGAAATTTATTGCATTTATTGCCTTCCCCTCTTTCTTTTGAAAATCAGGGGAACTTCCAAATTTCAATTTAAAAGCATTTTGTTTTTATGGAGCATAGTATTTGTTGGAGCAAGAGAAGTTGAGATCATAATCTGGCACGGTTGACTAAGTTTCTAAATTTTAAACCACCGCCTTCTCTCTTTTTAAACATTTTCTCTGCCAATACTAAACATTTTGATCATTCAAAATGTAAATTGTACTCCCCATAGATGCTGATGGGTTGAGGATATATTTACATACAAAGGAGTTGTTGAATGACTCACGCAAAAAGTCATTTTCTTGTTCTCATTTTTAACAGTACAGCAGGTTTTTCCCCCCATTTTCTGGTTTCCGGAATGATTCGTGTCCCCGTCAGTCTCTGAGCAATGTTTGAAAAGGTGCATATGGATAAAATGTGCAGAGAGGGAGAACCACAAATGGTTTCAATATTTTTGCCAGAAGAGCTCATGACAGGCACTGTCCATGAGTTGTGTTATGTTACATGGAAGGAACACCCAGAGGAAAACCCAGGGGTGATCAAGGAAAGGAAAGTCCCCCAGTCTCTTGGGGAGAGGAGAAAAAAAGCAATGGTTTAGTCAGAATATGAAATCCAATGTTTTGGGCTGGGCCTGATGTTTCGAGGCAGTTAGAACCTTATAAAATCGATTTTTGTAGCTGGGTGTGTGCTGTAAGATCACAGTGATGGTTCCTATCTCCTCATGGAGCAGCATTTTATGGGACAAGTGTCACTTGGTTTTCCCATGTCCATATGCCTGCTGGGCTGGGGCCTCTGGCACAGATTGCTCTGGCAGGAAGTACAAGTCGTTCCCTTGGAACAGGCGTAGAGTCTGGTTGTGTTGGGGAAGGCAGAGCAGCATCCTGGAGCTGCTCAGAGAGCTCCGGAAAGCCCTGAGCTTCTGTGCACCTCCTGGGCAGCATTTCAAACTGTGCTTGGAACACGTCTGCACTGCTCAGGATCTTTTCCTGAGGCCCATGGGAGACTGAGACTGTAACTGGCCAGAATTCTCAGATATTGGTATGACAGTTTTCGGAGATCTCCTTGTTCTTCCTTAGATTTATGCAAATACCAGTCCAATGCTGGCATATTAGTTTGGGAATGGCCCATGCTCTTCATCAACTATTTACAGAATTACTTTATTAACAACTTTATTCTGTGAACTTGATAGTACTCCTTGAATCTGAGGAGTGCATATTCCGGTGTTTCTTGCCTCATTTCCTCTGTCTTATTTACTGTCTTCCATCTTAATTTTTTTTCGTTTGGAGCCCACTCAAGAGTACACTTACTAAAGATGACCCTATAGGAGGGTTTTTGCTGGTTTTTGACCAGCAACTGGTGATCATCTCCTCAGAGGCTGCTCCACTCTCCTCCACTTCTGTCACAGCTGTGTGTTCTTTGTGTGTCCTGCCTATTGACTTGCACTGAATTATTCACTTCAGAATTGATAATGTTTGTGTTAAGTCTTAAACACAGAGTCAGGAGGTACTTAGAGCCTTTTCAGACTGTGTGACCTCTCCTAGCAAACTTTGAAGGCCATGTGTTGACCAGCCCTGGCACTGTTTGCTTTGCAAGGAAGTGGGGTCTGTAAAAAGGTTTGTTACACAATGTAAGTGATTTTCTTTTTGCCAAGCAAATATTTGCCATATGTTTTGGGAGATCAAGCATTCAAAGTGAAAAAGCGGGATACCTTTCAGGGATGCGGGAAACGCGTAAATGACACTTTTAATTGGGAGAACATGGGATGCTTTTAGTGTTTTGGATCTACTAGGAAGCCAGCATAAGTTCCTACCCTAATTTCCATTGAGCTCTAAGGCTTTAGGCATCTCAACAAATCCAGAAAACTCTTCCCAAACTGTCTTTACTTCAACAGCTGCACTAGTCAGTCTTGCAAAAGCCAAGGTACTGTGGAACAGAGACAAATCCTATGACTTAACAAATGAGCAAGGTCCTATTATGGGGTTTTCCTAAAGGGTAGTTTATTTCATAAATGCCTGAAGCAACTAATGATGCCCAGTTACAGAGAGTACATCACCAGCTGGATGACTGCTCACAGCTGGTATCATAATTTCTGGATTGTTTCTTTGGCTTAAATGAAAGTTGCAAAGACAGTATGTGGCTTAAACTAGTTGGCTTAGAAGTAGCAGATCAACTCCAGTCAGCATCTAAATTCCACATGTGAATTTCTCCCTGTGCTGTGGTATTGACAGGGGGTTCAATTTATATGCATGTAGTTTATAAACAGCAAGAATACTGGAAATGAGATCATATTTTGTATAAACATTTATTTTATAGTTTAAGAACAAGCCATTCAAAACATCTGGAAATCACAAGAACATGAGTAATATATAACAGCAATATCTTAAATATGCATTACTAATATAAAGTCATCTTTTACTCTGATAGAAGTTACAACTTCATTTTTCTAAAAAATATTTAAGCCATGAAATATGTCTAGGCAATACATATATACAGCATCTAATTTTCTCTTTTCTTTCCTGTAGAGTCTGAGACTCCTGAGGCATGTGTGATGGAAACAATGTGCTACAACTTGAAGACTGCATTGGTTTGGATTGTATATGCAGAACTAGGCAAATAATTTACACACATCATGGCTCTGTGTGCATGTAAGTGACAGGTTTGCAGACCCTCTGCATGTACATTCCCACAGCTGCTCACCTATTCACAACAACTGACGCAGTTATAAATCATTAGGTCTGGAGTTACTTCTAGAATGTTTGTACTATATTCTAACTAAGCTATGACCTGCTTTCATTATAACTATAACCCCCTGCCCATTAGTGTGCTGTTATGCTTCGTGGTGATTTGGTAAAATGTGTTTGCCCTGTCTTAGAACGTGTGAATTGATAAATAATGTGGGTTTGATCAGCTCACAACTGCTTTATCCTCATCTCTAAGGCAAGCAATTCCCTTTCTATTTCATAGGGAAGGTCAGCATTAACTTGCACTTCAAAGTATTGTTTGATTTCTTCTACCTCCTTTTCCCAGAACTCTTTTGAGATATCAAACAGTTCGGTCAAGTTGACATCTTCCAAACCCTTCAGGTTCAAAGCAGTGTCAGTAGGGATGTAACCTATGGCAGTTGGCTTGGCAGAGGCTTTCCCTTCAATTCTGTTGAACATCCACTCCAGCACACGGGAATTCTCTCCGAAGCCAGGCCACAGGAATTTCCCTTGGCTGTCTTTCCTGAACCAGTTGACATGAAAGATCCTTGGTAGCTTCGCAGCTGGACGTTGTGCCATGCTCAGCCAGTGGGCCAAGTATTTGCCAAAGTTGTAGCCAAAGAAAGGCCTCATGGCAAATGGATCGTGCATGATGACTTTGCCTGTTCAAAACAAATGGAGAATGTAAGGGAATAAACAGCACATTTATTGCAAAGTGCAAAGACTCAGATCCTTCCAGGGTTTAATATCCATGGTCCCTTCACCACCCTTCTGTACTGAACCTGAGAGCTTTAAGAAACAATACAAGTATTATCCTTGATGTACAGAAAAGGGTACAAGTGAAATTAATTTTTGTAATCGGTGGAAATTAAATTTCTCAAATGTCAGGTCAAGCAGCTTAAATGAAGATCCTCAAGAGCTGGCTTTCATCATTCATGTGTTTATGTTGAGCTGTAGCAGAAGAGAAAATGTAAGTTTATTTATCCCAGACTGTAACAAGAACTCTCTATCAAGGCTTCTGGCAACCCTGTGCCTGCATTCTGTTCTGTATGCTTGCCACCTAAGGGATTATTTTGGTTAATTTGACTTTTACAGAGAATTTGGCTTTTAATTCCAGTACAAATATTTTCTTTGTGAAAATGCACAGGTTGCAGAATTAACTGCCAAGACTGAAATATGAAAGAGCAGGGAGGGGAGGACAGAGCAGGCACTCCAGAGGGTACTGCTTTTAATACAGGTAGGTAGATTAAAGTTTGATTTACCTTTGTGCTCAGCAGCTGCTGTTGCTTCAGATCTCATAGCTGCTCCCACAAATACTCCATGTTTCCAGTTAAAGGCCTCATATACAAGAGGCACACCTGTAAAGAACAAAATCACTTTGGTAATTAGAGGTCCAGAAACATTTTTCTAACAGGTTTGCTACCTGAGACACCGCTGAATGTACGTCTAATTTTTCCCAGTATTTTAATCAGTTCATTTCCTGATCTCTTAGAGCAAAGAAGTTTATATGAATGTTTTCAAATCTGGCTACTGATTACTGAACACATCCATGTTTAGTTGCTCAGCAGGAGATATCTGGGACATCAGAGCCCCCAGCAGATTTTAGTGGAAATAGAATCTAGTCCTGTGGTCATGATATTACACTCAGACCTAGCATTACTTTTATTTCTTTTCCAACTTTAGATGACCTTTAACAGAACAATTTATTTTACTTCCTTTTCTGTAAACTGTCTAAAACTGGTTCATTTCTCAAACCTCTTCCTATTTGAACTAGTAAAACTACCAGGAAATTTGGACCAGTATAGCAATTTGCTATGTGTCTATTACTCAGGTTAGTGGGTCCTGATCCCTCTGCAGCCATTTATTGTTATTACCTGTTTTGTGTTAACATTCAACAATTCAGACATTGAACTATTAGTGGCTGGGAGCGCCTGTGCCAAAGGCTCACATGGAGAAGTTGGACTACCATGGTTATTTCCCTGCTTTTGCAGCTGTGAAAGCAAAAGCTGTGTCTATGTCCAGTTGTGTTTCAACCCTTTTGTGGTCAGCACTTCACCCTTGAAATGTGGCTGCTGCATCCCTTACCAGCAGGTCTGCGGCCTCCAAAGATTATCCCTTCGATGGGCACACCTTCAGGTGATTCCCAGGCAGGGTCCATGATGGGGCACTGCCTTGCTGGAGAGCAGAACCTTGAGTTGGGATGAGCACAAGGTTCCCCTGTACAGAATACAATAAATAAAAAGGTCATGATCACAGAATTAACTTGAATTCAGCAGAGAAGGCCAAGAGAGACCGTGGGCAAGGGCCATGTTACCGTTGTCTGGGGTCCAATCCTTGTTCTTCCACGAAGTCACGGTTACTCCAGGTGGCAATGGCTCATCAATGCCTTCCCAGTAGACACCTCCATCACTGGTTTCTGCTACATTGGTAAAGATGGTGTTCTTGAATATGGTTTTAATGGCATTGGGGTTTGTTTTGACTGAGGTTCCAGGGGCGACACCAAAAAAGCCATTTTCTGGATTGATTGCTCTTAAGTTGCCTGGAAGTTAAATGACAAAATATAAGTAAATCATACTGATTTTAATTCTATCCATAATTTTGTAATGTGCCTTACTGCACCTAAAAGTAACCTGTACTGGGCTGTAAAACTTTTCAAATTTCCATACCTTGTTCATCAAATTTCATCCAGGCAATATCATCCCCCACACACTCAATTTTCCACCCGGGCAGGCTTGGGTTCATCATGGCCAAGTTAGTTTTTCCACATGCACTGGGGAATGCTGCAGCAAAATACTTCTTTTTACCTTCTGGATTGGTAATTCCCAGGATCTATTGAAAAATTAATGCAACTGTTAAACACAGTCTTTTTTCTTTCACTTTTCATTTTGAAAGTTGTCTCCCAGCAAGTGGTAATGATAAAATATTTAATTACACAAATTTGTTCCTCCAGAAGAAACACCACATAATATAGTTGATAAATAACTCAAACTGTTCTTTTTAATTCAAAGAGTCTTCTCTTCTTGCCATTAGACTATCTATAAGGAGTTCTTATATTTTTTTAAATGTTAGGCAAGTATATACTTCAAACATTTATCTTTATTTTGCTGATTAAAGACACACAGACCACAAATAGCTGTGTTTCTCTGCTGAGACAGATGAAACCCAGGCAATATTCTTTTGGCTGCACAACTGGAGTGAAGTGAAAGCACTGTGTGCATGGACACTTCTGCCCTCCTCAGAGACCACAGATATTTTTTCTGAGACTGTTCTCTTAGACATTTTTAAATTCTTTTTATCAATGGTATTTTATGTAGAGAATGTTTAAATGATAGCAGAAAGTAAATGCAGGAGGAGTATATGGCAGAACTCAGTTAGAAAATCTGGTATTTGCAGGTTTCTGACTGCATAGTCCTCTTTATAATATAAAAGACAATTTTGAAAACTTGCATAAATCTTTTGCTATTAGACTTTTGTAATGTGGATGCCCAGTGATGACATTTAGGCTCTGCTCAAGTATGTGGGTCTGCCCACAAGAAGCCACTGTCAGAAGTTCCAAATCTTTCTTGGTTTATGATATTACAGGTACTATTTTAAAATGTTTAACACTTGGCCTTGCAAGCAGCTCCCTATTCCTCATAAGCCTGGCATGTGATAGACTCATATCTAATGTTACAGAGCTGCCCATATGAAACTAATTTCATCGATAGCGAGATGTGCTGTTTGTGTGGAGCTAACTGAGGGTTTAAGGGCTGTTCAGACATCCATGATTCAATAGCTCTTACCAGCATGTGCTCAGCCAGCCAGCCCTCCTCTTTGGCCAGTCTGCTGGCAATGCGCAGAGCAAAGCACTTCTTGCCCAGCAAGGAGTTCCCTCCGTAGCCGCTGCCAAAGGAAATGATCTCTCTGCGATCCGGGAGATGAGCAATCAGCGTTTGCTCCGGGTTGCATGGCCAGTTGTTGATTAATGGTTCTGCAGAACAGAATGTTGTACTCATGAATGCAGCAATTTCCATGCTTGATCACGCTGTTGTTTCATCAGCGTCAAGCCTCTGACAGCAACCCATACCAGATGCTTCAAAGGAAATCCCTGGTAAGTACTAGGGATAATAATCTTCTTTCCATGAAACTCTCACTGAGGTTTGATTCCTTTAATTGAGTTTTGAGCCTAGTGCTGCTGCCCAAACCAGCCTGATCTTGTATGATGAGAGTCTCCCATGTGCTGAGGACATGCAGTCAGCTCTAAAACACACCCTTGGGAATTTCCAGGGGTGACAGTTTTTAATGGCTCTTACCTTTCAGTGGTAGAGGACATCCAACCGAGTGCAGGCATTTCACAAACTCCCCATTGCCCAGAGCTTTCAAAACATCTGTTCCCATCCGTGTCATGATCCTCATGCTGGCCACTACGTATGGTGAATCCGTCAGCTCGATCCCAATCTTGGACAGAGGAGACCCAATGGGCCCCATGCTGAAGGGGATGACATACATTGTACGTCCTGCAAAACAAGGAGTAGCAAGATGTGGCAAAGAGCAAAACATGGAACTTTTGTAAGAACCTTTATTAACATGGAGGTTGTTCCTCGCTCCTTTAAAAGCTGCTTGTCTTGTGAGTGCTTCTGAAGATGTTTAAAGAGCTGGAGCTTTCTGTTTGTCTAATTGTGTAGCAAGACTTTTTATCTTAAATGCTGAAAGCAGCAGTTCAGACAGATTGTCTAGCCAGGAGTAAAGGTGGGTGGAGGCCAAGTTCTCTGCTGGTGTAAATTGCTGAACCTGAAATTATTGCTGAGGATGAAGGGGGGGGTGGTTCTCTCATTCTCATCTCACTTCCTATTTGCTGCTTAATTGCTGTGTGACTTCCTGAATAAAGTCACTCAAATTTTCATGCCTTACTTTGCCTTTCTTTAGGAAGAGAAAAATACTGGAAAGAGGCAGAGGACTATCCTTGGCCAGGCATTTGGGTCTGTCATAAAGATCTGCATGAAACCAATATGGTGATTCTGGGGGTATAAACCTAACTATTCAGCTAAAATAATTCTTTAAATGTTACAGTAACTAGTAATAGTTGTAAGTGTCTCTGCAATCCTAGAAATTCAATGTCAATCATCTTTTTTTTGCCCACCTTGCATGCAGCCTGGGAACCTGGTGTTGAAGGCTTTCTCAAAATCTTCCTCAGACATCCAGCGACCCAGCTGGCTGGTTCCAGTTTTAGGCATCGGGGTGGTATCTCTCTGTTCCTGAGTGATGATGACAGTTTTGCTCTCAATTCTTGCCACATCTCTTGGATCAGTGAGAGCCAACCAGCTGCAATTCACCAAAACCCAGGAAGTTAGACTTTAATTTTCAATGTAGTAATTTTTACCCTTCTGTGGGACAGATTTAGCACAAAAGGGTACAAAGATTCGTAAGGTAAAAACTACAGTGACAGAGCCAGTATAACAGGTAATCTCAAAAATCAGATACATCCTCTCATTTGTATTATTTTAAGACATTCCAGGAGGAGTAACTAATTATATGGCCTAGGAAATTCTTGTTACGTGTTATTCCTCCTTTGCCTCTTCTCTCAGCCTTATTCTCTGTTGCTAACTTTCAGGGAAAAGTTAATGTTGTTTAAATCTTACTCTCATCAGTGTGAAGTTATTTTGTATGGGGACCACAAAATGATAACTCAAGCTAAGTGGATGCCAAGTAAAGTAATTTAAGTGTTGGTGGAAGTGCCAGTGGGATCAGAATCCAGCTTAGTGGATTGGCATAGTCCGTTAAATTAGAGGCATCACAAAGGAAATACTGAATATAAGCATGATCCTTAAAAGTCAAGGAATTTATTACAGGGGTTTCTTTTTCCCCTCTAAAGAATTTTTGCCATCTATTTACAATAGAGAGGATGGTTTTACATTTTCACCTCTGTGCATCGAAATTTTCCACAAGTATAAAAATGTTCTAGTGGGGCTGTCATAACCATCATCACTACAGCTAAGCATATAATTAACAATGAATAATTTATCTGGTGAATCTTGCCCTTTTCTCTCCCAAATAGTCTGCAAACAGATTGCCAAATTCCTGCACTTGGTTATTAAAAAGTCTTTGCAGATTTCTTCCACGATGATCTCTTGGTCGGCACGTAATTCCTGAGTACGTAGTAGTTGTTAATATTCTCCTTTCATGTTCAGTTAGTTGGGAGAAACGTTGGGATATTTGAAAAAAGTATTTGCTGAATACATTAGAGTCAAAGCTCATCGGCATGATATGAATAATGCCTGTACTGAATAATATTTGAACACCCACAGACCTATTTGAATGCCACAAAAAAGTATGTGATGAATAAAGTAATTGACTAAAATAGTAGAATTCTTCAAAAGAAGATTTGCTAAATAATATTTAGCCATTGCTAATGATTAGTTACATAATTCTCATGACATTATTTCAGTTCTCTGATGTAACTAATCAATAAAGACAATGTACGGCTTATAGTCCAATTGAAAAATATGCTTTATGTTAATTTTTCAAGGAAAAAATTTGCTTTTCCTAATTATTTCACCTATTTAAGCTACAGTGCCACAATGCTCATGGAAGGCAAACACTGAAGAGTTATGAATAGTTTTAAAAGTAAACAGCATAGAAAATTCATTTTGCAATTCTGAGATGATACTTGACTTAGTTTAGGCTACTCACCAGTTCTCATACTTGTTCAGCTTCTTGATCATGCCTTGTTCTACCATGATGTCCAGAATTTTTTTGTTTTCTTCCTCCGAGCCATCGCAGATGTGAATGTTCTCAGGCTGGCACAGCTTGGCATTCGTTTCGATGAAATCCCTCGCTTCTGGAGGCAGGCTCTCCAAATCCCCCTGGACAACCTTGGGCATGACATTCATCTCGGCTTTCAGCTGTGGGGGCATTATTGAAGCTGTAGTGGATCTTGTTGATGGCTTTGAAATACTGATCACAATCTAAAATCAAATATATTGGGTGTGTTAGCACACGCTCTAACCAGTGTCACAAAGCCTTCATAGCAAGGTATTACACAAAGGTAGACTTTCTAATGGACTTGATTGTATAATTCTGCTTTAAAATCAAGATAGGAAATTTGGATCACTGGCAACTTCAAGGTGGGAAAAATAGAAGCCATTCTACTTACTGTCTATTCAAGGTGGAGTTGGACGCCAGAGGATTTCCTGTCCCTTTCAGCTGAGCCCCTGTCACTTGCTTTGGAGCGCTCTTGCAATCGCTGCTTTCCAAGGACGCATCCTCCTTCCTTAAATATTCTTTGTGGTGGTGTCCGTCCCACTAGTTGAGGTGAGGGAGGCTTGTCCGTTACATCACCACTGGATGTGTCTTGGGACAGTGCCACTGACATTGTCATCATGCAGAGTTGTCAACAAAGCAGCCCTGACGAGGTAATCATTTAACAGACTCGATTAATGAATGCTGGAAGCGGAGGTTCTTAGCCCCTGGGTTTGCTGTTTTGAAGCAGTTACAAAATTTAGCAGTTTAACCAAACTTTAATCCACTTTGGCTTTGAAATCAAAAACGTCATGACTGCTCGGCGTGTGGGAAGGGTTGAGTACAGAGAGTTTCTGGAACCAGGAACACAGAGGTCACTCACGGAGGCAAAGTGCAGATGGCACAGTTTGCAGGCAGATGCTCATTAGTTGGCTGTGAAGTGGAGGCTCGTCCAAGGAGTGTTTACTCACCTTGGGAACATTGCCTGATCCGGGTATAAAGTTCAACAGTGAGCACTGACAGACCTGAATAACCACTACATACACAAGGCCTGGAGGTTTTATTTTTGTCCATGTAATTCTAAAAAATCCCAATGTAAATCTAAATGTTGAATTTCCTTCAGTGTGAGAGAGGAAGTTTTTGCTTGCTTGCTTTGGGCTCTTGCAAACAATTATTCTCTATTGCTACACGCTCAGAAGAGGCAGAGCAATGACTATCTCAGTAATTAACCTCCTCTTTCAAATATTATGTTTTATTTTACTGGGAGCTCGGGGGGGGGGGGGGGAGGTCATAAAATATTAACCCATCCTTAAATTAGTACTCAAAGAAAAGGCACAAAACTGCTCAGAAATGGGTCTGCACACTGTTTTATGTGTGAAATACATGGTAGGCAGGTGTACATACAGGAACATGAGACCATATCTGTATCAGTTCTGGCAGCCACTACTACCCTGATAATTCTTAGGATTAGAGTGTGGCCTTGGACACATTGAGCTCTTATCCCTGTTTCTGCCTCCCTGTCTTTACCTCTTTAGCTTCCCCTATTCCGTTTTAGGGCATCATGCCCATAAAAAAGGCTGATCTTCCTGTCTTTTTTGATATTGATGGGGCTTTCACCACAAATGTAAAATATTATCATCAGTGTTTTGCAGAAGTGGAAATCTGGGAATTCCATCGAAGTTTCAGGGAGTTCTTCAAAGCCACAAAATCGCTGTGAGTATCCTATACACAGGGTATACAGGTCCTGAAATGCCAGGCTGGCAGAACAGCAGGGATCAGGACTGCAGCTCAACTTCCTGCCCTGCAAGTCTAAAATACTGTGGGGCTGAACCTCCCACTGCAGGAACGCCCCCTGGGACTGTATCCTCTATCTCTCTTGCAAAGCCTTTTATTATGTTTTGTAAACAAGGGAAGAGAATAGTGAGGTAAGAGGGGCTGTCCTTGATGCACTGCAAGGCCAAACATTCCTGAAAAGGAAAACAAAAATCCGGTGGAATAAGAGGTGCTAAAGACTGTTCTAGATAGGGCTTTGCTGTAAACAAAGGTAAAAGCCAAAAATAATTTAATAATGGCAGTGTTGCTGTTCATCTTCAGAGTCCACATATGTGTTGTTGGTGGAGCTGATCAGAAATATTTCAGCCAAATGGTTTAATTTTAAAATGTATCATTAAGTATTTAATTAAAAATAAAATGGGGCATAATCTGTAGTAATACTAAGCAGAACCCTTTTTCAGTGATGTACAGAAATACTGAGTTCTGTTGGCCAGGTAAGTCAGTGTATAAAGAAATAACAACTGAGAGTAAACCAGCAATACTCAGTGGTCAGGAAGACAGTAGACCAGAAAATGATCATATTGTAGCACAAGCAGTCAGAATAAAAGCTTAAATACAACAGTGCAGTATAGAAGGATCAGTCCTAGTGTCTCTTCGGATTTCAGAACAGGAAAAAATCTCCAAACCCAGAGCATTAATTTCTGCCAATTTAATTACAGTCAGGCAGGTGTTGTGCAAATTTTCTCACACTGCAATCCTAACCTCCCACAATCTTGCTATACAAACTGTGGGCTTCTCTCGAGAAGACACTAAATATGCCAAATTGGTGGCACCATGTTATGAACATATGTCCATTAAAAATCACATTAAGGATTCCAAATGTTTTTCATTTGTGATGGCAGCAGGGCTCAAGTGCAGATGTCCACTGGGAATTCTAGACACTTCAGCATCAAATTACTTGTATTTAGGTAACACCTCCCATCATAGGATCTCAAAGCGTATCACAAACACACAGTAAGCCTCAAGCCCCCATATAAAACACACATAGTATTTGGTGCAATGAAATAACTGGAGCATATGCAAATCAGGGCCAAGATTTTTTCCAAGAATCTTCTTATTTAGAGATTCAGATCTTAGACAGCCAACAGAAGGCATTAAAGGTTTTAACTGAAGATTGTGAATTCTCATCACACCCAGTGTCTTCCCAAAAAAACCCCAGAAGTAGCACCTCCAATAGCTCAGTTTACAGTGGTCTTGAGGTGTTCACTCAGTACCAGTGTGTGCTGGTGTGCCCTGTATGTGTCTGCTGTCTGGATTCAGTTTCTGGAATATCTCACTAGTGAGAAACATGGGGCATGGTTTGGGGCAATGTAAGGTCTCTAAAAAATCATCTTGAATATAAAGTTTATTTTCCATTTAAATGAGATTTTTTTTAGTAGTAACTGCATTATAATGCTCATCTAATAGCTGATAAAATTTCTTCAGTTGGCACTTTTTCTCTGTGCTTCTTGACACTTGAATGTGATGCTCATCAGGTGCCTTCTTGGAAGCTGTCAAATCATTTAAATGCATGTGAATCTGACATTTTGAGATGATAGTGTTCAACAAGTGCCTTGAAAGGAGGGTTTTTAGGATGTTTGCTTTGATGGACACTATTCAGGCTGTTCAAAATAGAGATTTTGAGCACTTTTAGACTTATAGACTTACTGGAAGCCAATATAATAAATGTAAAGGTTCTTAAATGTTCAGAAAAAGCGTCATTAGAAAGTTTAACTCATCACTATAAACCAAGGTGCAACAAAGCACTCTCAATGAGCTCTGAAAGTTGTTAATGGCATGTAATAATACTCAGAAACTCTACTCCCCTCCCATTGCTAATTATCCTACAACTCCTTCAAAGAGTTTGTCACTTGGGTGTTTTGTCATGAAATTGTAGCTTTTTTTAAAGATTCTCTGAGCTGTTCTAGCAGAGGAGCATTGCCTCTGGCTTGTTATTTCTTGCAGTGAGCACACTGCAATTGCTGCTGGACCAGGTACACAACTCCAAGGGCAGCCCTTGCAAGCAAACAGCTCACAGAGAGCAGGGCAGGGACTGTTCTCTCAGCTTCCAGAAGAAAACATGAACCGTACAAATTGCCTACAGTTGCAAAAGAGTCTGTGACTGAGCCAGGTGTTCATTCCAGACCCTGCACAGCCCTCTGTGATATTTCCACTTCATAGTCCCTTTCCTTCCAGGCAGTTCTTCAGCACTGACCCATCCGCAGGAGGTCTGGAGGTCTGACCACACATGTTGAACGCTCCTCTCCTCGTGCGCTGCGTGAACCGTGAGACTGAGTCCCTGGGAGCAGGCAGAACAGGTAGCAGCAACCCAGGAGCACAGGGCTTTGCTTCTTACCTCCTTCCTTCCAACCCTAAATGACAGAGTACTTGTCATGGGCAGATTGTAAGATAAAATGTTTCTGGATCACTGCATAGGTGATGTAACTTTTTTGCCTGTGTTCAAAGTTAAGTGTGTTGTTCTGATAGCAGAGGAATGGAAAAGAGGAAAAAAAAATCCAGATTTATCATCTTTAGACTGCACTTCCATTAGCCTGTCCAGCATTTTCAGCTTCACCACAGACATGCTAGCATTTCTCAAACAAATGGAAGTAAATTTTGGCAGCCAGGAACATGCATTGATGCATGTTTAAAGTCTCTGAAGAAAGTCACCAACCTTTGATACTTAGTTTAGTATCAGCTGAAGTGCTCAATCCTGAGCTGTATTTTAGGGAAAGTCCTGACTGTGCCCCGGTACATGCCAATGCTGATATTATACCATGAGCACACTGGTTTCTTGCTTGTTATTCCTCTGCTTTGGCAGATAAGATAGTTATTCTTGATTTTATTATTATTACTTAATTTTTAAATTCACTTTTGCAGGCTCTAAGACATTGTTACAGTCACCAGGGGAGGTGGAGATCTCTCTTCCATTTTCTCCTGTAAGGAATAAAAACTGGAGTCTTGGCTAGGGAGGCACCTTGACACCTCCACACATTGTGAAGGATACTGAGGGTTTAATTCCCTTCTGTCACAATGGTGACCCTTCTCAGAAACACACGGTCCTTAGTTTGTACTCCAGGTTCCCACCTGACTCTCAGGTGGGGATGGCAGCCCCCTGCAGAGCTGCAGGTGGTTCCCCATTGGTGGTGTGTTCTCACTTATTGGCTCTGAGCAGCAGCTTATTCACCGTTCATCCTTCTCTGGCACCAGCTCATTAGCTCTGGAGGTGGGATTGGGTCATCTAATCCTAACCTTGATAACCAGTAGCTCTTTCAGAGCTATTTCTTGAGCTGTGACTCTAGTCTGGGGACTCCTCCTTACAGGAATGCTGTCCTTTGTTTCTAAACCCCTCTCAGGGATCAGTGTCCATATGTGAGCAATGGGCTCTGTAGCCACTGTAACCTGACCAGTGGCCAGCTATGTGTAGTCCTGTCAGTTTAGGAGTTCTTCTCATCTACTGCAGAAGGTCTAACAGTCACACAGAGAATTTGGCTGACTTTAGCCAAAACATAACTATGATTTTTGCATGGTTACTGCAATTTTTTTGGCTGGATGAGCAGCCGAACCACAGCCAGGAGAGAGGGGGACAAACCATGCTAAACAGTGGAGAACAGTCACCATAAGGTTTGCGTTTCCCTTCACCTGTGCAGCATCTGCTCTGCTCACTCCCACAAAGCTCAGATGGCTCTGAGATTCAGCTTGCACAAAAAACGATGACCCTTGCTGGAGTGAAATCTGGTGACCACAGAGGTGTGTGTTTGCAGCTGTCAAGGGCTCCCTGCTTCCTACCTGGGAATACCAGGGATAACCAACAAATGCTTGCACACGGGGTCAAGCACCTCTTCTTCAAGAGCTTCTGGCTTGTGGATAACTAGGGTTGTGCTAACTCTGCCCTTTTACAGAGACTTCACCTCCTCAGGCCTAAAGAAATGGCACAGGAGCACCTTTTAAAATCTAAATTTGTTTATTTTTAGTACGATGAGACAACCTCTGGCTCGTTCCTCTTGCATGCTGTTCATTGTTCTCTGTGATCCTCTGCTTGCCAGCTAGCACTCTGTTGGCAGTCATCAGTTCAGGGTTACCCAGATCTACCTGTGCAATGTACTTTTCCTCTTTTCTTTAAATGTTTCCATGTACCTTTTCTCTTTGCCAGCATTTTTGTCCATTGTCACATGCGGGGTGTCCCACTGGTCCCAGTTCTGTGTGTACTTTGTGAGCTGACTTACTTAAAAAAGGATGGCTTTAACCAGTAAGTGTGGGTGCAGATTCTGAAGGTTTAAGTTCTGTTTCTTCCTCTGCCATGGATTTCCTATTTGGCTTTAGACATATAACTTTGCATCCCTAAACCTTTATCATATCCATGGAAAGGAGTTGGGAGGTGATAATGACAATTTCTCCCTGTTCTTACGCATTCTCCTTGTTTGGTTGATAGTTCCTGGCTACAGGAGTTTAAAACATAATTAGACATGGTCATTATCTCTTCCTATTTTTCTGTCTGTGCCACAGATAGTTCCTGCTGGGTTACTGTAATGCAACTGGTATGTTCTTATTTGAAATGAAAAACATTTACTGTAACCTGTTTTTTCCTTTCAATAGCAATACAAAAGCAGCAACTTGGGCTGAACTGTCTTTTCTGTTTCAAGTGAGGTTTGTTCTATACTTTTTTCCCCCAGGAAAACAGCTTTGTTTAATATTTCAAGCATTTTATAACACTGGAAGCCAAACAACAGGATAGAAGAGCTGATTGTGCAGAAATTAAAGCCAAACTACATCTAAGGGTCAGAAGGCAAATGTGCCTATGTCAAGCACTACATACCTTTTGGTTCTTGAACCTGGCAGCTGGAGGAAAATCAACATTGCAAAAAAACCAATAATCCCTGTATCAGATCCTGTGTTTACTGAAAAACTCTTATGTAAGTGTTAACAAGTCAGGTGAAATCCTACACACTGTACACTTATGCTTAGCACTATTCTAATAGGAATAAGGCAACTTTGGTGGACAATAATGTGATTTTTTTCAAAAGCACTTTTGTTTGGTCAGTGTAAATGGTTCCTACGAGACGAGTGCCACAATTATGATTATTGCTACAAACAACACTCAGTGAAGAGATCAAGGATTCAAGTGGACCCTGGAGATCATACTTTTTTCTTATGCTTTTAGGAAGACAGAATTCTAACTCTGCTGTGCATGTGTCTGCTGACTGACCAACTGTAACTGCCTTCAAATTTACTAATTCAGGATGCTACAATATGAATACTGTTTATATAAAGAGAAGCTTCTTATGCATGAGCTTAAACTAGTATGTACAAACTAATAGCAACCCACTTGCATTCTTCAAATAAAACAAAAAACTCACCCACTTGTTAACCTTGTGAAGTTCAGGTATTTGCTCTGCAATAGCACCAGGGCAGTATCTTGTTATTTTGAGTGAAACACAAATGCACTCTGCTGAGGACATCTTAAACTGAAGAAGGGTATGAATGATAGATCAAGAGACCTTAAGTTTGTAGAGGCAGCTCTGAACAGAGCAATAACCATGAATCACAAAATTGTCATTTAGTTTTTCTTGTTGCTTTCTAGGCACTGCCTCATCTTGCTGTTTAAAAAGACTGTGAGGGCTATAAGGCTGACTTTGTTTCTTACAGGAGCAGAAAAGATGTAAAACTAAGCCTGCTATACCATATATCTGTCACCAGTTCCTGATGGAGAGGTGTGGGGCTATGTGGTTATGGTCTCTAAGTGATGATTTAACACTGTGGTAGTGTGGAAGACTAAGATTTAAGGTACCTCTGCTGATAAGTATCAAGGACTAAATCACTTGCTGTTCAGCGAAGTGAGACTAACATACATCTCTAAATATGCCCTTAAGTTTTCTTGATTTCTTTGGATTTTTTAATTAAGATGCTTGATTCGAACTCCTTGGAAAGTTCAGTGCACATGACAGTTTGTTATCTCAGCTGAAAAAAAGTGCATAGGAACACAATGCTCTTCTGAACCCACTAACCACCTCCTTACTGCTGATTTTGCAAGGTTTGATGTGTACTTGTTGCATTTCCACGTGGAAGCAGAATTTGAACTCCTTTGGGTTGTACATCTCACTCATGGATTCATTAGGAGAATGATTTAATAGTCCCATTCTGTGATCCTATTAACTTCCAGGTTCTGGTGTCTGTTCAGCTGTGCACAAAGAGCTGTTCTCTGAACTGTTTCTCTGATTAAAGATTAACAATGTGATAAAAGAAGGAAACATGGGCATCCTTGGAGTTTGTTTCTTACATCAGCTGGGTTAAACCTTTACTATATTTTCTCACTGTGTATCTTCTCTTTTAGTGTTTGGCAATCAAATTCTTCCCAGCTCTAGCACGTTTCCCCCGTTTAGTCAAAACAAGAGGAAAACTTTCTGCCTTTTAAACTTTTAGCTCTTCGACCCTTGCACAAACAGCAACAGAAACCTTTAATAACTAACTAAGAGGAGCTGTCTTTAAAACTTTCTTTGCTATCTCTTGGATTAAAGAGTGTTCTGTAAAAACAGTGGAAGTCACTGAGGTGTAGTTAACCGTATAACCATGCTAATTTCTTTTGAAATGGAAGAAGTAATGTCCTTCCCAATAAACACCTTTCTTCCAAACAGACCCAGGCACGCACCTCTGCTGTTTGCCACAAACAGCAAACAGTGCATTACTGAATGGCAGGATTGTTTCTAAATATATCATAATGTTAGATGAAACAGTTAATAGACAAATTGCAATTATGGTTAATAATTTTTAGACCACTTCCCTGACTTGTGTCTGAGCAATCAATCATCCCTGGTACTTTCAGCTCCAGTAAGCTGATGTTAAATACTTCCCCTTTTATATATCCCACATCTGTACACTATTATGTCTTGGGGGTTTTGTCATCTTATATAATTATAATCATTTACAGTCTGAAGCAGGATTTTAAGAGCCCAGACAACACTTGAAACCATTAAGTCTTTTAACTTAATACAAGTTGCTTTGGTTCTGCTACAAGAATCAGTCATGTTTAAAGAGATGATTTGTCTTCTCAAAGTCAGGATGAGCACTGGAGAGAGAGCAAAGCCTGGCTTTCCCCATGCCTTAAGCACAGCCTGTATTTAGGTGACTGTGCCCCAGACAGGTCTGCAGCTCTCCTCAGCCTCCTCTTTGCACTGAGAAGTGGCAATTTATAGCCTGCCTAGACACCAGTCAATCAATACCCTCCAGGATGATTCCCATCTGTCTTTGCTTTGCTGTGTTCCCACCTTCCCTCTGCTTTGGGGAATAAGGAAACAAACAGGACTGTATGTTCTGATGTTCCTGGATCTGACTAGCTTGTATATGACTGTAGAGATGGGGAGCAGAGAATTGTGTTCTTTGAGGCAGACAAGAAATCCAAGTCAGACCCAAATCCTCAGTGAAGTCTTCTCGAATGAACTGCAGCTCTCATCTCAGACCCAGAGGTTTGGGGAGGGGGAGAAAACAAAAACAAAAAATCAAACAAACAAAGAAATAAAAAAGCTGAAATATCTTAATAATATTCTTCTTTCCAAAGTGATCAGACTTTAAATTTTCTCCTGAAAGTCTTTCAAGCCAGCACTGAAGCATTGAGTTAATTCTGAGTCTGCAACTTTCAGTTGCTTAGAACAGTATCCAAAAGAATATAACTTTTGTTGTTTCAATTTCATTCATTAGTTGACATGCTTTTTCTTTTTTGTTTTAATTAAGGTACTTGGTGGTCTCTGAAGAAATGCTTCATCTCCGTGAAAGTGGGACACTAAAGGCACAAGCTGACAACAGCACCAGAACTGAACAATGTTTAAAGGAGCCAGATGAATGAGAAGGTTAGAAAAGTAAACTCGCTTCCTCTGAAACAGGTGATGGTGTGAAGGAGGTTATGTACTGCTGTCATTATGAAGAGGGGCAATTTCTCACTGCAAAACAGGTGATGGAGGCAGCGATTGTCCCTGGGGTAAGAGCACAGCCCAGGCGCGTGTGTTTGCAGAGCAGGGTTAAGGCGCAGACCCCGCTCTGACAGGTGCGGTGTGAAGGCGACACAGACTTGGAAACAAAAGTGAGACATTGGAGGAAAGTGAAAATGGAAAACTTTCCAGATGCCAGGTGGAAAATGATATTAAAGCTGTCAAAATTAGTCACAACAAAGACTGGGTTTTCTCGTAGGCTAACAGGAGTCATGTTCTGGAGAAGGAGTTTTCAACTACAATACGGTGGATCATAAATGAAACAATTATCAGTATTGGAGGTTAAATTGGAGCCTATTTGTTTGGCTTTTTACTTTGGGTTTTTTTTCCCCCCTTTTTTCTCTTCCAGGTGCACTGCAGCAGTCTTGATTTACTCTTCATTTTGTGGACAGGTCAAAAATGTGTAAATAAATCACACCATCATTCCTTCACATAGTTATCTATTCTGGGCCTAATTCCAAATGCAGTTAAATTGATGGCAATCCTTCCATTGGCATCAGAGAACTGCAGTTTAGAACCTGTGATGGAGGTGCAAAGCATCACAGAAGAGGCTTGTTAAACAGCCTCTGCAGTCATCCAAAGTGATTTTTTAAACACAGTAAGGAAAGGAAACTTAGAACTACCTTCAAGGTCAAATATGCTTTATGTAAGTGGCAATGGAGCTTTTTTAAAAAAGTCAGCCCCACCTAATAAGCAGTAAACATCTTAAATATTATAAAAGGCATTATTCGGATTTAAGATTGACAATCTGAACAGATAACCCAGTATTTTACTCATTACAAAAATTAGCTGCACTGTTTATACTTGGGTAGAAAACCACAGATCAGAACAAAGTTCGCTGTGTTTCCTTAGTGCAGCCAAGGGTAGAATTTACTCTGCTGATTGAGGATTTCAGTTGTCCATGTATTCACTTTCATGCACTGGTAGATTCTTATCAGCAATTTATCTGCAATTTTGTGGCTGAATTTTGTTTCTTTATGCAGCGTTACTTTAGCACAAGAAAATGTGCCTACATTAAATTCCTTATATCCCTTATAAACTACTCCTAACAAACGATAATTCATACTGAATGTTTACCCCCCAAAGTATAATTATGAGTTTAAAAATAAAATGGCCCTCTCTTCTTTTAGTGATAGATTTTTCAGCAGACTGTTGATGTGTTAAGAGAGAACCAGACTCCCAGAGGAGTGGGTAGAAGCTTGATTGCAGCTGAGATAGACGGTGCAGCAGCAGTGGTAACTGGAGACTGTACACACAACAGACTATAATGGCCATTATGGAGCTGTTAACCTCTAGTGTGTCAAAAACTAATCAGAAACTGGGTGAATTTGCAGCTTGCTGATCCAAGTGGTTCCTTTAAATTCAAGAAAAAATGAACTGAAGGGCTAGTCTGCATTTGAGTTATAAATCCTTGAAAATATCAGTTAATAATGGAAATAATGACAGACCTTTATTGTAGCTGCATGGATGGTGCTGGTATTAATAATTCAGAAGTGCAAGGCAGGACAGCTCTTGGAAGCTGATGACTGTTGAAGTGCAGAAAACCTCATTAAAATGACCTAAAGGGGGGTATATTATTATAACAACTTTTTTCCTACAGTGCTCTTCAACTATCATAATTGCACAGTACACATAGCAACTTGAAAAGATTCAGAAATGTGTAAGAAGTAAAATCTCTGGCCACAGTTACTGGCAGCATAATTATGTGAATATATTGTGTATTCTGCATCATGTTCTTTAGTTTTGAGAGCCCACAGATTCGTGGATGATGAATAATGTGGTGTCTAACTAAAGCATCATCCCTAAATTGCTGGAATACATATTCAGCCTTAAATAATTGCTTTGGAATGCTGTTGATTACAAGTAGAAGAATAGTTATTACTAACTTGCAGTTATTAAATGTAAAAATTTTATATTACTTTTGCACTTAAGAATCTACAGAACTGTGGATTGGAGTAGTTGTTGTCAGGGGTATTTATGAGATTTTCAGTTGCTGTCTCTGAGGATAAGGTCCAATAACATCAATGATCTGAAATCATACTTTTTCAAGATGTGAAGATTTTAATTTTTCATTCTTACAGCTAGTTACAGTGGCCCCACTGATGTATTTTCTCACAGCTACACTCTTTGCAGGAATCAAATTCACTGGCTTTTCAAATGGTGCTACACAGCCCAGGCTCCCACCACAGAGGAACAACAATAATGACCCTGCCAAATCCCATGGGAAGGGGAATGTGTGGTTCCTGGGTACCCACTGGTGTTAACTGTGCTCAGACACACCATGTAATGGCTTTGGGCATAACCCACCTCAGCTGAGGGCACAGCTCGACAGGCCAGTGGTGTGTGCTGCCTTTGTGCTATGGATGTTTCCCAAATGCCAGTTTTACTGGGTTACTTCCACAGGCATGGTTTGGGGCTTGGATTAGTGTTCAGTAACTCAGGTTAACAGGACCTGGAGCACACTGGACTGCAGTCCCTTTGCAGTGTGCTATACCCTGCAATAGGGCTGGTCCCATGGTGTAATGGAGAGCACTCTGGACTCTGAATCCCAAGGTTCGAGTCTCAGTGGGGATCATCCCCTGGCAGTTCAATGCCTTCCTGCCATCCCATCAGATCTCGGATGCTCAGCAGGGTCAGCCCTGGTTAGCACCGGGTGCTGTGACAGTCCTGAGGACTTCACTGTCACTGTCCAAGCTCGCTCGGCCGTGGCAAATGGACCTTAGGACTGAAACGGTGGGGCCAGTTCTGTGCACGCTGTGCCTCACCTAAAACATTCACTGGGCAGGCTGGAAGGGCCCACCCACGGGGGGAGAGCCCTTCCCAAATCTTCGTTCACCAAGTCTGGCCATACATACAAACATACCCTGCAATACACTCAGCTAGAACTTAAAGCTCCACATCTGTCCTTTACACTGTAATAGATCGTGCACAGTGAGTGGGCCTTTATATAACATTTGACAGGTGGAAATTGCTAGTCTAGAAGGGCACAAAAAATTAAACATTAAGTCTCTCAAATCGCACAAGTTTATCTCAAAGGCATTTTACAATGCCTTTGTAGAACTCTAATTTAAACTTATTGAATGAATACCCAATCCTGGCCTAAAGTAGAGCATAACAATGCTTATATATCACCCTGCAAAGCCATTCCAGCTGATTTCACTGGAGCCCTTCAGCTACACTCGGCTCCCCCGGCTCAAGGGTCTCCCTTAGGGAACTATGGGAGCCACTCCAGATATTTTCCTAGTGGGAAACCAATTGAGTTCAGGCCCGTGGCCTCCAGCCCAGAGGGAGGTCAAGGGCCTGTAATTAAGAACAGAGAGATGTCCATGTAGAGCTGGAGGGTGACAGAATGGCAGCAGCTGGCGCAGCGTTCGCTGTGCCCTGCCCGTGAGGGGACAGGCATGGGGCACCCCTGCGCAGGAAAAGCTCTGAGGGTGTACCCACCTCAGGGCTTTGTGCCCCCTCAAGGCTTTGTGCCCGTGTGGAATTATCAGGTGAGAACAGCAGTGGGATCCCCCGGGAGAGGGCAGGGTGCGAGACAGGGGGACACCCTGCACTGGGGGGGTGAGAGAGCCGCTAAGCACTGGATGTCGGGAAAGCTGCTAAATTGTGCACATTTCCAATTAAGCCTGGGTTTATTAGTATGGATGATTGTGTTTTTACTGCTGAGGTGCCGCGTGGCCGGGGAGCCCCCAGGTGAGGGCGGGCCAAGGCTGCGGGCGCCGTGCGGGGCAGGAGCAGGGGCAGGGCCGCGGCTCGGCCCCATCGGCCCGGCCCCACCGCCCGGGCCGGCCCTCGTGGGGACCGCCGCCGTTGGAACAGGCCCCGCAGGGCTGCGGGAACCCGGCAGGGCAGAGGGAGGGCGAGGCAGGGCGAGCGAATGAGCGGGGCCGTGGCCGCTTTAGCACCGCCACGTTCGCGCCCTGAGCGTTGTGTGTGTGTCAGGGCACAGGAGGGGGCCGGCCCAGGGCAGCGATGCTGCGGGGACAGGGACAGGGCATGGGGCAGGTGAAGGGGAAGGGACAGGTGCAGGGGAAGGAGCAGGGACAGGGGATGGGGCAAGGGAAGGGGAAGGGGCAGGGACAGGCTGTGGTGCACAACGAGCCCCAGGGGATGGGGAAGGGACAGGAGCACGGACAGGGACAAAGGCAGGGCCAGGCCGTGGGGCACAGCGAGACCCAGGGAATGGGGAAGGGACAGGGACAGGGGATGGGGATGGGGATGGGGATAGGGAAGGGACAGGAGCAGGGACAGAGGCAGGGCCAGGCCGTGGGGCACAGCGAGCCCCAGGCCATGACTCTGACCCTGCGGGAAGGCATCTGCATGTTCTACGACTTAGAGGTGACCCAGATTCACGTCCTGCAAGGAAGGAGTTCAGAAAGCAAAGCCACAGAGAAACCACCAGACATGCTCCTGATGGAGGTACAAGTGTTAGCTCATCCTATCACACCCATTGAGTTCTGATGTCAGGGTTGGTGTTTTCGAATTTGTTGGGTTTAGGTGTCCAGTCCTTTGTGCAGCTTTTTAAAACTCCATCCCATCTGTTAAAAAAGTTTAGGCTTTCTAGATGACTAACTTGTTGAAATTCAGACAAGTTTAATTCAGTGCACCAGTTTGGTACTATTTGGTTTGACAGCCTCGATCTCTTAAGTAGCATTACACAATTTTCCTTCTCTATAATTCAGTTAGTTCAGTATTGCAGGCGTTGTTAAAGCTGGGTGGGTAATATTGTCTCATTTGAAATGAATTTTATTAAAAGGACATGCCAACACTGCTATTTATTCTGTGCCAGATACTGGTTTTATAATAAAACATTATTTTTTTCTTTTAAAATTCATGCACCACTAGATAATTTCTGAGGTAGGTCATGTTTAAATTTAGTTAATGCAAGAAGTATCACAACCTTGTTAATTGCCTTATGGCAAAGAAGGCATTACAATTAGGCTGCAGAAGTCTTATAATTGATGAAAAACTAAGAGCATACTTCATGTTTTATTTTAAAAGGTATATGTATGGAAATGAAATTTAAAATTTTTTTTAAAATGTAGAGGGTATTGCCTTCTCAGTGGTGTAATCTTAAAATGATGCTCTGAAATTTTACTTACAATTTCAAAGATTTAGGGCTCAATTTTAGTAATTGTTCACTTCCCAGTTAGGCTCTTGTGTGCTAAATGCAAATTTTTTGTTGCAGTTTTGTCCATCACATTTGAGACTGAAAATCAAAATGAATTGGTAGCTTGTATTTTGTTGACTGCTCAGTTGATTTGCTACTAGTGACTGCTGTTGATTGAGAAAGTTGTTAAACATTTTCTTTTTTAAATTAGATTGACAGAGATAATGGTGCCATTGCGTTTGAAAATAACATCCAGCAGCTGAGTCCATCTGAAGAGGGGGAAGGAAAGAAACTTTTTTCCACAGTTGGGGAAACAAAGAGCCAAAGCTGCAAAGACAATGAGAATTTGTCAGAGATGTGTAATGAAAGTAAAGAGCAGGAATATACAACTGTATCAGAAAATGCCAAGACTGTAAAATTTGAGGCTTGTGTGCCACATGAGAAAAAAGGTAAAACGTTAATAATCTTTGTAGATCATTTCTGGATAGCATGTTTTGAGTGAGATTTTGAAGTGAGGCTGAAGTTTACATGAAATACTCAGAGTGGTAATTGTTAAGTGTAGATTAGGTTAAGTCTTAACATTCTGTGGAAATTTGGAAGAAGAAATAGCTCCTTTCAGCATTAAGTGTTAGAAGATCTTGTTCAGGCTGATGTCATCTGCCTTGTGTTCAGGAGAGACATTGTGCATGACATTTAGAAATTAATGGTCTTTTGAACAGTATGTGGTGTTTGAAACCTCCAGGGAGATTTCAAAGTTAATATTGTATAAATGCCTTTGAATAAACCTAGTAATTTATTTAGTTTCTTAGTTCGCTCATTCAGCTTGAAAATGAGCTTTTTTGAGGGTTTATGGATGAGCTTAGAATTGTTCTGTGTTGCTGGCAGAGGGTGGTGAGCAAGTATCAATCAAGACCTGTCAGCAAAGTCCCAGAATCTAAATAAAAGTGACAGAAAATGTCTGATTTAAGATTTCAGAAATGTAAAAGTATGTTGCAGAAGTTAAGGACTGACTTGGAAGGGAACAGATAAGCATCTGTTTCCCTAGAAACTGTCTGTGTGTGCTGTAAAAGTTGGAGGACATCAGTGATGTTGAGTCTGTAACGTGTGCTGTAGTATCTGGATGTTGAGATAGCTTGGCTGAGATTGTTTATGGATATTTACAAATTGTTAATGCCCCTTGTTTTAGTTACAGCCTTTACAGGAAGCACATTTGAGCAGCTTTAACAAAGCTAACAATGTTCTTTTGTGTGGGCATGAATCCACAATGAATAAATGACAATAAAGTGGTTTTGTTTGCTGTTACTGAAGTGAAGTGTGATCTGCACAGCTCTGTGTGGTATAAAGCATTGCATAAAATGCATTTTGGTCTCAGCATGAAAAACATTACAGAGAGTGCACTTGGGAGCTGAGACAACTGTTCTGGAAAGACTCCTCAAATATGACGTATTTGCCATTTCACAGTTTCAAATCTTCTTCATAACTGAAAGTGTTGCACATTTAATCTTGTTACTCCCAAAAGAAATTCATTACTGTTGTGCCATGAACTTTATTCTATGACTTCTTCAAGGAATTGATTCTTTTTTTTCCCTCAAATTCAACTAGTAATTCTAAAGAGGCTTTTACATCGTGATTTTTTTAATATACACTTTACAGATTCAGGACTACCAGAGAGCTGAGAATGGTTTAACCTGCCATTTCCAAAGCTTTGAATAAGCTTCCTTAGTACTAATTACACAGTTGTCAGCAAGAAGTGTGTTGCACAGGTTGTAAGTGCCTTGATGAACCACGTCTTAATGATGGTATTGAGAGAAGAAGTTTCATCCTGTCTTGGAGGTGAGAGCTAGAGTAGGAGTTAGGTTTGCTGAGATTAGATTCCCAACTGTATCATTAACATATAGCACTATTTTGGGGCAAATCACTCAAGTCTTAATGAAGCCCTTTAGTGTAGAAATATGACAGAGTTTTACCCAGAGTAGAGGGACTCTATTGAAATTGGTACCATTTTTTGAAAATGTAAAGTCATTATTTTGTGCCTCATACAATCTAAATATGTCTGTGTTCCAGCAGGAGAAAAAGAAGGTTTCAGCTGTTTTTTCTGCACATTCACCTCAGTCAGATTATCAAACCTGAAGCGTCATTTGAAAACCCATTCTGAAGAGAAATGTTTTGTGTGTCACCTCTGCCCTAAGGCTTTTCATACAGCAACTCTTCTGCACAACCACATGAACACACATACAGGTATCTAACACTTGGAAATGCTTCATTTGACATACTCTCTGCAGAGCTGAATTAACAGGCAAGAGACTTTACCTTAGTTCTGTATTCTGGGATAATTTTTTGCTCAGAAGTTTCTCTGGTTTCATTTGCTGTTCCACAATGAAAAGACATGGTCTGTAGTTAGTCACTCTCTAGGTATGTATTTGTCTATTTTATTAAATACCATTCTAAAAAATTTTGACTGATTCCTGTATACATGGTAGAATTTTCTGTGATGTTTTCACTTTGCTGGATAAACATATGAAGGAAAATGGTAAACTATATTTGTAAGAAACTTAGGGTGTACATATATATGGAAGAAATTCCTTACTGTGAGGATGGGGAGGAACTGGAGCACCTTGTCCAGAGAAGCTGGGGATGCTCCATCCCTGGAAGTGCTCAAGGTCAGGTTGGACAGGGCTTGGAGCAACCTGGGATAGTGGAAGGGAAGTTGGAAGGAGACAGCCTAAAGATCCCTTCCAAAATAAACCATTCCATGATTTTTTCTGTGTTAACAGTCAGAATATCAGAAAAGGTTCTATTACAAAATTGTAATGGTGTGTTCTTGCAGGGACCAAACCCTACAAATGCAGTGAGTGTGACACAGCATTTGTGACCAAGGGTGAGCTGTCCCGACACAGGCGATACAAACACACTTTAGAAAAGCCTTTCAAGTGCACAATATGTGAATACTCCAGTGTAGAAGTAAGTACAATAATTTAGCTTTTTAAAACTGGTTTAAGGGCATCTTCTTTTTTATTATGCTAAAATTGTTAGACAATGTGTGTGTGTGACTTTGGCCCTACAAAACCTCATTTGCACTTCATTCCATGTGTTGTAGGACAATACTAGCCCATGTCTGACATGAAGCTTGTGTGTTATGCTTATATGCTTGATGATGTTTGGTTTTCTTTCCAGGATTGAAACTTTCTTTATCAAGAAATAAAAAACTTAAGAGTTTTCTTAAGGGTTCAGTTGGAAAAAAGAGGCTTCAGAAGTGCACCTGTGATTGAATCACAGTCACCTATGATTGAATCACTGTTTAGTGGATATTCAATATCTGAATTTTTTATGTGCTGTGTCCAGATCTAAAGCCGTAAGCAAGCCTGAACTTTATTCCATGCACCTTATCTTATTAATTAGATTTTTGATAGCTTGCATCTTTAAAAACTCTGACAGTTTATGTTAAATTATTCTATTATTTCCCCTTGTTTCAATAAGGAACTCTTCAGCACTCACTGCTCTTACAGAACTCTCATTCCTGTGAGCTTTACCTGAATGAGGAAAGCTGAAGGAGCTCTCTAGTACTGCCATGGAAACTGACTTTTGTATAGCAAAGGTTGGCAGTCATGTTTAATTTTATTAAAGTGAATAATGTTGTAGATCTGAATGGATCTAGCAGTGCATTCCTTAAGTATATTTATAAATGGAGGAACTGAAAATTTGTTAACTCCTAATTGCATATCTACAACATTTATGTAGAACTTATCAGAGCAGTATAAAAAAGTAGAATGAATTAAATGCAATAAAAGTGCTTCCTTGGGACTTCAAGGTAAATAGACTTTGGCTATGAGTTTGGTCTTTCATTTATTTTCCTAAGTATTTTCAAAGAATTTTATGTTTGGTATGTCCAGGTAGTGTGATGGTAGTAAATACCTTCATTTTAAAATTCTAGCTGTTATATTCTTCCTATAAAATTTCTCCTTTTGCTTAAGTGGACACTAAACATGGGAGTAAGATCATCTGGGGAAAGAGTACAGAAGTGTTACCTAAGAAATAGACCAGGCTGATTGTGCAGGGGGGAACACGGATGGGAGAGTGCTTATTCTGGGATTAACACAACATTTTAAATTGCAATGGACATATTGTGTAAAATTGCTTATATTCTAATTCATTATGTCTCTGCTGTAGGTGTTACTTCAGAAAATCTCTTATTTTGTGTTAGGCCAGCAAGATGAGACGGCACGTTCGCTCGCACACAGGAGAGCGTCCCTATCCCTGTGGCCTGTGCAGTTATGCCAGCAAAGATGCTTACAAGCTGAAAAGGCACATGTTAACTCACACAGGTAGGACTCTGGTGCAGTGATCAAGTCTGTGGCCTTAGGCCCTTAACATTCATAGGGTTGGACTGATCTGATTTCAGACTCTACATTAGCCCTTTTTTAATCTTTAGTAAAAACATGCCTAAAAAACATGTTCTCTTTAAATGTTCTGGCTTTGGCTATTGGAAGTCTGGCTGTACAGTGCTATTAGTTACAGTCTAGCTGTTCTTCCTAAACTACTTTTATATTAGCAAAACATTTCATTTGTGTGCTGCTGTTTTCTGTGGATCAAGTTATCACTTTCATTTCTCAATGAGTTGATTTTAAGTGGACACGTATCCGATGAGAGATTTTTAAATGTCTGTTCAAAACATGGACATTTGTGTGGCCCCTGGTTGCTAGCAAGTAATTTGATATCTATGCTATACTTCAGGATTTAACTTAGCTCAGATACAATATGTAATGTGTGTTATGATGAGTGTTTTAGTTTCATCAGAGTGTGACAGTGTGTTTTGAATCAAATCTTCCACATATCCCTATTTATCACTCATTGGTTCATATCTTAGGACAATTTTGGACTCGTAGATACTGGAAACCCAGACTTTGTGTTGTAATCAATTACATAAACTTACAGAAACTTGTTTACCCTTTTGTGCATTGTCAACTAATAGTAACTTCTGCATGGTCTGGAGACTGTTGTTGTTGGAACATGGATATTGAGATCTGTGGGAATTTGCATTTGTATCCAATAAGTTGAGTTTCTAATCGTGTGTTATTTTAATATCTTTTTAATAGGGGAAAAGCACTATGAATGTTGTATTTGCCAGGCCAGATTCACTCAAAGTGGTAGCATGAAAATCCACATGTTACAGAAGCACGGAGAAAATGTCCCAAAACACCAGTGTCCACATTGTAGTACCTTTATTTCCCGAAAAAGTGATTTAGGTGAGTTTAAAGGGAAAAACTGAAACGAAATGAAGCGATGAGTAGAGGTGAAATCTCTAATTTTCACAAAATTGCACAAAATATATCTGACTTCATATCAGCACTAAATATTTCTATGGAAAATGTGTTCATTGTTTTCCAGGTAAGTTCCTTCTGCAAGGGGATGTGGTGACATCTTGTGGTTGATGTTTTAATTTGTTTAAAATGCAAAGTAGCAAAGATTTAGCTTTGATACCTGTGGCACTGTGACCCTCTGTCTTTTGGTAAGAAATGTGTGAGGCAATAGAGCTGATCAGTAACAACAAAACCTACATAAAATTTTAAGTGTCCCGAAATATATGAAAAAGCTATATTGAAAAATTACTTAGGCATACCAAAAATGCCTTTAGTATCTGTGTTTTCAAATAAAGATCCAATTAAAGTATGGTAAATCTTTGAATGTAGAAGTGGAATTATTATTTACATATCTACAATTTCTTCCTTCATATATTTTTTGCAGTTTTCATTTTAATATTGTAAATACTACTTTGGGTAGCATTTTTAAATTAATTGTTGTGTATAGACTAAAGCAGAGAATTACTGGAATTTTGCAGAGAATTACTGGAATTTTTAAAAGTGATTTATTAAACGATTTTCATGGAAATCAATAAGATTGAGGTTTATAACTGCCTGATTTCTATGGAAAGTTACAACATCTTGCTGCAACTTTAGTTACCTTAAACTAATTTGCCTATTTGGGCTATTTTATTTCAACTAGAGAGAGCGCCGAAGGTTCTTTTGTGTTTCCCTCAACAAGGTTTGCATTACTCGGGGATATAAACAGTCCATCTCTTGTTCAAAATTGAGGAAATCAAAAACTGGCCATTAAAATTAATTGTTTTTAATAACTGCTTAGATGTCCACTTGCGAAATCTCCATTCCTACGTGGAAGAGGCGATCAAGTGCAGGGACTGCGAGGCCGTTTTCCACGAGCGCTACACTTTCCTTCAGCACAAGAAGACTCACAGAGGTGGGAAAAGATTCAAATGTGCTCAGTGCAGCTACACATGTAGCCAGGTGTTTAAATTCCCTGAGAAAACACTGCTCACTCAGTTGATGGTTTGGCAAAGTGTTATTGGCTTTGGGGTTATAAAAACTTTGTGACTGCAGTTTAACTAAAGTTGTGTAGTTACATTTATGTCCAGCGTAAAGCCTTCACAAATAAACAGTGAAAATGAAATGCTGGAAAGTATTCTTGATAAATCTTCTGTACACAAACTGCTTAGAAGTATAAAGTAAGAGCAATCACTTTCAGTGATGTCTGATAAGAGCAAAATACAGTATTTGAGCCTAAAATGTGATTTTCAGCAGTGACGCAGAGTAAATTCAGTCTGAACTGAGAGTTTTATTTTAGAGAGTACATTTAGGATATTTGGGATAGCTTTGGCCTTGATACATTGGAATGTAGCATTACTCTGGTCTGGTTATTTTCTCAGCAATCCTTAATAAAGTTAGGAGGAAAACCTCTGACCTCCTCCAAGGGGGAGTAGTATCCCAGTGTGTTCTTCAGCATCTGCTCACAGTGGAGGATAAATAAGGAGTCTGTGCAACACCCTGACACTTCCCTGTGTGCCTGTGAGGGTTGTTTGTGCATGTGCCACAGAGCTGGGCAGTAATGTTACAGATACTTTTGTTCCAGCATGAATGCTGAATTGCACATAAAATAAACAAACTCACACTGGTGAGAAGCTCTTCACTTGTTTGTGCTGGAGCAAAAGCTGTGGATGGAAGCAGCTTCTCACTCTTCACTTTAGGAAGCACCACGGCTGTAACGTTAAGGGTACAGTTTATGGATGTCCTAAACATGGCAAGGGCAAAGATGGATAAGGGCAGGATAAGATATTACTTTAAGGGATCTCAGTGGAATTATCTTTAGCAAGTATTGCAGATCATATTGGCACAAAGGACTATTTACAAGAACATGTAGTGATAGGACAAGGAGGAATGTCATCAAAGTGACAGGGAGTAGGTTTAGATGAGGTATTAGAAAAAAAATCTTCCCTGTGAAAGTGGTGAGACCCTGGCACAGGTTGTCTAGAGAAGCTCTGGCTGCCCCATCCCTGGAAGTGTCCAAGGCCAGGTTGGATGGGGCTGGGATAGTGGAAGATGCTCATGGCAGGAGTTGGAACAAGATGAGCTTTAAGGTCTACTCCAAACCAAACCATTCTGTGAGTCTAAGAGTAAAAAGCAGTGTACTGGCTGGAATGTTAAATCCTTAGTGCTAGGTCAGCACAACTAGTTTGTTTTCTTTCCCAGACCGTGCTTTGGGGGATTAATAAAGAACTTTATAGTATTCCACTTTGTGTAGAAAATACTCTGCCACATCATGTTTTCAGGATTAGTACTGGTTCTACAATCCAGTATTGAAGTCACTAATGTTTAATACAGTGATATTCTGAAATAAGAAGACAAATTCATAAATAAACAAAGGCAGTGTGGGTATGAAATTTAAGAGAAATTGAAGAACTTAGATAGCTGATGTGAAAGGGTGCTAGGGCCAGTTCAGCAAGGAAGGTAAGAAATTACGATTCACTTCAAAACCACATGCAGTGAGAACATACTTCTCATTTTGAGTTAACTGCATGCTTTAAAATACGTGTAACCTTTTTTCCACGTACAAATTTTACATGTAAAACTTTATTGCTTATCCAGGAACCAGAAAATGGTAAATTTTATTTTATCAAATGGCAGTGTTCCTTTAAAGCAGAATTTTAATACATATTCTGGAAAATCCTCTGGAGTTTTATGAAGGTAGTTAACTAAGTCAGTGTTCCAAAATTTGTCTGTCAGAACCATAATTGTGTGTGTTAAATTATTTACCTAGATTAATATTTTATTCGTATATTTATTCTTCATTATACTAACAGAAAAATATGCATAAGCATGCTGAAAATTGTGGATTGGTAAGGGCAAAAACTGCTGCACCCAGAGAGGGAATCAAGGGCAAAAATAAAATCCATGAGACCCCAAAGCATGTAAAGCCAGAAGGTAATCAGCAAATAAGTTAGAATTTAATCATGTAAATTAGAATCGAGACTAAAAGGCTGAGGCAGTGAGTCTTCCCTGCTGTTTCATTACTGTTTCTTAGTGAAGCTAATAATGGAAGAATAGTTCAGAATAGGCTTTTCTGTGGTCAGAAATTCTGGCCATCTGTGTTGGGTCATTGCTCAGGTGCCCATTCTGGGCTGTTCCCCTGCTCCAAACAAGTTCCTCAACTCCCTGCTTAGCAGTGCTTGCAAATAGAGTTTTCTTTTCCCTTTTGCAAATTCCCTTTGCCTTTATAAAGGAGAATGAGACACATCATTGCTGAGCTGGACCACAGTGAGGGTTCTTGAGAGCTCCTGATTTACAATACACTTCTTTAATACAGACCAGATTGAAAACTTTTCACTGTCAGGACTCAGACTGCCTGTTAATCACAGATCATGTAGCATATCTTAATGAAGAAACTGTTCACCTTCTTTCTATCATACTTAGACCAGGAAGTGATCAAATAGTAATAAAATGTTTTAAATGGCCTCTGTCCCACTGCAGGGATGATCAGGCCCACTCATAGAGGTCATGGTTCAGTATGTCTGTGCAGTCAGGAAATCACTCCTAATTCCTCAGTGCTGCTCTTTGTAGGTAGCTCTGGACACTGTTTATTCTGCCACTTCAGTCTCTGCACTGTTGCAGAGTGAGAACTGGTTCTAAGGTCACCTTCAGAGCCACCAGGGCCAAAAAATAGCTTTGCCTGACTGGAATATCCTGTTGTTTGTCCCTGTTCTTCCCAGATGGTGTCTGAAAGCAATAGTAGTCTCCTTGACAGGATTTTTCAGGTGATTTTTTTTGGAGTAAGAGATAAGAATGGAGATACATCTTAGGCCTGGGTGTCTCAGAACCTCACCTTTTGTGTATCAGGTTGTATCTGCACTGATTTGTGGGCAATAACACAGAGAAAATCTGACATAGTGAGAAGAAGAAATGTTGGGAGCTTTTCTGAATCTAATGAATATATATCAGCAGCTGAGTTTACATTAGCATTGACACTTCTGTTTTCACTGGTGAGGCTGTAATGGTATGGTTAGAGAGAAGTGTTACAGCTGCAGTGTTTATGTTTTTGCAGTAATTCGATTTTGCTATTTGTTAATGTTTTCCTACATGCAAACAGTTTCTTTTTGGTATCTTGCAAATATCTTCATCTGAAAGCTTGATTTTCTAGAGCTATGATAATGTATCTTTAGATGTTTTTCATGCAAATACTCAGTTCATTCATTGACTCACACAAGTATTAGAAATTTCTGTGCTGTTTCAAAAGGTTTTTCCCCAAAGTTGATGTTTGCAAGTATTTATATATCACTGTCAACTTGTGGTGCTGTCAATGATTTGCTGTTACTAGTAATTAAAAAAAATGTATATAATAATCTAATTAGAAAAAGAAAAAATATATATATAATAATTAAATTTCCAGTTAAATAATGCTTAGTTTTCCTCTGATGAGAATACCACACTCAGTAACGTGGCTTGTAATGTAATATCCAACATAAGATACATTCATTCCCCAGATAAAGTGTAAGATAAAAGATGTTACATATTGGCACTATTTTCTCCACTAAATTAAATTGTGTATTTGTTAAATTTATTGAAATATTTACTTGTATTTCTAGTTAATCATCACAATATTTAATTTTTTTTCCAAAGTTGCCCTGCAATCATTCCAAGATGTCTCTACTGTGAAAAATGAACATTGTGCCAGTGAGATGTTTTAGATGAAATAGAAACAGCAGCTCCAAGAGAACACAAAACAGAAGCCCCTTGGGAAAGGGATGGACATGAAGGACAAGTAACTCACAAACAGACTGGTCTTGCTTATTCTCTGTAGTTACAACTGACCTGTTCAAAGTCTGGAACTATCTCCAGTTAGAAACTTAGAAAAGGTGCTGTTTGGAAGCTGTTGAAGCCTCACCCCTAAAAACCACTGCCAAAGTGTGAAGATTATAGGGAGCCTCCACCTGGTTTATTCTACACATGTAACAACAGAATGAGAAACAAATAGAGAATTTCAGAGTAATTTATTAAAAATTGGATAGGCTTGTTTCACCTTGCATTTCATGTATTTCCAGCCTTACTCAGAGAATTGCAGACTGATCTGAGGCAGATTTGTGTCTCAGGAGCTCCACAGCACTGAGAGCTGCCTGAACTTCAGGTGGTTTGTGCTTTGCACATGAAAGGCAGTAGTGTTTTAATGCAAGGCACATTTGCAAATCCCCTTTCTACAAATACTTTAGTTTCTAATAGAATTCACTATGCTAAAATACAATTTTGTGAAAAAGCATTTGTGTGAAAAATACAGGGATAAAAATTACCACTTCAGTGACAGAAACCTTGTTTGGCTTTGTAGTGTGTTTTTGGCAAACCTGAGAAGTCAGAGTGCTTGAATTCATCAGAATTACCCATTGTTTTGTCTTTCCATGACAGTGGTGTTAATGGAGTGTTTATAAACGTTCATATTTATTGGTTTGTGTCTGTTCCCATAATGCTGAAGTTTTACTAAGTTCATTTATTCTTAGCAATGACAAGACTTAATAATACTTTTGTCTATGCTAATTGATTAAATAATATTGTTGAGTTTATTCTTGTTGTGCTGTTTCCTTTGGTGTTATAAAATCTAAGCAGCAGAGTTGTTTAATTACTTGGTGAATTTTATGAATATACACTGTTCAATTATTGGTTGGTAATAACAAAGCTGACTCATTCTGTGCCAACACACAAGAATCAGACTGCATAAAGTGGAATATGAATACAGTAATAAAAGATGTATTTATCTCTCAACTTGCAAAATTATTTTTTTGATAGTTAGAAGCTAGAAATGTGTCCTTTTAGAAATTTAGAATAAATGTTTTGACCTCTTCAGGAGTCATTCCTAGTGCTCTCATGCTCTTTAACAGCAAACAGTAATTGTTCTTTGTGATTAAAAATTTGCATAATGATGCAAATGCAAAGATTTCCATCATTATTTAGATTGATATTTTACTAAGATACTTTAATAATATTATTCATGTATTTTATGACCAGTATTCATGTATTAATATCTCTTACAGCAATACATATTCTGAACAGATGTCAATTTTTAAATATTTTAATTTAGTAATTGTCGAGGAGTTGTTGAATATACAGGAATTATTCATGTCATGAAACAGTACTGAAATATTCTGTAATATTCTCTAACTGTTCTCAATAATTCAGTTATTTGGGAAAGCATCCCAGGTTTCCTCTGCAACCTGAAGTTGTCTGTGCTTTAAACAGGTAATGCATGAGTAAATTTAGTTCTGCACAGACCCATCACACCCAGCAGATAAAAGCAGAGAAAGAGTAAAACCAGGCCTTTGGATACATTATTTTTTACTAATCAGGCTCCGTAACATAACTGAGACTTGACATAGAATAACTGCAGCGCTGCTAATGCTTGGCATGGGACGCTGCGGATTTAAGTGTATTTTGGTGTGTCGATTAAAACAAACTCTTCGCAGTTCCCGGCGATGCCCGCAGGGGGCGCTGCGAGGTCACCACGGTGTCCCCACCATGTTCCTACCGTGTCCCCACCGTGTCCCCACCGCTTCGTGCGTGTCCAGCCAGGGCAAAACCAGCTCTTTGTAGCTCGTAAGTGCTTTTATCACTACAAAGGGCAGTCACCCTGCCAGGAAAGAGGATGGGAAGCACCTGCTTCTGATGAAGATCTTGGACGGCAGCGGAGATGGGGAAGAGCCTTGAGGGTTGGAAAAGGTTCTTCCTCCAGCGGGTGGTGGGCACTGAACAGGCTCCACAGGGTTTAGTCACAGCCCCAAGGCTGCCAGAGCTCCAGGAGCGTTTGGGTGATGCTCTGAGGGCCAGGGTTTGACTCTTGGGATGGTCCTGTGCAGTGTTGGGCTCGATGATCCTTGTGGGTCCCTTCCAACTCAGCTTATTCTGGGATTCAGTGCGGAAGCCCATTTGGGATGGGATGGGATGGGATGGGGTGGGGTGGGGTGGGGTGGGGCTGACCTGTGGCTCTTAGAATGGGAATTTGTTCCTGGTGGGGCTGGCACAGGCTCAGCTGGACGGCAGGTCCCTCCAAGTCATGGTGATGCCCCTTCATCCCTGCAGGTGCCAGGCAGGTGCAGTTAACATGCAATTAATGGACACTGGGGTCATGTATTTTCTGCTGCTGATAAATCAGTTTAACATATCAGTAAAGTTATTGTTTATTGATCATTTCTGCATCTTATCTAAGAAATCCTTACTTAAGAAGGGTTTAGGGCTTTTAACAAGCAACAGATTTGTTAGACAAATTTAAGAAGTCCTTTAAGGTGAGGTGAAGTGTGCACACAGGTCATGAGGAGTTATCTGGCCCTTTGATAAAGGGTGTGCTTGTCAAAGCCAGTAGATTTCTTTTCTGTGTTCTCCAAGTGAAGTGTTGACACAACAACATGGAAATGGTGCACCGTCAGCATCACCACAACACTGGGTCTTTTCATGCTGTAAGATTTTACCATGAGATGGTCTTTACTCATTGTCTAAACATTATTCTGGTAGAATAGCTGAGGAAATGGTGGATTTCCAGCTGATTTCCATTTTTGTAAATCTTCCAAGAAATTTTCTTGAACTGTCATCGTAATGTTCTTGCCATCCTCTCCTTTGTATCCAAACTAATCTTTTTTCTGTTTTTCGAGTCCTTCTGCTGATTACCAAGTCTGGATTAGGCAAACATGTCTGCTGTCTGTCGGCACATCCGCTGAAGATCTTTGCCATGATTACTTTTTTGTTAGCTACACAAATTTAGTTATTTAACAATCTCAGAACTATACTGCAAGATAACTGACAAAAGATTAACAGATGGGAATGTGATTGTTGTGAGGAAGCCTCACTGTCTCTCAACTAGAGCTATGTTGTCTCCATTGTATAGATGAGAAAGATGATATAGAGAAAATTAATCTCTAATTTAATCCTTTTGCCTTCAGGAGCAGTAAAGCCCACTGATGATACAGTGTCCTGCTGCTTATTACTGCTTTAATCTCACTGAACTAGAAATAGAAACCTGGGGTGTTGCAGCATGTAATGATTAAGTTACATTAGCAGAAGGTGGTGAGCAAACAGGCAAGGGCCTAAAGACATAAAGCCAGTGCAGTTAATCACTTCCAGAGACACTAAAATCAGAATATTAAAGCTGAAATAACATTTATAATTTCTTAAAGGTCAGTGCTTAAGATGATATGAAGGCACTGTGGCAGCATGACTAACAGCTACAGGCATGAGCATGGAGCATCCCATAAGGAGGGAATGCAGAGTTTTATCTGATGGCAACTGGAAGGTTCATAAAGGAGATACAGGCTCCAGAGTCTTGAGACCTTTCTGAAGTAGGAAGAGCAAAATGAGTAACTATTTCTTTTTACAGAAATAGAGGCCCCTTTTGCTGTCTTTCCCCCTGAATGGAAGCTCCCTCCCTGTGGTCCCTAATGGATGACTGAACTGTGGCTGCCAGTGTTATAAATGGCTCTAACAGTAACTACCACTCACACGGCTGAGTGTCTAGTTTTTGTTTTGTTTAAGAAACTGAACATGCATTTGAAAGCAATTTACATTAATACAGTTTGTCTTCAGGCAAACATCATTCCCTGTTTTTGAGCTTTTAAACAGCCCGGCTATTGTTTGAAGTGAGTCACAGAAACAGCTGGGCTCTGTCTGGCGTTGGGGGCTGTGAGTGTTGCAAAATTGTAAAGCATTTTTGAACAGTTTTGGTTCAATCTGTTTTCACTTTGAATTGACACTTCACAATGAAGAATTTAGTTTCTTTCTCCTTTGGTAGTTGACTGAGTTACCTTTGTAAATGATTTTGTTTTCCGCTTTGGATTTTTTTCCCAAATATTGGTATTGGTTTTATCCCTGCCCTGTCCACATAACAACATTTGCAGCAAATGGGAGGAATGCAAAGGAGTGACACTGCTGATTGTTTTGATAAGAAAGACCTTTGCTTTTATTACCAACTAATTAAATGATAGGTAGCAACTAATGGTGACTATAATTAAGCCTTGGAACTACCATCCTTTTTCTGGAAGAAGTGTATGCTGAGAGAATTAAGCTCCTATCCCTTTAAGGCAAAAGTGGTATTTCATTTTTCTGTTATAGTAACTCATCAGCTGTTCCACTGTGAAGTGAAACTTATAAAACTGTTTATAGTTGGTATTTTCCAATCCTCTTTTAAATGTCCTGCTGTTTGAACTGAGTCATTTATCCCTTCATCATTTAGCATCACTGACTGTGAATTGAAATAGTTTAATTTTACATGAGCTGTACCCTCCAGGCCATGCCCTCTGACAAAACTTATGCAGGAGTTTGACTTCAGAAAAAATTGTGTGATAATAAATGTTGTAATAGTGCTAAGGTAATACTTTGCTCCATCTTTGCAATAGGTGTAAATTTATAGTAAATTCAATTAGTTCAGTGAATTCATTCTAATTAGATGCAAAGGGGGACAGAGTTCACAGAATCATAGAATCGATTGGGTTGGAAAAGACCTCCGAGGTCATCAAGTCCAACCCTTGGTCCAACTCCAGTCCCTTTACCAGATCATGGCACTCAGTGCCACGGCCAAGCTCAGTTTTAAAACCTCCAGGGATGGGGAATCCACCCCCTCTCTGGGCAGCCCATTCCAATGCCTGATTACTCTCTCTGGAAAGAATTTTTTTCTGATCTCCAACTTAAATTTCCCATGGCAGAGCTTGAGCCCGTGCCCCCTTGTCCTATTGCTGGGTGCCTCCCATTGAGGACGAGATACTGAGCACCTTTTAAGATCAGGCAATGCATCTGCACCTTGACTGCAAAAAGATTTTTTTGTGCTTCTATTGCACTGTCTGAGGAATGCAGGAGAGTGTGAAGGTGCTGCTGCTCTGTCCTGGCAGGAGAGCAGCCTGGGCAGGACCTGCTGCCTGTGCTGGGCTCCCCCTTGCCTGGCAGATGCAGGGGGGCTGCAGGGGGGGGCAGGGGCTGCCCCAGCGCGCGGTTTCCTCTGTCACAGGAGCAGCTGATTGAGCCGAAACAATGTGCTGCTCTCCCCATGTGCTGATGGAGACTGACAGTTTGTAGGAGATGAGTCAAAGGTCACTGATGAGAAGATCCATCCAGATAATTGCTGTAATTGCACCCTGAGGATGCAGCTCCCAGCACAAAGCACCAGGCAGTGACTCTGTTGGTAAATACACACTTGGCAGTGAACTTCATCCTGTGCTTTAGACCAAGAAAGTTCCTTCATGAGATATAAATGGAGAAAATTCTCTTGATTTTTGCCTCAGTCCAGCCATGTTTTCTTCTGTTGTCAGATGAACACAAAATAGCCCCATTCTGAAACAGAGAAGTAATTATGATTTAAACATTAAATTGCCATTTAGTGTTAAATCTTTTGATGAATACACAAGCTGTTGTTACTTCACAACAAATATCAATAAGCAGCATGAATGAATGAATGAATATACATAATTCATAATATTTAACTTGAAAGCACATCTTTTTCTTACAGTGATTGATTCATTGTTTTTTTTTGTTTGTCCAGTGACTTCTTTACAATTAAATACAAAAAGCTTTTCCGATGGAGAGTGAACAGTGACAGACAGGACACAGCAGCAGGCCTGCCACAAAATCAGCTCTCTATTCCACCCCTTCACAAGGCCCAGAAATCAGCAATGCTAAAATATTAGGATGAGAATCCATAATGGGAAATGAGAAGCACTGAAAGGACATCAGATTTCTCAGATTATCACTACTTGCTTTTAAATTAAAACTAAACTTTATGAGGCAAAACTTAAGAGTCTTATAACAGCTAAGTAGCAATTTTAGGTATTGGGGTCCTAGTTTCTTAAACTTGCAAATGAGAGGAAGGTGAAGCTGTTTGGATTTCCTAGAAAACCTTAGTAATTTAAAGCTATTTATGTGTCTCAAAATGCAATAAAATAGAAATATAACTTTCAGAAGCATCAGTGACTGGGTCTGTGCAGGGGTGGGTGGTGCTGTGGTACCCAGTGGTGTTTCCAGGTGACCAAAATCTTGTGTGTTCCAGCCTGTTTAGGAGTGTGAAAGCAACTACCCACTGTTTAATGGGTATAGACAAAGCTGCTTCATGTAATGCCCACTGAAATAAATGATCAAAGATTAATTATTTTTATTGTTCAGAATTCAGGTTGTTCTGTGGTTGCTTACAAACTCAGCAAAATTCCCTCAAAGAGTTTGCGATAATGACATTCATGATCAAATCCTATTTTTGGAAACTGAAAATTTTGGGGTTTTTTTAAGCACTCTGGCTTGAGGAAATATATCTTGCCTGAATACATGTGTGCTCTTGCTTAATTAAGAAGTAATTTGCGTAATTTGTGCTGCGTGATACAGAGACCATTAGCAAGGAAGTGAGACAGTGATGAAATTTGTTCCCTTCTAGCCCACGCTGCCTGGGACACTCATCTTGCCCAGGAATCAGCAGAAACTGGGCACATAAATATAATTATTTACATTTACCATAATGCTTAGCTGTTAAGAATGTCTTTTCCTCTTGAATATGACTCAATTTTTTATGATTGTGCATTTAGAAAGGAATTAGAAACAGTATTGATCACTGACAGCAGCCTGTTCCTTGCAGTGCAGACTTTTGTCTGTTCCATGCCTTACAAAAGATACAAAAATAATGACATAATTTTATGTTTCTTTGTAATGTTACAAAACCAAGCCAGTCTTATGCTTCTTACTGAGCAGGACTAAAATCCTAAAGCTTTGTGGTTGTGTTGCCAAGTGCAAACTGGAGAAGTAAGAAACACCATTATGAATCAATCAGTCCTTGTACTTAGGATTTCATTATATGAAGAATAAGAAACATCAAACAGAGGTTGTGCTCAGTAAGAAAGAGTTGAAATGGTGGGAAGTTACTAAAATACAAGGATTAGGTTGTGGTATTTTACCTCAAACTGTGTTTGAATGTTGTGTATACCACAGAAAGCTCCCTATTTTAATATTTTCTTTGCCCATAGGGGAATTTTTCTTCTCTCTCTTTTTTTTCACCCGAGGTCCAAGGTGTTGGAAGCAAAATGTTTGTTTTTGAAAGAAGTTAAAGTGTTTGTTTTCTGTCCAAACTACATAAAGGATCACAATTCCCCAGCCATAGCAGGGAAGGTGAGTGAGCATCCAGCATCACACATGATCCTGTTTATTAACAGACATTTTCACTCCCCATTCAGGCTCTGTGTGTCCTGTATCAGTTTTCTGTGGTTACCAGAAGCTGCCAGAATGAAGGAGTGCAGGGTAACCTGGTGTTGCTCCAAACAAAGGCTTGTTCCTCCCTGATGCTCTCGGGGCTCTTTGCATGTTGGGGCATGTTCCTTTACACCAACACGTACACAAAGGCAAGGGGAGAATAACATTTGCTGGAAACTGCTTTAGTATTTTTTGATCTGCTGTTATTTCCTCCTTCCTGGATTTTTTTGTACCCACTCCAAGCAAGTGTGATAGGGAAGACAAGGACCTGTGTCTGAACTACATGCCAGTGTAGGCATTATAACAATAAAACTTTGCTCTCCAGTCACAATTTATTCAGTCAGGTTTCTTTTGTATTCAGTGAAACTGCTGAGACTTTCCACACTGATAAAGCCTGTGGTATCCTAAACTTGTCTTTACTGATACGAAATAAGCAAGGAGTAACACAGGCATAAGAAAAATTGTGCAAACATAATTAGTACATTTATAACAAGATGAGCACAAATTGTTTATAGGTTTCAGACTCCATTTAGTACAGTGGAATATGCATGCAGTCTGTAAAATGGAATAATTCCCTGCTTACTTGGCTTGAAATTCCCTTGAAATAATGAGCATATAGTTAAGAATAGAATTTTACCTTTTTTATTATTTCAATAACAGAGCTACAGTCTGATATTATGGTTGGTTGGTTTATGCCTTTTGCCACTTACTTGTGCCCACCACAGATCTTGATATTTAATTATGATTCATTCAGTTCCTTTAATTCAAATGTACTCCTGAAAGCCTCTCTAAAAGCTCCTGCTCGTGGGAAACTAACAGGCTTACACCAAACATATCTGTTACTACTAAAAGCTCTTTGATAAGAGACTTGGGAAAAAAATTCTTCTTAAAATCCAGCATAAGAGAACTGCAAAAACCAGAGTTCTTGAGCCAACTGCTGCACAGGAGCTCTGGCAGCTGTTTTTGCTGGGAGTGCTTTGGGTGGAAGACAAACATGGTCAAATTAGCTAAAATGCTGGAAGTTCAGTCAAGGATAGTGCCTTAAATAGTTCACCCAGAAAGGACAAAGCTCTCTTAGGGCAGCCCCCTTCAGAATTCCAATTGCAGTTACAATTTTTAATAAGTAAATATCAAATATAGTCATTTTTCTGTGATTTTGTTTTAGAGCAAATCACTTGAATGTTCCATGGTCAAATTCAGCCCTCCTAACTATGGAATATTCACTAGCAAAAATCTATATCTTAGAGTGGACCTTGATTAATATCACTGTTTTCCTATGCTAGGTTTTTTGGGTTTTTTTTTTTTGCTATTCATGGCAATAAGTCACATAGCTGAAGGAAAAAAGTAGGATAACAAGATGCTAAAATTTAAAGGAAAATGTGTTCATTATTGGCCTCCTTTTACTGTGCAATGTTTTTTATTTCTTGCCAAATATCTGCTATTTAACCTTCTCTGGGCTATGATAATATTGACCTAAAGAGCACAGGAGATCATCTTTCAGTGTAGGAATAAATTCAGTATTTTCTCATTAGTATTTTTCATAGAGCCATAGAATACCAGGTTGGAAAGGACCTCAAGGATCATCTCAACCTTCCTAGGCAAAAGCAGTCCTGAGAAGATGACCCAGCACCCTGTGCAGCTCAATTTTGGAAGTGTCCAACTCTGGGGAATCCAACACTTCCTTGGGGAGATTGTTCCAATGGCTAATTGTTCTCATTGTGAAAAATTTCCCTCTTGTGTCAAAGCAGAATCTCCCCAGCAGTGATTTGTACCCATTACCCCATGTTTTTCCATGTGACTCCTTCTAAAGATGGAGTTTCCATCTCCTTTGTAGCCACCCTTTAAGTACTGGAACATGGTGAGGAGGTCTCCCTAATGCTTCTCTTCTCAAGGCTGAACAAACCCAGGACTCTCAGCCTTTCCTTATGTTGCAGCTTCCCAGTTCTTTGATCATCTTTGTGACCCTTCTCTCGACCCTCTTCAGCCTTTCCACATCTTTTTTGTATAGCAGGGACCAAAACTGAACGCAGTGTTCCAGGTGAGGCCTGACAAGTGCTGAATTGGGTGGGATAATGACTTCTTTATCTTTGCTGGTGATGCCCTTAATGATGCAGCTTAGCTTCCTGTTGTCACTGCCATGGCAGCTCACTGGTCACTCAGTTTGTTGGCCACCAGGCCCCCCTGGTTCTTTGCCACAGGGCTGCTCCCCAGCCAAGTAGATCCAGACCCTAATGCATCACTTCTCAATATCAGTAAAGCTTCAGTGTTTGGGGTCAAATTTGGAGGGGCAAATCAATGTGCCTGATGCTGGGCATCCTTATTCTTCTCTTCTGGTGCCCTCTCAGGTGGAATGATCATCTGCCACTCCATTATCTGGCTCAAACTCCATGCTGGCATATCCCTGGGTCTCACATACATATTTCCTGCTGCCCCCATATACATACCTGACACTGCAAATATTCAGCCTTCCATTTGATTATTCCCCTTCTCTCATCTCAAATCACTTCAGCTGCCACAAAAGCTTTATGGAAGTTCCAGTCTCTCCCAAAATGCCATATGTGTGGGTGTGACCCCCCCATCTGTTAATTAACATTTGCAGGCACAGACCAGTTTCCAGTCACATGGGTAGATGGTGGCTCTACTCAGCCCACTTGTATGAAAGATTAATTTCCAAATGCCAAGAGTAGAAGCAATTCAGTGGATTTTTTGTGGTGACCCCTTTGCCAGTGCAACCCCTTGCTGTGGTTTTGTGTTGGTGTCAGCAAAGGGTTAACTGTGCACAACCAGTCCCCTCACTGCCTCTGCTGAAGGAACATTAATTATAGAGAGCCTGAAGGATTCAGAGCTAGAAAGCCTAAAAAGGCTGAGTAGTATTTAAAACCAAGACAGTCAAATAACTGGTTGGATTTGATCTCTAATAAATTACTACGTTCTGATGGTAAAATTCAGCAAGTGTGTGACAGTCAGATGGGGAGGTTGGCAGGAAAAGTTTTAAAGATAAATAGTCTTAAATTGCACGAAATTACAGCAAGCAGCTCCTTGGGGTTATTTTTCTCCAGGCATTGTGTGTCTGAGAAGGCAGGCAGCCTGCTGGCAAGCTTTTGACCTTTTGTGTGTGAAATAAAATATGCAGGTGCAATAGTGTGAATGCACAACGGGGGACAGTGACTTTCAGCTGTGGGTTGGAGCGCTGGGGGCCTCTCAGGGCTGCCAGGAGTGCTCCACATCAGCTCCATTAAACTTGAGAGCAACACAGGGAGTGGCTGTGGCTGTAAAGAATTCAAGAATATATGTGTTTCCTACAAATATTCTTGTATTCCAACTCTGTAAATCAGCCAATGGAAGACTTGTGTTAAATGATCTTGCTGAGAACTGCTCTGATTCTCATGTTGCCCTATTTAAGTTTCAGCCTGGAGTGACTCCTCTCAAAGCCTCTGAGTTTCACTCAATGTCGTTGTTGCAACCATGATCTTGCTCCCAGTTCCTTGTCTGAAAAGAAATCCATACTTGCATAGCATGGACTTCTTCCCAGTGTAACTTCATTCCAAGTTGTTCCTAAACCCACAAAGTAAATATGAATGAGAAGTGACCAATTTTCAATGTAAGGAAGGTGCTACAGTTAGAAAGGCAACAGTGACATTGGGTATGTCAACACTGCAGTGGCTGGAGAAACAAGTCCTCTCAATTCTCCTTCTGCACCAGAAGGGACAGGAGTCCTGGATCTCTGTGGACAAAAGGAGTTGTTCCACTCAGTGTTGATCAGATTCACAGAGACAAAACTGAAGTAATCCAGTTATTCAGTTATGAGAGTTTAATGTTGTTGTTACTGTTCCAGTGTTTGTCAGTTGTTCAGGCGTGAAAAATCACCAGTTTCTGCTGTGGGGAAACCCCCACACTGTCCCAAACACTTCCCCATCTTTATAAATCATGGAGGAACACCTAAGAAACTTACAGAGAATTAGGAATCCAAAGTTTTATCTACTGACAATTCACATTTAGAACCAATTTTCAGCTGCATGGTCTTATCAAAATACTGAAGTTAAAGGATTTGTTCTTAGAAGCTTAAATAACCTACATAGAGAAATTTGTATTCCTGTTTTACAACTAAAACCAGTTCTGACTATTATCTGCTGGTGGCACCATTTCACCAGAAGAATTTATTATCCATGTCTTAAATGAAAAACTGCCACATATTACACTTTCCAAACTTATTTAATTGGAATTTTGTGGGGTTTTTTAATTCTTCATAGTTTGATGTCAGTGAAACCAAGCCATTTTGATGCCTTGGGGACTTTGTGGGTGACCTAAAAGAAATGAGCTTAATAAGGAACCTAATGGTGATGTAACAGGGAAGGAAACTTGCTGGCAGTGTCACCTAAAGTGGGTGATCCTTTATGCAATCACCCCCTGGGTTTTTTCCTGCATCAGAAGTAATTCTACATTAAGTTTTATTTCCTGCCCCACTTTTTTTTTTTCCTTTCAGAAATCTTGACTAAATAAATGAAAAACCAGCTTAGAATGTGTTTCATCTTTTGGATGCTGAGGATTAATCTCTTACACTGGACTTTTCTAACTGTGGGTAAGAACAAGACTCCTAATTTTGTTTCTCTGCTCTAAGTTTTGACAGGGGTTTGGTTTCTCATATGATCTGTTGGTAAAAGCCTTCCTAGTACCTGTTCATTTGCTACAGGATGGCTGAACACAAGTACAGTAGATTTTTGTCTGTGGAGTAGCCACACAGACAAAACCATTTGCTTTTGTTGGCAGATAAAATACACCTGGTTGTGTTTTCTCCACAAGCTCATACATGAAAAATCTATGGATTAAAAGCAAGAGCTAATTTTTGAACCATATCATGATGTTTGCACGTTCAGAGAGGTGCAGGGGATTGTTTTGGTTTGTTTTTCATATCATCATCATCATCATCATCATCATCATCATCATCATCATCATCATCATCATCATCATCATCATTATCATGATGTTGTATTTTCCTCCCTTGTAACTCTCCTCTCTTCAGGTTTGCTGTTGGCCACTGCTGGAAGCAGGTTGGTGTGTTTGGTGGCTCCTCCTCCAGCTGATGAATAGCAGCAGTTGGTGGTTCAATAGTTATTTTCTGTGCACTTTTTCACAGAAATAGATTACAGAAGGTGTTTTTGGATGTGCATTTTGCACATGTTTAGTAGTTGTTAGGTTTCCTGGATCTCAGTCTGCATTCCTTTTCCAACTTGGACAAAAATTTTGAGGTGTGAAAATGTCTGGTTTTATATTTTCTATTCTATTTATATTGCTGATCCTTCAAGCAATTTCCTAGACCTTTTCAGTATCGATCTATATTGATAGATAACTGTGTGAGCCAGTTGTGCACCACAGAACATGGTGCTGTTGGTCTCCTCCTGGCTCAGAGAGGAAATCACTTCCAACACAGAGAGCTGTTTCTCCACACAGATTTCTTCTAACTTTAATTTTTATCTTAAAGTTATGAAGACTCAACATTTTTAGTAGTTACCTAAATTAATCTTTGTCCTCCCTGGAGACACAAACACTTGTAATTAAATACATAGTGGATTCTATTAATTATGCTTCTTACAAGGGACTGATTGCTGCAGTCTTCTTCCTTTACTCAAAACTGGTAGAATCACACAACACCTCCATCCATTATGTCCTTATCCATGGCCCACAATTCTGTATGTTAGGATTAAATGAGAGAGAAAATTACTCAGTTTATAAATCCTCTTACAAAACTTGGTCATTTTCTTTTCCTCCCAGTTTTTGGAAATGCAAATTCACTCCATCTTTCCTTCTCACGGTTAATGTTGCTTTATATCTGGGCAGAAGTCATTTGTGCAAGACACATTGCTTATAGGACAGTGCCTAAAAATATTTCAGAAGGTCATTGCACATCAGACAGAAGGCAGCACTTGTTCCAGCCACTCGCACTGAGGACGACAGGTCTTTGTTAATATTAATTGTGCATAATTTAAACAGTGTATGCTTTAAAAATACATTGCACAAACATGCAGGGATGAGCATTTTGTGAGCCCTGGGACTGGATAACTGAGGTCAGTTCTTCACTGATGATTTTAGACATAAATGTTTGCTGTTCTTATTAGCTTTGAGGTTTGTGAATTAGAGCCACATTGTGCATCTACTTCCAGGAAAGTGGGTATAATTCCATGCTCACCATTTCCAAAAATACAAGTGAAATTAAAAATAGTAACATAGATGTATAAAGCCCCAAGAAGATTCAGAGCTAATCATTTGCACAAACATGCATCATGATTGTGCTTATAATAGTAATGATGTACACAGAACATGGGAAAAAATCTGCTGGGAGAGCAAGGCCAGATTCAGTGAAACTGAAAAGTAGCCCCCAACATGTAATATAAATACAGAGTCACCTTTTCTGCCATCCCTTTGCCTCTCCAGGCCAAATCAAATGGCATGATTCTCTCTTCAGGTAGACATTATCCAGGAATGATGTTTTTACCCCAAACCCCCTGATTATGAGACTTTATGTGTCTCCAGAGAAAAGGCTGCAATATTTGGAAGGCTATTATGACATCAAAGAAAGAAACTCTGGACACCATTCCCATCAAGGCCACCTGACTCCAGCATGCTTGGTTTGTTTTATAATTTATCCTTAATAAGAAAATGTTGAAGAGATCTGGCTGTGCATCAAAGGCAGTGAAGCTGTGCATGTCCATCACTGTTTGTAATGTGACAGTGTTGCGTGGCAATTTACAAACCAAATTTATGTTGCTATTGACTGTGGGTGCATAAATTTGTTTGCAGTGGTAATTATTCACACAGATTTAGAAGCAAAAAAGAACACTGAAAGAATGAAGTGTGGTGAAAGTCTGGAAGGTGATGCTGTGTAGGTAAAGCCACTTCAGAACTTCTTCAAGTGTAAAGTTTGTGAAGATGAGCATTAATTCTCTTTTCAAAGAAAGAATGAGGTAGAACAGAGGGGGTGGTTGTCAAGAAAATGGTTTGAAAGGAAGCAATGTGCACATGTTGACATTTCCTACTTTTACATAATTTTTTTAAAAATAACTTATGAAATAGTCTTGAGTGGAATAATTGTGTTTGTTAGTGGGGTAGCAAGACAAGCATTTCCAGCATCTCAAAAGGGCTATACCTCTCTTCTGTTGCATTTGGCCACCCCAACACATGCTTTTATTTTGTTTTTGAGGAAGCAAGGTGCCATGACTTGAACAAAAACTGAGCACCATCTTTTACTTGCCGTGTCTGTTGGGGACAAAAAATGTAGAGCTTCCAACAGCAAGAGACTGAACCTTAAAACAATAAACTTTGGTCAGCAAAAGGCTGAAGAAAATTCCATCTTTGTCCTTCACATGTGTCTGTGCAACCTGTTCCACCTGAGGGCTTTAAACGTGAGGACAACTTTGCCCACCTTCTCATGGCTGCCTACTTGAGTTGGAAAGTTGTGGGCTCTGCCTGCCCAGGGCACAGGTTTCGTTTCTCTCTTCCTCTGAGCACAGTTACAATTCATTGGCTCATCCCCATTCTCCCTCCCTGAGAATCAAATCCATGAAGAAGGTTTTGGCTTGAAGGCCAAGAAATATCTTCCTCTGTGGTCCCTCCATGCAGTCCCTGCTCTGTGTGCTGGATGTCTTCTACCTCTCTGCTCCTGGGAGATTTCACAGATTTTCCCTGTGAGAATCCCGTTTTCCTCCCTGAGCACACACACACACCCCACCCCACCCTACGCATCCTGTAGCTCTGCAAATAACGTTCTGCTGCCTTGTTCTCCAGCACCATTTGAGCATATGTTGTGTGTGGAGATGCTGATGGACAGCAACATCTGCTGCTCCCAGCCAGCGCCCACACTCTTATTTGGATTGTAATTACTTGCTCGGCTGCGAGCTGTGCCCTGTGTTTGCCCACTATCTGTTCCTGTCAGGTCTCTGTCTTCCACAAACTGCCCATTATGTCGCGGTGATAATTAAATCTCCCCTGCGCCAGGCAGGTCTGAGCAGTGCGCTCCTTGTCGGTGCAGCTGCCAGAGAAGATGCAGCCGGTAACGATGCCCTGATCACCTGCCGGCCCCACAATGCCCGGCACCACCTATTTGTTTCCAGCGAGCTTTTCTCGCAGCTGTCAGACGCTAATGGCTTTCAGCTGCTGGCAACCTGTGCCCTATGCAAACCAGGGGACGTGGCATGGAAGTGGGCATAAATATTCATGTGGGACTAACAAAACCTAAAGTGCGAGTGTGGTTATCAGAGCTCCTGGGTGAGCCTGCTGGAGCTGGCCCTGCTGTGATGGGTTTAGTGTGAGCGTTTGGAAATTGTCATTTTAAACTTGTGAGGAAGAAACCCACCAGAAGTAGTGGGATTGCAGGAGCAGGATTTGTGGGTAGGAGCAGGATTTGTGGGTTAGGGTAGTGGGAGCAGGATTTGTGCTCCTGCATGATGCAGTTCTAGATGGGGCACTGCTGTCCGTTGTGGGAGATGTGCTGAAAATGGTTGAAAGAAAAGGAGTTGCTGTGTTTGCTCACTGTGTCTCTTCTGAACCTGCCTATGAAGAATTGAAAGTTTCTCACCAGGTCTGTTCTAGATACTTAAGGAACACAAAACCCCACAGATTGAGTTCACTGTTTTAGTTTTAAAAAGAAGAAGCAATTTATCTGATTTGGTCAAGACCTGATAATTCCCCACTTTCCAGCACCCTGAAGCCTCAAAGCTTTAACACCAGAAACATTGTGAATCAGTTTCTTTAGACAGATCTTTTTGCAAATTAATGCTGTCAATGAGATTGTTTTTAAAAATATTCTTTTGGTAATGTGCTTTTATTTTTCTCACCAGAGTCTGGATAGCTCTGCTGAGAGGGGATGTTCAGATTAAAGTACACAATGAAGGTGATGGAGATTCTGTAACAACAGTCAGTGGAGCAGGAGAAGGGTCCTCTTGAAACTCTGCCTTTGGAGGTGCCTGTAAATTCATCAGAAGCCATGAGACCCATTTGCTCATGTTTCTCTGCCATATCAACAACTTGCAGTAACATCCAAAATGTGCAAAGTGTTTTTAATTGGTCTTCTGTAAAAGAAATTGATTTTGGAGAGACTAATGAAGTGTCTTTATATATCCCTTACTTCTTCTGCCCAGAATGATGTTTACCATTAAAATTCCCTTAAAGATTTCTGTTATGGGACTGTGTAAAAAGTGAAGAGCTGGGCAGGGATTAAAGAATCAATCCTGAAAACTGCTGGAATGCAACTGATTCTACTTATGAGAGCTTCAGTGGGAAAAATTCCCCCTGTGATTTGACTGTGGTCTGATTCTCATTTGCACTGACTCTTCTACATACTGCTAGAACTGGATAGGATTCAGTCTTGAATGAGGTTGACCATATGAGAAATGGGTTTGGAGTATGAGGAAGCAAGACAGACTCCACTAAGAGATTTTCTTACCTTCATCTAAATCTGAAAATAATCATAAGTTGGTGGTGGTTCCTTGATTACCTTGAGTACTTATTTATACAGCCTGTATGTGTGCTTTTTTGTGGGGAAGAGGTTCTGTGAAAACAAAGTGAATTCAATGCCTCAGAAAAAGAAGGATATTTTAGTTAGAAATTGTTGTCATAATAGTTACATAAAAGGATTCAAATATTCTGTAACTTGGTATGAATAAAATATTAAAAGATACAGGTGTTGTTCATGAACCATCCAAGAGTTTTGCACTGCCACTGTGTTTTATTAAAATGAAAAGAAGAGAAAAGAAAAAACCCTATGCCAATCCTTTTCTTTGTTGCTTTAGGGACATTTCAGTATAAAGTACCAATTTCCATAGAATTTGAATAGCAGTTGCAACCCATTGATGTTTAAAGTAAAATGTGCAACTACTGTAATCAGCAAAAGAGATGCAAATGTCTTGTCTGTCCCAAGTGTAGCTCCCTGCTTGCTGTCTTGGTTAGATACAGAGTGGAAAACATGATCAGATATTGGAAAACATGGAAACTGTTCTTTCATGTCTTTCACATCAATAGTTTGTTCAAAAGCAAGTTGGAGGGAGCTTGGCTGGATGCAGCACTGAGGGGGAGTCCTGCAGCATCATCCCAGCCCTGCCCTCTGGAGCTGCGGGAGATGCCACAGGCTTTGGAGGTGGGAAAGGGACACGTGTGCCACCCACCACCCTCTTCAATAACCCTTCCCCTGCCCCTGGGGGCAGGAATGGCCTTTTGGATCCCTTTATGCCCAGTAGTCTCCCAGTGCAAGTCTCTGTACATTTTTGTAAGTAGGCAATAACAAAAATAAATGACATTTAGCATTTTGATCCCAGCCCAGGGGTTCTGGCTGTGCAGGGCACAGTGTAGCAGGTTAGATCAAACCCCGCTGAGCTCCCTGAGTTCTGCCATCCCAGGCTTTAGGTGGCTGGAACTGTTCCTTAGAGGGCTTTTTAACTCTAAAAATAACTTGTAATGGTATGAGGAAAGAGTTTACTTTATCCTTTGCATTTCCAAATTTAACAATGAACACGTGTCGATGGTGCTTTTCTGTGCTTGGTGTATCTGAGCCACTGGCACAAGGACTAGAGCCAGTAAGGAATTTCCATCAGAGTGATTTCTGAGGGAAATTGCTCTTCTTGGAAAAGGGCAAGCTCAGGAAAAGGCTTCCTGAGTCCTCCCAAACAGGTTGCTGATGGGCCGAGAGCTCTGCTTTGCTTCCTCTAAAACACTTCCCTGAAAAAGATTGTTTGGCTGCAGCTCTTTTTTTTTTTTTTATTAGTATTTTTCCTAATCAAGAGACATCTTACGGAAAAGGATTTCCATCTTGTGGTCAGCTGTGGTAATAAAACACTTCTGCTGGACTTTTTCTTTTTTATAGCAAAACAAAGTGGTATTAATAAGAAATAACACAAATCTCTTGTAGTTCCTTGTGAAGGTAAATGCTGGACACCTCACCAAGTCTGTTTGCATTTGTACAGAAGGTAAAACTATTTCAGGATTAGCCCCCTTCAGAAAGTCATCTTTGGAACTAAAAGGTACTAGCAAAGGTATAATACAAACTATTCATGTCAGAATATTTAATTTTGACAGATTATACAGCATGGGGGCCTCAGGAGCCACACACAGGAGCCCAAACAGGATTACTTGTAACCTTAGTGGATGAGAGGCAATTACTCCTGAACTTCTGGGAAAATCTCTATCCAGGGCCAAATATTGTTGCTGGGATTGTTTTCTATTCCAGGATGACTCTCAGGCTCAGTACAACGTCATCATAACTTTGTGCAGATATTTGTTGTTCAACACAAGTTTTGAAACTCATGCTCTAATCTTGAAATAGTAAAATGCTGCAGGGTTAAGTGGTGGAGTTCACTGGAAAATCTGCCCACTGCAGTGGGAAAGAATTTTTAATATATTAAAAACAAAACAAATTTGGAAAGGTCATTTTAAAATATTAAGAACTGTGGCTGAAGGGCAGGGCTGTGTGCTGGAGAAGTTTAGGAATTCAGGATCTCCTGTAGGTGCTCTGTAAATGGACTCTCTTGTACAAGACCACAAGGACAGGTGAGGCTGTTAAAAGGAATAATTAAAATCTTATATTTAATTATCTTTTTTGTCCAGTTGTTACTCTGGTGCCCCCACTGATTGCACTGAAGATATTCTGACTTCAGCGAGATCTGGACCAGCCCTGAATATTTACAAGGAGAGTTAAATAAGATCTCAGATCAAATTCTTAGAGATGCGTGTAAGAACTTTCTAAGTCTTTTTTTATTTTGAGGGCTTGTAACTAAAGGAGATGTTCAGTGTGTTCCTTAGTGAGTGCCAAAAAGCTTATTTTCAGAAGTGTCTGAATCTCAGGGAAAGTCAATGACTGCTATATTTAATCTGGAGTCTATGCAACTGCTGCTGAAAGCAAGCTATGTGCTTTCTGAAATAATAAGATGAAAAACCCAGAGCATTTATATGAAAAATCAGAAATCACGTGTATGACTTACATGGCATGGTCATGTAGATTTCAAAAAAAAAGGTTCAACAACCTGTCTGAAGTTGTGCTGTAAATATCCTGTAAGGAAAGTAGAAAATAAGGAAATATTTGTGAACTCTTTGCAGTATTTGGTAAATAGTTTCCAGAAAAACTTACATCTGAAGTTTGTACACAGGCCTTGTTCTGTTGGTAACTGCACCCAGTGGGAGTTACTGAAACAGGATGCAATTTTTTTTTTTATTTCTTATGTGGAGATATAAATCTTGGACCTTAATTACACTTATGGAGGAAAATGCTTTTGTCTTTTTTTGTAAAAAATAAGTCATCTGACTATTAAAAAGCACTAAAAAATACTTGAGGAAAGGCTTCTTTAAATCAAACAAATCTCTCATTTTGTTTTTAGACCTTCCTGGAGGGTGTTGTGTTTATACCATTTATTTTAAGTGGGAGAACTTTATGTCAGATCAAACCATTAGCAACACTCTGGGCAGGAAAACACAGCTCAAGGCTGCTCTGGAGAGATGCAGTTTCCACACTTTCCCATTTCCCTGCAGAATGGAAGTGATGAGGAGTGAGGCAGATAATTTGGGAGCAAGAGGAGCAGCTGAGCCCTCCCATCGTGGCTGGTGGGCAGCCCTGGGAATGCTGGGCTGGGCTTTTGGGGCATCCCTGATCCCAGCAGCAATGTAGGATGGGAATTCTGCACGCAGCAGGATTCTGGCTCAGTCTCCAGAGTCTCTCTCTGGGTTTGGACTGTTCTGTGAATTGCAATATGTCCATGAATGGGCATTGCTTTTTGCATAGTCTTGGGAGCTTGTGCTTGGTCCCTTGTCCATGATAAAGCCGAATTGAGGAATTTTGAGCCTGCTGGAAAAGGTGCTGATTGAGGGATGAACAACTTCTTTCTTCAGTTTGCTGTATTGCTTCCTTTCTCTGCTTGAACTACTGAGTAATTAAATCCTTTGAAAAATGTTTCATTTATCTAGTGCTTTGGGCTTAGAGTGTTCCCCAGTGCACTGTGTGTCAGTGAAGAAGTGTTTTATTTGCCTGAAACTGCACTGACAAATGTCCCCTTGCTTGTGTGGAGGTGAGCACATGCTTATGTTTACATTTCACATGTGAGCTCTCTGACAGCAGTGGGTGGGCACCACACTCCCTGCTTCTGCAGTTTCCAGCCTTGGAAAGGACTATTTTGTGCAAGTTTTGGTTCCCACATCCTCAGCTCTGCAAACTGTGAGGAGGAAAGAAAGTATGGGTGGTTTGGAGAGAGCTGACTGACCAAATGGCCCGTTGTTTTTTTCCTTTTATTACCAGTTGCTAAGAAATGTGTGAAGGAAGCTGTCAAGGTCACTTTTGTGGGATTACTTTCTATGTAAATGGCCACCAGGATCACCCAAGTGTGGCCTTGGAGCTCAGAGGTAGCAGCTCCCAAGGTCAGGAATAGCAGGGAGGTGTCCCAAGCAGGGCCTGGCAGTGACTTTCAAACAGACAGGGAGACACTCCCAGCATGGCTCTCCTGGGCATGGTCTGTGCCAGGACACATCAGGGAGAGTTTTTCTTGCCTTAGAAGGGGCTGTTCTGGCTACTTGGTTCAGCTTGGACTTGGGAAACCCCGTTTTGCAATCCCAGCACAGTGGAAATGAGGAGTCTGGATAAGTGATGGAGTTCACGGTGCCTCAGAGCAGGGCGTTCATCCATCTGAACCTCTAGTAGTTTCTTTGCCCAAAATACTGTGAATTTTTTTCATTGGTTTAGGTTTTTCTGCAGTCCCTAAGCCGTGGGCAAGCACTGTGACACCAGGCTGCAGCTTTCAACAGCAGCAGTACCAGTTTATAAGCTTGTGGCCTTAGGCAAACCTGAAATCATTAACAGTCCATTTGTTGGGCTAATGACTCTTTTTTACTAGATGTATAATTTAATATATGGTTACTTTCATGCTTAATTATGCTCTTCAAAGCTTCTTTTGAAGGAATTTATTTTTCTGCATGTGTGTATATGAGAGGGTTGGGAGCTGGCTGGTTTTTCTCGCATGCTGCCCTGTGTTAAGATCTAGATAGTTTATGTAAGGAGATTTTAATTTAGAGATGGGTATTTCCCCTGTTGCTTATTCTTTCAATATTTTTATCTTTGAGTGCTTGAAAAATAAATAGTGATGAATTACCAACAGGTTTTAAATGGCATCATTTTATGTCCTATTGTAGCTTGGTACATTGTTTTGGACAAGACCTAAACCCAAAGTCCTGATCAATAGGGCCATTGTGGCAGCAGCTTCCAAATGAATGCGAGTCTTGATCTCAGTGTCCTGGCCGTGTTCCAGCCTGGTTCACATTTTACTCAGCAGCAAGTCCCACTTCTGTTCCCGTTAACCTCAGTGGGAACAGAGGCAGAGCACTGTAAAGTGCTGCTAATCCCACGTGCCATTTGCATGCAGTGCTTGTAAAGCATCCTGGGATCAGTTTGGATGAAAAAGGCTGTGTGTGGAAGATGTTTTTCACTGGCATCCCAAATCCCGTGCTATATCGGTGAAAGAAGGCTATAACTTTGTCAATTGGTATAATTTTTATTTTTTTTTTTTTTTTTAGCTAGGCAGCTGGTTGGGAAGAATAATGAAGATGAATTTGATTTTCTTTCTGTGAGCTCTAGTGTCCCCTTCATGGAGATTAAAAATTTCCCAGTGCTGTTTTCAGCTCCACAGAGCAAGCAAAAGTTAATCTCCTGCTTGGATATCCTCACACCATTGCAGTCCACTAATAGGATCGCCATACAGTTTTGACTTAACAGGCACTGGGAGAGGATAATCCTGTTTATTCGGTCATCCAAAACACTGATGATCTGAGATAATCAGTGGACTGAGAGCAGGGGAGGAGGGGGGGACCTGTGAGGTTTGCTTTGCTGTGTGGTTTGTCTGGTCAGACGCTTCGCTCCAGGGAATGGCTCAATCTCCTGCAGCAGAGCATGGGAGGGTACTGAGAACCTCCTCCCAACACCAGCCCTGGAGAGCCAACCTCATAAAGCAACAGCCTTGGCAATGTCTGATGCAGACATTTTGCTCAATGATTTTAAATTGTTCTTTTTGTGACTGAGTTAATACAGAAATACTCACACAGGCATCCGAGTGGCCACATCAGGCACTTTGTACGGACCACTTTGGCTACCAGGTGGCACAGACTGTGTGTAAATGGATCATCCCATGCTCGCTTGATTTGGGAAGTTAAACAGAGTCAGTACTTCGTACTTGGATCCAAATTTACTAAAAGCACAACTAGTGCCATTTTTGCCAGACATGAGACGCTGCTTTCCTTAGGACATTGAATATTTGTAAGTGGCCACTGGATCTCTGGGAATGTAGCACCACATGCTGCAAAGTCCTTTCCAAGAAATATAATCTGTAAGAGACTTTCCCCAATGATCTAGAGATGTGCCTTGAAACTGGGCTGCAGAGAATTTCTTGAGAGGGCAATTTTAGTGAGCTTTCAAATTACTTTCCTTTTTTTGTTCTTGTAACCACTAAAGCTTTCACACCTCCTATTATACCCCATTCATTTATTTTCCCAGGTTTCTGTGAAAGGCCCCATCTTCACTTTGATTTGATCTCAGTGTGTATTGTAGATATTTCTGTATTTTTAACATTAACTTTTGCAGCTGGCATGAGCCATGTATTAACTTCAAGTAGTGAAGCTGACTTTGAAGCCTCCCTTTATGATCTCTGAGCTGTCATAGTCCACATGACAGGTTTATAATTTGGGAAGTAGCAATGGCTGAGCTCACTAGTCTTTATAAGTAATGCACTGTCACTCGGTGCAGCTCCTCACCATGGTGACACTGCAAATATTGAGCACAAAATGATTCATGGGACTCAATACAATGCTTACTTTAATTAATATTTTATGAGATAACTAGCTTTGTTTAACTTTCCAAATGGGAGTGGATTGGGGAGATGATCCAAGGGACAGAATGTTGCTATGTAAAATTTATGGACACTCATATTTGTGTGCTTGTTTTTAAAATTAAATTAAGAAAATATTGTTTGTTTTCTTCTCTCCCTGGTGGTTGGGGTTCAGGGCCTTGCAAGGCTCTGGAGGATTTTCTGTGTGTGTCAGTGTTGAATGATGAGCTCTGAAAAGCAATGTTCTTGCTCTTCTGCCTCCCTCCCTCCCTCCCTTTGTATTCCCAGGCAGTCAGTGTTGCAGGGCTGTGTCCTTCCTGGAAGTGCTTTGGGACCATCAGACCCTTCAGACTTGAGGTTTAGCCATATTTCCCTGAAGAAATTGCAAGTTTTTGTGTCAGTAACATCTGATTCTTTTCTAGGGTTGTCAAGAAGTAAAGGAGTATGGCAGTTGCAGGCTTTTGGAGCAATACAGGGAATTAATAATTAGGAAATTAGCCATAGGATTGTACATCTGAAGTGGAATGCTGTGATAAGCTTGTTCCAGATTTCCACGCACCTTAAATGGAATTCATTGCATCTCAAAATCAATCTGTAGACCAGGAAAAAAGTTTTACTTGGCAGAGGATGCATCAACCCAGCTCTTAGATGGTGGTAGCACCATTCTTGGAAGTGATCAGATCCAGGGTCTTTCCTTCTGGATATGTCCTAACAATCTGAGAGATCACACTCACAGCAATGACACAATGACCAGCACGGGGAAGGCTTGTGAGTACAAACCACTGAAGAAAATCTCTGTCCATGCTTAGGTTTATCTATAAATTTCAGTTCTACAGCTGAGATTTCCTTTTGTAATTTTTACAACCAAAGCTAAAAGGTAAATGTAAATAAGCAAACATTATCAGATCTTTTAAACTCAGGAATATTCTTCTGCAAGAAGGGAAAGAAAGGGCCCATCACTGCTCCTGTTTATCACAAGGTTCCAAAAAGCACCCATTAGTGTTTGTCCAACTCCTATATATAAAACTGAGAGCAATGAAATCACTGACAGTTCTTTTATTTGTTTCTATTGAGTCCTGCAGAGATGGCAGAGGAAAAAATCCTGCATTAATAAAAGAATAAATTCCTCCTCATGTTAACAAAAAATACTTTTACAATGATGAAATGATTTGGGTTTGCTCCAGTGTGGTTTTCCCCGTGTGGTTGGTTTTTGCATTTCTTTCAACTTGCTCTTTGTAATCCATTTCCAGTTGGGATTTTTTTCTTTCAAAGTCTGACATATAGTGTGATGTTACAAATTCTGGCCTGTGTCATCTTGAGGAATATTTATTTGTTTAGACAAAATATCTTTCCTTCCAAGTCTATTTTAAATGCCATAGAAATGATTTCTCACTCCTGAGGTTTTGTTTGTCATTGTTGGTTATTAGAAATCTCTCCTCAAGGTCACCAGTGGCACAACCATCCTTTGCAGGAGGCATTTTCAGTGATTTTGTGTGGATGGCTTCAGGAAGTCAGGAGGGGAGGAGAGAGAGGAGAGGAAGATCAAGGGATAAGAACTATTTCTAGACTGTTTGAAAGGTTTCTTTTTTCTTTCAACGTGTACAACTAAAGCAGTAACCATGAGGCAGGAGTTGAAAGCTGAAACTGTGCAACATAAGCCTGGCCCAGCCTGATGTCAGGGGACAGTCTCTGGTGAGCTTTGTTTCTTTCTGTGTCCTCACAGTTGGGAATATGCCATGATTTAAAACTGCTGTAGCATTAGCTGCCCCATTACACACGGCAGAAAGCTGAGGGACTGACCTCATCTGCTAGAACAAGTGTTTTAATGCTGTCCAAAGTTCAAATCAATCAAAAGGTCAAACTTGTTTAAGGCAGTGAGTGATAAGAGGGGGGGACGGCTTGGGAAGCTCATTCCCAGTCACTGGAATCAAGCCAGCCTGGCTGCAGGAATATCTCCAGATAGCAGGAATGCTGGAGAACAGCGACAGCTGAGATACTGAGGGCTGAGCCTCCCCTTGCTGGAGCCAGAGAATGCCCATCAAATGCAACAGAAGAAAAATAGACTCTGGTGAACAGGACTTCAGGTCATTCTCCTGGTAGGAGACAAGTCACACTGTCTGTAATTTGGTGACGTTTTTGGACAGGTGGTGGAACAGACAGGCTGATCCTGGTGGCATCTCCACCAGCATGGACATGGTTAGAGAGGGATGTGCAAAACTTCTGGTCAAGTTTGAGGGAAGATGCATCTGCCTAAAAAAGAGGGCAGTTATTCCTTTAGGGAGGGATGAGAGGGAAGAGGGAGCTCACACCTTGCTCAGCTGAGACTAGACCTTTTTCCCACGCTACCAAAGGCAGAGTTTTGCCCTCTCAGCTCCTTTCTTCTGTACAGGGATAACATGGAAAACTTACTGTGGATAACTTTCTTTCTGGTTCTGTGAGGGGCTGCTCAGCACCCCCAGAGCTCTGGAAAACTCCTTCCATAGTTTGTAATGGCTGCTTTTTCAAGAGTCTAATGGCTTTATTTAAAACAAACCAAAATAAATAAATTTTAAAAGGCAAGAGAGAGTGAGGACTTCTTAGGGTATGTTCCTGCCATTTGAGTTATGATGGGGGACATTACTGGGGAGCCCAGTAGCCTCTGTGGCACATGGCTATGCTTTCATAAGCTTTCAAGACATGGATTTTTTTCTATATACTTTTTTTTTAATTTTTTTGTCAAAGAAAACATTCTCCAAGGGCCAACTACAGAAAAAATCCCCAGTCTTTTTGGCAGAATTCCCTGGTACTTACACAGCCAGGATTTTCTGTAAACCAGCTCTGGTGTGTGACCCATGTTCTCAAAACATCCAGGGCCAAATGAGGATCTTTTGACTCAGGGCTGAATCTGACCATTTTTCTTCTGCAGAAAAAATGTAAATAATTCTATGGGTAGGTGAAGAAAGGTGATATTCAGGATGAGGAAAGGTGGCCCAGGCTGCTGGCCTGGCACTAAGAGGCAGGATGGGTAGAGGACCAAGCCATAGACCTGCTGTATCACAGGACCACCACTGCTTACAGATCTGATGGGAAGTGGGACAAGGACACCCAGACCTGGAGTGAGGCTGCACAGGAGCCTGGGGGCTCTGCTGTTTGATGGGTGTTATGACATTGCTCATATCCAGCTCACAGCAACTGAAGGCACCATGGTTCCCTCTGATCTGCAGGAGCACTAACACAGTGCAGGCAGCAGGTGGTTTGGGATATCCTGGGCCTGTTCCTCTTGATGTTGATCTTTTCAGCAGTGAGCAATACAGTGGCCTTTGGTTTGCCAAGCCAGTGGCCACTGGACACCCCAAAAGCATTGGCACTGAAGTAAGGAATAGAGAGTGTCCCTTGGGGAGGCAGGAGGTATCACAGGTCTGGGGTGCAGGTGAAGAACTGGCAAAAATTCCCTCAGTCCACCTCCAGACTGCTCAGACAGGACAACACCTGCCCATCTGTCTCTCCAGCCTCCCAAGGCAGGTCTGTGCTGCTCTTCACTCTCCTTCAACTTCACCATTGGCAGAACCAGCAGTATCACAACACAGAGTGGGTTTTTTTCTGAGCTCTGATTCATGACACCAGATGTTCCCATGCTTTTTTTCAAGCTCATTTGAATGTGTGCAAGGGACATCTAACTTTGAACAGTCATCGGTTACCAGATGTCTTTTAAATTGTCTACCCCACAAAATCGGCAGTTACCAGATGTCTTTTAAATTGTAAACCCCTGTAGGCAGAGGCTAAAACTGTGTCAAAACAATCACTGAGATAAATTCATATTACATTTAAAACATGATTTCCTCCAGTTCTTTCTCCTGAGAAGTCCTTTGATGGAAATTTCATGGCTCATGAAAGATTTGCCACCTGTCCATCACTATAGATTCGTGATAAATGCTTTTAATAATTAACAGTGGCAGGGGCTCTGTACCTCTGTCTCAGGGATATCTCAGCTCTCAGACAGCAGAAATAAGGCCTGTTGAACAAGAAGATTCAGGAGGGCTGTACTCTGGTGGAAGATTTTTGCGTCTTTGATCCCAGTGCAAATCTTCTACTACAACTGGAATTTCTAAGCAGGATTTTGTCTTGGGCCAAATTTGGAGCTCAAGACAGCCAGAGGAACAGGGATGCTTGAAGAGTTCCTAAGGTAAAAGAGGTCTGGGGGCTGTGTGGGGCTGCAAAGAGGCTGTGCAAGTCAGAAGGACAGACAGGTTGGGCTGTGAGTTTCCTTCTTAATCCAACTCTCCAGGGTCTCATCCATCCTCTGTGCTGGCTGCCAAAAGCTCATACTGGGCAGCTATTTTGGGATACAGCAACACCAAGTGTTACTTCAGAGATGTTTGGAGAGAGATTTAATAAAATCAACTAATAAGTTTTGACGTGCTGAAGATTAGAGAGAGCCATTCCGAGCATCTGCGCTGACCTTGGGGGTGAGAGGCTCAAGGGAGTCATGTGTGTCCTGGGCACAGATGCCCTCTTGGGAGGGCTGGTGGGACAAGACTGCTAACTGCCTTGGGCTGTCAGCTTCTGGTTTTGTTTTGATAATTTAGGGGTTTTTTTCTTTTTTTGTCATAGGACCAGCCCAGAAAAGAATCACAAGATCGGTGTTTATTACTTTCCAAATAATCTATACACTGGTTTTAGTGCTGACACTGTGTGAAAGGCTGTGTCACCACTGTGCTCATGTTTCCATGGGACGCCACAGCTTAGTGGTTTTTTCCCATTTCATAACTAGTAAGTGAAGTGAGTTTGACAGCCTTGGTTTCAACTTCAGCCTGTTGGTTCCCATGTCACAGATAGGCTCAGTTAGCAGCAAATTCTTGTCAGGAGAAGAGAATTACAGCTCCAGCTTAAAATGTGCTTGCATCCAGTGCAAAGCTTTAAATTCTTGACCAAAGTTAGATAAAGGCAGCTGAAAGTCTGACGTTTGAGATACACTATCTATTTATCTTTTCCTTCTGACCAAAAATACCTAGAGTGGAAGTATGTGTCTTTGCATCCAAGCAGAGAACAGTTGAGCTCCTCTAAAGAAAAGGATAAACACAGCCTCTTAAATAGTCTGGTTTTTAAAATCTGTACAACTGTCCCTCTCCCTAGATGTGTATGTGTTATCTATATCAAAAAATGGTAAGTGTACACACATTGTTAAAGAAAGTTGTGTGTCTCAAGGTGTGGGAAGTTTATTTAAATGGTAATGAGAAAAAAATTGTTAGCTCTCCCCCAGTAGTCAGTAATAGCTGAGTTCCAGCCTGAGTACAGATGGAGCTTTGATATAATCAGTTTTGCAGTGAGTATGTGCTGTATATCCTGCTGCTAATCCCGTGGTGAAAATCAGCTCCTCCTAACACCTGGTGCCAGGACCTGACACAACTGAGTTCAGCTACAGCATATGCAGCCTCGTGGGCTGGATTTGGGCACATCCCAGCTCAGAAAGCACTGAGCACTCTCTGCCTGCTGCTGTGTGCTGATGTCTCCCCTCAAACCTCCCCTCCCAAGCTGCTGTTCCAGGCTGCCCTCCTGGGTGACTTCCAGCCCAATCATTTATTCAAGCCCTATTTCTCTGTGCTGGATGGGGACGGCTCCTCCCCTCCCAGCAAGAGGGTCTGTGTTTAGACAGTGGTTTTAGTTACGGTTTCCAGCAGGATGAGCTACCCCACATCCAGCTTGGGCAAGAGAGAAACAGCATGTGAAATACAGCAGCTTCTGGGTCAGATGAGGAGCAAGTGCCTGTGGAGTTGGGAGCCCTGGGGCCTTTGGCTACACCTCTGGGCTTGTCCAGGGAATGCTGTTTCCGGAGTCTCCTTGGCTGCCTGGGGATGGGCAGGGAGCGTGAGTGCCATAAAAAACGGAGTCAAATGTAGAGTCCTGATGGTTTTGGCCTCTTTGCTAACTTTCAGCAATCAGATATTGTTATTTAAGAGTTTTCTACAAGCTGAATGGAAGGCTGGAGGGGGCTTAGGGGGCTTTTTTTGTAACAGTTTCCTACATTTATGGTTTAGATCTGAAGGGACCTTTAGCCTGACCTCTGGTATGTAACAGAGAGTATTGCATTTCCTGAATTTAAGTTCCATAGTCTATCCAAGAACTGCCTAACCACAGTGCTTTCTTAGGAAAGCAAATGCTCTTAAATGTACTTATTTCAGTGTGATAGAAATGTGTGTTATTCCTGATAGTTAGGAGGAACAGGGCTCTTGGATGATCTCCTGACCAAGGCTTTCCCTGTGTTTCCCTCGATCCCTCTCCTCTCCCTAAACTGCACCCTCCTGCTGCTTGTCTCCTATCCTGCCTGTGCTGAAAACTAGAGACATTAAATAAGCTCAAGGGGCAAAGGAGGAAGAGGTATCCATTTTGGGAATTAGAAAAGGGCAGGCATGTAACCCAGCTCAGCAGCAATGGGATCAGTCTGACCTTGCCCCACATTTGGGTGGGAAGTTGTCAGCTCAAAGCAGGTATTTATTATTTCACACAGATGTTTGCAGTGACATATGAGCCATCACTGCTGATCCTTTGCCTTGCAATAGCACTGTGACACAAACCCTGTTGCACCAGGCACTGTACCATTGCAGAGCAAAAAGCTGCCCCAATCCCAAAGAGGTCTCAGGCTCACAAGGTAATTACTTATCTTCATCCATTAATTTCCCTTTTTCTTTTTTTTTTAAGTACCCAGATAATGTTGTTTATCTCCCAGACTCAAAGTGCAATGACAAACAAATGATTTCAAGTGTCCTCCTGAGACAGGGAGAACCGAGATAGATGTGCTGCCAGCAGCACTGACCCTCCTGGGGTGATGGAAGGTTGAGGGATTCTTGGGGGAATGACAGATCTGGAAAGCTGCAGCACAGCTTTTCTAAAATGACACAGCCAAAGATATTCTGGAGATTATCCTCCAAAAACTCAGTGGTCAAGGGCTTAATGACTTAAATAGCGGTCAAATGTCTGCTTGTTATCAATCACCTATTGCCAGTTGAACTGCATTAATGAGGGTTTCTTGATAAAAGCTGCCTTATCATCCGGAACTGAGATACTCAGCCTAATGTGCTCCAGCAAGGCTGGAGGAAATGCTCCTTTCAGCAGCAAAGGAGACGATGTGTCGCTTTCCTGCATTAGGCTGAGGCAAATGAATGGTCAGGCCCTCCAGAAAGAAGCAATTTCTTTCACCTTTTGGTGTGAAAGGACTGCTTTATCCATGTGTCAGAAAGGATTCTGGCTATCTTGCAAGAGTTTAGAGTCCAGCCACACACACCTTGCTGGCCATTCCCAGTGGCCAAGGCTGAAGGCCATTGCAGCAGCCCAGGGCAGTCACTGCAGCCTGTTCACCTGTACATCCCTCTGCCAGAACCACTTACCTCCTTGGACAAAATGGGCTGAAAATGGTATTTGACATTGTTGATGACAATTTTTCCAGGTTTATTACCTGGATTTTGTTCACAGTTTGGCTGCCTGTTCCCCTTCCATCTGCCAGCCCTGTAATCCACCTCCTCTTATCTCAGCACAATTCGCTCCACCTCTTGCTCATTTTCATTTTATTGCCTAGCTAATCTCATCCTCCTGCTTTTCCTGACACTGCTCCTCTCTCCCCATCTGTGCAGATTAAATCACTGCTCCTTTTGTTTGATATCACTCAACATTCCCCCATTTCACTCAGGCTTTGGGATGCTTCCAGTTTTGCTGTTGTTGCACACATCCGTTTTCCTGGCACAAAAAGACCCATCAGCATCTGGTGGAAGGGTTAGTGAGTCCTCATTTCAACCAGTTCTCAGAGATGTCCTGAATCCAAAATGGAGCCCAGCTCAACCTGCACAGTGCAGCAGAGGCAGGTGTGTGTGTGGAACTCCAGGAGCACGGACAGGGTGCTCAAGGCAGCTCCAGGGTGCTTCAGGGTGCTTCAGGTGACAGAGCCTGGCACCTGAATGTTGGCAGAGAAAAGTCTAGATCAAAGGCATGGGGTAGGATATCTCCAAACTACCAAAATGTGAAGTTTTGCCAGTGGTTTCTCATATTGTTGGTGATCTATCAGTGTAGTCCACCATCATCCCTATTTACAGCATCTAGTGGCCTGTCAGTGTTCACGGCCTCAAGAGTCTCATTCTTGTTACTGCTGAGGGTTGTTGAGGGTTTTAGGCTCAAGGCTGAAGACAGAATCCCTGTTCAAGGGTGTTCAGTGCATCCTGGTTTGGGGCACAGCTGCAGCTCTGGGTGGGGACAGCGGATTTTCATGCCGTGTGTTTCTGGTACCCTGCCACCTTCCCACACAGACAACAGTGCTGGAAACTCTCCTACCAGTATTTCTTCCACCTGTGGGACTGTGCAAGTCCAGTGATTGCAGTGCTGCTCATGTTGGCTCAGAACTGCAACCAACAGAGGCTTTAACCCCCTGGCAAACCCCAGAGAATTCCAAAACGGCTCACAGGGACCACGTCCAGTGACAGGACCCCTCGCAGCTCTCAGTTGCTGGTCCTCACAGTGTCTTTGCTGCCAAAGCAGGTCCTAAAGTCTTGATTCAAATAACCACTCCTTAAGCACATGGGAGATGCTCCCCTTGGCAAGGACAGCTGCTGTTTGGCCCTAATCATTGAGTTTAGATGTTCATTTTTATTCTATTTGGGTTGTATCTCTTGCCTTAATCTCCATTTACAATGCCAACCATGATGCATTTGCTATATCTCCCCTCACTACCTCTATCTGACAACATGTTTTAAATAGGTTTAAAGAGTACAGGAGCTAAAAAAAAAAATCAGGCAGCTTCAGATGAAAGCCAGCAGCAAGCCTTTAAAAATAGAGTGGCAGCCCTGCACGAGGTGCTGGGTAAGTGGGTGCACGGGAGGGGAGCAGAGAGGGCTGCAGAGGCTCTGTTTAAACAGGAGGTAAATAAGTGGCCAGGGGAGCTGCAGTTCATCTTGTTCCCTTACGTGTTTCCCAGATAATGCCACATATCTTCAGGCAGGCTGGTTCTAAAAATGGACACAGCTCTTGGGTTTCACTGGGTGACGCTCAGGCTGCGGCTCCTGCAGTCCCCGGTGAAGTGTCCGAGGGAGCAGTGAAATGGCATTTAGTGTTTCCAAACCAGCAGCAATGCTCAGGTCTCAGCATGGTACTTTAAGGAGACTTCTATAATGAATAATGTGTGACTTTATACCGTGGTGCCTAATGCAGAAGCAGCTGCCTGTAAATCCCGGAGGTCAGGCAGTGTTTTGTTAAAATTCCCTTTCCTGCTCTGGTTGACCTGTGAAAACAGCAATCGTCTGACAGTGACAGCAGCACTTAATTAGTAATTCAGGATTAAAGCTTTCTATCCAATGAGTAATTTCACAGAAGCAGAGTTTAGGATTGGAGCTGGTTTAATATAACAAAACAATTGTCATGAAAGCCTCCTTGGCATTTTAATGGTGTTTTTCTTTGGTCTAAATATACATAAGAAGTTGAGAGGATGTTTAAATCTGAGCAGGGGATAAAAGACCAAGGGAAAGACTCAAAGGTCTTACCCAAACTCCACATACAGTTATGTGAGCCACTGGCTTCCCTAGGACAGGGCATCATCCCAGGTTGCTGCACTATTCACCATTTCTCTCACTGCTCCAGGATGAGTGTTTGTGTCTTTATCTTTCTCCTCATCCTCCTCTCTCCTTCCAAGTTGAGCTCAGCTTAGCTGTGCAAAGGACAAGTATTTGTTAACCTCCAGCAGTGGTCAACCAGCCCTTCCCTGTTCCCAAGGAGACTTCATTTGAATTGGGCACATGCTGCTCACTGGCATGGAGAATTCCCCATTTCTTTCTAAAGGAGTCTTCTTAGGATGTCCCTGTTCAGCAGATTCAGGAGAGAAAGGGCAGCAGTGCCCCTTGGCCAAAACATGGCAAGCACTACTACTCCTGCAGAAGAAGGCAGAGTGCAGCCTTCCCTGTGGAAATGGAGCGATCCTCTGTTCAGCGAATTGTTGCCTACAAGGTTAATTAGTGTAGAAAATGAGCTAGGATACTTAGGAGTAATGAATCATAATGATTTGTTATATTTGAGGAGTGACAAATTAAATTCATACATATTTTGGACTAGTTGTTTTATTCAGAATGGAAAATAGTGCTATGCTTTTTTCTGTTGTTCTGCTTTCATGTTGAGATGTCAGGAGGCAAATCAATATGGCCAGAGTTTGTAAAGTCTGGCAGCACTTGATTGCATGATGTTTAGCCTCTCTCCCAAGTCCCTAAGCTGGTCTAGGAGCAGGAGCTGATGTTTAGCCTCTCTCCTGAGTCCCTAAGCTGGTCTAGGAGCAGGAGATGATGTTTAGCCTCTCTCCCGAGTCCCTAAGCTGGTCTAGGAGCAGGAGCTGATGTTTAGCCTCTCTCCTGAGTCCCTAAGCTGGTCTAGGAGCAGGAGCTCCTCCTGCATCAATACACATGGGATTTTGACCTGAATAAACACAAAACTTCTCCTAAGCTAAAAGAGAAAAAAAAAAAGATGTAATGTCCTAATCCTGTGAGTTGTAGTGTCCTATGGCAGCTTTGACTGAGGTGTAGCATCCTCATGTAGGAAAGCAGATTAAATTATAGATCCACCTCCCATAACAAGGTGAGTCAAGGGACTTGCTGGTAGCAAGATTCATCAGATCCTTCAGTTTCTGCTGTCCCCAGAAGAATGTCTGGACTTTTTCTGTGAAATTAAATCTAGCAACATATCAAGCTAAAGGGCAGACAGACATTGTAACCCTTGAAATACCTGGAAAGTAAGGATAAGAAGGCTGCTTGTACCTGGAAAATAGCTCCTGGAATATCAATATACGATGAAGAATTCATTCTTAGTCCCCTTCAAGAATCATAACATATCCCTTCCTGAGCTGAAGCCTGACACAAACTCTTGTGCTTGATTTGTTTTGTTGGGGTTTTTTTGGTTTTTTTCTTTTTGGTGTGGTACCAAGGTTCAGCTGGTTCAAGGCTGGAGGAGCTGTGAGCAGGGGGAGGATTTGAATTCACAGCCTTTCTTTTAAATAGATCAGTGATTCCAGGAAGGCAAGTGGTACTGCTGCAGAGATTAATTTCTTTGCTGGATTGATGCCTCTGAAAGTGTTTGGAGGAATTTGACAAACTTTTCTGTCTGTTGAAGGTTCCCATGGTGCTGGCCCTGCCATGACTGTGAGAGGCAGACTGCTGGTGTCACCACTGGGAGAAAACATCTTATTCACACAACAAAGAGCTCCTTGGGGTTCACAAACAAAAGGTGCCAACTGACAATATGTCAAAAACTAATACAAGTTAGGACTAAATTAGTGCATTTCTCCAGATGTTTTCACAATTGTGCTGCCTTCAGCACTCAGGGTTATGTTCTGGGTTGTTAGGTATTTAAACTGGTCCTTCTGGTCTCCACTGATGTGGTTCCTCCTGGCATGATCAGGTGCAAACTCCCACTTGATAAATGCTATGAAGGAATCACTCTGACACAAAGTGGAAAATTCTCCTTGGGCAGGGCTCTTGCAGGAGGCAGCCAGTGAGGTGCTGCTTATAGACCTGACCCCGTGCTTGAAGCTGTGGATTCATATACAACATCTTCTGTGAAAGCAGCTATTCTTCCTCTTGCCAAACTGCTCTGAAGACCCGTACAATGATGTTAATTGTAAGCCACAAGCTGGCTCTTATCTTTGAATTGTTTTACTCTGACAATTTTAAGAAGAGCTCAGCATGTTCTCAGTAGGAGCTGATAGATGCTGAGCACTTCTGAAATCCTGCCAACTTCATTTAGGTTCCTAAATGGGAAGTGAGTGCTTTTGAACATATGATCCTAAGGGTGCATTTCATAATACTACAGCTCTGTCCATATAATTTCTTTCCTGTCTCACTGTCCCCAGAATGCTCCCAGCAGCAGCAATAACACCAAGAGCACTGGGCTAGTCAGGGCTTGAGTGATGTCTCAGTTATGATGTCAGCTCAAGCCACACTGAGCAGAATTAAATGACAGCAGTTGGAGAGTGCCTGTCTGTGTCCAGTCTGCAGTAAGGTTGTCATCATCACTGCCAGCAGTATGGATATTTTTGAGATAGCTGTAGTTGATTTTACATATATATAAAATATATAATATGTATGCATATGAAAACAAAATCTAGTGCAAATTCTATCTTGTTTTTCTGAGTATTTCATTCCATGTTTCAGGCTATGCACACTGTCCTTGACAATGCTCTGACTCTCAATTTCAGGATTCACATTTACTCCTGAGTAGGTTCCTGAGGCAGATGTAATGAATATTTTTTTTAGTGTTTGTGAGGCAGAGCAGGAGGGCAGACAGGCCTTTATCTGAAGCTTTTCCAACAGAGTCAGTGCATGGACAGCATCTGTTTTGGTCCTGTGAGGCTGACATCCTCTCCCAGCAGACTTGGCAGTGAGCAGAAGAACCACATGTCAAAAAATCTGGGGGCCCATGCGCTGTGGACAAGAGTATGGCAAAGAATTTAAACATCAGTGAGTGGAGTGATGCTGGAGGGCTGGCTGAAAGCGATTAGCACAGTGCTCTGGAATGTGGCGTTTCAATAGCGCTCCAGAAGGATCTGCAGCCCCATTGACTTGTGCAGCGTCAGGAAAGAGCCCTCACTCTCCAGCTTTTGCCACTGTCAGTGGGAACATGCAGGGCTGTGTGTGCAGCAATCACAGAGCTCCCTGCTCTGGCTCTGCACACCCTGCCCTGTGTCCTGCCCATGGGGGTTTTCCTTTGTTCCACAGGAATCTGATGCCCCAGGTTCTTTGTGGGTTGCCAGAAACCCCCCCCCTTAACAAATCTACACCAATATCAGCTGTAGCTTTGCTGTTTGCCTACCTTTGGCCAAAGCACCAAAGGCCACCTGTGGCCACGATCCAGCCGTTGTCAGCTGTGCAGTTGGGTGGTGGGTGGTGTGGGGTTTGGAAGTTTTGTTTCCACTGCTACTGGGGTTTTGTCTCTTTGGGAATACACTCAGTGGGATTAAATATATATCTGCAGTCACATTCGCTTGTTTCATTTTTGTTTTATTTATATTTTCCTTTTTTTTCCCCACCCTTCTGATTTCTAGGTGGATAAATCAAAGTGTGGAATAAATTAAAAAAAAAGCTGGGTAGAAGGCCTGTCTGATGTGAACACATACATTTTTAGTTGAGGTGGGAGAAGAAGGCACTCATTCAAGCCCTCATCTAGGGCAGGGAATTCCCTGGCTTTTGTCTAAATATGGCATGCAAGAGCAGAGCACAGGCAGTGCAATGCTTCACTGAGTATTGTTTAAAAGGGAGCTTGGCACTGGCCAGCAAGTTGGATTCTTGTGAAAACATGGTACAAGGAGTTGTTTGACAGATTCTGACATAGCAAAGTCTTTACAGGAGGAAAAAAATGAAGAAGGAAAAGAGAGAAACTGTAGAGTACATGAAGCCAAAAGCATTGTCTCTGCCTAGAAGATTGAAGAATAAAAGGCACTTAGCACTGAGTCAGACCCTGCAAGTTCTATGGGGGTTAAAATCCACTCCTAAATGATTGCTTGTTGTCAGCCATCCAGGAGAGGGGATGAGGAAGAGTGAGAGCTGGGGAGGAGACTGCCATGGCTTGCACCCACTCATCAGAGTCTCTAACCCAGGCTTGCCTGGTTGGATGGCTCCATCCTCTGCCATCCCATATTTCACCCTGCAGGTAATGGCATTTCCTTAGCAGATCTTTGGATGCAGCACTCAGTCCCAGGCAATCCTGTGGTTTGTGTAGGTGTCTCCCTATTGCAAAGCTTATGCTGAGCTGTGGGTTTGAATATTTATTGCAGCAGTGAGCAACGATTCCTGCCTGGAAGAAATCCCTTCTCTGCCATGTCTGGAGACACTGCGAGTCCCTCAGAGCACAGAGGCCTTTAGACATCTCAGCAATGGAGAATTTTGTCTCCAAAATTCCAAGTCTGCTCTTGAAATATGGCCATTATGTGAGTGTGTACAAAGGGAGGGAAAACTTATTTGAGATTCAGTGCATTTCTGGAGGTCTCAGATAAGGACACCTCACTCAGTGACTCTCCTACTGACAGTAACTGCTGAACAGTCTAGGTAGCTCATGTAGAGGAGGTCTTGGCTCAGGCTTCCCCATTTAAACTGAAGCCCTTCCCTAAATTTGCCTTGAATGCAACATCCATGCTCGATCACAGCTGGAGCTTCCTCACATCAAAGATAAGACACTCTTCCTCTGGTTGGTGGTTTGGATGGTGTCCTGCAATGTAAACTAGAATGATAGGAGTAGTCTGTAATTAGCACATATCCTCAGGCAGTTTTGTTCCTGAAATGCAAGGCCTAAATTGTTCTGCTGCAATAGTATTGGTTTAGTGAGTCCATTAACTTCTCTGCATTACATTAGTGAAAGTTGTTCCCTGGGACCTGCAAAGGTATGGATTAGGAACCAGGAGTCTCTGATCCACTCCTGTGGGCATCTTCCAGTGAAACCAAAGGGAAGCCCATCATATGTGTGGCCCAGGAGATGCACTCCATGGCAAAGCAGCAAAGTCCAAGAGTTTTTGGGTGATCTTAGCAAAGCTCAGAGGAGAGTGAAGGCACAGGAGCACTCCCTCACCCCTTTTGATAATTTCAGTTGTTGTTAATTGTATTGGAGCTGCTGCAAATATTTCAGAAAGTAAATATTTGATGTCCTCATCCAGCAGAAAATAAGTCAAAGAACCAACCACCTGCCACTCACTGGGTCATCGCAACAAAACCGGGGCTGAGAATCAATAGCAATGACGCTGAACTTTTGTGGTCACGTCCTCTCCAAACAAGAGCTGTGCTGGGAGAGCAAACAACACCTGCCTGGAGGAGCTGGGCATGGGCTGAAAGGGAGAAGAGCCTGGTGGGCTGGGGCTGTTTATGCAGCACTGGGCTCCAGGGTGGGGCTGCTGGCAGAGGCAGGAGGAAGATGATATCTCCATCAGTCTGTGATAATGCGAGAGGCAGAGTGGGATGGACAGCCACTCCTCTGTGCCTGCCAGGAGGAAAGCCCTGCAGTGGGATTGCCCTCCAGCCAGTCCTGCTCTTGGCTGGGGTGTGGGTCACACCAGAGGACAAATTGCAGGGTTGTCACAAGGAGAAAATTGAGCAGTTCCTTGTCTGGCAGAGGCAGCAGATCAGTCACCACTCACACCTCTGCCCAGGTATGAATTCCCTGAGGAAATCAGTGTCACTTTGCCCTAACTGGGAAGCAGGGGAGATGGCATGATCTCTATGTACTCTGGCTGGGCCCAAATACCCAATGTGCAAGTGATCTGCATTTGGGTGCTGCTTTTTTTTCTTAATCTAATGTTTTTGTTGGTTTTAGCCTTCCAAAAACAAACTTCAGATTCATCAGCTGGAAGTGATCTCATCACATTACAGATTCGCTTTCCTGGGAAACTAAACTTCTGGTATAATCATGGGAAAGTCTCACCTTCCCTGTTTTATTTTCTTTTAACTGAGTTTCTATTGAAATTAGCTTGGCAGACCAACAACTCGGAAGTGAAGACACAAAAGAAAACCCTTTGTTACTATTAGCTTTTTTTAATCTCTTGATTTTCTTACCAATCTCATGATTTTGGGGAGATGGCAAGTGATTTTGGGATGTTTAATGACTCATGTCCAAATCTATACAGAAGGCAGGCCCCCTCATAACACATTTTACCCATACAGTAGTCTGTTTGTCCCACCACCACCAAAAGAATAGAGGCAAACCCCAATAATTAATTATTGCTCTGTCTTTTGTAGTGTTCTTTGTCCTGCAACACTTTGTGTCCACTCCTGCTTTTTTCCTACCTCTTACAAATTTTTGCACAACTGGCAGGTGGGTCAGCAAACCCAGTGCAGTATCACTGTAGTCAAGCAAGGATGGACTTGGCTCCTCTTCAAAGGGAGCTTTTATGGAGTGTTTAGTGTGATGTGACAAAGAAGGGAAGTGTGCCATGGGTGCAGGGCTTCCAAATCCCCACCTTCTACCTTGATTAAACTTGAGAGCAATTAGTCTTGCCAGGGTGATGAGCCCTGCCAATGTGCATCTTGTTTTTAGCTGCACTCGGTTTTTAACCTATTTTCCTGTTTTGGACTAGGACAGCACAATTCTGTTTTATGCCCTGGATAAAATCCATTTAAATATCAAGCTTCTCATATTTTGCCACAGGAACCAGAAGGGGGTGTTTGGGGTTGGCAGCCCCAGTGCCCCAGGATGACACTGCTCACGTGTGCAAAGTGACACGTGAGCCCCAGCAGACCTGCAAGGTCTCACTGTCAGTGTGGGAAAGCTTTGGATGGGGCCAGTAGAAACTAAAAAGATTTATTCTGGGATTATTTTATTGTGCTTGGAACAAGCATCTACTGTCTGGTGTGAGTGAGCTTTAGATGCTGCTGTAGATTCCAGATGAAAATTTCACACCACTTGCCATTCCATTTTGCCCTATCTTATTTTGTGTGTTTGCTTTTCATTCCTAGATTCTGCTTTATTCTGAATTTTGATAAATTTAGATCATTGGATCAAAGTGTTATATTAAAAAAAAACCAAAAAAAACCAAAAAAACCCCACACCACGTGTTGCCCAAAAATATTTGGCAAAGCATTTTTAGTGTACTAATTTCCCAGCTGCCTATAGCAGTCACTTTAAAAATGGCTGCACCCAACTAGTTTTACTTGAAAATATCCTCTTCTTTTTTTCTCCCTCTTCTTTCCTTTTTCCCTTCACAAGAACCAGGCCAGTTTTCAGAGAAACTTTAACAGGAAAAATGCACATCAGCACCCTGAGAAATTTCCATGTTTGGCTTTGAATCTGCCAGGTTACATGGAGAAAAAAATATGTTGTAAATTTTCTCATTCGGTCACTTTGTAGCTTGGTGCTTTTGCCTTGCAGTTTAGGCACAATACACTGAGAGCAGGAGCTTTTCTCCCTGGTCTTTCCTGCTCTGCCCTGTGTTTTACCCAGCTGGTCCCAGCCCTGTGCCTTGGCAACCTACTGGCGTCCTCCTCTTTTCTCTGGCTTATCTTCATCCCTCTTTTTGTTGCCTAAAATGACATGTTTATTTCAGTTGAAGGAAAAACCAAGATTATGATATGACACTGAACTTTTCTTTGTCGATTACTCACTGTTTGTCTCTGAAATCATTTGTGGAGAGTGGTGGGACAGCAGACCCATCTCCTGCTTGGACTTGGCTCTGCTGCAATTCCAGGATTGGGATGGGGTCCCACTCAGAGGCCCCTCTGACAAGTAAGGAGGGTTTTCCAGTGGGCCCATGCTGAGACAGCATCTCTGCTGCTCTGCCCACCTCGTGTGTGCAGGAAAACCCTGGCTCAGCCTGGGCGAGGCTCACCTGGGAGCGAGTGGATGGGGACGTGCCACGCCGCAGGTTGGGATGTGCTGCTGGGAAACAGCGTTGGCTCCTGGCCAGCCTGGAGCAGGGAGGTGGCAGGAGCTGCCAGCCCGGAGCAGGGAGGTGGCAGGGCGTGCCTTTGATGCCTCGGCTCCTGCTGAGCTGTGGCTGCGGGAGGGGTGGCCCCTCGGGCAGAGTCGGGCTCTCCAACAAGCTGTTCCCATTCCTGCTCACTGTGGCAGCAGCAGCCCACCTGTTCTCTGCTGTGCTGGAATATCAACCGGCGCCTTGGCTCTGTTGTTTCAGCCTGCAATGGGTAATTTTTAATCCCTCTATTCAGAGTGTTTCGAGGAACAGGAGGAGAAACATACGGCATATGCTCACCTCACCTCCCAGGAGGGGCGAGGGAGTGTGTCCCAGCAGCTGCTGGGTAATCCTTGTCCTTCTGTCCACAACCACATCCGAAAGGTGTGCCCACAGTGCCTGGGCATCACCCCACAAGCAGGTGGGCTCCACTGGCTGGGCAGGGCACAGGGACTGGAGTAGTCACTCCATCCTCTCCTGGGTTTCCCTGAGGTAGACAGCTCCACAGCAGTGTGGGGTGGGGGCACCTCAAAGGCACATGTTATCCCTCCACAGGGCTTCCCTGAGGCAGACCAGCTCCACACAGGAGCTTTCAGGGTATGGTTGCCATGCGTGTTTGGCCATTGGTTGGATTAAGGGCTCACATTTGACCAAAGAGGATCTCTGGTGAGATCTGGGCTGGATGCAGCTATGACCTCAAAGCACACAAGCTCTTTGCTGCAGTAGAGAGGGGGCAGCAGCCTGAGAGCTCAGCTACCGGGACCCACCTCCTGGATCCTGCAGCTCCCCATGTCTTCCCTTGTCACCAAATCTCCAGCCCATGAAGCCTTGATGTTTTGTCACAGCTTGTTGTCCTGGCCCTCATCCTGACCTGAATGGCGTCCGTGGAGTCAGTGGCATAACTAACATCTCATGTTCTTCTTTCACTGGTCCCCTCCTGCCTACCCTGCTCTCACTCTCTCGTTGCATTGCCTGTTCTGGGCACCATCTGGTGAATTTTGGGCTGTCTCGTCTTACCAACTGTCGTTTGTCCTGGCTGTGCTGTAAATGTGCTCACGTTTTGCTTCAAAGGACCCCTAAACCCCTCGCTTTGTGGGCCAGCCGGGCTGTCGGAGAGGAGCCAAGTAGTTGGCACTCAGTAAGCAAGGAGCATTAATAAAAGCATTACAGTGAGGTTAGAGCCTCATTAAAGCAATGCTAACGAACCGGCTGCCTTCCAAATGTATGAAATTTTAGCTAACACTTCCTCCTTCTGATTTTATGTATGTTTAAATCTTTCTAGGGAGGCAATATTCAGTTCTCCAGGCTACAGCATAAGCAAAGTCCATTTCAGAGGAGCTGCTCAGGTGCACTGGTGCCCCTGGCAATGGTCTGCAGCCCCTTTCTGCAGCCTCATTGCTATGACAACATGTGGCTGCCCAGAGGTTCTTCACTGTGTGCAGTGTCCTGGAGCTCACTGCACAGTAGCCTCAGTGCTCCAGGGTGTGTGCCAGCACCAGGACATGTGGAATGAAGACAGGGTCTGGACCCACCACTGCCTCATGCTCCCAGCCCTGGCCACAGCCAGCAGACCTGGATTAGAGCAGCCTAAAGGAACCACTAATTGACTCAGGCTGGCACTGGCCTGGCCCTGAGGTGCAGGCAGTGCCCTTCATCACAGCTCTTCACTACTGTTGTCTCACTGAGTTAAAAGGCTCAGCAGCTCATGTCTGCTGCTGGCACTCTTTGCCAGGTGTGTCTGGAGGGGAGAGATCCCACAGCCAGGCCAGGGGCTGGAACTGATGTGGCTTGGCCGGGTGTCCCAACAGAGAAGCAGCAGCGATTTGTACCAGAGGGGTTTTGCTCTGCGTTCCCCTCCAGCCTCCCTGAGCATCCTTGGGGCTGGCTCCAGGTGGTTCTCCTGGTTCCCCATGCTGCCCCCGGGCCGTGCAGCTCTGTGCCTGCTGCAGCAGACACCCAACTGCCTGCCCAGCCTGCAGCTCCTTTGTAAAGCAAATTAATTCTGTCCTGCTCCGAGGAATAGCCATGCTCTCATGAAGGCTTGGCAGCAGCAGTAAGGAAAGCAGCTGCTCCAGGACTCACAGCCCCTTTTTATTTCATTTGCCTGGTTTTAGCAGCATGTGATGGGCACACGAGCAGCAGCTCTGCTGGACGTGCCACCACCAGGACATCTCTGTGGCTGGAGGGCTGAAGTTGCTGTCTGCCCCATACCTGTATGAGCACATGCCTGGTCTCCACTGGTCCTCCTCCTCCTCTCACTTCAGACAGGTTTTTATTCTCCTACTCACTTTGAAGCAAATCCAGCATTTTATTCTTGAAGGACAGTGATGGATAAATCCTCTTTTACCTTGCCTGATAGGGAGGGTACAGGGCAAACATGGTGTTCCTAACAATAAATGCCACTTTCTTGAATGGAAACAACCAGTCCAAATGGTTTCTGCAATGGTTAGCAGTCCATTTGGAGGGTCTGCCTGAGGGAGAGGGTGTCATCAGAATGAACTCAGTGTTACCCTTATCTGTGACTTGTTGCAGAGTCTCACTCAGAGCTCAATGCAGCTGCAGGTTTGTGCTGAGGATGTTCCCCACTGTTTCCCAAATTTTGTGGGTTAGAGAGACTGCAAAGGCAGTTGCTTGGCTCTTGGGTGTCCATGCCTGGGGCTGGCAATGTCTCAGGCTGTGGGATGACCACAGCCTGGGGGGCTTTGTGTCTCACTGCAGAATTTTCTCTTCATTTCAGGCATTACAACACGGATTTTCCTCTTGCAAAGGCCCCAACTCCGCAGACAGGCACTGTCCTCACGGCAGGGAAATTAATAGGGTGTCTTGGAGCAAAGGTAAAACTAAAGTACATAAGTAAATGTTTGCAGGATCAGGACCTTATTCAGGCATAAATCAGGTAGCTCCAGCCAACAATAGAATTACCTAAGTATAAAATCCCATGTAAGCCAGTAAGATCAGCTCCAAACCTGCTAAGAATTTGCTTTTTGTTTCCATGCCAAGAATATATCACTTCTAACTGCTGCAATCAGGGCTAGTCCTTTCATTTATTTTTTTTAAGTGCTTTTGGGCACATTTCTTTACCGTCACCAGAAGATATGCACAGGGCCTGACCCTCCTTCCCTCGGGCATGTCCCAGCCTGCTTTTGCCCACAACAAATTGTTGCTATCAGGGAATATTTTTTTCTGTCCTTGCCTTTTTTTGTTACTGCATTCAATAAACAAAGGGACAGCAGTGACAATCCAAACCCATTCTTTTTATTTGCCTGGGAACAGAGTCAACTATTTGTGTGTCTTTTGTTGCTGAGTGTTTTTTCTCTTTTTAGCTGGTGACCGTTTAAATGGCTACTGGTACCTGTGGTGAGCACGTACTGGTGCTGTGGGGTTTGTCACCTGGTGGCACTGAATACACAGAGGGGACATTGATGAGGACACAACCTGCACATGGAAGGTAACAGGTCAAATGAAAGGTCCAGGGCAGAGTGGTCCCTTCTTTTCTTCCCAAAGAATATGAAAACAGTCTGCAGGGTTTTCCTGGTGGATGTTCTTGCCTCAGTCTACCCAGTTCTCAGGCTTCCATTTGGAGATGGTGCCCCAAGACAAGAAGCCTGGTGGTGTTCACACCCAGTTGAGCCAGGATGAGGGTCCATGTGCCAGGCTTTGATCTCAGGTGGGATCACAGAGCACCACCCTCCTCTCTGCCCTCCAGCCTGTTTCAAGGAAGGTTTTGCAGCCCCATGAGGATTTCCACCTGTGCCATCCAGCATGGGAACAGGCAGGAGGGCAGTTTGGCCCTGCTGCCCTTCTCAGGTGTTTTGGTGCTTGGTTTTGTTTGGCTCCGGAACAATTCCCAAGGACTCCAAGGGACTGGTCAGTGTTTTGCATCCTCTTGGGTACTTTCCTCCCATGTATTCCCACACTTTGGGCAGTGATGTGGGCTGGGGACACTCTGGTGCCATCAGAGCCATTTTTGACCCCTGAACACTGAAGAACAGCAAGGGGGGAGCTGCTCCCCTGCCTCTGCCAGTCCTAACTCTGTGCTGCAAACCAAACCCCTGGGACATCCTCGGGAGCCATATGGTGTCTCTGAGGCTTTGATCAAGTTGAATGAAACTGAAAGCAGCCCAGCAGGTTGGACTGTGAGCCATGGCAAGCCTGGGAGTGCCTGTCCTGCCCTTCTTGGAGTGTGCAGGCGTTAAGAAGTGCATTGGTGTCTCCTGCCAGGGCCCAGTGGAGCTACTGCTGAAATCAGGGTGGGTTGCATATAAAGGAGGAGGGTTTTGCGGTCAAGTGATACAAGTGGAGGAAACAGCAACTCAGGCTGATGTTTGAAAAAGCCATCAGGCAGTAGGTGGGTCAGGGGAGCCTGAGGACACAGTGTTTGTGTAAACTTGGGCCAAAAAAGCTCTGATTCAAACCTGTTCTCAGGACCAAGGCTGGTGCTGCCAAGTTATCATAGTTTGGAGAAAAGCCTTGCCTGGACGGACTCACTGATTCCAGAGGCTGCCCAGAAAGGACAAGGAGCCGGTGCAGAGGGTGGATGTTTAATGTTGCAAAGACTTCTGGAGGTTTGCTCTATAATTCCAGTTATGAAAAACCGCCAGATTTCAGAGTTTACTCCAAAAGAAAAAGTGAGATAGGAAGGATGATTGTTTCTGACTGATCATGGATTTATTTTTTAATTGTGTGCCCACAATGTGATGTCATGCAAAAAAAATCTAAATCATACAGAAACTCGTTTCAAAATGAGTAACTGCAACACTTTTTTCAGTCATTGTCTAGAAGGCTGTTGCAGGTTTGCTGGGACTTCACCCTCACTGGTCTGCACCAGCATGCAATATTCTTGTATAATTGATGGGGTGTTTGGACTCTGATAACATTTGCTTCCACCCAGTTTCTCATGAAAACCCTCCTGATGCCTTGCAGAGCTACAAAAAGGTACGTAAGCTTTACTCCCCCACTTTATCCCTCCTGGAAGGGTAATGGAAACTGGAAAATTCCTCCAGTTTCTCATCTCTGAGGTGATGTGGTTCTGCATAAAGCAGCTCTGGCTATGGCTCTCTCAGCAGTTTTATCTGCTTGTTGGGCTGGAAATCGTGACCTCAGCCACTGCCACAGGTGCTCTCTGGAACACTCTGCAAGGAAATCTGTTTAAATAGCAATAGCGGAACCATGGGAATAATTTATACATCTGAACTAGCAAGGTGTTAATCAGTCTCAGGGGCAAAACAAAAATCCTGTGAAACTTCCAGAGGCTTTGCTTGGTTTTTCTGCACCCAAACAGGCTCTCAGGCCTGTGCCTGTGCTTGTGCATCTCTGTGTGGAGAGTGCCCAGCACAGAGAGGCCATTTCTGCTGATAGTGGGAAAGCCAGTGTTTGGTCCTGCTGTCACTGGGCATTAGCTTGCAGAGAAACCTCCACTAATCATCTCCTTTGTGGCATTTTTACAGCAAAATTAAAGGTGTCTGGGATTACTTGTTGGTCACCAAGCAAATGTTTTACTGCTAAAATGTTCCAGAGGGTATTTACAGAGTCTTGATTGACAAAAGCACAAAAAACTTACAACCCTCTCTACACAGTCTCTCCTCCCAAGAGACAACCCAGACCTAGGGCTGGGATGGGAGATGGAGATGATGGAGATGGTGGAGGTGATGAAAATGAACATACAGATGAAGATGGAGCTGCCTCCTGCAAGAGCCACAGGGGTCACCCGGGGCTGAAGGGTGGGGAGAAGCTCATTTGTTATGCAAATGTCTACTTGAGCCTGGAGTATACAGTGGAAAGCTCTTGAATTATTTTAAGCAAAGGACAAAAGTTCCCTCCTTCCCCCTATCATCGTGGATCTTTGTAAAAACAAAACAAACCAGAAACCTCTGTGTGAACCTTCTGACAATGATCAGCACTTTGCTATCCTGGCTACACAGGCACATGGAAATAGAATAATTAAGGGAAAAAATGGTATTGGAAGCAGCAGGGCTTTATTTTGTCTTGATGACAGCATGAACTGATCATCCTCCAGCCCTGTCTCTGTGAGCATGCCGGGAACAGGGTGCTGCAGGGGCGGGAGGGCTCTCCCTGGGTGACCCACAGAGGTGCTTCCCAACTGCCCACCTGGGGCTGAGGGCTGAGGCTCAGGCCCTGCTCTGAGGGCAAGAAGGGGAGTAAGAATGGCTATTTTGGATGCAGGAAGCACTTGCAGGCCAAAAGTTCAAGCTGGCAGCCTGGTTCACGCAGAGAAGGCGCCCAGGCGAGGTTCCTGCCCCGCCGTCTCTGGGCTCCCCACCACGGCACTGGCCACAGCTTTGCATGAGCAGATGTGCATTTTACACTGCTACTTACACAGAATTGAGGGGTGCAGAGGGGACAAAGCTGAGCCTTTTCCATGCTGGTTGTGATGCCACACTGCCACACACTGCCATTCCTGTCGGGAGAGCAGCCAAACCTGTGCCATGTGCTCCCGCAGCACAGGCTGGGCAAGGCAGCAGCACTGCCTGCCCTCTGCCCACATGCAGCTGCAGCAAAAACCTGTTTTCCAGACAGATCACACCTCTCCAGAGTTGTTCTCCCCTGAGCCAAGCTGTCCCCTGGCCTCAGCATCCCTGTGCCCCCACACTGTGAGAAAGCCCAGTGGGCAGCTGAGCTCTGGTGTGCAGAGGGCTGGTTAAACTGGAGTGAATCAGCTTTAAAAAAGGGCTTCAGACAAGTCATTGCCCTTCACTGGAGAGATCCCCACTGGTTCTAGAGCCCAGTGAACAAATGCTGGTGCAGCACAAAGCCCCTTTCCCCAGGGCTGCCTCCCTGGGAGCTGCTGGTGCTGCCACGACCCAGCTGCTGGCAGGGAAACCTCACTTTTTCCACACAGCAAATGTCACACAGGGCATCATTTCCAATGATTCCTGCATGGGGCTTCCCCACAGCCCCATCCCAAATGCACTGGGGCATGAGCTGAGCTGAACTGATCCTGCCCCAAACACGTGGGTCCCTGGGGCTTTGCTGGTGTTGCTGAGGGAGGTCAGCGAGGCCACTGAGTGTGGGGAAAACCCTCGACAAGACTAAACAACTCCCCAAAAGCCCCATCCAGCACGCAGAGTTGAGTTCAAGTCAATGTGGGCTCTGCTGGCTCCTCAGCTCAGGGCCAGCTGGCACCCCAGGGTCCCGCTGGTACAGCTGATATCCCTGCAAGCTCCCAGCTTGTCTCATCCCCAGCCTGACTCTCTCCTGTGACACTCAGGGGAACCAGAGGCACTGGGCCATTCCCTGGGGCACCGGCCTCACGTGTGTACCACGTGTGACAGGGGATGAGCTGCTGTGCTGGCAGGTTCCTGGTCTCATGCTACCATCCTGCCTTGCTGACACCAATGCCATGGGAGCCCATGGGGTGTGGGAGAGGAGGCAGCATGTGTCTCCCCATGGGGAGGTTGGACAAAGCCCCCCCAATCATCTGTACCATGAGCTCGGAGCAAAAATGCTTGTTCCAGGGCCATGGGCTAAGTGGAGTGAGCTCAGCTGCTTTTGCTACTCCTATCATGAATGAAAGGATTAGTATAACGAAAAAAGGAATGAGCCTGGTGTGTCATGACAGCCTGTGCTCAGAGCTGAACCGTGTCTAGCCAAGACTGAAGGTGACTCTGAGCTGGGGAGAGTTGTGACCATCTCCCAAGAGATCTCTGAGCTGTGACGTGTCTCTGTGGTCAGTGCAGAGCAGAGCAAGTGGCATGATTTTCCTTGGCATGGCTGGGTGATGCCAGCAGGACTTTCCCAGTAATCCCAACAGGGCCAGCTGCCACCAGCCAGGTGTGAGCCAGGTGCAGGAAGGGGCTGGGGTTTGTGGTATGGTAGCACCTGGACCAAGTGTCCCTCTCTACATAAAATGCTTCATTTCCTTAGTGCAATGTCTGCACTGCAAAGTCCCCACTGCAATTCTTCAACACTTAAAAGCAGTTGCTCTCTTGGGCATTTCTGAATTTGTTGGAAAAATTTGTGTGGACATTACAATGTTTGTTTTCACTGATAACTATTTTTAATCTTGTTTTTCATTAAAAATATCAAGATAGATGTGAATTGAAACTGTGCCTTTAAATATGACGTGATATTGGCTGCCTAAAACCAAACACAAAATAAGGGAGAGTTGGAGCATGTGCCTAAGAGCTGGGAAAGCCTAAAGCTTTGTGTGCCATTCTCTTGGCAGCACTGTGAGAGCCCAGGGACCACAGCCAGGGCACAGGACTGGCCAGCTGGCACCAGAGGGGTTAAAGAAGTGGCTTTACCCTGCAAGGACCTGGGGGTGGAATAGTCCTTTCCAGGGGAAGATGCTGGCACCAGCTCCCACAGTCTAACCCATGGCAGTGTCCCTGGGCAGCACTGGGGGCAACAGCAAAGGCAGTGAGGGGATAGTTCATGTTTATTCCCCGTTGGTTTGCAGTGTTGGAGGGGAGCTGTGCAGGGAGCTGTGCCCTCCCCCAGCTCCCTGGCCTGTCACTGGGGCTCTCTGCTTTTGTTCCCTTCCTGGGGACTTGGCCAAGTGGTGTTTGGCTGGAGCTAAAGGCTCAGAGAGGCTGAGCAGACTTGGTGTTCCCTGCAGCAAACCAAGGATGGGACGGGGGGCCCTGCAGAGGGGGCCTGTGGGACTGGGACACCCCAAAAGCAGAGGCAGAGTCTTGCCCACAGCGCTGGCAGCACCATGCCATGCTCAGTGCCATGTATGCCCAGTGCTGTGCTGCCCAGGGACAGTGATGCTCCAGGACAGGAGCAGTTCTGCACGTGTCCTGCTTTGTATTTCAGGAACCCAGCCTTCCCCCAGGAATGTTGTTGGCTGAAGCTGGAGAGGGAGGACAGAGGATGGCGGCATGTGGGAAATGCAGTGGCACAGACCCTGATGTATGTCACGGTGAGCTATTTTAAGATTTTTATCTTGCTACCCTCTGACAAAAATGTGCTTTGGAGCAGAGCTTATCAAGTGCAGTTTGGCACTTGGGGGCGGTGAGGGGACAGTGGAGCTGGTCCCTGTGAGCTGGGGGCAGTGCTGTGGAGCTGGTGGTGCAGTGCGGTGGGTGCTGCCAGCACAGCACCCATTCGTGCCATGGGTGATGGTCATGAACAGCCACGGGCCTGACCCAGCCAGCCTGTCCAGCAGCTCCCCAAGGAGACAGATAAAAACCAGGTATCTGAGCCAAAATCCCGTCTGAATCAGGAGAGTGCCAGACTTCGCTGTGCTCCTGGTTTCCCGAGTCACTCAGACCATGATGGGGCTGAGGACAGACCTTGGCTGGGACCTTCTCTACAAACACTTTCTAAACTTTAGGACTTTCTAAACAAGGTGTTTGATCAGATGGGTGATGCTGCCTTCTGTAACCCCCTTTCTCTGTGGTTGTGTCCCAGGAACACACAGCATTGAGTGCAGAGGAAAGAGAGTGACGCAGGGTGTGTGCCCCGGGGTTGCCACCAGCCCCAGTTCCTCCTGACTCCCAGAGGAGGGTAAGAGGGTGCTGCTCTGGGGTGGACACTGCAGACAAACCCCCTGAGATGAGGAGGGGCAACTCTGCAAACACTCAAACCGACAGCAGCGCCCCCACTGCTGCCAGCCGGGGGTTTGTGTGAATTATCACCCTCACCCTCTGGCTGCTGGGGCTGGAGATTAGGGAGCTGCTCCTTATCAGCCCCCAGCCCTGCACCCCTGGGGCTCCCCTTTCAGTTTTACTCACTGGAGAAATGAGTAAGCCTGTTGGAACCACATGCTGGGACCTCTTGGGGCAGTGAACATGGGCTGCACTTGGTGCGTTGGGGGTGAGTGTTTTTTAAAGCTTCCCAGTACACTGACTTGCAGCAGCCAGGACATGCTGCAGACACCCATGGGAACTGGGGCTGTGCTGGAGCTCAGGGCCTTGCACTTACAGAGCTCAGCATGTCTGATGAGGATGGGAGGAGTTAACTCTGGTGTGTGTGTGTGTGTGTGTGTGTGTGTGCGCGCGTGTGTGTGTGTGTGCGCGCACGCAAAGGATGAGAGGGGAAATCCAAGGTCCTGACTGTGTCTCACTCACATGGAGACCCCCACATCTGTCCCCAAACCCACTACCTGTGCAAGAAACTCTTGGCCCAGTCTCTGATAATGGGCCCAACTCTTGTGTGTATCCATCCATCCATCCCTCCATACATCCATCCATCCCACCACCCCTCCATCCCTCCATCCATCCATCCATCCATCCATCCATCCATCCATCCATCCATCCATCCATCCATCCATCCATCCCTCCATCTGGTCTCAGCCCCAGCCTCCTCTGGAGCCACACTGGGATGCTCTGCACAGCGACCATTTCTAGCAGTTTATTCAACAGCTACAAGAAAACATTCCTGCACTCTTCAGCTGTACTGGGCACATGACCCAGACAGTGCCAATGGTATAAACATTGGGATTCAATTTATTCTCTTTCCTGCAGGCTCTGTCTCGCTGGTGGCTGCAGAGCAGTGCTGGGGCTGGGGCTGGTCCCTGCCCCCAAGACAGGGGTTGGGCCAAGCAGTGGCAGTGTCCAGGCAGGGCAGCCTGGCAGCCTTTTACCCAACTCGATGGGATATTTTTAATTTTTTTCCATTCAAGCCTGTACAGAACTGCTGGCAGGACTGGTACTTTCGTCCAGATTGCAGATGCCCAAAATATCTGTGTTCTGGACTGCGCAGACTGAGGCTGAAGTGCCCATGGTGGGCTGATTGAAGAGAACATATGGGAATGTAGAAAGACAGTCAGACAGTCAGACAGGCAGACCAGGCAGCCACAGGCACAGTGCCTGAGCGTGTGTGGCAGCAGTGGGCAAGAGGATGGGGGATGCCCTGGATGGTGAGCCAGGTATGGCTCTCACATCAGCACGGGATCTTTTTACTGTTTTTCCCAGCCCACTGAAACCTGAGCTCAGTCCAGGACATGGTTTTGCCTCAGGCTAGCTCGTGCTACCAGCCATTAAATTTGGAGGCATTTCTATTGTGTTGTTCTCCTCATTTTAAATTACCTTCTAATCAATCTGTGATTCACCTGGCATCTTCAGCAGCCAGGATTTGTGAAGTGAAAGTTAAAACACCAGTTGAAATAAGGCATTCCTATATATTCTTTCACACACACACACGTATATATATATGAATGCACACAGCTATTGATAAAAAACATGTGTATGTTCATATATACATGTTTCTAATCAGATTTATAATGTCTATAATATAAATGGTTTTGTACACATAAAATTCATCGGAAAACCAAATTAGTTTACCTTGCTAAAGTGGCATGAAATATAGAGTAGTGTTGCCAATAAGGTAGGATGTGGTTTTTGGATGGTTTTTCTTCCCCTGAGGGCTCGTTCTACCATGTTTATGTCTAAAACCTGCTAATTTTAAAGCTGGCTCACAGAACACTAATGGTATGATTTATTTATTTCATTTCACTTTCATTTTGCAAAGCTCAGGCTGTGTTTCACGTGCTCACATGTCAGCAGCCCATGCAAACACAGCAGCTGATGCTACCGGAGACCGCAAAGGGCTGTCACTGACGCCAGGAGTTTATCCAGAGGTAGAGACTGAACAGGAGCCACTTGAGTCAGCTTACCCTGATTTTAAAGGATCTTTTGAGTGTTAAAACATGTAATAAGATGCTGTTTTGGTTTAGCTATTTTCAAACTAACACATATTCCTGGCTGATTTACAAAAGGCCACGGTCTCCAGCTTTATGTGGGTAGATGCTTTTAAAAACTGGCTCCTTGGATTTCGGGGGCTCGTTGATTCAGTCTCTGACATCTATTGCTGACTTCTCCATCTCCAGTGTCTCCATCTCTGACCTTTCCATCACCAACTTTTCCATCTCCAACTGCTTCATCACCACCATCAGCATCCTGAACACAGACACACAGCTAATAAATCTGAGTCTTGCCCTCCCACACCGTGTGGCCTTATCTGAGCCTTCGTCCCTGTTTGCTGTGCCTTGTCACACCTCAGTGTTTCCAGGTTTGTGCTGCTGGAGTCAGCAAAGGGATAAAACAACAGCTATTTGGCTTTAGGTCAGTAAGACTCTCCTGGTTGTGTGGTCCCACACGATGTGGCTGAGGGGACTTTGTCTGGGGGAATTTACAAACCCTCTGCTTTTACCTCATGCAAGGTCTCACTTTTTGATTATTTATGCAGCTAAAACTGTGCAAAAATTTGTGGAGGGAAAAACAAAACAAAACAAAAACCCACCATAAATTCCCTTGCTAAAGACACCAGTAAGGATGGAGGGGGCTGCTGGCCCAGGGTGCCAGTGCTGGGACCACTGATGCTGCAGAAGCCCTGATCACCATTTCCAGCTGTTTGTTATTCAGGTCGCAAGAGGACCCGATGCCTCTGGTACCCAAGGGGGATTTATTTATCCCCCAGTTTGTCCCCCCATCAGGCAGTTTCCCGCAGCCCTCCAGGAGAGGCACAGCCCTATCAGCAGCCACAGGTCTATCGGGCTGAGCAGAAGCTTTTCCAGGAACTGTCTAGTGGGACACATGACCCTGCCCGGCCAAAGGAGATACGTGACAGGCATTCACCGGGCTCCCGGCGAGTCAGTTGACTTTGTTATTCAAACTATTTTAGTGATGGGTTTTAATCCCAGGCTTAAGTTTTTCTTTTTCTGTTTTTTCTTTTTTTTCGCCCCCTTTCTTTTTTTACTCTCTGAACAAGGGAATCTCTACACTGGCAGGATTCAGAGAGGCACAAAGGAGGGAAAAACAAGTTTCAGCCAGAAGGGAGGGGAAAAAAAAAAAAAGGGATGCTGTTAGCATTCTCTGTATGTAAGGGGGTAAAAACATTTTGCTGTGAACTGTTTTAAAGGGTAAGTGCCAACAGCAGCCCAGTTACTATGCAAATAAATCCTGTGCTCAGCCTTTTCCTCTCAGCTGTAAAGTTTTGGTTCTGGGGCTGTGGGAGCTGGGTCATGGGGGCTGGCAGTGTCCCTAGCCCTCCCTCCTGGGACGGCCACTGGCTGGGGTGCCACTGCAAAGCTCTGGACCTTGATGGGAGTCCATGGGGCTCCCCAGGTGTCACCCAGATAAGGTGGGACAGTGGGGGTAGTGCTGGGTAACCCCTGTTCCTTATCGTGGGCAGGCTCAGGCAGCCGCTGGCAGCAGAGCCCTTGGCTGTGCCTCCGTGACAGGGGACACCCCAGGGAGAGAGTGCCTGGAAAGGGCAGAAATCTCCTCAGCGCCATCCCCTTCCCATGGTGGGCAAGTGGGGAGGGTCTGGCACCAGCCAAAGCTCCGCAGGCAGCCTGGGGTACAGGGCTGTCTCTCAACTCGCTGCCGCGAGGTGGGAAGAGAAGGGATTCCGGGAGATGATGCTGGACTGTGGCTGGGCTCATCCAGATGGTGACCAGGACCCCAGCCCTGGTATTTATTGTAATATTTCCTCATGACAGCAGAGGAGCTGCACATGCTCCAGCCCACGCAAGCTGAAGCTCCTCCTGACAGCCCTGCTGTGGTTGTTTCCTATAAAAAAATATTTGAATTTGTCATGCAAATGACTGGGCATGTGGGCACAGCTGTTGAGAGGTTGCCCTGGCTGTGTCAGCCATCAGCATGGCCACGGGAATGTGTCCAGGACAAGGTCTGGCTCCCCAAGGCCAGTCCCACCTCCAGAACCTGTGCCAAGCAGATGGTGCTGCTGAGGGTGCCTTGCCAAAACCACCCAGCCCTCGACTCTCCTCCCCATGGCTGCACTTTGCTGCACCAAGGCACTTGAAACAAGCTCTGTGATCCCCCCCAGCTTGTGCCCTCCCTTGGCTTCTCTGGGGCTGCAGCAGAGCTGAGCTGCCCAGGGTGAGCTTCTTTCATGCCAGGGCAACAACGTAAGGCACACAGTGCAGGTGAAAGACAGTGCTCCACCAAGCAAGGTATTTAAAAAAAAAGACACTTTTAAGCAACTTCTAAGTGATTTAAACACTTGCCCTGTGCTACCCTGATCAGTCAGGAGCCAGGCAGCCACCACCTCTCATCCACACCCCACTGCTCACAAACTGCATTTAACTCTTGACCTGCTAACACAGCGACCCTTTGAGCTCTTCCCACTTTCCCAGCCTAGCACTGGGACAAGGGCTTGGGCTCCTTTCTGGGGGCCACATCCTTCCCTCACCATGTGCTGCCACAGCCCCATCCCATCCGGGAAGCAGGACCATGGAGCTCATTATTCTGCCCGGCCACACTTTTGCAGTCAGATTTTTACAAACAGGAAGGTGGCAGGTTGGGCTGTTGTTTTGATGTGGCTGCTTCCCGAAATGAGCCCGAAGCAAAACTGAGTGGGATTCAGGAATGGCACTGGGTGGTGGTAGCGCCGACTGTGCCCTCGCTTCCCAGCAGTTTGGCCACCTTGCAGGAAATCCGACAGCTACATGGAAAATCATCATTCTCTTTATTTCAGAGTGTGCGGAACACATGAGTTTTTCCAACAACAAATTGATTTTCAGCAGCTTTGGTGTCCCTGCTGACTGGGGGAGATGTGGGTCCCCAGCGAAGTCAAAAACTGATGTTCAGCAGTGTCTGAGCACAGGCACCTCAGTGCTGCTGGGCTGGGGGAAAAGTGTTCCCCAGGGGCTCCCAGTACCTCCACCCAGCTCCAAAATCCTCCCATCCTTCTTCCTCAGAAAGACTCATGACAGGCAGGAAGAAGAATTGCTGAATAATCTCCACCCCGATAGCACTTCAAAGGCAGGTCTCGGGCCAGGCTGAGCTCTCCGCCAGCACCGTGCTGGATGCAGCGCTCGACTCTTACTCCTTTGGCAGCCCCACAGCAAATCCAGAAAATAATTACTTAAAAAGGAAAGAAATGTCACCCACATGGTTGTAAGCAAAACCCCAGGAAGGATGAACAGAGCCCCACCAGGATCTGCATTCTCACGCAATACAAGCAAGGCAGGAATGGGCTGTTTCCATTCATCCAGATGGGCTGTTTACTCTGAAGCCTACTGATGACATTAGACATGCCCACCGTGTGCCTTTCAATTCACTAGGGTGGTAGATTAGAAACAATGCTGAACTGCCTCTGCATTCATCCTACAGCACCCTCTTCCCTCAGGATGTCTTTAGACACCATCACTTTTAACAGCAGCATATGCTGGTGCCAAAGATGGGGCACTTCCCAGCGGCAGTCCTGCCATGACCTTTATGAAGATGAACCAGATAACTGGTATGACCAAACAAGATAATTTTTTTACTTTTAAAAACTGATTCTGAAATTCATAATTGTCAAAATCCGAAAATCAAGTTTCTAAAGCAAGCTGGTTGGGGAGAGACAAGTGCAGCCAACTAAGGCCAAGGAGGCTCAGGGATGGGACCACCCTGCCAGAGTCTCACTCTGCTGCACCTGCCTGGCCCTGCCAGATCACAGAGACCTCCAGCAACCTATCGTTACCTTGGACAGGGCTTAGCCAGATCACTCACTTTTGGGTGGATTCAGCTTTGGAAAACAACTCTAAACAAATAACAGCAGCAAAGTGGTTCCTAAGAATTCTGGGTGTGATCTGATCCCAGCTTTCCCTGCGTCCACTGGAGCTGCACCAGGACAGCAGCACTTCCCCACCTCTGCTCTGCACAGTGTGAGCAAGTGCCCAGCACCAGTGCTGGGGATCCACAGCTCCAGGAGCTCAAAACCCCTGAGGTGCCTTAGGAGAGTAACCAAGGGCACATGGAACACGCTGCAGGGATGGTGGCACACAGGCAGTGCCCATCAGGATGCCAGCAGGGGCTCCTGCCACAGGACACACTCCCAGCCCAGCCCACTCGTGGTGAAGGCCCAGCAGTTGGGACCTAATGCACTTCAGCCAAGCAAACATTGTACCATAGAGCACTGAGCACTTTTAAAAGTTAAAATAAGTTTATTGCTGTCTTTGTAGAAATGCACTTAACTTACATCGCCTGTTCTCTTCCTTTATTTGGCTGTTGGATTACAGGCATAAAAAGGTTACATTTACCCATTTGTTCAGTGACATAACTCCTTCTTTTTTGCTCCACTCTCCTAAACCTCTCTGTCCAACAGCCCCAAATCTCTTACATAAATACTGTAAATGTCTCCATAGATTGCAGCATCGTAACAAAAGATCTACCAAAGTAGACAAAATGTTCAGTATTCTTGGTTGGTTTTTTGCATTTAAAAATATACCTAAATTTGAGATAATCTTAACAGAGTAACAATTACAATAAGAAAATAGTACAGTGCGTTGACTAAAGGAATATTCTGCTCTCCTTCAAGCCAATATTCCCTTTTGCATGTTGAAGTGATTCAGCAATTACTTAAGAACTTTTACCTACATACAATAATTTAGTAAAATGAGAATTAAACAAGGCAGATACTTACTACTATTCTTCTGTCTGCAATTCACAGCTCATGCGAATAAAATCGCAATAAATATTAAAAAATAGTTTTTCTTTTGCTTTTTTTTTCTGTAAGGCATCTCTGAGTATTACAAAGTTTTTGTACAACCAAAAAATAAGATTGCTTTTTCTCCATGTTCTCCAAGTACCTCTGTACCTCACCAGTAAATAAGAGGATTGCAGGTTTGATGAGGAAGGAAGGGCTGATGGGGAAGGGGGCGGAAAGAAGACCACAGGTGATGGAAGCAGACTGCGATGTGTGCAAGAATCTGTAGTTTTCCTGTGAAACATTTCAGTCACTTTTAGAACATCTTCAAGACAGTATCTGTCCATATTGAAGGGAAAAAAAAAAGAAACTTACCAGAAGTCCATTTTCATAAGCACAGTCAGACTGCAAGGGTTGGGGTTCGCCCTCAACACTATAAATAGCTTAGGTATCAATATGCACCTACATATGGGGGATAAAGGGACAGGGTGATTTTTTTTGCTCTTTTGTTTCTTTTATATTTTTTGGGGGGGTGTGGGGGGTTTGTTGTCCTAGTCGTATCCTTCCATTGTAAGATTGTCCTAGGAGGCAAAGGCTTGGGCAGGGCCCTCACTGCATGCGGTCGGGCTGCAGCTGCTGGGGCTGGTACTGCACGAAGGCCGTGGCGGGCGCCGCGGGGTTGCTGGCGGTGATGGGGGGCTGCACCGTGCCCGTGTAGCCGTACCCCACAAAGCCAGCAGCGGGGGACGCAGCGTAGGGGTACTGGTCGTAGGCAGCTGTGGTGTACTGGGAGTAGGCTTGGCTGGCGGCGGTGTAGTCGATGTAGGGAGACGTGATGGACTGCACAGGGGTGGGGATCACCACGCTGGGCTGGATGATGGCTTGGGGGTAAACGTAGTGAGGCGTGAGTCTGTGGAGGCAAAGGGACAGGGTCAGCGAGGGGCTGGGCTCCCTCCAGCCTGCACACCCCCTGCTCCCCCCCAGATTCACGTGGATCAGCAACAGAAACGGTGCTGCCCAGCAGTGCTGCCCTCGAGTGAGGGGTGCTGCGAGGGGTGGGGGATGAAAAGCAAAACACTCTTAGACCCCAAGGGTGAAAGTAGTGCAAGGTGAAGCATGGACTGCAACAAATACACACACCCTAGTCTCCACAGCTTGGACCTCCCATTAGCCAGGCTGCTGGGCCTCAGAATAACCTGTCTGCATGGCCATGACTCGCTCTCTTCATCTCCCTGGCCCCCACATGCCCTGCCTGTCCCTGCCAGCCTTGGTGCCTCCCATATCCTCCAGGTCCCACCACCCAAACGTGGGTGGAGCATCCTGAGTATCCACAGCCCCTGTGGGACACCTCCCACCACCAGGGACACCACATCGCTCTCCACTGATCCCACCAGGGATGACCACTGTCCCCTGGCACAGCCCCAACGCTCCAGCGTGGGAGCTGTTATCAGTTACCACACACTTAACCCATGTTTCCATAACACTGGATGTTTAGGGCAATGCTACAGGGTGTTTGTTGTAAAACATGAGGTATTAATGCTGGTTTTCTGCCCCTCAGTAACACTTCCCAGTAGTGCTCATTCCAGCAGCCTCCAGCCTGGCAGTGGCACTCCTGTGCCCACGAGTGTCACATCTCTCCTGCCTTTTCCATGCAGGTCCTAAAGCACTGCTTCTCCCAGCCACTTTGCCCCTGCCCTGAGGCAGCCGTGCTGCTGAGAAGAACTTAAGAACTACACAGTCAATTAAAGTCCATAGGTGGAAAGATCCTGGAGATCATTAATGCAGGAGTGCCCACTAATGTGCTAGAAACTGCTAATGAGGAGGAAAAGCAAAAAAAAAAGGCAACAAAATGAAAGGGATGTATTTTCCAAAGGGCCCACGTCAAGTCAGGCTTCAAACAAAAGCAAAAACTGCACAAAGCTGAAGGTTTAGGTCCATCCACAAACTGCCACGGGGCAGACAAAACTTGGGAATTGGACATGTACTATGGAGTGTGAGCAGTCCCTGCCCACACAACCCATGGCAGCAGAGCTCTGCTGTGTGTAGGGTGACACATCTGAGGCTTGTTTAAGAAATGGGGGTGAGGACTGTCACCAGCAACCACTGGAGGATCGGGGCCACATGTACTGAAAAGGTGGAGAAGGTCTCTTTGGCTGCTGCTTGTTGAACCATGTTAGGCCACAGCACAAACCAAAGCCATACTCTGGAGAGTTCATGCTCCCCTGCCTCCAAACTCAACTCCTTTTGGTAAACAAAACAAAAAAAAAAACCAAGCAAAACTGTGCAAAGAGCTTATGCAGATTCAAATATTTTGAGGATTTTTGTGTGGATGTGTGTGACAGCACATTTTCAAACACAACCACTTTTGAAAGCCTCCCACAGGCTCCTCACAAGGCAGAGGGTTGTACATGGCCACCTTCATTCCACCCAAGCACTGTAAGTCTTGGCCACCACCTACAACATGCTGGGGTCCACCTGGGGCTGGTCCCTTCTATCCAGCACTTGGAGGGCTGTTCCAATTTGCTTACAACCAGCACTCGATGCTCCTCAGGCAGGAGAAAGGCTTCTCACAAACAAGTTCTCATCTGAACCGAGTTTTCTCTCATTTTCTCACTACCATATGCAGTTTGTTTTTTCTTGAGACAATTTGCATGATAAAGAGAATGACTGGCCCCTGAAATCAAGGTCCTTAGGTATGACAAGGGCACCAGGAAGGATGGAGAATGGTGAGAAGCACCTCAGTCTCTGGCTGATAAAGTACAAAACCATCTCTGGAAGCCAGAGCCATCCCTGGCACAGTGAGAGAGACCTCACTGTCCTTCAGTCCATAAAGTCACCATACCCAGCATCACCCTGTGGGTAACAAGAATGAGATGAGACAGCAGAAATTCATTGAATTCGTTTTTGTTCAGCTCTGATCTAAACTGAGGCCGGCACAGCTGAGTCAGAGCTGGAGCTTAAGCACCAGTTCAGCCCAAGGGCACTTAATGTCACACACTCACATCAGGCAGCAGCAGCAGCCACCTCCTCCCAGGAGCAGGGTTAGTCCTACCCAGAGCTTCTTCATGCCTCTTGTTCCCTTTCATTTTGTTTTGAATAGCTCAGAGGTATAATGCTGCTCTCCTGCCTCCCAGGGACTGGGGAAGGGCTCTGCAAAGGCATCCCCAGGCACTGACCATTGGGCATGAGATGAGCAGACCCTGCAAAAGCCTCTTGCTGCACCCCTTTGTGGATCAGCAGCTTGGAAAACAGCCTGCATGCAGAGTGGTGATGGATCCCCTGGCTGCCTGGCACTTCTCCCTACACATGATATCCCACTACCAGGCTTCCTGGTACTCCAGGGCTCCATAAAGTTAAAACCACTGCACAAATGCAACAAAAACCAAATGCACAATCCTCAGGACTTGGGAAAACCCACCCACCAGCAGGAGCAGAGGAGGGGCCTGTATTTTCCCTGCTCATAGGCATCCATCCTGTCCCTGTCAAATGATCAGGACAGTCAGAGACATGGAGCAATCCAGCCTGAGCATCACCCTCTTTGAGCAGCTCCACAGGTCACTCCTTGATGTCTCTTGCTGCCAACCAACTGCTTTTCAGAGCTGGCACAGACCATGTGAGCGATGTGGACAAGTGGACATTCCCAACTTGTCCCTGAGAAACTCTGCATGTTGGCTTTGCTTTCACGTACAGTCGCAGCTCCACGATGGGCTCAGAGACAGCCAATCCACAACATCCTGCACTACCTTTTTTCCCTCAGAAAGGAAAAATTCCAGCTCTTCATAGCTACTTGGGATAAAAAGCATCATTAGTTTGGAAGACAGCAAGCACTCCTGTACCCTGTTTCTAGAAATCCATCGCAGTCCAATGCATATGCAAGCACATATCACACACAACTCAGCAGCTCTAGAATCTGCTTCTAAACAGAATGTATATGTAAAAGGGGAGGTTCTTTTGGTCTGTGGGATTTTCATAATTTAGCTAGAATCTGCAATCAAGATATTATGCAGTTTGGACTTCTGAATTAGGTGGACAGATGGCAACTCATCAATCAAAACAAACCACACAACCCAAGGTAAGGTCACTTTGATGACTTGCAGCTACAAACAAAACAAACCAGTGCAGTACAATGAAGTTCTCTGCTGGCAACATTTAGCATCCACAGATAATGTTAAAATATGTACCCTCCCTATACTATTTCTGAAAATGATCTTTCAGGAAGGAAAAAAAAAGCAGCAAGCTGTTTTGGAGTTGTCTTTCTAGAAATCAGCAAACTTGTCTATGAATTTCGACAGGATGAGTCACATCTGTGTTTTAAGATGCCTTTCCCTCCCTCCCTCTCTGCAGTTTTCCTCCATCCCCCACGATGGGCCCTGCCAGCCAGAAGAGAACTTCATCAAAAACACACACAGTGTGATTATAAAACATCAACCAAGTGATCAGCCACGGCCACCACACACCAAAGTCATCCTGTGAGCAGTAGACATATGAGATGCTTATGGCACTACAATTAATCATGGGCTAAGGCCACCAAACACAACGAGCATGGTCAAACCTAAGCCTAGAGGCACAGGAGGGACTCGGGAGGACCGCCGTGGTCGCCACACCAGCCCACGCTCCGAACTCCGTGGCACCACACCACGCTGCCCCGGCAGCCAGGGGTGAGACACAGAACAAAAGAGATGGTTACAGAGCCATTGGCACAGGGAACCATTCTGCTTTTGCAGTGCAAATATGGAGAACAGAACAAAAGGAGCCTGTTTTGGTGCAGTCCTGGGTGGAGATGTCCCAACGCATCAGGTGAGGTTTGAGGTGCCAGCGCCCTCGGCTCTGGGGAGGTACTGCCTGCTGAAAAAGTCAACCTTTTGAAACCTGCCATCACCCAGTTCTCCCCACCACAGCTGCAGGGCTGCCAGGATGAGCTGCAGAGCAGGGGTGGGCAGCAAGTCAGATGGCCATGTGGTCCACACCTCATCCCAAACAGTGAGGAAGAGGAACAAGCCCTTGTCAGCTTGTCTCATCTCCAAGTCACTTCATATATTTCACTATTTTATATCACATTTACACCTGAAATGTGCTTCAGCTGCACTTTCTCAGCTCTCTCCCATCGTGCAGGATTTCCTACGCATGAGCCATGAGCAGCTCCTGGAAGCTGCATGAGTTTGGGAGAACAAGGGGGTTCCTGACCCCTCGATCTCTGCCAGCCCTGCTGGGAGCTGGCTTGGTCTCTTCTGAAGAGGTGGGAGACAGCTGCACCCCTCTGTCGGGGGGACACAGCATCACACACACACACTTGGGAAACAAGGAGGGCCACAGGGCTCTTGGCAGCCTCAAAGAGATCAGCACACAAATGCCACCGCCAGGACCAGCCTTTTATTCCTTGAAAAATAAAAGAAACAGAGCCCTTTGTGTTTGCCAATGTAGGCACAAATTCTGGCATTTGACCCCAGGAATTTGGCCTCCATTTCCATTAGAGTTGACCCATTCGCTGCTACAGGGACACCCACGCTGTCACAGCATGTGGTCCTGCTGGTACTGAGCCCAGCCCCAGCTGTCCACAACAGCAATATGAAAACTACCCCTGGTGATGTTACACCTCCAACCACAGCCTGGATGACAGACCTGAAGATGTATTTTGAAGTGGTCCATGAGTTTAAAAGCTGCTCCTGGAAGCACACTCCACACTTGCATTAGCAGTGCCACAACACCCCCTTGGAGCTGGTGATGCAGGCACACATCCTGAGGTAATTCACACTCCAAGAAATCGTTCCTGAAGGACACTCCTAAGCCAGCAAGCACTCACCTCGAGGAGCCATTCAGTAAACCTGCATGGAGCAGAGGCAGGCTTGGTAACAGGTATCATATGGGCCCCAGCCATGATGATAACACTGTAGAAATGTGGGAAATTCAGGTCCTGTCCTCAATCCAGACATAAGGAGGAGGAGCCTCAGGCTGGAGCATGGCCTGAGGGTCCCTGTGTGCCAACAAGGACTCCTGCTCTAGCAGGAGATCACAGAGTTTATCCACCAACACTTCAGTGCAGACCAGGACATTCATTGTGCCCCAACCACTCCACCTTCCCTCACCATTCACTGACACGGGCTGGGCTTCAGCCACTGACAAACCTCCAAATCCTGGAATGTCCCCACTACAGCTGATTAAAACATGCATTGAAATGTCCAGGTTCTGCCTCATCAGCCAGCTATGGCAGTCAGCTCCAAGTCAGACAAGGATGAACTCTGCAGCTCCAAGGTGTTTATCCTCACCTGCTACAATCTGACACAAACACAGAATAGCAAACCAATCAACACAATTTCTGCTCATCTTGTAATTAATTTGCCTGTCTGTCTTCTATTCATCCTCTTCTGGCCCTCTGAGGAGACTTACAAGCAGTCTATGAAAAGAGGTATGACTGTATTTCCTACTTCCCTGCTGGGACCAGACATCACCACACCAGTGGCAATAATCAAGGAATAACGTGTCAAATTAGCCTGTCACAGACTGCAATCAGTGGGGAAAAAAAATGAAAGAAACAAAGAAAAGACTGCAAATCAAGGAGGAAGTACATCTCACTGAGACCTAATCCCTTTTGTCAGCTCAACCAAGAGTCCTGAGATCAACGTGCTGAACTCCATCACAAGTTATAGCCAGCCTCAACAATTTTCAGCTTTATCCTCTGCATCTTGCTTCCCCCACACCCAAAGGAAAAAGGAAATAAAAAGAAAGACCCATAATCCCAAACAAAGGCATGCTGGGCCAGACCAAAAATAGTTTTGAAGAAGCAGGCTGGAAAACACTCAGGTAGCAGGAGATAACATCTGCCTGAAACAAGAGCCATCTGGCACCAAGGAAAAAGCCACATGGAAGTTTATCCGAAACTAGTCAGCTTCCAGAGACAGAGAAAGCCCTCCCCTTTTGGGTTATCAGCACAGCCAAACCAGAAATCAACTGACAAAAAAACAGGGACTGTTTCACACCAGTGCATGACAGGACCCTGAGTCCTTCAGCATTGGTGTTAGGGACCCAGTAGGATTCTAGGGAAAACCAGAGGCTCTGCTGACAGATTAACCCAGGAAGCACCAGGAATTCTGCCTCCAATTGAGCTCTCCAATTTTCTTCTGTAATTTGGAGGAAATCAATGGCAGAAACGTCTCTAACGTCTTCTGAAGTACCTGACAAGTTTTGGCATAATATACATTTTTCAACTGGTTCCATTTTTAACAGACTTTCTTTCTTTACACATGATCTATTCCACTGACCTTTAATTAAAACCATTGACACATTTGATTTATCAAAAACCCTTTCTTGGAGAGATGAAGTGTTTTGAAGTAGAATGCTTCAGCTATGGACGAAGCAATGAAATATCTGTTTTTGATAAAAGAAGGCCTACACTGATAAAACAAGTAATTAAGACATTTTTCAGCCAGGAAAGAAATTCCATTTTAAGAGTTTGTGACCTCTGCTGCCATTTGTGCGTCTGTTGTCCTACAATGTGTAAGACATCTCCCTCCACACCTTCCTGCAAGCTGGAATCACAGTGGGTGTGTGAGCCTGGATCCAGCATGGCTTTCCCAGCCTGTGCTGCTTTGGCCAGAGCAGAGCCAGCAGCAGCTCAGCTCTGACACAGGAGAGCTGAAATGCTCCAAGCTGATGACAGGGAAACGGCAGGGGACAGCAAAATCCTGTTTACAGCACTTGGAGACCAAGAAACAGGAGACTCAGTTTTAACTCCAAGGTCCATGACTTTTCATCTTTTGTGATCATAGAGTATATTTAGCTCTGGTATGTAGCTTGCTCCCATCTGTGGGGAACAAGTTCTTCATATAAGTCATATTTAGAAGTGACCTGGTGTCCTTGCTACCAAATTATCAGCGCAACAACTGTCTGGTTCCCTGGCTGGTGCCCTCAGCTCAGAGGCAGGATGCCCAGGGCTGCATTCATCATTCGAATTACTGGGCATGTACTTAACACTACGAGTTAGGGACCAGTATGTCAACAGCTGTGCAGAGGAAAGATGAGCTCGAGTACAAGCTGGACTGCTCTGAAAATTCAGATGCGTCCATCAGTCTGCCACATTGGGACTACTGGCACCAGCAGAGGAGAATTTTGGATCTTCCACCCCCCCAGCTCCTGCACCAAGGGGAAAGGACTCAAGTCTCTGTTGCTAAGAAGGCTGCTGGGGAGGATGAAGAGCAAACCCACCAAAGGCACTGGAATCACACAGAGAAGATGGTACAACCTGAGCCATGTGCTGTAAAGACAAAGTTAGAGCCAGCTCAGCCTGGCTCTCCATCACACATCAGCCTGTGCCCTGACTGCAGAGGAATGGCTTGTGGCACCTTCACCCAAAGCCTGTCCCTTGCAACAGGTCTGCTAGTGCTCAGAGCCTGGCACACTGTTTACACAACTGAGTTTAAAGTCAGTGTATCAGACCATGCTTTTCTTCTGTAACAGTCTATGGGGAGGACATGAACAAACTGTATCTAAAACCAAAACAAAAGGTACACCAAGCCCTTGTGTCTGACACCAGCACTTGAAGTAGATGTTCAAGCTAATTTGCAAATCCATCTGATCTGCTTATAAACATGTCTATGCTTAAAGAACACAATAAAAAAAATAAATAAAGGATCTCTTTCTGCTTGGCAAGCATTTTGTCTCAGCAGCAGTCACCATGCCTGAGAAACAGCAGCTGAAATAGTTTGAAAAATGGATTTGAACATTTCTTAGGAAATCCCCCCTCAACGCTTTCATGTTATTGGCACAGGATACCACCACGTGCCTGGTGCTCCATATCCCCACGAGCCACCTGTGACTGGCAGAGCAGGATGGGATCAGGGTGGGATCCTGCAGCCACCCACCTCCAGGTAAGGGAGCAGTAGGAAGTGGGAGCAGAGGGATGCCAGCTGACAGAGGCTGAGCAGAGCATGGCCAATGTGTGCTGCTTTACAGGCATAACCACAGAAAAGAAGTAAGTTTGTTTCCTTTAATTTTTAACCCAATAGAGAAATTTTAAGGATAAACAGCTGCAAGGGAGGGTAGGCTGACACAAAGAGGGACTTTCTTCACTTTCTAACTGCAGAAGCATCAATGCATGAAATTTTAAACTCAAAGAGATTTAACTCTTTCTGATACTGCCTGAGACCAAACGTGGGCCAGAGTGTGGGGGCCACCAAAACGAGCAACTGCATAAGGATGGCATCTCTGGAGCAATGACATCCAACATGCAGATATGGAAAGAGCTGGATCCTGCTACAAGAGACAGCTTTATGTTTCCAAGAGCTCAGTCACTTACTCAGTCCTGGGTAGATCTCCCACACAGATAGCTCCTTCGCTGAGGCACAGCCACAGGAATGCATCTGCCATATGCTGCCTATGTTCAGAGCAGCAAGCAGGGCTGCAAAGAGGAGGATCAGGGAATCCCCGTTCCCTGCACAGACTCAAACCTCTCTCCAGCATCAGAGTCCCAGAGGAGATGACCAGAAAGTGGGCACCAAGCAGCTCTGTCACATCACCTGATCACGTTAAGCACAGTAGCTGCAGGGACACACTGTGGCACTGCCAGGTGCCTCCAAGCAAAGCACAGTCTGTAAGCCCCAGGCTGAGCCCCCAGGCCTAATGCTGCTTCCCTAAACTCAGGAGCCGGATCTCCAAGTCACCCTGACACAGGCACATCCTTTGCCTTGCATTACTGTTAAGGTCTCCAGTTACAACAAGCCAGAAACTCCTTTTCAAAACAGGATTTACTACCGACTCCGTGCTGTCTGCTGTGTGAGTGCCTCCCCTGCCAGGACAAGCAGGAGGAAGGAGAGAGGTTCCTCATGGTTTCTCTTTCTGTTCCGCATAGCCCAGGCAATATTTACAGCTGCATTTGGGTGCCTGGGGCTGGGGTTGGGGGGGGGGGGGGGGGGGGAGCCTTCAGTTTATAAATAATCCTCACTGATGTTTGGGTAATTTTCATAGTTTCCATTCATTTCAGGTTTCACCAAAACCTGCATTTTGTGGTTTGATAGCTGAACATGACTGGCTGGCTTGCTCTCAGTTAACTGCCTTGAAGTTAACAGTTGTTCATTCATTTCTGCCTTGCCAAGTCCTGCTCACACACCTAGTACCCCATGCCCCATAAGAATCACCCTTTGGTGATTGTTATGGCAACCCCTGGGCACAGTTTGCAGAGACAGGAAGTGCAGGAGGGAGAACCAGGCAACGTCCCACACCATGGGCAAAGCAGATGAGCCACTGAGCTTCATTTGGGAAAGGTCAGGATCCACTCTGCACAGCGCAGAGTAGACAGACAACAGCAGTTCAACGAAGCTTCCAAAGACAGACAGACCCTGATAAATTCCTCTTCTATGCTCACATCCCATAGAAGGCCAAGGAAATTGTGGGTTCAAGGGAATGCAAGAGTGGAGCCTGGCAGGCTCTTAATTTTGTTGGTCTGCTCATGAAACAAAGAGGGAACTGGCAGCCAAGCACTGTTACTTGACTGAGCACCTGACAGAATGCACAGAGCAGCCCCAGCCGTGGTGCTCAGGTAAATGGCTCCACATTTTGCCAAACCCACATTTCCAATGATTCTACTGCAGCACTGACTGAATGCAACAAAATTCTTGTTTACTGATGCTTGCAAATAATGATATATAATCCCCTGCCTACAACCCTCCATTCTCCTGGTTCCTGTCTCTTGGCAACTGATAAATAATTTATAGTGCTGTATATGCTAACTGCAGCTCTGCTGGTTTAATGATGAAACCAATGCCTAAGAACTGGAACAGGAACTGTCTAGATCACAAAGAGCACATAATCAGTCGATCCCACACTCCTCTGTATGTGAAACCAACAGTAAACTGTACAAAAAAAACCCTCTGTTTTCAGAGCTGCGGCTGCACGGTAAGAATGGCACCCACAGAACTGCAGATAATCTGCGAGGAGCTTAATGGGCTTCACCATTTTGCTGTGCTCTATTTGCATGCATGGCAGAACTCGCCACAGGCTGCTTTTATCAACTTCTCTTCTGCACCCCTGTGCAATGTGGAAAACCTCCGGGGTCACATCCCAAAGCACCGCTGCTGCCTGCATTGGGGGCTATGAAAGCTATTGCAGCTCCCATGCAAGGAGAGCTGCTAAAGAGCAGCATCTTGTCTATGCAGATTGCTGTAGCTCTTGCATCAAAAAAAAGGAGACTCTTCATCTCATGACAGATGTTCTTCGAGTCTTTCCAAGAGCGCTGTAACCGCTTACGAAAACTGGCATGTTTGAACCACACACAACACACGTACACTGGGTGTGCACTATTGTGGCAACACAGCCTCTTACATCCATAAACTCATCGGAATGAGATTACCCAGGCGGTTGGCAACTGCAGCCATGAGGGCAGAGAGTGAAAGTTTCTGTTTTATTGTTACTAGATTTTTTTTCTTGAAAAAAAACCCCAAAACACCCCAAAAAGCAGAGAGCAGGAAAGCGATGAAGTGTTCCTGTTGACAAAGGCCAAAATCCCATCTATTTATATTAGAGGCACACAAAACCCCTCAACAGAGAAGTCCTCAAAAGCTTTAAAAAATGCACCTACTTTCTTAATGCTCTTAGAAAATAATAATAAAAAACCCCATCAATATTCACTTTCTGAAATGGTGTAAAAAAAGAGCTGCATCAATCATTAAACAGTTAAATGAAGGCAGTATGACAGTCACTATTGTTCTCATGAAGCACACTTGTCTTTTGCCGAGCAGCTGCCAGATCCTATTAGATGTATAAAAAGAGGACTTTTCTAACTGAGTAGGGATGGTATAAGCTATTGAAAACAGCAGACAAAAGCCCACTTTTGCAGACTATTCAAGCCTTGTATAACATCTGTCCAAAATCAATTTTTGACCTAATGTTACTTTCATTAAGTAACAGACTTTGTTTCCAATGCAATTTGTTTTCTAGGATAAAACTGTATCCTAAGCGTTATTACGTGGGAAACAGCACAGTGGAAGCAGAAGATCTTTTTCGAGAAACATGAGAACAGAATTTGCTTAATTGTTTTGACACCTTAAGTACTATAGAGAAACTATTTTCCCTTTATTTGAATTCTTGAAGTTAGCAAAGCAGCGAGCAATGCACTGGGTTTATTATGACTACGATTTACTGAGGATAAAGAAGGATCTTTGGGAATTACATTAAAGCTGACAAATGCACAAAACTTCTGAAATCTCCACCAGAAACAAAAGTACTCCAAACATTAACAACAGCTGTTGAAACTGTCCACTCTTGACGGCCAAGGCTTTTTTCACACATTTTAAACAATGAGGAAGTTGATTCGTGAACTTGACTCCAAACAGACCGTTAAGAAACATTTCCACTTACCCAAAGGGTCTCTGAATGAAGGCTGGATGTAGCTGCTGCACACCTATGGTGAAACCTTAAAAAAAGGGTCAGAAAAAAAGAAATATTAATGAATGGCATCCATTGTACCATTCGACTCATAACTTGCAGGCATAATTACACCACAAGTATATGCATTTTATCTGCTATGCATGGGAGCAAATTCAGAGCCTCATTTAGAAGCAAGTTAAATTTAACATGCCTGTGATATGCACGAGGAGCAGATGGGAATTCAGATAAGAGACCAGTGTGAACGTGCCGTTATTGAACAGACAATGGGGTAAAAAGCCTTATTTTACACACCGGGTACTGTGTTCATTAAACCAAAGGACGGGATGATGAAATGGATCTTACTGTTAATTCCCATGTAACAAAGAGTATAACGGGAAAACAGATTAGCCGTGCAAGAAAACAGCTTTAACTCAGTTCTATGAACTTTGGTGCCTAACAGCGGTGTAACAGGTCCAAGTAAGAAGATACAGAAGGGAGGTAATCGGACTATGCTGTCTTCAGCCAACAATCGGAACTATGGGGGACAGATAAGCGTGCACCAGATCAGATGAATCCAGCCTGAGGAACTCGTTTCCTCGTCTTACAAGTTATTCTAACAGAGAGAGTCGGTATCTCCTGGATGCCTCACCAGTTTGAATACTCCTTGGTTTTGCTCCCAAATACGCCAGGTTCACATTTGCTTTCCTGCCGTCAATGATGGGGTTTGGGTCTTTGCATGCTCTTTCAGCAGCAGCTCTGTCCGCCATGGTCACCTGGAATCGAGCACAACCTTGTTTGTAGCAACAGTGCTTTGTAAACACTCCAGTAACAGGCACTAAGTGGAGTTTATTTATTGTTCTATTTTGAATCAGGAGCTAAACTCCGTCCCTGCAGCCTCACTTGCATGGCAAAATGGGAAGGGCTGCTGGGACCCGATGGAAAAGTGGGCTCCCGGAGGAGGAGCCCCGGGCGGGATGCGGGGACCGCGGCCATCCCAGCGCCTCGCTGAGCCCCGCACGGACACAACGCGGCGGGATGAGGGGAAGGAGGTGCTGAAACGAACGGCACAGCCTCGGCCAGCACGGGGGGCTGCCCCCGGGCCCCCAGCCCGGCCTTTGTCCTGGCCGAGACCCCCAGTTCTGTCCGCTCCGGAGCAGCCAGAGCTCCGCAGAAGCGCCGGGAGGGCACCGGGGCGGTCCCAGCGAGGGCTCCGCCAGCAGCGCCTTCCCCGGGGCACAGCGGGGAGCGCAACGCCACTTACAAAGCCGTATCCTCGGGATTTGCCCGTCTGCCGGTCGGTGATCACCACCGCCTCCTCGATGTCCCCGAAGACCTCGAAGTACTTCCTGAGGGAGGAGTCGGTGGTGTGGTAGGGCAGCCCCCCGACGAAGATCTTGGTGAAGGTGGTGTCCTTCTGCACGGTGTGCATGGTGCCCGGGCGCGGCCGGCCCCGGCCGGCATCCACCCGCCCAAGGGTCCCCCCTCTCCTCCTACAGCCGCCTCATGGCCGCGCCTGCAACCGAAGCGCAGCACCGCGCCCGCCCCGCCGGTGCCGGTGAGTAGCGCCCGCCCCGCCGGGGCCGCTGCCTTTGTAGGGCAGCGCCGCCCCGCCCCGCCCCGGCCGCGCAGGGGCCCTCGGGCCGCGTAGTCCGGCCCCGCCGCACCGGGGGCGGACCAGCCCAGCCCCTCCCGGTCCCGCACGGAGTACCCGCAGCCCCGGCGTTGTCCCGCGCCCCCGCCCGCGCCCCGCGCTGACTACAAGTCCCGGCGGCTCCGCGGGAGCGGCTGCGGCCGCCTCCGGGCGAGGGGAAGCCCGCCCGAGGGACCGCCCGGACAGCGCAGCCCGGGGTGCGCTCTCTGCACAGCGGTCTCAGCCCGGCGGGGTCGGGCGCGGGGACAAAGCCATCCATCCGGCTGCCTTGGTGGCAGGAGGAAGGGATGGTTTTGAACAAAATCAGCAAGCAGGGACAGCCAGGGAGTCAGGCACCGAACAGGGGTCCAGAAGTATCTTTCTTAAGCAGGTTCTTAAGCATCCTGCTTCTCCTCTGATCACTTTAGCATCTACCTGTGCAGGCTGCCTCTGGGGACAGGGATGCACCATTCCCATTTCCACTGGTGGTTCAGCAAAGGGATTCTCCTCCTCTGTCCTCCTTTTGCATTTTATTCCCTCAAAGGACAGGCAGCTCCTACTGTGAAATAGAAGACTGAAGCGCCACTGCCTTTACCTGACCTGTAGGTTTCAGCCCCGACCTGTGGTTCAGACCTAGGGATATTGTTACTGTAGCACAGCCCCATATTCGCTCCACGTACCACTCATAAACTTCAGGAAAACAAAAGCTGAAGAGCTACTTCGTCCCTCAGAACTCCCCTCTGGAGAACACTCCCATGGTGGAGTGCTTGCAATGCTTTATGTCCTCCATCAGTTGTAGTCTGGGGTGCAAGAGAGGGTGCCAGAAGTCGTTGTTCATTCATAGTTTCCATTTCCCAGAACCTCAAGAACTGCCCCTGTGCCTTAGGATTGTCATTTTACAGAGAAAGAGATTTTTTGCCACATGATAAATGCAGAAGTAACATGTTAGCAAAAAAAGCCAGTGAAGTTCTAAATGATCATCTACTTTGGCTTCTATACAGCAGGTTCAGACTCTGCAGACGTTTCTCTTTTATGGACCCCACAGAGAAAAGCCAGTTATTTCAAGAGAAAGGAATGCATTAATGTCTGCACTCCACAGTTATTCATTAATATTTTTCTTGCACTGCTTCCATAGTTCTAAACACCCTATGCTTCATAAAAGAGGTGGGGGGGAGAAGCCAAGGAAAGCCATTAAGCTTTTCAGTCCTAAAGCACCAGACTTCAAGACTAGGACACATTTCCACTGATTACTGTGGAAAAAAAAATGGAGCTGAGCCAGCAGCACCCAACATCACTGCAACATTAACAGCCTTCTGCAAACGGACAGTCCCATGGGGATCTGTGGAGCCTTTGTGCTCCACACAGTGATATGTTTTGTGCAGCATCAGCTGTCCCTGGTCCATCCCAAAAGCAAGCCTGGAATACACCTTTGGGGCCAGACTCCAGCCAGAGGCTGGGGCCTCTCCACCACTGAGTCATACCCCTTCTGTCTGCATGACTTCCATCACAAACTGCACATCAGCTGCTTCCTGGGCCGCGCGAGCTAATGACAACCCAGTTGGCACTCAGTCACTGTCCTTTTACAGAGCTCCATTCTGCTCCAAATGATGGCAAAGATTCAAACCACCCAAACAGACTCCAGCTCCTCTGCAGGGCAAGGCTTGCAGAGTTCTCAAAAGCGACCAGTGGTATCTTGAGTCTTGGTGCTTTCCTTGGTCAGGGGGAGAAAAAGACAGCATATGCTTTTTTCCTCTTCAAACACAAGCCCCACATCTCTTGAAGGACGGATCCCAGTTCCTCTTCACTGGAGTGTGGTGTGATGACCCCTGATAAGGCCTGATGGGCTAAGAAATTCGCCTCAGCCCCTGGAGGGATGCTCCTGGCCGAGGACAAAGGCTTTCAAACCAAAAGATTAACATGGGGTAGAGTGTTGTTTAAGGAATGGCATGGCCCCCCCTTTGCGATATCTTCTATGACTGCTCAAAGCAGCCACCTCCCCTCAGGCATCTGCATCACCATCACCCCCCCAATACATTGACTACTGGTCACAAAACCACACGAAGGAAAAAAAAAGGGTATAAAAGTGTTTGGAGTTTAAACTCCAGCAGAGAGAAGTGGGAGAGAAAAAAATGCCAGCCTCTGTGAGGGTAACTGCTGCAACTTGTCCTGCCTTCTCCTCCTCCTGGAACAATGTAAGAGGGTGAGACCATGTGCTTTCTATTTTTTTTCTAACTTTATTTCCTTAACTTTACTTTCCTCCTTTCTTACTTTGATTCTTACTTTATAAGCATTTCTTTTACTAAATGTGTTTTGCTATCTTAATACTAATAACAGTAACTTGCTTCACACTTTGCTATTTTATATTGGTTATTGCTTTTTGCTATTGTTACTTTATAAGACCAGCTCTGTTTCGCAACTACAGTAACTTGCTTTACTTTCAATGTGCAGTTTCTTTTCAACATGTATGTTGATAAGAAGCAGCTCTGCTCTTCCCTTTTGTTTTATGTCACAGAGAGAGTGGTGTGCAAGATATTTCATTGTCCTATGTTATTGACAGAGTGTCTGGATAAGTGTTTTAGGTGGCTGTGTTTTAGTTAGTTGTTCTTTGTTGCTGGTTTCTGTCTGTTGTGAAAATGGGATACATTGCTGTATTGTAACTTGAGTTTAGTGTGTTTGTCTCTGTAGAATGTGTTTGTGCTGGTTTCTTTTGGGGTCTTTTATTATCAATTAAATACAATCTTGCAGCTGAACTTTATCACCGGCAAAGCAGAACCCACAATAACTGTCACATATTTGTATTAATAAATGTTATTTCGGGAGCTGTTGTGAGAAAAGTTCTTTTTTGGCTTAAGTGTGGCTTCATATTAAAAGTCAGAAACCCTTCCAACCTGTGGGCTGTCAGTTAAAAGACAGACAGTGTTGGGGAACACAAGGCTCTGATTGTCTAGAAGCGCTTATTGCTAATAATTTTCTCCCTGGCTTAAGTGTGGTCCTCATATCAGGGGTTAGAAAACCTTCCAGCCTGTGTTCTGTCCTAGTTCAGCAGGCAGTGCTGGGTTCATAAGGCTCTAATTTTTCTGGAGGTGCTTATTGCTAATTTTTCTCCCTGGCTGAAGTGTGGCTTCATATCAGAGGTCAGAACCCCTTCCAACCTGTGGGCTGTTCGGTAGTTGGCAGACAGTGTTGGGGACATAAGGATCTGATTGTCTGGGAGCGCTTACAGCTAATAACTTTTAATTAATACAGTTAAGACTAGAAATCTTTGTATTTCTGTCTCCCTCCTCCCTTTCACGTGACACTAGAGTCAGGAACAGGAGTCCTCTTACAGGCAGGACAGAACAAGAGAGAAGTCAGGGCTAAACCTGCACTCAGTGAGCACCACACACACCCCCAGTACCACTGGTGTGGCTGGGGGAGGCTGTGTTAGTTCTGCCGCATCCGGGAAAGCAGGATGGGAAATGAAATCTCCTGCCTCATGGTACAGATATTGCAAACACAGGGTCTAATGAGCTCTTACCAGAAACACAGCAGGAAAGAGAAGAGAAGGAAAGGATAGCTCTACGTGAGTTAATTAATTTTTCTATTTTTTTCCCTCATTCTTGTCCTAAGCAGTCATGTTCCCCAAAGCACCAACAGATTACATCCAGCCATCAGATCAAAACTGCAGGAGCTTGGCTGAGCCAGTTTGATGACACCTTCTCCTGCTTTTACTACAACAGTACCAGTACCTGAGAAAAGAAGAGAATGTTTCTCTGGTCAAAGACATCTCCTTCAAAGATAGTCATACCTCAAAGTATGAAGCTGCCTTGAGGAATACTGGACAATGCTTAGCACAAATCCAAGAGCAGACTGCAAGCAAGAAGGGGAACACATATCTGATAGGTGCTATTGTAGGGGTGCATTTAGTCCTGTGTAGTTGATAAGAAATAGAACTACACTGGTCAATCAATGAGGAGGCTGGATGAAAAGTCAACTTCAGCAGCAAGTGTACAACCATCCATATTCTGAATGTATAGAATTTATATTGCAAATCCAGAGCATCCTATTCTCATTCAGATTGGGAAGATTAATTTTATGGTAATTCAACACAGTTAAAAGAACTCACTGGGGTTTTACTTACATGTAAGTATATTCCTTGAGGTTTATGCAAACTGATACACAAAGGCTCCTTCTGGTGGACTTCGGCAGCATTATCCAAGAGGTTGGAATGGAGCAGCTGCAGATCACCAAACCAAGTGTCCTGGATTCCACAGAAAATGAGAAGGTGATGCTGCAAAACTATCCAGGTACAGAACTATGTAGAAATAGTCCCTGCCTGAATGAAGGAAGGAAAACCAAATTATGGCAGGAAGTTATACCTTTGGAAGCACAAGAACAGGACAGAGATGAGGAAAGAGTAGCAAGGGAAATCTTCCCTGTTTCTTGTCCTCTGCAAAGCCCCAAAGTCCTTTCTGTTCTTGTCGCTTCCTTGGAAGTGAAGCTCTGTAGTGCTCTCCTTTTATACTTGTCTGAGCATCAGCCTTTCTTCCCCTAGAGTCTTTGGAGAGTTGGGTTGAGACATCTTAGATCTGATCAGAAAGCCATTGAAGGATCTCCCTCATTTCTTAGGAAACTGATGGGCTTTATTTTTAAAATGGAGCAGGACTACAGAAGGGCTCTGACCTTTTTCAGTTTCTGCTGTTGCTTAGCCAAGACTTCATTGCTGTAGGGCAGTGCTCTTCAGTTTTGCCATGGATACCCACTTGCTGCTTATTGCCACAACAGCAGATGAAACATCCCCCTTCGAAGCTGCACAGTTAAATAAGTTAGCTGGAGAGAGAGAGGGATCTACTGTGGGAACCGTTTGCTTTGTTAGTTTTACTAATGCTCAGTCTGGATGCTGGCCACCAGCGAGGCCGTGAACAGGAGCGGTGCTGGGAGATCTTGAGGGAAGCTGCATTCAGGGCCATTTGGTTTAGGTTATAGCAGGAAATTCTGCCTCTGGGCCCCTTGTCTCAGATTTTCTGCTTTGGTGCCCTGAACACACTATAACCATTGCTTAACCTGGAGCTGCTGCCACAACAAGAATTAAAAAATAAAAATTATCCTTCTTTGGGCCACTTGTAACAAAATAGTTGAGCAGAGGATGTTCCCAGTCAGGACTGATTTTTGAATAGACTTTTGCTCTGTAGGAATTTTCTAATAGGACTATTTCCCCTTCTGAAATATTTCAGAACTGAGTGAATTCTGTCTCCTTTTGCTGGCTACACTAGCTACACACAATCAGACCACCAGCTCTAGTGGGCAGAAAATGATCTGGTTTAGTGTGCAAGTAACCTGTATTAAAAGAACATAATAAGATGTCACATGGACATTGGTAACTCTGGGACTGAGAGAACAACCAAAGGAACACCTGACAAAAGGAACACTCTGCTGGACCACAAGCATATTTTTAAAATTGTGGCAAAAGTGTCATTAGAAGTCGAGTTCTACTTCTCCAAACCTTCCTGCCTTCCCACTTGATGTCCCTTTGCACAATTAAAGTTGTGTCTGTGCCATGACAAAGCACAAACTGAATCATGGTAACAGCTACAAGATTCCTGAAAAATAAAACAGAGGCTTGGGAGAGAAATTGCAGAGCTCATAACTGCTTGTAGGATCTTGCCACAGGAAAGCAGAGCCTTGGATATAAGTTTAGATTAAAATAAAGGCATAATATGGCCCATGAGACTAAGAGGCTGTGCCATCACATTGCTCATACACCTGCGACTGCCAACAAGGACTTGTGCTTTTTCTTTTGCCACCACCACCATTTCCTATGAGTTCCTTGGAGAGGCTCAGCACAGGAGGTCATCACCTTTTCTTCCATATGCCCTTGAGCAGGTCATGCATGTCAGAGGGGAAGAGTGAACCACCTGTTTGGGACCAGGAGGGACCACGTCAGCAAGGAAAGGTGCCTTAGTGGAGCAGCGGTGAACACATTCTGCAGCCACCTTGAGTGGTCACACCTACATTTATTGGTACTCTTTACTCTGCTCTTGTGGGGAATTTCTCCTCCATGATCTACAATGTGCTGTTTATCCAGGTGTAAGTCCTGGGAGCTGTGTGTGTACAGACTCTACCCAGCCTTTGCAAAGCCCTCTGGGGAGCTGGGATGACACTGCACCAGGGACACAGCCGATGTATCCAGGCCTGCCAGCTGGGGATTGTCACAGTCTGACAGCAGGGAGCTGGGCTGGCTTTCTGAGCAATGAAAATACTGCCCTTGATTAGGATGGTGGCTTGTTTTCTGGCATTGTTGGCATCTCTGCCAAATAGTTTTGTCATCGTCAGTATTGTAATGTCTTGGCCTGGGGCAGTGGTAACCCTTGCCTTTCTGGTGACCCTGGGGATGATGCTCTTTGGCCTGTTAGTGAATGACTAATGAAAAGTGCAGATCTTCATATTGCAACTAAATTATGCAACAAATCCAGGAAACCCTTCACTAGCTGATCTCAGTTTCTTCTTTACTTTGTAGAAGGCAGGAAAGGGATGATAAAGGGTTAGAAACAGAAAAGTAACAGGACAAAGCAAACAACCCATGTTAGTTTCTGAGACCAAAGTTTCTACCTAGATTTTCTACCACAACTCCTGCATTGACAGTAAATGATGAGGAACAGAAACTATAAGATAAAGAGAGGCCCAGCAAACATTTTCCTCCTAGGACTCATCAGGTGATGTCAGAAGAACATTAAATATGTAGGCCAAAATACTGCCCATTTCTTCAAATTTGATACCATGCAGGGAGATTCTCCTCAGGAACAGGCTCAGGTATCCCCATATCTGAAAGGCAGAGTTTGGGGAGAAGTGAAAGATAAAGAGATAAAACCTCTTGTCATGACCTGCTAAATGCAACCTCAAGAAAAGATACTGTTCTTTCCTGAATTCCTGCACAGAAAATCTTGTCCTATCTCTCTCAGGCTGGGATTTAATTATCAAAAGGGTTTTCCTCCATTACAAAGGGGTTTTTTTTAGAAAAAAACATTCCATTTGAGCCAAACTGCAAAACTTACATCTCAAAATAGTTGAAAAAATATTTTTGCTATTTCAATTTTATGTTGCACTTTGGGAAAATATTAATTGTAACTTCATACTTTTGTTAGCATTTTGAAAAACATAAAACTACATTTGAAAATGAGCAAGAAATCATTTAATGTTCTTTCAAGGAAGGAAATTCACTTCAGGCACTTTGAAAAAGCATTAATAATTTTTTTTTCAAATCTTTGTGGAGCTGTTATGATAAAACTAAGTGGTATTTTCTGATTTAAAAAAAGAAAACGCCAGAAGGCTTCTAATAATCTTTGCCAGAACTGCCAGGGCCACATCCCATGACCTTTTCATGGGAGTGCACGTGACCCTGGTAGTACAAACTGAGCAGGAACTGTCCACTCACTCCAACCAGGGAATAGGACACAGAACAACATTAAACAAGATGTCTCAGCTCTGGGACATACAACACAGTTGTATGGACATAACAGGCATTCTTAGCAGTGAAAGAAAAGTGACTCCAGAGCTGGAGCACATGGATGGCATTGGGTCAGACCTCAGCTAGGCCCTTTTATCCAGCTTTGCACAGGTAAGCACACCCAGGGCTCACCCATGGGTCACTTTTTAACCTGATGGTCCTTTTCTGCAGGTTCCTGTACTTTGGACGTTACTAATATAGAATCCTCTGTCATGTCACATCCAATGAGATAAATAATTCACCTGCTGTAATATCACCCTTCCAACTGTGATACTTTTTGAAGATAGGTAATGCCCACAAGGAACCTGGCCAAGTGCAGAATACCATACACACACAAATATTGGCATGGTATGTAGTTAACCTTCTTCAAAGGTTGTGTTAGAAACTCTTGGAGCCTTCTAGTTACCATGTCTACTCTATTCAAACACAAAGCAGCAAAGATTCGTTGCAGTGGCTCTGAACAGGGCAGGAACACAATTGAAATGTCAGGACAACAAACCAACATATATCAGCACTGGATACAGAAGGTATATCCATGGAGCCTGGAAAGGTATTTGAAAAGAGAAACACAGTTACCTGGACTGAAATCTGAATGATTCCAGCTTCTACATGATCTCAAAATGCTCAAAATGGGCCTTTTAACAAAAAAAAGTAGTTATGATGGTGCCACAAGTGTAAAGGTCAAAGCTCACTTGGGTAATGCCATCCAGTTCCCGACAGTCCTACACCCACATCCAACTGGCTTGAGCATCACAGTCATTGCTGATGAGGAAAAGCATCAACAGCTCAACTCAACAGGCAGTTGCCAGCAACACGATGTCCCCAACATTGCAACAGGACAATGACATCAGCTGAACATGACAAGTGAAACAAAGGCAGGCCATTTCCTGCTAAATCACACGGACCAGTTCCTAACTACATCATGCTTTTAGTTAGTGGATAAGCACATAGAGAACAGTGTAAGACAATAAAGAGGGCATGTATTACATGCATTTTCAGAAGGACACAAAGGCTGGCAGATCAGTTGATCTGTGTTTTTGAAGTCAAGCTCGTGAATGAAGTGTATGGATCAGTACTAAACCAGGAAACCCATTCTGCTTCTTAGACTATGATTTTCCTTTTGCCAGCCTGGGGGTGCCAAGGCCAGTACTACCTTAAAGGACATTTTCACCAACCTAAAAGAATTAAAAACAGCTCTTCTGATGCCTTACCAGATGGGCAGTCATGACAGAACTGTCCATGAAGATAAGGAGGCCTATTAAGAGTAAGGTACTAGCAAGGAGGTTACTACTGGTGGACAATTCCCTGGGCCAAGCAACGTTCAGAATAGTTTGGAGAGTTCCATCATCGCTCTCATCTCCCTGCTGCTGTTGGCAGGACCACCAAAGAAAGATGACCTCAACCATTGTGAAAGACACAGGTCAGCATTACAGAACAGCTCCAACTGCATCACACAGCCTATGGCTGAACAAAAGCTCCATAGGAGAAGGGTTCAATGAAAAAGGTTTTGCTAAGCTGTTCTCTTTAAATAGACCTCTCCCATCTTTCTGTGGTTTTGTGAAAACCTGTTTCAATCCAGTGAATGGAATGCTACATGCTCATGTTTGAAGTCTGACAACATTCAACAGATGTAAATGTTGCTCTTTATAATTATATAGATACTGTTCCATAATTAAACATTAATGCTTAAACAACCAGCTACTGTCTGCAACCCTGCTGCTACAGACCAGGAATGAACATTATGTAGAAAAGGGAAACCTCCAAGGAAAAGAGTCAGGTATCTGCAGAAAGCAATTACTTGTCAGTAAATGATACCTGAGTCCATATAAATCCCACTCTGTGTTACAGCATGAGCATGGCAAAGAGCTTTCCTTCCAAAGAAAAAAAGATTGTAAAGATTGTACTTGAATTCTATTTTTAGTTGTTTGAGAATAGTTTAGTACTGCATTATCTGTGCCCTTTATGAGTACAGTAATCATGGTCTATTCTAAACAAAATGTGCCTCCCTTTTTTGTAGATTAGTAGTTACTTGCATTTTAGTCTGGCAGAAGAAGGTGACTGAACCAACTGCCAGTGGGTCAGAAAAGGACATTTGAACCTTTCTGACACAACTGGAAGTACCTTTAAACGGGTTGAGGAAAATCACTGGAGTTTTGCTTTGTAATGTTTGAAGGAACTGAACATCACTCCCCTTATCTGGTCCAGTGAACCAACAATCTCCATTTAAGAAACATTAATGACAGAATGCATTCCATGTCAAACTACAAAGCATTTGTTCATACACCATCAAGGAGAGACTTAGCTGAACAGGGTATTTAACATGCAGTTTCCAGTATGTTTCTGTTGCTACAACGAACCCATAGCTAGATATCAGGATATCCACACCTCACATATATAAATCAGTTATTGCCTGCAAAAGATACACTGGGCAGTAAAGGGTAAACTTTCCCTAAGCACAGTTAAGAGTATTACCTTAATCTTTTATCTAGGCCTGCTTTTCAGTGGCACTTGATACAGGAGCTGTGCCAAACACTTCCTTGAATACATAAAGCCAGAGATTGAGTTACACAGGGTTGAAGATCTATGCCACTAGTAAGACAAAAGCTCCTATATTACCTGGCACATGCCTGCTAAATTATTGAAGTGTCTCTTCAAACTGAATATATTCACTGGATAATTAGTCAACAGAAGAAAACGGTCTCTCTTTACAAAGCTAATGTTGACAGGTACTGTATCTTTTGTGCTCTGTAACAAAAAGCATTTGCAGAACTGATGCAACACAAACATTTGGAATTACTCGTCAATGCAAGTGTTCCCAAGGCACGTGGTGGTCCCCTTTGTGATGCTGCCTCAGTCTCACGTTACCTTACAACCAAGTCCCAAACAGTGTGAATGGCTTTTAACGAATGTGGCACCCTCCCCATTTCAGAAGTAGGTAAGTGCTACAAACACATGAAAGTTTGTTTTGCATTTGAGGAAGGAGCAGCTCAGAGTGGCAGGTACCAGCCTGACCCGATGCTGTGCTCACCTCTCTCAGGTGGGACCTACCTGGGGTCGTGCAGACAAGGCACTGCCACTCTTAACTCCTCGTGCTCATAGCTGATATCCCAGTGTGTCACTCCCGGGGCTGTTCTCATTGGCTTGTTTCCTGCTGAGAGCAGGAGGATGGGCCCTGCACTGCCTGTGTATAAACCTAAGCTTACCGGGAAATATGAATAGGTGGTTTTCAGCTGTTTGAACATAAGCTGCAGGACAAAGTACACAGTTCTACCAACTCCATCTCACAGCCTGAGGTGTGAAAGACAATATTCTGTCAATGCAGATACTACTGGGTTTTTTTTCTTTTAAGTTATGCCTGTTACACCTGACACAAAAGGGACAGACAGTGTTTTTAGGGATCTTTGTCAGAATGAAGACAGCACTAAATTGTAGGTACAGTTAAAGCTTTCTTAAAGAAGCTATTATGATTAGCATAGCACAGAATTTATGACTACTATGGCACAGGATTTCTACAAGAAAAATCAATATAGTATCTGTAAGTAGAATAATGCAGAATTTATAATACAAATTATGATTTCTTATCACCTTGGCTCTCTGCAGATAGGAGGATCTTAGTACACATAATAGAGACTTGAAAATCATGTCATAGTCACTCACTCAATCCTGAGGAAGCAGAGGATGGCGGAGACATCTGTGGCCACAGGGGGTCCAGAACTAGTTTGAGTTCAAGTTCTCCACTTAAGATTTCTAACTCCCCGATTTTATGGACAGTGCTCTGGGTGCTGTTACACCTCCCTGTTCTGTAATGGGATCATTAACAGCACCGGGCTGGCCGGGTGCCTGGGACCTTCAAGGCCAGCAAGGAAGGGAGTAACCGGCCTGGAGCCCAGGAATCTTGGGGCCAGCAGGGAGGGTAAGAAGAAATATGTGTGGCTGACTTGGTTCACAGGACCTTCAGGGCCCGATAGTGAGGAAAGGGGAACAAACAGATGACAAATAACCGTACTTTGCATTGCAGCACACGTGCAGCAGCACTGCCAGCTCCACACAGAGCTCCAGCGGAGCCCAGCGCCGCAGCCCGGGCTGCAGGGAGAGCGTTCCTCAGGAGCCACCAGCACTGCCATCGCCTGGCACGGCAGCAGATTTACAGCAACGGCTTGAAACTCGAGCATTTTGTGCGTTCTGCAGCTGCTGGTGTAGGGAATATCATCAGGAGGTTGTTTCTGTTCTGAATTTGTTCCGTCCACTGCTGTGTGCTGCAGAACCAAGGAATGATTCTCACCTGGCTGGTAAAGCTGAACAACCCAGGGGAAATGTTTTGCACAGTTCACCTCTATCAAAGACTCTTGAAAGAAGTTCAATTACCCCAGACTGCAAATGACACTTAGCCAATCTGGAGACATAAAATCATAAGAGCATTTCATTGTGCTCTGGTTCATCTCTACAAACAAAGTAGAAAAACCAAATCAGAAATAAGTGGTTTCTATGATTTCAAAGACAGTGTGAACCTTGTGATAGAGTTTGACACAATTTGTCCAAACACCACATCTGCAGACAGCACTTCTTCACAATTAAATTGAACCAGGCCTAAGCAAGTTTTACTGAAATGCCCCTCATAAACCTACCCCCAGCTCGATCTCAAATCCCTGTCTCTGGAGAACAACTCAAACTGACCCGTTTCCTGGCCTAGGTGCTAAGCTGGAGTACTCACCAATTCAGTATTGCATTTCCTCTGACAGATGGTGAATTAAGACACTGCCTGCCTGCCATTGTGCAAACATGTCTGGTTTTATTTGTGAAAGGCTTCAGCAGACAAACTTTGCAAGTGCTTAGTTTTCTGAAATATACTTCATTAAACCAACCTGCAAAATCACTCACACATGAGAGTAGCAGGAGGAAGCTCATCTGAAAGTACTGTAAAATGTTCCTATTTTGAGGGCTTAGCTGAGTTGCTCTTTATGCCAGAGCTTATTTTCCTGCAATAAAACACAAGAATTGAGAGCAAATTTTCAAGAAACTAATTGAAATAGGCATCTTACATTCTTCACTAGTTTTTTGGACAGGTCACTGCCACAGAATAGCAAGTTAATACATTTCCAGAAATGCACCAACACTTAGTACTGTGTGTGAATAAGCTCTCACTTATGTTTGATGCTTGAAGGGATGCAGCTGTGTGTACTTTACAACCTCACAATAATTCCAGGGAGGAGTAAATTGCCAATGTGTTCTCTTAACTTGGGTAATGGAAAACAAATCAGTTCAAAGTGTGACTCTCTCCTCACAGTTGGATGAATCTAATATGCACAGCAACATAATGGAAAATATGCCCTTCTAAAATTAGTTTGAACAAGTAGCAAGTGATGACTAAATAATTCTGAAGCCTCACTGACAAAGAAATCGAGTCCAGCAGGAGAGTAACTACTCAACATATCAACACCTAACATGCTACAAAACAAGATTTAGCAGCGCTGGCTTTCATGTCCACTTAAGTAGGTTCAACTCCATGGATCCCATGGAAATGCACCTGCTGAACTAATCTATCTTCTCTCACTCATTCAAGTTGTTGTCAAGTATTTAAACTAAAAATACCAGATCTTCTAAAACAAAAAACAATGATACATTCCATTCTTCCCTGTTTACACCAGTGGGAGTTCTGCACACATCAACGATCACAATCCACTTAAGTCTTGAGCCTGCAGTTGCCTGGTGGTATTCACTTGCCTGGAAAGATGTGCTAACAACCAAAAATTGCTGCAAAACAATCACAAACTTAGGGAAAAGAGTCAACAGAAAAGGAAAGAATGTTTGAGGAAATGACCAGCTACTGATACAAGTGCTGGGAACTTTTTCCTATCTTAAAGAAAACAAATAGTCCATGAATGTGAAATCTAAACCCATGGAATACATACGGGAAACAAGAAAAAATGATCTTGAGAAATGAAACATGGAAGAGATTATCCCAAAACAACAGCAGAGTATGTAGCATGGACTTTGCTCTGTGCCAAACAAGAAATATCCACTCAACAAAAACTGATTTAACACTGTACAGGGAAGAGTCTGAAGTGAAAGGACAGCAGGGTGGAGAATTTCAAGAGTGATTCATTTGTATTGAAGACAAGTTGTCAGGTGTTCAGTTGTTTAAATACGAAGGGCCTTGATTCATTCTCAGAAAATAAAAAGACCTTTCACATCAGTTCTCCCAATTCTTTGACACAAACCCACAGGAATCATTCACAGTGAAACAGCAATTGGAAAATGCATTTGATTCCCAGCTCAAGCAGCTGGAGGAAAAGGACCTGATTTTCAGAAAACGCCTCTGATTACAGTGGTTTTAGAGGTCAACACACCACCTTGCCCATGTTATTGTAACAGAACTTTTGAATATAAAAAAGCATTTAGCAAAAATTTTATTTGAAATGCAGCAGGAATCCATAACCATAAGCCTTAAAACATAACAGTTTTACAGAGATTTTGTACAATATGACATTTATTTCTATACATGCGCCCCCCTTTTAATTCAGTCATTATCAAACAAAACATAGCCAGGAATAATAAGCATTCACTTCTAGAAAGAAAACTTTGGCATGTATACAACTGACTAGCTAAAAGTAAACAGTGGTAGATTCAAGTCAGAGAGAGACCCACTTGCTTTGTTTCACAGCATTTTTGATCAGGATGAAGCTCTCTAGTTAATACAAAAATTACTGTCTCCTTCAGTCCTGAACAGCCTGTGACAGGACAGAACCACAGTTAATTACAAGACCAACTTTTAACTCTAAAAAAGTGTCAATTTCATACCAGTTTAGGTCACAAGAATTTTGCACACATTGGTTTGGTCATGAATAAAATCTTTAATGGTTTTCTTATGTTACTGAACTCTGTTACTGAACATTTTAACACTTGGCACCACTGGCAGCTTCTCCTTTGAACTAGAATAAACATGAGTGGCTCAAAGTTTGTGACCTTTGCTGAAGTGTTAGAAAAAACTAAACTAAAGTTTGCACTGGGCCCATCTTTGTCTTGAGTTTCTGTCACTGCTGTTGGCCCCTTACATACCTTCTTATTCAACTAAAAAAGGAGGGAAAACAATTGGCAAGGCATTTTTTCTGGCATACAGCAGAGGATGCTTCCATTTTAAAAAACAGAAAGCAATAAAGGAGCCCTGAATTATTAATAGGAAAAAAAAGCCCCCTTTGAGAATTACTGGTGATTCTTCAAGTACTTACAAAAAATACAGTATTTATACAGCTTCTCCAGAACTATTATAATTAACAAATTTTAATGTAGTACTAACAAAATAAATCCATAGATACAAATGGTTGCACTCCAACGCAGGAATATCCACCCAGATGTTGATTTTGCTGCAATTTCATTATTGCTGTGGAACAGAGAGTGGTTAACTCATGTCATTACAAGCCTCTCTTTCTTACACACTTCAGAGTATCTAATCTGAAAAATGTCCTCCAGCAAGTCAGATTACATGTAATACAATTTTTACAGTTCCTGCTAAATGTTTGTGATCCAAAGTCGACTGACTGTGGTGCAGTAGGGCACAAAAGGCAGAAGAGCAGAGGCAGGAACAGCAGAACAAGTAGAGTATCACAAGTCAGACTCTACTTCTTATTCCTGGGCTTTAGCTCTTCTGCTGCATTTCGCAGAAAAATGTAGTTTTTCTTCTGTGGATTATAGAATTCATGACCCTGAAAAGAAAAAAATTCTCTTTTTAGTCTCTTCAAACGAGAAATATCAGCATTACCTTAAAATTTAAGAAAATGGATATTCCATTAGTTTGGTTTCTTAAGGTTTAATTTTAAAGCCTTTAAGATGAGATATTGGACCACAGCAGTGGATTAGAAAGAGCTTACTATAAATAAGCAATTATAAGAACTGTGCATATAAAGTAATATTTAAGGGATGTTTATACATTTTTAAAATGTAAAAAAAAAATGAGCACATATGTCTGAAGTTTTACTTTACAGATGCAGCATAAGAACTCAACATGATTTTTTTAAAACCTTCAATGGCCATTCAGCTTTACTTTATATTTTCTGTCTTTCAAATGACACAAGGTCACATCTTTTCAAAGTGAAGCCCAAGTTCCACAGGCAACTGCAAAACGATCTGTTCCCCAAGTGCAGATGCAAATATCTCTTTTGCATATTGGCATTATTTGCATACACATTACCAGCTCAATGCCCAAGTATCCAAATCAGGGAGAGTAACCACTAATAATGGGATGCAGGTTGGAAATTACCAACGCTATGGACAGAAATGGTTCTGGGAAGGAAGTTTAGTACTTAACACCTACTGGTTTTACTACTTAATATTGGTTTACAGATGTGAAAGATATCCTGGTCCATCTCTAGCACTGCAGTGAAGAATTTATCTTTCCTGGCATCAATGAGTTATCTTACTTTGGAAAGAAGACTAGATACAATCCAATCAATTAAAATTTTCCTTTTTTATAGCACGTAATTGAGTTAATCTGTGTGATTTCTGCATTCATTTCAGTCAAAACCACAAGGAATATTGTCCTCAAAGCACCATGAAAATCAGTTACATTTCAACCTTGCTACTCTCTCTTCTTAAACTATTAAGAAGTACTGATTTTCCACTTATTTGGTGTGATTCTCTTTAATCTATATTGTTAAGTTTGGAAGAGAAACACATAAATAAGCACCACCAAAAAGCCTCATTAAGTGGTAGTAAAAATTCAGCACAGGGCATTCAAACATGGGGGTGTTTATAATCACAGTTAAGAGCTTTTCTTCCCTCCCAAGCAGCAGAGCTGTGCATTTCAAAGAGATCTGTGGGAACCTGTTAGGGTTCCACATTGCCCCAGGACACTGCCCAGGGCAGAGTGTGTGTGAGCAACCACTTCTGAATCATGGAATTTACATTCTGCTCATCCACATTTGCAGAACAGCACCATTTAGCAATCATGTCCAGCTGAAGCTAAAACTCCAAGAATGTACAAGTTCAGTGTTAAACTTCATCAGGTGTGCAAGTATGAAGACGAGCCCAAGCCCTTCTCACCTTTGACCAATCATAACTGGAAGCATATGCAAATATATTGCCATTATGGTTGAAACAACAAGCAGATATTGGCTGGTCAAGCTGTTCCGAGGTTTTTAGCTTTGTCCGTGCATCTTTATCCCAAAAGCTGAATCTCCCATCAGATCCCACTGTTGCAAGAGTACCATGGACAGGGTGAAATGCTATCCCATTTACCTGCACAATCACAAAAGATACCATGTAAAACACCTCTCATATGAACAACTGAACACTCACAAGAGATGTGCTAAAGCCTTGAAAGAGTAAATACACAGGAAAAAGAAATTTCAACTAGACAGAGCTCTTAATTTTATAGAATGTCTTCAGATAAATTTTTGGAGAAAAAAACAACCAACAAAAATACCAAAGCAACAAGAAAAACATTACTTTTTTTTAGTACCTAAAAATTCAATGCATAATGGCATTACACCACTACATTAAGTTTTGTTTCAGTATCTGCAAAATTAACAACTGTCAACTCCATTTGTTGGTGATTTAATGAAAGGCTGATCTGGTACTTATTTTATGGGAAGTACAAAAATTTGCCTTTCCTCTTACATTAGGACTGTAACAGGTCTTCAAACACATGTCTATGACAATTTTAGGCAAGATAAAAGGTTAAGGAGAACAAGGAATTCAGAGCCAATTTTACATTAGGAGTGTAAACTCTACATATGACACAGAGGCACATGTTGAATACTCACAGCATAGATGTCCTGAGGTGCTGATGTGTTTGTTCCATTTGAGCGATGGCATTTAAAAGTGAAATTATCTTTTGCACTGGGAGGGAAGTAAAAAAAGGAATTAAAAATACTTTTTTATATTCCTTATTTTGAACTGAGCAATACAGAAAGGATGTTTTATTAAATACTTACGGATTTGGGGGGTTGATATAATGAATAGCCACTCTTCCTTCAATACTTCCAAGGGCAAATCCGGTTGGTTTGTTCACTTTATCTTTAAAAATAGCGACACAGCGATGCTAAATTTGAGAAAGATATAAAGGTGTTTTAGACAGAAACTTCTTTTCCACAGAGACACAAAACATCACAGACATCAAAGTGAAGCAAAACTACAAACAAGATTCAGATATAGGTCAAATTCTGTTGAGAATTTGGGCCACAGTATCTGAATTTCTAAATCCTTGTGAAGATCAGCAATAGATCAATGGCAGACCAGGTCATGTGCCATACTAAGAAAACTTGGCTTTGAAAAAGTGCTTGTTTTTACCAAAAAATGTCAAGCCCAGAATGTCAACAACCTGTAGAAATACACTCATAATAAATACTATCATTTACCTGGTGTTTAAGAGGAGATTCTATTCTTCTGAATTCAGAAGGCTGGTTCTCTAACTGATAAACTATCAAACCCCTTTCTGCAGTGGCCACAGCTGCCATAGGATGAACCTGGATAAGGTTGGAGAACAGGTTGGAAGAGAGACACCTGTGTTAACAGCATAGCAGAGAACTCTGTTACTTCACAGAAAACCCTGATGAACTTAAAGGAATTAGGAGGGAGGGAAATGGGAAGAATAGAAAGAAAAAAGTTCATTTGTAGACATATCTTCAAACTTAACAAGTCAGTTTTTCCCTGCTACTGTGAAATTAAAACATGCCAAAAATCTAATTATTAGCTGACCCTTCCAATGTTAAGTGTGACAGTGATATAAAAACTTGTCCAGAGCTAAAGGTCAGTCCTAGTGCTGATTTAGTTTTGTAATGGTAAAAGAACACTAAGTGTGTATGAAAATCCCCATTTTCCAGAGCCTCACGAAGATGATCAGATTATGTTCTACTGCTAAAATCAGAGATCAAATACTAACAGTATTCAATACTACCCCAGAGAAGCCCCCAAACCTGCCATTTATTCCTACTCCCAGTTATCCCACTGACACCAGTTTCCTGGATCTCCTGGCTTACCACATCTGCACAGTAACATCTTTCAGGGAGCTGCAGTGTCATCATAGGTGTTGGTGAGCGGGTATCCCAGAACTGATGGGAACAGAAAAACAAACAAACTTACACTGGGAGCTGAGGGTATACTCTTTAAATTAATTCAGTAAAAATAATATAATTGGCACAAGTTGTTTACTCTTGTCTATTGTCAGAACAGTGCAACTCTCTGTGAAGTGAGGCCTTTCCACTAATCATTAGCATTTAATAAAATATTTTCACTTCACATAAATAGTTTCATACACAGATTACTATCACACTTTGTGCCCATTTGTTCAGGTAAAAATCATACCTTCAGAGTTTTATCCCAGCTTCCTGTCATCACACAGCTGTAATTTGGTGCTTTAATCCAGTGGATAGTCTTCACAGGAGCATCATGCTGACAAACAAATGACAAACACATACAATTACTACTATAACAGGCTGTGTTTCTTGTTTATGCTCCTCATATTTTTGTATTTATTTACACTTTTTATCCATTCAAGGAAAGTGATCCATGATTTTAGTCATAGCAGTCAGGATAAAAGTTTATCATGACCTTTGACATGTTTGTGCTGTAAAATCACTCACATAAATAAAAAGGTTCCTGACACAAAGGACTACAACCAAATCAACCTACAGCAGAAATATAAATTATGAACAGCAGGGCTTTATTTTTAAAGGATATTATCCACCACGCTAAAACCAACACTTTTTAATGCATATTACATTAAACTAACAAAAACCTGAGCTTCTGGCAACAGCTACAAAAAACAAGCCAATGTTAATTACACCAACAAGATTTTAAAATAAAGGTTGAGAATTTGAATTTTATCACCTCAAATAAGATACAAGCAGCAATCATTAAAGGGACTCTCCTTAAATTACAGAACTGGTAACTCTTTTAAGTCATCCTAACTACATGTTCTATCAACAGATATTAACTTCTAAATTAAGAATGTAAATTATGATCCCTGTTACTGCTGCATCTGAAAATTGGCATTTGTGACAGTGAATTCAATAATATGTGAACATTTTTCCCCTCTAATGCAGCAGGGTGACTTAGTGAGAACCACTGCAGCAATGGAAAGAGTTCTCTAAAGTAAAACAGGTGCACAGGTTATTCCTATCACTTTGATCACCTATTCAGGTGCACTTCACTCTCTCTAAAATACAAAAATGCTACAAGAAGTAGATTTTAATAAAAAATGGAAAAGGAAAAAGAACCACCTAATAGTTTGCGGCTTGCTTACTTACTTGTGCAATCTGAATTGCTTGATTACTGTTGAGATCCCACATTTTGGCAGTTTTATCACAGGAAGCAGTAAATACTTTACTCCCATCCTAAAAAACAAGAATAAGACCAAGGGATTCACTGGCTCTATTATGAAGTATCTATGAGAAAACTGCCCAATCTTAGTCTCTTCTAGTAATAGTGTAACATCAATATAACACATACTGGGACTGCAAAACAAAGAAACAAAAATGAAAACTTATTTATCACTGGATGTCACAAAAAAAGATAGGTTTTATTTAGCTTTAAATACATTCTTAACTTTTAAACCCACTTTTAACCTTCTTAAGGCCATGTCAGTCTATCCCATCAGGACACACTTAGCACAAATTCACAGCAATGGAAGGCCACACAATAACCATGGGCTGTATCTACACGTGGCACTCATCTGCCTGAAAACCACATCCCAATTTATTCCGAGTTTTGGTAAAAATTGTGTATTTGTTTTTAAATACGAACATACATCACTCCAGCAGGCATCTAGTACAGGCCCTGTGTGCATCTGCTGAGCCTTTGGAATTGTCTGTCCATTATCCTGAACTTCCCAGCAGCGAACCTGTAACAGGAGAAGAGATGTAACATAGTAACATGAACTTAAGAGACTCATCTTGAACATCCCAGCCATAGTTTATCCAGTGGAAAATGTGATTATAAACACCCAGGTTTGTAGTCTTTTTCAGAATTAGCAAAACCCTATTTCCTCTGACTATGTTCCTTTCACCTGTGCAGCCAAAACTCAGCCCCAGACCTTCAACTTCACCTCAGGAGTACCTTAAGAACATGTAACACCTCACCATGCTGTCCTGCCCAGAATCCTGAACCCTCAGCTGGGCAGAAGCTGCTTGCTGCAGGCCACCAGCCAGCAGATCAAGCACAACAGTTAAAAAACATGCCCACATTTGTCTTCCCTCCCTACTTTTGCCACCCGGGATCTTGCCCTGCAATCCAAAAAATCTTCAGTAACGTTGCATGAACTTAAATCTTTTTGAGACTACACTATCAAACTGGTTGCTTTACCAGCTTTGTCAAACTCAGTGCCTTGGTACCAGACACCAATTTCACAGTTCTTCAACAATTTATATTTTCAGGTGCCCTGGCACAAGTTTTTAGGATCCCCTTTTGCAGTTTAGGCACCAATGCTCCCACTTTATCCACTGTGAGTACTCACATCATTGGCCCACGATCCTGCAATGAGGAAATTACCCGGCAGCGTTGGTGGACTGAATGCCAAACAAGAGATGCTGTCATCAGGTGGAGATGTAACCTCGATGTCCTACAAAGGACAGGACACAAAAGAAAATTTGCCACATTTACTGAGATCTTATTCCTCCTCCAGGGCAGGTTCCGAGGCAGTGCCGTGCCACACCAGCACCCAGCGCAGCCCAGCGGTGCCCAGGGGGCTGACACACGCACCTTCATGGGGTTGTGGTTATCTGCGGTGGTGCTGCCGAACATGCTGGTGCCGCCGGCGCCGAACCCCGACGTGGATCCGAACAGGCTCATCTTTGCTCTGCAAACAAGGGAAAGGCTCAGGGAGCCCTGCAAGACCCTCACCAAAGCCCTGCAAGGCCCTCTGGGGCGTCTCACCGCAGCCAGTACTCCAGCACGGCCCTGGGAAGCACTCGGGGAAATGTACATATGGCCAGACTTCGGGAACGAAGTTTTGGGAAGGGCTCTCCCCACATGGGTGTGCCCTTCCAGCCTGCGCAGTGGATTTTTTAGGTGAGGCACAGCGTGCACAGAACTGGTCCCACCGTTTAAGTCCTGAGGTCCATCTGCCACGGCCGAACCGAGCCTGGACGGTGACAGTGAAGTCCTCAGGACTAGAACCTACAGCCCTCGGTATTCCCATCATCCAAGTACTAACCGGTGCAGACCCTGCTTAGCTTCCGAGATCTGACGGGATCGGGCGTCAGGGAGGCATTTAACTGCCTGCGGGGATATGCAGACACCCCATTAACCACCTCCCGCGTGGCCGCTCTGACGGGATCCCCCTCGGGCCGTCCCCTGGCGAGAGCCAACCCCGCCGTGCCCCTCGCTGGCCCTGGGCCCGCCCCACGTTGCTGCCCCTCCGCCTCACGGCCCGCCCGGGGGTCTCTGCCCACCCACCCGGCACCAAGGCCGCGCCGCTGCGCGGGGTGCCGCTCCCCTCCGGCGGAAGGCGGAGCGGCCCCTGGGGTCCCGCAGGAGGTCGGAAGGGTGCGGGGGGCAGTGGAAGGTCGGGAGGGATGCGGGGGACAACGGGAGCTCCCGCAGGGTGCGGGGCCCGCGGAGACCCACCGGCGGTGCGGGCCCGCCCGGCCCGGAGCCCTCAGCGACGCGGGACGGCCGCGCCTCCTGCGCAGGCGCCGAGGGCGGGGCCGCGGCTGCGCACTGGGCGGGGGCGGGGCCTTACCGGAGAAGAGTCGGGTCGGGTGTGAGGGAGAGGAGTGGGATGTCAGGGAAAGACTCTTCCATCAGGGGGTGGTGGGCACTGAACAGGCGCCCCAGGGTTTGGGCACGGCCCCAAGACTGCCAGAGCTCCAGGAGCGTTTGAGTGATGCTCTGCGACACAGGATGTGACTCCTGGGGATGGGCATGCGCAGGGCCGGGGTTGGGCTCAATCCTCGTGTGTCTCTTCCCACTCGGCATATCCTGGGATTGGGTCTCCTGCTCCAGTCAAACAACACTAACCCTTAAGAACTGCCCCAGCTATTTCGAAAACTCATTCTCGTGAGGGTAAATCCTTCCTCGAGGCCGCGCACCTGCCCTGGCCCTCCTGACAGGGACCTTCCCGCTGTTCCCTGGTCTGACCTGGAGACCAGCCCTGCCTGTCAGTGCCATTGTGCAGTAAATAAAAAATATATCAATTCGAATTGAAGGCTGGTGGAACAGCAGTAAAAGCCCGCACTAGATAAATCTACTGTCTGTCATATCTGTGCTGGCGACTGTAGTGCTGATTTGGAGGGATTCTCAATCTGGCCTCACATAAAAATTAGTGTACACTTTAATCACAGTTTTCTGTCCCTTTTTACTGGTTTAGAGCCAACTAAATAAATAAAATGAACAAGGGATTCTGCTATGATGTGCATCATTAACAGGATTGTTTATTAAATTCTTAATCAGTAACATCTGCTTTCTTACTTATTCCTTTAGGACAAACAGTAACTTGGTTGCTGGAACGTTTATAGCTGCTTGAGAGATGCAGTAATAAAGAATTAGAATCTGACTTTTTGGTCTGAATTCACAGTGAACATGAAACCCCAAAATGATGTACTTAAAATAATACCCAACAGGAGACGTGCAATAAATTCTTGACAAAGTCACTCCTCTCAAACATAAAAACCTTGGTACAGCATCATCTTGTGCTTTAAGACAGGGCAAAGCAATTCCTGGATACATTTTTGAAGTTAACATTTTTCTGGCGAGAAAGAACATATTTTGTTACCTTTTCTTTGTGTACTATTGCATTTGGCACTTTTACACTACAGAAACCACAGAATGGAAGCAAGAGTATTCTGCAAAAAATCATAATTTCTAGTATGGTTTGAAAGAAAAAGAGGAAATTATAATCTAGATACAGTGATAAAGAAAATTAACAAGAAGCTCACAGATACTCCTCTGTCTCTGCAGGGTTTTTTCTAAGAGTAGTCAACAAAACAAATCAATATATAGAAAAACATTTCATTTACAAAAGAAGGTTCACAGCCATCCACCAAATTGCAGTTTGTTTGGTAAATAGACTCTGGAAAGGTAATCTTGTGAGAGAGAAGTTAACACTTGAATTTCAGCCTTCAGTTTAGATGCTGCCATAATTTCCAGCTAAAAAAAAAAAAAAAAGAAAAAATATTAATGTGTGATTCTGTAACAGCCTGATCTGGGGTTAGGTAAGGATTTGTGTAAGAATGACACTCATTGGGTGTGCAAGTAGAACTGTAAAGTCAATGTGACTGAAAATGGTGCTGCAAAGTCACTGAGCTGAAATTTCTTATTGTGTGTTGCATGTTCGTGTGCTCTCCATTGTTCACCTCGTAGGAACACCACAATTTCTGAGCAGCACCCGGAAGGAGAAGGTACGCAACACCTTTTCTTCCATTCTGATCATTTCATACAATATGTGCTATTTATATTTTTCAACTACAGGCAAGATTAGAGGTCTAGTACTGACTAAGGAACTGCTTTAAGCAGTTATGGCAGGAGAGCTTGAAATGCTTCTGTGAGCCATTGAGTCCCACCGGTTCAGAGACATCCCAGGCTTTCCCAATCATTCCTTCTTTTAGGGGTGCAAAACCTTACTGGTTCTGCTATACCAAGAGCTTGTCAGGCAAAGGATTTGTCCTGTGGGGAGTAAGAAAGAGGAAACAGTAGGTTTATACACACTTCTTTTTTCCACAGTGGCTGACAAGCAATGTAAGGTCTCTTCTGTATACTTGCTAACTTTTTTTGGTCTTGCTTTGTGAATGGAATCAGGGCATCTTTGCTTATGTTTAATCTGAAAAGAAAATAAACCTCTTAAATTTTCTCACACACTTAAAAATGTATTTTTCCAACTTATTTCTTTATATTAAGCCAAAATAATGGATTTAAACGGATTTCTGTGCAGTAAGTCAGATTGCATTTCCTGTCTATGAACCAGAAGAACCCTTCTGTTTCTTTGGGGAATAACTAACCTCTTGAGATCAGAGGGAAGGAGACCAAGCCACTTTATAGATGGAACGGTGAGATGATGGGCCTCAAAAGACATTGACTGAAACAAGAAAGGTCAGCTATAACATTCATCCATTTTAAGTCATTTGAGATTGGCTGACAAGGTCATGCTCAGGTTGTGTTATAGAGACATGTGGGTATTTTCACTCTCAGAATGGCATAGCAGAGCACAGAGGAACTGAAGCTTATCATGTCCCCTGGCCAGGAACCCCTTCTTTGCTAAGTTTGCACCCTTTGGCCTGTGATGGATTCCAGGTCTAGTCTGAACAGTTTGGTTTGGGTTTTTATGTGACTGATTGCAAAAACCCCAGAAAACAACCTTTGACATCATCAGTGTCTTAGAGTTTTCTGAAGTTCTGAGTTTTTTTTTAAAACTTTGGGTGTTCTTTCTCCATTTCTCTACCGAACAGTTCACCCTTCTGCTCCTGCCCTCTGCCTTCATGCCTTCACCTTTGTCTGCCTGCCTCCCATATTGTGTTCCTCTACCTCATCTGCAGCCATGTAATGTGATAATACTACTTTTTCCTTTTGCCTCTTCTTCCATAACATTCCACACTAGTAAAAGTGTCCCTAAGCAAATTCTCACTCCAGATCAAACACTTTATCAACATAACATGGTTTTGTGGAGAATCACCCATCTCACAAGTTGGGTCCTCCTCCTTCCAAGGTCCCTCCAGCCTTCATTCCTCTTCTAAGGCAGAAACAAAGTGAATGGAGAACCCTTTTCTGTTTGGACTGCCTGAAAACTGCCTGTGCTGCAGGGAAAAACTGTGAAATACAGTTAAAGAAACACCTGTCATTGCTCTCCAAGGGCTTTGTTTCTTGCAGGAAGAAGCTGTTTCTGCAGACATACAAGGCCTAGAAACTGTGTCTTTGTGTTGCAACAGAATGGTGAAAGGCAGTACCTATTCTGACAAAGGTTATAGCATTTCATACCTTCCAGCTTCCAGGCTGGGCTACAAAACAATGTATTTGAAGGAGAAAAGATATACTCACCACAGATCCATATTTGTAGACGCACATTATTTCTACACCTGGGTTGCAGAATACCAGAAGTCAAGTATGTGTTAATCTGCACACTGGGAACTTTTAAGGAGACTGTTTAATTCAATTTTATGGCATAGCAGTTATGGCTTTATGATTAGCAAGGTTATTTATGTTTTACAAATATTTTTAGAGTATGTCAAAATAATCAGAATTTCAGCATATGTCACCTTCATACAATAAATGTTTCACACTGTCTGTACATAGTGCAACTCCAAGGATAAAGAGCTCTTTTACACATTGTCCAACACCTATCATTAAAGGTGTCTTTATTATCCTGTCTAATCTGTATCTCTTAATATCTTGCTTTGAGCAGCTGCTCCTCATTTTGCATTAATCCTCCTCATTTCAGGTAAGATCAGTGTAGATACATAACCTTCTGATTGTGGTGGATTACTGGGCTCTCAGAACCTTCCCCTAAGAGTGAGAAAGGACATTCTGAGCAAATTTTGCTTTCCTTTTACTCCACTGAACCTCTACAGATTTACCATGTGGATCTGCATCCATGAGGCTGAAAATAGGAATTTGAAAAGAATCCCACAGCTTCCTGACCAACAGTCGTGTATTAAGATCTGGCACACCTCTTCCCTGAAGAAATAAAATAAAAGCAAACAATTTTAAATTAGATAAAACAACATCTGGCTGCATATGTGTTTACATTTGTCATTTAAAAGCAAGCAAACAAACAAAACACTGGCAGAAACATTTGTCCAGCAGCTGTTCTGCAGGGGAAGTTCTGTGAGCCTGTTTGGGCTCTGTGAGGAGGGAGGGATGGGCTGGGAGCAGCCTGGCAGGTGTTCTGGATTATGGGCCCTGTAGAAGTGTCAGACATTCCTCTGTTCAAGGAGTTAATTTGTAAGGTCTGGGAGTTGATGTATAGAGGTACCTTGGTGCCCATATAAGCTGGTGTAAAAAGGCCACTTTTTAACTCAAAATATATTTCTGGCAGTAATGGAACGATATAAAACAAATTCTTGCTATAACTGACTAAAACTGAACAATATGTGGCGTAGAAGTGTTCATCTCTCTTAGGTATTGGGAAGTGGTTTTTGTCACTGTATGCATATTGCATTTACACATTCCTGTTAATTCTCCTGGCTCCATTGCTCTTTCAGTACAAGCCAAAATCAACCAAATTCTGTTTCGTTTGGGTTTGCTAAACCTCAGATCCTGAAGGACAAAAGGTCACTCAACAGCTGAGCCTTTCTGAGGCTCTGCAGCAGAAGAGGAACCTGATAAGCTACCAAGCTCTAAGGAGATGTTTGGAGGAAATAAGTCTTTAGAATGTGTATTTCATAATTCTATGAGGATAATGAAATTTTAAAAAATTATTTGTTAAATATGTTTCATATTAATTTTATTATGGTCTTTTGCCCAAGTTTGAGCACCTCTACAATGCTAAAGTATTAGTTAAATTGGGTCTAGCTAGAGAACATGAAATGTGAGATGCATACCGTAATCATGATACATGGGGACACTTTATTGAAGAAGTCATCATCCAGGAGTCTCTGAAAAGTTGCATCTTTTTCCACAATTAATATAAACTTGGCATGTGAGATTAAATCTTTTCTGTTAAGGCTAACTGCATGTAAAGTGATCCATCACACCAATCAATTAAAACTAACTGCTCTAAAATACCTGCTGTGGAGCCAAAAGCAGTGATCATGACTCAATTTCAGAGCCAACAAGCAAAGAAAAATCACCAGAACATTGTTTAACTTGGAATAGTCTTTGTTTTTACTTTATTTTTTCAGTCTACGATGAAAGTTCTTGCTCAAAGGATACTTTTAATTCCTTGAACATTAGATGGCACAGTGACTGCCTAAAACAACAAAAAGGAGATTAATCATTTTAAATAGAGAAAATTATATATTTTTAAATAACAACATTAGGTAATGAAGGACACAATTGCATCCTGAAACAACTATTCATCTTGTATATACAAGATCAATCTTGACATTTTCACCTCTTTATAAGCGTATTCAACCATTCATATCCTGCTCTATTATGTGGTTCTCGGGAGTCCTCCTGTCATAACAAGATTCTTTTCAAAACTCTTTATGCCACTATTGCAGAAGATTGTTCATCATGTGGGCATGACAGATAACAATAATCTGATGAATTTTTATCTGTCCTAGCCAGGAAAAAAGTCTGCTTAGTGTGAAGATTGCAAATTTAGTACAAATCTAAAATATTTAAGACCATTAAATCCTTCCTTTTATTGACCTATAACCTGATTTTATAAGTATTTTGGAGCCAGAACTTGAAGATATAGTAATGTTTACTTTGCATCTCCTATTAGGATTGGCTCAATCTGGCAAGCATATGGATGAGGAAACAGGAACTGGAGGAAGAATTTGGCAAAAGAATATGTATATATTGAAGTGTGTGGTCTGTTTTTACTTCTGACTAGTAAATCACCTCCGGTGCCAGGGTGGAAGGGCTCAGCAAATAAAGTATGAAGAGCTGTAGAAGAGCTTTAATAACAGGGCACTTCATGCTTTGCTTACAAACAAAGCATTATGGGCAGCTAAGGTTATCTTTCAGTTTTTGAAATTACCAACTTAGGCTTACAATTCACACATTTTCCAGAAAATTGTGACAATAGTCAGCAGGTCTGAGTTCTATTCCTGCTTGGCTACAGGAAATCTTTCAGGACTAGGTTAGTTGAACCTCATCTCCTCAAACCAGTTTTGACTTGGTTCTTAGTTTTCCGGAAGTCAATCCATTGTGACAGAAATGTGTTCAGAGTGCCCAGGATTCTTTGGTTCAGAGCACTCACCTGACAGAGCACTGTAATATAAACCCTCAGATACATAATATATAGACCTTCCTCTGCAAGGCTCCCAAGGTAGGAGGTGATGCTACAAGTGATATCCAGAGGATTTATTTGTGGTGAGTGTATAGTTGAGCTCCAGAATTACAATACAGTTAAGCAGTACTTTGTATCCCTCTTTTTCTTCACCCATGTAATGTCTCTATTTTCCACAAGCACAGGTCAGAGTAATAAATGTGTAGAGTAACCTGAGCTACCCAAAGTGTCTCTTAAAGGCAGATGCTACAAATTACTGTTTCTGTTTTATAATACATACTGTGGCACTGCAGGTGCAATTCACTTTTGTACCATCTTCCTCAGTGTAACTTAAATTACCAGCAACAAAACCTTTAGTTGTAGAGAGCTAGAAAAAATAGTAAGTTGTATACAGTAAATGGGAAGTTCCAGGCTGTCATATCACACAGGCAAAACAAGAACTTTCTGAAAAGAATTCTGACCTGTACTAGGCAGTGACCAGCTGCCACCAGCCTTTTAAACACTGTACAGTACTGTTGTCATCATGGACATAAAGGCACATTTTCAATAAATAATTTTAGATACAAAGAAACCCTTGTAAGGCATGAGACACAAGTGAATTTAACAGGCTGTTACATTTCTAATGTACTTTAAATTTTCATTTAACCCCCAAATTGGCAAATTGTTTGAGTACAAACTCAAAAACAGATGCCTTGCACTCTGAAGTTTAAGCACTGCCTACACTAGATATTAACAAAAGCCCCTGTGATTTTAACTGGCAGTTTGTCCCAAACTCTTCAGAACAAGCAAACTCTATGAATTTTCTGTGAAGAAATAAACTTTGGAGCCCCACAATAAACCACAATTAGGTTTCGTTTTCATTAATGACACTTTTTATTTTAACTCTGTCATTCCTACCAATAACTGTGCATATTTCCCCTTTCAGTCTCATCTGCAAGATTTGGAAATAATGACAAAAACATTCCTAAGAAGCCACTTACTATATGTAGACTTCTCCGAGGTATCTTAAGCATGCAGGAGATGTCATTGATTATACGGTCCACGGCACTTTGGCTACCAAACAGTACAGTATCTGAATAATATATATCTCTATCAAGACAAAATATTGTAATTGTGATACTGAAAGAGCTGCAGGCTTGTGAGAATTTTATAAAAAATATGGTTAATCAGATCAACCTAAAGAATTCTGTGTACAGGAATTCTACAGGTTTGCATTGTACAGGCTGTTTTTCACTAAAACATAATTAAAATACAGCTTTATTTGAAATTACAGAATTAAGTCTGTTACCTTTTAGTTGCATATGTATTGCTCTGCACCATCCTATAGATCATAGATAATATTTTGAGCATCAGAGCTGAAAAAGAACACATTTACAGGACATTCTATTCATTTTCAGGCATGCATATACAATAATTTGTCTTTTTATTAAACCATGTTTGTGTCCCATAAATAAAACTTCAAAATGTATTTTAATGTGCTGTGAAAATACAGAGAGACTGAAGTAATCAATAGACTCAATAATTTATAGCACAATGAGAAAAAATATGGTGGAGTTAAGTGAGGGAATGTATGCCCTGATGTCCAGGCCAAGAAATTAAATGACTGAGTTAGAAAAAGAAATGACCTTATTGTCTGTATTCCAAGACTCCTTTCCTAGCCAGCTTTTTGAAGAAGGGTGATGTTTTTACATTAAGACCTTTTGGATATGTCTTCAGCTGATACTCATTCAGGGCTGGGGAAAAACTCTAAGAATATTGTATTAATTTCACTGTCACTCACTCTAATTTAATAGAGAAGAGAAAAGCTGAAGGGCAGGTCATAGTATCAGGTTATGTCAGCCACACACTTCTAAATTGCAGGGCATTCTATTTTTTATTTTTTTTTACAAAATTTTGAACTAAAACACAAAAAAAAGCAAAAAGAAAAAAAACCAAACCAAAGCAAAAAATCCCACAAAACTCAGAAAAAAAATATCCCCACCAAACACCCCCAAGAAAAACCCTGAGAATTCCACTTTTGGACCTTTTTTTTTAAACTTACCAAATCTTGGTGCTGTTTGAGGGCAGTCACTTCTTATTTGTTTTGTGGTACAATGTGGTATCATTTGTAGACCTACAGAATCTTTAAATCTGACACATAGCAAACAAATACAATAAAACTGTAAATGCAGTGAATAAATGTAAATTCTTGCCTTCAAGGTAATTGAGCCTCAGACCCCTTTTCTATAACCAAATACTCCAGTACTATTTTCAAACTCAGCACAGAAACCATAAATTTGGATGGAGTTGAAGTGGCCAAAGAAAAAAGGCAGGAAAGAGTTTCTCAAAAAGATGCTTCAAGACTGAATTTAAGGATAAAATATATAAGTTTCCAAGCAAAAGCAGAGACAAGAAAAATATTTTAGATGTATTTAGGACTGTTAATGTATCAGCATCAATTCTTATTTAACATTAAAACAAAGGAATTAATTACAGGGAAAAATGTAGAACAGAAATCAAGTCTGGCACAGGGACTTTCTGATGTAGAATACATGAAAAGTTGTTACTATTTCAGATTACAATAATATTATCTAGTTTATGCCTTGAAATTGTTATCAGAATATCTCAATTATACTGTGTTATTAAGCTTTGCAAACAAAAAGCTGACACATCCTGTCCTCTAAACAGTTTTTTAATATGAATGAGCTCTACCATTTCATACTTCACCATTTCACTTGTGGAAATGCACATTTCACCAAAGGAATCAGTTACTTTCCTAAGGACACTTCATTATTTGACTGAAAATTATTTTAGTGCCTTATGATATAATAGACCTGTCTTTAAAGCATTCTCTTCCACTTCAGAGCTTTATGTGTACTTTTGAAAAGTCCTGGTGGTGCAATGGCTGTAATTTAATCTAAAACCACATCGTGTTTCTCAGTTTGTTTGTCCAGGGTTTTGCTTCGTGCATCCTTTGGGTGGCAGAGCACACACACTGCACAAATCTAAAGGGACAGCCCAGCGCAGCATCTGCCGGCGGCTTGAAAGTAACTTTATTGCCTTTGTCCTGCAACATTTAAAAGGTATTTGAGCTTTTACTTTGCCTGCTCTCTACATTGTAACAGAAGAGGAGGAAACCTGTAATCAAAACTTGACAGAGTTGCTCTCAGGTTAAACCAAGAACACTCTAATTCTTCCTAGGTCTGTGCTTTCTCAAGTTTTCTATAAAGTCTTCATTCTGCTACTGGAATTTTTTTAATTTAGTTAGGGTTTTTTTAAACTCTTGGAAAGATAGAACTGGAGAATGAAAACTGCTCTCTACATTGTTACACAACAGGAGGAAACCTGTAATCAAAACTTGGCAAAGTTGCTCTCAGGTTAAACCCAGAACACTCTAATTCTTCCTAGGACTGTTGTTTCTCAACTTTTCTATAAAGTCTTCATTTCACTACAGGAAATGTTTTATTTAGTTAGGTTTGTTGGGTTTTTTTAACTCTTGGAAACATAAAACAGGAGAATGAAAACTGATTGTACTATTTAAGGACTGGCATTCTCACTGAGAGACATCATCCTCAGGTAAATACCTCTCTGGGCAGCTAAAAATGTTTGCCAGGTTCATGTCAAACATGAAATCATTCTCTTGTTCTACTAGTTCCTGCCCAGCACATTCCAGCTGTGTACAGTAGGTATGAGAGGGCTGCCTAAAAAAGAAAAATAATGCTCTGCTGACTGTATTTTCTGCCATTCATATTATATTTTGGCATCCTGTTTTTGTTTTTCTTTGATCATTTATTTTTATTTTAATCTTCTTGAACTGTATTAAAGTGGGACATAGGTCACTGTTGAACAGAAATGCATATCTGAGATTACATTTCTGAACCAGAAATAATGGTTCTGCTTTTTTAATGTGATTGATGAGTCTTATTTTTAACATACTGTGATTTTAACTTGTTTTAATTTGAACGTTTTTCCTCATATGTGTTCTGATGGCAACTAACAGCTCCATTTGTTTTTCTAGCCTGGAATGCCATTTCCCTGAAGGCTGCCAAAAATTGCAAAACTTTGTTATAGTATTTTAATTTTACAGACCTCTGAGTGAAACATTTTTGTCAAACTATCAAGACACAAACCATTACATTCCTTGGAACATACAAGCCTTCCAGTTAACTGATTACCTTCAGGCCCCTCAGGTTTTTTGATTGGCAGAAGTTTATTGTTCTCTTTAGATGAGTATTCCACCTAAGTGTTATGCCTGGACAGTTTGCTGTGCTTCCTCACCCTTAAATGTTTGTAATGTGTCCACTTACAAGCACCTCTGTAACCTCAATCTGGAGATCCTTTAACCCACTGGTGTTCAAAGCTGTTACAGGCCAGACATAGATTTGTGTCTTTATTCTTTTGCTTCTGTATTACAGAAAACAGCCAATCTCTCAGTCTGGGGGATTTTCAGTTTGAATGAGCTCCTTGAACAACATTGTTGCACAAGCAACTTCTACACATCCCAGTGTGTGCTATAAAGGATAACAGGTTGCTTTTTCTCTGCTCCTGTTTAGACAAGCTGGCATAAGACCTGACATTGAGACAACTTATTGGAAACTTGATTTGCTTTATTTGGCTGTTGATAAACTTAGAACACCCCACACAGGTAAGAAACACAACAGGAAGAGCTGAGATGCACCTTCTCTGAAGAACAGAAAGATAAGTTGATCACCATCATTTTAAGAAATAAGATATCATGAGAAAAAGCAGAGAAAAAGAAAAGAGGAAGCACAGGAAGGGTTTTGAGGATGGAATTGCTAGTCATTTATTCCAGCCTAAACCAGGTTTTTCCACTCTAACACAACTTATCATTTCTGGTTTCTACTCCTTCCAGAAAATGATTGTTTATAGGACCTCTCTTTCCTTTCCAACCACTATGACAGTAGTTTTACATTCCCCTTCATGCTATGATCTGCAATTATTTAATACATGATGCCTGTTCAGAGTGGTTACTAAGCATTTATGTTTTATTTGTCCATTACTCTTTAAGAAGTCAAATAATTTATTCATTCTAATACTGACAGAACTATATATGATTAACTTTTCTGGAAGTTATATAATCAAATTTATATTCATGCCATTTATATTAATAGAAGGCAGAACTTTAAAATATGCTACTTACTCTATATTTCTCCAGTCTGCTCTGTTTGCCACAGTGAGAACAGGTGCTTTTTTTTGGGCCAAGCTTTGAAGTACACCTTGAATAACATTTTCTATTGCTTCAAGAACTTTGGAACTGAAACCAAGACAATTAATGACACAGATCATTTGATAAAACCTCATTCCACTTTGAGTTTTGATCAACTATCCCCACTCTTATAAAAATCATGTAAGCCAAAAGTGCTTTAAGCATACATTTGTTTCAGAAATGTGGAGGAACACTTTTGTTTTTTTAATTTTGTTTTGCTCAGTTTTCCTAAAACCTTTGCCCTCCTGTTCCAGGTGCATGACTGAGGACATCATTTGAAGGCCATTTTTATTCAATCCTGAAACCGTCAAATTTTTCACCAGCTGAACTTTGAGACCAAGTGTCTGGTTTGTGACTAATGATTAATGTTTTACTATAAATGATGTAATATTGGCTTTGGCTGTGATTTTGGCAAAATTGTTTTAAAATGCTGTAAATTTAAAAAGTGTTCAAGAGTACAAATACTTCCTGTTGTACCATTGCACATTAACTTTTGATCTGCTGCTCTGAGCAAACTGTTAAGGGTTTTAGTTATATGAAGGCTCAGTCTTGACAGACACACTGTGAAAAGAATAAAATCTGTATCTTTCTCTAAAAAGACAAAGTAACCTTGCAGCAGATTCCTTACAGCAAAACTCTGGGCTGGTTTGAGTGTTATGACAGATGCTTTTTATTTACATAAGTAATCTGACTCCGACATTTCATCTGTCCTTAAAATTACAAGTGTACTACACACTATCCCAAGTCTAGGTAGGAATTAAAGATTATACAGAACTTACTTTAGTTTTATCAACAAAGTCCAATTTTGTCATTAAGTAATACACTGAGAAAAGATGAGTCAATACCAGCACAGGCCACACAAAATGAATTATCCCATTACAAAATCACCAAGAAAGATTTTTAAACAACAATGAATTTTCATTAAAGCTCCCTTCTATCAGCTGAATATGTTTCTTCCACTTTGTAGCTCAGCTTCCTCATACTCCTCATTCTGTTGAAACATAATTATTTTTTTAAAGCAGTTTCTGAAGAGTATTAACCATTTATTTTAAAATGTTAATCATAGTACTATGCATATTTAAAGAAGCCTGCTAGTTTTGAGCTCAATGTACCACGCAGCAAGTGGTAAGAATAAAACAGGTAAGCAAAGCTGACTGTGGTGCTCCAACAAAACAAAAAATAGTGTTGAAAACAATAAAAATCTGTGTGGACAGATGGATGAAAGAACAGACAGAGAGATGGAAATCTAATCCATATCATTGCTATCATACTCATAAATATTTTACTTATTCATTTGGTTCTGTTCACTGTAACTGTCTTAATATTCCAGATGTACGTCCAAGTTTGCTGCAGAATTTGAAAGTCCAGGTTTCTGTTCCAACCCAGTTTCCTGATTTGTTAGCCAACAGAAGTTATAAATGTAATATGTAAAATACAAAATAGGAGGAAGAGGACAGCAGGTCTTTGCATATCCCCTGCTGATATTCTGTCTCTTTTTGGAGAGAATATCTGAATTTTAATAAGCAAACACAGGCCAAGTATGCCTACTTAAAATTCTCTGTGGTTTAGTTAACAGTGACATCTGAGCAGAGAAGGGGAAAGTGCTGCACAGCTCACAAGGTTTGCCTGATCGTTCTAACAGGTTGCAGCATGAGTGGACACTTGTTTTTGTAGAGAACAACTTATCTTTAACATAAATAACATAAAACATTAATATTATAGGACCTTTAGCAAGCAAACAACATAAATGCACAGAAGAAACAATTAGAAATAAAAATCTGCAATGTAATGAACCAACAGACTCCAAAACTTAGACCTGTGCACTGCTAAAATCATGAGCTTTCCATACCCTGCCAGAGACCAAGAACTGGCTGAATAATAACAATAATATCATTATCCTTTTCTTTTTAAAATTCTTTATGATGCTCCCAGTCTGTTCTAGTCTCTGAGGCTGACACACTGCATGCAGAAAGGCTCTTTAAAAATTGATGAGGGCTTTTCATTGGTGTAATTCAGTATGCTCATTTTGTCATGTTTTTTTGTATTTCTGGCTGCAGCCACAGACTTTTTGGAGTGGTCTGAGGGGATGGAGATGCCATTTGCAGTGTGAGAGCTCCTTTGTTTTTCGTAGGGGAGTGTGTTTTTTGCTTGAGCACGAGCCCATTATGGAATCATATAATCAGTTGGGTTGGAAAAGACCTCTGAGATCATCAAGTCCAACCCTTAATCCAACCCCACTTTGATTGCTAGATCATGGCACTGAGTGCCATGTCCAGTCTCACCTTAAAAACCTCCAGGGTCGGAGAATCCACCACCTGCCTGGGCAGTCATTCCAATGCCTGACCACCCTCTCTGTAAAGAACTTCTTCCTGATATCCAATCTAAACCTCCCCTGGCAGAGCTTAAGCCCATGCCCTCTTGTCCTACTGTTGGTTGCCTGAGAGAAGGGACCAATCCCCACCTGGCTACAACATCCTGTCAGGTAGTTATGGACAGTGCTGAGGTCACCTCTGAGCCTCCTCTTCTCCAGGCTAAACACCCCCAGCTCCCTCAGCCTCTCCCCACAGCACTTGTGCTCCAGTCCCTTCTCCAGCCTCGTTGCTCTTCTCTGGACCCGCTCCAGTACCTCAGTATCTTCAATATCTTATGTGCAATGATGTGACACCTACTTAAGCATTACCACAGAAAGAGAGTACAGATGTTATTTTTCACATCTTTTACCTGGGGACGTGGCCATCTTGAGCAGACAGGCTCATCTCCCCGAAGCTGGCCCTGTTCCCAGCTGGCACATCCGTGGAGCACACACTGCGCTCCCCCATGGCGGCCAGGGCAGCTCAGTCCACCTTCCCTGCAAGGGATGAAGCCACATCAACAGGAGACAAAAGAGGTTACCACAGAAATTGCAAATGGCTTGTCTGGGTGCTGGACATAAAACTCATGATCAGAGCTCAAACCACAGGGGCGAAGAAAAAGGGCAGGAATTTTCTGTAGAAACCAAAGCCAGGATTTTCCTGCCTTTCCTGACTGACCAGCTGAGGGCTTATCCCTCCCTTTCAAATGAGTGGGAGCTGGCACTGCCTGTCCTGTCCAAGTGAGGGTTTTCTGCACCTCTCCTGTTCAACTGAAGGCTTCTCCCACCCTTTCTGACTGACCCAGGGATTCTCCCACTCTTCCTGACCAGCTGAGGGTTTTTCTCACTCTTCCTATCTGACCAAGGACTTTCCTCACCCTTTGTGATGAACTGAGGACTTTTCCCACCCTTCCAGACTGACTGGGAGGTTTTCCTGCCCTTCTTGATCAACTGAGGGTTTTTCCCACCTGTCCTGACCAACCAAGGGATTCTCTCACCCTTCCTGACCCTCTGAGGGCTTTTCCCGCCATTCCAGAATGACCTGAGGGCTTTTCCCGCCTTTTCCAACCAACCAACAGCTTTTTCCACCCTTCCTGATCAAATGAGGGATTTTCCCACCCTTCCAGACTTACTGGGAGTTTTTTCTGCCATTCCTGATCAAATGAGGGCTTCTTCCACCCTTCCTGACCAACCAAGGGATTCTCTCACTCTTCCTGACCCTCTGAGGGCTTTTCCCGCCCTTCCAGAGTGACTGAGGATTTTTCCCGCCCTTTATGACCGACTGAGAGCTTTTCCTCCAGTTTCCAACCAACCAACAGCTTTTCCCACCTTTCCTGATCAACTGAGGGCTTTTCCCACCTGTCCTGGATGACCAAGAGCTCCTCCTGCTCTTCCCAACCCTCTGAGGGCTTTTCCCGCCCTTTTCCACTGACCAATGGAAGGGCTTTTCCTGCCCTTGCTGATGGACAGCAATGGCCCCGCCCACCCCAAATGAGATTCAACTTCTATTGAGATTAGAGATTTAACATAATTTTTAAATCTCAACACAAATCTTGTGCTCTGAACAAACAGTGAGCCCCCAGTTCTAAGAGTCAGGGATCACTGACTTTCAGGGAAGGGGGGATTTAAAGGGGTAAAAACCCCGCAAATCCTAGAAATTTAATCAGCTGTTACTTTTGGAGTTATGATATACCAAGGTGTATTTTCAACCCCTAAACTGCATCATCATAATTGACTTCTGAGAGGGTTCACTCTGAGCATGTTAGCAATTACTTAGGACATAAATATGTGAAGGCTTGTCCTTTCTAGGGAAGTTCTGGGCCCCTCAGTTCAGGAAAGACATTGAGGGGCTAGAGCGGGGCCAGAGAAGAGCAACGAGGCTGGAGAAGGGACTGGAGCACAAGTGCTGTGGGGAGAGGCTGAGGGAGCTGGGGATGTTTAGCCTGGAGAAGAGGAGGCTCAGAGGTGACCTCAGCACTGTCTGGAACTGCCTGAAAGGAAGTTCTGGCCAGGTGGGGGTTGGTCTCTTTTCCCAGGCACTCAGCAATAGGACAAGGGGGCACGATGGGCTCAGGCTCTGCCAGGGGAAATTGAAGTTGGAGATCAGAAAAAAATCCTTTCCAGAGGAAGTAATCAGGCATTGGAATGGCCTGCCCAGAGAGGGGGTGGATTCCCCATCCCTGGAGGTTTTTAGACTGAGATTGGCCATGGCACTGAGTGCCATGATCTGGTAAAGGGACTGGAGTTGGACCAAGGGTTGGACTTGATGATCTCGGAGGTCTTTTCCAACCCAACTGATTCTATGATTCTATGATTTTCAAAGCCCACTGTTGATATCATCATCCTTCATTCACAGCAGTCAGAAATCCTGGAAGCTGTACTTGATCCAGCTCCCAGCCAACAGCATTTCAAACATTGTGATGCTCAGACTTGTTGTTAGCAAGTTACGGGATGGAGTGTTTCAGATGTTGGAGGCAGCTGGTTCCTGTGCAGCTCCTTTAGCTGCTGGCACTGAACCTTTCTGCTTTGGTACTTTTCAGAGTAAACTGTCCAAATCCAGCTGGGGTAGGCAATTAAAAAATTTATGCATTGATTTATTCAAGGAAAACCTCAGGCTATGAAGATATGAGCACAAGGCACTTCAATTAACAGAGGCAAGTGAAAGAAAGGGGAGTAATAAATTGAAATTTTCAGATCTTTCATCTCAAGTCTTTGGCCTTTAGGTATCTTGAGATCACTCCAGAAATATTTATGTAAAATCTCTGTAGCTCTTTCCAACAATTCAACATCAAAATCAGCAGATTTTCTGTTTGATATGGAACTGACAAAATTACATCCTGCCCCAGCAACAGACTGAAAGCAAAACTAAACACATCAGCTTGTGAGGAGTCAGTTTAATGACTTACCTCTTCCTCATAGCAGCAAAAAACAACAACAAAAAAACCAAACTCAATGCTTCTACGTAAAAAAGAGATTGAAAAACAAGTAAAAATAACAAAAAAATTTCCGTGGTTCCCCCTTAATATTGCACACATAGATGTAAATAGATATATTTATAGCCAACCAGATAAATTCATATCCAAAATATGAGTAAATGAACTGCAATTAATAAATTAACTAGCAGTTTAATTTTTAATTTCCTAAATTCCTCTTTCTTTCTTTATTTTCCCTTTTTAAAATCTGCCCATCAAAAAACCTAATAAAGTTAAATTTCAAATACTGACTGAATTTATATATATATATATATATACATATATATATATATATATATATATATATGAAGGGAGATTGATACGAAAAGACATAAGGAACTAAGGAACCGTTATTAAGTCTTAGGATGGAAGGAGGGATGAGAAGCAGCATTGAAGCCGTGCTGTTCTCTAGTCCTGCCTCTACAAAGCTGTGCAGTAGATGGCACCACAGATGGCAGAGAAAATGTTCCCACTTTGAAGCAGCCCCATGATGTCACTAATCTTTGATAAAACGAGTATGGTAGGTAATGAAACACTTCCAGATTTGTTTGCTTTGAAAGACCAAAAAGTTCCCTTAATATTTTTGCATCTTATAATCCACACTCTTACCAGGACCCTTCTGGAGGGAGTTGTGTTCCAAATACTCTGTTTGAGTTCTCTGGTAACAGTTTCAAAGTCTGTAACTGCTGAAATAAAAAATGTCTGGATCAAAACCTGTTGCTATCACTACATACTACACAGTAAAAGAGGGATACAGAACAAAAATCTGAATTTATCTGAGTGCTAAGATTTTGTATTGCCTGTCACTGATTTGACACATGTAAATAACTGCATCAGTAGAATAAAGAACATATAAAATAGGTAAAAATATATGTGTGCTGTTTCATTTCCCTCACTGCATATCTTTTGAAAATATTTTTCCTCTTTTCATAGGCATTTAGTACCTTATATTAAGTTGCTATGTTAAGTATTTCTCTCCAAGGGATCTGTCCTTTATTCCTTTCATAGCCTGGTGTGAAAACCAGTGGGTCTATTTTCAATGAATGTTAAACAGCATGTGAAATCCAGTCTAAAAGCCTAAAGAGGGACACCTCTAGTGATCCAGGGCAAGCAGAAGGATTTGGGCCAGACAAGAACGTTAAGGAGCTATTTGGAGGCTTAAAAACTACAATAAGAGCACAAGGAAAAACTCCCCACCAGCCATTTAAGAGCTCCTTAGGAGTGTACCTACTGTATTCCAGCAAGATTCAATTTCTTTCCAACATCCTTAATTGTGATCTGGACAATCCTTGGAAGGACAGACCATTTGTGAGCCAACAGATTTTATTGTGAGTCAGTCAGGATGAAACAGGAGCCAGATCTACCACCTGCCAGTTACACGAAGTTACTGATCTTTTTCTAATGAGCAAAGCCCAGAGAAACAGGAGATGAAAAGTCTTTCAGTGCTAACAGCTCACAACTTCAAATGGGATATCTCCTTCCAAATAACATGGGTGGTTAAAAAGAACAACCCAAAACTAATGCATGTTTTCAGCTTACCTGGCTCCAGAGTGAGAAACACCTGCAAAATATTTACTCTGCAGTGAGCCAAATCACTGTAAGAGGAAATGGGGTTTTGTTACCATCCCTTCCTTCGCTGTTTTATCTTTCAGCCAAAAACAAACTCTGCAGGCCATTCTTAAAAGGAAAAGTAGCTTTCATCTAACCTCTGTCAATTTTCAGATCCACATTTTCTAATGCTTTTAGAGGTAGTAATATATTTTTTGGTGGCAGGGCAAGAAAGGTATTTGAGGCAAAGAAACACAAAGCAAATTAAATAAAAGAATGTCTTTTCCCAATTCAGCATTAATTCCATGTGGATTCTGTTTGATTGAGAGCAATTAAGTTACAAACAGGCAACTCTGTATGACTTAACATTCCAAAGCATAATTTTTACCTGCTGAGAAGTTTGAGGTTGCCCAGTACTATCAGAGTCCCTGTTCCTCCCTCCTGAACTGGTCTCACACTAAGACAGGCCTAATAAGAAAAATTCTTATTAAAAAAAAATGTGTTAAAGGGCAGATATGCTGAAACAAACAAATGGAAGACATTTGTGCTAAAACATAACTGGAAAGCAAGAGTGGCTTTTATTCCATGTTCACGTGATAGTTTGAACAGTCTTGGAAACAGCTGCCCCATTTCTTTTGGATTTCAAGAGGTAAAACATCTTGTTTATTTTCTGTTTTCCCTTTGTTGGGAAATTCCTAGAAGTCATGAAAACACAGGTGTGATATTGCTCTCTAAACCCCAAAATGCCACCTGCTCTGTATTAAAGATACTTGAGCCAAAATCTGTTATTTCATTTATGTGACTGCTACACTGGTGGTGTCATGGCCCCAGACCTCTGCCAGCAGGTAAAACTCAGGATGCACTTTTGAGCTTTGTGATTAACTATTTAATAATGCCTGGGGAAAATGGAGTCAGAGGATGACGTGGGAGTCAGTTCTGACACTGAGTACTGTGGGCCTTACAAATAGCAGAAATGGGTGGGACAGTTGATTAACATTCTACTTCATTTTTGGAAGTCTAGATTAAAATCAACCTTATTAAAGTACATTTGGTGATTTTAATGAAGCTACTAATGTTAATTGGTCCACACCACAGAAATGCCAGGGGCACTGTGATGTAATTTTGGATAAATGGCAACCTTTGCTTTTGAGGGTCCTAAGGCTCAGTAAAAAGTATATTGAATGAAAAAATAGCATCTTATCTTGGTCTGTTCTTTTTTTTTTTTTTTTTCTGGAGAAGAGAAAAGGGTTCAGATATAAACATGAATCCAGCTCAAAACATGTCTTCCTGAGCTGTTGTACAAGCAGTTCTGGATGCAGTGAGCTTCATGGAGCTTTTTCCAGGGAACTGATTTAGAGTTCTAGAAGGTTCTGGGCTAGAAGAATCACAAGGATGTCCCAAAGCCATAAGTGTGTACAGCTCACAGCTACAAGAAGGTGTTAATGAAATACCTGTTTAATAAAACTATGGAGTCTGTGTGCACATTAATACAAACTTCCATAATATAAAGCTCTCCCTGACTGATCTCATGTATTGTTCCCAAAGGGCGTTCAATGTTGAATTTGGACCTCAAAGAGTTGAATAGAACAGTTTTATACTATTCTCTAAAGAGAAATCTTCTGGCAGAAACGGTAGTTTGGAGCTGTGGACTGAGGGCTTTTCTCCACTGGAAGGTGGACTGGAATTGCTATTGCAGCAAAAGCTATTCTGCAATGACTTACTTGAGCTGTGACTTTTTCAGAGTAGAATAGCCACACAGGGAGCTATTATGGATAGTTTAGTCAGAAATACCTATTGTGATCTCTTTTCCCACACAGAGAAATGCACAGTGTCCATATAGTAAGCAAAAAGCTTGGTTTGTTTTTCATGGAAGAATTCATTTTCTCTGATAAATAACATATGACAAAATGGTAAAGTAGAAAGGGAACTTTCAATCAGATAATGATGCAATTGATTAAGATCCTTTATTTAATTTGCTAATATAAGATATATTATTATAATTTGCTATGATTACTTACATACTAAGAGCATCTCTACATCTGCTTACAGGATGTTGCATCAGCTTAACTAAATCATTAGAAATCCCATCATATCTAATTAAGTCAGTGCAAAAATATTAATGAAATTACTTGCTGTATTCTCTGATTGTCAGCTCTCACATCTCAGTCATCAGCCTTCTGATAACATCATACATGCTGTTAGAAAGAAATCTGCAACAGTTCTGTGCCTCTGCAAAAGCCAGGCTATTTTTCATATTAGCACATTAATTTTAATAATAAATGGACAATAAAAAGCTATTTGCTAATAGCAGTAGTACCTTTTCTAGGTTAAGAATTTTTTTCTAGGTTAAGAATTCCTGCTTGTGTCTTAGAAGTGGGTCCAGCACTTGTTAGCAGAGAGAGTTCCTTTCTAAAAGTCTGATGTAGTGTTAATTTATTATTTCAAATTTTTTTCCTGCATGTTCTCTACTCTGTATTGGTAAAGGGTCTCTCATGCATTGCACTGGAATGCTTCCATGTTTGGATCTGCTCAGGAGGAGTTCTGAGTGCCAGGAAAGCAAGATTGGGACCCTAACAGGTCAAGGAGAAGAAAAAAAATATAGACATGACATTGCTAAAAATATGATAATTCATCCCTTAATCCTAAGTAAAGAATAGCTAAAGTTTTCTTTATAAATTAAACTAAAGGTTATCTTTCAGCCCTTTAGTAAAGTTTGGTACTTCATGAAAAGGAAAACTAGCAAGCTCATCAACCAGTGCAGATTCTTAGCTGGTGTGGAGAGCTGGATGAGATCCTCTCCTCAGCAAAATTATGGAATGCTAAGAAGCAAATCTGGAAAGCCAATTCCTATCTCTCATTTTAACAACAGGGTCCCTCATGTTCACCATGTAACATAAGGAAATAAAAGGTGTTGCTGAACAGCTGCTCTTACACTATGTTGGCTCGTCCTTCTTAAAGACTCAAGTAGGAGAGAACTGCTCCTTTTAGTTTGAAGTGAATTGGTTTCCTAGATATTTCAGCCATACAGTGATGACTAATACATCAAAATCTTCATTTTGACTTAAAATCTCTTTCAAAACCATTTCTTAATATTAATTAATTCCTGTAGGACATGCTTATCCTATGAAGACTACATTTAATGAAATGTTTATTGACTTCCAGAAAGCTGAGTTTGCCAAACATGATGTTGTGACATGTAAGGAGAGTAGTAAGAAAAACAAAATGTTGCCTCTTGGAAACTTTAAAAACATTTTTGATTTTTAATAGTTTTTCAAGGACTCTTGATTCTAAATCTCACATAGTTATTAATATACTTAAAATATATATTTTATATATTCTGACAGAGAAAAGCAAACCTTTATATAAAGCCATTTTTGCCAACAAACAAACAAAAAAGTTGCCAAAGGGAAATACATAGTCAGCTTCACAGAAGTGTATTACAATAAAATAATTTGCATAATTAATGGAAGACAATTACACAACATCAGTTCTCTGGAAGAATCCAAGTGCCTACAGATTTGTGAATTATAGGGGTTACTGACACACTCTGAAACACAGGAAGTTCTGGCCTGGCTTTTGGGAGTAATTCTAATAGTTCCAAGTGTGTGCTCATGGTGTTTTCTGGGAATCATGGCTCTACCCATGGGAACTGATGGGAATCAGATTGTCCACTCCTGCTGACAGAATGAATGGCCACAGGAACAGTTTTGCATAATCTCATTGGGGAGAACAAGGCTGTGGCAAAAAGATTCCCAGGGAGTCCTGGGGGAAAAAGAAATCATGTTCCATTCTGGTGCAGCAATTAGATTATTACCTAAGCCCTTTCATGTCACTGTTACACTGGAAGAACCAAAAGAGTGGATAGCAGGAAGAAAATTATAATTAGAAGCTGGAAGGCCACATGTGTCAGGTTAGAACTGGAAGGAACAGTACAACCAAAGGGCAAAATAGGAGAATCCAGTTAAGCAACAAGTGCAATTATGGAAAAAAGTATATTTTTTTCTATTGGAATTTTGGCATTTTGGAAAAGAGGGGCATAGCCTTCAAATTCAGGCTGGAGAAAGATGACTGACCAGATGGTTTTCATAACACTCTGCTCCCATCAGTGGTGTGCATCTCTCAGAAAATTATTTCACTTTCCTACTGTACTTATTCTTCTTGTGTAGAGAGAAAAACAACAGAACACAAACCAAGGAGATCACTGTACTCCTGTTAGAGGGATTTAGTCACTGCTAGTATAGAATAAAAAGAAAAAAATCATTTACAGGATGGAAAAGCCAATACTTACAGATATTCAAACTGATTTCCAATCTTAGAGGAAAACTTCTCATTTCATAAATTCTATAGTGCCTGCTTTACAAGAAACATTCTTGCAGAATATACAGTCATTATCCTTTCTACTAATTTTCTGATTATGGGGTATCAATAAGAGAGTCTTGATTTTTTTTTCTGTTACAGATAATTCAATCTTCTGTTGGAAAATTAAACTGAAAACGAACTTTTACTCTGAAATGATACATTTCAGCGTTTTATATGACACACTTGTAATAAACATTTAAATAATATACTGAAGTCAGTGATGCTAAAACATTGTAAGAAAAATACTTGCTGCAAAGTGTTTGAGAAAGTATGAAAAAAACTGTTTTCAAGTGTTCATAATTGTAAAATCCCCAAATGAACTTGATATATGAGAGACATTTCTGTGCAGCACAAATGCATTTTTTAATTGTTATTTTCAAAAGAAAAACCTGTAAGTTTTGCCAACTGACCTCCTAGGTAGAGCTTTGCCCATAAATGCAGTGAGGCAGATTGGTGCAAACGATATGTGAAGTTCATCTTTGTACTCCATTCATTCTCACTTCATTACTGGCAAGATTAGTAATAGCCAATTTGCATTGATTTATACCAGCTATTTACAGTCCCCGGGGCTCAGAAGTTATTCATCCATGGAAAAACCTGTCATACTCTTCTCTTTTCTAGTCATGCCTCTGTCTGTGTGGTAATAGGGGGATGGAGTTTCTGCCTCTGGTGTGTCCTGCACAGAAGTCACTGTATTTAATGCCAAGTACAGCAGAAAAATCTGGCTTTGCTCATCGGTGACCTAAAGATTACAACGAGGAAAAGGCTGAAGTTCCTAAACTGCTTCTTATACTGATTTACATCCGTAATTTACACAGATTTTACATCTTTATGTACCAGCACAATATGGCAAGGAAAAAGGCAGTGGTGGGGCAATGCAGGGGCTCTGCAATGAAGTTGGACACACTCAAAGAGGTGGGGCTGGTTATGCTGTGCCCAGTTCTGCCTCCCCCAGCTCAAGAGCTGTGTGGGGAACCCACAGGGTGTTCAGCAGAGGGATGCTGAGAAACCTCTTGGTCAAGAGCACAAGACTTCAATTAAGAGATTGAAGGTGCTGATCTTACTCAGTCAAAAAGAGACCAGAGACTGATCTCTGCCTAAGAGCAGTCACAGAGATGACAGCCAAGTTCTTCTGGGTAGGTACTGTCATAACAGAACAAGGAGCAATAGCCATAAATCACAGCGTGGGAGGTTCAGTTGAAAATTAGGAAAAAATGTTACTCATTTTTCAGGCATTCTTTGAAAAACAAAAACAAGAAACCCTCAAGAACTACAAAAACAACACCCAAGTATGAGTACAGTTGAAAAACTTAATAGAAAATAACGAATTACCATCCTCTGGTTTCTTCCTATTTCAGATATTTCCTACCTTCAGTATTATACAAATTACACATTTTATCACACACATATGTTACATAGATGTTACCTATTTTTGTTTAAGATCCTTTATATGCAATTAGTATTTGACAAAATAACATTTTTTTGATGAGGAATGAGTTCTTTTCACACAAGCCAATCCCAGAAGTGCTTAATTTGCAATGCAATATTGACTATCATCTCCCTGAATCAAAAATTAGCTCTTCATAATGAATTCATTGAATTGTGTGGGCACCATTGCATCACTGTGTCCAATGGGATAAAAATTTGGAAAGAAAATCTATTGAAAAGAAACTGCAAAAATCCATTGGCCCAAACCCATAAGCATGCTAATTACCTAGGAGCAGTTACTTGAATAATCAAGACAGGTTTTTTCTTGTATTTATTACATGCACTTTCAGGTATTTGTTACATCAGCTGTGGTATTTACCTAAGCATTGTCTAGAACACCTCATGGGAACATGCATGCGAGAGTAAAGGGGTTAATTTTGATCACTTAAACTGCAGATATTTAAGGCATGTTGTGACACCAGCAAGGTTTTGCCTTTCCCTTAGGATTTTAAATCCATCAGCACTTTTCAGAGGGCTTACACCAGCTGTGGTGCTTCCAAAGATTCAGCAGTTCAACACCCACCAAGGAAATTGGTTTCCTCTCCTTTGCAACTTTTCAGTTTTCACAGACCAGTGGTTAATATTTTCAATACAGATTCTTTATTCAAAACCCACAAAATGTTTACAACATAGGTCACATAATTATCTCTACAATGTTAAACCCCAAGAAATGGACTAGGGCTTTCTGACCATTTGATTGCTGTCCCTCCAGATAATTTCAGTGCTAAAGGTAATGTCTGGAGGTATATAAATATTGATTTATGCTTTATCATATTGACTAGTGTTTGAAACTTTTTTTATTTTGAAAGCCATTCCTGAAGTTTCACCCTCATTGTACTGAATCCACCAGTTTGGATCATATTTAATAATGTCTCTGTACTTCAACATACTGCTGCAAGGACTCATGAATTCCCACATAAATTTTCTTGATGAGAAAAGCTTTTGTATGAACTTTTCAGAGTAGTTGGCAACAAAATATAAGAACCATCTACCATCCTTCCTGGATTGGATTAAGAGATGGAAAAGCAAGAGAGCAAGCACCACAACACTTTATAGTCCTATTTGACAGCTAAGGGATAAATTTCATCCTGCTTTCCATTCTTAATAAAAAGCATGAGAAGTATTATCCTTGTTAACCCAAAGTCCACTTAGACTGCAATTCTGCTTCTGACAGAAAGCAATACTGGACATCATGAGAAGAGTATAAGAAAATCTTCTAGTCATGCCTTTCCAGCATGTTTATGACTCAAAGACTTCTGGAATGAGTGGTGGGACTTTGTATTCAAGGGCTCTGGTGGTGTCTTTGTATTCATCACATTTTCTTCAGTGGATCTTCAATGCACATTTTTAACATACAACATATCCTGTCACAGACAGTTCCACAGATTGATTACTCACTCTGAAAGGGGAGAGGAGAAGAGAGGAGGGGAGAACAGGAAAAAGAAAAGGAAAACAGGAAAAGGAAGGAGAAGAGGAAAGGGAAAGTGGATGGGAAAGGGAACAGGTAAGGGAAAGGAAGACAGAAGCACTGAGCCATGCTCAGGATCTTTGCAGGATGATACTTCAGGCTGAGAGTAAGGGCAGGAAAGTAGGCTGGGACCAAGAAGAAGGAGAGTGGAAATCCACAAATGACAGGAACAGGTGATAATTCCAGGGAAGGCCCTCTGACTTGTTTTGGGTGATACAGGTATTGAGATTCATAAGGAATTTTGGCTATCAGAACTTAGCTGGAAGCTGCACACTCTCTCTATTCTTTCTTTTCCCCTCCACATGTCAGGTCTGCAATCAAAGGAAACAATCCAGTTTTAAATTCCCTAACATCTGGGCACACACAGGTAGGTTTTACCTCCATTATACTCCCTGCAGTTCCACTGATATTTCAGCCCCTAAGAATGTGAGATCATGGTTTGGCTTCAAGGAAACTGAATGTACATTAAGGAGATATATTATCTTTTCTCAGCACTGGAGGGAACATTTTTGTCCTAGCTTGAAAAAGAACTTGGGTGTCATTAAGATAAAATAGATTATGGAGAATTTGATACACATGTAAATGCCTCCAGATATTTAATCAATGGGGAAGCAGTGGAACAGGTTTGTGCAGCCTGCAGGTTGATGACCTGTTCTGATAAAACCTGGCTGGACTATTGAAGTCATTCAATATCCATCCCTGCTGCAGTTTCTCATGGCCAGCTACCTACATGGAGCACAGATTCCTGATTTTATTAGACTTTAACTTGCCACTCATACAGGTTATCACTTTAGGACATAAGAAAGTAATCTGAAAGGAAAGTTGAAGTTTTGCCTATCAAAAAAAAACCAACTCAAAAACAAAACCAATCCCCCAAAGTGCCTTAAAAAAAAACCCCTCAGCCAACAAAACCAAACCATTATATATCCACATTGGGATGGAGAGGAGGAAACTGTGGGAAGTATTGGCTATGAGTCCTACTATATGCATAGACACGAATTCTTGGCTGCCCAGTGTATGAGCTAAAAGGTTGGATAGTAACAGTGCTCCAGAAAAGATTGAACCCTGGGGCTTACTGCGAGGCAATGGTGGATTTAATGAGCTGGGTGTGTCTAGAGGGAATGGAGGAGATTCTTCTCAGGACATGCCCGCACTTGAGACTGTGAAGGTTTCATGCATCTCTGGTAAATGATTTGAAAAACCTATTGTGTGATCAATGACACAAACCTCCTTCCAACACTGCCCTGCACATAAGATACTCTCCTCTCATTTCCTTCATTGCAATTCTTCGTGCAGTAACAACATACTCCTTATGAGCTTAGTTTAACTCCTCATGTTGTTCAAACTCCTTTAGCGTTTTGTGCTATTTGTCACATGGTCATTTGTGAACCATTTCACATCTTTTCAATTAGAAATAGAATGAAACCTGGCAGATTAGTGTGCAACTGAAATAAAAACGCCCAGTGAAAATGCTAATGCTATGGCTGTGCCTCTGATCAGCAGACTGCATTAAATAGCACATTTCCATTTACGCAACTGAAGATTTTGTTAGTCAATAAATCCATGCAATCTCAGAGGAAAGAATTAATCTTACATAATTGGGGTTTTGTTTCAGGAAATGAATTTATACTAAGAGATTCAATCTCTTAATTAAAAAGATTTAGTGTGTTTGTGTTCCACTTAGCAGTTTTATTTGTTCTTTAATTTGCAGGAGTCCATACTGGGAAATAATTTAACAAAATTGCCACGAGAAAGGGATGTGCATACCAGGTTTGTGTGCAGACAAGAAACAGGCTCTCTTGAGCTATGCTACTAGTTTTGACTCTTAAAGACCTCCAAAAACTGTCTGTACATGGTAGTTGTTCTGTCTGTAAAATGGAATGAAGCAGTGGGTTATCTCACACGGCTGTGAATGCTGGAATCCATAGAGCAAGCAGTTGGTAAGTGCACTCCTGGTATTACTAATGTAACAAAATCAAAGAAAGCAGGATAAGATTTCATGGATGGGAAACATTGCCTTAAACAAGAGTCTTTTTCAAATATCTTTCTCTCCTGACAAAAGATGAGGAAATTACTAGTAAATGCATTAAATTGTATTATGGGAGGAAAGAGAGAGAGAGAAAAAAAAGCTGCCATCTTTATATTCAGCCAAGAAGAGAAAACTAGCACTGAGCTGTAGGTACAAAAATGGTTGTAGGTGGGGAGTGATCCTGTATCGAAATTGTCTCCCAGTGTGGGAATTTTGTTTGCAAAAGAGCTGCCAGGATTGTCCTGCAAAGAGCATCCAAGCCGACGGACCCCCCAGCCTTTCCCAGGAACTCTTGCTGCTTGGCTTAGTGTTTCTGTCTGGGAAGTCTGAAAAGAGTTCACAGAGGAGCAGTAGGATCAGAATTCCCCTCTCACCTTTTGTTGCAGAAAAAGAAAAGGGTTTGAGCTAGTCCTCTAAAAACTGGACTGGACCACAAACAAACCCATGTTATGCTCACAAAAACCATCACCTTCCTAACTTCTGCAATTAAAATTTTTAAACCTGCTATTTTCAAACAAATATAGCCAGATATCTTTTAGACTAAATAAAAAATTATTCTGTAACTAATATTTGCTATGACTTAAGTAAGTATTCCACAGGTCTGACTTCAGCTTCCATTGAGAACTGATGTAAAGAACGTGCACCCGTGGACATAGGCACATATTTCATCCAACCCACCACTACCAGTTCCAGGTCACGCTGTTTAACACTTTTCACATAAACACACTTCTTATTTCAAATGTTAATGCCTGCTTAGTGCAAGGTGAAAGTCTATCCAACGATAGAATCCCATAAGAGTGTTAATTAAACAGGACAATAATAATCCACTGGTGATTTATAGTGAGGTGGATTACTGGAGCATAGTGGTTGGTCTGATAGGCATTTATTGCCTACTTAACCATTTAAGTATAACAAAAAAAAATCATTGTGGGACAAAAGGTGATGAATGTTTCTGCTAAAACAGTCCATTAAGATGATTCATTAACATTACAAAGAGGTCTGCAGCCTGTGTGCCACTTGGAGCCTTTAAAAGTCTGGGAAAGTGAGAGGCATTACCATAGGAAATGCTTTATGCTAAATGCGCGCTGATAGAATCTAAAGTCCACTTTCTGCAGATAACATCACTTTTTACATTTTGCACTACAAGGTCTAAGGATGCTTTGTACTTCTCAGTTCCTAGAGAATGTATCTTCCTAACAGCGCAGTGCGGGAGGAGAGCGGCAATAAAAGTCCCAATGTTCTGGAATACATTCATGTCCCTCACACCTCCCTTTGAACTGATGGGCCTGGAATGCTGAATCGCTGGTTACACCACTGCGGAATGACATGGGAGTCATGAGGTATAGTCGCAACAGCTCCAGCTTTATTAAATGCACACCAAATAAAGCTCCCATAATGATCTTTTCAGGTCAAATAACAGCAGATTCCTGCTGTGTAACAGCAAGGCAGTGTACCAGCTACAACTGCTACAGGCATTGGAGGAGGGTTAAATCAGCGTGCAAATGTATCCAAAATAGCAAAATTAGGTTCTCAACATTTTCCTAACAAATTATTCCCTGAAAAGTGAAACTAATGAGGTTTGATTCTTTATGGACTTATGTTGCAGCTCTTACACCTCCCTCTTGGAATACCCATATCCCACAGCAATTCCTCCAGCCCCCTTCGTCCCTCCTCCAGGCGCTCCCCTCCCCCCTGCAGGGACAGGCAGGCTCCCTTATTCCCTGGGGAGTACCGCAGCATGCCTTGGCATCTTTCTCCTAGCCATTCCTTGACTTTTTTTGGTTTGGCAGCTCAAGGAAGCAGTGTTTTCACCAAGGAATAGCAGAGCAATGCGCAAATCGGTCGAGAGTCTTGCTGCTGTCAAACACAAGGAACAATTGCTGAATTCTCCCTTCTTCCTCAGTGGGAACATTAAGGGTTTCTCCCTCTACTTAAGCGCTAATTCTTGCAAAACGGGTAGGGACAACTGGTAAGAGTCTCTGAAACATCTACATGGCCTGTGACAAATGTGTCAGCATATTGGAAACTGGGTCAGACAAATAATAAGATTGTGTAAGTGGCTTCCCTAGGGAAGCAGACTGAGAGGTGTGATGGGATCTCCACTGACCAGCACTCAGAAGAATCTTGTTTATAGTGTGTGCAGCACCTGTCCAGACTACCTGCTCTCAAAACAAGCTGGACTGGGTTCTGTGAGCACAACAAGACACTTGTACCAGAGCTAATAAATTCGGCTTCTCTGTAGGTAATTACGCTGGATTATTTCTCTGTTGGTGAATTAGCACAGCTACACCAAATCCTGGGCTGGAGATGACTTACACAACTTTGCTGCCCCTGCATGGCCTTCATTTTCACTTCTAGATACTTCAATTGTTCAGAAATGAATGCTAAAAGTGAAACATTACAGATATTGAATCTGTGCAAGGGAATGGAGCTGAGGGACACCTGACATCAAACACAACTACCCCAAACATAATGCCCCCCAGTACTCTTCTATATATTCCAGCTGCTGGGGATGGGGAAAGCAACATTTAATGTGTGGTGCAAATTATATTTCCATTTTATTCTTCTAGGAAAAGAAGGTGCTGGCTGCACACATGATGTGTGCAAGGTCAAGCTGGACAGGATCAACTTCACACAGAAACAGCATAACTGTTTCCAAAGAGGGCCAGTAACCAAATAATCAGCTTTACAATAACCAGTCTCAGACATGGTAAACATCTTTAAAATTCACTGTGCTGACTAATGAATCGAGAGTGCTGAGGCATGGAGGTGTGTGCTGTTGAAACACATGCTCTGCACCTCTACAAAGGCCTTTAGATTCCTCTGGGACACTTGCAAGTCTCAGTTCTTAGTCAATAATGCCCAAGGGTGCCCAGCACCAGGGAAGTGCCTCTGTGGTAGGATCTGGCCTGGGTGTAAGACAGACGCAGGAAGGAAGGAATACAAAGTAGTGGGAGGTGGGCAGGAGCACAGGCTAAACCAGAAAGAGAAGCTGAACATGTGTGTCCACTGGCACTTGATGAGATTCAGAGTGGGAACAAGGATGAAAGGACTGGAGTGAAAGATCCATGTTTGCAAAGCAAAGGAGAAAGATTGAAATTTCAACCCAATAAATTTTCTTATTTTTTTTCTCTCTACATACTGAATTTAACCTGATTTCAGTATTGGCTGAGAGTCACCAACATCTTTTTATATTTTACTCTAGATACTCCGTATGAAATTCCCACAAATTCACCCACCAGATTTCACCATCCCAGACCACACTTCACTTGTGATCTCTTCTTAAACCTACAAAAACACTGAAAGGTAAACATCTCACTTTTGTACAGTACAGAAGTAGGCTCAGCTTAGAAAAGCTGGTTGAGAACTTTTGGACAAAGTGCTTTTTTCCATCAGAAAATGCTAACTTGCCAAAAATAATTTTTAAAAAGTAATATGCTGATTTCCATGGAAATATAGCTAGGCAGGTTCAGATATTTCCATGAGAAAAATCTGCTCTGAATGGGAATGGAACAGAAATGTGGATGGTACTTTATTGACTCCCAAAGTCAGAAAAAGACCCAAATATATGCTAGCACCTTACCAAACACAACAAAGTAACTCTCTGTTCTCCATACAGCTACTCAATTTTGTTTTAAAAAACAAAAATAAAATTCCCCAGGCCAAAGAGAGACTGAGTGATGAAACAGCTGGTGACTAAGTCTCACCTACAAAGCACAGGACTCCAAGCAAGCTCTTTTTCAACCCACTACAGAGCCCAAATTTCAGTCTGACAAAAATAATGTTGAAAACATTATGTCAAATGTCTGCTCCAAATCCCATAAAGCAATCCTTGGACAGGGCCCAAGTAAATACCCTAGCCACTGGATGTTGGCTATTCTGGGATGTCTCATTCTTTCTATTCATGTTTTGTTTTTTAAATTATTCTGTGACAAATCTAAAACAAATGTCAAAACCGTTAATTTTTTTACACACTAGATTTTTTCCTGTTTCTGGACAACCCTAATTCTCAGTGCACCACCCTTAACTCTTCAATTCATTTCTTCTCTTATAACTTGGTCCAATTTGCTGGCCTTTAGAAGAGTGAGAGATGTTTAGCTCCTGCATAGGGAAAACTAATTTGATTTGTGCATTCTGTATGGTCCAATATCACTGATTTTTAAAATTACTTCACAGGCATTTGGGGCCCATGAGCTACTTCTACAGGGACCCAAAAAGGTACATAAGACACATTGCTTTGGCATGACATAAAGAATTGGTGGCTGCCAAAGTCTGCAAATCAGAAAATGTAAAAGATCATTGTTTTATACCAATAGACCTGTGTCCTACTGCTGTTAGTATAGGCTGAAGGCTTGCAATAAGCTTTTATTTGCACTGGAATAAGTAACTATGAACTGTAGAACATCTAATATACAAGGATTGGAAGAAACATTAGCAAAAATGGATATATGAGGACGACAGTATAGAGATGAACAGGACATTTAAAGACATTCATATGCACATTATAGAAGTTTAAAGATTGCATTTTTATTGCATGGGTCTCAGTTACACAGGATTTTAAGGTTATGATATTACACCTCATCTTAAAAAATTGCTTCCTTGTTGTCGTTTTTTCCTTAGTCATTCCCTCCATGTTGTCTTCTTCCCCTTAGATCTTTTCCTGCCTTTACCCAGGACCCTGTTCCTATTGGTTTTCAGATGGTTGTTCCCTTATTGGTTGTTTGTCTCCTCAGTTACACACTCCACCCTTGCTGCTACCCGATCCTATTCATGTTACCTCCCAGGTTCCAGTACCTTCCCTACCCAACCCTATAAAAATCCGTGTTCCCCTTAATTAAGTTGCTTCTCAGCCTCACCTTCAACCTGCATGGAGTGTGTGTGCTTGGGAGTCATTCTTCCCAGTCACCAACCATCAACCAATATTATTAAAAACTAAGAGAACCACAATATTGTTTGGAAGAGAGTAAGAAGAACACGCTGGGAGATCCAACATTTTCAAGAGACAGAAATTTTACACCAAAGTTAATATGAAGTTTATGTTGTTACTTTTTCCTCATTTTTATCCTAATGTAAAACTTGAAAACAGGAGAAAAGTATCATTTGACACACTTATTCTGCATTACTATTATTAGATCTCTAATATGACCCCTGAACATGAGAGTTTCTAGTCAAAACATTAAGTAAAATCCACTTTCCATGGCATTAAACACAGTTAGACATAAATTTATTCCTTTCCCCCCCTCTTTAATTAATTTTCATTAACTTATTTAGATAAATTCAGAAAACAGCCTATCCACCTGGACTTCTCAACTAGAAAGTCTCTGAGGCAGCAAACTTTAGTCAGATACAGTTAATATTTTTTCCCTAGAAATCTGCAGTAAAAACAAGCTTCAAATGTGTATTTTTGAGGAAAGGTTTGATGAAATGAATGCTGTACCATCAAGCTTTTGCATTATACAATTACCATATTTAATTCTGAAATCTAAAGCTGCAGCACTCTGTATGATACCTACATGCACATAACTAAGAAAAATAAATTCAGATGCAGAGAAACAGTGGCATGTGCTCAAGGGCCTTGGCTACGCTGCTGTGAAAACAGTTATTTTCACAAAAGGCTTGGTCAAGTCTCAGCTGCTCTTCCTCAGGACTGTCCTGGAACAGGAGCATTTTCTCTACCCCAAGCCCAACAACACAGTTTACAGTAAAGAGACGAATGAGGCCCTGCAGTTTATTTCCCTTGCTGTCCAAACTGCTCTTCCATACATACCAAATATAGTAAACCATAAATGCTCAACTTTGTGTTCTTGCCTTAAGGCTTAGAAACAACTTGCAAATCGTCTCAATTCACTTTGCGTGCCCATTCCTTCCATTAGACTTGCTAACAGTATCTTTCACAAAGATTCTTTTGTTTCCACTGGAAATCTCCTAAAAATTTCTTTGACGTTTCCCTTTCTCTCAGTATCCTGCCACAGGGCACTGGACCTTCATCCTGGGACTTGCCCAAATCCTTCCTTTTTCCAAGATGCACTGAAACTTCCATCCCACTCTCCTACAAATCAGGACACAAAAGCTTAAAGCCTCGAACTGCAGAGCACTTCCCAGAAGTGTCAGAGTACCCTCAGACCCCCATCGCATCGTAGAGACTTGAAGGTGTTCTGAATCTCCATGATTTATCCTTTTAATCAGAATTCCTGACTTAATGGATGTTGTCTCTTCCCCTTTCACAATCTCTTCCTATCTGTGTCCAAATAAAGCAGTGCTTTAAGTTAGAAATACCCCTTTTAAGCCTGATAATAGGACACAAACTCCAACTTCTTTCAAAAGAGACTGGCATTTCTATTTGCAAAAGCAACCAGTGTCATTCCCAAATCATCCAAATTACAGACTTTTACTGCCCAACTTGTCATCACTTCCCAATTCCAGACAGTGAGATGCTCCATAAACAGGTTTCTGTTGAAGTGGAAGGTCTCCTGTGCTATTTTCCTGATGTATTCAGGACATGGAAAGAGGGACAGGAATAATCAGGAAGTGATTCAAATTCTCCACAGCCCTCAAGTGTGTGAAGACACCCTGTCTATGCCTCTTGAATCCTGCAGTTACTCAGCTGGAAGAACAGGAGTTTGGTCCTTGGTGCTTTCAGTTTGTTATTGTATCTTTAATTTCTCTAAACACTGAACAACTGAAACCTTTCCTCTGCTCGTGATAAACACATTATTGACAAAGATGATATTCCCCCCCAAAACAAATGTGAGGATCTTCCTGGGATGTAAAAATTGTAACTTCTCTGGACCTTACATTTTTATTTTCATGAGCTTAATAGATATCAACTGATCTCAAGGAAAAATTTAAGCTCTTATATGGAACCTGTAAGAGTCTATTTCACAGCTCCTTGATTCAAATAAACAAACAAACAAATATACAAACTGTTTCCTTCTGCTCTTTGCCCCACGAACCAAATATTTAGTACTCTTTATAGGATGCTTAGTGTGGCATTCCATGCTTTTAAATTATGCTTTTTGGGTGCCTTGAACAACAAAAACAACAGATTCTCTCTTGCGGTCAGACCACCAAAGCGGAGTAAAGTGCAGTAACTCAGAGTTTCTGCCCCATGTTCTGCTCTGCTTGTCCTTTTGAAAGGGGGCTCAATGAAGAGCCTTGTTGAGACCTCCGCTGGTGCCACTGTTTATAGAGGGGGTCATTAGGAACAGTTTAGTCAGAACAAAAGGGGTTTTGTTTCTATTGTCCCGCTTGCAGTTTGACGATGTCTTAACTGAAAAATTATCTTAATAGTCTAACAGTATATATTCGCCTATGGGGCTCAGACAACTGCAGAAAAGGCTTTGGATGAATGCTGAAAAGATGCACTTTACAAAGCAAACTCAGTGCAGACTGAGCACGGTTTAGGAAGCACATTTTTTCTGGCTGAAAACTTAGAAGTCCCAGTCTCTGAAAGATAAACTCTTACAGCATTGCACTTATAACTAAAGTATCCTTCACAAAAGGATCAGCAGTGACACCAACCAACTCCCTGCACAGCCCGGGGAGCCCAAGTTGGCTCCTGGGCAGGTGGAAACACCCACATCTCCATCTGCTGCACCAACCCACACCAGCAGAGTAAACAGTCCCTTCATATTATTTTAAAATCCTCCAGCATAAACGTCTGATTAATGATTTTCTGCTGCTAAAGCTCTGGGAGATTGCTTCACACAGCCCCTTGTAATGTGGCAAACCTCCTCCCTCGGTCAGACCGGGAGCTGGAACGTTCCTCAAACCGTGCAGAAACGGAGCCAAACTGTGCTACTCTGCACAATCTGGGGAGGGATTTTTGTGGCCAGGGCATTAGGGAATCAAATGAATCTCCAGCTTCCATCTTGTTTCAGACTGGTTCAGAAACACAGTTATAAATCATTGCAGATATAAAGTTATTTTAGAGGCAGAACCAGAGACCAAAAAATGCACATTGTGTCTCTGCAGCCCCATGGAGCTCGGAATTGGCAGCTCCGAACTTCCAATTTGAGTGGCTCTAATAGGTATTCAAAATAAACTGTGAAAAGAATTGTTCCTATGGAAATGAAATATAAATAAAAGTAGAGGCTGAGACCATATAAGATAATGTTGGACCAAATTCTGGTTTTCTGCTTATTTAAACGCACAAGATAAGCCCCAACAGGAGAGAAACTGCAGGGTGCAGCTGTTGTATATAATCCTGCTTCCTACAGACCTGTAAAACCAGCAGTCTCCAAAGATCTCTCTGCTCCAGCAACACAAGTTTTATGATTCAGGGGCATGGTACATATGGTTTAGCATACACACCCCAATTTTCCATGCAACCTCCCCTGTTAGGATTACTAATACTTGTGGCATGAGTAGTTTGTACAGCAGCTGTGCAAGGGTTATGCAAGCATTTATGTACACATTGGAATAAAGGCACAAAATAATGGTTCTTTTGAGGTATTACCCTGCACCTGCCTGGAGAGAAAAAGTAAAGCCATCCAAATTCATCCCATTGCACTTTACAGGTCAGAATCAGTTATTGTTGTTCCCTTTGAACAAAATGAATAAGTTTTATATGCTTTTTTGTGCAGCATAAAAATACCAAACTTCTCTACCTTTAGTGAATGCAAACGGCAGAAAACTAAGACATAAATATACATTAATAAGAAGAATCCTGAATGTCTGATGGTGGCCTGTAGAAGGAAAGATCACTATTTATTGTAAGAAAATGTAACCACTAAGCAGAATTTCAGAGGCACATTTCCAAGGTGCTGCAGCTTTAGGCCTCTCCGAATGGTGACGTACGAGCACGTGCCCAGCGTGGCTTTTCACAAATATAAGCCTGAGATTTCAGATGTTCAGATTACAGTGTTACCAATGAAGGAAATGCCTGGGTTTGTGCCAAAAATGTCAACCAAATCGAGTGTATGTGCAATAATTTAATAGTACAAAATTAAATTCAGTTTTGTTTGGGCTGTTTTGGCAATATTTGATTTTATGTTAAACAATACTCATATGCCTGTATCTGTGCTGCAGAAATATATTAGTTACATAAAGTTTAAAGACATTATTGAAGTATACTAGTGTATGCACATTTACAAATGCTCATACCAATAAGCAAATAAAAATATAAAATACAGCATAGGCCTATATTCAAGCTGTAAACAGATGCACAATAAATATAACATTACAAACGTTTCAATGACATGAACTCATTTCTAATGTTTTCTGGAGTAAATAGTAATAAAAGAATCCCTGTGGACATCCACTTTTATGAAGTTAAATCCATTGAAATGCTGAACTGGGAAGGACTGAACTTTGTCCACCTTACTCAGCTGATGAACATTAAATTCAGTGCTACTATCCTATTTCATAAATCCAAAGATCATTTTCTCCTTTAGCCATCACTACAATCTCCAGAGGAAATAACACCTTTTTCACACTTTAAAACACAGATTACACTTCCAACTCTCCTTTAATCAGTATCAATGAGAATCAATACTTAATTTTTATAACATAATCAGTATTGTCCAACCTAGCACCATTCAACCCAGATCCATTCAGATTCCTGGATTAGAGCTAAAATAATAGCTTACTCATAATGAGATTAATTTCCTGTTGGTGAATATGTTCTCAGTACTAATGCTGAAGGGATGAATAGAAACTTTTGATAAGAATGATCCAATACAGCAAAATCAAATATGCAGCTAATTATCCATTCTTATTCAAATAATAATGGAATTATTTCTTGGTATATAAGTGTTTTTCATGCTTAAGGCACAAAGAAGCAACTCGAAATTCCCCAAAGACATGCTATTTTAGTAGCACTATTTGGAAGGAGACAAAAGTTTGCTATAATTTAGGACTTGCACTTTGTTCAAGACAAATGAGAGAAGATGCAAAACAGAATGGAAAAGAAACATGGTTAAAGTTAAAAAGAGGACATGAAAGTAGGAAGACACTGATTCCGCAAAAAAAGAGGAAAAAATGCTTTGTGTCTGATTTTTGAAAAGTTGTTAAATGAGTCTGTGAGCAGAACCCACACTTCATGCTGCCCACTTGGTAAAACTGAAAGCAAATGGCCAAATTCTGCCACTGGCACACGCCTTGGTTGGGTACAGGATGATGACAGCAGCATATACAAATTCACCAAGCACAAATCTGCACACTTCTTGTTTTTAAATCAGACCCTTTATCTATCTCCTAAATACATGCCCCCAAATACACTGGCTTCCACACAAACAAAAGAAATGGCAGCAGTTGGTACAAAAATCAGATAAGACCGTACACACAAAGCTCAAAGAGATCAAAAAGTTACTCAGTTGGTAATATGGCTTGTGCAGAACCTCAGAAACTTTGGGAGTTTATTTTTATAGAAATTATCTGGAGCAGCAAGTGCCAACAGTCAGGGATTACTTCATCACTAGCATTTAGTTTTCCTCCTCAAGAAGGGGAGGATAGACAAAAGAAGCAGAGAAGAGCAAGAGGAAAAACTGGTTTCTTAATTGATCCAGGAAGGAGGAGGAAAAAGACAGTGACATGAAGGTGCCAATATTTCAGCAACCTGTGTGGAACTGATCCTACAGGAAGCAGGATGGGGTTTACACAGCAGGCAAGAAAGGAGGGAAGAGAAGACGTCTATGAGAAAAGGTACAAAATGGATTGCCTTTCTGTTTGAAAGGTATTTGAAATTCAAGCTCAGATCTGAGGGCTGAACCACTGCAGTTTGAGCCGCATCATCCTTTATTGTATGCAGCAGAATAAAGGCTGCCCTTTGTTGTATCCCAAAGCAAGTTGAAGCCAAGAGCTGAGGACTTCACATCAAAAAGGTATTCTTTAATAAATTCACTTTCTCATGCTACTGGAGTGGTTTTGTTCTGCTGTTTTAAGATTACATGCAAGCAGTAGCCCCATTGCAAAGCATCATGCATCTATTAAATGCTGTACCAGTGCAATAGGATCATAGAAAATACTGTATAAAAGAGAAAACTTCCCAACTATTTCTATGAAAGCACAGGATACAGTTGCAGCATTGCCCCTCCTTAAAGGGCATATCCAGCATTAAATCAGGGTGTAGCTAAATGTGACCAAACCCAGACCACGCAGACAGAACAAGAAGGAAACGGATTCAAACATCAGTTTTTCAAGAAATTTGTCAAACTAAGAGGTTTCTGCTCTTACTTTTTATCCTCTGCTGTTTCTTCAGTGACACCTACAGCTCCAACAGTAGTTACTCAAGGTGTTAGTGAGTCAGGAGCCAAACCTTCCACACCATCTCTTTTTTCTTTTCTGTTCTTTCTCTGCCTGCTGCCATTCCAAAACACACTACCAATCTGAACCGTATTCAGTTTTTAAAAGGGAGCTACAAGTAGCTCAGGTGCAAGTAATTTAGGCAACTGAAACACCTGCTCTCCACTCCACTGTTCCAGCCTCAGAGGTTTTTTAATCTCATAGTCCATGCCAAAGGCAAGGCTCCTTATCCTACTACTGCTTGATGAAAGGCCAACACTCACAGTTCTGGAAAAACAGTCTACAAGGAACCAAAAAGGATGAGAAATCAAGTTGTCTGCAGCTGAAAGGGAGAGCAGAGGGACACCAAATCATCTGTCTGCTCTTCCTATGGCAGCCAGACCCAGACACCCTCTCCTTGCCCCCAGCTGTGCATTCCTGTGGCCTCCCCAGTTCCAACACAATATGTAGTCAGTCAGAATGAGGAGCTGACCCAGCCAAAAATTAATTCAGCAAAACCAAATACAAATACAAAAAATAAATAGTTAAAAAATACTTTAAAAACAGAATATGCCTCCTGTGTGTAAGTATTGGTATTAGCATTGGAGAGGGGTGGGGTTGAAAAGTTGAAGGTCCAGACTGGGGTGGAATGAGAAAAAAACCATCTTTCTCGGGGGAGCCTGGCTTTAAATCGACTTAAATGGATCTAGAAACCACACCCTCAGCAAGAAAGACATTTAGGCAAATACATGCCTGGTTAAGAGCAGGTTAGTGCTGCTCCTCAGGAAGTACAAAAGATGCTGAAGAGTTTGATCTTAACTGGGCAGCCACAATGTAACCGCTCAGGTATTGATGTTTTAATTAATGGGGAGCACTGGGACAGCAGCTACAGGGGTGATTTTTTTTTGAGCAGCCCCATTAGCATCAGTGAATTTGGCAAGTGCTCTCATGTTACTTTCCGTAGATGTGGCTTCACAACGTCTCTGCCCCCACCATCCTCCCAGACCCTGGGCCGTTGCTAAAAGTGTGTTAGGACTGAGCTAGGGCTTCAGCGCTGGTTCCACCACTATTTCAATAGTGTCATGAGTCATTTAGATGTGATGCCTCAGTTTCCCTGTTATTAAGAGGTGCACATGCATGTGTACAAACACATTAAATCATTCATCATGTTTCCCATGCAGCTTTTTGCCTAGTTACCTGCTGTTCATGCAAGGATTTTAAACGTAAAGAGCTGAAAGAAGTGCTGAATATTAGTTTCCAGAACAGTTGCAGGATCTGGTGCTAGGTACTACTCGATATTGCTTGTTTGAAAATATCAGATGAAAAATCTACCACCCCAAACTGCTAACCTCCTTTATCCACTGTCCCTCTTCTTCCTCCTTTGCCTGAGGAATGAATCTTAATGTCAGCATAAACTTATATATATATATATATATATATATATATATATATATATATATATGTTTTCTGAAATTACCTCAGTCTGGATTCAGTGACCCAAATAAACCATCCTGTCTTGCCTTGCTTTCCAAGTAAGGTTTGGAAAGCATTAGTCTACATTTGTTGTCTGATATTGTTATTATTGTTACTATTTACTGTTGTAGCAGACATCTGCCTGGACTAATCAGGATTGGGGCTCCATTACTGTAAATGTTGCACCCACTGGGTTAAAGAAGTCACCACTTTAAGCAGTTGACAACCCAACTCAGGGCAGTATCCCACAAAGGTGTGTGCCAGGGAGCAGAAGGAAAAAGGGAAAGCGAGGGCACAGGGTATTGCAGTGGCATAAACCACCCAAGTGCACAGGTTGATGGTTCCGATTCATCTTGCCCCTCGATTTCTAACGCTCTTCCAGTACTGCCACTTGGAAAAAGTGACCCGGGGCTCTGTGTGCAGACATACATATGTGTCTACGTGAGTGAATATGTAATCATCAAGTTTTAAATAATTCAGTGCTGTTGGTTTTGTCCCGGACAGTTTCTCCCCATCTGGACTTCTTTTAAAGAAAAAAAAAAGAGTAGTAGGAGGAAAAGTGTATATGCGTGCTTGTGCAGACAGACGATGTACTCGCATCTATAAACTCTGTGGGAGTTTGGGCCCCTTCCTGCTACATAAACCGCCCTCCCTCCTGGGGTGTCTTCTCCTTAATGACGTGCACGCTAATTTAGGCGCTCGGGACCGGCTCAGCCTCTCCCGGAGCCCGCAGCCTCCACAAACATCCTGAAAAGCAACCTGAGCAGACGTCCCTCCTCGAGGCAGTTCCAGGGATTTTTCTCTCCCGGGCGGTTTGGAGCTGACGAGCGAGCGAGCGAGCAAGCGAGCGCTTGGGTTTTCCAGCCCTGCTCCTCCCACCAGAGACACCCTCCCGCCGCTCCCCGCCGCTCACACGGCTCGGCAGCGGCGTGCGGGACGCGGGCAGAGCTCCCACCGCCGGAGAAGCGCCTCGGCCGCCGCCTGCGCGCCGTCCATGGGCCGGGGCCGATAGAAGCCCCCCGCCTCGGGCCATGAGCGGGCAGCGGCGCCTCCGCGGGGGCTGAGCGCGGGGCCGTGCCGGGCCGTGCCGTGCCGTGCATGCCGGCGGGGCGCGTCCCGCGGCGGGGCAGCCCCGCGCCCCCCGCGCCGCCCCGCAGCCGCCGCGCCGCGATGGTGCGGGCGGCGGGGCAGCCCAGCCCCTGGCTGCTGGTGCTGGGCGCCGCCGCCCCCGCGCTCTGGCTGCGCTGCGTCCTCGCCGACTTCACGGTGGACAACGAGGTGCACTCCAGCTTCATCCACCGGCGGCTGCGCGGCCCCGAGCGCCGCGAGATGCAGCGGGAGATCCTCTCCATCCTCGGCCTGCCACACCGCCCGCGGCCCCACCTCCATGGCAAGCACAACTCGGCACCCATGTTCATGCTGGACCTCTACAATGCTATGTCCGTGGAGGAGGGGGCGGCGGGGGCCGCCGCCGAGGACGGTGAGGGGTTCTCCTACCCCTACAAGCCCATCTTCAGCACCCAGGGGCCGCCCCTGGCCAGCCTGCAGGACAGCAACTTCCTCACCGAGGCTGACATGGTCATGAGCTTCGTTAACTTGGGTGAGTGCCGGGTCAGCGGAGCTGGGTCCGGGACAGCCGGGCAGGGAACCGTGCCGGGGGGAGGCTGGAGCCACCCGCGGGAGGAAAAGGACTGGCGGTGCAGGTGGCCGTGCTTGGGAACTTTTTCCCGGCGAGTCAGGTGGGTGGCAGCCCACCTGGGCAATGGAAGGACAGGTAGCGGCCTCTCGGAAAGGCGGCTGCTTTGCCAGCTAGTGATTAAATGGCACCAGCGTGGAGAGGGCTCTGAATTCCCATCACAGCATTTGGACAGCCACAAGCTTTCTCCACGCTCCACCCTGCACACTAAGGTCTCCCTTTGATAGCTGCTGCAACTTCAGAAATTGGATTTGCAGGTAGGAGTTAAACAGGGCGATTAGCAGGTCTGCTCCACATCCCACACTGCCAAGGCAGACGCGAAACCCTTGAGGACCGCGGGTCCCGGCGCACCTCCCGGTGCCGGGCTGGCGCTCGTGCTGGATGCGGAGCCGCGGCCGGATCGTTCCCTGCAGCATCTCAGCGCCGCGCTCCCGCGACCGGAGGGGCTGAGCTGCTTGCACGTGTTTTCCTAATGGCTTGGGAGGGATTCCACAGTAAATCCTTATTTACTCCTGCAGCTTTTCCTGTTGACCCCAGTTTATGCCGCTAACTCGCCTCTTTTCACAAGCACATGTGGATAGGTTTATGCAAACGATAGAGAGTTGGCACGCTTTGTATGCGCCTCGCTAGGCCTCTCTAATTGGATGCCACGGCCCAATCTGATTTCCATTTGCTCGTTGTAGATTGCACACCCGTGTGGACTGACTTGGCCGGATTTGAGTAAAACATTGTCAGGGTGCGCGTTCTATTTTAAATATATAATTATAGACCTGGTTCACTTTAGCCATTTTTAGACCTCATCATGTGCGGCTCTTAAACCACACACGTACAGACTGGGTGCCTGCAAGTTCAAGGCAGAATATGAATTGTATTTCCAAAACAAGATCCACTCAAACTTTGTCCCAGACAAAGGGAGGCACAAAGCTCAAGAGAAGCCCACCTCTGGCACCTAACCTGCTTAGAGATGGCAGACCCCAACTCCAGTAAATCCATTAACACCTTTATGGATGCCACTGTTCTGGACAGTTCCACTGTCTGGAACTTCAGAGGCAACAAAGATTAAATCACCACGTAAATCACCACCTTTCTAATCCCAACGCTTTAACCAACTTGAAAAGATCAGCAACTGTAAAGGCTCTGTGACAGACGTTAATAATTATTAGACACAGTAGCCATCCCGACACAATTCTTGCATGATAAGGAGACACAAGACGCTGTGGGAGATCGCTAGTTTGCCTGAGCTGCACCTTCTTATTAACTTCCATAAGCTTCACAGTGGGAAGCTGGGAATTACATCTGGCCTGGGGGCTGTGCTGTATGAGAGCTGGTGCTTTCCATTTGCAATTACAGTGTTTGTTTAATCACTGCTGGATACTTAAGCCGATGAGCAATGATACATTTAAAGTCAAATATTTGAGCAGTCAAAAGTAGCAATGGCAGTCAAATATTTGACTTCAAAGATAAGAGTGATCTTGCTAACACTACTCTCCGTGGTTCTTGGGTTCTACACCGTGTACAGCCAAGGAGTGCAAGGAGAGTCCCGAAAAGAAGACAAAAGGATGTTGAAATAACAATAGCGAAATTCACACTCTTTCTATTTTGGTAGAGAGGAGGGAACCTTTATGAAATGGGAGGGAGTTTAGTTCTCGGGAAGCAGCTCTACCCCTCAGGTGTAGTTATCTACTGCATAGCTTTCATCAGTGGAACTCCAGCACTCCCGTCCCATGCTTCCAATGTAAGGAAAAGTCTCCTTGTCAGCCCATGGAAGAGTTATATGAAGGCAATTAACGTGCAGGTCACTGATTATTTTGAATACAAAGGAGTAGAACTGATCCGTACACTGTGAAATAAAAATTACATTTTGGATATGGCTGTGTCTATGTGAGAACTTTCTACAGAGCAGGTTTCACCTGTATCAGCTGTAAGAAACTGAGAGCCGACATCCCGATGTGATGTGTTGTGATGTCTACAGTGGATATTTCATTCATTTTAACCTGGCAGGTTTTGTAGTCTGCTTAAAACCCAAGAGTGTTCTTGGTGCAAAATACTTAATGCTAATTTTATTTAATTGCTGTCAGCGTGGTCAGTGAGTAGTAAGAGCACAGGCAAAATTCAGTCATTTTAAGGACAGGTGGAATTACTATGAGCAAAGCACATTTTGGAGGTTTATCTGTGCTGTTTTGTTCCCTTGTCAACAGTGCATGTCAGGACGAGTTTAAAAAGGACAGATCTATAATAGCTTTCTTCATCGCTCTGCACACCTTTCATCCCATTATAGTCATCTCTCTTTCATCTTTATAGGACAAAGCCAGGCCTGTTTATGGACATTTTAATGACTTAGACCAGCCACTCACTCTCGTGTATAGTCAAACACAACACCTGCTTTGAGACGTACAGTTTTCTGTGACATTCAGGGAAAATTAGAAGATCTATTGTAGAACTGATTTTTTTTGCAGACTTTCTACAATGATCCCTTTTAAAGCAGAGCTGAATTCCTAAATGCAGACTGTAGTAAACTGTGTCCTACTTTTGTAAGAGATACTCTGTGAGCATTGCATTTCACAGGTAGGCTTTTATTACTATACTAGAGCCATCACAATGAGGAAGTGTCAGAGCATAATAAAGTTTCATTTCAGAATGGAGGAAGTAAAAGCAAATAAAGAATACTTTTAAAATTCAGTCAATAAAAACATGTTAATTCCAGGCTTCCACATGCTAATGTACGAAAGCACTTTTTTTTGCCATATTTATATTCTTCATTTACCTAGTTGTATAGCTTTAGGAGGACAAATATTAAAAAAAAAATAAATTACATTGCAAGATTTACTGGGCTGTATAGTAAAAAAGCCAAGAACAAACCCCACACACATTGATTTCTATGGAGATACTGTGTATATTTATTACAAGAATATATACTGGGTATTGATAGCAAGGAACCAGAATACAGGTGCTCCATTTCAGGAAGCTTTTTACTGAGCATGTAATGTTACTGTAAAATCTTGACAATTAATTAGATTTAGATTTATAACCAGTTAATTCACAGGCTACATTTTGTCTTAGCTTACACCTGTGCTAAGATGGATGGGGAATGGATTTGTGTCAAGAATGAGGTTACATGTAAATTAAAAGATAATTTAGCCACAGTGGTCTGACCAAGTTAGTCTGTTAATTACTGGCTAATTTTGTAAAATTTATTACTATAATTTCAGTATTTGGAATTTCATTTCAGATCCTGTCCAAGTACAGTTTACAAACTGAACCATTTTAGGAACTGAAAAAACGCAAAGCATTTTCTGTACAAGTTTAATTTCAAGTTTATAAACAGCAACTAAGGAATAAACATCCTCTAGATGACTTAGACCTACTCTTCTAAAAATAATTGAGTTGTCCTTATGCTGGTAATCTTGCTTTGGTAAACAGAGTTGCTTAGAATATTTTTAAGAGAGTCGGCACAAGTGATATGCAATTTGTTAATTTGTCTAGTGGTTGATTATAAAATGAACAACATTGTTTAATCCTGGCAAAAAAGAAGGGGGGGGGAGGAATTAGTCATTCTTGGAAGGAGCACTTGAAAGTGGCTTTTGTTAATATAAATCAAGAAGCTGAAGAGCCCCCAAGTTTCCTTTTATTTCATACCATCTGGCTATCCTTTTTGTTGACAAGTGTTTGGCATAGAGAACCATCTCTTTGCCCTTTAATAACAGGCTTTAACACTGTAGGGTATTAGAAAAAGATTCTATAACAGTTAAAAAATTTCCTTCGGGGAATACTTTATAAAGTGAGCACGGGCTGCAGGCATTTGCAGCTGTAACCTGGCTTGTGTTAAAATTTGGAAGGGGCTGCCTTGCATTCCAGCTCACTACAGGCCTTCATTGGTGTACAGCCAAAGGTTAATATAGATGTCACACAGTTTTTCTTTGGAGAGCCTCAGATATAAGAGTACGAGTACAGCTGTGTTTTTAGTAACCCTTTCATAATCACTTCTTTTAAACCTCATTTTCCTGCTTATATAAATCAAAGATTTTCAAGGATATTTGACCTGGATTTGAACTTATTTGATCTTCACATATTTCCCACTTGAAACAAAGCAGATTAAAAGTTAGCCCTGGATGCCTGGTCCCGATCACATGGTTTGTCCATACATTAGGCCGAGCCCTCTGCTTTTTTTTCCCCCTCCTGCACCTAACACTGTTAGAAGCTCTCAAGCCTGAACAGGTACATCCCATGATTGTTTTAGGCAGTGTGGATATGTGCAACACTTGGTGGTATAACATTAGCTAAGGCAGAAAGCTTGCAGCAAAGTGAAGGTATGAAGGACACTGACATGCAGCAGGTATTCTTTAAATGTACAGATCCTTTCTTGAGAGAATTTAATTAATTTTCTAGTGGCGGACCAGAACGGGAACTATTTACCTCTGCCATGCGGGTGCACTGGTAGCAGAGAAAGGAGCAGCTGAGGACAGATGTCTTCCTGCAAGGAAAGGGAACATGGAAATTGTTTCCACCCTCTCGCACGCAGCGGATTTATCCCAGAGCAGGATCTTCCCTCCTTTCCCACACAGGCTGTCCTGGGGACACGTAAAGCCCCCTGTGTGAGCTGTAGTTTAAAAGCCAAAACACAATGGCTTGTGAGGTGCTTTTGAGGAAGACAAGCCTTGTGATGCCAGTAACAGGAGTTGGGCACCAGTGGAGTGTGCACGACCCGTTCCTACCCGCACGGTCGTGCCCCGGGTTGTGCTGAACGTGTGTCTGTCTGTGTGTCTGTCTGTCCCTGCAAAGGAGGTTTAATGGCCTCTGGACAGGCAGCACGAAAACAGATGCTACATTCTCCTCTGGAAATAAGCCTGAAACACGTTTTCGGGTCGTGGGGGGAGAAATGTGAGAGAGAAGGTTACACAAGTGGTTGGAAACATTAATTAAAAAAAAGATTATAACTATTAAAGCCCAGTCAGGGCTGTTGACAGGCTCCTTTTAAATAGGACACTGCAATGTTTTAGTTTAATACATTCTGGCAGTGTCACCGGGGTTAAGGCTAATACTGGGATGTGTGGATCCTGTCATGTTATTGTCAGGAGGAATGCAGGGATTAGGTTTAAAAGTGGTGGTGGGTGAGCAGTGCAGCTGTGTACACTTATTATAAAAGATTTAAGTCCCACTGGTAAAATCAATATATTAAATTGCAAGAGCCCCTGTTTTTAATTAGTTTAAATCAAATATACTGTTAGTGCTGTTATGGCTGCTATCCTTGAACCAAGTGAGGAAATGCTAATATTTATATGGAAACTGTTAATTTGTGGTTAAAATGATAACACATTTAGTTTTATGCCTATAAATTGTTCTAACTGGATGAATACCAGTGAGAAGTTGCAATGATGGATGAAGTCATCTGAGCAAGAACACAAGTAAGCAAATTTTGATAGCATGCCAGATAAAGAGACTACCTGTTGATGTATAGCATTAAGAGACCGGGATATTTTAAGCCCTTTGCAGTGCTGCAGTTCTCCTCTCTGGGGTCTGCATCAAAGTACGTATGTGATTAACCACATCTATATTAAAAATACATATATTTAAAGTCTATAAATAAAATATACTATTATATATATTTCTTCTCTCAAGGCAAGGAAGTTCTGAAGAAATGAGAGAGCTGTTTAAATTAGTTTCCTTCTACAACTGTTTGAAGTAAACGGGACTACTCATGAGAACTAAGCATGGATAAAGTTCTGCACACGCTTATGTTTGGAAAAATGGAAACCCGAGAGAGAATTCTTGGCTAGGTCTTCATTGGTGTAAATTGTCAAATTTCTACTGAAGCTGGCCCTGTGGTCTCATTTATACAACTCTACGTCCAAAGTAATTCCCATAAACTCCCTCTTGATTTACATGAGCACCACTGAGAGCAGAATTGGGCCAAAGAAATGCCCCTGTGTTGAAATAATGAGCATGCAGTAGTTTCTGCTAGAGCTTCACACAGCTTTCTCTCCTAATCTTAAAATTGTTTCTGAAGGAAGTTTCCTTTGCTGCAAATAATGAAAACATGAACTAGCTCCTATTAGTCACTGCTTATCATTATTAGCCCGACCCATGGTGTTGAACTACAGCTGAATTCCCATCTTTGCAACAAACAGAATTTAACAAATAATGTTTGACAAAAATGTGAAACTGATATTTCTTAATACAAGACATATTTCATATGGAGAAACTTCAGTGCTGAAAGATTCCTGGTATCAAAATATCTGAATCATAGTACAAATAAACAGCGCCTTGTAAAGACTGCGGGGCCAAATTCCGTGCTGGAGTAATTCCACTGAAGTCTGTGGAATTGTGCCAGGAGATAAACTGCCATCTAGATTTTTACAGTGGTGAAGATTTTGTCAGTAAAAATCTTTGCTACAAAAAAGGCTGCAGGTAAAAAAGTTTGAACTGATTCTAATTCAAGCAGGCCTTTTGGAAGTCCTTATCTTGCTGATAAAAATGACAAAGTTTGCTGAGCCCCCCCTTTATTTGGGTATATGTTCTACAATTCCCTTATTTATACATAAATACACCTGATTCACAGCAGGTAAAATAAAAGCCATCTTGGGTGTAATCTCCACAACACTGTGCTTTACCCATTCTTTTAAACATTTGGGTCTTTTACATCTCAGAGTCAGTGAAAATCCTTTTGTGATCCAGACTGAGTGGATTGAATTAATGGCAACTTTGAGACTACAAGTTTTAGTGTAATTGCTTTATTGTTTTGGAACCAAGATGCTTACAATCCAGTTCCTGTGCAAACATGTTTAACGTGTGTTAATGTGTTTCAAAACCAGACCCTCTCCGCAAAATTCTGCTTTTCATTAATTGACATCAGTAGCATGGTACAGTATTTCAAAGCACTGGCCAAATATAAACTGTGTTTCTAATTTCCTTACTTTCCTGTGTTTGGAATGCCAATGTTAATTTGTTCCCATGGAAGAGTGAGAGCTGCCAACCACAGTTTTATATAAATGGCTTTACAGTGCAGGGCTGCCAACATTAAATGATACTTAGGAATTTTCATGACATTTTGTATTTAACGCTTGTGTGTGTATGTGTGAGAAAATAGAGGGAGATGTATGAGATGTGGAAGAGCATAAGAACTGATGATCAAGATAAAAGTTTGAAGAAATTTATCCTTTGAGTAACTTTCTTATGTTTCTTCTTATTTAAGATATTTTAATAATCTATCAGGTATTATATAGCATATTCCCAGTGCCTAGAAAAAAGCTATTTTGCAGGGAACTTTGTTGCTAACTACCCAAACAATTCCCCACACCTAATAATTTTAGTTATTTATTAATAGATGAGCAGATGGACTTTAGTTTATGTTCTTCCTCTGATCATTCTGAACTAGATGGTAAGAATGTGATACTACTCAGCATGAGAAAATGTAAAAGCAGAAAAAGCTGCCACAACTAAGGACAGAAGAATTAACTGATTTTGATTAAACTGCCAACAGTTAGTTTTTCTTTAGAGGAATAGAAGTAGCTAGATAAAATAATTTGCTTTCTTAAAGAAAACAAGCACAATCAGAGTTTCTTTAGTGGCATTGTCTGTCTTTGTACATGAAACGAATGAGAAGTACCCTTTAAACAATTGTATTTTAAATTGATGTTGGTAAAAACAAGGTCTGTTTATGTATTTCTGCTTTTTATTCCTGGAAGATATTCAAAATACAAATTGTTAACGTTTCAGTAGGTTCCTCTTAATGAGGTCTATGGTTTATCTCTCCATTTCCCTGGTTTATTGGAACAGGTGCAGTGTCTGCCATCTGTGCCAGCCCTGTGCTATACCAACAAACAAAGTGTTGTTTTGGTTCACTGGATTTAAAAGTCTCCTGAGAGTAAAGAAATGAAAGAGAAAGAATTTAGAAAGTGCCTAGTGAAGGAAAGGCACTTGAAGTAATGTGTTTTGTCACTCAAGTCTACCCGTAAATTACCTTAAACTATTTCTAAACTGTTTGAAAAATTTTATCCATTGAGGATTAAGTTTCTGTTGCATCTTAGAGATCCCAGATCATTCTTTATCATCTTTCTCCTACTGCAGTAGCTTCCAAGTTAGAGTCTTTTGTTGTTGGGCTGAATTAAATTTTACAGGAGTAAAAGCTCTTTTTTCCTTGTTTTAAACTGCAAAAAGTGTGAATTTTCATTTTTTCAGTGTTTCTGCTTACACCTCATTTAAGAGATACTGCAAATAGCCATCCAAGTTTAAACAAGATTATGTTGTAATTGGACAGACAAACTCATAATTATTTAAGGGCTAAACCAACAACAACAACCCTTTCAGGTTCATTTTGACAGTGTTTATCCACTGTATCTGGAAAGGCTTACAATTAAAGTGCCTGAAGGGTGGGGATGAGATTTTTCAGCATGCAGTCAGTGCTATCGGGTCCACCTGGCCTGGGAAACTATGCAGGCTTTGTAGTAGAGAAAATCCTTTAACTTAGATCTTCATGGCAAGCTCTTAAAAGCTAACTTCCTCAAAAAAAAAAAAAAGGAAAAAAAAGAAGCCAAGTAAAAGGAGGGGAGAGGGAAGGCACTGCTTCCCTCTAAACAATAATTAAAACGAGCAAGTGCCCTTCAGGCTCTCTGTGATGAGGGAGCCCCATCACCCATCAGACAATAATCTCTCAGAGCATCATTTTTGGAGGTTTTCCCTGTTGTACACAACTGCCTTTGGAATGAGCATGAAGTTTCCTCTCATTAGGCTGCAGCCTCCTTGCCTGTGGTGCTGGGCTGAATCACCTCTAGGAACCCCTCTGATGTCACCAGGCAGTGTCCTCAGCTGGAGCAGCCTGGTGAAGTCACCACCCCTGACACCAGCTGAGGAGCTGGCACAGTGTCCTGTGCCCAGTCTGGGGGGCTGTAAATCAGGGTGAGATCGGACTCTCTTACTGGAGCCACTGGGTCAAATCCTGCCTTTCAGCCACCACGTTTCCTTAGCGCTGTCGGTGCTGCCTCGATTTTACCAGTTGTTCTTCCCTCAGCACAGTGACAGTAAAACTTCTTAAAAGAGACCAGGAAGAACTCTGTGAGAACTATTTAAAAATGCTCATAAAATAATACAGCATCAGTAGTTGGGAGTTATAATTCAGATGGAGACACAAGTTTCTTCCTGAGTGAGGTTTGAGAATAGGGCTGGTCAGATTTCCCTGCTTGTGTACCTGGAATGCCTATTGATTTTAATGAGACTTTTAGCACCCCAAGGGAAAGCAAGTTCAGGTCTCTCATTTAAATGGAAGATTAAAAATTCCTGTAATTTAGAAATTCCAAATTCTGGTGCTTACAACTTGGCAGTGCTCAGATTCTTTTGTATCAATATTTTAACATCAGCCAAGTGTCTGTAATGCCATCAGTGATAACCAGTCACCACTAACAGGAATCAGTTCCCAGTTGTATTTGTTCTGCCCACATGCTTGATGCTGGCAAGCTGCTCCTCCCCTGGTTTCTCAAGGTTAAAACTTATTGCTTCCATCACTAAAAATATTCTGAACAATTTAATCTTGCTACTTTTATTTGTTTATTACCCTGCAGTCGTTATAATCCCACAGGGACTTTTTAGATGTTAATAAAGAGTACTGCACATCACTTTTCCTGAAGCTTGTGTGGCACTATAAACATCCTGCTGAGTTTAAGTTCCCCTTTCTGACCGTATCCTTAAAAAATCCAGCATTTGTTAAGAGAAAGAAGGGGATTGTTTTTCTTTCCTTTTTAACAAAAAGAAATAAAAGGGGGGAAAAAAAGAAGTAACTTTAGCCTCACAATCTGCCCGCTACATAAAGCTGTAAATGTTCAGTTGAGGCAGGGAAAAACCAGAACTGCTAGAGACTGGTTGTTTCCTCTTGGAGGAAACAATAAATGTGCCCACTTGTATTTTAACAACATTACTACTGGGCCCCCTAATTACACAAATATACTTGTAATAAACTGCAGAAGAGAAGAGCTGAAAAAGAAACGTTCAGAACAGATCTTTCTCCTCTGCTGAAAAGCTTTTGGGTAACCAGTTTAAAATCCTGGCCCAAATCAGAAGATGAAAGTATTTCAGCACTGTGTGATGAATCATTTGTCTCCTGAGACAGGTGAAAAGGAGAAGCAAATCAGACACGTGGTGTAAAACTTCTTTCACTGGTGTGGACACAACTTTGACCTCTGAATACAATAGTTCCTGCAATCCATGGCATGCATTATAATCAAATTACCAGAATATCAGAGTCCCATATCCATGGAAATCTCTGACTGTTATGCTACATTAAAACCTGACAGGGAATACAGAAATACACAAAAGAATCCAGAACAGTGCAGAGACGCGTTCAAGCAAATCCCAAATATTTTTTTAGGAAACAGTAACTGTCATTTTGCTCATTAGTCCACAGCTGTGAGATGGGAGCTGTCTCACTGAAAATAAACTGAGTAGGGGGAAAATCTAAGTCAGTATGTGTGATACACTGAAAGTCTTTCCTCCTTCTTTTGGCAGTTGAAGTCCAACCAATGAGTAGTGACTGGTAGGCAAGAGATAGAGCTGGAGAAGAATGATATGTCCTCCTGCTCCTTCAGAGACACTTTCATAAACCCCATCCCCTCATTTCTGGGCTATTTTTACCAGTTGCACGCAACAGGACGTGAACTGCGTTCCCTTCATTCATACCAAACCCATGCGAGGACACGAGGGCGTATTACAACAGCTGATCTTTTACCCCAGAACTGCAGTTGCAAAATTGTGTTTGAAGACACACAAAAACCAAAACAAAACAGAAAATGCTGTTGTTAGGGGCTGACTCAGGAGGCTGGGATGGCCCAGCCCTAGTGAGAGGCTCAGTGTCAGGAATCCAGCCCTCATCTACATGTGGTATGCAGGGTTAGGTGCTGCTGATGTCACCGATGGGCTTATCTTGTACAAAAAAAAATTCCTCTTGTATAATAGAGATCGTGGGTGGGAATTAAACTGAAAATAAATCTTTGCCTCACTTTCAGATGCCGTTATGCCTGAGGCATTGGCCACCAACATTGAAAGTGCAAAGGGGACAAGACATATGCATGCTCTATACATGCAAATATATGTGTTTTCCTGAGAACACCTCTGAGATAATAGTTAAAACTTGCCATTGCTGTAGGACACTGGTGTTTTACATCTGCCAACAGAAATATATGTGGATGTCATCAACTCCCAGATTTTTAATATTCATAGTTCTCAGGCCTGTATAGAGTTATTAAAAGAATAAATGGCAACCCGCCTATTTCTCAATAAAAATAAACGTGTAGCACAGCAAACATTCCTAGAAAGCAAAAAGATCTCATGCAGAAGCTACAATTCTCATCACAGGCAAAAGGACAGTGAAAGGACATGCGTCAGCTGGCAGGGAGGGTCATTCCAGGCAGTGACTCCCTCTCTAGTTCCCATGTCCCAAACCCAGTGCCCCACCTGAGCTCTGCTTTCTTGGCAGCACAGAAGAAACATGATGATCTCAGAGAAAAATGTGAATTAGGTCATGAAGTCACACTTGCATGAGGAAGGACACTCTGCAGCATCTTTTTAAGCAGCAACTGAAGTATCTAGTGGTTGTTTTCCAAAATGTGTCCTCCCATCCCTCCAAATACTGCATTTCTGTCGAGCAATCCTGGTTGATAAAGGGTGTTAATATCACTGGACCTCCCACACGCAGAACACCTGAGGAACGTGCAGTAGCTGGAACAGCCTGGGTGCCAGGCTAGCACTGCTCCGGCAGCGATTTCCCCTCCAGGGCAGCTGGACCTTTCCCCTGAAGAGTTTGTTGCCCCCTAATCTCCCAGCACTTGCCTGGCTGAGAGCTGCAGATGTTTGTTAGTGCATAGGAAGCTTGCAAAGCCTGTGACTGATCGCGGTCTTAGGGCACAGCTCAGTGTATACATTCCAAGTTGAAATTTTGCTGATGACAATCAAAGGCTGAGATCCTTATCTGATGGCTTCGTGCCTGATATTGACTGGTTTCTTAACAAATCCAGAATCTGGGATTTCAGCTGAGAAATCCAGCAAGTTGTATGGGTTCAAACCTGGGAAACTGGTTCTTGAGTTTTCCTTTTATCACAGTAAGCCACAAGAAAGGCTGGATTCCTTGCGACTCCTGCCATGGTCCTCCCAGGGAGCCTGTGCAGGTGTAGACCCACACTGCAGCATTTGGGGGGGATGCTGGTATTGTTGTGGCAATACAATATTGAAGGAGGATTAATTAGATTTAGGCTATTCATTTGGGCAGGTGTTCAGTAGATGAAAGGAAGTTTGATGCAATTGAAATGAATAAACCTTAAGAGGCCAATGTCCAGTCACTTCTCACTCATGTCCTTTAGCACAGTTGGTGCAGAAATGGGCACATTCCTTTGGCAAAAATGAGACATTTGAAGATTCCATCAGCTGAACTTTCTCTTTCAAGTGTTGCCAGTAGATGCACAATATATACATGTGCTTTTAAAAGACTTTTATTTTGAACTCAAGATGTGAATCTATCGTATTAAGGAAAGCAGAACAATCCTTTATTTAGCTGCACCTGCACCTTAATGCCTAATGAGTTTAGTCTGATGGAATCCAGACCTCAGGAAGGATTATAAATTCTCATTTGATTTCATTTACTTCTAAAATACCTTAAACCAGCTGTACCAGTCCAGAATCCAGTCCTTCTTTGTCTATCAGTTTTGCAAGTGTGGCCGAATCTTTTGCTGTATTAAGTAACTTTTTGCTGTATAATGATACAGCAATACTAAAAAGGAGCAGAGGGCAGCTTGAAAAAAACCATGCAGTGGAAGATAATTAGCAGCATATAAGCTTGGAAAGCATCAAATTGTGAGCACAACATTTATAAAGTTCTTTTTGTGCTGGAAACAAGATTTGGAAAAAGTTGAAAGTAGGTTGGTAGGCAATATCTTCTGTGACTGGGCAGTGTCAGGCAGAAGAGCCTGGCTGTGCAGGTGAACTCACTCTCCAGGCACTACTGGTACATTCAACCATTTCTGTCTGGTTTGTATAAACACGTCAGAGACACTTGGGCAGTGACCTCCCTGAGATTACTGCCTTGGGCTGTTTATTATGAACAGTATCTAATTTATCAAATGTGTTTGAAGACTTTTTGCCTTGCCCCAGTGTATTTACTGGAATGTAAGAGCATAATTTGATGCTGTCACATCTCTGCACGATCAAATCGTTTCATCAAAGAGTTAGTTTATGTATTTATTTTTAATTTGCATGTCCTCTGCACATGCCTCTTGCAGGTCAGGGTGCCTGTGCTGCAGGCTCCCAGCTTCCTACAGAGATGTTTAGTCCTTCCCTTGTGCAGACATGGGGAAGGAGCAGATGCCCTGGGAAGAGCAGGGAAGACCTCCAGGGATGAGCTCCCTTCCAGACTGCCACTCACTGTGGACTGTCCTCCTTTACCTGAGTTTGGGTTAGAGCTGACTAAAAACAATTCAGGGAGACTTTCTTGTCTTCCCCCTACTCTGAAATTTGGTCCAAGCTGAAGAACTGTTTCACACTTGAAAGCTTTCAAGAATGACCTGAATCTTCTTGTGCAAAAATTTGCATTTTATTCCCCATAGCCCATTTTAGGTTTGGTTGTGGCAGTCTCTCACACTGCCTCTTTTCTCCCTGGCTGAATACACATTATTTCTGAACAGATGTGTTCAGCCACTTGTCTCTCCTTGCATGGGCCTGGGAATGTGTTTCCATTTGCTCAATGCTGTGTGTACAAGTAGACAGGGCAGGCTCCTGGTTTTTGCATCAGTGATTTTTTGAGAGGCCTCCAGGCTCAGAGAGCAGGTTGCAGGAAGCACCTTGGGCCCCATTTGTCTGCTGGTTGGACTGGGGGATTATTTTTCCTCAGTGAACTGTATTGTCACTAACTTTTCTCCCTCTTTGTGCTCTCCACCCTCCTCACCCTTGAGATACCCATCACTCTGCTTTCTCCTCTAGACCAGTACTGCTCTTTTCTGTGCTGTGGATGCCACCTCAGTCATCACTGTCCTGATCTCCATCGAGATTCCTTCCCCTCCTCCCCAGGCTGCCACTCTCTCCCTGACACTTGGATACACTGGCAAAATGTGTGACTTGGAGTTCATGCCTAATGCTGGCACAGCTTCCCTGGAAAACTGGGCTCACCAGACACATCTCTCTGTTTTCACAGCACCAGGGAAGCAGCCTTGCTGCCCTCTCTGAATTACAAGGAGAGAGCAAGCAGTGTAATGTAGCAGTCATCTCTGTTCAAAGGGGAAATAGAAAAATGTATTCCTACATCTTTACATACCTCCCACAGCTGCATGCAGTGGATTTAATGTTTAGGGGCTGTGTTAGGGAGCAGCAGGCCTCTACTCTCAGGCTGTTCCTCCACGCTGTACAATACAGTGCAGAGAAAAGAAAGCAGGAGCAATGATGAGCTTTTGCCTGTCATTTTGCTCACTGCTCAGTTTGGCTACAGGGATGTTTCTAGAGGGGGGTGTAGAGGAGGGCTGAGGTTGCCCTTGGTGGGAAGGAGACACACAACAGCCTGTTGAGGGTAAATACCAGCCTCAGTTAACCCTGCTCCTGGTGCCAGCTGAGAGCCTGGGACATTTGTGATGGCCAGCTGGGAGGACACAGGAGGGGACAGATTTTGCAGCATCACCACATTCCCCAGCTTGCCTCTGTCCCTCTGCAAAAATGCCACTCCCAAGGTGCTGGGAATGCGAGAGCTGCTGGGGCAAATCCCCAGGTCATCACTGTCCTGGGTTCCTCCTTCCTCATGAAAGGAGGAAGAGAAACAAGGTTTGAGAAGCTGGTGAGGGAGGCCCTGCAGGAGATTTCCTTACAGTGGATTCCTGGAAGATGGAAGGTAGAAATACAGGGAGTCTGTCAAAATGAACAACTTCATGAACTCCCATTTATTTCTTTCCCCTGTCACACCCCCCCTTTCTCCTTTCCCTCACACCCCCCAAATCCCACAGCAATCCTCAGCAGCTGCAGATGGATTGCAGCTCCATGTGCTGCTGTGTTTCACGTGACAAGGCTGTGAATAAGGTATTCTGAAGAAACACAGCTCTTCCCTGCTTATTTAACTTTGCTTTCCCCAGATACACATACAGACACAGCAAACAGCATCAGGATTGCACCACCACCAGTCTGTTTACTATTAGGAGAGTTTTGTGTTCACAGAGCAGTCCCACGTGTAAATTTTTCACAATACCTTTCATCTAGTCTGGCTCTGCTTTCAGCAGAGAAACCGCAGCATGAATGGGTATGGATCAGGGCACACTTGGAAAAGAAAATAGATTACTTGTGCATAATCTGCCCAGATATTTCTTAAAGAACATCCATTCTTTAGGAAGAAATAGTTTTACCATCCAGCATTGCCTTAAAGTGTCTGTAGAGGAATCCCAGCAGGGGATGTCTCCAAATGCAGAAGGCAGCATGCATGCTTCTCCCTCTCCCTTTCCCTCCCCGTGAGTTTATTTATTTCCCTTTGCCATCTACTATACTGGGGAATTTTAAGTTAAAAGACTCCTGGGTGACACATGGGGTGAGATGATGTGGTGACTCGCAGTGTCCTTTCATCCCCAAACCATGTTCGTGGCTCCCAGGGAAGCAGGTGGCTCCTCATTGTGCTCCAAAGCCCTGCCTGACGTGGGTGCAGCACTAACCCCAACACTGGGAGAACATCAGGAAGGGAGAAGTACCAAATTCTGCCCTGAGCAGCCCTTGCTAGCTGCAGTTTGACTTGGTCAGGAAGAACTTGCTGCTGCTTCGGAGATAATTAAACCCATCTTCCCTCGCCCTGCTGTTTGTACACGCACAATGATACCATTGTTCGGAGTCATGCAACACATATGCTGACATTAAAGTGTTTAATCTTGTAGTACAGTATTCCATTATTTTTTGGACATCTGTACATGATAGAAAGGGTACGTATTAAGGGATTTGTTGACAAAGAAATGGCTAATGCTGATACATGTGTGGACTGAAAGGATCTTTCCAAGTTGTGTTCGGCAGCAGGGAGGCTGCTGCTTCCCAAGCCCGGCCTGGCACAGATGTGATATGCACTGTTGCTATTACCACTTTTCAATTTATAACAAGGAGTCAGTGTTTAGAAGAATTTTGGAAGCTCCCTGCTGGGTTTGTGGCTAGGTGGTCTTGCTGGCAACACCACCTTCATGCTGAAAGCTGAAAAAATGAAGTGATGGCTAAAGGAAGAATATTAACTCCAGAGGGTTTTTTTCCCCTTTCAAGGCAAAAATGCTTATCCCAGATCACTTTGCAGAATGAGCACTGAAGAATTTCTAACCTGTGGGTTTGAGGATCAGGATTTATGGAGTCTGGTTTTCATCTCATTTGAAATTAGTGCATTTGTCCTGCTTTCCACCCATGGATGGGGCAGGACTTTGCCCTGCCACACACTGAATTTACCATGCAAGAAGTAGTTTATCACCTTTGTCTCCTTCTACCTGACTGCAAAATGGGTCCATGAGCATCTGGGCGCAGGTTCTCTTCTGCTGAGCAGTGTCTTGGCTCAGAGCAGCCCCTTCTGCACAGGGCACATGGGGACAAACCCATCAGGACAGGGCTTTGGCAGATGAGCTCAGAGTCCCCCAGATGCCTGGGGGTGCTGAGCCTGTGTCTGAAGGACTGACAGTGTTTTTAGAAGTGTCAGGATAGCAACAATCCCTGGTGATGGGACGCATTAATGAGCTCTAGAAAAACCACAGGTTATTTTTCTAGTAAGCTTATCTCACGGACCAAAATCAAGGCAGTATTTGTTTTTCCTTAGGTTTCTCCAAAAACCTGCAGTAGCTTTTAGATGACTTGGAGAGCTGCAAGTATTCAGTGTAAAAGGCCCTCCAAATACTGTTTTTATCACTCTTTAAAAAAAGAAAATCCCATCACACAACCCAAGACATTTGCTCTACTCCATTTATAGAACTCCCAATTTATACTCTTCAACTATTTCTTCAAATATTTCTCTAACTGCTGCTTTAGCCGCCTAATGTCAGCATGTAAATCTTGTAGCCAAGAGAATGAAACAAATGAAAACCAATCAGAGAACTTCACATTCCCAAATTCTTGCCATTCTAAATTTCCTGCCACTGCCCCTGTAACTCTTGCTGTCAAGCACAATGAGGAGGGAAACATGTGCCTTCGCAGACTGTGGCCTGGCATGACATTATTTCAGCCTTTATTATAGTCCCTCTTTTCCTCAGAAAAATATAAGGACTGACCTTGCTCTTCTTTCTCAATCAGGCATCCTGCTGAGCCCAGTAGGCTCTTCCAGCTGTGGAGACCGCTGGATCCTCCCCTTAATTGATCTCCTTCTTGAACCTCAGTAACATAAGGAGAAAAGGCCTATATTTCATAAGTGCCATGGGTTTATCCACCAATTTAGAGACAAAGAAGTGCAATTTATAGAGGGAACATTTAATGCCTGTTAATTAGAATCCCATCGAGAGGTCTCGAATTTGGCATCCTGAAAATTTACAGTGCAGTTTCACAACTACCACAAGCCCAGAGACTAAGGGGTGGCCCTGGCCTCCCTCCCACCGTGCTGGGAGGTCCCCAGTCCTCCTGCCACCACACTTGGGCACCGTGGGGAGCTGAGAGAGGATGGAATCCACCCAAAATCTCATCTGGGGAAGGGAAAATTACTTTCCAACTGAATGCATTTCTCAGGAGAAACAGGAGGGTGAGGCAGTAGATAAGAGTGGGCCTTCCCTCTGAAAACAGTGACATAGAGAGGCTGAAAGAGCTTGTGGACCCCAGGTGGAGCTGGTCCCAGGGCAGCTGGTGTTTGAGAATCTCATGCTCTACACTGAAATGATGGAACAGTTTCTGAAGTTTGGGCTTTGATCGCAAGCAGTGGTGATAGAGGGAAATAAAGGCAAACTTTCTCATAAAATTCAAACAAGATTTTGCACTGCTGGATGCAAACAGTGTAACTCAGAGTGTAAGTCACCCTTTCAGGGAAACACAAAGGGTAAAATTAATCCACTGGCTCTGGAGACAAGCCAGGCAACCCTCAGCCACCTCTGCAGAATCTGTCCATGTTCTGTAGCTCTGCAGCTATGAGAGGGAAGGCAGATAAAGACTTCCTACCTGCTAAACCCACTACATGACTTCTTCAGTCCTTGGGGCAAGGCAGGCACAGGTAGCCTTTGAAAACCTGTTAGACCTCGATGCCAGAATGTGGCAGAATTTTTTTTGGCATCCACATCTCTGAGGGGTTTCTTAGGCAACTGCTGATGGCTCAGCAGCTGCTGGCTGAGAGGCTGAGGTGAGGGGGATGTTGTCTTTTGGAATCTATTTTCCTTTGACTTATCTTTCAGGTCTCAGGAATTCAGGACCTTTAATCTCTTTGAGATTAAAGTCCTTTACAAATCCCTTCTGGCCTTTTTTGGGAGTAAAGAAGTTACAGACACCCTACTGCACATTCCTCCTGGTGCTTTTTTTCATTGTAAATGAGAAACAAGTAGCTCTAATTGTTGCAAGCACTACAATAAATGAGACAATTACTCTTAAAGTGCCTTATAAAAACAATTAACATATTATCAGGTGAAAGTGTTAACAAGAAAATTTAAGTTTTTACTTGTTTATATACTCAAAATATACTCTAAGTGCATCACCCAAAGGTGCCAGGGAGGAGGAGGAGGAGGTGGTATAGAATTACCAAAGCTTTCTCAGCTGGGCAGCCTGAGCACAGAATCTATTCCTCTGGTGTTGACTTTCTTTGTGAAAAAGACTTTTTGCATCTTCAGAAAACGAGAGTAAAAATACCAGAGTGGGTAATTGGCCTCCCATGTAATCCATTGAAATTAGTGGAAATATTTCTATTGACTTCACTGGAGTTTGGATTAGCTCTTTAATGCTTCTGTTATAATTATTTTTTAACACAGTCATCCTTGGAAAAATCTTGCTGTGATTCACTGGTTCTTTGCCTGACACATGGAGCTGGTGATTGACATGGTGCTACTGTGCTGGGTACTAGGGCTGAGCCAGGATGTGTCGAGAGAAATAATAATACTGCAAGCTATGTCTCAACATAATCTCTGCTGTCATGTGTCATGCCTTGCCTGCCCTCAGTCCGTGTTACCAACCTAGAGGTCCAACCACTGTTTACAGAATTAGCTCAGGTCAGCTTTTCACTTACCAGCAGTGATTTACAAAGAAGCTGAAAACATGTTTTGCTGTGAAAGTGGCCAAATGTGGGATCAGCTCAAGTTTAAGCTTTATGCTGATGTGTCATTTGCTTTAGAAGTTTGGGTACCCTGGGGTGTTAAATCAGGACCACAAGCTTTTCTGTCCAAAATTACTCTTTTTTGTACTGATTTCAACTGTATTGCTCCAAGTTCTTGATGTCATCCCTGCATCTTGGTGTTTTCAAGCTTCTATCTGGAGTACACTTCAGGACACGTCCAAACAAGAACCCAGTATTTGTTGACATTTTATCTCCATCTTTCCCATATTTTTTGATCTGATACCTGGCTACTTCACACCTGAGCGCATGTATCCATCCTGTTTTCTTTTAACCATCCCTGTTGTTGCACAACTATGCCATCCTGCCTCCTCTTGCATCACCATCAGGCCACAACAGAGTAGCTTTGGAGAGACAAAAGACTTCAGAGAGCTCAGAGCCCTATCAGAATCAGCACTCAGATCCTGCACAGATAGGCAGGGCCAGCCTTTAAAAGATGCTGATCTTACTTGCATATTTGCAACAGGTGTGGCCAAGTTGCTGATAAGCACTAATCTGAGATATTGCCTGTTTTGGTTGGATCACCTTAATTTTCCTGCACATTTTGGTGTCTTGCTTATTTTCTTGTCAGTCTTTGTCCACCTTCATCCCACAGCTCACAACTCCATCTCAACCTTTCCTTTCCCAAAGGACTTTGCCAGAGGGAGTGTCTGATGATCCTGATCCACTGTAGCTCCCATGAACTGCCACAGTCACCATGCCAAGAGTTATTTTGCACCAGCAAATTTTGAGCCATGTGCTAAGTTAGGTCAGAATTTTGTAAGCTTGTTTATACCTCCAAAAGGTGATACTGTTTCTAAGAATGAGGAGAGGCACACTTCACACATGCACCACCTGTGAATGACTTTGAATTGTTTTTTAAGGAGAGGAAGTCCACTGCTTTCCCACAGCTTAGGCACACAAGCTGTTTCGTAGCAGATTATTTTTCAAGGCTGTTCTTCCTTTTCCTATTTTACAACCTTTGATTGCACATCCAGAGCTTTGGCTTCCTCTCCAAGCAGCTGCCTTGCCAAGGCATTTGAATTGTGAGCTGGAATTTCCTATGTTTGAAATTAGGGACTGGGCTAAAACCATTCACCAAAACCTTTGGGCAGTAAGAATTTTTAAGAACTATGGACATGGGAGAAACATGAGTTCAAGTTCTGTGGGCAGAAGGGCTATGAAATGAATCCAGCAAATATTCATATTTCTTGATGACTTTTAAGGGAGCATTTAACACATAATGGCTGACAAACAGCTGATACTAAGTCCTTCAAGAATGACCAAAACCTTCTTCTTACGGTATGTTGTGTCAATGGGGATCATGGATTTTATAGATCTGCTGGAGAAACTGCAGTCACATTCAAAGAGCTGCTGCAATTCTCTTGACTGTTTCAGTGAGCACGTAAAATGCCACTTCCTCTACCTCCTTTTTTTTTTTCTTAACACTCCCCCCCACTCTCCCTCTTCAAACTCCTCAGGTAATTAAGTGGAAATGACCCAGTTGCAGTATTGTCAAAGGTCTAACACCCATCAAACCCAGGAAATTCAGGCTCCTTGAGCACTCCCCTGCTTACCCTGTGTTGTGCTGAAGGTATTACTGGGGTCTACAAAAGGTGCTTGATCATATATACTGTACCATATGTTCCCAAATACCAACACACAGCAGCATGACTTAGGGATAGGATTTCAGCCTCCATAATGAAGAGTCTTGCTTTTATGAGTTCGAGTCAGACCCTTAACATTATTTTAACATAGTTTTTGGTGTTTAATTATGTAATAAGATTTACTGCAGTCATCTAACAGATGTTGATTCAGGGTCAGTGTTTCTCATAAATTAGTTCTGAAAGGATTTGTTACTTCTGGGTCAACAGATAGGTCCAGAGTGCAAAGAAAAAGGGGAAAAACAATAAACACTGAGTTGAAGGGTTTCTTGGGATTCTTTCTTCAGTTACATATCCACATATTTTCATGATCTTAATGACTATAGCCACAGGAATGTTTGCTTTAACACTAAAGATGGCTCAGGCCAAAACCCTATATCCCAACATCTGCGAAGCATGGGAAAGTTCAAACTTCAGGGCTCTTTATTTTATGACCCTGGCTGTTAATTTTTCATACTAATATGACACATTTTTTCTAGGGCTTTGCAGTAGGAATCACTGTGAACTCTAGCAGCACCCCAGGAAGTTTCATCTTCATGTTCTTGTTGTCAGACCTTTTGTATAAAGTGCAGCTAAAGGCTGGTGTTGGCTGATATATTTGTCATCACTCATGTGCACTGCAAAGGTGCACCCACCATCCTTCGGAAATTTAGCCTTCCCATGTCTTTGGATCAAATCATATTGGTACATCCTACTGCCAGCACTATGCCTGTGCTGTTATCTATAATATAACTAAAACCACACAGCATTATACTCATTCTTCTATAGTTGTGGTTAAAAGAGCTATTCCATATTAAATTATTTTTCCCTTCCCCCCTGTAATTTAGGTGCAGAAAAATTCCTTTGAGACCGAAATCATACTCTTTATATCTTACTCTATTAGGAGCACTTTGTAGGAAAGGGATTGAGGCACATTTCATAATGTCACTTCTAAGACAGTTTTAGCCTGCCAAGCATTTTACAAACACTGGTGAATATTCACAGTATTCCTCCACATCAGGGTACGAGACACTGAATGATCTCTCTAAGGCTTAGGAGACGTTTTAGCTAGAGGTGCAACTGCTCAGCCTATAAAACCATTTGCTGAACTTAATCACCTTGTCTTGGAAAGTTTTGAGGTTCCATACCTAAAAATCTCCTCTAAGATGAATCCCAGCTATGAGTAAGAGCTCTGAAGTATTTCCCTGAACAGCAATCACACAGTGGCAAACTGTGAGCCCTGGACTCCTCACAGAAGGGATGTGAGAGAGGAGGAAGAGTCCATGGCCAGCAGCTGAATGTTGGCCAGCAAAGCAGTGCTGAACCTGCTCCATGCTTGGACACAGCCTGGCTCACAGAGCCTCCCCACGCTCTGTCCATTGCACAGGGTGGACCCCTCGAGTGCTGATGTACATTTGTACCGTGCGGCGCTGTAAATTTAAATAGCACTTTCCAGACAAGGGCTTGAAACTTCTCTTTTTCAGAAGTAATTCCCTTTAAGTTAATGGATTTACACAATGGATTTACTGCTGCCAGAAGAGAATCAGGCCTGTAGAAAGACACACATTCTTTGCCAAGGAAATCTCAGAGCTAACTACTTGAATTGTGCAGTGAAGCTGCAGAGAGGTCAAGTGGACAGACGACAGGACTGGTTCAAACCTCAGCTCTTAAAATGTCATGCAATGTGACCTTGGGCGAGTCAGTTCATCCCCTTATACCTCCGTTTCCCTCTTTTCCTTTGTCCAACTTGTCTATTTAATTTGGAATTTGTTCCAAGAAGGGTGGTTTGCATCATGTGTCAGGCTGGGGCACTGACACCTCACCTCCCCCTTGCTGGAGGACTGTCTTGAGGTCTTTGTTTCCTCCCAACATTGACCCCCTGCTTCTATTCACAAGCACGAGACCGTCAGCTGTCCATCAGGAGACAGGCAGACCTGTCACTCAGAGGGAAAATGCACCATCCTGGGAGTACTCTGACACTTTGTTATTTCACAGTCAGGGCTGGGAGGTGGAAGAGGGTCCTCACTTTGAACAATTGCCTCACAGCCCTGAGCACTAAAGATCCTTTAGAATAAAAGCTTTGACCCTTCAGAGCAGACCCGCAAGCTTGTGATGAATTCAGCTGGCACCAAATGTGGGTCACTGGCATGAAAAGCCTCAAGGACTGGAATTTGTGTATATATGTGTGTGGGTATGTGTGTGTGTGTAATTTTCAGAAGCAGAGCCAGGCCAGGAACCAGCACTCCTGAAAAGCCCCATCTGTTTCTTTCAGCTCCTTCCCACAGCAGCTCGGTCGTTATCGGTGGCAAATGTCCAGAGTCACTTGTCAAGCACAAAGCTGCCAAAAATCATTAACACACAACAGTCCCCCACACCCTGTACCAGCCAGCTGTAAAAGTGCTTCAAAGAGATCCTGATAAACACATATATGCTTATAATAGCCCAGATAAAGTCATATATTTCCTACGCGCTTTAATGAACCGAGCGACAGCATGAGATGCTGCAATCAGATATTCTTGCCCTTTTCTGTTGTGGCAACTCACAGGCGTGTTTGATGGTGAGGGGAAAGGGAACAAAGCAGGTGGCTAATGGGCTGTTTTTCTGTTTCAGTGGAGCATGACAGAGAGTTTCACCATCAGCGCTGCCACTACCGAGAATTCAGGTTTGATCTCTCCAGAATCCCGGAGGGGGAAGCGGTGACAGCCGCTGAGTTCAGGATATACAAGGATTACATCCACGAACGCTTCGACAATGAAACGTTCCAGATCAGCGTCTACCAGGTCCTCCAGGAGCACCCGGGAAGGTGAGTGACCCACAGGGAATACCTGATCAAAGCATAAGCACAGTATGTTCCATCAGGGGGTTGTGTCCAATGCTTTTAGAAATATTGGTGCCATCAGCACAAGTGTCTGGGTTTGGCTTCAGGGTTGTACAGTGAAATCTCAGCACGCAGCTGCCACATGTGGTGAGGTGGGAAGAGGCCCCTTTGAGCCTCCACGTGCCCCAGGGAGCATCCCCAGCACTCTCAGTAGCTGAGGAGCCAGCAAGCCTGGCCATGTGTTAACTCAGGAAAAAATAAACTCAGAGCATTTCAAGATTTCTGGAAGTCCTCCTCCCCTCTTCCTGCTGCTTATGGATCCTGAAGTGGCAAAACCAAATGCTTCCTTTCGAATTGTAGCTTAATTACTAGCCTTTATTATCAAAGGCATTCAAGATCCCTAATTAACAAAGACAGATGACACCATGCTTTTTATATTGACTGATTGTTTTGTATGTGCAAAACTACAAGATGAGCTATTAAATCCATTCCAAGCAGTTATTAATGTATGCCAAGCTCCCTGACAAATCCTCCAGGGAACTTGAATAAGAACATATGTTCAATTTTCTCATCTGTTTTCAGTTCCAATTAATCAGCAATCCCAAACCATTTATCCAAGGCACTTAGTTTCATTTGCACATATGTCTTTTACATACAAATCCTACCAAAAAATGAGATGGCATTTATTTACATGAAAAGTATTTACAGTCACATTCTAGTCAGAAGTTACTCTTTGGGACTACTAAATATGGGCTAACAATACCACAGTCTTAATTTAGGTTTATGAAAAGAGAAACACTAAGGATTTAAAAAGGGGAAAGTCCAAAAGGGTAAGAAAAAACAGTGTAATCAGGGCTCTGGCTTTATAGTTTTATAAGCACTAATAAAAATACAGAAAAATGAAATATGACGGGAAAGCTTATCAACGTTTTTAAATGGCGAGAATTTCTACTGGCTCTGCTGCATGGTAAAAACATTTAACCACTGATGTGTTTTCTTCCACATCTGAAATTCTTATTTTATAGCTTAAAACTTGTGGTTCCCTGGCATTTCTAATGACACAATGATTTGCAGGGTTTGGGGACTATGCTAAAATTAATCTATTTTTATCAAACAGCGATAATTCAAACTATACATTTGAACCGGGTTTTCCTTAAAGGAGAAGGCAACAAGCCACAACTGTGCACAGGACCCATTAGATGTCCTGCTTAGCATAAGCATTTCAGTCTATTCTCTTTTAAGCCCTTCCAGAGGTAGAAACCTCCCTTTGCTTTATTTCTCATTTATGTACAAGCCTGCAGGAATGACTTTTCACTTTAGGAAGAGCAGCAACAATAGATGTGTTGGCAGAGGAAGAGGCACTAACCAGTGTGCCAGGGTATTAAGGGAATGCCAGAAACCTGTTCTTGGAGTAAATGACCTTCCTCATAAGATGCCAGGGAAGTTCTCCCTCAGATCCTAATGAGTGAGGTAGGTGCCCATTAGTAATCTTACTGACAGAGTCAGGATGATATTTAGTATATTAATTTTACAATGATGCATCCACAGATTCGTTACAAGTTTGTTTAGAGAGAATGGTAAGGTACCACTGGGGATAGTTATGTGGAGCAGCGTTTCTGCAAACTGTCTCCTCCACAAATTCTTACTCCTGAAGGAAAGAAAAATGTATGCAAAGTGCAGGCATATACATGAACCGCTGGCTAGAAGAGGTGAGGAATCTTGCTAATTATACAGATGTTCCAGCCACAAGATGAGATGCAATTTTACTGCATCATATTCACCACAGGAACACTATTTTTAATGACCGTTCGTGCATATTCCCCTTTTGCATACATTTTGGCGCAGGCTATGGTGAGTTTTGAACAGTATGTCCTGAAAAAATATTCCTGTTGGTTTGGATTGACCAAAGGTAAAAATATTGTCACTAACATTTGTAAAAATATTTGCTCTTTTTCTGCATTTTCCCACTGACATTTTCCACCCGGCTCTGTCACAGACCAGTCATCCAAGTCAGTGTGTCATTGGGCAAGTGGAGAAAGAAAACAAACTCTCTCCAATGTTGATCAAAAAACACCCATTCACTTTGATGCTTCCTTGGCTGTTTGTCTCATCCCAAGACGGCTGGAAAGTCAGACCCATCTGACGTTGTTAGCAACAAGAGCAAAACAAAGCCAAACCCTCCCCCCCACGCAGGCAGGGGAACCTTTGCTCGCCTTTGGCTTTGTGGATCCCGCTCCCTGAAGCACGGCAGGTACAATGGCCAGCAGAAAACCAAACAGGCTTCCCTCTCTGTGTGCACTTAGGATGACACAAAAGCAGTGGGATCTACCAGGGGATTGCTGGAATTGCCTTTTGAGGACTGAAACACATGGGATTCTCCAACCTGTGCTGCTCCTGTTGCAGTGCCCCAAGGCACAGCAGCTCCTGCCAGGCTCCCCCGAGGCTGCTCACACACAGCAGGGAGCAGGACATCTTCTATAGCCAGAGAACCAGCACAGGGTGCAGATGGAAAGCCCAGGCTGAGACTGACTAGAGATATTTTGCTTTGAGTGGGAAGAGGCCACAGGGCATGCTGAAGGCTGGATTTTCAGTTAAACCACAGATGAGCCTCCAGCTTGGGGTGTGATGGTGCCCTTGGTTCAAATAAACCATAGGTGTGAGCAGTTCAATAGGTAATGGCTTTACGAGTTCAGACAGGCTGGCAGGTATCTAACCAGCAACATCTCTTGTTTGCACTTTGTTGACAGGGGAAAATACAGGCATAGGTCTTTCCAGACTAACAGCTGCACTCCCAGCAGACTATTCCTGAAACTCTACCCCTCAACAGTACCAATGTTTGAACAGAGGACAGAAACTCTCCTTCATCGTCCTCAGTCGTGGGCAGACAGACAGCTCCCAACCCTGGCAGGAAAAATGAGAGCCCAGCCCTGCCCTTTGCAGCAGATGAGATGCCACTCAGACTTAGACTAATAGAAATTATATCTCTCTCAGACTGAAGATATTATTACAGGTGTTTGTAGGAAACCAGGCTAAATGATCAAATATTCTTTCTGGCCTTTACAAAACTATGAATTCATTGCAAAGCAAGCTCTTCAAACTGGCAACAGTTCCTTCATATAAAGGCATGTACAGCATTCTTTAGGCACATAGCATCAGTTACCCACTTCAGGCAAACAAGTACATTCATGAACAAAAATGTTCCCAATATCACACGCACTGTGAAAATAGTTGGTGTTTTGACTAATAGTCTCAAAGCTTTGGTGTGCATAGCTCAAAGTCCAGTGGCTCATGTCCAACTTCTATTTGGTCTTCATGTCTCATTCACCCAAAAGCCTGGGAAAGTGTTTTACAGAGCCAGGACTGGCTTGAGAAGGGTGCAGAGCAGCAGGACTTCACGTCCCTGTTGTGGTTGCAAACCCTTATAGGTGGAAGCTGAAGAGATGGCCACTGGGGATCCAGGAACTGCTCAAGCCTTCATCTCCTCCCTACTGGAAAAAGGGGTAAGCCAAGCAGATCCCAGTGATAAGGAACACACATCACAGGACACAAGGCTTGCTACAAGGTGTTGAACGCCATTTATCCTGAGCACCTATGCAGAGAATGTGGCAAGATAAAGCTTATGGATGTGAGCCTGACAAAAATGAACTTTGGTACTTCTACACGGGAAGCATGAAATAGTTCATGAACCATTTTCCAAAAGAAATATCCATTACTCTCAAAGTCTCCACCTCTGTAAGCAAGGGCCAAAACAGGAATTTCAAAGGGATTTAAGTGCAGAAGAGACATACAGGTATGCAGTGGGATTTCTAACAGCAGCTAAGCAGGCTGGGTATGTAACTCCTATTGCAGCTGGTAGGAACTGGTATAGTTTCTAAAAGTACCCATGCAGTTCGGGGGCAGATAGTCAGGGCATCACCCTCAATTTATTAACCTGAAGCTGCCAAAAAAATGCAACTGTATAGCTGCTCTGAGGATCAGAGCTCGATTCTGCCCTTCTGTCTGCACCTTCAGAAGCTGAAATACCTCATCCCAGGGTTGCATCTCCTATTTCATTGGACCCAGCACTCACACTGTGGAGTGAATCCCAACCCCTTTGAAGTTGATGGGAGTTTTGTTACTGGAGAGAATAAAACCAGGTACTTGACCAGCCTTGGGTAATTGAAATGTAGTTGTTACATATTCACTTTGTGGCCATTATGGATTTCACAGGCTTCAAAGGCAGTGAATGATTTGAATGCTCATGTTACCAGCCCTGCAGAAAAATCAGATCTCCTATGATGCATTCCTGGGTTTGACTTGCAGCTGGAATTCTTTAGCTTGTGCTCCAAACTACACCACTGCTGCACCCAGATCAAACCTGAGCCCTGCTCCAGACCCCTTCCTCCCATTCATTGGAGTCTGTTTGCATGTTGTGGGTTGAAATGTGTAATTCTAGTAACTAAGAAAGGCTTAGGCCCACCCAACCCATGAAGCAGATGTGCCTTTTTTTTGAGCTTTTTTACGTGCCAGTGTGATTGTTCTAGGGATGGTGCAGCACAGAAGGGAACAGTTTGTTTTATTGATGTACCCCAGCACCATGACAGGATCTGCAACAGCATTTAGGAAGGTCCTGACAATAGCTTTGATTTTTTTTTTGTGACTTATCTGCAAATCAGTTGATAACTGTATTCATCTCTCAGCAAGTAGCAACGGAACCTCAGCATGGAAACCCTGTAGCTCCCAAGAGCAGAGCTGGATCTAGTTATCTCCTTTAGACCATTCCTAAAAGCCACTGCAGCCTGCAAAACTTCTCTGACAAATCTTGAACTTGCTTAGCAAGGCACAGCTCTTCACAGGCACTTGAGTAGCTTCAGGAGGCATTTTGCATCCCCCAGTGGGTTCCTGCTCTTCTAAGTGATGCACTAATGAACAGCAATTCAATGCTGAACAGAAACAGCTTTATATAAAGTATCAAAGATATCTATGTAACTTCATTTTTCTCAGCACTGTTTTTACAAGAGGCTTCATGTTTAGGAAATGTGTTTCATCTCGGTAACAAACTTCCATTGTCACTTTTAATCAGCCTTTGAGACTTAGATCTTACCCTTCTCAAGGCAGGAAAGGTAGCATGGCTACTAGAAACACACAGAACAGAATGAAGACTCTGCTGAAATTTTCAAGTGAATTTAACTTTTCTCTAGATTCAACAAAATTTGCACACATCTATTTCACTACCAATACAGCCAGTTTTCAGACCAGTCTTTGGAAACCACCAACAGCAAACTGTGTTCCTGCTGTGGACATCCCTTTACCCCACAGAGCCCCCAGGGGCATGGGGAAGGCTTTTATCATTGGGGAGGGAGTGGGAAGGATAAGTAAGGGATCCCAGGCATGGGGAAGGGAAGGTGTAGGAGGAAGGCTGCATCAGGTCTGTGTACAGAGGGTGTTGCAAATGTGCCAGGGAGAGGCCCAGGGAGATCCTGGGGCCCACTCAAAGTAGGAAAGTCTGAAAAATATTTTCCTAAGCCTGTCTTTGTACAGCTGCAGCTGACTTTAAGCAATGACACCAAGCAAACTGGAATCTGGATACTGCAGGTTTTTAATCCAAACAGATGTCTTCCAACCCTTCCAGGATGCCCTCTCTGCCTTCTCCTCCCTCCACCTGTTCAAACCTGGATGTGAATTGCCTGTCCCCCCATGCCAGCTCTGTTCTTGGGCTGCCTGTTGGAAAACTTGCACCATGCCTGTGACCCAGACAGCCCCTCCAGGGCTGGAACACCAGGCAAGAGGGCAGGATTATGCTCCTGGCTTAGAGGTTGTGGTTTACATGTGAAATCAATAAGACATTCAACATACCCATGCCTCAGGTGTTTCCCACTTTAAAGAAGAAGCAGGAGGGTTGACCCATGTTTGTAAAGCTGTTCAAAGTCTGCTGCAAGGTGTCACTGTGTGGTTATTGGTAAAGCACTGTTAGATCTGTAATTCTTCAAACTAGCAGGTAGGGATTTGAGCAGCACAGCTGCTGGGCAGCCTCAGTGTGCTCTTTGGGCTGGTGGATTACCTGACACAGGCAGGAGACTGCAGGCTGGCTGATGCCAGGACATGGCCAGGTGAGCCAGGACTCCAAAGCTGCTCCCAGCCCAGAGTGCTGGCATGTCATAGAAATCACCTTGCCTTGCAGTGTAATGAAAATTGCTGAGAGTTGCCTTCACTGCTGCTGCCTGTCCTTCTTCCCATTTATTTTTATCCCACTTGGAAGTGCTCATTAGTGTTTACTACCACTTGTCAACCAGCAGCTTGAAATAACAGGGCTGATGAGGGGGCTGGGGAAAGCAAGTGAAGAAAACAGATGCTAAAGCAGCGACTGTTTGGCAAGAGAACTGTCCTAAAGCAGTGTAGACCTTACAGCATTATAGCCTATAAATACAGTTTCACCTCCTGTTCTCCTATTACAGAACTGCCAACTGTCATGTTTTCACTGTCTCTTCCTAACCCATGTTCTCCTTGTGCCCCAAATCATCAAGGCAGGTGATTAGGAAAGATACTGCACTTCTCATTTCTGGATATGTTTCTGTTGGTTTTGGTTTCAAACCAATCTGCATCCTAGTGACTGAGACTGCACCCCTGCAGAAGGCAAATAGCCCATACATACTATTTTCATGAAGCTTCATGGTTGGTAATTCTTTCTCTTCTCTCTGCAACATGGTAACTCTTCCTTAGTTTCCTTTCAGTGTACTCTTCGTTGTTTCTTCTGTATTTTGTCTTCCCTTATTTTTCCCCTCATCCCCACAGTCTTCACTGCTTCCAGTCCTTTCCTCTTTCACTAAACACCTGTGATCCCTCTTCTTACCACACTCCTGCCACCCACCCTTGCACAGCTCTTTGGCAGCTCCAGCCATAGCTCCACCTCCATAGCTCCAGCTGCCTTCCAGACAGGATCTCACATGCATCCTGCCCAGCCACCCTCACTTTGCAATGCTTGTTACTCACCCTTGAATCCAGAAAACAAGTTCACTAAGGAAGTTTCACAGACCACACAGCAGTAACATGACCTGTAGACAAATTTTTGGGAGCGCTTTCTAATGGGAGATGACTCTCCTTTCTGGCATCTGCTGCCAGACACTACCAAAGCCATCAGTAGACAAGTGCCAAACTTCTGTTCTCAGACTGCAATGACAGCCCAATGCTTGAGAAAACCAAGCTGAAAGCCCCGTGTTTTATCATTGCTAAAAGCTCTGACACTCCCGCTGATGTCAGTACTTTGAACACTCAGCCATTTTGATGTGGTCTCAACAAAACATACTTGTGGTCTGAATCCAGACTTCCTAATTTGTGTAACTCTAATCTAGACATTAACATTTCCATGTCCCAGCTTAATTTCCGTAAAAGGAGGATCGTGTGCCTTTGCTATCTCTTGTTCTGGTAAAAAGCTTGCTACAGTTTCTTACATGCACTGAAGTTCTTAAATGAAGGGATTGAATACAGGACCAAGGAATCAAAGGGCTTTTGTGCCTCCTTGTTGCAGAGCCATTACCACATTGGTCCAAGAAGGCTCTATGAATATACAGTTGGTAGGTAAGGCACCAGAGTGAGATGTGCACTAGAAACCTTTTCTCCTTGTGCTTAGATCTTTATCTCAAAGCTAAAACCCAAACCAGCCACATAAGTTGATTTAACTAGCACTATCTCCTATGACAGGTCATAAATGGGAGCTCTCATTGCAAATGTTGTTTAAATCTAAGAAGAATAACATTTCTTTGCTGTGTTTACCATGTCTTGTCCAACAACGATATCTCAAGAGTTTGCTGTCTATTAGCTGGTGATTTAATGCTGTTTGTCCTGTCTTTGGAGAGCAGGACATTCCACTTAAAGGGAGGCTGTTCTTTTTAAAAGAACAAGAGGTTCCTTTTCATCAGAACAGGAGTCACAATCTCAGGAGCCTCAGCTTGCAACACCAGTCAGGTTTTGCATCCCATCCCCGGCCGCGGTTGGTGGGCCAGAGTGGAAGGTGTTAATCCAGGAGTGCTTGAACTTCTCCAAAGAGCATCTAAAACTGGGCTTTTGGGGTCCAAATGTTCCAAGTGTGTGTGTGGGAAGGACATTTCCCTTTAGTGGGTCCCTTTGATCTCTCTCACTTCGGGCTTCCCCTCCAGGCCTATTGTTTGCACATTGCTGTAACTACAGGAAAACAAATGCATTATACAATTTCCCAGCCTGACTCACCCTGGTACTTGATGCCTCATGTTGTCTGGTTACCCCGATTGCATCATATCAGCATGGGAAGCTTAAAGGCTGGTTTTTCTGAGTAATAACACTGCAGTTGAGCAGTAGCTAAAAACAAAAAAATTATCATTATTGCTTGTATCATCAACCTGCAAACGATGAGGGGGAAAAACCAGGCAAGCCAAGTCCCTGTGAACTAAACCTTGTGTGAATCATGACTTCCAGTCGGGGGCCATGCTTAAATAGTGCAGTGTGTGAATATAAAAACTCTTTACTGGTGGAAACTTGGCCTCAGCCATTGGAACAGGCCAATCCGTACTACTCCCTCATCCCTGGCTCTTCTGGGATGTGTTTTGTTCAGTGTGTTGTAAACAGGGAAGGGTGGGAGGTGTCTACATGGTTGGGTCATGTGCTGTGGGAACAGGGCCATTGCTTCTGGGTGGGGATGAAACCCCAGGAAATTTGTCCTCCAGTTGGAGTTCAAGCACCTTGCATTCCTGTAACTAATGTGTCTACAGAGAGAGGGGGTTTTCTGTGTTGTTTAACTTCAGTTTTCCTAAGTGCACCCAGCAAAGCTGACTGAGCTCTGGAGAGCAGCTCTCAACCCCTGGATCGAGCGTCTCCATCGCTGCACCACAGCCTCTTCCTGAGCCACCCACTTTGGCTGCCCAAACACACTCTGAAATCCTCTCCAGAGCAGCCCCTCTGCACCAGCAAGGGAGGGCTGCAGCAGGTTCAATTCTGATATAGGGCTTCTTCCACAACCCCAAACTTTGCTTAAAGGAAAGCACTAATTGCACCCTGAGCAGCACCGGCTGGATCTGTGCATTCAGCTGTGTGGTGTCCAAAGGGATCCTGCTTTAGGGAGGAAACATGGAATCCTCCTCTTACACACCCTGGGCAATGTGCTCTCGTGCTCTGCAGAAACTAATTTCAGAAGTTTAATTAGCTCATGGAAGAAGCCCATCATCTCTTGCACACTCTGGCCCACAAAGGTTGAAAGGAAAGCGAGATAGTAAAAGCATTGCAAGAAACCCTCCACTTCTGTTTTGTGAGGGACAAAAGCCTCCAATTTCTTGGTGTCTCACAGGGAAAAGAACCACTAAAAGCTGTGACTCAAATGCCTTTATTCCAACAGCACTTCTCAGATTCATTTCTGATCTCTTGATATTTCGTGCAAAGAAGAGGCACTGTGTAAACCAAACTAAATATATATATATGTATTTGCCCTGACAAATCCAGAGTGACATAACTCAAAAGGCCTTCTTTAAGCTTTGAGGACATGATTAAAGGTTTTTCCAAGAATAGTTCTTCATTCAAAAGGATATAATTACACTTTAACAAGTTATCATGTTTGTGCACTGTAGGTACAAAAGCAACTCTTACAGGGCTTGTCTCGACACTTCCACTGTGTGTCTTTGTTCTTGTAAAGTCTTTTCTATGCAGGAACTGCACCACCATCCCTTTCTTTCATCCAAGTTTTATGTCATTCTTAATTTCTGATAAGATTCTTTCCCTTACAGAACATGTGTCTTTTCTAATTTTCATTTTTCAGAGATTTGCCAGGAAACAATTTGTAAATCCAGAATGATTTCACCCTTCAAATGCTCAGAATCCTCTCTATTTAAGATACTTTTTTTTCTAGTGTTAGTTCTTTAACTGCAGTAACTCAACAGTGACCTTTGAAAAAAAAAGCAATTTTAAGAAATTGTAAGAATTGTAAGAAAATTGTGACCCACAGTAGGTCAGACCTATGACTGGGCAGTCTCAATCACTTACCTGTAACCTCAGATGAACAAATTTTAAAAACCATTACACATGTTAATATATGCACACCACTGTTCCAGCTGGCTTGCACCAGTGCTACAATTATGCATAAAAGTCAGGAAATTATGTGTGGAAAGGCTAATGAGCAGCATTGTCTGCCCAATTACTAGGTTTGCATATGCAAACAGTAATTTTGCAGATCTGTGCCTGGCAAGAGTTTTTTCTGAAGCTGCATCAGGAGCTCTAAGGTTAACTAGAACAGCAAAGTAACACAAACCCACTTCAACTCTGCTTCAATCCATCCTCCCTTTTTTCTTGAAGAGGAGCTTCATCTGAGGGTGATTAGAGGAGAAAACATGCCAGCCGAGCTCCATCTGTCCCTGAAAGGCTGACCCAGGATGCTGCCTAAAGCATGTGAGTGCCCATGGAGACTCCAGTGGAAAGCCTGGGTAAATGGGAATTATGCTGCTTTTTTTTTCAGGGATTCAGATTTGTTCCTGCTCGACTCTCGAACGATCTGGGCTGCAGAGGAAGGGTGGCTGGTGTTTGATATCACTGCAACCAGCAATCACTGGGTGGTGAATCCCCAGCACAATCTGGGCCTGCAGCTCTCCGTGGAAGGCACTGATGGTGAGTGTCAGACACCAACTGCAATCAGTGAGTCTCTGTTTCAGGTACATGACTACCAAGCCAGGGGAAGCCCTGAGCATTCATCATTTTTTCCTTTCAACAGGATTTCTTAAGTATGTTTTTCCTGAATTTGCCAAAGGTGGAAATAATAATTAAAAAAATAGCCCCTAGACATATTTGAGGTTAAGGATGTAATCAGATGCTGCAACAGATCAGTGACCTGCCTGCAGCAATTCCAGCATTAGCTGTGTACACATTCCCATCAAAGTGTAAATATGCTGCTGGCTGATTTGCAGGTAGTGCAATCCAGTCAAGGAGAGAGGAATAAACTTTGCTATGTGCAAAAAGACTGAGTTATGTAGAAGGCTGCTGTCAGTTGGCACAGAATGCCTCTCAAATTCAGAAGACAGCTAGGAACCATTTTAGCTTCCTTTGTGGCAGTAGAAGTTACTGGTGAAGTCATGCCTTGTGTGGACTCCAAGGTGTGCAGTGTGTGGTAATGAGTGGAAAGACCTGGCTCTGAGGCATCTCCAGAAAGAATGCATTTAGAATCAGCTGGGGAATTTTCCTAATCAGGTCTTAACTAAAAAGTAACACTGCTTTGTCTTAATATTAAGACTCCTGATGCTCACTTGGAGACTTGTACAAGGAAACAAAAGTATCCTGGATCTGTTTTGGGATTCCCAGGACCTGGGACCTTCTGGAACTGCCTGGCTGCCCTACCGAGGAGTGGTTAAGCAAAAGCCAGCTCTAAATTATTTTAAGTACTCTGTGTGTAGTTATCTAAGGACATACTTTCATTCTCCAGATATGCATCTATGACATCACTTGCTCTTGGTTTTTATGCAACATTCTGCATGTTTCCAGTAAGTAGCATTCTGCATAAGGGCTGTGCAAAGCAGTTTTGAAACAGGCAGCCTACAGAGAGTCATTTACATAAAAGGGTGGTTTAACTCATGGGAGACCTGCACAGAGAAGTGCACAGGGTTTGTTTTAAGCTGCACTTTTTGAGTGGCCAGTAAATGCAGAAACCCAAACACAGATACAAAGAAGGAGCTTCACCATGGAAGTTACAAGTCCCCACCCCAAAGACAGACACCTTTTGCCATCTTCGTATAACGAGTCAAATTCAATCTGATTTACAAGTAAATCTTAACTCTTAAAACAGTAAAGCAAGTTGACAGCCAAGACAAGTTTAACCCTTTTCAAAAACTTGTCCTTGTTTTTAGTTTCTGGTTTGCCTCCTAAATGAACTACCTGGGAGTACAGAAGTTGTGTCCATGGTGATGGCACATTCACTCAATCTTGATTCAAGTACAGAAAAACCATCAAAACCCAGCCCAGAGTCCACAGAGAAGTGATAGCTGGAAGTAAGCTGAGTATCTCCAAGCACTGTGGATATTGCAGTCTCACACTCACCCTCTTCTACTGATAAAATCTTATCTCTCTGTCCTCCCCCATCCTCACCCCATGATTTTACAGCAAAGTCAATCCTGTTTTTCAGCATTAAGGAGGAAGGCAGTTGATTTATTACAGATTTTTCAGGATCCTGCATCCAGGGAAATGCTGCAGCTTTGCACACGGAGTAAACTCTGTCTGCTCTGCTGGAACAATTACAAGTGGACCCTTACAAGCATAAAGCCAGACCTAGCACAGACAGAAATTCCAGGGGTCGGTGATAAGTGCATTCTCATCTGTTATTCGCCTCAATGAAAATTAGGAATACGATTTCTTTCTGCACTCCTGAGAAATCTGAGTTTGTATATGATTCCACCCCTTTGCAACTTGCTGCTTTCTCCAAACAGATTAACTAAATACTTTATTCAGCCTGTCATTAAATGTTAGAAAAGCCAACTGCAGTGTTTGGCAAGTAAATACAGAGATACAGGACCCGATTGTCTGCTTGTCTTCTGTGACCGACTGCCCTGGCAGCACAACTTTGCACTCACATTTCTCCTCCATACACATTACTTTTTCTTTCTACTTTGAACGGCAAGGACATGTCCCTCCTTGCTCACCAAGTTTCATTTTGGATTTAGACCAACTGTGTGCACTAACGAGAAAGCTGCTTTCACACCTGGACTTCATATGAAAATCATATGCTGCAAACACAGCAGGATTTTGATGCAACACTATATGCTTGGGCAATCCCCAAGGCTTTAAGTGAATTAGAAAAACAAAATAAACCAACCCAAACTTTCCTTTGTATCTGCTGTTACAGTTAGAGATCTGTAATCATGAAGTAAATACAGGCTATTTAAAAAAAATCTGACATAACAAGCATTGTCCAGATGAAATGATACAAAATAAGCTAATTTAACTGATCTTTGTATTTCTTTATGATCTTGCCAAATAAGTCTATCAACGTGTATAATTAGGGTAGAATCAAAGAGTACTTGTTTATTCCTGAGACTGTGGATCAGCTCCAGCAGAAGAAATGCTGGAGTGACTCAGTAGCCTTCAGCCCAGCACCCACCATGCCCTTCTCAGCAGCAGCACATGGAAACAACAGCTGCCCACTTGGTTTTGTACTCGAGATCCCATTTTTGACAGTATTAAAAAACCATCTTCAGAAGAGCAGATGAAGTTGTGCCCTCTGATTCAAGAGCACAGCTTCAGCTCTTACGGAAGAAGTTTATCATTGCCTGATGGTGACTTACACATGTCCTTGTGTTTAACCTTGCTTTCTGGGTGGGTAGGAAAGTTAGAAAGTGCATTTTCCCCATCCTAATTAAAAAGAAATACTCTCCTTCACATACAGAGCATTGCCTTTTTTTCCCCTGAGGCCACAGTGCCACCACACTGGTCCTGAACATGATGTGTTGGTGTTACACTGATATTTCACTGGTCAAATGGTACTTATTGCTGCTCTAATACAAATCCATTGAACAACAGGAAGAAGTTGGGTTCCCTCATTCTTACTGCTGCCCTACTCAGAGACTTGGGAAAGGTAAAATAATTTACACTGGAAAAGCCACAGCTGCAGTCTAGTTTAAACAACTCTGGAAAGCAGAAAGGCCTATTTGAAGGGGCAGCGCTCAGTGGGCTTTAACTCCTGCAGGTGAGCTTGTTTTCAGGAAATAAGGCTCAGATCTGGCAAAGCCTGAGCACAAGTGGAACTACTTATATATTTAGCATTGGCTGCTTGCTTAAGCACTTTGTGGGCTCAGCCTCAAATATTTAAAATGAAAACTGTTTGGACAAGTTTCCGGAAAGAAGCTTAAGCAGAAGTTGAAGAAGTTGTTGATGTGTGTCCACATAAAATTCTGCAGCCATGGCTTTCTACATCTGCTCTTTTCACTCAAGCTTTCCTGCTGCCCTGTCCTCAGATTAGTTTTGCAGTGTCTTGCTTGTGAGACCTGTCCATGCCAGGCAGTTTTCCTGCTGCCAGGGTGCCAATAAACACCTCTTGATCCAGCCCTCTTCACAAATCCCATCTGCTGAGCTTGGAACTTCCTTGTGGTTCTAGAAAAACAGAAAATGGACTGCAGTTGAGGCTGGTCCATTCTTGGCCTTGAGCTTTGACCAGATTCCCCCTTTTCTGTGTCTGTCACATTCACCAATCTTTTGGACACATCCAAGAGCAAAGATGGAAATGGTTCCATAAAGACAGTAATTTATAAGCCTTAGCAGTTATTTTACTCATCTTTAAAACAGCAGTTGTAGAATATCACCTGGAAATACTTCAGGTTAGCAGCTTTTTTTCACACAATCAGAAACTAGTAGAGTAAGGCCATATTTGTCAGTGGGCTGAGAGCCCCTTTCCTGCTCTCTCCAGCCAGGCTGCCTTCCAGGCCTTCTCCAGGAAAGTGTCAGCTGTCCTTTGGCACATTGGATTTGTGGCTGACAAGGCCCAGCTCTGTCCTTAGCAAAGGATCACAGAAGCCATTAACATAACTTGGACTTAGCAGCAGCACTCAGTAGCTTGGAACAGAATAATCTTGGATATTATCCCTGCATTTCACAGCAGCACCCAGACATCCTTTGGAAGGAGAAATATTAAATTCCCCACTGCCACCCTCTCCTTGCCTTTTTTGTAAATAATTGCTTTAATTTCACAGAGAAACCACCTAATTGTCTGTTATCAAAAATCAAATAATTTTAAAGCCCAAGATGAAGGACACATAGATGGGAACCAAAAATTTTGCAACAGAGTTGTGGGGTATGGTAGTGCCAAGATGCAGCAATAAGCAAAATGTCTCTAAACATTTGTTTTTTTCAGCTAAGGTATATCTGGAACGCTCAGCATTTCATACAAGGCATTTTTATTTTAAGTTAATAACCTTCCAGTGGGAATTTAGTGTTCCTATGGGCTGAGTTTTATGATTCCTTTTATAGGATCACTTCAAATTATAGGTTGGTGAACTTCAAGAAACCCCTCTAAAGAATGCAGGAGAAGCTAATGCTAAGTGGATTTAGGGTGAAATAATTATATGTAGGGCTATTTTATGTAACTTTTGCATGCAGATATAAAATGAAGTTTAGCCGTGCTGAGCTGCTCTTGTCAGAAGCAGCTTTGCCGATGAAGTCCAGATCCTTGGTGGATCAGTGCATGCAGGAATCACCCTTAGCAGCCAGCAGCTCTCCTCCTTGTTATCCTGACCTGTGACTGCTGGAAAAGGTGCTGCAATCCCTCTGATCACTCTGTTGTGTTTGAAGGGCAAAGCATCAATCCCAAGCTGGCGGGTCTCATTGGAAGGCACGGCCCGCAGAACAAGCAGCCCTTCACCGTCGCCTTCTTCAAAGCCACCGAGGTCCATCTGCGCAGCATCCGCTCCACGGGAGGGAAGCAAAGGAGCCAGAATCGATCCAAAACGCCAAAGAACCAAGAAGCTTTCCGGGTGTCAAACATTGCAGGTACAGTGTGAGCTGCTGGGTCTGTGTTTCTGAGCGTGGGATAACGTGGGAACAGTTTGCTCCCACTTCGCCTGTTTGTTGTCTCTTTGGTCCAGCACCAGTGTTTGAAATTACATGGGATTGGGAATTATTAAAAAAAATAGGGAAAAGAATGTTTCTTTGATGCAATGTTAAAATGAGAGCTTTCTTAATCCAAATAAAAAAAAAAACAACACGTAACCAGAAAAGCTCCATTGCTCTACATGAAACAAATTCTCATTTTGAAATCAAAGATAATTAAATTAAAGCAATGAGTAAGTGATCAAAATGATATTTCAGTGGATCTGAATCCAAAGGCTGTCCATTTTCAGAGCTTGTGATTTTAATTTCAGCCCCCAAATAGTGCAGTAGTCCCAAAAGTCTTGCATGGAAGAGGAAAACCCATTCATTCTCAGGATAACCACAGCTATTCTGGGGGGAGCTCTACTTCCTAATATGGAAGAAAACACCATCAGGCATTTTAAATAGAAACGTGGCTTAATTATGTGATACCTCAGAGTAATGGACCCTTGGTGACAGTCCCAGCAGGAGCCACAGCCCAGGCAGAGGCAAATTCCAGCTCTGTTTCTGTGGGAGCCTCTCTGAATGGAAGGAGAGCTTGTGGGGGGTGGAAGGAAAAGGAAAACATGCCTTCCAACAACAAGGGTTGAAGTCATATTTTCACAGAATCACTAGGGTTGGAAAAGACCTCCAAGATCACTGAGTCCAGCCTTTGACCAATCACCACCATACAACTAGACCATGGCACCAAGTGCCAAATCCTTCAAGGATGAGGACTCCACCACATCCTTGGGCAGCCTGTTCCAATGCCTGACAATCCTTTTCATGAAAAAACCTCTTCTCAAGCCATTCATTCTGGTATTTTTACCTGAGAGTCCAGCTCAGGCTTGTCCAGGATGGACACAAAATTTCGATAGTGCACAAAGATTTATGGTTGTTTGGTTCCATGATTCAGACTCAAACTTTGTTATTATTAGCCATAGAAGTCTGTAATCTGGATCCAGCTGCACTGGACAGAAGAACAGATTCCACACTTCTTTAATGTCCCATGTTGCTTTTTAAGGCAACTGTCAGCAGTGGTTCAAAGATAGGAATTTAGAAAAGAGGTGAAGGGTACCTATCCCTATCACTCATTTCATAGATTCTCCTTTCATATAGTAGACTATAATCAGAGATCTGTGTGGTCCTACTAGGAGTTTGGAGGGGAAAAAAAGGAAAAAAAGATGAAGTTCTTTTCCCAGATGTTTTCTGGCTTTGCACAAAAAGCCAGAAGTGCATTTCTTATGCATTGAACCTTGCCATTGTTTTATGACTAAAACTGAAATGATTAAAAAAAAAGCCACAAGTGCAAGAGATGAGCAGCAATGCCTCACTCCCTGCTGGGGGCTGTGGGTGCTGGGGAAGCCCAACCTCACAGCCACATTCTCCCTATGCAGAGAACAGCAGCAGTGACCAGCGACAGGCCTGCAAGAAGCACGAGCTCTACGTCAGCTTCAGGGACCTGGGGTGGCAGGTAAGGGCTGTGTGTCACTGGGGTGTCTTTGCACATCGTTCATGCAGCTGCAATAGTGACAGCAAGCCAATAACTAGATTTTTTTAATAATTCTCGAGGGAAAAAATTGTGTATTCCCATTAGCATGCTAAAGAAGTGCTTCTGCTAAGTTGGGTGTAGATATATTTAGTGTGAGGCTGGGGAAACTCAACACCTTTAGGTCCTTTTGGGGAACTGTGGCCCTGGCACTACTGAAGGCTCTCCATTTTCAGCTGCCTGTTCTTTTAGAACTGGTTAAAAACATTTTCCTTTCTGAAAGCTTGTACCAGTGTTGCAGTGGTGGGTGAAGTGATCTTTGTGGACAGCCAGAAGAACACTGCTGAATGGATAAACGACTAAACCCAGATGTTCAGCTATTCTGTGGGCACATTTGCAGTGGGTTGTGACCCTCCTTGAAAAGCAGCTGCTTTAGAGGCTATAAGAGAGCTCTAAAAAGGCCAGTGTGCCAGATTTTTATTTTAGAGGCCACTGTAACTGTACATGGATGTATCAATGCATAGGTTTATGTGGTGGTTGCCTTTTTGTTTCATTGCACAATATTTCTGTCTTTCTCCACAATCTAATGGCTTCAATTCAATCAAGGACTGGATCATCGCTCCGGAGGGCTACGCTGCCTATTACTGTGAAGGAGAATGTGCTTTCCCCTTGAATTCATACATGAATGCTACAAACCATGCCATTGTGCAGACACTGGTAGGTGCACTGTAGCTCCTGGTACAGAGTTGTATGTGATAGGTGCTATTCAGAAAGAAGCTTATACACAAATGAGTCTGCAGGCTAAGAAGAGAAGGAAGGTCTGCATTAGTTCATACAATGCCTGCAGCATCTGTTCAACATGTCTGGCCAAGGGGCCCAAATTAATAGTTTGCTAGGAATTACTCTGTCTTTGCTGCAAGCATTGACATGCTCTCTCTAGTCTGAAAGGTCCCTATGATAGACATTATGGTGGGGGTTAATCCCACTGGATGGGAATAAAAGAGCAGGATGTGAGACCCACTGTCAGCATCTCTTGGAAAAACTCTGTAAGGATCCACTGTATGTGGATTTGGGGGCAGGCTGAGGAAGGCATCTCTGAATCCCAAAGTTACACACACAGAGGAGCTGGGCTGTGTATTTATTTTATTAAATGGTGCAAAGATGTCCAGATGGGAGCCCTGAACTCATGACACAGCATCTGTGTTCAGGGGGAACATTGGTTGGAGCCACCCAGCCCAGCTGTGTCACCAAAGCCACTGAACCCCCAGCTGGGCTCCAGGACCTCTGCACACATCTGCAGGGCATGAGGAGGGTCTCTGCACCTTCTCATCTGCATCCCACATCCTGTGCACATCTAAGGACAATATAGCAAAAAGCATTTGGGAAACTAGAAGCATCTGTGTTTCCAAGGGATGAAATACATCCATGTTTTTCTCCTGGTAGATTGCTTTTATTTGATTTTCCCCCCTCTCTCCTTGGAGGTCCCACAACTTGGAGCCCAGGGGACATGGATCTCTTGGCCCCAGCTGGGTGTTGGTGCTGCTGGGCACAGGGACAGGGGCCCAGGGCTGAGTGGATTGCTCACAAAGCTTGGCCCACACATGCCATAGAGTTTATCATAACTGGCCTCCACTGCAGAACACTGACTGCTCTGACAAACAGGAGTTCTCTAATGAAAACCTGCCTCACTGAAAGATTTCCAACTAGATCAGCTCCTCACACGCAGGGACATCTCAGGATGTTTGTACACAAAGCCAGGTGTTCCAAACATGTCTGAGGGAGTGGGTGGGACAGACAAGGTTTTCTGGGAAAGCAATACATGGGGGAGGAAAGGGGAGAAGTAAATCTTAACATACCTCTGCTTTCATTCCGCAGGTTCACTTTATAAACCCAGAGACTGTGCCGAAACCCTGCTGTGCTCCTACACAACTCAATGCCATCTCAGTGCTCTATTTTGATGACAGCTCCAATGTTATCTTAAAAAAATACAGGAACATGGTGGTACGAGCATGTGGCTGTCATTAGGTTTGTAGGAAAGAAAAAGAAGAAAGAAGAAAGTTCTTTGTAAAGGGTGGGTTTGTATGGCTGTGTGGGGGAGGGAAAAAGTTTAGTGCTCCAGTCACGGGTTTAAAAAAATCCCAATTTTTAGGACCAGACCTCTGAAGGTTCAGACAATGGAACAGTTTCTGGATCTGAAGTGGCATTTGAACACATTTTGTTTTAGTTTATTACAGACAATGAGCTTGTAAACTGAAACAAGCCAGAGAAACTGTTTAAAACCAAATCTGCCTACAAAATTGGCTCCTACAATACATACTTTTGCAAATGAGTCTTTCTGAAGATTGCAAACTCACTGATGTTGATTGTGAGTTAAACAGTAATAATCTGCCCAAGGTGAGACTGTGCTGTGACTAATTAAGTGTGTGTAGTTCCTGTAACACCGTTTGCAATAAAATAAGTGAACAAAATATACCTGGAGTGAACAGGTATTTTGTTAGAGAATTATTACTTTCATCCCTCTGCTTCAATTTCATGAGCAAACCCAAAGATAATTACATGCAACTACCAGTTTAAACTACAGTAGCAAAAACTGGATGTGGATTGACACAAATTCTAAGCACAGACCAGGCTAAGAAAAAAATAATTAATTGACAAGCAAAAGAACTGAAGAAAATAATTCCAAAGAGCAAGACTGCTGGGATATACTTTTTTCTATGAACAGGGAAGGAAATTTCCTCCTGCAACCAGAAAGTATTTGAATTTGCTATGAATTTGAAACAGGAAAGCAGGAAATGCTGAGAAACAGGGATTAAACCCAATGTTTAGCTGGAGTATCTTAAGCAGTTACGGAGCTGTGTATGCCCCTTAAAGATCCAGCTGCTGTTTGGAAAATGTCCATTGACTTCACTGAGGGAACAAGTTCCAACACTTTTCTGAGAACATGGAGGCTCAAGTGCAGAAGGTGCTGTAAGCTGGGGTGTACACCCAGCTTCACACAGACTAGAAACAAGCTGTGAAACCTTCTTTCCCAGGGTCAGTGCTTCTGATAACCCCCCTGCTCTGTTGGCTTCACCTCGGAAAAAAAAAGCCCCTTTCAAGAGCCACCAAGAAGTTGAAACCAGAAGCAAGAAAATGTTCCCTGAAGCCTTTTATTTTTCCTTCTTTTAAAGTCACAGGTTACACAAATATCACACTTAAGTAATTAAAACCTAATTAAAGTTATTGCGAAGAAGAATACAAAATTGCAGTAACCAATCACAAACCCATTCCCCACTTCAGCATGTGCTGGGATTACCAAAGTAGGATTGGCATAAATTTTGCCATGGAGACAAAAAAGAAAATTCTGCCCAGTAAAACACCAGGTCCACAGCACACCCAGCTCTAAATCTCCAAGTTTCAAAAACCTAAACCTCCACCAGATGGGTCCAGGACATAATAAATCCCTGGAGATGGGTCTCTGCTCAGCAATGCAGCCACAGTGGGGACTTGGCTCCATATCTTGCCTTAGAGGAGAGTTAGAGAAAGAAGATAAATGGACACAACCGCCTGACTCTGGACATCACTCACTGCTCTGCTCCCTTTAAGTCACAGATCAAATCCAGACCAGATGCCTCACTTTAAAAAGAATAAGCAGAGGAAGAAAAAAATCCCACTGTCTATGAAATGAATTGGAAACTTGTTTCTGATGGTCTAATTCTAATCTCATCTAAGTGTTTTGATGTTTTCCCAGCAGTTTTCTCAGTAGCAGGGTTAGGCTTATGGGAAAGTGGAAGTCTGTCCATGGCATCAGTAAGTTTTGGACCTTTCAGCCTTGGTGAGCTGCTGACATGTTGCCAGATGTGCCTGGCACCCAACCCTGGCAACTCAAACATCTGCAGGGCCAGCCTGGCAGCAGTAGGGACATTCCATAAGCAGGACTCCAGCAAAGTACCCCAAGGTGAGGCTTTGGCCAAACAGTTACAGACAGCCCCAGGGGAGGACAACAGCTGAAGCCAAAAGACCATCTCTCCTGGAGCCTGCAGACAGGACCGTCCACGAGAAACAGCCAAAAGTGCCCTCAGTGCATCCCTTATTTAGGCTGAGGAATTGAACTCACACAGATGGGAAGCGTCGTTTGACATTGTATACATATGTACACCAGTGCTTCTGTAAACCTCCTGAAGGAAGTGAAGGTGCTGCCTAGAAAGTTAAAAGCTGATAATGCCTAAACTTCCACTATTTAGTAGTCAAGGATTAGTTGTTTTTTCTTGTGGGTGTTTCAGTGTTGGTGGTCATTGCGTTGGTGTATTGCATTTTTAACTTGGACCACGGTATCTTGCTGTATAGGGTTCATATATTAAATATGTGGGGATTGTTTCTGTTTTGGGGGTTTTGTTGTTGTTTTTAAACATAATAACAGGATTTCTGTTGCTAGGTTAAACATCAGCTTCACTGTTTGTACATTTTATGTAAATAGTTGTCACAAGCGGAAGAAGAATTATTTATTTCCATCTCTGAATTCCTTTTCAATCACATCCAGGCAAAATGATTCTTGGTTCCTAAACACATTTATTTCCTTATTTAAGAAGATATTTATTAACAGTTGGCAAAAAATGCATACAAGTTTCTGGTTCTTTTCATAGAGCAGTTGTCAGAAGCCTTTTTGTACAAACTAGTCAAATAAATCATTGCAACTTTACAAAAGATATCCCGATGATACTGTGTATCTGTGTGGTTATTGTCCTAACATTCAAAGAACCTTTCTGGATGGACAATATTTCATCTTGAGCCTCTGTTTTCATGTAGTTCAATCTCTGTGTACGGGCAAAAGCAGCACATGTTGCTGTTTGGTGCAATTTCTTTGGTCCAAATACAAGAGGGAGGGAAGAATACAAAAAATATGAATGTGTTTTGCAGTCTGCACTGCAAAGATCCATGATTGAATTATAGTGCAGCTGTCAGCAGCTGTTTCAAAGAAGCAGGGGGTAAATTAGTTCTGTTTACTGCTAACATAGTTCAGAGATTTAGTCATCCCAATAAAATTACAGAGGCACAAGAAAGGAAGAAAGAAACTCCAAAGAAACATCAGCCAAGAAGCTGACATTTTCTAATTTAGATTGTTTTAGCATATTTCAGAGATTCTGCTGGCATGAGGTTTCCTACTGTGGATACCACACTGCATTGCTATGGAGGCAGCTGAAAAAAATAATGGTCAAAATCCCTCTATTAACGAAACATATCTTTGGGGCATAACAGCAATTTTGGGGTTCTTGTTTACTTTGTGCTGTGAGCAGAGATGTGCCAGTTTACGTAGACATGGTTGCTGAGCCAGAGGATTAAATCATCAGCATTTTGGAGTTAATTTGCCATCTTCCACAAGCAATTACAAATTCATAAGTAAATTTGCTTTGTGCACTGCTCGGAAGTCCAGCAAACCATCAGTGGAAAGACCCTTATTGAGCTAAACTGGTACCTACTCAGCTTCTGTAGGCCTGGACTAATTTTATAAAGATGATCCTCTGGTATTTCTCAGCATGCTCCCAGTTCTCTGCATTTAGATCCAGTGTAAGGCAGGGGTAGTGCCAGCAAGGGGAGGAAAACTAAAATCAATCATGCTGCTTTGCAGGGCCAGCCTTGCAGCCAACAGCAGCTTCACTGACTTCAACACGTCCAGCCTTCTATCATGAAATACCAGTTGGCTTCCAGCTCTGCCACAAATACACACAACTTGCTGGATGTGCTTCGGAGCAGCTTTCCCAGCCTGGGAGCCAAAACTGTTCTTGAGCTGATTGCAGCCTCCCCTTGGTCTGCAGCACTCCAGTGGCTTTGTCTCCTCATCTACTGTTCTGGAAGAGGAATTCTTGACATCAGTATGTACACTGCCATAAACTGGCAGGGCCATAAAACTCCAGTGAACGAGCTTCAAAACAGCTAAATTTATCTGAGTAATGACATTTTAAAGCACATTTAAAACATTTTATAGATCAGTTATTTTAACTTCCTTTCAGGCCAAACTTGAGGATGTTATTTGCTTAATTGAGCTGTTTCAGATCTGTTCCAGTACTGACAATAACATCCCTTTGTCCCTGCACAAGAAACTGCCTCCATTGTTGCCAACGTTCATATAATAAAAAATAATGATTTAAATAAGCCTTAGTATAATTTTAACATTTCTGATTGTTATGGAAGTGTCAGCTGTAAAGCCCAAAACCAGAGAGGGAGAGCAGAGCTTGTGCAAGTGCAGCTCAGTGACATGGCCAAGGGCTGTGGGATTTCCTCTGCTGCTGGATTCAGTCCTTTCAGTTCTGCCTGCAATGGGAGTAGACACTCTCTGGATAAAAACCACCAAAGACTCATCTTTTGAGTTCAGAATTTGTATCCTCTCAATGCTTCCATGCAAATACCATGCTTGCTCACTTCCATTGCTGCCACAAACACATTATTCTCTGCATGCAGTAGTTCCTTCAGAGAGAAATTCTGCCCAATTAAGCTAAAAGGAGCCTGTTTGAAGTTTTTATTTATCAGGTAATGATTGACAAGACCTCGAGGCAAAAACTAGGAGCACTTTATGCTACAGTCATTCATTACCCAAGTACAAAGCAACACAAATGGTTTATTGTGGCCACTTTTAGTTACTCTGTTTTAAATAAAAATATCTATTCCCTTTTCCTGCTTAACGCTGTGGAATTTGTATTCCTGAACCAGCAGCTAAGAAAGACCAGGAATTTTGGATAACATGTTTCATGCTCTCATTTGTTTCCTAGTGTGCACATGGGCTTTCCAAGGGTCCATTTGCTGACCAGACAACAGGAGGACTCTTCTTAATTTTATTATTTTGAAAGTTATTTATTGATACTGTGAGGGTTGCCACTTTGGGATAAGTCTGCTCTTTTCTCCAATTAGTAGAATCCTGATGTTTGAATTAATTCTGTAAATTAAGACAGCACAATCTTTAAACAGCTTGAGTTTGGGTTTAAAGAAAAAGGAAAACAGGACAAGCCATAGTCAGGTTTATAAACTTCAGACTTTTTTTCCACCAAAGAAAAGTACTGGGGAAACAGGGGGAGAAAAGGGAGCTCACAGACCCTTAGAAAGGCAGTTTTGCACTTGACTAATTTTTGCAGGCATGGTTAAGCATCTAACCATTTGCAGGATAAAGCTCTATATGGGGCTGCTTGAATTAACCTCACCCTCAAAGAACTGGCTTGCCTGTCTGCAATAAAACCCAATCCAGGCCAGTCAGCAGTAATTTGGGGAATGGAGCATTTGTGTCTGGAATTGAGAGGGGGTGAATGCCTCTATCCAGTGCAATGTCCGTGGGCTTGCCTGTAATTAAAAACATGCTCTTAGCCTTTCCCTGGGAGCTGAAGTGGCTCCTGAGTTAGCAGCTCTGTGCTGCTGATAACTTTGGACTAATGGGCTTATTTTAAGCAGATCTTAAGGAGGGGATGCCAGGAATTCAGTGGATCTGCTGTGCTTTAGCATGTCACCACCTGGGGCTCAAGCCCAGCACGTCAAGGTTATGCTGTTTCCAGACAGCACATACAGGTTTAGAATGTCACTGTGAGTGTGGGGCACAAAACCCTCCCCAGCAGCACTGGGAGCCTTCCAGCCTGGCTCCCCACCTTCCCTTCCATTGCATCATCTCTCCACTAAGGGCTAGAGTGGGCAATGGCCAGACACTGCTGGTGACACTAGCAAGGTGACCTTTGGCTTGGCTAATGAAGGTGAACTGCAGCAGGCAGCTGGATTTGTTCCCATGTTATTTGTTGCTTGCTGCTGTGTCAGGTGCTTCATATAAAATATGTGAAAGCAGAGACATTCAGAGTCTGGATTCTGTTATGAAGGGTCAGAGCTCAGAGATATAATTTCTCAGGTCCCCACGATTTAAGCCATTTTGTTCAGTGTTTGTAACAAGCTGTAGACAAGAGCAGAGTGGTCAGTGGCTCTACACCTGCCTACCTTGGGGAGAAGCACTAGTCAGCCTCTTTAAAAAGAGATATTTGGGCAATTGCCTATTGAGAATAAATTCTTCATTTTAGCTCTATCTTTGGCTACATACTAAGCACACAAGAAGGGAACACAAACTAACATACTTAGTTGATCGAAAAATGACATGGGAGCTCTGCTTGTGATTTGTTTATACACTTCTTACAACAATCTATGGCCACTGCTGGTCTATATTTAGCTCCTGAAGTTAGAATCCAGCTCTTAAATCCACTGAATTGAGTTGTTCTTCCTTAACAGGGAATGACCTGGTGAGTCTGCAGTTTTATGATTTTGCTAATTAGTCTAAAGGCATGTTTCATGACACTTCAGGCTAAGTTTTGTGGTAGACAGCAAGTAAATGGCCAGGCACTGGTGAGAAGAAAGTGCAGAGACTTTGGAACTGAACAGGCAGGTTCTGCAATCCATCTTGCAGGATTGTCCTGGAGATGCAGCCAGTGGTTTTGGGGAGCAAGAGCATGACACTCAGTGAGGCCGGGCCACCATTGCCTTGGAGCAACTTTAATCAAGAGAGTGTTTCCCTAACACCAAGGCAATGGGTTTTTTTTCTTTTTGAAATCAGAGAAATGCACAAGTGATTCCAAGTTCAGCTCAGCCCATCAGATGTTTAGGTTTCACATGACTACTGAGAAATCAACTGTAAAAGCTGGTGCAGTTATATACACACATCCCACGTGCAGAACTTGAACTGTAAACACTGGCAGAGAGTCTGGTTTAAGAAGCTGCAGTCAATATTTTGTCAGAACAGCTCTTGGAACCCCCATTTCCAGAGACTTATCATGCAGGGGGTGGGGAGGGAATAAATCTGATTTCACTGGAGCTATGCCTACAACTTCTCAGCCATAAAGCCTTTATTTATGGCTGTTACACAGCATGAAGAATTCAATTTGTCCTTTGTTATGAATTTCAGTGGATCATGTAACTGTTTATTTCCAGATATTTAAAAAAGAAGTTGGCATTTTAAGTTTGCAGGGTCAAAAACAAAGCTACTCACAGTCCATACTAGTGGGGATGTACTTAAACCACACTTGGAGACAGGAGGTCCCAAAGTCCTGCAGTTTCTTTTACTGGGTCCACAGAAAAGGATGTGACAAAGCAAAGAAGGGCTTTCATGAGGTTGGTGTGCCTGGGGATGAAGTCTAGGCTGTTGTTTGAGGTATCCTTCAGCCAAGGCTCCACCAGCTCAGCTGCTCAGTGATAACTTGCAGTCATTTCAGTCATGGTCCCCTCCAAGAGCTGCTGAAGGCACTTCTGCACAGGAGTAGGTGGAAAAGCATAACTAATTCAAGACACAAACTGTATCAGCTCTTCACAGCTTTGAAAGATTTCCTGCTTGCAGTAGCAGCTGAGAACAAGATGCTCAATAAAAAGAGTATCACAGCCAGAGAGACGTGTGTCTTCAGTGACTCACTGCACTTTGCAGCCTGATTCCTCTGCAGTGGCAGTGTAGAGTCACAGTGACAATCCTGTTCATTAACACTTGCAAAGCATTCCCTCTTCAAAGCATTTTTTATTGGTGTTAGTTAAAAAGGAAGAAGATTGTATTTTGTATTCATTTATTTCATGTTTCTCATCTGGTTCAAGAACAAGCCTTGGGAAACCTGTTGTTTGAGCAAGAGGTAACAGCCTCAAGTTGAAAGACATGGAGGCTCCTTCCTGGGACTTGTGGGAGACTGACAGCAAATTAAGCCCACAGGTCAAATATTATGTTCTCCAGATGGAAGTGACAGTCTTTGAGGAAGCAGATCTGGTTTTCTGCTGCAGCACCTCTCAGAAAATCAAAAGAAAAACATCCTTGGGACACTGCAGGATACCGGATTGGCTTTTGTTTCATTTCCAGACCATGTGTCAGGCATACTCTGAGGTCTCCTTAAGTGTCCTTCTTTCCTTCATGAACAGAGGTAGAAGACCAGCGACTCATCAAGTCAGAAACTTGATGGTGGAAGACCAGGGAGACACTTGCAAATGAGTTCACTCCAACTCCTCCAATGGTTATTTTCCAGCCTTAATTTCAAGCCATCTTCCTGAACTGCCCTGTTTCCCAGCTCTTCGTCTGCTTTGGCAAGTCCTCACCACTGCTGTGCTTTGGACATTTTTGCAGCCATGTATGTGTCTACATGTTTTAATACACAGTGTGTGTACATGCAATTAAGAAAAGTAAGGTAACTTGACTACTGCCCCAAGAACTAATGAGTTGAACCCCTGGGTAGGCTTGGAAAAGGGCTTCAAAACAAACAGAAACTTCGAAGTCTAGAAAGTAGCAGAGAGAGAATGAAGAGGAATTTAAAAAGGGAATAAGCACAAAGTCCTCTTGCCAGCCAACAGGTTTCTATGGATTAAATGGATTATTTCTGCTGATGTGACTAACACAAGTTACACACTGATGGAGAAAGGTGGAACATACCCAACATCTCTTTTGTTATGCCTCCAAAACACCTTCCCCAGCACTTCCTTGCCTATGTCTACAGGTACCAGACACAGAAGAAATTTAGCCCTCACTGGTCCTTTCATGCATCTTCTGAGGCTCTCAGTTCTAGATCCAGGTGATAACAATATTTAATGATTTAGCTTTAGCTTTCAGATCTCTGCAAAGTGGCAAAAAACCCCCTGTGCATAGGTTACCATAAAGAAAACTGTTGATACCCAAATCTCCATTTACATGGAGATCCTAAATCCAGTTAGATTTCAATGAGGTTTTATTGCTTTACAGGAAACACATGACTTCCCATCCACACTATGGACATAAACACATCCTGGGTGGGACATGCTGCATGTTTAGCAGCTCTTTCCTGAAATCTTCAACATTCTACCTAGTCCCAGAATATCAGAGAGGCTCCATTTACTGTTCCTACTACTTAAAACTTTTTTTAAAAAAAGGATTTGGGGTGATTTATTGTATGACAGTAGTGACCTCAAGGGTTTGTTCTAGGCTCAAGATCCCCCAGTTTTGTCAGCCTCTAGTTGGAAACATACAGATTAATTAGACAAAGGCATGACAAACCCTCCCACCTCTGTTCCCTTCCTCTGAAGGGAGTGTAGGAATGAGCAACACACCAGAGGTCACACACACATTTGCAGAAGAGTTTACATTTAATCAACATATATCCCTCCCATCCTCCTCTACATATGAGGATCTTCTAGGGAAAATAGCAGTTAATCAATACACAAAAATATTGAGCTACAGCTCTTTCTGCTTCAGTCAAATTAAGGAGGGACCTTTTCTGTACAAAGACAACTGATAAACACCATGCCCTATACTTAGGTCTTCATTGCTGGTGTCTACCTTAATTGCTGCTTCCCATTTGCTTTGGCCTCTTCTCAAAGGAAGCAGCACATCTAATTGCACATGGGGGGAGATGTCTGCCTCTGATCTGTCTGACCAGTTTCTCCCAGAAGTAGTTTAGAAACATGTCTGTTGGTAGTAGATGAAACCAGTAAATGAGAGCAGCTTTGGTATTCAGCCATCTTCCCAAAACTAAAGGATTTCAGTAGGATGTTGTCACATTTGGCTGCCAAAACTACTTATTGTGCTGTGAGTTGTCAGCCAAAATGAAGCTCTACTGCTGCCTGGAGTTGTACTCATTGAGGCCGCCTCATCTTTGAGAGGAAACTGCCACATCCCCCTCCCTGCTCTCTCTTCTTCCACCATTTGCTCAATTGCATTACCAGCAGCAACATCAGAAAGTTTGTGGTGGTGGGACTGGAATTCCTCAGCTGAGTTTATTTTAACACATATAGAATACTAGATATCCACCAAGCCATATATAGAGGTGGGGCTACATCTGTGAAGAAGAAAAAGAAAAAAAAGCCCTATACTTCTGAAAGCCACAAGGCCACAAAGATAGATTATGTGAATTACTGTCATTACTGAAATTGCGGGTTCAAGAAGAGACTTCTAAGCACCATGCATTGCTCTAGCAGTTTGACTATAAGAACCACTGTAATTACAAAGTATTTTAAATCATGCCAGTACAAACATGATCTGGAAATGGAAAATACCGTGCTAGTCATTGCATCTGGAAATTAATGGCTGGCATGGAAATGCATGGAACTGGTTACTCATGCTGAGCAGTGGGCACAGTGAAGTCATGTCCAGCACCACTCCTGACTACCTTTGACTACAGGCAAAGGTTATTTCCAGTCTCACCCACACTTCTGGCAGCCTCCAAATTCAGGTGCTGCTCCTCACAGGGAAAGCTGGCATTGCTGTCAGGGATCTGAGCTGCCAGCTCACAACATCCCCAAGTGTCAATAAAGGTGTGACACACAAAGGCCAAGGAGCTGCACAAGCCACATCAGCCTCTCTTGCAAGATCAAAGCAACATTTAAGTCTAAGTAATACAGAAAAAGCATTTTAGTGAGTCTACTTGGAATAACAAATTTTAAGGCCTTCTTACTAGAAACTTCAAGAAGAGAGTTTGCAACCAAGTAATTGCCATTAAAGAGGGAGAAACAAATAAACAAATGTATCTTTACAGCAACTTCAAGATACAGTGCGCAAGCCCCAGATTTTACAGGCAAAAGCAGCATTTCTCCCCATTCTCTGTGAAACAGTTGTGGGTAAACAGCAGAGAGAGACAAAGCAGAAGCCATTTACATCACTCCTAGTGCGCCACAGCCCTGGCCCAGGAGCAGACAGGTTTCTTCCTCAACATCAGTGTCCCAACTGCAGGTGCTCACGCCAACAGGGCGATCCCACTCCTTCATTGCACAACATCCTGAGGACTTATCTCCAAACCCCATCAGTCTGGAGAGTAGCTGTCCTTATCTACTGCGGAACAGCTGTTGTGGGCTTCTGTCTACAAGATCAAAGGAGAGCTTATTCCAAAAAGCCTGCATTGCTCAAAGCTGGAATCGGCTCGCCCTGGGATAAAACTCACCACGTCCCACACAGGGCTGGGGAGCAGAGCAGCAATGTCGCTGTAGCCAGGACTGCAGGCTGAGCTCTTCTGTCCTAAGGACAAGACCAGATCAGCTTTCTAAAGCAAAATACCTCTTCCTATTCCTGTTATTGCAGCCCCTGTTCCAAAGAGTGCTTTTGGTCCCCTGCGTGGATAAAGCACCATCTGCTCTTCCCTAAAGGACAAGCTCAAGCTACAGCAGAAAAAAACTCCGTTTCAGGATTAATTTTTCTGCAGGGTTGGAAGAACTTTCAGAAACCTTCTCCTCCTCTCTGTGCTGTTCTTAACCCTGGCCCTGATTAGAGTAGAGTGGGTAGCAGCAGAACTAGGCACAACACAGAGATTTTGCCCACCACAGCAACTGAGACCTCTGCCTAATTTGCTTCTGTATACAACCAGCCCCAGTTCTAGTCAGGACCAAAATGAAGTTGAAGCCAGAGCAAAAAAGGCATTAGAATAATAATTAGAATAATATTACTCCAAAAACACTGCACAGAAGCTCCTCTCCTAGGATTCACACAGTATTTCAAGCTGCAGCTTGTTCAGAGATGAACCCGAACATCTCAACACCTCTGCATCCAGACTCATAACCAGGTTGCTGACTGAAGACCAAATGGTAACGCTGGAAGAGGCTGTTCATCTGCTGGGTCCCACAGCAGCTCTGTCAACAGGCAGGCTCCTCCAGACCCCACCTCTGGCCGCTCCAACTTCACCCCCACAGCAGCCACACTTCTCTGGTTCTCAGTCATTCCAAACTACTGTATCATTTTATTTAGGAATACAAAAGTCAAAGCTTACCTCTCTAGTACCAGAGATCACCTTTTTCATTTCCACCACACAGTCATCTCAAGAGAAGCAGGTTGCAGGATCAAGATAGCACCAGCACTTTGTCCTTCCAGGGTAAAGAAAGCTCACACTTCCTGAAGACACCAAAGTACCAGAGGCCACAAGATTTTTCCCTTCTCAGGACAAATCCTGACTTCTCTAACCAGACCCCAGAACTAAGATGGTAACTCCATCCTTTCTGGGAACTTCTAATTTTCCTCTCAGTTGGTGATAATTTACGCATCAGGTTTTCTCAATCAAGAGGGACCATTCCCTCTCCCCCAGGTGATTTGTCTTATGTATGGAGAAGCCTCTCTCTGCCCTTCACACAGGCTCCAACACAAAGAGCTCACTAATTAAGCAATCATCCATTATTAAGGGCAGTCACCTTCACTCAACTGATTGTGTTCTTGCACAGCCTTTCAGAGGCCTTTGCTGGCCACAAGAAGCCACACACATATTTGGCCCCACTGGAGCGAAATGTTCTGCCTTACGTAACTGTGGGGATCAAGAAGAAATTGCCTCTGTCCTGCTTCCCTCTCCCTGGGGCTCCTGCAGCCAGTCCAGTCCAGAGAGGCAGGAGGGTCAGGCATTCCTTCCTCTGAGCATGGCTTGGGCTGCCTTACATGGCCAGTTGGGCAGTGGGGTATTCCCAGTCAAATCACTTCTTCCCTGGAAAGTCTGGTGTAAAAGAGGTAGATTTTTCACATCTCATGGCTCATTGTAACAAGGATTGCTCCTAAAATTGCCCTCTCCCAAGATTCTCTAGAAGGTTGGGGGGCCACATCTGCAGAGAGGCTGGGAGCCCTGCCCACGTGTGTGGGCATATTCATATGGCCTCAGATGCCCAAGGCTGAACACAAGGAGGTTTAGTGGAGGCACAGAAAGCTTTTTCCCCTCACATGTGACTTGGAAAAGCAATTGCAGGCTGTGCTATCTGTCCCCAGCCCTCTATCAGCCTCCCAAGCACTTCCTCAGAGCCACAGCTCGTATGCTCAGCATCACTTTAATGTGGTCTCTGTTATTTTTGCATCTGGGTTCCACATTTAGGAATCCAGCACTTTGAGATGCAGTGACAGTGTCCAAACTGCTTAACTGGTTGTTTACCAATCCCCCTGTTTCCTGCAGAAGGATTTTTCTCCAGTTCCAGTCTTCCCACACTGGCACAAGGCTGTGTTTTAACATGGAGTTTGTGAGTCTAAAGATTGCATCAAACCACACCATGTCTTAACACAGCCTTACTATAACTTTAGTGATTTACACATCAGAGAATTTCAGGGCCTACTACAGCAAAATTCCTATATTGAAAGTTGATAATTGCTACTCTCACTTCTGTACTTTAACAAGACATAACTCAGCATGATATGGAAGGAGTTGGACTCGGAGTCTTGACTTCTGTTTCACATCATCCACTGCGTAACCTTGGGCAGCAGGAATCACCCATCAGTGCCTCAGTCTCCCTGTCTGTAAAATTTTAATTTGGCAGCTGTGGCAGAATGTTTAAAGGAATGGATATGATGATGGACTGTAAAGCACACAAAGCCTGGCACTGCATGCAGGGGGCAGAGGTTATGCCAAGGAGCTTGGAGTGGTCCTACTCAGTGAGCAGACAGACATGAGGGCAAACACTGAGTGGCCACAGGTCCTGCCCAGTACATCTGCCCCAAACAAGTAACCAGAGTGCCTGGGATGGGTCACTTCCAAAGCAGTAACTGGGAAATCATAAAACAAATCAAAAACCAGACAGTGTTTGGCCACCATCCACCTGCCCTCATGTAGATAATGAAATGGCCTCTCTGATAGTTCACTGACTGGAAAATGTATCCTCTCCAGATATCTGTGATGTGTCACATCTCACAGCCTGGCTTACAGGCAGATCTGCCACCTAAGGGTTTTATAGTCCCAGCAGAAAGAAGGGAGCAAGCTGATCCCATTGCTATGGAGAAATAATTAAGAGGTTTTGTTGAGTAAGATTTCGAAAGCAAGAAACTGGAAATGACTGAGGGTCTTAATTGATATATATTTCAAATTTTCACTTTTATCAATAACTTCCTCTTTCTCCACTGAAAAACACCTCTGAAATAAAAAAACCCCACTCTATTAAAAAGGTGTTGTATAAATAAAGTACAGATGTCAGACATGAGGTAGACTTATTTTAAACTTTTGTTAAAATTTGAAGGAAAGCTCTGAGAGGGATTTGTAAGAATGTACTCATTTTTATCAGACCTTTATATTAAAATGCAGTTGTCATTTTTCAGTCTGTTCCTCATAAAATAATGTACTTCAACAGACCTGCACTTTCCATAAACCAGGTTTAAGTGTAAGTACAAGGCAGTTCCAACAAGGCAATGCCAAGGGAATGATCCAGGAGGGAGCTAGAACTGGGAAAGGCTCACACAGCACCTACAGCAAACTTGGGTCAGTCTAAAAACAAAACATGTATTAGTCTGACTTTGGGGATTGGCTCACTCCTAAACTGTTTAAGGGATTCATTCATTCATAGAAAACAGTGGACCTGCGTGGCTCAGGAACTCAGGAATCGAGGGGATCCCTGCTGGCTGTGGGCACAGCTCTAATGGACAGAGCTGGAGCACCCAAAGCTGCGTCCAGAGAGAGTATCTGGCAAAATTAAGAACAAAGGTGTCTGAATGGTGGTGCTGGGGACATCTGAGGATCCAGTGGGACTTCTCTGTCCCTCCTTTCCGTGTTTGCACACCAGTGATCTGGGACAGACCTGAACCATCCACTCGGATAAGCCACTGCCGTGTGCACTCTCCTGAGTTCACATTCCTCAAAGAAGGCTGAGCCTACCTTGAAAGCTTGTCTTGTTTTCTCTAATTCAATCCGGAAAACAGCCATATTAATACCAACAGATACCGCCCACACACAAATCAGAAAAATTAAAGGGCCTTGCAGAAGTGACTGTTTCCAGTGGTCAGATCAGCTGCAGACGGAAGCAATTCGAGATGCATTAAAACTAAGAGGCTGTGATTGTCCAGAGGCATTGTCTTGCAGTGCAACACTTCTCTTTAGCTCTTCAGAGAGGTTTCTTGGAATTTTTTCAATTGCTTTTCTGCCTGAAATATATGCTGCATTTCAGATCTTTCCTTTCCATGTCACAAGAGAATGAGCTAAAAGTTCATCAATAGCCTATGGCAACATCTCAGTGGAGAAAGTTGAAGTCATTTCTTAATGCCATTTCTTATTAGCTGTCATTATTGTGTAAATGTTGCGAGTACAAGAGCGCAGGAGGTCTGCTGTTAATCATTAGGAACCTTGGTTTCTCCCTGCCTAGCAGTTAAACCTTCAGAATCATTTCATTTCTTTAAAATACACGGAAAACTGGCTTCTCCCAGACCCTTGGGTGTTCTAGTGAATAATACTGTGGACTTAGTTCCCAACCAGCTTTCTGTAGTTACTTAGTTAGATAGATCTTCTATTTAAAGATAAGTTCCATCCCACCCCTCTGCAATCTGGTTATGATTACTGGTTACTGCCACCCGCAGACTGATAAACTTGTAACAGCTGCATTGCAGGAAATCACCTCCAATTCAACCCTGATGTTGTAGGGATGTCTTTAGTTAGCTTAAATAGGCTTTTAACATTCATTTTTTTGTGTGCAAAACACCTATCATTAATTTTGACTTGAGAGATCAAACAGTTAACAATGTGTTGATCCTAGCTTACTTTCAAGTGATGTATTGTATCATTTCTGAGAGTTATGAGGGGTTGATATTTTCTTTTACTAATGCATCAAAGTCGATAAGTGAATGGGGCAAACCCGCGTCCTGGGAAAGGAAGCTATTAACAGCTCTGCTCGGAAGGTTCTGAGGGCCACATTGCGTCATAGCCCTCGAGTTTATTGAATGTTAACTCTTTTTTTTTTTCCTTAACCAAAGGAAATGAGTTTCTATAATCCTCTGCTTTGAGCTGCATCCTCAGTGGGGTAATGAAAAATGACCTACGCCATTTGATAGCGCACTGCTTTGCACACAATAGATCTTCACAAGAGCAAGCACAATGCCACTCTGGCTTTTTTTTCCTCCTTGTTGAAACACACAATGAATTTATTTATTGCTGATCTAAAAGGCACTAGGACAGAACGGGCACAGCGGGGGAATTGCCCAAGTTGAACTTGGCATGGTAAGAAAGCAGTCCCAGAGAAAATGACCAATGTTCAGACTTGGGAGAGCAGAACATTTTCAGAAGGAGGATCTTGAACTGGTGGGTTCATGCACATGCAGAGAGCAAGGCAAATTGGTTCCAAGAACAAGGCATCTGCTTCCTTGAAAACCTTTTTTTTTTTTTTTGGCAGAATTTGTATGCGAGTTGGGCATGTTGAGTGATTTATGGGGCCATTAAACATACACTAAATCAATCTCTATTAGGGAAAGAAAAGCGCCATGTACTTAAAAAAGGCCCTCAAGCTAGATTGTTGAACCCAGGGTCTGATGTTGCGAGGCAGAATGGTCATTGGTAATTTGGAGATGTAACATGAACTCAGTCAGTCAATGCTGATATGATAGTTTTTAATGTTCCATGAATCCAACAAAATGTGCATCCAATTAACTACTACTAAAGGACCTTATTTATAAAATAATAACTGTTGTGGTCAGGTTGCACGTTTTCCATTCGTTGGTGTACACAGTTCAGGTTGCAGATTGTGTGTGTGCGATTGATACAGACAAACATCTGTCTTGTGCTGCTGTCACTGGCACAGCGGGTCAGGGATGGCAGCAGGGATGGAAAGGTTCTGTCCCCATTAACACAGTATTGGGCTGGGAATGGAGGCAGGAGAAGGGCTTTCTGCTGGAATTTAGCAGCAAGAATTAAAGTAAGAGGTTGTCCTTCAATAAGGGATCTCTCCAAAGGGAAGATAAAAGTGCTGGAAACACTGAGTTGGTGAAAACCTCAGCTGTTTACTTAGTACTGTTTTGAAGCTGAATAAATTCATCGGTGGTACAAACGCATCCTCCAGTCCATAGGAAAAACATCCTCTTTTAAAAACATATCTGAGTTATTTAAAGGGTATGTGCAAAACGTGTGCATCCCAAAGCAGTCCCTTTTCCAATGTAATTTCATTTTAAGCCCATGCAGTGTGCAGACATTCACAAATGCAGGCAAAACCAGGTTTTATGAACTCCCCTATGAATTGCCTATGCAAACAAGCGTAACATTCAAATGGAAACAGGCCAAAAGTATTTTGTGAAAAGAGCATTAAGATATTTTCTTCTTGACATGGTTAGGGATGGAAAATCTGCAGCAAAGCTCTACAACTTTTCAGAGAAAATGCTCATATGTATATGTGTGTGTACACACATGCACATGTAAGTTCATGAGAGAGTGACATGTAAATTTTCTGACATGCTGCAAGATGAGATGGGGGAAGTGAGGAATGCTCTGTGAATCCAAGAGCAGTTCTCACCCAACTTCAGCTTTTTATGGCCAGCTTTTCTCCAGTATTGTTTTCAGTTAACTTTTTTTTTTTTCTGATTTCAAAATAAAAATATTCCAAGTGTGAAATAGTCTGAGTTTCAAAAATGGAAAAGCAACTTAATAAAAAAAAAAGCAGAAAACTAAAGTGCTTGGGGGAAATAGAGAAAGAAAAAGCAAAGGAGTGAGATTGTAACAGAAGCTGACATGGATACAAGAGAGGACATGGAGGTGATGAGACTGTCTTTGACTTGTACCAGGACCTCGTCCCTCCACAAGAAACTCTTGAGCTTATCCACAGTCCAGCACCTCCTGCAGCACAGGGATCATCTGGGGAGGTGTCTGAAGCAGAAACTTAATTTTGTGTAGAATAGAGGCAATGGGATTTAAGTTTTGGATCCCCTACAGGATTCAAGGGTGGTGACAGCTGAAGACACAGTTAATATAAGAAGTCCAAACCAGGTAATTATTTTGGCAATAGAGGTTAATTACAAAGAAAACACGTCAGTGCTGGATTTCTCCTGAATATAGGCAGATAACACAGACTTTTCTAGTATTTTGGCAATCAAGTGCACTCTCCTGAGACTCACACTTCCAGAAAATACTTTCCAGGAGAAGTAGATCTTCTCTCTAAAGACCAATAAAGCTGCAACAGCATCAAGATTGGATAAAAGAGGCACATTAGTGGATTACAGGGATGTGCAAGACGGTGCTCAGAAATTTCCAGTTGAAAAATTTGCAACAGCAGATAAAGAGTGGTGGAAACAGAAATGGAGCAAACCACAGGAGAAAACTTGAGGCTGAGGAGTGTCTTGAGGAAATCCAGAGAAACCCCCAAATGTGTAGCACATCCAGAGCTGAATTAGAAATCAGGGCAGTTTGGGTCTCAAAAACGCAAATGCTTCTCTCAAGATTTCGACCTTCATCTCCCAGCACTTCAGCTGATCTGCACCAGTCCCTGCTCTCCAGCCAGTCTTTCTGGGACCAGAGGGGCCATCACTGGAGCAGGGACAGCTGTTGTGGGAGCAGGGGTGCCAGGATTTGCTTTGCCTTCCAAGCGGTCACACACAGACAACGGGAAGGGCAGTGCCACATGCCCTTGGCTCTCCACCAGCAGGACCTACTGCACAAGCTAATGCTCATTAGAGTGAGCAGAGCCTGCACACATCACCCCAGGAGCCCTTGCTATTTACAGGGAATTGAAAATAATTGAAAAGAAGACACTTGTCTGGAAAGTGTTCCTTGTCAGCTTGCCTTCCATGTGAATGAGGCTCCAGGGAATGCGTCATGTATATATGTCTCTGCCTTCCCAAGGCCTCTTAACTTTTCAACCCACTGGTTATGTTTAACCACATTGATAGGAGGGATTTTCTAGGACTGATAGAGAGAGGTGTTGGAGGTGGAACATCCTGGGATGCTCCTTGCCTGTGGGCCACCCACATTCCCTGTGGAAAAGCAACCTTAGGGACAGTGCATGCCAGGCAGGCCTTGCTCAGAGCACATTTTTGCTGAGGGACAAAAGCCATGGGGAGATGAGGTGCCCTCAGCTCAGGGGCTCACAGTCCTTGCCCTGCTTGGGACCAGCATTACATCTCCAGGGTCTCTTTGCACCCAAGCTTTGATGCTGCTGCAGTTCAGGCTATCCTAGGATTTTCACCAAGCCACAGTTTTTCCTCTCCTCCTTGAGCAACTGGTGAAATATCCAAACCTCCCTCCTTGGCTTTTCTCTTTTTTTCATTTGCATTAAAACAAAACAAAACAAAAACCCACCAAAGCCTCCAAACAAACCTCAACCCCTTTTGATTTTTCTTTCATGGCAAAAGAAAACCCAAAAAAACCAAAGAAACAACTGCCCTTCCCTCCTGCCTCCTCAAACCCTCTGGGCAGTGTGGAGGTAGAATGCCCTTTCTAATTTCATTGACAGTGCTGTTGATATATAGGGTAATTTTATCTTAACAACCTGTAACAAAGGCTAAGACAGTAGTCGTCTTACATTCCAGACAGTAGGAGATGTTTACTTGTTCTCCCAGCAGACTCTCTCATCATTTACCCAGACTTTATTAGGATACCAGGAAATGGGAAACCTATAATTTAAGAAATGTATCACATAGAGAAACTTCTTCTGTTTGGTAAATAAAAGGTAGCTGAGGATCTGAGGTTAATTTGCTTTTTCCAAAAGTTTCTCACCAGTTTTCTTATTCCTTCCCAAAGCTTTACCCAGAGTTAAACCTTCCACAGAGTGTGATATTGGAGGAAAGACATCACTGGATACCTCAAGCAGGAATGGGATGTGTCCTCCTAACCCCAGGGCTCTGGGATGCTATGCTGGCCAGTTTGAGGCTGAGCTGGCAGCAGTGGCCACAGCACACAGAAGCCTTCAGAGGATGAATATGTGTCTGTGGGCAGGGATAGTTTTGTCTTTATCTTTAGAAATATCACATTGTTCAGGCTAGAAACACACTCTGAGCAATGTCCTTCCTTGGGGCCAAGAGAAGGGGAAGGAAGGGAGAAGAAAGCACATTATTTTGTATCAAACATTCTTATGGGTTCTTGCTTCTTAAGCAAGTTTCACAGGAGTGTTTATTCCTGTTTACGTAGCTTGACATGAATGCCTGGCTTTGATTTGAGGACAAACTGCCCCATAAACTCATGAATGTCTGAATTTAACCTTCACCTTTTCCCCCAAACTTTACTCTTGCTTTTCCTTTCGTAATTGGTGACATTCTTACAGCCAAATTTAATAAAATACACGTTATTGAGAGTGAACTAGACTGTGAGCACAGACTGAGGCAGGGAGGGATGATGTGTGATGCTGGTCAGTGAAGGGGAGAAATTCCTTCTAAACCCAGGTCCTGAGACAGAATTCCTGCTGTTTAAGACCGAGCTTCGCAGGGGCCAGAAAACCATTAGCAAATGAATAAACCTGGTCCTGGCTCTACCCATCAACCACAGCTCGGCTTCTCCCTCTGACAACTTAAACAAATACCCAAATTCATCAAACCCAAGTGCTCTAAGTGCCATTGCCTATGGATCACAGTTCCTGTCACACCATCAATCCACGCTGATTGCAGTTGTTGTGAGAGATGATCAGCATCTCCCCAGGCACAGCATGCTCATCCTGAAAGGAGGCAGTCACCAATTTTGGATATCCATCAAAGGAACATTTTCTCTTTAAGTTGGGCTTCAGCCTGACTGCCCTGCCGTTGTCAGCCAGGAGCAGGGCTTTCTCTGGCATCCTCCTGACAGTTGCCACTGTAGTTGTGTGGGCTACACAGACTCCATCTATGCTTGGATTTGGCTGTGTGGTTTTGAGGCTTCTCACCCTACAGCAGACTCCCAAAGAGTGTGGTCTTTGTCATCTTCCAAGTAGCCATTAAAATGAGAGTTGAAGTCAGGGTTATGTTGTACCACAAACCTTTGAAGAGCTTCTTTGCGGGCTAAGCAAAGCAAACCCAAAAGACCACTGATGCACTTACTAGGTCAAATCCATCTCTGCCATGAACTCCACCTAATCCAGTGGAGTCATTGGAGGGGGAAATGTGGTCAGGTCTGTGACTATTAAAGGACAGATAAAGACCTCTCACATTTGGACATATCTGATCATAGCTGTTCTATTTCTCGGCACAGGAGAAGAGAGGCTTTTTTTTTCTCTCACTTTATACATAAGATTCACTTAGATATGGACCTCACCAGCTGCAGCTTGCTGGAGGCAGTAATGGATGGAGGTAATTTATCCTGTGTATTTTTTTCCCTGAAAGGAAATTTAGTATTAAAATGCAGTCATCATGGGGTAGGAAGAGAGGGAGGAGGGAATTGAGAGGATAAAAGGCGTGACTTTAATGACAGGAAAAGAAAAATTTGTGAGCTCAAACTAATGCAACTTTCAAACTCAAATAGATGTCACCATGGTGACAAAGCCTCAGACTTCATAAATTTTTTCCTCTTCCCCTTTGTGGTGAGCCTAGTACCCTGTTAAATATATCCAAAGCCTTTTAAAGAGTCATTGGAAGCATCTGATCAAGTAGAAGATTTCCTTGTAAAAACACCCATTAGATATGGGGAGAAACCACATCTCAAGCTGCCTTCCTGTCTCTGAACACCAAAAACATGAATTTTGGAGTTAAATTCATGCCTGTATGAGACAACCACTACAAACAGCAGCAAATGAAAACAGTATTTCAGTACCTGACCAGAAAGATCTCTTTAATGATGCCACTCAAACCTGAGACTCACAGCAGGTTCTCCTGTGAAATCTAACCAGGCTTAGGTCTCAGTGTTGACTAGATATGCCTCACTCAGCATTTGCAAGCTACAAACATGTTGTGAGCCTGAATATTTCAGGATTTACAACTGCAGAAACTACCCAGTGTCACCTTTCTCCCCTTTTACGGCTCAGCCATAATCTTAAATTCAGCTGAATACAAAGACCTGCCTGTAGACAGCTAATCCTAAAGACAGAGCTTTGTGTGAAACTTGGAGGGGAAAAAAGAAGGAAAAAGAAAGAAATCACTGAGAAGGATTGGCAGGAAACACAAATATTTTTGGGTAATTTTTGCTACCCTGGTTAAGGGCTGCACTAAGAGGCTCCTGCTTAGCCCTGGCCCATTCTCACACCCTGTGCTCACCAAAGCAGGTAATTCAGCAAACAACAGATACTGCAAACACAAGCTGGGGTGGGAAGTCCTGTGCTCTGCCTGCTGCGGGCACAGGTGTGGGAGGTGGTTGGCTGAGCCTGGGGAGGAGCAGCAGCTTTTCCTTTCACACAGGTAAGGATTATCCACCGGATCAACGGTGAAATCCCAGTTTGATAATGCTGCAGTAATGCTGATAATTACACAGCAAAGCCAGCCTGTAACCCAAATCCTAATTGCATTTAAAGAGTTCTGGGTGTTCCCAGTGGGGATGCTGGGCTGGGATATTCCTTGGGAAGCTGAGCAGTCCTGGCTGTCCCAGATCTCCCAGGGCACTGAGGACCTGCTCCTGCCAAGCCATGACCCAGAGCTGGAGCAACATCAGCCCAAGCTGCTTAACATTTTGCAGAATTTCCAGCTGTGTTGATCTTAATTTATATAGGCTCTGATCCAACAGTTTCTCAGACTGATGTAGCCTGAGGTACATCAGGTCTTTCCACCCTTTGACCCACCACGGTCAGCAGAGCTTTCTGAGTACCAGGCACCTTAAGAGACACCTGACATCTTCCCTGCTGTGCCTCTGCTAAACAGAAATACTGCCCTCAGACACCAATGTACTCCCACAGGTATCAGAAAACAGGAGGAAAAGGGATAATTTTAACCTCAAAAAATAATCCTGTAACCACCTTTGAATTTCATACAGTAAAAAAAGCCATTCACATCTTAAACAGAGACCATCTGCACATGTGAACTCAGAGACCTTCATTTCGGTTTGAGAAACCCACCAAACAAGGAATATCTCCATAAAAGAGCACACTGCATATTCCCCCTGGCTGTATGGAATTGCCTCCCAGCATTGCTGCTCACCTACTTCAGGAAATTAAAATGTGAAAGGTGCTGAAAATAAGTCAAACCAGTTGGAAGCTAAATAAGTACATAAATAATAAATAACCTTTTTCTCGCCTATTATATTACTACATGAGTGAGTGTATATTACTACATGAGTGTATATTACTACATGAGTGTATATTACTACATGTATGTGTACATAAAGAAAAATGGGGTTTATAGTTCTTCCCCTGAGGTGTTAGTCAGTTAGCAATTGGCTTATTTTTGTATTATTTAGCATAATTTAATGAAATCGTGTTTTTTAGGGAATTAGGAATGTCACCCATATTATGGATGCTGAGAAGAAAGCAGAACTGCCCTTGTGATATCTGGTTTTCCCTCACAGTGTGTATATGAGCTCTATGTATGAAGCAAAGACAGACTTCCCCAGTGAGCAGAAATCCTCCATTTGCCAAGCCCTCACTACTCTCACCCTTCTGGATCCCAGAGAAACTTGCAGACATGGTTTAGGATGGCTCCAGTCTCCTTTTGATGCTTACAACTCAATTTTGCAATCACTATCCAGGACAGCTTGTGAAACCAAAGAAGAGGGATGATCGAGCTTTTATTGGGAGACTTTCTACTCACTGCCAACTGCAGGACTCTTTTTACAGTCTGTGCCTCTTTGATATATGACACAGGCTGCTGTGTGGGTGCTTACCTGCTACAACTGGTTTGATTTGTCCTGTTTCTTTCTTGTCTGCATATGGTTTGTGTCTATGTGTACTTTGCTAATCTCTCATGGCATTTTTTAAGTAGCCAAACTGTTTATGTCCATGCTATTTTTGTCTAATTGGCACCAGTGAGTATAATCCAAATTACAAATGAAAAAACAAAATTCCCTGCTTTTAGATATGATCAACCATCTTAGCATGGAAGAATTCAAAATGTTAACATACAACACAGAGCTCTCTACAGTCATTTACAAGGCACTTCCAATTGACTAGTGATGAGAGAGTAAATTAGTGCCTTGTTACATTTATCTGAATGTATCAAAGTAATATTAAAACATCTGAGGCAGAATCTGCAAATTGTATAATGTCATATAATTAGATAAAATTAAATTGATAATAACAGTAACACATTTCAACTTCCTCCAACAAAAAATTATTGCATCCCTGTTCTAAAGTCAAGGACTTAAAGTACCAGATTCCCAGGAAATAAATACCTTACCCAGGAGGCAGCTGAGCTGTGCTCATTTATATCCCCTGAGAACCATCATTGATTAAAACACTTGGTTAATGTTATATGACATAGAGGAAACAGGAAAAGATGCTCAACACTGCTTTTGTGATTTATCCATCACACTTTGTTTCCTCAGTGTGACTTTCCCTGGAAATGGACACTGCTCCCTGCTGTCCCATGGCCAGGAGAGATGCAGCAGCAGCACATGTGACTTGAGAAGAGAAAAATCATTCATTTTTAAGTGTGGCTTAACTTCTCTGAAGGGATCAACCTTACCTCCATACAAGTGCCAATATACAGTCTTATGGACCTCATACTCATCCCTGTCTAGTAGGAGCTGTGAGGACCAGAGATGACTTGTAACGTCAGCTTGTCCTGGCTCTGGGCAGCTCATGGCACTGGCTGACTCTGAGGAGGACCAGATCACACAGAATTAAACCCTACTAAAGCCCTGCCCTGGACTGGGAGACTGCAGCAACTGTGGGTTAACGCAGGAGCAGGGAAGCAGAGAAGGAGTCTGAAGAATGCAAGAGTCCCAGGTAGTAAATGCTGAAGTACCTTGATGGGAATTCAGGTCCCCTCTGACTGCTGATGGGTGGAAACCAAATCAGGGAGATTGTGGGGACAGAGGGGCTTAGTGACAGTTGTGGGTATTTCTGGAGAATTTCCTCATTCCCAAGTCATCAGTATCAGATGCCTTTCCATGGGAGAAGAAAAGAGAAATTAGTCTGGTGGAAAAGTTGTGCTGAGAAAGGTTTATGTGGTGTTTAGAAGTAAAGAAGGGAAGGAAAGGAGCTCACTGAAGACCAGGACACTTGGAACATGCAGGAACATGCCAGATCAAGTGTGCTGCCTGTGGAAAGATCAGCCTCTCCTCTCCTGACCCTTTTGTGTACCAACACCAGGGCATGGAAGTGCTGGGAGCAGCTGGGAAAGCACTGCAGAAATGCCTCCAGAAATGCCACAAACCCCACAAAGTCTGAGCTGGAGTCCCCAGCAACACCAGAGAGAGAAGGCAGGGGAAGCAGAATGCATTGTCTAGTCCTGGTTCTTTTGCAGCTGAGCAGGCTGGTGCAAAGCCCTGGCACTGCATGGTAGGGAAGGACACAAGTCCTGCACAGGGGTGCAGGCTGGGGACAGCTTACAGTAGCACTTCTGGAAGAGCTCTGCTAAGCCCTGGCCTCAGGAAATCCTCATTTCCAGGCAAAAAAGTCTCCTTCTTATAGGCCAGTCCTTCTCAAAGGTTTAAACTGAGAACACCACATAATCCTGTTTTTCTGTGGTGATGTTTGTAACCCAGGGACAATTTGTAATCCCACTGCAATCACTTCAAAATCCTTGGAGGACAATCAAGTGGTGCTGTTATTCGTTATTATCAATGGAATAGCTGGTAAGCATTGTTCCAAAGGCTGGGTAAGAAGGGGAGGATCACACTGCCTCACACAGCTCCCACTCCTGTTCCTCCTTAGGCCTTTTGTTTCAGAAATCAAGCAGGAAAAAGAGTTCAGATGTCCTCTTGTGATCTAAATATCTTCCCAATAGTACAACTCTTTGTTGAAATTTTCAAAACCAAAATTGCTTCTTCTGATTGCCAGAACTAGACCTAAATTAGAGATGGCATGTTTGGGGCATCAGAATGAACATTTCACTATTCATTAAGGAATCATTGTGGGTTAAAGAGGTAAAAAGCTGCCATTTCTACAACTCACATGCACCATTTCACTGTCAGTGATATCAGTGGATATTGTTCTGCTTAAATCAAATCATTTCACCTGTTACATGTTTTTACTGATTGTATTAACAAATTGAATACAGCCAAACAGTTCTTACCTTCTGGAGATCTGAATGATTTGGAATTATTTGATGTTGCTCAAAGTGAGGTTGCAGGAGTTTTGGTTATTTTACTGTCATCAGAAGTGAAGCTCAGTGAGCCTTATCCTGGGAGTGCCACCTACCTGTCCCTGTGCCACTCACACACAGTCCCCCTGGCCAGCATTTGCCACTGACATCTTCAGGCACCTTCGAGCAGAGAGCAGGCAAATTAACTCCTCTGTCAGACCGAGGAATGTTCCCAACCCTGAAGAGAAACCCCAGCACCCTCCTCCTTCTCTGAGAAACCCTGAGAAGAACAGAACTTCCCCAGCATGCTCCAGGCACATCAATTTACTCACCAGTCTTCCTTCTCAGACTTACTTTGAACACTTTTTGTTTGGCAAAGCTGTCCCGGTGGCACAGGGTGCAAAAGAATCGCCATTGCCTAATCAAGATGAACAGAATGGCTTCCTTCAAACAAAAATAGATCGTTCATTTTTTAGGATTATGTCTATGACATTCAACAGAAGTTGTCTTTGAGGACATTCATCTGTGACCTGAAATGTCCTTATTCTGGGGAGAAAATTAGATTCCATTAACTCTATAAGTTTGAAGTGCAAATTTATGACTAATTATATTTACTTATGTACAACACAGATACAGATTCCATAAACTAGAGTTTATTTTAACACATATACACATTTTCTTTTGTGCATTCAGCATATAAATATATATATATATATATAAATATATATACACACACACACACACACAAAATTTTAATGAAATTAAACCTGGACATGAGTACAGTACCCTGGAACGGATGAAAATTTTGTATTGAGTAAAATCAGTAACTTGAAAGAAGAGCAAGACAAAGAACTAAATGTAGTCCAGAAAGAACAACACCGGAGGGTCCCGGCGGTATCAGGGGGTGACTCGGGGGGATCCTGGTGGTACCTCGGGCGAGGTGTCTCGGCGATATCAGGATGTACCGAGAGGTACCAGGGGGGTCGTGGGGTGGTCCCGGCGGTATCGGGGGATCCCGAAGTGGCTCCGGGTGGTCCCCGCGGCGATGGAGGGGCGCTGCTGCCCTCTGGCGGCAGAGCTGGCGAACAACGCTGGACCGCAGCATCCCTGCGATGGGAAAGGGCACGGACAGTAGGACACGGCTCCGAAAGGGACCGGGATGGGGCCGCTGGCATCTGTGTCCTTGCTCTGCGGGAGCAAGTGGAAAGCCAAGAACTCTTGGGGGAAAACAGGGAAAGGCGTCAGAAAGAAGTGTTAGCAGGGGAGGTGAGAAGAGTGGCAGAGCTTGGAAACACCGACAAATGAAGGCACCTGCTCTCTGGCTTGATGCACAAGGTCAAAGCAATAACATGCCCAGGCTGCCAGGGAATGAACCTGCACAAGCACTGCCAGACTGGCAGTTTTCAGCCAAGTGTGTTTGTTACTTTCCTTATAAGAACATTTTCCAGATACTCCATTTTGGCAGCCTGAGTTAACTTCTGTGACATTTCTATACTGCACACAACACTGAAGTGGAAACTCTGACTGTCCTCCTAAACTGGACAGGAGCTGCACGTGTGAATTGAATCCAGTGGAAGTGCTTCATTGAATTTGGCATAGAGGAGGTCTCCTGCATTAACAGAGGATAGCCAGAACGAATTATGGAACCAATAACTTAGCAAGGCCATTTATGGTGTGGCTAGCTTTAATTTAAAGAGATATATTTAATTACATTTTATGTAGATACAGTATTCCTTTTATTTTGCTGTCCAGCTCAGAGTCTTTCACATCACTCAGGGCACCAGTCTGGTCCACAGGTCCTCTTACGCTGCTTGTCTCTCCAGCTATGTTGTATTTTCATTTGCATAACTATATTTGTATGTTTTTTCTGTTGACAATATGCTGTCAGGTCTCTTCCCTCCTCCCAGTGAGAGCATCCCCGAGCCAGTCTGAGCTGTGACTTTGACATATCCACCTTCCACTGGGAACCCGCAAACCTTTCACCTCATTGAAATGCCATACCTAGGTAAATATTTTGCTGTGCCCATTATGCAAGGCACTCCACATGCCGATCTTACCTTCTGATGGCATCGCTGCTGGCGAGGGAGAGAGCAAGAGAACTGGCGTGGGGAGTCACCACTGGGGCTGCAGTATCCACCGTGCGGGGCCGGGGCGGGAGCTCTGCAAGGACTGTGCTCAGCCGCTTGTCCCCTCCTTTCAGCGACCTGTGGTCACCGGACGGCAAAAAGGCTTCGTCTCCCCCGGTTTTCCCAAGGTGCGAAAGCGCAGTCGGCAGTGCCTGTGGTCGGCGGGAGGGGGCGCTCGCGCCGCGCCGCTCGTTCCCGGCGCCGGGAATGGGATCGCGAATAGGATCGGGAATGGGGAGCGCGGTGCCACGAGTGCCACTGCCCGGCCGCCCGCGCCAGCGGCAAAACCCGGAGCAAACGGGACAGGCAAACACAGCCTCAGCCAGGTGCGTGCCAGCACGTCTCAAGCTCCACGATTTATTAGGATTTTGGAAGAGCGGCTGAGCCCGTGGAGCCGAGGCCACTCTGCTGTGCTCACACTGACGTGTCCAGGAGTGCCCAGTGACAGGGACTGTGCAGGGTGCTGGCACAGTGACATGGGCTCTCGAATACAGGACTGCAAGCTCACTTTACTGTGCCTGTCCCTCTCACAGAGATCGGCAAGGATTCCCTTCCAGCTGAAAGTCCAGAGGATGATCCGCTTTTACACTCCTCTCTTGGCTTCAAGTTTCAGAACAAAATGAAAATTTAGTCTCAAGGACAAGCAACCTGAACCTTTCCTGGAGCACAGAAGAGCATCCTTGCAGTGACACGCCTCTGTGCATCTCTGCACCACTACCAAATGATTCTGCGCTGGATTTTCTCTTCACCTTTTTTAATAGGAGTTTGCACCTTCTCTGGGAGAAACACGGCCTTGTTCACACAGAAGTCATTCCTTGGGGCAGATAGATCAGATAAATTTTTGAGAGGACTCTTAAAGCCACCCCTGAGTTCATAAAATAATAGCAACAAATTCAGTTATCACTCCCAATACCTTCTGAAACACATCCTTTAAGGGAATAACTGCTATGGTGCTGATTTAGCATCTCCAAATTATTAACATTTCTATTTTAGCATCAGGGAAGCTTAATTGTTGAGCATGTATAAACAAGGAATTCCAGTTACAAAATTCTCTTCTTCATTTTTTAAATTACATTTTACTGCCTTCATTTTGCAAATGGCAAAAATACAATGGCCCCTATTATGAAGTTATGCACTGAACTTCACTACATGCCACATTTGAGACAGTCTTTAAAAGATGTCCAGCAGGCCTCTGATCTTGCATGGCAAGACTTTATAAAAGTTTGCTTTGTTTTGAGCATTTGCAATGTCTCATTACAACGCAATGGGCTAACCCATGGTCAGGTTTGCTGCACAAAAATCTCTTCACTTGCTCATTTCTTGAGATTATCTGTTTCCCAGCCTGAGCTGATTCAAACCCTCTCCACCCAGTCCTGGCACACACAAAGATTATTCCAAGCCTGGGACAGAGGAAAGAGCTGAGTACTGTCAGTGTGATCTGTACTGACCATGCTCCAGGACCACAGCACAAGCTTCATGGTGGGGACAAGTGCATAGGAACGGTCCCTGTCCCGAGCTCTGCCCCACTGAAGCCATATCTCACCTTTGCTATCAGAAGATTTTGGTTTCCTGCTGTGATGAATGGCAGGGGCTGAAAGGAGGTGGTTTGCTTTTGCCCTGGCCTACTAATTTACTCCTCTCCAGAGGTGTGAGTGACACAGAGCCCAGGCTGCTCTTGGGTGTGACAACCCCCGCTTCCCCTGGCACTACTCACCATGTCCTGGGTGAGGTGGGCTGTCCTGGCTGCTTTTCCCTGTAACCACATATTTGACAGGGGAGAGAAAGGGCAAACCTCAGCAGCAGCCATGGTGCAGCCTCCTGCACTGAGGACAGTGCCCTGCCTCCACTGCACCCACCTGTGGACCTTTCTGTTCCTTCCATCCCCTACAAACACCTCCAACTCCGCAAAAACACCATGAAGCCCTTTGCTCTCAAACATGCTGAGTTTAGCCACCAATTCTGCCATGCATGTAGTGGAGCTTTCCCTCCTCATTTCCAAAGTTCTGCATTACTTTGTGAGGCTCCCCCTCTCCCTCACATCCCAGTCTTACCCGTACCTGCTTCTGCTGCATCTCCTGCCTGTGCTGTAATTCTCCCTGGTTTTACACTATTCCAGTTGCCTGAAATAACCTTCTTATCAAAATGCAATGAGCTCTTTCCAGCTCCTTTACAAACCATATGAACATCCACCTGCTTCCCTGACAGTAACCATATGCCTCTGTATTTGTTCTGGAGTGTGGGAGGCTGCTTTGCTCGATTTGGGCAAGATCCAGCTCCTACTGAAACCAAGGAAAATCTTCCCATTGATTCCATGGCACTTGTACCAAAGCCTCAGATTGTAAATCTAATGGGATGCTTTCCATGTGTTTTAATTACTGCAGCACACCACACACATTTAGGATGCTGTAGAATAGCCAGTAATGATTATCACTTAATTGTAGCGATATAACACCAGACAAGGAGGTAATGCTGGGTTTGCCATCTCAGAAGGGCAGCATAAAATCACTGACTTTATAAAGCCCCTTTACAAACTCCTTGCATGAGTTTAAAACACAGCATGCAAGGAATTATAGGTACCTAAATTTACAGGCTTCTGATGGAGACAAGTCCTCCCAAGTCGAGCTCTTCTCGGTGATCTAAGCACATAAACTATCTTTGTATCAAAAGAAATCTGTCAATGCTATTTGTGCAGAATCATAAACATAATAAATCTTGCCAACTCCTCTGTGAACTGGCTATTTATTGCACTCATCTCCAAGGCTTTTTGATACCGGAGCTGGAGGCTGCAAACATAAATACTGAAATGATGTCTTGCATATGCTGTAGCTTAATTTGCTGTGTTTGATTTGAGGCTTAATTTTGGAAGACCCTCAGCATTGAGCCTGCAGGCCTCCCTGCCCAGCCTGAGAGATAACAAAGGGAGCCCAACAAACCACATGTCATCCTCCCTTACACTCACAGGAGTCAAAATGATGTGTGCGTGTGAGTGCAGCCAGACTATGGACTGCCCCGGCCAGCACTGGACCTGTACGAAGGGCAAAGGCAAAAAACACAACCCAGAACCACAGCCTGGCAGTTCATCTGAACTGCGTGAGCAGAGGAGATGGCCAAAACATGTCACCCCCTTGCCATCTGTTTTTGGTGGTGGTGGAAGAGCTCACGGCATGTGGATCTGTCTGCAATGCAAGAGCCACGGTCAGGACCGCTCTTCAACCTCGACACCAAACCTGGCAGCTGGTTTGATGTGCCAAGAACTAGACTCAGGCAAATCCCTTTTGTTCACTAAAAATGCCATTTCAGAAATTTCAAAGAAATTTCAAAGAAATTTCAAAGAAATCTTGCCAAGATGGTTGTCCCACACCCAGGGGGATGGTTCCTTTTCCCTGTAGGTCAGTGGTTAGAGCAGGTACATGGCATGGGGGAGATCCAGCCTCAGAGTGTTGGGGGGATGTTGAAACCCACCTTTTATCATGTGATCATTTAAGGAAGTGATTTACTGGAACAATTCCAGCAGGAGCTGTTGGGGCTCCTGGAAAAGGCACAAATAGTCTGATTAAAAAGGTGACTTCTAAGGTCCAGGATTTTGTTTTCTTATTCATTTGTTTTCAAAATAGAACAGCAAAGGTGGAACTGAACACAGTTTTCCTGTATCTCTCTTACCTTAAACTTTGGCACAGACAAAAACACACTGGTGCCTCCATCTGCAGGTTAGTGGTTCCTGATGCTGGGCTTATATTTTTGTTATTTCTTTTCTTGTAGAAGATTCTGTGTGGAAAAACTTGTCTCAAGCATCTAAAAAATTTCAGCAAGAACAGAAATATTAAGTTTGTGGTTCCAGTGAGAAAATAAACATATGCACCCTGGGATTATCTGAAGAGCCCTTCTTCTCCCTCATTTGCCCACAGATTTTAATTGCTGCCTGTAACCAGAATAAAATGTTACAAAGCCTAGATAAGGCAATATTTCAGTTTATGTTATAATAACCATATGAACTCATAGGGAGGACTTTGTATGAAATCTCTTGCAAGGTTTTGTGTCTACTTACATGATGCGCCCAACTGGAAGTTACATGTCAGCTAAGGAAAGTGAGAAGGATGATGCAAATTGCACTTGTCCTTATATCCCTTGGGATCCAGAAAGTTATGATCTGTTTGATAAACCTGAAAGAACAGATAATTTCATTAAATATTTTGGGGGGAATGGGTCTGAATATTTCTTGAAGTGATATTTTTGTCATGTGAAATGCTTCTCTGCTTTTTGCTGCTGCTATCTGGTGTCTTCCATGCTTGAAGTACAGGGAGGGATTTTAAGAAAGCAGAGGGAGACCACTTGAATGAGGCACAGGGTGTTCAGGCTGCCTAGTTTTTTCAAAAGTCATTAATGAGTTTGGGTGCTCAATCTGACACATCTGAGAGAGGTTGTGTGTGCACAAGGTAAAGATGGGACACACTGTTCTGGGTAAGACAAGAAGTGACTAGAACTTTTACTGCAACTGAAATAAAATCTGACAGCACATTTAAACATTCCATTAATTTATAAGGAAAAAAAAGGCAAAACTAAAGTCTACATTACTGTAATCTTTTCCCTAGGCATGAGGGAGAACCAAACCCTCTGACCAAAGCAGGCAGTGCTGAAGTTCAGCTGTGCGAGTTAAACTTTCCCCTCTAGTAGTCAGGAATCTCTGCACTTCAGTGCCTGGAAAGCACAGAGCAGGCAGGAGAAATGCCGCTGGACAGGGCATGGTGCACAACTGGCTGGGGCATCTGGGCTGAACAAATCCTTATCAGCTTGGCTTCGGCAGCACATTCAGGGGAAATTATCAACTGCACTAGAAACATCACTGAGGCATATTCATATGCAGGGCTGGGTTTTCCTCTGAATCTGTCCTGCTCCCCATCCCAGTCAGCACATCAGTCCACTCAGCACATCACAAATTGCCAAATTATTCATTTTATACATGTATATATGTATTGACATACATATAGAAACCTGCCCTCTAGCTGCAATAAAGTAGGTAAGCAGAATGTAAACCATCATTAGCATAACATGAGGATCACTATAAAAATCTGAAAAAACAATGTATAGTTTATATTAGAATTTGTTTTTTGAGTGAAATATGGCAACCCTGTTTTTTCTAAAACAGAACAAACTAAGAGTTTATATCAAATAATTGGTGCAATTCATAACTTAAAATACAACCTAGTGCAGAATTATCAACTTGTTTTCTCTGGCAATTTCCACTTGACAAGAGCTTGGTCTCTATTTTCTGTTTTCATAAAGCTCTTCGTTACTTTCTGATCTACATTAAATCTTCCTGAGAGCTGAAAATACTGGATCTAAAATAATGACACTCCCAAAGATTTTTTGTAATCAGTGCCATTCCACCTCTGGATGCAGCAGAGGACTGGGAGCCAGGAATTCTTAAAAACTTAAACAGAGCTCTGCCAGTAATTTGCTAAATTACAGTGAGTCTAAATCTTTTGAGTTTGAGTCTCAGCAGTACTGAGCAGCCTTATGGAAGACACTAAGGCTGAAATCAAGCCCTGCAGAAACAAGCACAGGTTTTTCAACTGAGCTGACCAGGACCAGGATTTCTCTCACAGGACCAGCTTGGACATGTGGTGCTTTGGGAACAAGAAGGATGCTCCTGCAATGACCTCAGTAGGACTGAGGTACCACAGGATGCTCAGCTTCATCCTCCTGTCTCAAAAATGAACAGCTAGTCCCCTGCCCTTCGTAAAGGCTCTGAATTTATAAAACACCAGAGGAGTTTATCATTTTGTAAGATGCAAAAAGTGCACAAAATGCTGCTGTTTTCACAATTTTTTAAAATAAAAATTAATCAAGTGCAAAACCAGATGATTTCACAGACTAACTGTCCTTTCTGTTCAAGGTTTTCACTTTAAATGATGTCTCTGCTCTTTGGGTGCACAAGGCACATCTTGATTCCTCTCCAGTTTAAAACTCTCACTCTAATGTCCCTCCAACTGCAGTTTCCTTATTTTTTTCCCTGTATAAAATCCTGACAGCCAAAGGGCTGTTTCTGGGATCAGACCACATAAAGGAACATCAGCTCCAAGGAAGATTTTCAGACAGAGGAATTGTCTTTCCCTGTCCACAGACAGATCTGTGAGGACACGCTCACAATCAGAAGAGACGCATCCTCCCTCTCCTGGCCCAGAGAACACGCACAGCATCTAAATCTCACACCCTGAGCCCTGCTTTAGGATTCATTTGGTGCCTCCAAGTAAGATGTCAATGTTATTTTGTCAGCAAACCTAAACTTGAGGTCCCCTACAGACCTGTGCATAATGCTAGAGATGGATTACACATGAACACACTGACAACTGCAGTCTGCATAGCACAGCTCTGCTCTGCCTATTCCCAGTGTCTGAGGATGGGTGGCAAAGGGAATGAGTTTGACAAGAAGGAGACGACATTAAACATCAAACATCCCTTTGCTTCTGACAATTAATTGAGAAGAAAACCTCATAATCAGTTGCAGATTTGCCTCTGTGTAGTTAGTGTGACTTCTCTTAATTATCACGCCATAGTCCAGAGCAAGGAGTTTGGTTCTCATCTTTGTGTTACTTGAGGATGGGGAGGCAGCAGACAGAGCTGAAAGGTTAAAGGTGACAGGAGGAGGTCACTGAGGGTGTCACTGTCGCTGAGTTAGCCATAAATAACAGAAACCAGTGTGGTCTTTGGTTTATAGCCCATTTTGAAACACACATTGTATCAGGGCTGTCAGTGAAGTGTTGGGAATACATGTACAGAGAGCTGCCCTGCAGCAAGGCAGGACTGACCCACCCCAAACAGCACAGGGGCTGTTGGTGGGAGGAGACATCTCAAGAAAGAGTTGCCCTGGAAAGTTGTGGCTGTCCTATCCCTGAAGTTTTCAAGGTCAGATTGGATGGGGCTTTGAGCAACCTGGTGTAGTGAAGCTGCCCCTCAGTCTGCAGGTTACTTTTGTTATCACCTGGAAGTAAAAAAGCCTTCCAAGTAAGCATGCAATGTGCTAATCTCTTAGGACAGCACATGCATAAAGGCAAGTGTTTATATAAATGATGCCACTCACTTCAGGCTGATTTTAATCATCAAAGGAGAAAAAGCACATTTTGTTTGGTCTTTTACTAGTCAAAAATGGCTGGTATTTAATAAGCCCTGGAGCCAGATCTCAGTAGGACAGGCTTTTTATGGGCCAGAGGCACCTACCATACCGTCCCTTTCCACACACAGCCACTGACCTATGTCCAGCTGATTTGAATTTACTTCCTAAATCTGATGCTTCACCCAGTTAGATCAAAAAAAGAGAAAGAAACATGGCATTTCTAGACCACAGTTCTTGGTGTCACTACACATTACTGATAATTTAGGAATGCTACAGAACATCTCAAGTTTAAAGTACTTTCATGGTTCCAACGGAGAGCTAAAACAGATGGGGTTTCAACATGACCTTTCAACCTACCAGACACTGCTGACCCAGATTATAGTTCAACAAAGCTGCTCCTGGATTCATATTACACTTTGGGAGAAACAAGAGGGTTACAGTGAGAATGGATATGCTGCCTAGAGGCAGCTCAGATGGCAGCTCAGAGAGCTCAGGAGCTCAGGATGGGAATGGCATGGCAGTCCCACTCTCTGTGCAGATGTCTTTGTGCCTAAGTAGGTGCTCAGTGCTTGGAGAGAGCCTCTGCTGTCTGCCATGAAATGCTAGGAGAAGTATTCAGGAATGGGGGGAATGGTAAAAAATCAGTAAAATGGGAGAAGCACTCCAGTTGAAAACACTTTTTCGAAGTTCACACTGAAAGCTGAAAACCTTCTGATGGTGTCCAAAAGAGGCCAGGTTTAGCACAGAGGTGGCTGTATTTCAGCAGAGAGGAGGAGATTGCTATAGCCTGCCCAGCTCAGCAGCAGGGACTGGTCAGCCCAGACAATTTGCCCAACCAAGATCCGTCAGAGTGAACTTGGCTTGTCTGTCTGAGCTCAGCCAGTTGGGAACGGGAGGGGGACCATAAACCACCAAGCAGTGTGGCATCCTACTGAAACTGGTAAAGTTCCTGTCAATGTGCTATTATTTTAGACGTTACAGCACTAAAAATAGTGTTTGTATTTTTTGTAGCAAGTTTGTTGTTTTCAGGAGCTCTGAAAATATAAAGGGTTCCATAAGTGCTCAAAATAAGCTTGTGAAATAGTCTCACTGGAATACAAAACCACTTGAAAATACTGTTTGTTATATTTCCCTATGAACTAAACAACAGACTATGCAGACCATTCTGCTAAAACACTGGACTTTTTACTTTCTTTTTTTTTTTTTACTGTAAGAAAATCTAGGAAAACATCCCCACGATACCTAACTAGTTTTTCTGTATCCCATATGGCAGCAAGAAATCTGGATTCTCAGAAATGTTTCCAAAATGCTATCACCCTGCCAACAGGTTCTTCAATCTCCTTGCCCCCCCCCTCCAACAAAATGTTCATGATCAAGACCTTTATTATCTCTATTTGTAACAACAAAACCAGAAAAACAACCCTTATGCCCTTCAAGTGGAGATCAGCTTCATGAGAAGGACCAGGCTCCTCTTAATCCTCAAAACACTGACATGTGTCCTAATTGTGAAATGTGTACAGTGTTTTCCAAAGCAGCTTTCTGAAAGTGCTGCCCTCGTCTGTTGCTGTCTGTTGGAGCACTGCTGGAGCCTTTGCCCCACGACAGCAACTGGTGAGGGCAGAGCCTCAGCTCTGTGGTTCAGCCCTACCTTAAGCAGCCAGTGGGGAATTTCCTAACGCATCATCCTAGGAGAGCTTGATGCTGAACAAGTAGGAGCTTATCACCAGGTCAGTGTTCTGGAACTGAAATGGGATGATGATGATGTGCTGGTAACTTGCCAACAATTTGTGTTGCAACGTTTTCCAGATTATACAGTGTGATAAAGGTGCTGCATTTAATGAGTTTTGTCAACTCAGTTATTGTTTTCACATCGCACAAGGCGAGTTTTGGGCCAGACTTAGCAGCTATGCAGCCCCTTTCATCCAAAAATTTCAAAGAGATTTGTCCATATTAATCAAATTTCAAAGCTGCCTTGTGAAATATCTGTTTAGGCTCCTTAAGAGCATTAGGAATGGGTGTAGAGATCCCGACTGAAGGTCTGTAAAGCAGTGCCTGGTAATGAGCACTAAGGGCTCCTGCTGGGGAGCATGGGAATGCAGGTGGTGTGTTGTGCTTCCAGCCACCTGTGATTTTAATTTGCTGAATTTTGAGCCCACCTAACCTTCCAGTATTCATGTTTCTTTGCAGAGAATTTTATAGATTAGATACAGAACGTGTTAAGAAGAATCTTATTTTCTTACTCTGAAGCTGCCACCTGCCCATTTCCCTTGTTCTTTCTTGAAAGAGACATTCCCTGCTCACCCCTCTATGCCCCCAGGCTTTGGAGACATCTATAATATTCCCAAAACAGAATGACCACACACTCGATGGTGCTTAAATACCTGGTTACTCTGTAGGTGTCAAACTCTCACTGAATCCAAAGACAAGAACCTAAAAAATTTTGCCAAACTGACTCAAAAGGGTCGGACACCCAACACCCACCATGCATTTGTCCCAGTACCCCTTTTCTGCTTTGACCAACACATTCTGACACAGAAATCAGATATTACATGGCAAAGTAAGAAGCCATTCAAGTTGTGTGACATGAATTACCAAGATTGACAGTAACTGCTAGATGTGTTGCTTCTCCAGGCTTACGCTGCCCTGTTGCCAAGGGGACATGGAAGGATGGAGAGAGGCAGAGATCAGCATCCAAAGACAGAAGAGGTTTGTATTTAGATGCCTGTGAATACACAGGTATTCTTTGCTCATCTTCTCTCACCCCTTATTTTCCAGCTTTAATTTCTTAAAACCCCCTAATTTTAAAAGATCATCATTTTCGGTCAATCTTTTCCTTGCATCCCAAATGCAGCTTTACTGTTACAGCAATGACTGCAAGTCCAAAGGAGATGGATTTTCTGTCCCCACCCATGAAGAACAGTTGATTTACTCCAAACTGTGCCAAGGCCATATGCAAATCATCCTAACAGAAGCAGCTGCTGGCTGCACAGCCCAGGGGATAAACAAGTTCTGTTCATGCTGCTGCCCCAACTCACATCCCCAGAACCACGTTTGGGTGAAGGAAAAGCACAGTTTCTCTGAGCTCACTGCGGCTATGGCAGGTAACTGTGATAGATTCATGCTGTGGATGGAGCTCAGGCAGCAGAAAAGAAGCCTGAGCAGGAAAACGTGTAGGAAAGTGTGTCTGGGCTCTCCTACAGCAAACTGGCATTGTCCTTGGGCAGCCGTGCCAGTCTGCAGCACATTAAGGCTTGGCCCACGTTTTCTGTTGAGAAGAAAACCTTCCATCTGGATTTCATCCTCTTAAGCCCCACGAGTGTATGTTATTTGTATATATTCTGCAACTGACAGGATGTTTTATAGAGTTTTAGGATAAGCACAAAGAGGATACCTGGTAAAACTGTTCTGGATTAAACACAAACAACAGACTTTCTGCTTTGCTCTTTTAAAGCTTGTCTGGCATAAATATGTGGATGAAACTAAGTCAAGGAAAGACTAAGCCAAGGCTGGTGAAGAGTGGGAGAGCCTGGAGGAGCTGCAGGTCCACCTCTCACTGCCCCCTCCAGGAGCCCAGTGTTCCTGCTGCTGCCCCACAAAACACCAGGGCATAAAGTCCAGATTCTCACTTTTAAACAGTGATGTGTTTTGAAGAAATCCTCTTAAAAATCCTGTATTAAGAAATCCCCTTTGTACTTCTGAGTTCCTTTGGTGGAAATCAAATGTCCCTGCTTTGACGGTAGGATGTCAGGCAGCAAAGACTGACTCCACTTTGCCTTTTAGAAAGGGTGTTAAGAAGTATGATTAGAATGTATCTTTGTCATCCAGGGGATATCACTACACTGCCTTCTGCTCCTCTCCCACCCCAGTCTTGAACTAGTTATCCATTCTTTACTTAAATAAGTCTGAATTTTTGTAACATGTTTTGCTGTGGTCACTTTATCGTTTGATTTATTTATTTACTATAAAGAGAAAGTAGAGGCAGATCAAGCTCCTGTGCCCTCTAATCTCTTGTTTGTTCAGAGAGCCCATGGAGCAAGCCCAGCAGAACAGGTTTGAGACCATCATATGCACACTCCCAGAACTCAGTGCTCTGCTTCTCTGGGAATCCCACACCTTAAGGACACACAGTTACCCACTGCATCTCTCCTCTGGCACTTCCCAGTTCAGGTCAATGTTGTAGGAAACCCACCAGCCCACATCGATCCTGGGGGAGTTTTGGAATCAGTTTTCCTCTCTAAGAATTAAAAAAAAAATCAAAGGAGAGAGAGATTTCCCTGTGATTTGTAAGAACTATTCTAAGGAACAGAACTTCAAATCAATGACTGTGAGGCATACACTTAGAGTAAGGGTAAGGTTGAATGTCTTGAAAAAGAAACATTTGTTTTCATCTCTGGAGACCACAGAACCAAAAAAGAAGCCCACCCCTAATACTTTTCCTTTCTTCCCTGGATTATATAAATTTGGGAGAAAACTATTATCAAAGTGAGACACAGTGTGGAAAGTCATAAATGTACAAATTTCTTGTGGGGTAGCCTGCCCTGTCCACTGTGTAATGGTTTGGGACTGTGTCCAGTGGGTCAAATATTCCTCTTTTGGAATACATATTTCTCCCTGTCCTGAAGAGGTTAAGATGGCAGAAGTTTAACAACCCAAAAAGCTCCATTTAGAAATCTGGATACATCAGATAAAAATACTGTTCTCACTTAATTGAATTAATTCTTCCAGGAGTGTTCTTTGTCTGAAATCAGCAAATATGTAGGGGAAGAGGAGCCTGCCTGTCTGTTCACTATTTTTTCAGAGAAAAAGAATTGACGAGGAAAGAAAACTTGTTGTGAAGCTGTTCTACACCTGATCAGTGTTTCTTCTGTGAAAACGGGTGAGAAAGAGGAGGGAGCTTGGAGAAAGCACCTCCTACTCCCTGACTTTCCAGGTCAGCCCCAGGCAGGACAGAGCTGCTCTCACCTGTCACGCTCCCTCCATCAGAAAATGCTACAAAGGGATTGCAAATTCTGGCCTGAAGTCCCCATATTTGAGGCTGAATTTAATGTTCCACTTGGGGTACAATTTTGAATGCCTTCAAATGCTTGAGAGGAGGACAAACATTTTTTTTTACTTTTTTTTTTCTCCTTATAATTCTCGCCTTCAGCTCATTTTAGGACTCTTTTGACCACCACTCCAAACTTCATCTGAGCCTCCAGGCTCCACAGAGTTTTGCCCAATTTCAGACTTTACAATACATGTTTTGCCAGATTTACGTATTCAACTTCAGAAGATGCAAACTATTTCTACTCCCAATTTATGAACAGTCATCAGTCAAAGAAATCCTCTTCCCACCTCAAGAACTTACATTGTTTAAATGAAAGAAAACTGGTTTTAATTAATAATGGACTAAGAAACATATATAATTTACAACAAGGGCCCTGGGGAAAAACCCTGCTGCTGTCAGATTGTTTCAGAAAAATGATCCATGGCATCAAAATTCCAGTCACAGCAACTTGAGTTGTTCTAGACAGTAATCAGTAAAAATAAAATGGCTCCACCTACTCACCAGTGAAAACAATATATTTCTTGTAAGAAATCCTTCAACTTTCAGTCCTTCTGGACCTTGTGCAATATTTTGTGGTTTTTCCTAGCACTGTTTTTATGATGTTGACGATCAGATCTCCAAGTGACATCAATACTGGTGGGACAAAAAAAGAAACAAAATGAAATGCTTAGAGCACAGACATTCTGGAAAATCAAAGCAAATAATAAACAAAAAAACACACTGGAAAAAAACATAGTGGATCTTAATTAAGAGCCTGCCTTTATTTTAGCAAAGGCAAATCATCAACAGCTTGTGTTCAAATTTCTATCAATATTTCCTTTTCAAAAAGTTCAGGAGTGTAGGTAATAAAGTACACCAAGGCCACACACAAGGTAAACACTATCTTAATGGGACAAAAGTACCTTAACATCTTTCAGCTCAATACCAACCAAGGTCCACCAAAAACCAGCCACATAATTCACCATCTGAAATGTCAGCTCTTCCCTTAGCGTAAATCAGAGAATCCTGTAATTGCTCCCAAGTGGCAAAACCACAAGCATGGAAGTAAATGAGCCATGATAAGAGTCTCTCATATTAAAAGCATCATAAAAGCTTGAACACAAAGCCTAGCAAGAAATGCCCTGCCCCACATGGCCCAGCTTGGAACAGGCTGAGCTCACCCCCCGAGTGCCGCCTGTGCTCTTCTACGCGCTGGAATTCAGTCACTTCGTGACAATATTCCAGACATGGAATTAACACTCCTGAAAGCTTTTAGGGATCAAAGGTTGCCCCCTTTGCAAATTTTTTCATACTGAGGACATGATGAAGTAGCCTGGCTCTAGCTGGAAAAATGGTTCAGATGACACTCAAAGAGGTGAGAGGAGGAACTGGGGTGAAGGTTGGCATTGGCCTCATCCTTTGGTCTACTCTGCCCTCACACCTACTGTGGAATTTGTCTCTGCTTTTCCTCTTTGGAGTTTGATGGGATTCTGTGGATGAAGCCCCAAACACAGGGAAAACTGCTGTCTGCTCTGGGGTTAACTTGGACTGCAAAAATTATGGGGATAACGAGGAGCTCGTTAACTAATGTGGAGCTGCAGCAGCAGTGAGCCAGCTCAGAGGCAACAGCCTTCCCTGGGTGAGGAGGAGGGCAGCGTCCTCCCTGGGACTGCCACAAAGTCAGCGTTTAAGCTCTGAAGACAGACAATGATGTTTTTATAGGTGACACATCCAGAGCTAGTGGTAGTTTCTCAGTGCCTGTGACAAAATGGGCTCGTCACTGTTGTGTCTCTGCTGGCAATGGTGAGGATTGCTGCGCTGCCACTGGCTCCAGCTGTTGGGAGTGTTGCATTCCCATCCTTTTTGCAGTGGGAATTAGGTACTCAGCACAGTAATTGCAAGAAAGACCCCAAGCAACTTAGCCATCAAAGCTGAGTTTTCAGTGATTTTTCAGGGGTTTCAAAGACCCTTTTGACAACATGTGCTTAATTCCTTTAGGCTCTATCAAAAATGTTGTCTCCCCTGGGAAGGGCTGACTAAACAGAAGTCTGAACACTCATGTCATAAATATCTTGAGACAAGCCTGTTGATTCAGTGAAATGTGTGGTTGGCTCCTATTGTAAATGCATTCACAGAAAACCTCACAGTGCGCTGCCACTTGGGATTACTTGTGAGCAAAATAAATGACAAACATTTTGGGGGGTTTTTTGAATAACATTTTGATACATTACAAAGTGGCTTTTCTTTTAATTTTATACCACATCGTTTCAGATGACATGAAGCAACATAATTTGCCAAGACAAGATATATACAAATAAATAAATAAAAAGGGATTAAAAGGAAAGCCAGTTCTGAAAGTTTGTGAGTTGGAAAGGGCTGTAATTTAAAGCAGAAATGTCTGGATTAGATTATTCTGACAAGTTAAAAGGAGGCAAAATTTTGCTACACATCTATGAAGGAGAAACAAAATGGAGGGGAAGGAATGGCTTCAAAGTGAGAGGGTAACTCACAAAACCATCTACTTCTGGATTTGAACCCAGATCTGATAATGTTTGGTCACTCTGAGCAAGCCATGGACCTTCACAAGTCAGACTCACTGATGAGCCTGGCCATGAACCAGCAGGACAAGCACATTCCTCTGTGGGAGACCCACACCATCAAGCATCAGAGAATGGGGATCAGAATGTTCATACTTAAGGTGATACGTCCAGTGAGTAATATCTTGGACACTGGGAGGCAAACCCAGCCATTGATTGCCTCCAGGAAATGCAAAGATCTTCAGGCTGCACAAATGGCTCCCTCGTAACATGCAAAGCCACATCAGTGATGATACGTCACAGAAAAAAATAAATCAGCAGCTCTGGAGCCAACCAGTCAACCAGAAATCAAACTAACTCAAGCAGAGCTTTTAATTCTAGCAGAGAACAAATATTTCCAACCAGAGCAGATCAGGTCCAGCTTATCTGATAGTTCAGGGGGCAACTTACTTTACAGCGTGCCAAGTCCCACAGTGTCAGCTGAAGGCTGTGGTCAGAGGTTGAACAAGAGAACTCCAACCACCTCTAGTGGTTGAGATCTCTTTGGCAGATCTTTTTTTATCTTGAATCTTTCCTAAATTTCACTATGATGGGTGAAAGTATCACTGGAACAGATATCTTACAAGCAAAATTGCAAATTTCTAAGGGTCAGTATTTCCCACTGGAAATTTTTTTAATAGCAGAATTATAATATGGGTTTTGTGGAGTACTTTGAAGAAAAAGAGTATTATTAAAACAATACTCATCTAATACAAATAATTACTATAATAAAACTTTAAGGATTAGATGATTATATTTACATTACTGTATACTTTATGTCTTGAGGGATTGTACACAACTATTAAAAAGAAAGTATTAAAGAAATAGAGAAATTTCTGGATTTCAGCAGCTCTGCTGATTCCTTTGGGCTAAGTGTCAGATTAAAAACAAATCTTCAACTTTCCAGAGCCCTGAAAGTATAAAGACCCAATGTGTCACAATGACACCCTCCTTACACTTTTATAATCTGTGCTTACAGATAAATGTTAGCAGAGTCCTGGCAATGGCACTTTAACAAAGGGAGCACAAATACAACCATGCCAAAAACCAGACCTGCACTGTGAACCATCACAAGTCCAACCTCCTGGGCAGCACTGCAGAAAATTCAATCCTAACTGTTCTCCCAGTCAGTAGAGTCCCTGGTTGTCCATTCTGAGGCAAAAACCAAAATGAGTCTCACTTGCTCAGATTTTAATGTCATATTCTTGATAGTCTATATATTAAGCATGAAATTACTGTGCCATGACCTTCAGCCCATGGAACGCCTCGCTTTGCAGCTTGCTTACAGATATATTTCAACTGGCAATATTCAGAATTTCCAAATGGAAAATAGCTCCTGGTATGTGAATATGGCCAAATCACAGGATAATTTTATTCCCACCAGTTGTTGCCACGCAGTGTGAAATCACAGCTCGGATTACTCCATACCATGGCTTGCAGAAATTTGGACCAAAACTTTAAAAATATTAATGTGCATGCAAATGCAGTCTTGCACATAAATCAAGCACACACACTTAATAATCTGGTGCTTTGGCTTTATGAAATGATAGATCAAAGCAGAACAAATGAGAAGATGGAACCCAAATTAACACATTGACTGAAACAGAGCCCTCTCAGATCCTGGAAACCACTCTCTGTCTGGGTGTCACATATCCAATTACATTCCTCGTAACTCAAATGACAGAACAGACTCAGAGAAGTTAGGATGCCTATTCCTACTCATCACCAGCTACTCATAGTAATTTTTTTCAGAGTACTAGTAATTATCCTTCAAGGAGAACAATTAAAATCCAGTGTAATTGGAAGTCTGGTTATGATTACGGATGAGTCAAACTGCTTTGGAAAATGAACACAGAACTGTTTGGAGCTCCATTGGTATTTTATTAATCATGTCATTAAAATGGATACATGAAGTGGGTGCAGCTATACAGTGGGATTTCAAAAGCTCTCAGCATTAGCCACACTCTGCTCCTAGTAAAGTTGGGAGGAATTTTATTCCTTAAGTTTAATGGGAGCAGAGTTACGCCAGAATTGAGCATTTTTATAGCATCCAAGCCTTACTGTTCGTAAGGCAGCCAATTCTCTTGGCATTTCTTTAATTCTTTCTGGTGATCCCATAATCCTGACATTATATTCCTGCCCTAGTGGCAGCCCCAGGACTGGAGGTGTTGCAAAGCCTTGAGCCTGGAGGATACAAGGCAGAAGAGCTGTTCCCACTGCTGTCCATGAGGATGAGAGCAATGGGAGCTTTGCAGAGGAGGGAATCAGCCTGAGCCAGGACACCGAGTTTGCTGGTGGGGGTGAAGTGCACAGACTTGGCCTTTCAGAACTCAAGAGCAACACAGCAATTTGGAGCAGATGGTTGGCATCAGAGAGAGGCTTAAAGAAACAGCACTGAGAGTAGAGAGTTGAAAAATAACATAACAGGAGATTTATTTGTGGTCTCTGGTTCAGGGCTGTCTAAGAAACATAAGCAGCGGTTGGTACTTTCCGCTCGTCACAACTAACGCGGGACCTTGAACCAAACAGATTTTTGTTTTGCAAAACCAAAGCCTAATCTGGTAAAAATAGGTCTAAACAAAGCACGATTCCCTCAACACCAATCCTCTAATGTGGCTCCATCAGGCACTCAAACTCCAGTGCAGGTTCTTAAGAAAATGGGGGATTGTACCTCAAAATGTAAAACTCCAGAGATAAACACTTTCCAGTATTTCACTTCTGAATCAGTTTGTTGGCACTGGAAGCAGGGACTGAGCTATGCTGGAAAGATGGGCAATCATTCATGCAAATGAAAGGTCAAGAACAGGCAGTGGGAACACAGGCATAGCTCTCTACTCTGCCCACTGCTTTGGCCAACTCTGGAGAAACCTCTCTGGAGATTTCATGGATAATCTGCTGTAGCTAAAGCAGCCATGCCCATAGGCTAGAAAAGATACCTAACAACACAGATAACTTTAGAACTATGGCTTTAAATGCTGCCACTGCTTTTAGTGCAACAAAATCTTCATTCTAAGAACCCAGGTACTCATATGTGAATTATACCAGTCATACAAACTCTTTTAAAAAGGTATCAGAAGTTCTCAAACAAACTCAAAAGAATACACTGATTCCCTGAAAAAGATGCTAAGATCTAAATTTTCATTTTTAATTAAATGGGAAAAAAATCTGCTTATAATCCTCTTGAAAAGTGATCCCCTTGGAATGAATTGTCTTAATGCTTTACATCTGAAGGAAGCAAGGTAAGACAGTATTATACTGGATTTTGTTCTATCGGAGGGAAGCTGGAAATAATCTGGAGAAAAGATTATTTCCAACTTTCCAGCTCTTTTTCTATAATTAACAGGATGTAAGACATAACAAACAGAGGCTGAAGAAAACCACAAACTCTCCATATGGGGTTCAGTTCCTGTTTACTAGTATCCTGTTTACAGCATAGGCTTTGATGGTCAGATAATCAGGCCTCTCATGTTCCCATAATGACCACACTTATTCTGTACTTATTTAAGGCTGGAAAGACTTTTTAATAAAAAAATATGTTGAGGAAACAAAGCAGAGAGATTATAACAATATGCATCACTACAGAAATACCAAACTCATTGTTATAGGATAGAAAATTACCAAATACCCTTTTGTGTGAAAACAGAAGGACGATGTGAATTGCCAGGTCAAAGGGAGGCAAGGAACAAAGTCCTTTCCCTCTTGCAGCTGCCCTGGTCCATGTCTGGGTCATGTAACTCCTCAAGTGGAAGGAGGAGAAATAACCATTTCCTAGGACACCCCTGCCTGCTGCCTGGGATGGTTTTGCTGGCCAAGGGCTCCCTCAGGCAGGAGGCAGGTGCTGCCTCTTGCCCTGCCCTCCTCAGCTCCAGGCAGGGAGGGGGAAGGAGGACAAGGGGCTTTAGTTATGGGCTCTGCTCATGCCTTCCCTCCTTAACACAGACAACAGTTCAGATCATGCCACAGTCTAGCACAGGCTGGAGATAAACTCGAATGGCACAGAATAAACAAACCCAAACCATTCTCATACTTGGCAGGACCAATTCCTGCTCTGTTGTGCCCAATCCTCTTTTGGCCGAAGACTGTCTGAAGCGCACACAGGACCGTCCCATTCCTGCTATTCCTGCAGGTAGCACTGCTTCCCAGGCAGGAATTCTTCCTAAATGCCAAGAATTTGATAGCAGTTTGTGGTGACAGTGCTGAAAAGTCTGAACTGTGCATTGCAAGGGACAAACCTGTGCTGTGTTGCCCGAGGAGGACACTCAGTCCTGCCAGGATGGAGGAGGAGTATGTGCAGCCCTCCTCCTCTGGGAGGGGACTACATCCCAGGACATGGGACATGTCACTCCAGAACTGTTTCCCTTCCCCATGAGGTCTGGACCTGGTATGAGCCCATGCTTAGGTCCAAATGAAAATTATAAAGTGACTTCTCAGCTACCTTGGTGCACTGGTGTGATGCAGCAACTCTACAACATGAGTCACATCAACTCCTACACAAGCCTGGGAGAATAGAAAAGAATTCAAAAGAGCAATCCTGAGGGATAAGGAGCAATAGGATAATTCTTTAGGGAGCTGGGGAAATAAAAAATATTATAACGACTAAAACGTTGCTGCCCCTCTCTCTGAGATAGTGAGGACTTTCTACCTTGAAGCTGCATCAAAACACCACAAGTGGAGTGTGCAGTAGAAATGGCAAAATCTTGTGATTTTGTAGTTCCAAATAACAAAAATTTTGCAACATCAGCTACTTCTGTGATATTCCTGCACCCTTGAGCATAAAGTTCATCTTTGGAGGCCGTTCATTTTCAGTTCTACTCTGAACTGGAGCCACAGCTGTGTGGAGAAGTTCTGATTATGGGAAAACCACAGGAATCCAGAGTCAGTATAGCAGTGTTGGTACTTCTTGCTATGATGTCATCTTCTATTGCCTTCTCCACAAAAGAGTATAAACCTCATCCCTCCACAGCTTTTTCCCCTTCCTTTGTAACAAAAACTTTTGGAAACTTAATTCTCCTTGGCACAGATCAATTTTTTTGTCATCATGCTTTTGTGACACCACTAACTGAACTGTTAACTTTTTTCAACATTGCTGGTCATGTACACAGTGTACGGAATGTACAAAAGTTGGAATTTATTCTATTTTTTTAATTGAAAGGAGGGTTTAGGAATAGAGAGGCCTGCTGCAGGAGAGCTTCCTATTTTCATTTCTTCTTCAGAGCTTGTGTTATGAGAACAGTAATTTAGAGAAATTACACTTGGCAATCAAGATTTTCTCATCACTTTGTATGTGCTAAGAATAGTTACAGGAGTTAAGCAAATAAAATTAAGAATGATTGTGAGATAGTCACTAAGAAAACATACTGTATAACAGCTTTTATCTCTAAGAGAACTAAAGTTTTGTTATAAATAAAACTGCCAAAATTATGCATTGCAAATAAATAAGGTTTTGCTTATTTAGATTTTTCTTCTGATAATTTTTTTCCATAAATACCATTTCATTTTGCTTTTAAATCTGGTTGGTGTTTAAAATGGTTTATATCCTAAGCCACGTTGCTATACCAGATTTACTGATGTCATCTCTTTGCTTTATGCATTGAATGTATAAAAGGACAACTCACCAGCAAAGCAGGGGAATTAAGCTGTTCAGATCACCTGACAGTCTAGCCCTCACATGGTTCTGCCTGTATCAGCTAAAATCAGGTGAATTTATGGGCTATCATGCTTGCAGCCCATTAGTAACACTGTTTGGATTAATTTATTTATTTATTCTCCTGAGAGCATCACTCATATCTTATGAAAGAGGAGGAAAGTCCCCATGACTCATGTAGGAACACCTTAATTAGCGTAGTTGGAAAGGGGTGCTGGTCAGGATATACTTCCTTGAGGACATGGTCTCCCGGGAAAATAGCCAATGTTTAAAAATTTCTTAGAAAAGATGGAAAACAAATGGAAACTTTTCCAACACCACTGTTTTGGTATGTAAATTATTGTAGTGCTCCCAGAGAGGTTGAGATTAAAAACTTCAGAACATACTTAATTAATAGTGATAATGTTAATATAGTTTGCACCATAAATATACCTGGCCTTTAACTGAAGAATAAAAAGAGATGTTTGGAGGGGTATCATGGGTGTGGAAGATTTCAATCTTGTTTAGCCTGAGGTTTATCTGAAGATCTCTCTTTGGCCAAGATCTCCTCTCACAGTCTCCTGGTTCATAGCACTATAAACGAGAAGAGGATCTGGTCCAGAAATTTATCAGGTTTAATATCATCATAATTACAAACAGCCCATTACACTCAGTAATTACACCATGGGGATGGAAATTTAACTCCATCCTCACTGAGATGTTCCGCTTGTAAATGATGCCTGTGGCACATCCACATTCATTCTTGGTTCTTTATGGAACACCCAATATTCCTTGGAACAAAGATGACTTTAAGTCATATTATGGACATCCCAATTGCATCAGAACCCTTTCAGCAGCCACAAGGTATAACTTGGAGAAGTAATTTTTCAGTAAGAGTTAATAAAGCTGTATTTGAACCCATAACTGAGAGCCAGTAAGCTCCATAATCAAATAACATTCCCAAGAGCATTTCAGCCTGCAGGGATATAATTTAATTTCATGCAATTCCTTCCTAACCATGAGAAAGTCTTAATCACGTGTTGGTCAAACACTGTCATCAGGTCAGCACAAGGTTTGTCTGAGAGGTATAACTTCATGAACTTCTTGGCTCAGGGGGACTTGTTACCTCGTAGAATTTCAGTGCCATGGTCATTACTCAGGTGCTGCTCACAGCACCTCAACAAGGTTACTCTTGTTCATCAAGGTAATATGACTCACTTGACACTTTTGCAAGACAGAAGATCCAAGAGATCCAACCACAAAGCCCAGTCCCACCTCCCTTGCTGCAACGAGACAAAGATACTTTCTGTACCACAAACACACTGCAGCTGAGAAACCTCTTATCAGTCATTAGGTCAAAGCTATGAGCTGTTGTGAAAATGCAGTACGTTATTCTGGAGAGCTGGAAGGACACTAAAGATCTCTCTCATTGTTTTTAAAGCACAAACATTTTGACTTTATTGAGCCAAAGTCTGTAGAATGCGTCTTACAAGTTCAGCCATCTGCCTGCCACAGGCCATGGGCTGCTGCCTTTCAGCAGAAAGTGAGGATTCATCATTGTTGTGTTATTATTGAACATGCTTTGTGTCAATAATAAATCAATTTAACATCTTTGTCACTGGAAGGCTTCAACAATCATTCTATTGCACAAGCACATGCACCACCCTCTCAGCAGCCTACTGCAACCCAAACAATCTGGGGACACCACTGACCCCTCTCAGCTCCCTGTGACATCTACAGCCTGGAACAATACAATGTCCTTACCAGGACCTTCCAGGAAGGGCAAAAAAGTTCTTGATGTCATTTACTGAGGGGCCAAAAGGGCAGGTCTTCAGCTGAGAAATTCCTAAAGGGGCCACGATTTTCTCAGTAAAACTGCTCTCCAAGAAATCCTTCTCATGGCGCCTTGCTGAGATTTTCCTATTCTCCTCAGTTATCAAAGGGCAATAAATATTAAGTAGAATTGGTCAATACTTTTTAATGTGGTTTCTTTGTATTGCTGGAATATGTTGCTATGCCAAAACAGATATAGTTAGGAGGGGTGGTTTGGCTTCAGTAGAATTTTTAATCTCAATTATTCTCCTAAAAACAATGGGTTTGAAATGGTCAAAGAAGCTTTCTTTGACATTTTTAAGTACTGAAGAAACGTTCTTTATTTGAAGCAGCTTTTAATCTTCAAATATAAGTAGACTTATCACCAAAAAAAATCTAAAGATGAATACAAAAATGAGTGGTTTTCTGCTGTGGTAAGGGAAAAATAACTGAAATCACAAAAGTTCTCAAGGTAAAATGAACCCATTTTTTTGGTGAATTCTAAGACCAGCTGTATCCTGTATCTACTTGTGGATTAGCTGACATGACTAAGCTTTCTAGAATACACCACCAGATTAAAACCTAGTCTACTACCTATAAGACATATTGAAACTAATTGCACTAAAGTGAAACTCCCTTCATGGAAATTAGTACCAAAACCTCCACTGAGCTGAAAAGAGTTGGTCTGGACATAACATGTCCAGTATTTGCTCAGGAGCAGATCCTGCAGAAAGACCCACAGTGATGAATCTGATCTGATTGTACTCTTATGGCTCCTCCACTACTGGTGAGACAACTCATCACTGATATTACCTCTGAAAAGCCCAAAGAGAAAAACTCTAATTTTGCCAGGAGACGATTTCCAGAGCACTGGAGTTAGAACTGGAAAATGAGCCCTTTTTGACTGAGAATATGACCAAGAACAGAAATGAAGAAAAAGAAAACAAAAGCCCACATCTCTTCAAAGTGAGTGGTGTTTAAATATAAAACAGCAGCCTCTGCTCATCAATGGTGTATAAATAGTCATTCAATAGTCATAATGGTCATTCAAGTAGTGCAAATATGCCTCTTAGTAAAGTATTAACCCTATTAGAAAGTGTTTTACAAAAGAGAAGTGGTCAATCTTAAACTCTTTACTCAAATAACAGATCTGCAACACACTCCATCCCACTCCATTGGGAGAAGCTCTTAAACAACACATCAGATCTCCTTGGTAACTGCAGTCCTGTATGAGAGCTGTTTTATTAGTTTCCTAATTAAATTTCACAAACTTCATAGCAGTGACAGATTCTTGGTTATCTCTGCTGCAGAAATTCAGATGGGATGCCAGAGGGAAAGGATGGGGCTCTTCGTCTTATTGCCTGCCAAGATTTCGTGCTACCGGTTACACTCGTCAATCTCTATCTGAAGCAGTTAAGAGCTAAAGAATTCATTAAAAGAGCTGAGATTTATTAGAGGCTCCTCAAGCTCATTAAGGATGCTGATGAAATGTGAAGCCCTTGAATCCACACGCCATCTAAGAAACGCTCAAGCAGAGCCTATTAAGTTTTGAAAGACGGAAAAATTTTATTTTTTTTTTCAGAAATGTTATAAAAAAATAAAATCAGTGCCAGATTTTTGATTTCTGTTACCATTGTTTAAAATCATACTTTTCGTCTGTGTGACTCCCTTCCTTCCCCTCTCCTTTCATGAACAGCAAAATGACAGTGAAATTTGGGTGCTTCAGAAAGAAAGAGGGGAGGAAGATAAGAAATATTAAAATCTCATTTAAACTGTGGGAAAAACAATCAAAAGAGAAAGGGTAAGAGGACTCAAATGGCAACGGCTGTGGGAAAACCAACAAACCCAACTTCCCCCTTAAGGTGAAATACTGGAATTACTAGAAACAGTGAAAATACATTTGGTTTTTTCCCTCCTTCCTCTGCAGAAATTTCAATTCTTCAAACATTTCAGTTACACTGAAAGATCACAGGTTTTTTGCCTGAATATTATTTTTATTTTCAACTGAACTGTTCTAATTTTCACTTTTTCCATGAAAAGCAAAGTTTTCAGGAAAAAGAAAAGGCAGGTCCTTCTGCAAAATATTTGTGTTGCTGAAAAAAAAATTGCCTCTTAAAATGCCAGATATAACTATCTGTCTAAAAGGAAAGAAATGAGAGGTAGAGAGAGAAGAAAGGAAAGAATGACTGAAAAAAAACCAAGGAAATGTGGAAAATTTTCATTCCCTTTGTAAAGAATGATGCAGAGGAGATGCCAGATGTTGACTTGCCTTTAGTCCATTTCCAAATCTGAGCACATCCAGCTTGTCCCTCCTGCACATTGGTCAGCTCAGTCAATAAAGGCAGATCAAGCCTCAAAAGGCTTCTCAAAGAGGGGAAAAAAGCAAACTGTTCTGTTCTAAAACAAGGATCGATAGAGTTTAGCTCAGTAATGACCTCCACTCCAGCATGGTGTGAGATGTTTTCTACTTATAAATGAAGGAGCTTTGCCTTAGATGGCTTTTCCACTGTGGTAGATGCTGAAGGCACAGGTTGTTTCTGTGGCCAAACGAAATTAATTTTGCGCACAAGGCATTGGCCCCCCAGGGAGGGATTATAACCCAGGGAATAAGAGAAATTCTGTAATGAGTATACATGTGAGAAAAAGCAGGCTGGTTGGTTTGGGAGCGCTGTCACCCCAACAGGAGCAGCCCAGCCCCTGTTCAGGGCGGGGACGGCACGTGCAGCCGCTGGAGATGGGAATGCAAACGACACAGACTCCTCTGAACACCAAACGTTTGTGTGCTCCGTGTTTTGTATATCTCGGAATGCAAATGCAGTTGAGAAAATTGCACTTCACATCTAGATGGAGATTGAAATCTGAAGTTCCCACAGACTTGGAGGTGTTCTCGTTCAGAGCATTCTACAGATATACTGAAATACACCATAACCTTATGCTGTAACAGGAGAAATTTCAATGGAAACCTTAGGAAACATGGCAAGAGAACATGAGTGTACATGGCCTTCTACATGTCCTCCCCTACCTCTTATGTTGAAATAAATGCCTATTCCTCTAGTTTTATGTAAATTCTACTTTTATTCCATCATAAAGATTTCATAGTGAATAACAAACACAACTGAAATATCCAAGTCAGTGTCAGCAGTGCAAATTACCTCCCTGACCAACACTTATTTCAGGAGCTATTTCTTCAGACCATCAGCAACAACCACAGCAGAGTTGTTTGTGTGTTGCATACACAGAGGCTGCACTGTTGTTTGAGGAAAGGAGCCCCATGCAAGTAAACCTACAGAGCAAAGTCAGGGCTCAAGCAGATCAGCATCACAACAAACCCAGAAAACATTTGTAGACAACAATAAATTCACACTGTGAATCAAAACGTGTTTGTGTCTGAAATTTCCCTCAGCAAGGCAAACACATGTCACTGCAATCCATACGCAGAAACACGTGGAGAGGTGATGCCAAATAAAACCATAACAAGTTTTTGCAATGCCAGTGAGTAAGACTTAGAGTTAGATAAGGCAGGAAAGCCTTGTTTGAACTTAAACCTAAGGAAGGGATGGGTTTGCTCTGAGTGTTTTCATTATTGTGTTCAGGTGCAGAGATGTGTGTTCTGTCCCTTTCCATGCTTTCAGGAGAACTCAGGTGACTTGCCCTGTTTCCCAGCAGCAGATACAGTGCCCATCAGTGATGCTGTTTAAAGGGGAGATTGAGAAGGAGCCAATCAATACCCAACATAGGAAATGGTGGGAATCACTCAAAAGCTGGAACACATGACCTGTTGTCCAGCTGGTATCGAGACAGTTCATGGTCTGACACATGACACACAGGTGCAGATGCAGAGACAAGTCACCTACAGTGACTTAAAGGTTGGACTTGATGATCTTGGAAGTCTTTTCCTACCTTAGTGATTCTATGATCCTATGAAATCATGGTATTGCTCTACCTTGGCCTGGCTGGCAGGGCCCGGCAGTCTGTGAAGTGCAGATAAATTCCTAAAAGCAAACTGCTGCTGGAGCAAGGATTTATGCAACAATTCATTGCAAAGATACGGCCTTCTCCTACAATCACCCAAAAAGTCAGTGACAAAAGTCAGCCCAAAGAAGACTCACTTTCTAATTCTATGCTTAAACTGCAGAAGAATCTTGAGTCTCACGCTGCAGCGTGGGTGGTTCAGATGCACAGATGTTTATGCATTTCCTTCTGCTTTTTTAACTGTGTGTGTCTGTCTTAGAAAGACTGTGATAGAAAAGTCACTGCTTCATCTGCCCATGTCTCACTGCTGAAGAAAAACAGTGGCAGTACATTAAAGACTGAGCTGAGTTGCACTGGGGACCCAGAAGCCCTTAAGCAATTAAGAAAACTGTTTGTGGTTTTGTGCCTTCAAGTGATATTAACACCCAAGCTTTTATACACTTCTCTAAAGGGAAATGGAACTACGAACTTCTGAACTTACTTCTCTATAAGGTTCAAGACATTTCTCTTTCAGGACCACCTGGAAAAAACTGTCTTTGAGTTACAGTTGTGCTTTACTCATGAAAATAGACATAAGCCTTTGTCCTGCATTTCTGTTTGGCAATGTTAGTCATCTAGGTGAAGACATTGTTATGCCAGCATGGATTAGTTACACAATCCTCTCTTGTGGAGGGTGTGGGGAACTCATTACATCCCTACAGGAGAGAGCAAGAAGATAGAGAGTAGGTTTTTCAATCCAGAAGACTCCGAAACAGTAATGAATACAGGCAACTATGGAGCCCACCAAGCAAGCAGGTGAAAATACATTAATGCAAACATTTACTGTAACAAGTCTCTTTTTTCCCCTCGAGACATTTCTGCTTATTCAAAATGTGCAGCAATAAATCAAATTAGATCAAATACAACTGTCTGAAAGGAAGCCACACAATAATGGATTTAGAATTTTCCCACCTTTCTCCCATAAAAAGCCAGTACAGTATTACAGAAAGTTAATATGTGCATCTCGCTCATTATATCTGACTTGAAACTGTATAAAATGACATCTGATAGCAGCTTGTATGGACAAGCTCTTATTAAACATAATTACTCAACAAGGTCTATCCTAAATCAGTTAATGACTGGCAACACACAGAAATTTACTGGAATTCCCTGACTTTGCATAATATGGGAATAGTTTTTAATATTAAAATGTTCATATCATTCCTACCATGCTTTGATTTACTAGTGAATGTAAAATCTGATTACATTAATTGAGCATGTTGTCAGATTGTCACTTTTCCCCTCTTTAATTGCCTCCATCTCTTTCATTATCCCTTACAAGCCACATTTTCAGCCCAACAGCCCACTTTGCATGCCTGCTTTTCCCATAAGTAGTGGTACAAAACTGGTTACTCTCTGAGTTTCCATAAACTGCATGATCCCGTTGGGCTGGCCAGGATGCCAAGTGGAGCCCTGTGTTCCCTGGGAACATAGACAACTGTATTTCCTGATGCATGTTGATGCAAAAATTAGAAAATTACTAGAAAACATAAAGGGCACCATTTCTGAGCCTGTGCATCATGATCTGTGCTGTTACAGGCACTGTAGATACCTCCTGTACTGACTAATCAGAGACATTAGTAATTCCTCACATGTGCATTTCTCCTACAGTGCCTCAGCTGTTCTAATTCAAAACAGTCTAAAGTCTGTCTCAAAACTCTGTGACAATTCAACAGGTGGTATCAACAGATACTTAGAACTCCTCTTTCCAAACTAAGCTGCTGAGCTGCCTTTCCCTACTCTGAGGAACACTGTGTGTGTTTTACTGTGAGCTGGCTCCTGCAATGTGGGAATCAGTGCAAAGCTGAGCAGCAAAACACGAAGACCCAACAAAGCATTTCACCTCATGGTCTCCTCCTTCTTTCCTTTAAACACCCTTTACTGAATTCCCAAACCCCACAGAAAGAATTCTCCCAGTAATTGAATTTCACTTTAACTTACCCAACACCATCTTAAGTTTCCTGAGACCTCCTTGATTTCCACAAAACACTGTAATCTACCTGGGAGTTAATGAAGGGGTTAATTAGTTAGGTAGTCCCCTTACACCCCCGCTGTATTCATTTGTTTTAGGTGAAGTTACACCTAGTTTTAAACTGCCACTGTAGGAGAGTCCCAACTTGTTTTGCTATCAGTTGGCTTTGATAATTTGCCAAGGAGTTAATCCTGCCTGACACGCAGCTCACAAGATACACCTCACCTGTGCTCTATCAAAGCAGCTCCCCTCTTCTTTAAGAGCAGTGAGTGTAACCCTGCCCAGGGTTGTTGCAGCCGCCTGGAAAACACATTTTGTAAATGATTCTGCATGTGCTTCCCCCCCACCCCCCCTTCAGGAGTTTTGTCTCTCACATTACAGCTCTTGCTGTGTTTATGGAGTCACCTTCTGTCCTAGAAATTTGCCATGTTGCGATGCAGGCTCTCGGCAGCTGTGGGACTTGGAAGGGAATAGTTCATTGCTAACACAAACACATTTGCTGACAGTGTAATTGCTCCCTTCCCCAGATTTTTTTCCTTGTTTTCTTAAATGCAGGACACCTACAGTCACAATAGCAATATATCACTTGCCTGTAGCACAGTTTTCTTTCCCCTGTAAAGTGTTAATGAAGTTCCTGTCCTTGTTCCTCGGTAATTGTAAAAGCATGTTGGATAATATACTAGCCACACTTTATTAAAACACTGGCCACACTTTATTAAAACTAACAATCTGATCCTGCACTCCCTGCTAAGGAGACCTAACTCCAGTTTCATTTGGAGTTCATTTCAGAGTGCTCAGATCACACACTTGGTTTAAATTCTTCCAGGGCCTGCTCTGAAGACAATGTGCCCAGTTGAAGCATATTCAGATGGTTCATATTTGGCTGTGGCCACATCTGCATGACTTTCTAACTGGAGGCCTGATCCTGGAAGGTGCTAAGTGTGTGGAGGGCTCTCTGCTGGTGTCTAAGGGGACACCAAAGCAGCTCTGTGCCACTTGGGATGGGTGGCTCCAGGCTGGGTCAGGGACAGTGTGACAGCATGGTGGTGATTTGAAGGGGACAATGGAGGAGGTGGTGGCAGCTATTATTTTACAATTCTTTTTATTGAAAAATTCTTCCAAGGGACAAGGAGGGAGATGCATTTCAAATGTCTGCCTTTTTCTATTTATTTTTTTTAAATTCTCTTTTCATGATCTTAACCTGTGTACACAGGCAGAGGGGGGATGAGGTGGCGAAATCCAAGGGCTACTTGAGGTTGGTTTTGCTGCCATTGCCCTGCCATGGTAGGAGAGTACCCAAGCACTGGGAGCAGATGTTCACTGCTCATCCAGCACTCTTTACCCAGAGGCCTTGAATGAAGTCAGTTCAAAGACCACATTTCCTGCAGAGAAACTGAGGCATGTGGTGCCCTCTTTGGTGTTACAGACCTGGGGGTGGAAGTTCCCTGAGCAACTGTCCTTGAGACTTTTAGTGTGAGAGTTTCTGCCCAGAATTACTACAAATCAGTGTTCCCAGGATTGCTGTTAGCTGTATCATTTCAACTCAGTGAAAAGTTTGACTTCTTCATTCTCTCTTATGTCTTTCTACCCATAAGCTCATCGCAAACTGGGTGTGGTAGCACATATGTGTCTGTGTAGAGACAATATCTTGCTATTTACAATAAGAGAAACACATTGCGGTGTTATTTCTGAGGTTAGATACCTCCATAGGTAACAAAATCATCAAACTCTTGTGTGTTATGGCACAAAAAAAAGGAGCCTCTTGTTTGAAATCTCAGAAGAAAAAGCATTAGTGCACGTTGAAGATGTAAAATACAGAATGAAATGGCATGAACTTGGACAGGAGAAGAAAAATTGAGGCATCACCTCTACAAATAATACACGTTTTCTTATGTCTTCTCTGATGACAACACTCTTTGATTTTCTGAAGGAAACATCATTGAAAAATGTGTGTCTCTGCGTGTGACTAAACCATTATAAGAGTGGCCACAGTGTACAGAATCACTCAGAAATGTCATGGCAGGAGAGCACCCAAATACTTCTTTGGCAGAAAGTGATTAGCTCAGCTGGATTTCCTGGTTACATACAAGGTTAGATAAATACTTGAATAAACTTCTTTCAGCAAGGACAGGATTAAGGAGAATGTCTTATTCTTGTGCTGACAAAGTTTTGCTGCTTGCAGACTGATTGTATCTTTAATTTGACAATTATTTTCCATTTCTGGTGATTCACAAGGGGAAAGATTCTGTCAGTTTGTACTGCTTGAGTCACCAGGAAGAGCAATTCCAGCTGCCCCTGGAGACCAAAGGGAGGGGGTGGGTTGGGAGTGAAAAGGTTCAGGTGACCCCTGGTGCTGTTTTGAAGGGATGCCCATTTGGAGAGCTGTGAGGATTGCTAGACCTCTCCTGGCATTACACTGCTTCCTCTTTTTCACATCCCTGTTGCAGGGATGACCTGCTGTGGAGTAAGGAGCCAAACTTCCCACTAATGGTGCTCCACATTGTCCAGGCCATGAGCAAGCTCAGAATTAAAGCAACTTTCTTCTTTTAGCTCCCCCTCAAGTAGCATTGTGGCCCACAGGCAATGCAGCAGTCTCCTGCCTTCAGCTGACAGTGGACTTGGGCTGCATCACGTGTTAGTTTGTTAGTTACAAAATATAATTAGCAACTAATTTTAAATTAGAATCCCTGCCATGGCTAAGAAAAGGAGAAAGCTGTCTTGCTCTCACTTAGTGGAATAAGAGTCACCCAACACTTTTATTTTCTTCCACACCCACTGTAAATACGAATGAAAGTACTTGTGTAAAGACTTGTGCAGTGATTGTTTGGAGTCAGAGATAACTCGAGCTTGTGAAGGAGGAAATGTCACAGTCAGGTAGGAATTAATTCTGGGTCTGTTTTGTGCTTAATAGGGAGAGTCTGTTACAATCATAGCAGGGATGTAGTTCAACTATATGACCAGGTGTGAGGAAGGTCTGATGTAATGCACCTTTTTGTTCATCTGAGAAAGTCTCTGTGGTTAATGAGTGTTTTCAAATGAACCCCATCATAAAAGAATCATAAAATCATAGAATCACTAAGATTGGAAAAGACCTCCAAGATCATTGAGTCCAACCTTTGACCAAACAATGTCATGCCAACTAAACCAGAGCACCATGTCAAGCTGTTTCTTGGACACCTTCAGGAATGGTAACTCCACCACCTCCCTGGGCAGCCCTTTCCAACGCCTGACCACCCCTTCAGTGAAGAAATTCTTCCTGATGTCCAACTTGAAGTCCCCAAGAACTCAGTTCTATTTATCATTGCTGTCTAATCCCACCAGTCCCACTATTGATGTCGTGTAACATGAATGGTCTGGGACATGAGGCAGGTCCATGGTTCTATTTCTTTACCTTAATTAAAAGGTTTGGAACTGTGGTCTGACCTGCAAAGGAAAGGTGAGGCTGCAGGTCAGTTTAGATTTGTTGACAGAAAATTCTAGACTAGCATATTTCCCTGGTTTGTAGGATCTACAGTTAGGAAGCAGTGTAGCTTCAGCACTTAAGGAGTTATTCAGTATCCAAGGCAAAGGGCACAGAATGAAGCCTTAGAATCCAAGTGTGAAATAAAGCAAAACCATTGCCATAAAAATAGAAGGCCCAATAGTCCTCCATGTTGCATCTTTGGAAAAGATGAATTTGTTTGGCTGCTGTTGTGAAAGCTCCGACGCAGCACAAGGCTCCAGTGCCAACTCCACAGAGCCACAGAAGGGCTGGGTGGCGAAAAACTTTGAAGAGCACAACATCAAACCAGCCTCAGCTTGAATCTGAGAAACATCCCCAACCAAACCCAAACAATGCTGCTGAGTGAGTGATTCAGGGGATTGGTACGACCCTCCACATTTTATGTGGAGCAGTGGGAAGGCTGATAATTCCCAGTGGAATACCTCTGTCCAGGTCAGAGCAGAGTAACAAAAAAATAAACAAAGAAGACACATTTGTCCCTGGATAGGCAGAATTACAATTGCATTCTTTGAAGCAGGTAGGCATTGCTGTCCCTGTTTCCTGAATGAAAGTCTTCACCAGGATATTTAAGTTTCAGGCATGCAAAGATTCTGCCCTGAATCACTCACAGCCTGACAATGTGGGAGGACCTCATGGAAGGCACAAAGCCTCTTCCTTATATAACAAGATTCAGAAAGGCATTAAACCTGGCAGTTTGCTACTTTGCTTCACCATCTCTCTATTCTCTCAAAAGTTTTAACCCTTTGCAAACCTTTCTTTCAACACAGAAAGCCTTTACAACAACTAAAAATGGGATCCAGACCTGCTGAGCTCTAGGCCTATGCAGGTAAAGGCAAAAGAATATTTACTTACATCTGGCACTACTGATATGGAACAACTTTTTCTCCAAGTGCCTTGGGATGTTTGATTAAATGAGAAGTGTTGCAACAAAGCAAACCCAGCATTCATAACAGAGCTAATAATAGCAATACCTGGAGCCACTGCTCCCATAAATAGAGACCAGCATGAGATAACTCCATGCATTTACATAGATCACCAGAATATATTTTTGCCTTAAGCAAAAATGATAAAATGGATATTTTATCATGATCAGTGCTTGCAAGCATAGGCCATGTGTAAGGGCCTTGAGGAAGATGTGTGGCTTTGCCCAGCTGTCAGGTACAACACATTGGATTACCAGGTCACATGGAGGAAGGCAGAGATAACACTTATCTTGTCCCTATTGTCTCAACTGGAAAAGATCAAATCTAGTCCTTCTGATTATTATCATATTGAGAAGCTACCAAAGGTAATGAAACTGCTCACTTGGGAAGTAACCTTGTACATTTAGCCCTTTTTTTTAAATATTAATCCTAGATCAAAGGGCTAATTATGAGATTCAGACACTATTACACCCTGGCTATTCCTACTTTTCCCTCCAAGCTCTTCTTCTCTCAAGCTCTCTAGTCTGTCAGTTCCTTACTGAAGGGAGAGGATTATGGTGACACCTTTACTGCTGTCACTTGCAATGATGTAGGGTGTGTGAACACCATGTATGGTGCTTTGTGGCTCATTCAGAAACCAAAATTACAAGCTGCTGAATGAGGATAGAGCAGCAACCAGGATTTGACCTAAAGGATGGACCTAGAAAGACCGAAGATGAGTGACATGCAGGTGGTTATGGATGTGTCTTTGCATCCCAAATTTTACTGACCATAGAAAAGGAAAAGGGCTCGGCAACAAATAGTATGAAAGAGACTCAGAAGATTTTGGGCATTGATAGATCAGTTTGTTCTCTCAGAGTCCCTAATTCCCAGGTAAGCCATCCTGCCTTCACACTACAAAATTTCCTTTGGGCTACCAACATGCCACATGAGGAGACGTTCTCCGTATTGAAATGCCACCAGGGTTTTCCCACATGTAGTGATGGTGCACTTGCCAAGTGAGAGAAAGGGCTATTTTGGCCTTAAAACTTCCCTGAATTCTGCAGTACTTGACAACACTGATTCCATCAGGTCTTGAACTCTTCTTATTTTAAGGATGATTTCAGCAGTGCAATGGACAAAGAAAGAAATAAGATTTATTTGACCTGAAGCTCAAGTTGTTTTGTATTGCCAAGTCCCCATTCATGTAAATGCCAGGAGTTTTCTGACTTTTCCACTACTTCAGTTTTCCTCCTTATATGCAATTTTTCCTTTCCTCACTTCCACCTCTTCAACTTCCCACCCCTCTTGCCCCCTTTCTTCTTCCTTTTCATATTTCTGTTTGCACTTTTCTTTCAGTTGCTTACTTCTCCCTATTGCAGTTCTGCCCTCCCACTTCACAACAACCCAAACTCTCAAAGAATTGCTTAATCCTCTCCTAATCTGAGGCATACAATAATTACCTGAAAATAATGTTTTTGCTGCTCTGTGTTGGCACAGTAACAGGGAAACCTCCAACTCTGCCCTGCTGGGGGAGCAGCCAGTACGGTACAGTCACTTTGGAGAAGTGCCAGATTTATGGATTAGCTGCTACAAAACACAGGGTGGATGAAAAACTCTGCTGGGAAGTGGGGAAACAAGAAGAAATCTGCCTTCTCAGCTGAGTCCAAGGTTCCTCTTTGCTTTTTGAGATCTCCCAGACTGTCAGGCCAGAAATACTCAATATAATCTTTTGTCCATCCACTGCCTCCCCACTCCAGGCAGGTGGATAAGTCAAGCAAGGCCATTACTTTCCTCAGAGCACAGCTAAGAGTGGTTGCTTTGCTTATTTCTCATACTTCATTACTTAAAAGTTGTGTGGTGGGGGAGCTCAGAGATGGCTCAAGGGCTCTCAGCAGGGAGAGAGTGTGTGGGGTGACCACTGCCCCCAGGCAGGCATAGGGATTACAGTTCTGTATTCCTGCAGAAACTGCTTGAGATGAAACCACACCACGTGAAAGGCTTAATGACCCACTTCTTGGCCTTTAGGCTAAAATCAAGGGTGGAAATGGTCCATTCATGGGTTCAAAACCACTTTCTCAGGAAGGGATGGGGAACTTTCACAGGAATCAAAGCATTGCCTTAAACAGTGTATTGTCTTAAAATCAGAAATACAATATTTATGTTTGTATTCCTTCATTGGAGTTTTCTCCTTACTGCTACATACTGACTCATTAACAAATTAACATGTTTTGATTCCACTGTGAAAGTCTTGAGGTAATTGTTACAGCTATGGTCCTGGGGCTGAAGAACTGTGCTTCTAAAATGCTTTTATAGACTACAAATTGGATGCTTTTCATACAGGTTATCTAATTTTAATTACAATTTCCCCTCTGGCAATTCTTTCTTTGCTTTGAAGTTGTTAGAGTTTTGTCATCCTTGGGGAGTGAGCAGTTTCAGATTATCATCATGTCAGATTTTATGTCCATAGAAACACTTTTTCAACAGTTCTTTTACATGAGGCAAGCTTTCATCTGTGGGAGTTTTATTGGTCTGAAAGGTATGACAAGCAGCTTAAGTGTAAGTGATGTCCTACTTGTAATGTGAAAAAATAAAAAAATCACTCTAAACATATACATTAGCCACTCAAATCAACAGCAATTACTGTCCCTACAGGGACAACTGCAGGATGTAAAAATAAGACATTACTTTCAATTCACTATTTTTTCTCAAATAAGCATTTGCTGGTTTCAACAAATCTTTTATCTGCCTGAGTCATGAATGGCTGGAACAAGGGAAGAGGGCAGCGAAGGAGTAGTAAAATGAGAAGATCGTCTCTCAGAAAGATGACCCAGTCAAAGTATAACATCTGCCCACCAATTTATGCACTGACTGAATTTGTGCTTTCAAAGCCCTGACAAGACAGCCCAGCGCATCAGCATTAGTTTGACCATTAGGCTGCTGCTGGATGCATTTCACATGACTAATTGCATAATACTTAGCATTCTGCTTTCATCAGGAGCAGATATGGTCCCTCCCTCTGCTGCATTAGATGCTTGCCGCCCATATATAACATGTAATCTCTTGCACTTTATTGCCAAGATGTTTATTGATGTTTGTCAAAGCCAAGGAAAAGAAGGATTTAGCACATAAGCATCTCCTAATGAAGGGCTGATTTGTTTGTGTTTTAAGCCTCAGGCACTACGTCCAAGGGACAAGATGTTAAATTCTAAACGTATCAACGATGTCTGTGTCGGTGATTTTTCTTGTCAGAAATGTTCTTGACGAGGCCGTTTGGGTTTGCAGAACCAATGGCAGTGCTGACATTACAAGGTACAGCCCCACAAGCCTGATGGGCTGCCAACACGTTTCTCCTGTAATGCTCTCACAGCTGAAGCTGCAATAAAACAACCAGCAAATCAAGGATGCTTAAACCAATCTGAGTATTTAGACCTTTAGCCTACATAGTTTTAAGGCACTAAGAGATACAAGAGCAAACAGCTAATAAGAACAAACCAACACAAAGCTCAAGAGGTTTGCTGGCAAACCTGAAAACAGTGTGCATGGGGTAGTGGACAACGTGTGCAGGGTTCTTCTCTCATCTCTGACATTCCTGAGCTCACAAACAAGAATCAGCCCAAGCAGAATCCAGGAGTGACTATGAGAAAAAAGTACTGTAGGATCATTGCTCTCATGTAAATGTCATTCTTGCTGGAATAATTGTCTCTATGGGGATTTCTAATGATATAAGGTTATATGAAAATTTCAGATTTTAATTCCCTTTCTTTCCTCCCAAGACCCTTTCTTCATACAAGAGATCTTGGATCCTGTTCACAGGAATTAAACCAGGTACTTTCAATTGAAGAAGATCAGAGGAATTAGCCTGAGTTGATTGAAATCCCTTTCAAAATTGCATAGTCCTTTAAGATCACTTGAGTTTAGGCTCCTGCTTCAATCACCAAGGTGTTCCAGGCAGAAAAATTCTGCTTTTTGCCTGCATGAACAAGATCTGTTTTCCCAAATGCTGTTCCATCACACCCATTGTTCTCAGCTCTGTCCATGATGGCCAACAGGGAAACAATATAGGAGTCACTGAAAAGGTTTTAGAGACCAGATGTGGCTGCAGAAGTAGCTCTTTGTCCTTGCAAAAGTGTGAGGAGTGTCACAGGCCAGGCACCACCAGTTAAAGAATTTTTTGATTATTAAAAGGGAGTGGGAGAAAGGAGTCTGGGCTGGCCACAGTGACTCCAAGCAAACAGACAAAGCTTTGAATATTGGTCAGAGGATTCCTGATCAAGCAACAGCAGGAAACAACCAGTCCTGAGAGGAAACCAAATGCCCAGCTGGCTGCTGGCTTTGCTTCCTCTGAGAGGCACCTGTGGGCAGGGAACTCCCTGTACCATTTACGCTTCAGTTTTTATCACCCCAGCTCTTAGGCAGTGTCAGCAACATGAATTTTGATTTTGATCAGGTCAGCAGATTAGATGGCCGAAGGGATTTCAGATCAACAAGATCTCCTACAAACAAGAACAAATGCTTAAATAAAAAAAAAATAGAGGTGGTCTTTTCTGGTCCTTCTCGTTATGGCAGTTTTAGGTGACTGCTGTTATTAAAAGACCTATTCTAGATTTATTCTTGAACCTCCATTTACAATTGGCTCCTGATTTTTAATGGTAAAGGAGGTCATGCAGAAGACATAATCTTCACGATCACCAGTGATTCAAGGGATTCCCTGATTTTCAGAAGGTCAAATCGGAAGAATAGGTCTTGGAGCTGCAAGTGGAATTACTAGAAAAACAGGTTCAGTTACTTTGGGCTAAATCAGTGTAAAAGAGTGGCAAGTCTGTAAGAATTTGAACCTGCCTCAGTTTCTTCAAGTGAATGTTATTTGCCTTTCACCAACTGGTTGAAATGTGGTAAGAGCTGGTTTCCTCTAAAAAGTGTCTGGGAGAAGGTGTGCCCTTCCAAGGGAGATTAGTGCTTCCAAACATCAAAGTAGAGCTCACAGGTAACTATGCAGGGATAGCATACTTTTCATGACAAGGATTTAAATGACATCAGTTCTTTGCAGCTTTGACCACACCGTCCTCCTTGCAACCCTTTCCTCTGAGCAGGCTATTCCAACCAAGTAGAAATCCATCTAATTTTGAAATGCAGGCAGCTCAAAAACCTATTGCTTTTCTGTGTCCCTACCAGGGCAGACCTACAGCCCTGTGGAGACATTCCTGGCCCTGTGCCTTCCAAAAGAAGGGCTGGGACACCCCCTCCAGCCCTCCATTTTCAGCCTGATGGAGCAGTTCCCAGCACCTTGCTCCTCCATGAAGTAGGAGACGATCCATGAAGATCCTTCAGCATCTGCTTCCTCACAGAGATCCCTGACATACACACTGGTACTAACACTCCTCACTATGAACCCCAAATTAACTGTACCCATGCCATGACCCACAGCTGTGTCAAAATCACACAGCAGGAAAAAAAGACACTAAACATCCTTTATCATCACATTGAGACTCTTCCTCTGCATTTCTGTCCCTTGCACACTCACTGAAGTAGAGAGGGGGAAAAAATCCTGTAAAGTCAATCTTCCCTGCATTTGTTCATTAAAACATGGTCAGCCTACATGAGAGTTTTATTTGGAACAAAAGCCCTGTTAGAGAATGAGTCACAGCCTGGGAGGCAGGAGAGGGCATTGTTTTATGGAGACAAGAAAGGCTTTGGGAAGCACATGATTCTAATTTACCTTCTTGACTTTATTCAGCCACTTTCAAATGGATTTCTCTTCATGTGGACTGTAGTGTTTATAGCTATAAGGAGGAGGAAGGCTCACTTTTAACCCTTGGAAAAGAACAAGACTGAGAAATAAATCCCAAAGAATTCTGCTTGCTTGATAAGCAAAGATTTCAGCTCAGGTGACCATCTCCAGGAAACAAACTAACATCAAAAATCCTCTGTGAAACCATAAATGGGGTGTTCTTGCACTTAGAATATAATGAAAATATCTCTGTTCTCAAATTAAATTCTCACTTATGTATTTCATTCAACTCTACTGTTAAAATTCCTTAATTTAAAACATTTATGTATGAAAATATTTATTTCCATTTTATAGGTTTATGTTCTGTTCACAAAATTTTGTGGGATAGAGTTTGAACTTTTTCAGGTTTTTTGGAGTGGGGTTTTTCTTAATCTACCTCAGGAAGGTTTCAGGGTAGGGAGATCAGGTTTTGACCAGTCCTAGTTGAAATAGCCCTTTGGATTGATCTTCAGGATTGAATTTATATCTTAAAATTCAGCTCTGGAAGGAGCAGTGGGAAAGAAAAAAATCACCTATTTACTCATTGCTTTATTAAAATCGTGATATAAAACATTTCTGTATTTACATGTATATATTATATATATTTATGTCATGCACATTTTCCTAAGTTTCTTTTATTAGATTTTTTTGATCCTGTCTAGCTTGAAAGAAAATGGTGAAAGTCACTGAATGGTGACCTCTCATAACCTCACTTCTTAAAAGAGGAAAGCTGAGCAAGCAGGAGGAAAACTGTTTTCCTCTGTGTTTTCAAAGCTTTTCTTTGGCAACCTCCTGTAAAACTCAGACACCTGAGGAAATGTTTGAATAAAGAGATCTTTGCTGAAATGCAACAGTTAAAATTTGTTCTTTGCCTACCAAAACATTTTATGCAGGCATGTAAGAACCTTCCCAGAGATAAATCCCACACCTATCATTTTCATAAGTTTAAAAAAATAAATTAATTAGGTAAATCTTTCTACTTTAAAAATTCATAGAAGGAAGAAAAGGCAAAAAACAATTTGTAAGGCTTGTGCCTCTTAACACACATGTAAATAAATTTCTCTGGCCCCACAAAAATACATCCTTCATGCAAACACATATTTGGATGGGTTTTGTCCTTCATCCATTTCCAATCTCAAAAGCCACCACTCCTCCCAATAGCGATCAAAGGCATGAACGCAGCAACTCTAACAATTGCTGCCATGGAGAAACAATTTAATGAAAACATGTGAATGTATTTTTAGAGTCTTATAATACAACTTCTCAACTGGAAATGAGGGGAAAAAAGCATCTCATGACCATGGGTTCGATCAAGCCCACCAAAAACTGCTCTGCAGAACATAATTTGAGAACCATTGTGTCATACTTTAATCCACTGGAAACCAGCTAACCAAATGTAACAAATTACGGCAAGTCAATTTAGAAAGGCAAAAATATCACTACTTGTTAGTGTACTACTGATAGACTACTCAGTGATGAGCTAAATAAGCACATACACAATCACTTTAGTTTCCAGTAATGTCATTCAAATTAGATGGTTCAGGGGATGTTCTAAACTAGTGCTGAAGTATTGGCTTGTGCTGCTTCTTTTGAACTGACTGAAGAAATAGATAAATGTAGTTCACATTATTTTTTTCTAAAAATTTAGGGAAAAGACTGGGCAACCCCCTTTTTTTTTGTCATTTGGAAATAAAGTGCAATTATACATTTTAATGAGTTTTTGCCATTATACCTGTGACCCACCTCAGTTATGTTTGAACTCTTCTTAATCAAATCTGACAGAAGGTCAGATAAATAGTAATTTAAATTCCTTCTGTTTTTGCGAAAACAATTGGGTAGGTACAGGAGAGAGGCCCCTGCAAACACCAGAATCCAACAGCAAAAGCTTCGTTTGGAGCTTCCCCTCTTCAGACACAAAATTAAATAAATCATTAAATAGGAACTTGGAAAAAAAAATCTTTGTTAGTTCTGGTGCTCATGCAACATCCTATATTTTTCTTCTATTTTCTATTTTCTGCCTTGACTACAGAACTGATTCCCCAGTCCCAGCACAGAGACCTCCCCTGCAGCTCTGAGGCCAGGAACAGTTGAGCTCCTGGGCATTATAAGGGTCTCAAAAATGAGACTTCAAGTAGTAGAAAAAGCAGAAACAAAACTATGAACTTGACACAAGAGTCAGCACTGTCAACATTAACTACATCAGGTTTGCTCCTGCTATGAGCTACCAACAAGCCAAATGCCGAGGTTGCTCTCGGAATCAGCTCACCGGGCTCTCACAATTGTAAACTCAGCACTTGGGTTTGGTCTGGGAATTACTTGCAACCTAATTGCCAATCCTGAACACCCAAGACTTTCATAGGCACATTCCTCCCCAAACAAAGCATGGCTGGAATTTTCACACTACATCACTTAGGCTGTTTAAGAATCACAAAGCCTTTAGTTTAAAAAGGTAGAATATATGTATGTATACCACTGCTTTTTGAGCAATATTTAACGTGCAGTGGCTTGCCCTTTCTGTACTGTATAGGCTTGGTGACCTCCGATCTGCACATGCCAAGGAAGGCCCTTCTGACATCAAAACATTACTCAAGAAAATTCCTTTCAACAGCAGGTACTTTACTGACCTAGATTAAGTTGCTGGAGACGTCAAAGCCCTGAAAAAAAAAGAAGCTAAAATTGGCCTAAATGACTTCAGGCATAAAATCTGACCAAAGGAATTATGTCAGATGCTATAAACAGAGAGGAAAGCATGTAGGAAATATGAGGGATCAAAGGGAAAATCAAGTTAGTGTGATTTTTTGTTTTCTCCCAACTAAAATAGATGCTTCTACTTGTTCTGATGTGGAAGGAAGCAACGGCTGTTGGCTGCCTTAAAGCTGACTGCAGAATGCTTTTAAGAATATTTTAAAAAGGAAAACCAAAAATGTGTTGACTGGAACACTCCGTGTGATTCTGGGCTTAATTTAAACTCCCGAGTCTCTCAGGAATAGGAGTTACAAATTTACTCGGGGAGTTTTGGAAGCAAAGCTTTGCCCAGCAGAGTCTCTGTGGAAAAGGACATGAGCAAGTCCCAGTGAGGTGCCAGGGCAAGGCCTGACCTGCCATATGCTGTCACAGGGGGGTCAGGGCTACACTTCCAAAATTCCCTCTGGTGCACCTCTTGAGGGCAGAAGGATCAGTAAAGGGCAAATACCTGTCAAAAGAGAAATTGGTCCAATGTTTTGTGCTTCCAGTTTTGAATTAAATCATATGTTCACAACCATACATTTTTTAAGGAAAACCTTCCCTTCTGAAAGCCATGCTGGGTTTTGACCTCAAAAACCTATATCTATTCAAGCACCAAAAGAAGTGGCCTGACTTTTATAGGCATTGAACACCTGAAGCACATTAAGCCTCTTCAAAGCAAACTGGCCACACTCTCTCCTGGCTCACAACAGCCTGTACTTCAGTGGGCAGGTGTCGAATCCAATCCCTTCACTGATACAGGGAGGGACTTTGCTGTCTTGCAGATTCACATCGAGACACTTGAGAAAGGTCATGTTGGCTCCATTCTCCTGTGGTTGGAGGGCTGAGGAACATGGACACATCTGGGGCCCCAACTCCAGGCAGCTTCATTTTGAGACAGCCAGGACAAACGTGTGCAAAGCATCTGCACTGGCACCTCTTCTAGGAATCTGGAGTCAAACCAAACACTGAAACAAGTCCAACTAATAAATGATATCACTCTTACAAAGTGTAAAATTACGTGACCTTCTGAAACATATTGTAAAGTTCATTTTTTGGGTGTATTTTGCCAGCATGATCCACTCCAGTGCCAGTGCCTGCAGTTTCCCCAAATGGGCATTTTAACACAGCTTTGCAAAAAGAGTTTTTTAATTGGCTATTCATGATGAAAATGTTACACTGAGCTAAGAGTGTCCCACAAGATGGATACTTACAAACCCAGTTATTTTTGTAATGGACATAAATAATCCACTCGACAGTACCCTGGAAAACACTCCCAGCTTGGTTTGCTGGCTCTCCAAGTTTTGCCACCACAGGATACAGAGACTCAAGAGGAAAACAATGAAACTGTGTATGTCTTAGAATCAAAGGAACAACACTAGTTCTAAAACACAAGACTCTAGAAATTTGTAGAGAGAAAAATCTAATAGAATACAAATGATTATGTGAAACCAAGGCTCCTTGAATTAGTCCAAATTAAACCTGGAGGTTTGAAGACCCCTTTGTCAGTGGAGACCCCTTAGTACATGAGATTTAATTGTAAAGTTTCTAGGTGGAAATGAGCAGCTATTAGAGCTCTGGTTGGTACCAAGCCTGTAAACATTGCCAGGAGAGGGGAGCGACCCATGAACCAGCACAGTGTTGGTTGGCTGCAGAGGCAACGGCAGGAGCAGAAAGCAAAGCTGTGGCTCCTTCCAGCTCTCTCAGCACTTAAATCTCAGCTTACTCCCCCTTTAGAAAGTTTACAAGGCACATAGAATGGAAGCATCTCTATATTGCATTCTGACTAATATGTGTAGATCTTTATATTTCCCCCAAAACCTCAAATGTGAAGGCAACAGCAACACACCCTTTCTTGGGGATGAGCCATCTATGGATGGTGAATATAAAGTGATCTGCACAGGTACAGTGACACCAAGGCAGAGCTAATTGGATCCATCCCTTGGATGACTGAAATAACCATTACAACAGTGAGGCACAAACCTCAGCCTGAGGAGCAATAGGATTTCTGCTTTTGAGTTTCCAGTTGCTGAGCTCATTTCTAACTCTTGCAGAGTCACAGTGCTGTTCCCATTAAAAAGAAAACAAATGGATTCACTTAAATTGAAATATAAAATCTTTCCCTTGACATTGCTGCTTGTGCTGCCCTCTTTGACTGAGTTATATCCCAGTCTCCTGACAATCCTTAAGGAAGTGCTTTAAGTCTGAGTCTGCGTAACACCCACTGTGAGGAAGGGGTCACCCAAACTCCTATCTCCTACTGCTCAATTTAGTTAAGAAGAAAAAGACTGTGCTCATGTTCCAACACATGTTTCTGCTTTTAGACCTCTGGGAACTTTCTGTGTCATTTTTTTTAATCTGTTCTCAGAGCAAATGTCAGTGCAGTTGAAGTCCAGCGAGGTCATTATTACCAAAAAGAAATCCCAGACCTGTACGTGGGGTGCTGGGAGTGGGTGGCTGTGAAGGGCAGCCCCAGAGCCACCATTCTGGCTCCAGCAGAGCCAGGGCTGATTCCAGATGAAGAGCTGCTGGCTTTGTTCCCACCTCTACCAACATAAGGTTTGAAGAAAGGTAGTAACTACCCAACAATGATGGGAGGACTGTGCAAAGTAGTTGCCTCTGTGAGGACACAGAGGGATGACCACACGGAGAACCTGCAGCTTTGGCATGTGCCAGCAAACCAGCAGCAAAATCTCCATCCCAGCCTTCAGTGCAGATATTCCCCATCCTGCAGCACTGCTTGAAGTGCTCCCATCGCACCTTCATTTGCCACATCAGCACACTCAGCATCCAGACCAGAGAGAGTACAAGGTTTTCTCCTACATAGTTTCCATACTTAAATACAGGAATGTGCATGAAATAGCAATTTATTCAGTTCTACCCTTACAGAATCAGAACAGAAGAAATTGCTGCCTGTTGAAGCTCCGGACTCAAATGTCTCAATTTCCTCTACTTTTCTGTCTTTATTCACCTGCTGCGTGGGACCTGCCTCTGGAGCAGAAACAGTCTTCTGGTTGTACATGTTGTCCAGCCCCCTCAAAGTAGAGTTTTTAAGCATCACCATAAATAAATTATCCAGATTAATTAATTTGAAATCTAGAGCTTTTCATGAGGCCCAGCATCCCTGAGCTGGGCTGACTTTCTATTGCTGTTGAGTGATACACATGGGCAAGTTGCTTCAGAAGCTGTTACAGTCTTGCTGGCACTGAATCAACCCTGGAATAATTATGGGCTGCCTAAAGACTCTATACTGAGTTTAGATCTACTTCTGCCCTAAGCATGGACACAACACTTTTTAAAATGGACATGCAAACATCAGCAGCTGCTTCATCTGAAGCAATAGCCAGTCCTTTTTTGTGCCACTGAAATGGCATAAACCCAATATAAACAGGAACAGCAAAATAATTTCTAGTATTCTGCATTTTACAACTTCCATTAAAATTAAGGAAAATGAGATCTAAGAGTTCCAGAAGCAAATCAGCACTAGAGTGCTTAGAAATGACACCTTAAAAAATTAAAATACTCAAAGCACATGAGAAAATAATTTTTTCAAAGGAGATTTAATGAACTCTGACAGTTATTTGTATAATGTTTGTTATGTGGCATCACTAAGATTTCTCTACTGGTGAAGGTTAGATGAAAGTGTTTTGACAGCTCTCACTAGAGGGATGATATTTAATATAGAACAGTTTACAAAACAGTATCAGGACCTGGGAATACCTTTTTGGTTAGTCATGGTGACCTCCAGCCCTGTGAAAGAAAAAAAAATCCTAAATTCTGTAATTTCTTGTTTTAGCAATTCATCTCACAAAGGAAAATGATGAGATTTTTAAATCCCTCTGTAAGGCATAATGGTGTCCAGAAACCAACTTCCATGGCTTACATGAACTGACGTCTTGAAAATGAAAAAGTCCAGGATGGAATCTGAGCAGGTTGGATTTTCAGAGCAGAATAATTAACCAAATGGAAAAAAATCTCTTAAGTTTTGGTAGGTCCAAACCTGAAGTTGTAGCCCACCCAGTCTCAGCCCTACACCGCAAAACAACACAAGTGGTGCCACTCAAACTCCAGCTACTGAGATTGGGGGTCTCCAAGCTCATTTGTCCTCCCCTCCTGGGGAGCTTCACCCTCAATACACTAATAAGGAAACCCTAATGATAATTGCATGGAAAGGTAGCAAAGTGAACATAAGGAAAAGATACAGAAAAACAGAACTACTGTTTTCTGCTCAAAGATTCGTTCTGATAAGACTCTCCACTCACAAAGGTCAATGCTACCATGTTCATGCCGCTTTCTACCAAGTGTGGGATTTTGCCTTCACATCAGAGGCATTTTCTGTGGGTTCCTCAACAGTCAGTATTATTTTCCTTCTAGGAAGTCTGTCCCTATAGAGCAAAAGAAAGACCCAGCAACACAGAAGCTTTGGGCATACAGCTCCTAATAATCCAAGTGGGAATAGGCTTTCTCCCACAGAGAGCCCAGCCTTGATTACTAAAGGTTTCTATCTCAGCTTGCCCTACTGTGACTCTGTGGGGACAGAGGCATAGGAGGGAGCTGAGTCCTCCTCTCGTCCTGACTGCTGGCACCCAGCACTGCTCTGCAGCCTCCATGGGCTCTCTCCAGATTTCATTTTTCACACACTCCAACAACTTTAAAGATGACAAGACAAAAGAAAAACAAAGTAAGAATAACAATAGCAATCAAACTTGTGAAAGATCAGGAGGTGACAGTTTAAAAAATATTAATAACTCCAGGCTTGTTTTATTATAGTTAAGCTGTATCATACAGAATGTGGGAGAAGAGATTTGTTGGAAGAACTAAAATACTAACAACATTTAGAAAAAATATATATTTGTCATTGGGAGCTACTCTTCAACTTCAAAGCATCTTTAGTCTCTTAAAAGGATTTACATTTGAGCTGAAGGGAATTTAGGTAATGGGCAGCTCTGAGAGACATCGCCTCTAGCACAGTTTTCACATATCACACAGCTAAAGAAACAATTCCGATTGAGTTTCACATGATGATTTATCATCTCGCAGTATCCAAGCCTCTCACTGGCTTTTTAACATTCACTACACACTTCGTGAAACTATCTAGAAAATTACAGAACTGACAAATGGTCCCCCATCCTGCCTGAAACTCACACTGTGCCTGTGGCCTCTTCCAAACCCAAACACACATTAATTCCCATTTTTCCATGAAGTTACAGCCATGCTTTTGGTGCCATTTTCCAAGCACAGGAGCATAGACATGGGGTTATAGGAGCTGGAGTAAATAACACAGAGATTTTAGGACAAAGGAATGTTCCAAGGAAGGAAACAAAGTACTGAAAATACTTTTTAAAATAAAACAGAAATCCAGACAATTTGCTAAAAGTGATGCCTGAGTCAGAGCCCAGACTTCTACCAGATAAACTGCATTTCAACAGCAGCTCAACTACTGAGTATAGGGCTAAGATATTAAAGGGGATCTCAGACCAAAATACGGAGTCAAACTTATCCATACATTGGAGAAAATCTGTATGACACAGCTCCCAAACTCACATGCAGGCTCTACTCATCTTAGCTTGCAGCATGTAAGTGTTCAACCAGAATTAAACTTCTCATAAGTGCTACAAACCCAAGTGGTACTCTGTAACAAACCCAAAAATCTGCTTTTAGAAACACCATCATAAGAATATTTTACTTTTGAATGGAGAATATTTGTCCTTGTAGGAAGGAGGACCCAAGTTTCATTTTTGGCCAGATGCTGACCTAGTGTAAATTCAGGATATCGTCACTACTTCAAAGCCCTTACTCAAAGTTTACAATCCTGCATATAAAACTAGAATCAGTGTGATTTGTGGCTCATCATTTCACCTCTGAGTGCGTTTGTGGAATGATATCGTTCTTCTGCCTCACAGAGTTTATGGATCAGATAAAAAGTGCTATAAAAATACATTTTAGAAGATTTATTGCTGTGATACATAATTTTCTGCCAACTCTTTCAGCTGAGAGAACTTTCCTTTCGATCTAAGCAAAAATCACCCTGAGAGAAGTTCCTTTCCTTGAAAATGTTCACTATTTTAGTTAAAATCTAAAGATATGTGTGTAATATTAGTTTTATCCCAATCTTGGAGCCATTTTACCAGTCACTTGGATTTTCTAGCTGGAGTATGAGGGGCTCCTTAAGCACTTTAACTCTTTTTAGGCACTTTAAGGCTTCTCTGCAGTAGTGCCTGTGTGGCTGCTCCTGTCCCATGGTAAAAGATGGGCAGTTTTGGGTAGTTTTATCCCCCTCCCTACCGATGCTCAGCTTTCACATGGGAAGATCACAACAACTTTGGATTTCTTCAGTATCTCATGTGCCCAAGCACAAAGGTTTTAAATGCTTTACAATCTGAAATGAAGGCTCATTATGTAAACAACAGAACAATAAATGAAAAATAAATCCGCATTTTTCCTACTTTTTTCGACAACAGCATTTCCTTGACATACAGATTTCCCATCCTGACTAACTTCAAAGCTTTTTAGTGGTTTGGGGAAGGACAGAAACATATTTACTAGGGAATTTAAAAGTTGATGAACTATTAATAAATGAACTAAACTGCAGCAGAAGTTATCAGCCCCCTGATTTCCCCCAAGGAACACCAAAAGGCAGCTTTTCCCCAGCAACTGTTTTCACCAGCACCCAGAATTCTTTTTGTACGAAGGCACTCCAAAAAGAAAAAAAAAGGCAAGAAAAGGGAGCTTTAATGTGACTTAAATGCTTAAGTGTTTAAATATTGTGGATTAATTCTTGTGGCTTAATACCAGATTAAAAATAAATGTGCTCTTTGTGGTGTTCCCTATGCGTGTGACAAAGACTGGTTTGAGTCTTTCTCGGCTCTTTTGTTTCTTGTTGCTTGTAGATAGCACTTAGGAAAACACATTCCCAGTGGCCCCATAGACTTAAATATCCTTTTGAGGCGGAGGATTCCCTCCTCCTTTTTAGCCTGGGGCAAATCTAAGTGATAATGTGAAATACCTGCACAGAAACTGGCATCTTTGCTCTCCCTAAACTGCGTGTTGCACCTGAGGGCAAAACAGAGGTGTGTGCGCAATCCAGAGCACTTTGGCACGGATTGGAGGTTTCAGCCTCCTCATGTGATGAGCGCTATTGATTCATGTAGAGAGAGGGCAAATTAACTCTCTCAACTCCAGAATGATATTTCCTGAGCACCGGGACACTAATTCTGGGGACCAAAGGTGGATGGAGATGGACAGGGAGGCTCCTGAGCTTGCCCTCGGGCCACCAGCGGTCTGCAAAGTAGGAAGGGGCTCTTCTGCACACCCTTGGAGACAGCGCTGAACTCCCATGTGGGAGAGAGCTTGAAACGCCTCGAATTCGCATCCAGACCTTGTCCTACATTTCGGTGGGCTCAGGGCTCCCTCAGCCCTCAGGGACACAGGAATGCATGGCCTTGGCAGGCTTTGCTGTGGTGGCACAACTGATGGTGAGAACTGGCTGTTTGGAGGGTAAAAGGGTGTCGATCAGGTTCTACCCAGGCCCGTGCCCTCAGCTGCACCAGGAGAAAGGGAGACAGGCTGGACATTGGCACCAGCCCTCCTCCCCTGACTCCACAGGATCCCGACACTGGCATGTTGAAATCGGGAGTAAAAAAACCCAAACAACTGCATGGATGGAAAATTGAGAAGGGATAATAATGAGTCGTGGGCAAAACCTACAGTTTAAAGCGGTGCTTCTACTACAGTTCCCTTCCTGCAACTCTGGAAGGACCTGATGGATAATCTTTGGGAGCCGTGTAAGACTCCTGCAACACAAGAGATTTCTGCTGCCTTTTTGCCTCCTTTATGCGCCCCGCCTATGGCAGGGGGCTTGGAATTAGGTGATCTTTAAGGTCCCTTCCAACCCAAACCATTCCACAGGTCTGATGCCTAAGAATTTAATATAATTTTAGAAGGTTTTAGAATCATATAGTCTCTGCTGAGTTGCTCTGATCTTAAGTCTGAATATTAAGGTGTCTTTCTCACGAGCTGGCAGGTCTTGTCAAGGCCAAGCTGTTTTTCAGCAGACACCTGCAAGATAACAGAAGACAAACAACAGGAGAAGGCCCAACTGCCCCCCCATGACGAAGGGGGTAGATTGGCAAAATTTTGGGTGGGCATTAAAGAGAAATGAGAATTCTGATTGGATGTTAAAAGCAGGTATATAAACCCTGTAACTTCCTGACCTGAGGGTCAAACCCCCTGGGTTTGAACGTGGAAGCTTCTTCTAATAAAACCCTGTATCTTTCTCCATTAACTTGTCTTCAGTGTGTCTCTTTCCACAGGGATACGCGATCCAAGGCATGAGGTCCATGATCTCATTTCGACTGCCAAGATGTGCCCCATTGGATGGAAATGGAACCAGCAGTGAGTTTGGAGAGGGGGCTGCACGTGTTACAGGGCATCCTTTTGCATAGAAATCACTGTCTATTTTAGGGACACTAATGGGCTTGGATTTTTTGAGATCTTCCAGCAGCCATCTAAAGGTGATCTGAATGAGAAAGGCTATTTGAAGTAAGAATTCAATGTCTGTGAAAGATAAGATCGCAATCCAAGGCTCACTGAAGGCAGTTAAGGTCTGTTAACTCCAATTGGCCTTGAATCACTGCCTTGAGAAAAGAGCTCTGCAGCCAGGGATCCCATTGAAATGCCAAATCCCACGGGAAGAGAAGGGGGATTGCAGAGCAGTTGGCTTCCTTGAGACATTTCTCCATTTTCCCCAGTGGCCTAATTCACAGAGACATTAAGAACGGCGCAATATAATGGCAAGGGGAAGACAGACTTAATGTCACACACCAGTGAAGGGATTGAGTGCAAAGCCCAACCGGCCTGACTTGGCAGAAAAGCAGACCTTGAAGACAAATTCAACTTTAAACTGTCCCCTCTCCTGCTTGCTTTCACACACTTTGTTTCCTGCTTAACCCTGACTGCAGAGAGCAGTCTGGAGAATTCCTCTTTCCCTTGATTTCACCCAGAGGACTCAAAAGGAGATGTCCTGGATGTCTATGCTAAAATTGGAGAGTGTGAACTTGCCCACAATGTTTTCTGTGAACAAAACTAAGACACACATTTCCTTTTCTTTTGCAACATAAGACGGCTTCAAATGCTGCTTAGATCCTGGAATCTTCATAACCCAAGTCAACTGGTCTTTTCTTTCTTCTCTTTATGAAGTGATAATTATGACAATATGCAGCATTGTGTCTCTGTGACTTTCATATCCAACTTCAGCCCTCCTAATGTAGCTTCAGATTCATTCTTTCCCCCATTCACCCAAGAAGCAAAGGCAAAGATAATTTGGAAATCTTTAGGGCTGTTTACATTTTGAATGTTCATGGGAAAATAGCTTTGAAATGAAAATACGTTTTAACAAGGATGTTATTGTTTAGTTCTGTTCTGCTAAATATGACTTAAATACAGTCAGAATTTGTGCCTTTATTTATGGATTTGATTGGCAATTTAGGAAACCACCATCGGTTATTTGAAGAGGGTGTTTATTTAGTGTTACAGTTTTGGGTCAGTTCCCCTCAAAGGAAACTTCAAGCATATAGAATGGCAAACCTGACAAATCATGTCAACACTTGGAATTGGACACTGCTTTCCATTAACTCTTGGCTAAACCAAATATATCTGCCAGGGACATTTTTTGTTAAGTGGTTATCAACTTTGTGCTCTCCCATGGAATCCTGACTGCCAGCCTTTCTGGCATTTCCAGTTCTAAAGAAATGTGAAATTAGATTAGAAAATGCATGGAATGAATGCACTAATTTAGGCAGAAGATGCAAGACCAGGTCTGAAAAGACACTTGCAACTGTAAACCCAATGCAGTGAGAGCAAGGAGGGTAAGTCTGTCCTGGGGTTGAGTTCAGAGGGATTAAAGGACAATTTCACCTGGTTTGTTGTAATCAGCCACACTCTGGCATACATTCCACTTATATATTTCTGCAAAATCTGCTGGCTGACTCGATTTATCTTTCAAAATCTGTCCTTAACTCACGTGTCTGCACTCACCCTGCCATTGCATCACCGCTGGCTCCTCTGCCTGTGCTGGCACAGAGAACGATGGCTGAACTTTGTGGTCAGAGTGTATGTTGTGCTCTGAGAGTGCTCCTGAATTCCTCTCTGGGAACAGAGTGAATGAAAATGCTTCCTTTCTGAAACCTGAATGTGGGTTTCACACCTGTGGTGCAAAAAGAAGATGCTGAGCCCTGTGACAGACATTCTGCACGCACCCTTGGCAGGATACCCAAGACACCTGGACAACTCAAGGTACAAGACTACGGAGGACTCCAGGAGCTTTCAGTGCTCAGCAGCTGCTGAAATGGAAGCACAACTTTGGTTCATTGCACATTTTTCTTAAGCAAGATGAATAGCTCCCAGCACTGCACTGAGAACATTTCTTGCCATCATAGCACACCTTAAAGCCCATCTGCAGGTACCAACACCAGATGTGTTTTCTAGATTCAGTTCCCAGTTATCACACCACCTGGAAAAGGCTCTCAAAACTGATATGAAGTATCTAAGTTTACTAAGACAAAGTAGTCCCTCATGAACAAAAATGGGCTCTGGACCAAGTCTGAAGTGGTTTGACCGAACACCACTGGTCTTCAAAGAGAACATGTTTTGTTGAACTCAAAAGCTACAAACAAAGCACTGTATAATACAAGTTATTTGATAGTCACAATTCCTCTTCCCCCACACTTAACCTTGGGAGAACTTCTGAGAGCTTTGGACATTTTGTTGGAAACCTTACTAAGCCAAGTGTCCAACTTCCAGATCACACCATCTCAAAGTTAATCCCAGTTTATCTAGGAATCTCAAACAGAGGTTTCCCAAGAGACACTCTTGAGATCTCTGTGATTTTCAAGCTCCATCAGACTCAGATGATCTTTCAAACTGCTTTTTAGAGCATTTAGGTACTTTCCACATCTGGCCCTGAAGCTGGAAGTCTGTGATGCTCAGCCCTGCTAAAACATAAACTGAACTTTTATGAACCTCATAAACAAAGAATAAAATAAAATATAAAATCTCTGTTGGTTTGAGGATTGCTCTGGTGCTTTTATTTATTTATCCATTACCCTTGCTTTTAAACAACAAAAATTATTTTAAGTTCATTAACTTCCTGAGAAATGTGGAAAACCAAACTGCTGGATTGGTTTTGAACCTGCCATTTATTTCTTAATATCCAGAACACACTATTGCAGATGTTTTCCAAGTTACTTAGTTAAGCCATATTCCTCTATTTTTTAAAAAAAAAATTATTCTGCCTTTGGCAGGGTTCCTATAAAAGATTAGAACTACAATTCAGGCAAACTCTCTGTAGGAGCTCAGGGGAATACAAAGGATCTCTAGTCCTCATAGTGGGCTCTAGACAACTGGAAATATCCATCCTGTTTGTGAGTGACACACACATACTGTGACAAGCTGTACATTGGCCTCCACTTCCCTCACCTCAGGAGATACATGTGAACAATTGTCCACAAGCAAATATTTTAAGCCTTTCTATAGGAGAGTCTTTGAAATTCAGCAGTTCCTGTAATTTTCCCACCTAAAATCTATCTCTGCTGACTCAACTGTGATCTACACATCCTGAGGTTTCATACAGCTCTGTCAATGCTTCCAGAAAACACTCAACCCCAGATGTCCCAGCATTGCCAGCAGCTGAGAACCAACACCTGGGGCCAAAGCTTCTGAATTTCCAAATGTACAGTTTTGGTATTGACCAATCAATGAGTTTTGGATCCCCAAAAGTTTTGTCCTTTTTGTCTAAATTCTCTATCTCTCCCCTTACCATTATCCTTTCAAAGTGTGACTCTTACACAGGTAGTTCCTTGTGGTACAGTGTTTTTATTCATTTATGTTTGGTTTTGCACAGAAATCCACTTAACCTCTCTACAAATAGCTCATTTTTCCTTCTCTGTCACACAAAGTAGAACATAAACCTGCAAGTCAACAGCTCTGCACTTCCTACATTTTCTTCCCACAGACAGGCCCAAAAGGGCTCCAAATCCTTTAGTCTCAGCACAAGGACATGCCTGTTCACAACTGACTTGCAGGAATTAGGGAGCTTGATGTCCTGGTGAACATCTCCAGTTAAGAGTTTAGCTGAAAGACTCAGCACTTTCTAAGGGTGAAACGTAATTTAAAATATCTAGTGCTTTTCACAAGGATGTAAAGATACCTATCATGCAAATTTGTAAAAAGTCCCAAAAGGAATTGCCTGAAGTAGTTAGAGAAGCTGATGAAGTATAATAACCATGGAGATATTTCCTTGCTCCCCAGTGGCTGGTTGAGTTCCTTTCAGCCCCAGGGATTTGTGAGGAGCAGGATTGCACCAGAAATCACCTGCTCTATGGCTGGGAACAGAGACTTGGTGTGCCCAAAAGGAGAAAGCAGTCCCAGGAGTGCCACAACATGCCTGGGGAGCCGGGTATTGCTCAGTTTTGTAGCCAAGGCCTTAGGGATCCATCTGAAAATCTTCCTTGATATTTAAAACAGCAGCAAATTAGCCCTGAAATGTTGGTACGACCAGCTCTAATACATCAGAACATTTCTCGTAGACAGGTTATAAAGAGAAGAAACATTTTGCAAACAAACTAATCTTAGCTCATGCAAAGCGAATTTCAGTATAAAAACTGGTGGGCACCAAACTCTGTCACCACTAAATTCCATTTTGATTCAAAATGACATCTCCTAAAGAAAGATCACAACTGACCATAACAAACACAAGACAGTAAAATAAATAATGCTATTTCTAGGAAGGAATTTATAGTCCTGAAGTAATTTAAGAACAGAAAGAAGGTCAGGAAGAAGGATCACATTATAAAACGAAAGCTATTCTGACCTAATGAATGGCAAGGAGACATTTTGGCCACCTCCTAGGGAGCGTTGATTATGGCCACTCAGCAACCTCTCTAGGTGGTGGTTAAAACATCTTGTTTCTATTCATTAGTTCAGGGGTGTATTCATTCCACAACAGAGTTTAGGAATCCCCTCCTCCCCCCCTGCAGCACCCCTGGTTTGCAAATATGTCATCCACAAGTGAAAAAACCAGAATACAACACACACCTATATCTTCATTTTTCCTTCTTTTTTTTCCCCTCCCTCCACTCTTCAGAGATTGCAATGAAGCCTCTGCATCTGAGAGGAGTGAGGTGATGCTGGAAAAGGTGGATTAGAGGATGGTCTCCCAAATGCAGGAATAGAGAAGGAACGTGAGTGAGGAGTGGAGGTACTCAGTGTGTTTCTGACATGCCCTGCTCACATAGCTCAGGGCCGGGACACAGGGCACTAGTGAGGGCTAAAGCTGGCCCAGGATGCTGTAGGGTCAGAGAGACTCCGAGTGCCTTGTTCTGTACCTGTTAAAGCCTTTATATGTGCATAGCAGTGAATGTATGATACACTTCCCTGCTAAGACTGTCCTGTGATACAAAAAACATCCAGACCCACTGCTCTGACCCTTCCTGATTCAGTCTCCTAACACATCTCACAAGTTCATCCAGTGCATCCTAACAGTGGCTCCTGTTCCCATCCCTTCTCTTGAAAGAAAACCTCCCTGCCTTGATGGCTATAAATCTTCTCTTCATTTCCAGCCAAGTGTTCTGGCCAGTTCCTTCTCTGTAGCTCTTGCACTAACATTTGTCATTTAGCTTAAAATTGCTTCCTTCCCTCAGTCAAACTAAGAGAACAAACCCATCTCCCTTTCATACTGCCAAGACAAACACACTGAGCTCCTTGGCTCCTTGGCTCACTCCTTCAAATAAAGGTTCTTACATTGTATGAGTAGCTCTGACCTAGCGTGAATTAATCTTCCCCAAATCCAGGCCATCAGAAAGCTGCACAGCATTCACAACTGACACGAATAGGTGACAATATCTCCCTCATACACACCCCAGGACCCAGGGCTCAGCCTCTGCTCCTCAAATCCAGTCCACTGGCTCCAGGATTTCCCTGGGAAGAATGCAGACAGGCGCCAGGCAGCAGGACACTGCTGGAAAACTCCCCAACCCCTCAGCTGCATCTTTAGAGATGTTAAACAAGGCCTTTGAAAATCTGCCCTGCATGGAATTATCTCCAATTTCACAGAGATTCTGGGAACAGTATTGTTGCACCTTGTTCCAGTCAAGCTGGTGTGTTCTGGCCACTGTAATGGTCAGTGTTGGAGATTTAGTGCGAACACAGGCACATGTAGGGTTTTTTGATTAAAAGTATGTTTTAAACAGCATGTATAACACCTCAAGAAGATGCAAAGAAGCAAGTAAATTGTAAAAGTCCGATGCCTGAGACATATAATAATTTAAAAAATATTTGTTCATGTCTGAATACAAAGATTTCTCTCAAGCCAGCAGGAAAAAAAATATCAGCCTCTGTGAGACCATTGCAACCATATTTCCACAAGGTCAAGAGCCATTTCTGTCTGCAGTACCACCTGCCTGTCATGATAAATAATATTTGTTCTGATTTGTGAAGTTTGCTGCCATGGGAATGAGCCCATTTGCTCCTTAATGTATGTAAGATGTGCAGCATGACCCAGAATTGGCAACACACAGCCATGGTCCAGGAGCTTCTACATCTGTCCTCAATATTTCACTCCTTAGAGATGTCAGCTTTTCAAGTGCAAGGTTACCAACAGTACTGATCCCTGACCAAGGTGTTACCTTAAGGTTCAGGCAGCAAAGAAAACTTAACACTCACATTGGGGACTTCTCTCCAGCAATGAGACCAGGTCTGTCACCGAGAAAAATGCAATCAATGCTCTTACTTTTAAATATAGATGTTCCAAATCCCATCAAATAATGTAAAATCTTAGTATCTTGCACATCTGTATAGTCATGTAGAATCCTCATATCAAGACTGCTGGATTTAATGAGTGATATTTTTGTAAAGAAAATATTTCTATGTATGAGGCTATGGAGTCATGTGTGAGAGGAATGAGGCTGCACCACTATGCATTTGGGGGTGTGCATCCAACACAGTGCAGCACTGAGGAAGGAGCATTGGGACATCTCTGACAAGCGACTGATGAGTCCAGAATGCCAGCTCAGACTGCTCTCCTGGTGTTAGTCAGTGCTAAAATTTCCCATAGAGAAACCACTAGGCCAGATCTGAATGTGAAAATGCCAATGAGCAGAATCGTTATGTGTAAAACCATTAAAAAACCAAACCAACAAAAATAACCCCCAAACAACCAAAACCCCCACAAAAAGTCCGATGTAAAAATGCTACAATTTTATACCATTAAATAAAATTTACGTTAACAATTAAAAGATACACATATATAGGTGCCTGTGAATGGGTTTTAAGACATTTTTCCACACAGAAGAAATGAATGCCATGGCTTTTCTCTGCCTTACAGCATCTATTCTGCACGTGAAGATCTGGCCATTGTCTTGATGGATGCCACAATGCCCAACAAGGGCCCAGCATCAGAAATCCCTGAGACTCACCCAGGACTATGTACAAAGGTCCATCTGCTCCCCTCTTAAGCAATGTTACCTTGAGGATGTTGGAAAAGAAAGATTTGGAGAACCTAAGGAGAAATATTCCAAGTATTGCATCTGCTTGTGTAACCTGGCAAAATTTTCCAAATGCAAATCCTCTTAACAATGATCGCAAACCTTTTTTGATGTTTGGGAACTGTCTGCTTTTTCCAGTGTTCCCTAAATACCAGGAACACATTCATGCAGGTGAAGCAATCCCAGTTGTCCTGAGCCACCAGAATACAGGGCTCAGCAAGTTGTTGATTTTACAGACTATGGCTTTCTCTAAGTGGGTTTTCAGAGAGGTGCAGCAGTGTCAGACTCACCCCCAATCCAGCACTGTGTTATTCACCTGCCATGCCCTGATGCCCAACACTGCATCCCTCTAGGATGAACATGCTTGGGTGAGATGCTGCAGCAGAAAAAGCTTGCTGAACCCATCCCATTCACTGATATCCTGATTGCTGCCATCCCAAAGACTTTGCCTCCATTCTTACTGAAAACTGAGTTCTGAGAGCATGATTTTCACTCTGGTAGCATGCTTGAGGTTATACATTAATAAAAGTTGCATCGTTTTATCAAACCAATAATATTTTTGATAATTTTCTGAGTTCTCTTATTTTCACAATTTTCTGTTTGTGCCAACATTTATCCCAGCCTAATCCCATAGTGCCTGTGCCTCCCTGCAGACAAACCATCCCACGAGCCATCCCATTTGAACACACCACCACTCACTCAAGTTCTCTTCCTTTCCCTCCCCCAGACATTCTTTGACATGATTAGTGGCTAAATCAGATTCTTTAATTGAAAGAAATATAACTGAACTTTCTTCTGTTGGGAATGTGCCAGAGGCCACATCATAAGCAATGTCAAAGAATATTGGAAATGATCTAGACCTCTGACATTTGTGTTTAGCGATTCAGCATGCCCCAGGTGGTTTGTTTGGAATTGGAATTTGTCACTGCTGTGAGGAGATAGTCTTTGGTGGTTGGGGCTTAGGGATTGCTGCAAAAGAGATATAAGAAGATATGTTTAAACAAGTCGCTGGAATGCTATGCTTTAATCTCCCACAACGTTTTGCACAGCCATGTCCAGGAGGATTTCTTTATGAGAGACATCCACCATTGTCTTATTCTCTCTGGGATGGCAGCAATTTTTAAAATACCCATTTTATAGAGTACCTTACAGCTCAGAGAAGAAATATTGAATGTAACAATCTCATTTAGTATCCACACCATTCCTTTGTTTTTCCATCCCATCTTCCAAATACCAGAGCAACAGGCACTTATTCACTGAACCTTCTCCCACAACTGTACAAAACCTAAATTATATATGGGATTCCACAAGTAGGCCTCATGTTACACTTTTCATATAAGATTTGCATCTTCCAGTGTATTTGTCTTGAAGAATCACTGGGCTGGAATGACTTTCCAGAGGTCACCTAATCCGTCCCCATGCCCTGAGGATTCTTGTGTACAGTACAACCCTCTTGAACCACCCAGACTCTGCAGTGTGTATTTCAAGCTGAACTGTTTGAAGTGCAGACCAACCTTGTTCCATTTTCACTTCACTGACTTTTCTGATGTTTTCAAATTTCTCAAAAACATCCAATTCACAGTTTCCAAAGCTGGCAAAGGGCTCACCCCTGGCACTGCCGTGTACATCCATTGCCCATAGTCCCTGAGTGGTGTGGAACTGCCACATCCACCCAGCACTTGAGGATTTGTAGGTCACTGTAGATTTAAACCATAGTGTTTGTTACACTTAGGACTACTGTAATGCCAAGCACTTAACAAATTTTAAAATATTAAATTCTTCTCATGTTACATGAAACTCACTTCCCAAATCCATGCACATCCTGGACAGAAAATTTGTTTCCCAAGAGTCAAAGTCTTGAGAGAACAGTTGGCTATTGTGCTCGTGCTTCTGTCTTTTGAGGCCTCTACTGTCAGCTTCAAAGGGATCATTGTTAATTGCTAAAATTGATTTCCAACTATGTTTGATTTATTGCTGTATGATTTATTGAGTTGCTGCTCTCCCTGTGCATCTCAGGTGCTCACTGACAGGCAGGGAGCTGCCCTGTGCTTGCATTTGCCACTCCCACACAGAAAGGGAGATGCTCCATGGATACAAAGAGGCTTTTTCTGCACAGCAGCTGGAGACCACCAACCACCTGGTAGGGGAAACTCTCTGACACCTCCTTTTTCCCACCAACAGCTTAAAGATGTGGATCTTCCACAAATAAATCTTTGAAATGGAAATGTGAATACAGACATAAGGTGGAAGCCACACAGATGCACACCCTCACCCAGAGCACACACTAAGAACTCAGAAAAACAGGGGTTAAATATTCCGAAAGTTTTGCTGAAGTATTTGCTGCAGTAACTTTTGTAGCTGCATATGCATTTGTAAAATGGAGCAACAGGTGAAAGCATGTCCCCAGCAGTAGGTTCTTACCTCCCCTTACACCAGACAGGTCTTGCTGCCAGCCAGGCAGTGCTGTGTTTGCACCACCTCTGAGCTTGCCACCTCTGTGTAAGTCCCCAGCATTATGCCCCCAGCTGTACCAAGCACATACCTGCTCACAAATTACCAATCCTTTGGATTGTCACTGAATAAAGGTTTCATATTTGAATCATTTGTGGTTGTAGCTTGTTACACCTGGGATTGTTCTGCCTTGTGGATGCACTGTGGTCTGATCTGGAAGCAGCTACTTAAACTACCCAAAAATTATGATAGAAATAATTAGAAATATGTATTTTGAGGAGTCTTTTATGACCACTTTGATGACTTTGTATTCACATTATCTGCTCTTTTATAAATCTATGTTTTTCTCTCTCTTCTTTTTTTTTGTTTTGTTCCACAGTCAAACCACTTGTGAATAAAGTACAAAACAGAGGTAAGACCATTTTTCTTGCAGGTAATATCCCATAAAGTTTCACAGACAGATTCAAACAGTTACAGATTTAAATGCTGCAGATTACTGTGGAATTGACACCCTTCACTTTCTACCAAACAAGTATTTATTAGAGTACAAATGGGCCAACAAGAGCATATGTTTTTATCTGTTCTAATCAGACAGAGAGAGGAAGGAATAGGCATGAGCAGCACTAGGAAAATGTCTGCAAAAAGGAGTTTCTTACACAAGAACACAGGGATTGTGGGGAGAGGACAGGAGACCACATTGCAAAGTCAATGCAGTAAGGACAGCAAACCCTAGGAAAGGGAGTCATCCCTTTTACATCCACTACACTAATGGAATTACGCACAGAGATGGTTTTGATGCACAGCTGGTGTGAGGAACAATGGCAAATCCAGCTGGGAAACATTCTCATCAGAACCCTAGAATAACTGCAGAGTTCACAATACTGGATAAGGCCATATTTGAAATTAGGTGTGAGGAATGAAGTGTAACCTACTTTGGTAGGCTTAGAGGTCAAACCTTTGATAGGGGAATGCTGTGAATGCCCAGATCTTGAGCAGCAGCATTTGGGGGCTCCTTCGATGAAACCCTTGGTGAAGGCGTGTTGTGAATGGAGCCCTTGGTGAGGACATGCTGTGAATGGAGCCCTTGGTGAGGACCTGCTGTGAATGGAGCCCTTGGTGAGGACCTGCTGTGAATGGAGCCCTTGGTGAGGACCTGCTGTGAATGCCCAAATTCACACCAGTGGCATTTGGGGGCTCCCAGAGTAGGAAGCTAACATAGTGAGGAACAGGGCCCAGGAAATGGTTCATGTCTTGCAGTGCTGCACAGCACCCCAGCCTTGCTCTGTTAGATTTAGACTTCTTTGTTGTCTTGTCTTATTACCCCCTAATTCTGGAAATATCTAAAGATGAATGTCTGCAATCGCAAGCAATAAATGCAAATACAAGCGCACAGCGGCCCCTGAGCCCTCGCTGTTCCTGGCCATGGTCTCGCCCTTCCCAGGGATGACTACACACACTGAGACGCCAGTCCCTGAAACCCACAATGTCCTCAGGACCCCAGACCTCGATCTCTGCCCTTGTCCACTGCGATACTCCTCACGCAGCAAGCACTGTATGTATGTATGTATGTATGGTGTGAGCCTCGCAGCGCCGAGTGCGGCCGACAGCTGGGTGACAAGGATAGCTGTGGACAGGGGCAGTGGCTGCGCCCAAGGGACGTCTCCATTTAAAAGATAAAAATGTACAGCTTATGCTTGAGATCACCACAGTGGCATCTGGTAACGTGCAGAGCCATGTTGCTGTTTGTTGTTTTGGAGTTTAGGTTTTTTTAGCCTTCATACCTTGTTTCGGTGATTAACAACTGTGGGTTGGACACAAATGCATCTGGGTGGGGACAGATGATAACGGCAGCATGGGGCAGTTCACAATACAACAGCTTCTGTCAAAATTCAGATTATTTTTAAGAAAAGGAAAGCATTTTACACGTCTCTTTCATCCCAGTCTGAAATACCCCAAACACCATACAAAGTTACTGAAATGCCTGTCCCAGCTCTTCAGTTTAAATGGAAAATTGATTGTGGAGTTTAAAACAGGAGTTGACAGTGTGGCTACCCCAGGGCTGACCACAGAGAGGGGAAACATACCACAGTACAACCCTGATGCCACTGCCAGCTCCATTCTCTGGTTCCAGAAAGGAGTTGGGCACCTGCAAGGTCCTCCTGTAAGCACTCAGGATATGGCTTTTCTCCTCCAGCAAGGCACCCATGAAAGTAGCCTTGGGCTGCACTTGGACACCTTTACAGAAAGATATACAGGGAGTGCTCACAGTGATTTTCCCCTGTTTTGTGTTCAAAGTTGGCTCTACCATGGATAAAGAGTATTTAAAGAGACCTACATAGGTAGCACATGGATTTGTTCATCCCTCAATGTGACCACAAAACTGGAATTGGACTTGCAGCAAGCTCGTGAGAAACAAACTCAAGTGTATTTATCTCAGTATCCCTGTCAGGCAGCATTTGATTAGGAACACCTCAAAAAGGTGGTAAATCCCTGTCTTGTTTCAGTCACAGGTGGTGCTTAAGGAAGTAGCAATCTGGACCTCCTATTCTGGCCACTGCAGCCTGGTTTCCCTTTCTTTTTTGGTCCTCAAGAATAGGATGGGTTGGGAGCATATTAATTTTCCATAATACTCTGATCAGTAACACAGATTTAGTTGCAGGAGAAAGATGGGCAAAGTAAAGAAACTCCTGTGCTACCTCTCATGGTGATTCTTCTGTGATTACTTAATTATCAAATTGTTTAGGAATAAATACTGTTGCAGATATCTATAAAAGACTGTGTGCCTAAAAATAACCCCTGCTGGACTGAATGTCTGTTGAAGAATGAAACATTCTTCTGCGAAGAGGAAGAGTCAGACCCGGCCTTATCATAAGTCAACATGTGAAAGATACCAGTAATGCAGCTTTAATTGTGCCTCAACACTAGAGGAAAAACAGCCCATAAAATAACCAGATAAAAGTCAAGCCTCGGCTTCACTCACAGACTCCACATTTGCAAGTTCTGAACCCTGGAAATACCGTAAGTGTATCTCTGCAGCTCTAAACAGACAGTAGGGAAGCACCTAGCATTTGTCTTTGCTTCTGCCTTGGGAACAGGAGACTTTTCTTTGCCACAAGGCTGTATTTTGTTTTAAAATCATCTGACAAACAGGATTGGTGCTGTACACTATCACAATGGGATGCAAAATCAAAATCTTCAAAGCACAACTTAAATAACTTTAGTCTTAAAAGAGGAGTGGAGGGAAATATAAGCATTTTGCTATGCATGAAGTGTTTGGTTTTTGAAAAACAGTGCTTGCCATTAATATGGCCTATTAGAGGCCATAGCTATTAGATCTCCACACTTCCATGAAGGGCACACTCTTCTCAGATTGCTGGTAATAACTTTTTGGAAAATGGCATTTTGTTGCTCTGAATGCTTTGTGAAGCTATTGTAGCTGGAGGGGCAAGAGGAATTTTTTCCTTTGTTTGTAATGCCTCCACAATCCTAAATAAGCATTGTGTATAACACTGCCTGTATTACTATGTCTTGTTCCCACCCACTTACATGGCAGAAGATCCTGCAGTTCGGAGTAGTATCTCCAGCAGCCAAGAAACTTTAAACTTCATGTAAAATGAGAGCCACAAATCACAGTCCAAATTCAAACACATCCCAGTGAGTATATGCTCCTGACCGCCTTTCTTTCCATGCAGACAATAGATAGCCTTTTCTGAATTATGGCCATGGAGCCTGATCCTGCAAGGTGTTGAAAGCCACAAAAGGCTGAGGGGGCTGAGGACTCTCAGGGGTCTTGGCATTTCGTGCTCCTCAGCCCAAAGAGAAAAGTAATGGACAAATTTAACTTTGCCCTTAGGAGTTTTTTCTCGCCTCCTCCACCCCCCTGACACCCTAAAATGGCACCTCACCGGGCCAGCCATTTCTCCAGATCTTGTTTTAATTATTTAAGTTGAGCTAGAAGAGTTTTTGTCATTCCTTTTTGTGGAACACTCTGTACTTGGGGGGCCTCAGCTGGATATCCTGGGTTATGCAACCAATGGTTAAAGCTATTGTTTTCAGAAAGAAATTGCATGAATCTCATTAAATGCACTCTGATCAGGGGAGGCGGGACGGTCTTTAAAACTGCATTTGGATCCAATCCTATTGTCCTAGATAGGGCTGCCTGCCCTCAGTTCTGATTTAGTCTTAAAGAAACTATTGTGTAGCCTTAATTAATTTCATATTGGGTCGTATTATCACACTGCAACTGGCATTCACTTGGAGGTGCCTTCAAGATGGTCGAGAATTGCTTTAAACCAGGAGAGGGCAGCAATTTCCCTGACAAGACTGAAAATGCAGTACAATGGTTTATTTAAAACAGGTTTGACAAGGTACAAACAATCCAAAGGGCATTAGACTCGCTGCAGTGTGAGCTAGAAATGAAAAAAGAAAAACATGCATGCAAGAAAGGGTTTGTCACTCATTACCCAGCTATTCAGCCCACAGGTGTATAAATACTTCAACCTTTATTGGCTCTTGGTTTAGATACTTTTGACCATTTGTTATCAGTTTCAGATGCTTTACAGCCACTGCCATGGACTACAGCCCACGTTCATAAATGAAGAGAACCAGTATGTCACTTCTTTTTCTCTCTAACCCTCATGATTTATGTACATAAGCAGAATTGGTACTGGAAGTTCTTGTTCTTCAACACATCAAAGTGGACCAAAAACTAGCCTTTAGTCAGGAGCCATCCTACAAGCCAAACTAATTCCTGATGCAATTTTATTTCATTTTTGCCTACTGTGAAACTCTTGCAGAAAGGCTTGATGATGACAGAAGGTTCTGCCCTTGCTCCTAATCTCTCTGTCTCAGTAATATTCTCCCTTCTTGAGCAGAAGCCCTTAGCTGGCACTACTCTGAACAGATTCTTTAATCATTTGATAGAGAAAAGAAGTGGAATATTCCCAAAATTTCCTTGTAACTATATTGATTTCCCATTTCTCAGTAAGCAAAGAAAACAAAGTTCCCCCCTACTCTGTGAAACAGGTAATGCCCAGCTGGTGACAGCAGGCCAGGGTGAACGATTGTTATCTTTGACTGTGCAGAGCCAGGATCAGCAGCCTGCAGGTCCCATCCAGGCTTCTCCATCCCCAGATCCATCCTAAAGGCACTGCAGGAAGGAGGAGATCCCTCAGCTCCTTCCAAGAACAATTCATTTTTATGAGATGTCTGAAATGAAGGAAATCAGTGTTAAATGTGTGATGGCCACAACACACAGTAAGGCTGGAACAGCCTATGACGTTGGTAAAAATATTTTGGTTTTTCTCCCAAAAATTGGTTCTGATTTTTCTCTGGTTTGGGTTTTTTTATGCCTAATTTTCCCCTACAAGGAGCTGTTCAAGGATTCCTTTTTCGGAAAAGAGCAGACAGCAAGTCCTGCTTTATCCAAGAACAAATGAAACCAAGCCTGGGGATACTTGGACTAACACAGAAACATTCTGGAGTTGTCTTTGGAGACAAGAGGGATTTGGAGAACGCTGGCAACTGTTTCTCACCATTTTCCCTTCCAAAAACCAAATGAAAGGCAACTGCCAGAGCTAAACAAGCTAAGTGCTGCTAATCCAACTTTTCCAGAGAGGCCAAGAAGTCTTGAGGGCTTGTTACTGAAATGTGAGGCAGTTACAGTTCAGCATACTGGTGGTGAGGGGTTTATTCACTGCCCTGACACCTCTGCTTAAATAGAGGAGGCAGATCCTTCTCTGGTGTAAATTGCTGATAAAATCAATCCCTTGATGCCAGTGACAATTTTTAACGCATTTTTCTTAAAATACTTTAAAGATTTCAACACTGATTTTCCTTGTGCAAACATGGTGAAAAAAGAGAAAAATCCAAGTAGCTCCAAGAAAAAATGAAAATGCCTTAATATTATGAAAAGAGATTGATGCATTGTAAATAGGAATTCCCTAACCCTTCCTGAGAATAACCCATCCCACCCTTTTTAATACGCTTATTTTCTTTTGTTGAGTTTAGCAGATTGAGAAGTTGTGTCAGTATATATTACATCTCAACTCTAGATATCTAGAATTAGTCATTTGCAATATACTCTAGACATGCTAATTTCTCATTAGAGACCAAACTTTTAAACAAGAATCCAAAAGAATTAAAATCTGGAAGAAAAATACTGACCATAGAATGTGAAATGTACATTTTCTAATGTTTCTAAACAATCCCCTAAATAATTGAAAAATCTTTATAACCTGTAAATTGTGGAATCACAATCCCAGACAAACTGGCATTGCTATTCACAATATTATTCACCATTATTTTTATTTTTTAAATGCCACCTCTAATCATCTTTCTCCCATCATAACATTGCCCTGTCATCACTTTCCTTCCCTTCCTCCAGGCAAATGTTGATATAGGAAACAGAAAAAAATTGAGCTGAAAAACAGCTGGGCAGTTTTCAAGGTGTTTTCTTTCTTTCTTTCTTTCTTTCTTTCTTTCTTTCTTTCTTTCTTTCTTTCTTTCTTTCTTTCTTTCTTTCTTTCTTTCTTTCTTTCTTTCTTTCTGTCTTTCTTTCTTTCTTTCTTTCTTTCTCTTTCTTTCTTTCTTTCTTTCTTTCTCTTCTTTCTTTTCTTTTTTTTTAACAGCATCTTTTATTTCCTGATCACATTCTACCTTTGACATTTGTGATATTCTTTCCTACATTTTTACTTTAGATGACTTTTTAAAACTTCGAGAAAAAAATTGTTCAGGGTGTATATCATGAGTTATGAGAAGAACTGAGGTTCTTTCCTTGCAAGTTTCTATGACCAAACTTATATGATTTTTTCCTGCATTTCAATCATTCCTAAGAACAGCTGAAATGTTGCACATTTCGTCCTTGCATTAAGATTCAGTATTTGATATTAGACAAGAAAACAAAGAAAAAAATCATAGTTACTTCATTCACATTTTTTTATCATCTGCAGGAGTAAAAAGTAACTTTCGAAAGGATGCCTATCAAGAACGCTGCCTTCCAGGATCCTGGAATACTGTAATTTGCTCATTCTGATAACAAGCCCATCTGAGAATCTTCAAAGAAAAGCAAGTTAACATTCCACCCGGAGAACAATAAAGACAGAGCCAGCTCTAGGTGAGACCAGCCGGTCAGCGACTTCTTTCCAAAGTCTGATTATTCAGAACTTTTACGATGTCAGTAACAACAACCCAAGCAGCATGAGAATGATGTTTATCAGCTGAAATCAGCTGCAAAGGTAGCAGGAGAGAACAGAGAAAAAGCGATATTGCTCGTTCTCGTATGATGTGAACCCCGAAGGGCTTCTCCACAACGGGAGGTTTCTAGAACCGCTCCTAAAGTCAGGTTTGTGGATAGCTCCATCCTACAGCCGCTTCTAGAATCACCGCAATTGAAAAGATAGATCAAAAAGAGAACAAAATACCCCGTACAATCTTTTTTCCAGAAGCTCACATAACGGTGTTATCGATTGGGAATTATTTCATATGTTTTAGCTGCTGCTACGGGCGAGCAAATTAGTGGTTACGCAAAAAACAACAACAGCAACAAAAAGGAACCTGTCGCCGGCTTTCTGCTGAAGTGGAAGCCGGCGGCAGGTTTGTAAGCAGCTTGGCTAGATGACATTTTCCGGATGGTGCTGGGCTGGCTCTCCCGCGGGGTCCGGGGTCCTGCCCAGGGTAGCGCAGCGCCCGCGCTCCCTCTGAGCATCAGCGCTCCCGTGTCAGCTGCCGCCGCGGGTATTCTGAAACAAGCGAGGCACCGTGCGCGCTGTTTTCCCCGAGGGATACAGGCGAGGAGCCTGCCAGGTAGCGGGGAGGGAGGGCCGGCCGGCTGCCCGGGGGGCTGTGGATCCGAGAGGGACCTGCCCCTCCCCGGGGCGCTCACTGACCCCGCTGGGGCTCAGGCCACCAGAATGTTCACCTCGCGAAACCCTCGCTGCCCTCGGGGCCGCTGAACCGGGGCCGCAGTGCGGAGGAGGGATCAGCCCTCCGGCCGCGCTGGGGGTGAGAAGCTCCGGGGCTGCAGAAATGGTTCGGCTGCAGCACAGTCTGGAGGAGAGGGCAAAGGCTCCTTCTCCCCAGAGCGAGTGCCTAGGGCTCAGCCCAGGAGCTGCTTTCAGATCGCTTTTGCACCTATCAAATCTACAAGAATTTTTGGCTGCAAAATTTGTTTGCAGAGACCAGTCTCTCTCTGAAGCAATGCTCGCTTTGATACCACAGTCACAGGTTGCCAAATAATCTTTACAAATTTTGTAGGTATAAGAAAAGAGCAGCAACAAAGCCCCCAACCCTTCAGCTATGAAGCAGCACAAAATCCATGCTGTGCAGTCACTGTGCAACTTTCCTCCTCCTCCTCACCCTGCCCTGAAAAGAAGGAGAGGGAATATAAATGGTGACATGAAACACTTCAGAGAAAAGCAAACAAATATTGGCTTCTCTGGAGAATCAGAAACGTAATGATACTATAATGCTAGCAGTTTATTTTTCACTGCCTCAGGCTGCTTGGCAGAACGTCACAGTAAAATCGTCTAGGCATGAGAGATTAACTGATGTCTATTTTGCTATAAGGCTCCACACTCTTCTCTTGAGGGACTTTTACACCTGCTGAGGAATGCTGCTTCCCAATCACCACGGCACCAGGAGGGAACCCCCACAGCCTTTGATCAAGTTGGAGAGAGCATGTTCCCCAGCCAGCTCCTGGGATGCAGGTTGGCTGCAGAAACCAGCCGAGCACCGAGCTGAGCTCCAGCTGCAAAGATCTTCATCTAAACCATCAGATCAGCAAACAGAAACTCATGGCAGGGCAGCACACAAGGCTCAAGTCGTGTTAAACACATAGGCTTGTTGCATCCTTGGGCTTGGGAAAATATTGTGGTGCAAATCCCAGGCTTGGCTGAAGACAGTGAAAATTCCCCCTCTGAGCTGGAGTTTCACTTAATACACTTCAGACGAATTAAATGTCTCACTTTAAGTAGTGACTGCTTTATGGAACAGGTGGATTTGCTGTCAGCACAGTGACATGTCTTTGCACAGCCTGAAACACAGTACTTCCATCCCCAGGTATGACCAGCCAGCACTGATATCCTCGAGAAATAATTTTTTTGTCCTTGAGTGGTTTTCTTATCATGCAGGCAAATGTGAATTTAGTATTGGTGAAATGCATTAGTACTGCGAGAACAAGGGGAGACAAGTAGTCTCAATAGAGCTGTCAGTCAGAGTTCATGTCCCATCCCCCAAAGCTTTTACTTAAGTTTAAAAGCAGTAGGACAGCCTGCATCTGAAGTTCCCTCCGTGCTTATTTCAAGGCCAAGTGTTGGAATTTTATTATCCTATACCAAGAACTGTTTCTGTAAACTTTTCCCCAAAAGAACATTGAAACCATTTGCATCAGTTTACTTAGCTGGCCGCAGAATAGTTTGGTTTTTTTTTTAAATCTACACTAAATTAAAAATTTTAAAAAAGAGGACGACTCACTATAAAATGACTCTCTAAAATAGGTTTACTTTCCCCCAGGCAACAAGCACTTGCACCCATTTAGGTGGCATCAATTGTTCCTGCCATAACCTGAGATTTCAGATTCCAAGATCATTTACACACCCTGGCATAGCAGCACAAAGCCCACAGCTGGCAGAGCCACACAGTTAAATGTTCATGTGCAAATTTAGAAGAAATCATGCCCCACTTAAGGAAGAAATACTATTTATATCAGCTATTATTTAACAACAGAAAAATCACTTGTATGAAATGGTGAAAAAAAAATGTTTTTAAAAGTGTCTGAGACTCATCAGGTACTTACTGAAAGTGGTGTCCAGGATCTGCAGAAATTGGCCCCATGACTGAGCCAACACAGAAAAGCACACTAATAGTAATATTTATTGTCTAGATTTTTCACAGGTTTAAAAATGTTTCTGTTCTTGATGGGAGCTTTCAGGTGCATTAAATATCTGTAACAAACGTACTCCTCAGCAATGCTAATTGGCACTAATCCCCACATCCCATCCCACATAGCACGTGGTCCTGTGGTGTGGGAGCTGCTGTGCCACCCCACAGCCCTCCTGCTGCAGCCACAGCTGCCCCGGCCCCCAGAGGACTGGAGATCATCCCAAGCACAGCTTAGGCACCTGGAATTAATATTACAACACATCCTCACATAAACGAGACTTGCATGCAAAAATCAAATGGAGAAGCTATGGTTTTGTTCAGAGATGAAGTTGGAAGCACAATTATGTCTCAGCCCATCTGACTACCAGAGCTGTCTGCTCCTGTACCCTCTCATGGATTATGTGCACTCCTTCTATCCTTGTATTCTTGACTTCTGAAGCCTCTGGGGCATGAACAGTGCTTTGCTCTTGCTTCACACAGCACCCAACACAGCGGTATAAATAACCAAAATGAATGAATCAGTGCCACAAACAACCCTTGTCTGCAGGAATCTGCTGAATCAGCAATGCTTCCCAGGGGAGGTGCATTTTGTAAAGGCTCCAAAAATTGTGGAAAGGCTGAACTCAAGGATGCCCTTTTACAGGCAGTGCCACACAGATGTTTGGAGCATCATCACACAAGGACTGTTCTGGGGAAGGAATGTCTCCCTGCCCCTGAGGATTCTCAGGGCCATGGGCACTCCACCCCCAACCTGCCTTCAGTGCAGGGTCTGTGAAGACCCTCAGAAGCCCACTGAGTCAGCAGGAGTTGCTGCCTTCAGACCCAGGCAGCAAGATGTGGCTGGCACCAGCCCAGCTGGTTTTGATGTACCAGCCTGAGGCTGTACCCATTTGCAGCTGGGAAACGCCTTAGCTGAGATGTGGAGGAAGGTTTGAATTTACTCCTCTGCTTCCCTCCCCCAGGAAAGAGCTCAGTGTGTACCCCCCTCTGCCAGGGCTCCTGGAGAGGAAAGTCCACAGAAAGGACTGGTGTGCACTGATCCCATTAAAGGAAAAGGGAACCAAGAGCCAAACTCTCCTTGGGAAATCTCCAGGTCATCTCCTACCTTGGTTCCAGGTCAGTTGGAGAAAAAAACAGTCAAAAGGAAATAAAAGCAAATAAGCAATTCCACTGAAATTGGCTCAGGTTTTCCTTAAGTGTCTCCTTTCCTCACTTCTTTATTTTACCCTGAGCACACACAAACGTCCTCCCAAAGCCCAGCAGACAGTGCTGTCAAAGTTTATTCTGTGGGAATCCTGGGGCTGCCCTCCTGCAGCAGGTGCATGCAGGGCCAGGAGAAGCACTGCTGTGCTCCAGCCTGCTCTGGTGATCCAGGGAAACTGAGGATCGGGCCCTGGAGAGCTTTATTTCTGCCAGAAGAGAATATTTTAACACAGGTTGTCCTGGGAGACTAACAGCATTTCTAATGTATGCAAAGGAAAAAAGAGAGAGAACAGAGCTCAGCGACAAGCTGATTTGTCGCTCTCTGAAATGCAAGAGTTCTTTAGGACAGGATTCTTAAGCCCTAGCTTGTAAAAAGCTGTTTGTTTTGTCCCGACCTTCTCCTTTTATGTAACATGATAGGCATGCTTCAGCAAGTCTTGAATGCAGCTAAACATATGTCGTCAGCTGTGCATTGCTGCCCCTTCTATTAAAATGGATTTTGGGAGCATATGTGGGAATAGGCTTGCCACAGACACTCAGGGGAAATGAAGGAATACAGGGCAATTAGCAAGAGCAATCCCCAGACCTCTACGCTAAGCCCCTGTAGGAAGTACAAAGACTTATCTCGTGGGCATGGAAACAATTAAGGTCAACAAGTAATCGTGGAAAAGGAAACTTTAAAAACAAGAACATGGTAAATGACCTAGTAAACACCCTTTTGCCCCCCTCACAGACCTAGGACGCATTTCATCTGGGGTTCATATGCACAGTCTAGTTGGCTTTCGCCTCCCCAGCCCCCCTCACATAATGACTTCCCTTTGCAATTTCCTGGAGGAAGTTGCTGGAGTGATCTTCTAGTGATAAAAATAAGCCATAGTGATTCTTAATTTTCAGCCAAAGAATTCTCCTAATCTCCTAATTAAGGAGCAAATGGCAGCAGTCCCTTAGAAAGCATCAATGGCACAAGCAGCCTTTGCAGAAGAATGCAGTTATTCTGGAGAAGTATCCTAGGGATCATTTGGCCAGATGGATAAAATCCTGCCTCTGATTCCTTCTCAGAGGTACATATAGAAGGACTGTTTTGGACAAGACAGTTTCTTCAGAATGATTTTCTTTTTTTCACAGGTCATTAGTGTCGGAGAGGAGACATTGTTGCATCCTTTGCCACAACTTTAGAAGCATTAATTGAATACCGAAGCGTCAGTTGTAATTGGTAACCCAAGCTCTGTCACTCGTTTTCTCACTTCCCTCTCGGGCAGGCGGGACAGAATTTCTGAGGGTTATGATGCCATCAGTGAGCTCTCCAGGGTTTTGTGTATTTGTTTTTATCACTCTTGCTTAACATATGGTATTTACACGTCCTCTTCACGAACACTTGATTGCTGACCTGGAACACAGCGCTCGAGTGACTGCTGCCAGCTTGGAACTCCTGACTTACATATGGAACAGGCACTATATCATGCCAATTTAAAACATGGTTCTCCACCAATAAGCTGCAATTTGATGAGGAAGCCCCTCAGCATGGACAGGAAAGGGAAAACTGAGGTTTCAGGTGTGTGAAGGTCATCAGTTGCCGCCCATATCCAGTGACACACAAAACCTCTTTGAGTTCAAGTACACCAGAGCCTGTCTCTAAAGCAAACCAAACACAGATCTTTCAGGTTCTTGCCTGTATTTATATACTGGACAGATCAATAGGGTGGTCTGTGTCTTTTTAGCTGAAGAATAAATACAAATTATGACTGAGTTGGACCCTAGGTCCCTATGTGACAGCCAGCCATGCTTATTTGCTCCTTTCTTCCTTTCATGATCACAATTTACCTCAACAGTTAATACAGCAGTCTGAGCTATAAGGAAAAGACAGGTAAGAACATACATATTAAACAATTGTGTTAGTTTTGCAACGTGAGGCAAAACCCCCCCTTTAACTCCAGATTTGCAGGACTCAACTGCTATTAGTGCATCATCTGAATAAATGTACGTACTTAATAGGAAGGAAGCTGGTTTTGTGCAAGTCTCTTCTGCTCTTTGTTTGCTTGCTTACCACATCATAATCTCATCCAAAAAATACGTTCATTCAATGTCACAAATATATCTGAAGTCCTTGTCACTTGTTTCTACTGCAGGGTACTCACAAGATGCTTTTAGAGAAAGTACTCAAGCAGTACATGACCCGAGGCTAAATCTGGCATACAGTGACTGTAACAAACTATGACATCTGTCACAGCTCTTCTTGGATAGACCTATAATGATTGGTCTGACCAGAAAGGAAGACATCTGAAGTCAGTAACTGAATAATGCTAATGATACTTCATAAACATCACAGTTCAAATATAATGATGCATTTCTCTGAAGAAAGATGCTGAAAGCTGAGAGGGGTCTGACTGGCAGATATTTACCCCCCATCCACCATAAACATCCTTGTGAAGTGCTGCAGGCAGGGAGCTCTCCTTTTATGCATCCCAAACTGCAGCAGTATCCAACAGAAGGAATACATGTGTCAAAGATGTCAATAGAGATGATATAATTTCATCTATGTATTTTTGGCATCAGTCTGTATCTATTAAATAACGGCACATGGGAATCATCTGGTTGCATATCCAGTACCACTTGAACCTCAGCAGCAATAATTCTTGTTATTTAAGTCCGTAAGTTCTCTGGGGCAAGGAATGTGCCCTCCTCCCCACCAGTATTAGTAATTAGCTATATTTTTGTGACGCTGCAGATTAGAGCAGAGGAAATCAGGTGTGCCAGGTGTGCAGCTCCTCAGACAGGTCAGGCAATGCACCATTGAACTAACAGCCTAAACAGGCGAGACAGACAACAGAAATATCATCCCGTACTCAGAGCTGATGTGCAGAGAGATGACACATCTTGCCCAGGGTCACAGAGAGGGCTGTGTCAGAATGCAAACCCTGATCTCCCTAATCCCAGTCCAGTGTCTCTGTTAGAAATTGTTTCTTAACTACTGTACTGAACATACTTGTAGTGTTTTATATGTGGCTTAGCCCAATACTGCTGTATCAGATATGTGGGCAGCTGTTTAAGAAGGAAATGTTCGTACCGTAAATTATTATTTTTGAAGATGCGACTGCTAATAACAGTTTCTACACATTCCTACTTTCCCATTAGCCACAGCTGAACCTCAAAACTGGCTGATGACTGACAACTGTTATGCAGGGCACTATCCCTATGTCAACGTATTCACAACACCTGTCATCACTTCTTGTCAGTAATCTTGATCTAGTTATGATTTAATTTATGCCTTGTGTGTCATAAGCCAGCACTTAATATTTTTCAAAGCAATCAAGTGAACTCTTCCGTTGATCAGCCTCATTTCTTTGACAGATGCTGAAATTAGACTATTTTTTGAGCAGCTCATACCATTCTGGCAACTCAGTAAAGTACCAGCACTAGTGCTCGCAGCTCCAGCACCAGGACTCTCAATATAATAGGAGCAAGGATACAAGATTCCTTACAGTAAGGGAAGGAAGCCTGAGAGCACACGCAATTCACGCTCACATTACGTTAATGACAGAGAAATTGTGACAACACAAGATTGGATTTTGAACTGCTGCTGAGTGTGCCAAGCTTTGCTTTCACTTAAGCAGGTTCCTAATGCGAACTTTGCTCATGTGCTTTGGGCAAGATTCTCACCACACATCGTCCTCCTGCAGTGACAGTCACTAATACACACCAACGTGTGCCCTGAAACGCAGGTAACCAAGCTTGTCTCCTCATTGTCAGCATCACCACAAGGAAAGCGTGACTTGATTCCCAAATGAAAAGGTCATTGTGAAATTAAAAGATGGGATGGAGTGATAAAAGAAGTCATTTTGTTGGAAGTTCTCATCGGCTGCTCTTCCATCTGCAAGGCATTGCTGCCACAGAGCTTATCTCAAGGCCTAGAGCGCTTCCAAATTTAAAACATGTGATTGAAAAGAGTCACCTGAGGAGTAAAGGACTTTCACATAACTTAGTTTTACTTGTTGGTATCAAAAATGACAACAAGACCCATATCTTCATAGTATTCTCCCACCATTATTGAGTACTGTATACAAAAAAATCAGGGGTTTCTAACTGAGCAAGAAAACACACTGTCCAAGGTTTCTAACCAGTGAAAATCCTCCATGAATGAAAAGTGACTGAGGAAAATAAAGATTTTTTTAAAAAGCAGAGCAAAGCCAGAGGTTTTAAGAAGCCACCTGAGCTGTTCATTATCACTAAAGGAAACAGCAATACTCGAAGTGCAGGAATCTTCCCTGAATTGCCAGGAGCTTTCTGAGAGGAATCAAATGACCTCCAGATGTTCCTTCCAACTTCATATGCTCTGTAATTCTGAGATCACTGAGTCTGACATTACAATGCCTCCCTCAGCTCTCACTGGCCCCTTCCATCAGGTCCTGTGGACTTGTATATGCACAATTTGTTTAAATATTCCCTAACCTGAACCACCTCCACTGAGGGAAAGACTTTCTTTGTTAGGATTTTCCCTCTGACCCCAGGACCTGTGATTTCTGGAGGTATATCTTGCCATTCATGTAATACTGAGCCAAAGAAGTCATTGAATTGCTTGACCTCTTTCAAGTTTTTTGTCACCAGGTCCCTTTTTCATCCCTCTCCAGTTTCAGTTCCAAAACAGCTTTGGCTTTCCTAACTCCATCTTTGCATGCTGGGATGGTGTCTCAGTAATCCCCTTGGTCACCTGTTCCAGCTCCCACCTCTTGGATGCTTCCAAAACTCATCAAAAGATTGCCACATAAGGAATACAGAAATAATCTGTATTCACTCAGCTGAATAAACTCTTCTTGGCTTTGAATACACCTCTTTGGTTGTATGTATTCACAAACTGGGTTTATTTTTCAAATACCTGACCCTGTGCCAAAAGAGACAACCCATAAAAGCTGCCATTTAAGGACTACACCAATTATAGCTGGGAGTGTCATAAAGGCATCACAGCAAAAGCTGATTAGATCCCGGATGAAATTCACAGTTACAAATCCCACAACAATTGCCCTCACTGAGTTTGTAGCATCACATGCTTCAAAAGTCAAACTGGGAGGGAGCAAATGTATCAACTGAGTCATCTTTCTGCCAATAATTTCCCGTAACGTTTGTCATTTGAAAAGCAGCTCCAAATTAAATCTGAGCTGATATCTCAGCACTGATTCTTACCATCCATGGGCTACAGAAATCCCAGCTCTTGATTGGGATCTGAACAACCCAGCTGAGCAGCCTCTCTGGAGCAGGACAAGTGCCCCGAGACGTCAAATGTAGGTGCATCGAGCCTCGTGTCCAAATGCTTACAAAGTCAGAACCCAAGACATGCTCTTTCCAAATCATCACAGGCTTAATCAGAAGCACAAGCTAACAGTACAGTTAATGAATTCTTTTCATATAACACAAATCAATGAGCACTTCCTCTCCACAAGACCTAAGAGAGGGAAAACAGTAGCCAGATGCTTGGGACAGAAAGTGAAAGATCAGGTAAGAGAGATCTAAAAGCCATCCTCCTTCTCAGCAGGTATTTTATTTCAGCACCACAAGTGTGAAAACTCATATTTATTTTATGACCACAAGAAAATAATTAGATTTAAGTAATGACTAACCAGTAAACAGATGCATTTAAAATAAAAGAGTGAATTCAGAAGTAAAAGTAAAGACTGTTTTCTGTGTTTTAGTTTGTTCTAGTAAGACTTATGAAAAAAACCAAACTGGAACTTCTCTTGTGATTTCACATTCATCAAAATCTCTTGAAAAGGCAAGAGAATGCATAGCTTCAAACACTGAAGATAAGCTTCAGCAGAGATAAAAGGGTACATAAATATTTGTAATCAGAACTTCTCTGTGCTGAATATAAACCAATAAAGCTGATGATTACGTACTGGGCACACGTACACACTTATATACTGTGACCACGCTTATCCCTCCTGCTAAACTACTTCCTTATAGGGTGAAAGGTCAGACTAATCAGACAGAAATTAACTGCAGCTGGGAAAAAAAAAACTTCAGAAAGAAAATGCTTAAAATAATTGCATTGCTTTTTTTAACCACATTATTGCTCCTCTCAAAGCCAAGCAGTTGGCATGTGTGCAAATGCAGCAGGGCAAGCAGCTAATGAAGGGGAGAATTCCAGAGGAAGCATTCCCTCAATTCATCCAAATCTGTATCAGCAACGGAGACAGCAAATAATCTGATGTTACTTGGTAAATAATCATGTATGAGGAGCCATGTTACCTCTTCACACACGTCAAACAGAAAGCAACAGGCTGCTTTCTGTGCCCAAAGAAATGAGAGGCTTTAAGTAAAACAATTTCCAGCACCACCCACTCGAACAACAATATTGTCATGGTTTCATTTCGCCGCTCCGAGTGGCGATGCAAGTTTTTGCCTGTTTGGAAATGTAATGTCAAAGCAGCTTCTTGTTTTAATTTAAGCAAGCAGAAGCTGCCAGCCAGTTTTGCTTTCCAGCCAAGGAGAATTTATCTTACACATTTATTAAGTCATCATCCAGTTAATTACAATCATTTTGTAAATAGTGTAGCAGAATGAAGACAGCCATCCAGTACTCTTAAGTTAAAACTGATTGGAGGCACAAATGGGCCAGACCTCAAAGTGGTGCTGAGTCACTGTCCCTCCAAAGGTATCAGTGGAAATACCTGAATTTACAGCCCACCTACATTTCCCTCCTAGAGACTCTGTTACAAAAATTAGGTGTGTTTTCTCCAGCCAGGATTGTCTCATCAAAACCCCTACCATCTTCCAAACTGGTATTTTCTCTCAAAGCAACTGCTCTTGCTGGTGTTTTTCTGCCCATGGTTGTTTGGGTAGAGAAGGGGGAAAAAATTACAGGGAAATAAAGCTCAAGGAACAGAACTTGATTTACAGAGCACAAGTGTAAAAAGAAAGGCTTGATTGACTAACACTTTTATGGTTCCTGGGTGAAAACCTCCCTGCCCAAAGCTTTTAATCTTAAAATAGTTCATTTGGTTGTTTGGTTGGTTTTTTTAAGCAGACTGATAAGGAAAGGCTAAGGCATTTTTCTCTGGAGGATGAGATCTGATTTTATTGACTAGATAATAACCTACTCCTCATTCTTCACATGACACTGTAATCCTATTAAATTGAGGAGTTAAAGAGCTATTCCCTCCTTGTTCTAACAGAAGAAAATAGGCCAAATTCTGCTCTTAAATGTAACTGTAAAGAACATTACTCCAAACTTCCAGCAAAGCAAAAACCCTGACAGAGCAGATTTTGGCGCTCCATCAATTTTCTGAAGGCTACTTTACATATAAAAAGTTACACTGGATTAACAAAATTGTGTGGTTTTAAAACAGATAATTAAAGCAATCCAGCTTTATGTGAAAATACCCCTGAAATAAACTTAACCTAGTTTATAGGAGTTTAGCTGCATTGGTTAATTTACAACGCAGCTGTAAATTGCAGTGAAAATGTTTGGCAGCAGCAGCCTACAACATAGTTACTTATATCAGCACAATGGTTTACACGACCTGAGTTTAAACAGAGGCTTAAACCACATCAATATCCACGCTGAGTCAAGTTCTTGCATCCTCCTCTTCTCATTTTATTAGTTTTTCTAGCCCAATTGTGACAACATAAAATATAATTCAATAAATAAAGGTGTATCATAACAGAAGTCAAAGTTAGGACACTTGGACCCTGGCTGAAATTATTTTTTTTTCTTTATCTGCTCTGACATTCAAATACAAATCTTTGCATCTCTGTAGGACATGAATGAGAAACTACAACTTTAATTTGCTCTGCTTCTTTCAGGTAAAAGTCAATGAATTAAAGGGGCTTGGGTTTGAGCAGGGATCAGTCAGGGACATGAGTTTTATTTTCATGCTGAACAGTAATACAAATGTGCTGGAGGTGCCTATAAAGTGGTATAGAAATGCTTCATTCCAGTTACTTGTTATTTCCTCTGCCTATGACAAAAGTCCCCTCGAAGGAGCTGGCCGTGCAGAAGTGAGTCTGCTCAGCTGGACAGAACCACTGGAGCCACCCTCCCACAGCTCCTGTCCCACAGACTCAGGGGTAGAGCAGCTGCATATCAGCACAACATTTGAGCAGGTGCTTAACTTTAATTACCTGCTTACAATCTGCAGGCCTGAGAGGTTTATGAGCCCTTTACAACAGCTTCTGTTGTAAATCCCAATCTTTGACTTTTCCAAAAAAAGAGAAAATGGAAGGGCAGAGACAAGTCTTGCTCTCAGATAGGAATCAGCAGCTTGTCATGGATGGGGAGCAGCTGCTCAGATTCTGAAAAGCCAAAGGATCAAATTTGAGCTGTTGCTTGCCATAGTTGGAGCAGCTTTTGGCTGAGGTGAAGTTTGTCCATCACATGCTGCACTGCACAGCTCGCCTGAGGCGACTCAGTCATGTGTCCTCTGTCATCTTGCCCTGCTCTCCCAAGATGAATATATGGACATAAGATATGAGAAAGATGAGACTTCACAGACATGACATGTTATTTTAAAACTTCTCTCCTTCTTTTCATACAAAGAAGAGTACTGATGCCCAAGCTGCTGTTTACACCAATGCTGCCTATTGTAAATTGTAAATTAGGTTGCAAAGACATTTCAACAACTAGTAAAACTACTCACAGTCCATCTGAAATTACATTTTCAGGATTCAGAACAAGTTACCTCATCATCATAAATGACCCAATTGTCCAAAACACAATAAGGACATGTCTTAGAAAGAAACAAAGATGACATTATTTTCCTTGGTCTCTATTAATAGAGATTCCCCCAAACAGAAGAATCATTTGAGTCGAGATATATTTGGAGGCAAATAATGAATAGGTCTTCTAGTTATTCAGAAGAAGACTATACACTGTTGAGAATGTAAGAGTTACTTAGGTTCCTTTTTTTTTTTCAATTGCACCCTCTTGAGTGGTTGCACATGCAATTAGCTGTTTTCTTTCAGAAAATAAACTGCTTTGCAGACAGCATTTTTTCCATTTTTTAAATGTACCAAGTCATTAGAGAAATGTTTTGGTGCCTCTTATATGAGCAGGATCCTTTGTGAAATAAAGAAGAAATTTTATCCTCTAGCACCATCAAGTAATCTGAATATTCAGCTGAGTCTCATCTTCACCTCATCTGGAAATGGCCTTCCTGTAGGGGGAATTTCTTCAGACAGACTCAGGTATAGAGCCAATATCATGTCTGCAGCCCTGAGACAGAAGGCAATTTAAAGCTACTCGCAAACTTGAGCAAGAAGGTTGGAGAGAGTTGTTGTTGCTGCTGGCAGTGGCTACCTGGCTGCTGGGTACACACAGGGGCAGAGCAGGCAAGGGAAAGCTAGAAGCAAAAGTGCTTTGAAAATATACGTCAGGACAACCAGAAGGGTCATGGGGAGACTGTACTTGAGAAGGAAAACTTACTTTGTAGCCGTCAGGACATAAACACCTCTAGATTTGCTCCAGTTGTCCAACAATGATTAAGAAATTTTTCATTTTTTGCTGCTCAGAAAAAAGGGGATTTAAAATACATCGTGCTCTCTGTTTGCTCATACTCAAAAGATGCTGTACTGGCAAGAGATGGAGAAGTAATATTGTCACGAAAGAGGAGTCAAGGCTTCCTTTGGTGCCCAGTGGTTATTAACAGTTATTAAGTTGGGCAGCTTTTAAGTGTGCTGAGGACGGGCCAGAATAAGTGGAAGCAACGCAGTCTCGTGGCTTGGAGCTGCATGCGGCCAAATGTTCTGTTTTTCCAAGAGTCAAATGAACCCACTAGGAGCGCCCTGATGCCATGTGATGAACACTTCAAACATCCAGTTTAACTTGTTTCTGGCTGGTGTGGATATTCCCAAGCTGCCCAGCTGTGCTGCAGCTCCTGAGCTGCTCCCTCTGGAGTGACTCTGGGCAGTCAGCGATCTCTGGGGGTCAGCAGCACAGCCCAGAGGTTCCCGGGCCTCAAGGGCAGGTACAATTTTCCCTGACCTGTAGTGAAATGCCTGTGCAAGTGTTTGAAAGCCTGAGATGTCGCCAAGGCCACTGTGACCTGACTTTCAAGCCCTTCTGGAGCGTGGCTGGGATGGCCCAGCCCAACCCAGTTCTCTCATCACAGACTCTTGTTTCTCTCAAAACAGAAGAAGAAAGTTGCCAAAGTTCCTGGAGAACCAGTCAAGACCCATCCTAGTAGCTTGCAGCTAGTGGATACTGTAAAGTACCTGTGCCAAACACGCTTCACCTTTACTATCTTCCCTTTTTACACAGCATTTTACTCTTTATAATGATGCTCCCATTATCTCAGCACTATCTTCCCATCCCATAGCTATAGGCCATTAGCCTTGTTTAAAAAAAAATTAATTAGAATTGAAAAGGTAGAATAATAAAGGAGAAAACTGTTTTCTTTGGCAACCCTACTTACCTTATTTATATTGGCATTTCAAGACTCTATCGTAATATAAGATGCACCCTCAACTTGCATAATAAATCCTGCCTTCCCCAGCAGTAGCTCTGTGGTACAGCTTGTCTGTCATGACCTATAATCCTGCCATGTGCTAATTCTTCAACCTCCTCTGGGTCAGAGGGACACGCACTATCCTGGCTTTCCATTATCCCAGAAAATATCCCTACCAAAACAAAAACAAACAAGCAACCAACAACAAAAAAGAAGCCCCGAACGACTCAGTAGAACACAAGGACAATTTATGAATCAAACTTCTCTCAAATACAAGGCTGCAGGAAAGGTGTCTGTGAATTTTGGATTGATATAATTTCTGGGTAGCTCCAAGAGGAGTATGAGTTGGGTTTGCAAAGTAGTTGCTGCCAGTCCTCAGTTTTGTTGTTCCGTCCCCTGAAAACTCAAGTCTGTCAAATGGAAGTACTTCCACTTCTCTATCCTGCAACATCTCTAGACTTCTCTTAGGAAAGAGAATGCTCATTCCAAAACATTTATTATTAAGTATGGAGAAGTAACCCAGCTTTTCTTCTAGCAATTTCTCCAATCTTATTCTTAAATTGATTTTTCCCATTATTAGAAAATACATTAGAAAAACAGTCCTGGAGGTAAACATAGACAGAAATATTGTGAGAGAGTTTTAATAAACTGTTTCAAAGCTCTGTATTTAAATAGTGTTTCCAGAAAATTATCTATACAATCCATGGCACCACCTGATTGCCAGTTACCTGGGTCATCTTTGCAGAAGGGAAAAAAAACCCAATAGCCATGAAATTATGAGGTATAGAGGAGCAATGAGTCACTGGTAAGAATGCTGAAGCTGAAACTGCTGCTGACAATACAACATGGACACAACACTTAGTCACAGTTACCTGTATCTGTACATCTTTATAGCACTCCCACCTGCAAACCTGGTTGTGAGAAAATGAATTAATTTAAAACCTGACATCGATGTCTGATGTGTTCAGTTCATGCTGTGATTAAAAGTATACACAGACTGGCTTTTCAATTTGCTCATCAACTACTTGATAAACCACAGCACTGAAAATCAGACAAATAAGATGGTTTGCAAGTACTTCCATGTGCCTATTGAGGCTCAATTAGCATTCCCACAGATGTAGTAAAAAAAGTGAATAAAATCCCGTTTTAAAAGCAAATGGGTCAAACAAATTACATATGGAATCTGGCACTGTTAAAGAAGGACAAGTACATGCCAAGATTAATAAGTAATTACGCGCTTTATTTCTGGCCACTAGATTTTTGTTAGCAATTTCAATTACATCTGTAAAACATGGAGGGGTTAAAATTATGATCTGTGCTGGTATCCCAGTGCCAGCTATTGGATGTCTCTCAAGGCACTTTTTCCTAGACACACAGAACTCCATGAATTGCATGCTGTGAACTGCAGTTGTGTTTTGCAACTTGAATCTCAGGAAGGAAATTGTTCCGATGGCTGCCACTGTTCTACACCTGAAACTTCACACAGCTATTGCTCCCCTCTGGCAACACTGGGAGCATTTTATACCCCACATTAATGCAGGAAAGTAGAAAACATTGATTGCACTTCTCAACATCCAAGAGAAAACGCTGAGTTTGAGGGTTTTTTTTTCAAGTAGTGGCACATGCAAGCAGTCCAGTGAGCTAATCCACAGGATGGGTAGAGCTGGCAGCTTTATGGGATTTTGTCAGATAACAGTAGTCTCAGCACTCATCTGCAGATTAAGAGCTCTGGTTAGCAATCCCAGCTGGTTTAACACTGCTTTATCTCAGGCTGTAGGTGATCCCTTAGGCTCAGAGAAAGAGAGATGTGCCCTTGGCTAGTCCAGTCTTCCTCAGAGTTCAAGTTTTTGATAACTCCTTACTCAGTTCCTCACTGTTCCCATGTGCTATGCTGGGATTTTGCACAATGAAATCAAGGTTCATCAAGGTATATGTGCTAAAATTCAGGCACTGTTTTGCTTTTTTGCAGATTAAACCTCCATGACTTCCAAACATGATACATTTGTCCTATGCTGTGTTAACCTCACCAAATACGGTTCCTATCAGAGACCTTGGGACTTTAAGTATCCAATGTTGACACTTTGGCACAGATCTGTCAACTCTGGACACCCCATGTCCTACTGCCCTCCTCTAAGGGGTCTGTGACAGACACAGAAGCAGCAGAGTTCTCATCTGTGAGCTTTAGCTGCCAGCACAGAGCCCCCAGCATCCCTGGAAAACACAGAAGAAATAATGGGGAGGGGAGGGGGGGGTAAGTGCAAAAACCTCTTAGTACAGATAATTTCCCGTTTTCGCCATCTCACCTAAAGTCTGAGCAAAGGAGTACCTCCAAGTCACAGATGCAGTTACTTCTAAAAGCACAATTAGCTTTTCCCGAAGGAGCTCTGGGGCTGCTGGGCACTGCGCGTCAGAGCCTCCTCCAGGGCAGGGGACAAGCCCCACAGTGGCAACACTTTCCGAGTAGAAAGTGTGTTTAAAAGTAGGGCTTCAGAAGTAAATAAAACTCTTTTGACAATAATTAAAGTAATAATGAACTTTCTTTTCGTGTCAGTTTTGCTCTGTTAGTTACTTGATAATGCGATGCTCTATAAATGGCTTGAAAGAAGATTCCTTGTCAGTGTGCGGTGCCTGGGGGTAATGCGAGCTGCTCAGCCCTCACAAGTAATTAAAGATAATCAGTGAAAAATGTGAGGGTCTGTTGTGCTCCGCATTCCAAACCCCACCTACAAGAGGAACAGCGCTCAAAATCATTATTTAAATGTAACCTTTTTCCACAGGATCGGTGGGGGACAGGACTTGCAATTGTTTGTTTGCTGGTGCTGCTGTGCTCCCAGAAAACAGGGAACAATAAAAAACCAGTTTCAGAAGGATCGATACTGACCAAAACACGCGTGAAACTCTGAACTGGCTTTTGTGTTTTCCTGCCTCTAGCAGATTTCTATCAGCAATGTTTACCTTCAGGTTTATTAGATGACAGAGCCAACCTGCTTCATCTCCCGAAGTGGGATTAATTTACCGCAGAATATTTAGAGGAACAAATAACAGCTCTAACAAATAAAAGAATAATAATTCTAATAACAGTATATATAACAGGGAAGGTTTCCCAGGTACTTAATGGACAACAATTCCCTCTGAAACTTTATTTATCATAAGAAGCAGTGAGAGTTCCAGGCTGGCAAATAACTTTGAAAAATCAAGCACTTATTCAGGTGCAGACTCAGCAAGGTAACTGCTGAGTGTTGAGCAACTTGGGAAATCTGGTTGAGACTGTGTTTCATTTCTCGTGCTCTTTGAACTCACTGGCACAAGTCGTGCTCCCTGTACTCAGGGAAACTCGGAGCTGCCAGCTCTGGCCACACGAAGGATGCCTCAGATAGAGGTGTGTGATGCCTTGCACTGTGCCAGCAATAAATGTGAGAGACCAGAGTAGGGGCCAAATTGGGATGGGCTGGGTGTGATGATTGCTATTTATGGATGCACCAGATCATGAAGCCACAGAAAGCAAAGCCAGAGAGAGCCTGAGTGACACAGGCAGAGCCCAGCAGTGAGAGGCTGAAGCCAGGCACACCCCCAAACCAGTAAAGGAAGGGGGCTTGCTCACCAGTGCCTTACCCTGCACATTCTCTGTTCCCCGGCACTGACTGGGTGTCACAAAATCCTATTTGACCTGCTCAGGGGTCAGTTTCCCAAGGACAAAACCCCCATTGACTCTGCAGGGCAGGAGAGGCCAAAGAAAGACAAAAGTGTTGCATGAAGAGGAAGTGAAATCCGGGGGATTTCGTGATTTCTGAGCGCTGAGAACGTGCAAGTGGAGAGCGTGAAATGCTGAGTCTCTTTCCACCTCCCTGACCAGAAAGCTCAGCACTACTGGCTCCAGTTTGCATCTGGAAAATCTGCTTGTGAAACCAAACAGTGTCAGATGCTTGGCACTGTTCAGAAAAGCACATAGTTATTGTCTTTCAGGGCAGTGACCAAGCCCTGGGCAGGTTTGGGTGCTTGCTGCCAAGTTTATCAGATTTAGCCAAAGACGCAAAAGAAAGGAGCCAAACAATTATGGCAAATAATCCATAACACGCTGAAAGATGCTTCATGAGGGCTTTCCAGACTTCTTCAATTTGTGAATCTCAAACAACTTTCTAAACTGTGAGAAAGACCTAGCACATAGACCCAGGTATGGAGAATTTACAGTTCCTGACAATAGCTTTTGCTTTCAGTAGGTGTTTTTTTTGGTGGATTCCTTTGAAGTAGCCAAGAAAACCACATCACTACATCCATGATTCCACAGGCAACAGAAGATCATCAACTTCCAATCTATTTTGTCTGGTAATTGTACATGTTTGTTTCTCCCACACTCTGCTGATGTGAAGTTTAACACTCAAATATTACCAGTTAAATACAAAACAAAACAAAACTGTTGATGCGTTATTTCACAATAAGTAATATAAAACCATGAATAATGGGTTCCAAATGATGTAAACATGTGTTTAGAGTACTGCTTAGAGCACTGATGCTGACCTAGATTTGACCTTCCCAAGTATCCACAATCTATTCCTTCTTTAAAAATAAAAAATGTTGCCTAAAGGAAAGATTGTGTTGTCTTCACAAATGATGAGTGAGGATTCCATGAGACCACAAACAACAAAAATACTGCACAGGTCATAATTAAAATGACCTTATAAAATATCCCATGGAAAAATATTTTCCAAGAGACTGGATTCCATTGAATTTTCTGTAGACCACACACTTTAATCCTGGTCCTACTGAAGTCATTGAGAGTTTTTCCATTGACTTCTATGTGTCCATGGTTTGGCCTTCATTAGCCATGCATGGAGCATATCATAAAAACAAACATCAAAAATAAAAGCTGGTCTAAAGTTCCCTAAAAAGCATGCCCACAGGGAGGGCTGGGGAAAAATGCACAAAACATTTTTGGAGTGAGTGAGTTTGTAAAGAATATTATCCTGCTTTAAAAAAAAGGTCTGAGAAATTTAATTTAAGCCATATGGATGCACAAGGCATATAATTAATAAGGAAATGATGCTGATTGTTAATATAGACCTCTGAAATCAGCCACAAGGAAATCTTGTTATGTCAGGATTGTGGCAGCCTGGATTCAGACAAGGACCATGGAGCATTACACAATCAATATAATGTCATTAACAGCACATTCCTACCAAATTTTACACAGAGGCAATGTCACATCTCTTCAGCCTGAAAAAGCAGTATGTCTACACAAGATGCAATTATTTTAATTCAGACTTTTAATGATCCATATAAAGACAACAATGAGCTGTTTGTCATCATCTGAATCAGGTTTCGATGGAGACCTCGAGAGCCACCGCTGCAGCACCGTATGCAGGGTGGGTGTGCACAGACACGCAAAACTAACGGAAAATTAGGCAGATACTTCAAATCCACGCTCTTTGGTTTCTCCAGTGGGCTAATCCTGTCGGCATTGTCTGCCGGGAGCGCGGCTGGGAGCACGCACGCCGCAATTAAACGGCGCAGCGCTCAAAGTCCCGCAAAGAGATGTTGCATCTGTCCAACTCGGCGTCAGCACAGAGAGCGACTCAAGTCCTGCCAAATCGAGTGTGACCTTCAATCTGCCACTCTCATGGTGAAAGGCAGGGAAGTAAATTACTTGGCCTTCTCTTTCTATTGAGGGTGAATACAAGCGGGTCGGCGGGACCTGCCGCCGTCCATCCCCAGTGGCACCCCACAGTTTACACAACCGGCGCTGAATGCCATGAAAGAGGCGCTCCATTCACCGGGGGCCCGCATGCAAAAGAGACGCCCATTAGATCATAGTAATTATTCCATTGACATCACACAGTGCCACAGTGGGACGTGAAGGACTCATCAAACACTTCTCTTCACCAGGGCCCTGCTGCTAATGAGGCCCACTGGCGGCATTGTGCCTCCCATTTACTCATGGCCGTGCCTGCCTGCCAACAACAGCTCAGCCCTCCAGACAGGCTGCCCCTTTCAGAGCCATTTATTCCGTGCCCAACCTCTGACCTCAAGGGTTATGACATCAGCAGCCCTGATTTGTGATCATTTTTATTGGCGGACATTCAACTCTTGTTTCCTGTGTTTAACTCTGCCTCCCTTTTTTTAGCTAAACTTATTGGTTCTAATAGGCATCTGCCAAAAGACTATAAAGTAAGCCAGAGCTTGCACAAAGAGGCTTCTGATCTTGCTATAAAAAGCCCCACAGCTACTATTTATGCCAATAATAACGAGTAATTCATTATCTAGGTGCACAAAATCTGTTAACCACTAAAATGTTGAACAATTTGGAGCAGATGTCCAAAAATTTTATGAGTTTTAATTAAAATGTTCTATGTATTTTCATCAATACACCTGGGTTTTTAAATTTACAAAGATGCTACATCAGGGCACGACAGTACTTTGCAAATTGCATTTTTTTTTCCAGAGAGGGATTAGGAGGGGATGATTTGGGCTAATCAGATGCTGATTTGTGGTGAATTTTTTCCCCATTAAGGTGTTGATGCAAAACCAAAGAGGAATTAGAGCTGAGATTTAAAAAATGGGACAAAGCAGCGATATTTCAGGAGTCAGTGAACTTCAGTTTGTCTACTTGAAATAGAGAAGGGGAATTTGCATTTTGAAGCAGAGTCATTAATTTTAAAGCTAGTGTTCTAAATGGAAATTAAATATCTTTAGAGAACAGGTTCTCAAAACACATGTTTTTCATAATGCAGTTTGTTTAAGCACAGCGATTTCCATATAGCAGAAACAGGTATAATAACAGACAGCATTTACTTTATCAGGAATGCAAATAATAATTTTCCAAAAATTTGACATTACAAATCACTATGCAAGCACATAATCACAAGCTTGCATGATTCATGTTTTTTAAAGTTTGTTAAAAAAATTTAAATACTTAAGAAGCTGATACTGAATAAAATAGAAAATATTTTATCTGTTCTCTTTCATTTGGGTAATGGGAAGGTTTTGGCCTGAAGTTAAAAGCTAACTAGTTTTTTAAAAGGATGGTTTTCCCTCAATTATAATCATAAGCAAATTAACAAAAAAGAGGATCCTGTTCAGCTAATTTCCAACTGGTACAGTCGCAGATGATGATTGCAGGAAGTGGTTAAGTAATAGGATTTTTTATTGTAGCAGTGAGGACTCAGTACAACCAGCCTGACATAGATAATCTTTGTAATGCAGCCCTTTCAGGGCTGATATGGATACAGATTGGGAGCCATCACCAGCCTCTAATGTATCTCTAATGGAATCTGAGGATTTACATTTGTTTCCCAGATAAGATTCTCATCCAGTTTCTCTTTGTAGTCAAGTAAATAATTTTACTCATTACTTGCTAATCTTAATTTCATCATATTTACCAGTATTCCCTTTATTTACATAGCTTATTTTTTGACAAAAGCTGAGCTGCTATACTCTGTGCAGTAATACTTTATGATCACTCTAAATTGTATGCAATTCACACAGTTTTGTACACAAAACAGGGAAATGCAGGAGCACTCCTAAATGACCACACATAGACATTCATGCGAGCAACAACCTGTTTTACATGCAGATGGCCAGAAGTTTCCCTCTTTAAAAAGCAGGACACACACCTCCCTCCCCAACTCCTCTGGAAAAAAACCCAAACCAAACCAAAATAAAGAAACAGAGCTGAGAGGAAAAAGAAAAAGGAAAATGAAAACAAAAAGGACCCACTGGATTGGACGCACAGGAGAGCTCCTGGAGCACCAGAACTCTGTGCTGATTTGTACAAGTCTGTGGATCTGGATCTGTTTAGATCTCAGACTATGGAAGATTGAAAGAAATTAAAAACTCCACATTGCAGGTCAGCAGGGCCCTCTCCTCAGAACAGCTTCCTTAATAAATACCTTCATACAGGGCACTATTTGTGACTGGTGGCCCTAAGGGAGTAAGGGAAGCGGGTCCCTAGAGTAAGTGATCTTTGGAAGTCAACTAGAGAAAACAATCTGCTTGGCTTAGTTGTGGTGAGTGCATTTCTGCTTAGGGTATCCCCTACAGCTGAAAAGTCTGTGATCAGTTACCTGTATAACACTGAGATGAGTTTTGTGGGGGGGATAAAAGAAATGGCCCTCCACCACATCCTTCAGCAAGAGATTCCATTCTAATATATTTCACAGCCAGGACATTTCCCTGAGGTATTAAACCATACTTTCAGTTTTGAACATACAGTATTTTTAGCTAGATCAAGGAGTCACTTCCCACAGTCCTTTTGTTTCCATAGGACAAAAGTCTTGCTAATACTGCAAGTGATATCCAATTGATTATATATTAAAAACAAGAGTGTCATAAATCTTTCATATTTCTTCCTAGGCATGCAGAAACTCCCTCTGTGTACCTGTGAGCAGGTGTAGAGATGCCATCCCCCATCACCATACAAACAACAGTGTATTTCCTCACAATACATTGGGAGACACCAACACATTGCTTTGAAGAGTCAGAACAACTCAAACACAGCTGAAGTGCTCTTAGCATTAAGCACACTAAACCCCAGAGAATCTACAGGAACATGGAACAAGCTGTCTGGAAGTAATCTCTGGATTTCATGTGGTCCAACCTCCTGCTCAAAGCAGGACCAACATCTGCATCTTGCTGCCCAGAGTCTTTTCCAGTGGAGCTCTCACTGTCTCCAGGAATGGTGAACCCATCTTCTCTCTGGCCCTTAGCTTGTCCCCTCTCTGATGAAGAATTTTTTCCTTTATCCTAGCTGGTGTTTCCTCTGCTGCTTCATGCCCCCCACTACCTTCCCTTCTTTCCCTGCCAGCGCTAGAAAGAGGTTTCTCCTGCTTCTCTCTAACCACCCATGAAGAACCTGAAGGTGACAATTGTGCCCTTGTCCCAGCTTTTAGCCTTCTCTTGTTGATGCTGAGCAGACCCAGTTGTTCCAGGGTCTCCCTGAATGTCCTGTGCTCAACCACCCTGGGGCCATTTGCTGTGGTTTGCCAATGTCTTCCTTGCCCTGGGGATCCCTGAACTGGACACAGCACACTAGATGTGACCTCACCACTGCTGAACAGAAAGGAAAATCACTTTCTTGCCCCTGGTGTATTCATCACACCTATTACCCAGTTCTTCAGTGTTACTGCCCAATTATGTGTAACCCCTCCATCAGGTGATGAGTCAGTCACTGGTGCCCTGAGAACATGGAAGGGATAGGAGTCAGCAGCACAGTTCACCTTGCAGAACCTGATGTTGGAGTATACTTGGGAATGTATCCAGGCTGTGTTTTTTAGATCCCTCCATGAGATCATGAGATGCTGGCTGCAGAAAAGCTCCTTCTACCTAGCTTAGTCTACAGCCCAAAACAGAGGCTCAAAGACCTCTCGACCTGCAGACAGAACAGCTGGGAGCAGGAAGCACCAAGGCACAAACACAGGACCTCCCTTCACCCAGTTTCAAACCAAATCTATACTTCAAAGCTTAATATTGAGCACAGCACATGGGCACAGTCTGCAAATAAGCTGTGCACTGCTCTGCTGTAGGATGTTAATGCTCATCACCATTCACAGCACTCAGACAAGGGAAATCTTAATTTAAAACATCTGACAGGCCATGATTATGTTCATACATAATCACCAGGATGCCTATACCTGTTATGCTAGATCTTCACACTGTAAATAATTACTATAGGAAACCTCAAGAGGTTTCTCCAGAACACATACTTCACCATATTTTTATAGCATTTGCAATTTTAAAATAAGAAATTGAAGACTATTTTAAACAGGAAACACTAATAACAGGCCTGCTTGTTTTTTCCCTGCATTAAGAGCAGCATTAATTTTCAAGCACTGCTGCACTTTTTCCAGAGCAGTCACTAATCTGCTAATCTATCTTTTGTAGAAGTGTTTAAATCGTTATGATTGGCTTCCTCATACAACTATTGGATTGAGTATTACAGTGGAATAATTAAGAAAACATGAGGCAGAATTCCAAGAGAAAACAATGCAACTGGGGAGAAAAGAAACTGGTTTTGTAGTTAGGGCACAGCCTGAGGACTCAAGGCCTTTGGGGCTCTCTGTTGGGACCCCGACCCAGAGGGAACATGATCAGATCTGCTCAGCTGTGATACCTCTGTCTTTGCCTCCAGCAACATGCCCTCTTCCCTCCAGCTGCCCCTTTTAGTTCCTCAGTGTCTGTATTTGGAGTGATTAGTATGGGACTGTCAGTCCTGGACTACAGATTCCAGCAAATGGCTCAATCTTAGGAAATCTGCCCAGCAGAAGGTGTGATGCTCCTGCAAGCTCCTGGCAAAACTGCCACCTCCAGATGGGAACCTGGTGACATCAAGCCTGTTCCTGGGCTGCAAGGTCCTGGATGCCTGGTCACTTACTCATAGAAGCAGTGAGGAAAAGCAAGGATGGAGTCTGGACTGGGACAAACCACAGGCAAAGGCTGAAGCTGGCTCTGGTTACAAGGTGTGTCACACCCTGGGCTCGCAAAAGCTGCTGCACAAGGAAGATCCCTGAACAGTCCCATCTGCAGAAGCACTGGGAGTTTTCAAGCCAGCACCAAAAAACTCTCCCACATCACATGCACAGATCTGTCACATGAACATAAACCCAGTGGGTGCCCAAGCAAGCATAACCCACGCTCACTGTCTGCACAACTGCATGGAATGGGTCACTCCACTCAGTTTGGTTTATTTGATTTTATTGGGCTTGGTAACCTAATAAAAAGCAGAATAGTTTGCTCTTGTAACTCTCCCTTCCCAGACTGAACTTTTTGAAATAGCTACTTTCTACGATACCTGAAACTAGACTTGACTTTTCATTTCTGCTTATTAGAATGAAGTTTTGCTGGTTAAAAAACTGAAAACAAAATTTCACAATATCTCAGTGGGGTGAAAAAGCAAATATTGATATTCATCCCAATAAATCAAGCTTTTGTTTTGTTATTTCTTGAGAGTGGAAAATTTGCAATACCCCATCTTTGTGAGGAACACCATGAAGTTAATGCTCTTTCCCCACATTACCACAATCAGTTTCTGTAGCATCTCCCTGTGGTTAAGTTCACAGGGTCCCCAACTAGGCATTCATGTCAGGGTTAGAGATTCCTCTCACTGAAACATTCTCAATATAAAAAGAAGCTTTTCAAGTGAAATTTTATTTTTCCACAAAAATCACAAAAGCTGCATTTTTATTTACAGTTGTGTGAAAACCTCAGACACTGGAGTTTTAAACCCCAAAAACATGGCATGTGATTTGTTCTCTCCCCTCCCTCTGCTGAAATGCTCTTAGAGAAAGAGTTTTGCCTTGGAGTTACAAAACATGCAAACAGAGTTTTTTGACTCTGTTCCATTAGGGAAAAGATATTTTAAAAAAACCTTATTTTTTTTTCTTTCTTTGGCATATTAAAACAGAAGTTATGCTTGATTTTAAACAGCTTTACAGCAGGCAAATGTAATCTCAGAAATTACATATGCAAAATGTGCACCTCTGTCATGCAGCAGCACTTGGTTCATGCTCTAAGTTTTGGAAGTTGCAGAGTGAAAGAGGACCAGTTATTTCCTGGAATCAACATTTTTCAGAGGCTGCAGTCCCAGTTTTGTAACTCTCCATGAGCTGTGCTAATAAGAATTAATGAAATACCTGGGCAGAACATTCAGAAGGGGAATTAATTGCTAAGACATAGCAGCAGCAACTATTGCCACACCCATTCTTGACAATGACCAACCCTCAAAAGCAAACCACAGAAAATTTGTCAGTCACATTCCTTAACATGCAAAAAAACAAAGGCAACAATCCACAGAGAAAAAAAATATCTTAGGATTCAGTCAATAAGTTGCATGTGTTCAGAGGGGAAGGTTACAAGAGAGCAGCTGAACTCCAGAGAAATATGGATGGATGAATAAAAGTTATTCCTTGTGGGAAAGACTGATCTAGTCCATGGATGGAAAGTGAATTTACTGCAAGGAGAAGTCAGGCAGGTTGGTGTTGGAGGGGGCATAAACTGTCCTTCTTGGCTGAAATGATGCCAACATAGTCACAGGTTTTGTGAGTCAACTTTTTAAATGCTTTTACTCTAGATCATTTCCCCCAAAACATATCAGTTAAGGACTGAAAAAATCATGCTTGATCCATTGCGGGTTAGTGTCACAAAATGCACTACTATTTTGCTTTGTGAAAGTGTCATTTAGACTGAAGAACAACAATCACTTCACACTAATTCTCCTGACAGTGAAAGTAAAAGTCAGGTATGGTTTTGGAGAAAAAAACATTGAAATAGTGCTCACAGATGTGCTGCTCTGAAGGATGGTGAAATGCCAGAGAAATGACTGAGCATGGGAAATTTGAGCCTCAGAGGACACTTTGATTGTTTTATTAGGAAGGGGAACTTAAACAGAAAAGAAAGACAAGGGCTGAGACGGGATTTGAAGGAAGTACAATACAAAGGAAAAGGTTAAACCTGGCATTATCTGCCACACAGGAGCTTGTCCTTTAAATGCCTTCATGACCATTCATTCTCACTATCAGTGATGGCAATGGGAGACCTGGACACTCTGCCAAACCATCCTGAGGCACAAGGTTGAGTGAGAGGCTGAGAGCAATCACCTCCAGACCCCCTACCTGAGTTTTTCTGCTCCTGGAGTGAGTTTGATAGGACAGAATCACCTCTCATTAAATGAAACAACAGGAAAGAATATCTGAGCTTCCAGGTACAGATGCCTGAACTGGGCTCTGTAGTATTTAATTTAAAACAATACTTACAGTTTTGGGATCACAGAGTTTGGGACTGTGTTTGAAAAAACATCTTCAGGAATCAGAAGTAAAGATTTTCCCCACAAGAACTGTCTCTCAATATTCAACATAATTTTTGAACTCAACACAAAGTTTAACAAGAATGTTACTTCGGTTTGTAATTTTAAAAAACGTCATTCTATAAATCTAAATACATTTCTCATCATGACCTACCATCATCTGTCAAAAAGGTACTTATAAATATGTATACAATCATTCTTTCTCTTTTCCTTTTACATGAAGAAAGTATCAATGCTACAACTAATTGGGCTAATTTGCATCAAGGACTATACATAATTAATTTGTTTGTTAAAAGCTTTCAGCATTTCTTACAGGAAGTACAAAAGGTCGTTGCTGAAGTTTGAAGAAGTAATTAGCAATAACAGATGTCAATGCACATAATTGTAAAATAAGACCAGACAAGGTACTGACAGAGTCTAATTTCACAATCGGGTTTCTATCAAATCTTCTGCTTAATGGTATTTATAGACAACTATGAGCATTTATTCTTTCCTCATTCCAAGGAGAAAGCTCATTTCTACCACTAAATAAGAGCCTGTACTTCTATTACTGTTTAAAATAATTATGACAATATATCAATCTACACTCATATATGACCTGATCATGGATGTCAGCCTCTCATTCTTGGAAGAGAAAATGCAGAGCCACAGCAACTTGTATGGTCATTAAATCTTGTGATGGACAGACAGCAATACATACACCCAAAATGTGCAGAGGGGACTGTAATTTTACTGTGGGCTTTTCCAAAACAGAATGAACCACATGAGTCTTGAGGATGGCTGAAGGCACAGGGATGATGGAGAATGGGCTCCTGTCTGTCCCACCTGTGATCATATTGAGCTTTGCTGGTGGGAAGGTGAGTCACTTCACTCCTCACTGAGTTCACACACCGAGGTGCTCAAATGCTGGGCATGAAGAGCTCAGGATTGTGTTAAGCAAATAGTACAGTGTAGCTGTGCAAACTCAGTATGCCCTTCTAGTTGGGGGCGTGCAATGCCACGCTGGATATTCACTCACGGAGAGCTCTCCTGCATGTTCCACTTCCAACTGCGGTATTTGCCCTGACTCAGTCTTTAAATAAAACTCAGAAGAACAGCAGATCTCATTTTTCTCAGCATTGTGGTGCTATTCCTTGGCCCAAATTCATCATCCTAATTAAACCTTTCAGTGAAACTTCCTAGAGCTTTCAGCAAAGCTCAGTCCAGCTATTCTAGTGCAGCTTTTGAGCGTTTCTATAAACAATCTATGGCCCTAGAAGGAAGCACTGGAGATCCATGTCTCCATACATGCCTTTTTACACTTGGGATTGAGGGTTCCCTACAGGGGACTCTTTGTGTGCTACCTTTGCCTAGCTTCTATTTATGTCTTCAAATTAAACATTCTCCTCCACTAACACATAAAGACAAAATGCCAAGAGCATCTCGTTTTAGATATCATTTTATTGCTATCTACAAGTTTCCACAACATCTATGGATGCTCTAAAATTTATTTTTGAAAGATAGATACTGCTAACCAAAATGGCCTCAAAGGGATCCCTCCCCTTGGAAGCACAAATGGTAGCTATGCAACATGCAAATGAAGTGACCAAGATGCCTATTCAGGAACTGCTGGCATGGAGGATAATTATGACCTGTGAAAAGCTCTTTTGGAATCCTATACATTAGGATTATCCTACATGAAAGAAGAGTTTTCCAGTATGAAAAAGGACAGGTGTGTCCACACCACAACGGAGGTGCCACCTTCATTGTCTGAGCGACAGTTTCAGCCCAACCCAGTTATTACCGTTTCCTCTTGTATCCAGTCTTAACAAGATTAAAGTTTTCTGTTCAATAAGCACCTACTCTTCACTGGCCAGATTGTATTAGCATGGTTGGCATTCCACCAAGGTTTAGCAACTCTTTCTAAATAGGTTTTAATAAAGGACTTCGCAAGGATCATATAACTAGACAGAAAGAGTACAGATAATCAAATTACTGGCTTTCAGCACATACTTAGCCTTCCTTGCATCCAGCAGAACAAGATTTCACATCAAATGCAGGAAAAATCCATGCAAATAAGCTGCTAATGATTATTAGAAGATTCTGACTCTTATGAGAGGATGTTTTATGACAAGTACCCAACATTTGCTCAAATGATTTGTCACCTCATTTTACAACAAATTTGGGGTGACACTTTTCATGTTTAAAGAGTTCCTGGAGGTATTTCAGATTAATTACTCCTTGCAGCACCTCTGAGCTTATAGACTAGCGAGTACTCCGAGATCAAGGTGTGCTTCCTATGGTCACCCACCAGCCTACACAAGGGTGTGTACTATACAACCAAGACAATGCACCACCCATTCTGCACATGCCCAGGTGCCCACTGGGCTGAGTTACCCACTTTGCACCCTCATGCGAGCCTTCACACTCACTAATTGTCTCTCTGGTGAACCAGACACAACTGGGGATCCCCACATTCACTAGCAAACAACATCCAGCATCTCCAGCTTACTGTATGGCCAAGACCATTCTCTTCCCCCCATTCCACTGTAGGCCTAATGTAGAAAAAACAGTACCAAAATGAGATTAAAAATATTTCCCAGTCCCACTCTTCTTTCTTAATCCCTGCAGTATATTTCACCTTTCTCATTGTTCATCCTTGACTGTACATGTTTTTGGGATCCCATTTATGTCTGAGGCAGCTGGCAGAGCAGCTCCAGAGAAGATGCCAGGTCTGCCTGGGCTATGCATCAGTGAGCTTTTGTCTTCTGCCTAGACCTGCCAAAAGCTCAACATCAGGGTTTCACTGTGCTCTCCCAGCACAGCAATGGTTAGATTCCTTTTATCTCTGATGTTAACTTCCATGAATCCCTTCCAATTTCTTTATGTGCTACAGAGATCTCCTTTTGATTCAAAGAGAACTGTACTATTCTCTTCCCTATTCCCTCAACTATATTTCCAAAAATTCAGCTCTAACAAGAACAGGTTTTCTTGAACCTGGTGCTGGGAGCCTTGCCTTCTGACAGCCCCCAAGCTGCATGGACATCACAAAGGTCTTTACAGTTGAAGGTTTTAATGAAGATGGACTTGGGTCAGAAGCTTAAATCTGACCACTGTTAACTCTTGGTATTTACAGACTCGGAATTAATGTACATAATTAATTAATGTGTAGAATTACATTGGCTATGTAATTGACTCCCTGTTTGAATCAGTTTTATCAGTAAAGAAATTGGCTATTATGGTGTTGCCAAGAGGTTTATATGAAAGTGGATGTCACCACTCACAAAATAGTGAAGACCAGAGGACACAACGCCCCCAGCAGGGTGACCAGCAGCACTGACATAAGAACTAGAGCTGGATCCTTGTCAGGCTGAGGCAGAACTTCAGCAGAGGAGAGCAGGGCTGCATTCACTCTAAAGTCTCAGAGTGGTTCTGTAGGGCAGCTCACTTCCATCAAATCAATTCACCAAGTTTCCCCTCTGGAAAGGAAACCACCTTTAGGTGATAAGATTGACAGACTTGATCCCAGAGATCTGTGCAGGGAATGAAGGAGATGAGGGGTGTGGGGTAGTACCTACACAGAGATTTAGCTTTTTATGAAGGCAGCAGAACTCCACTGCAAAACTTGTATCTGTATTACTCTTTATGAAAAATCAAACCCACTGGGCTCTGATGCACCAAACCTGCCTGTGATCTCTGGTTAACTGCAGCCCTGACCTTACATCCCAAGTGGTGAGTTGGGTTTTGCACCTCAGAGCTTTCCTGGAGCTCCAGCCACAGCCAGGGGCTGTGGTGTGGGGCACCACTCACCCAGCAGCACAGCATTTGCAACACTCCAAACTTACTGAAGGACACCTAAGTAGCCTATTAAATTCTGGATTCCTACATATGCTCTGCTATTCAAATAAAACAACCAGAGCATTTTTCATCTATAACTTGCCTCCTGGCAACTACACTTTTATGACAAAACCTTGTATGTAAGCATAACAAAAAACATAAATGAAAGACAAGACAGCACGGTTCAGTGGATTTCAATAAAGAGTCTGAAAACAGAAATCCTTCAAGCCACACCTTACACAATAACTGTAACCACCTTCTCCATTAAACCTAAAGGGAGCAGAAGGCTGCAGCTACCAGAGGCCCCACATTGCCCAGGGGAGATGCTTGTGCCAGCACTGCCCAATTCTACCCACAGGCAGCACCTGCTATGCCCAGTTCCTTTCTGGTGAGGTGTGTGCCCATCTACTCGAGGGGAAATCAGCATGGAGATATTGTTAGTGAGATATGGAATTCCCTGGGAAAGAAACACCACCACCTTAGATAATCAGAAGCAAAAAGTGGTCTCCATTTCCTCCCCTCTGCACTTTTACATCTCTTCTAGTCTAACAAGAAAAGCAGCTCTGCTTTTACCAGAGTCCTTTTTCCTCCTTTCCAGGTTTCAGCAGCAGCTGTTGATGCAGTTTTTGGGTACTACAGGTGAAACTTTATCTTCTTGAATCACCATGGCTGCTGACAGTTTTCTGTTCAGTGCCTAGAAATCTTTCTAGACATTTTTGACTTTGCTGAGGGAGGGAAAAATTTAAGCTCTTTGAATTGCTTCCGTGTAATCCTCTTCATTTGCCTTCACCAGCAAACTCCAGCCCCTACCGTGACTAGTATGAGAGAGTTAAGGTTTAACCCAGACATCTTTTTACCTGCAGACACAATTCCTGATTGACTGAGCAATGCTGTGGTGCCTTTGATATTCAATGACCATTTTACAGTGTCTGGACTTCTCTGGTTTTCAGAGAAATCAGTGACAGTGGAGGGCACTAGCATCTTGCAGGATCTAAATTTTATATGGCAGGGATCATAAAATTAGAAAGTAAAGAATGTGGGTGGTTGGTGGGTCTGCAGTGGCCCTGGCCTTTGCTGCCAGTGGAAAACTGCTCTGCTTTTCCACCTTGTCTTCAGGTGCCAGGTCTGTCCTGCAAATTTGGTCTTACAAAATCCAAGGAAGAGCAGCCTGAGTCACTCCTTGTAGGAAGGCTTTAAAAATCCCTCTCCTGGGTCTCCCTGGCAGGAACAACCCTGGGTCCTGCAGCAGGGCAGCTCCTGGCACTATTGCCCTGCTCCCAGTTTTTGGTGTGGGGAATTCACGTTGATGCTTGAGCACTTGGTTCAAATCGGCTGCAGTTCCGCCAATAATCAGTTTTATTACTGATACTTGTTTCATCAAAGAGTGTTCCACACATTCCTAAAACTGGTTTACTGGTGTCCTGTCTGCAATCAAACAAACGTTGCAGGGTCCTTAAATTACCCTCACCTCTGACACAGCATATTCTATCAAGTCTCTCTTTTAATCTGATTTTATTTAATCTGTTTTCACAAATATACTTAAGGTAGAATTTAATATCTGCTTTGAGACCTAAGCTACACTTTCTGATGGACAGTTTATTCCCTGAAAAACACAGCTACTAGTTGTCAAGGAAAAATACAGTATTTTCTATTAGCCAGAAACATTTCATTTAGAGTTTTGAAATATTTTGATTTTTCAAATTTATATTTCATTTTAAAATTAACTAAATTCAAGAATTATAATTGAGATTGGAAACAATAATACAGCTTAAATAATTTTTCCATGCATTGCAACATAGCTTTTTTTTCCTTTTCTGTTTTGTCTTTCAGGCTTCTTGCTTCTGTTGCAATGGGAAAAAATCACTGCAACACTAAACACAACAAAGCACTAAAACATTTGGGAAGGAAACACAAGATAAATGAAACATCATTTCAGACCAACCTGTTTTATTCCCTGTTTTGCCTCCAGTTCAAAAAATATATAGTAATATGCTCATTTTTATATATTCACTATTATACTCAGAAAATACATAATTATATATTTTTATATATATATATACACACAGCTGTAACTGGAATTTGAGATTTTGTCACCTAAACATCACAGATGTGTTTAAGCACAATCACACCCAGCAAGGCTCTTCTTTTTGCAGCACAGGGAAAAGTTAAGAAATAATAAAGGGATCAAATTACCTGGAGCTGTAGTTTCACCAACAAGTGTAAAAATATTTATACTGTTTTAAGTTAGAAAATATGTAAACCACTAAGCAAAATGAGAATCCAGGCTCAGTGTTCTCATTCCTTGCTTTTAATCCCTACTGTTATTGTAACAATAATGAAATATTTTAAATTTGTGACTTTTCACCTAATAGGATCCAATTAAAGATTTTTTTAAAGTACGTGGAAAGTAAATCCCTTTCCCTCAGCTGCCTTTCCTCCCCACTCCCCTCTTGCCCTGGACCCTTTCACAATTGTTTTGCAGACTCATTCCCTTAAAAAAAAAAAAAGGAAAAAAAAAGAAAAAAAGGGAAATTGCACAGTCCATCTAATTAGTCACATCACAGTTGTATGAAACTTGCATGGACCAATGGCTGAATTTCACACACCATTTGGAAAGTATGGCAATGTCATTGCTGATCTTCTTCAACACCTCAGCAGGAATATTCTGATATGAAAGAGAATATCCTGCTTAGGGTTTGGTTATAGATATTTTGCTACTACATGAATTAAATTAACTGCCTACACACTATAGTGTAGAAGGGTTGATATTTAACCCGTAGTAGAAGGTTAATTTTATTTAATGGAGTTTGGAACACAAATAAACTTCAGATTGAAGATTAAATTTTGTTCCAGATGCCTTTTTTTGCCAGAGATAACAGGGTTTGAGACAACAGAGTGAATCAACTGCCTGTCTCGTCTAGCACCCTAACCTCGTCAGCACCTAGTCCTAAATGACTCTGAAGGACATGTGGGATAACCTGAACCAGGAAACCAGGAATGATTTCCAAGAGCCAAAAGATGACACAGGGATTTGCATCTCTCTTGATTCTCCTCAATTTTGCAGCATTTACTACTATAACTCCAGGAGGGGTTTTCAGCATCCAAACATCCTGGGTTGATTTATTTTTTAATTTCTTTCATTTTTCCTTTTAAATGCAGTATTTCTACTTCCCATTGGAAAAAAATTCAGTTGATTTAAAGGCAGAGAGCTCTTGCTCAACTCTTACTAGAAAAAGTTAAAGGTCCTTAAAACTTGGTGGAGTTCTGCCTTTCTTCTGTATTATTTTTTGGTTTCCTAGCAGTGACAAAAGGCGCCTTGAATGCATAATTTTCTGTTTCCCACACATTGTAAACACTTTCACACTAACCCTAAGCACCAGGAGAATGTCAGACTATTCCTTGTCAAAGGTAGTTCTCCAGCTGCCTACAGAAGGTCCTTGGATGGAGCAGGCACACAGCGATGCTTCTCCAGCATCAGTGATACACCTCTAGCAACAAAAGGTTGTAATTACATAAGGAAAAGCAGAATAAATTATCAGATTTATTTACAAATCTTCTGTTTCACCAGTTTTACCGGGGTTTAGACTGCACAGAGCCTGTGCACACGTGACACAAATGATTTTTGATTTTCACTGAAGTGCAAGTACGACTTTAGTACAGTGCCCCATGTAGGATAGTTCTTCCCTTTCTTCCAAAAATTGTGATTCTTTGGCAATTCCCTGTGGACTTCTGCAGCTTTTTTCCCTTTGAATTTTTGGAAGTGAAGGAATGAGGTCTGTTAGATGTCAACATGGATCAGGCTTGTTAGTGTAGATCCCCTAGTGCTGAGAGAACAGATCTGAGCACCCGACTCCAGTGTAGGAGAGCGACAGTTAATTTTTCTAATAATACGCAAAAGTATCACGAACAATTCTGACATTTTCCTTTAAATTCCCTTCCCCTATAACCTTCCCCAAAAATCTACAAATCAAAACAACAAAGAGCTGAAGCACTGACAAGCACTTTGTTCTCTCTTCCTTGGAAATGTTTCAAATTTGAACTGAGAAAAAGTTGTTTCTTATTGCAAATACTGCTAAATTCGATTCTTCCCCTCTCAAATCTAACAACCAAGTCCCTCAAAAGAAAGACTATGAAGTGCAATTAAAAATAAATATTAAAGATTTTTCCCTCAAATTACTGTAAGGATTTTACAGCCAGCTGAAAACACAAATATTTTTCTAATGGATGGTTGATTGAAATAAGCCTAGTTCAAAATAAATCTTTCCATGACCTTACATTTATGAATTGCTGCTGTTAAAATAATTCACTCATCTCTGTTATAAACCAAGATATATGTTATCCACAAACTTGGCATCCTTTTTTACAAATGAAACACCCACAGACTGCACAATTCTTGAAACATTCTGTCGAGATCTACATATTGCCAACCCCAAACCAATTTAGGCGAATAGAAACCTTTCCATGATGTCAATACACGTTGGATCAGATCCTCCTGGAGTTATTCCTACATGCCTGCTCATTGCTTTTCTACTTCGAGCAAATTACCTCAAGACTTGGCCACATTGCAGTGTTGTTGTTTAGGCACAAGTTTCTCCTACTAAAAAGAAAAAAAGGAAAGATCAAAGAAACTTTCAACAGTGAAATTAAGGCACGCAGAGTTGAAATACTCATTTCTTGCAACATTTAACTCTTTTGATTGCAAGTTTTCTCTCTCTAAAAGGAAGTGCCAGGGGAGATAAAAACACAGCGAGAAAAAGACATGCCAAGTTTTTTTACTTATTCAGCACCTTCAAAGCCACAACCCCCTTGTAGTTCCCAAGGTCCATTTTGCAGCATCTTTCTGAGGCAGGTAAGTTGCTTCTTTCTTTAGAGCACGGGGAGGGAAAGTCAAGCCACAAACTTCACACCTAAATAGTCAATGAATGAGCAAAACCCCACTGAAGGGGTGTTTTGACAACAACTAGGGCAGGAAGTACAGGCAGAAGGTACTCTGAGCATTGCTCTTTATAACAGACCTACCTTTCAGTCCCATGCCATCTAGAGACGTACCGACCTACAGATTTGATTTTCTAAACCCCTGAACACACCATCTTTTCCTAGGAAAGTGTGGTCTCCTCCATGGTGGATCAAGAGCCCCGAATCAATCTCTGGGGTCTCTGCACAAATCACCCTCGCCTGAGCAATCACCCAGCTGCCTCAAAGAGCCCAATCTGCAAAAAAGTTGTGTTTGCTTCCCAGCTGCCCAGAGCAAAAGAACTTTCCCCTCTCTCCATACTTGTCGAGCATCATCATAGCACTGCACTAAATCCAACTGTCTGCCCCTCTCTGTGCCCAAAAGGCATGAAGGACATGGAGGAACTGTGGGCTCTATCACATGCAAAATTTCTTTTGCAGCACATCAGAATCAGACATGATCTCTTCTGACATGACATCAAGAAACAGTTTTGTTTCTTTCTTTACCCCAAGCTAAATGAAGGGTTTATATTCCACTTGTGGTTAATGCCTATGTTCATAACCATGTATCTTTCCAAGCATCTCCACTGTATCATGCACCACTGCCTCTCCAGCTCTGCAGCCCTGAACCCACTGATAACTCGCTTTCAGAGGTGCTTGTTTTGTACCTGTTAGGATTCTTTGCCTTTCCAGTAATTTAATTATTATTCCCTCTTTCTGCCTCTTGATTTTGGCAGCTTTCTGGTGCAATTCCTTGGGGTGAAGAAGCTGAGCAGCAGCCTCAGCAGAGAGGATGCCCCAGCCACGTGCACAACATTGAGTTGTGGTGGGCACACAGGTGGTACATGGACATTTCATGGCACATGGACACTTCCATGGCTCCACACACAATGTCCATCAGCAACACTTGGCATCCAGGCTGCCCTGAACTCCCCCAGCAAAACTGCTCTTTCCTTCTCTCCCTCATCCATCAGACAGTCTCCACATGGGAGTAAGAGCTTTGGAAAAGACGAAAAAATAAATTGAAGAAGCAGGGGAAAAAAAAACCTGATTAATTTTTCAGTTATTTCACCATTCCAGTGTGGTCTTTTCCTTGCCAGACTAAGGTTTTTCACACTCAGCAGTTGTGCTGCTGGGCATTTGTGTATTGGTGGGAAAGACTGTGCCATTCCCCTCACAGCAGGAACAGTTCACCACACACATTCCCCATAACAGACACAGGGTATGGGAATCTTAATTATTCAGTAAAAATAAAATTGCAGACATGAGTATAATCTGGAGTATCATCAGGATAGGGAGCAACCAGAGGAACCAACTGGAGGCTGTTGTTTGGAAAAGTGGTCAAAAAGAGGACAAACTTTTGAACTTGTCCATATTAGTCCATCCCCCTAAACCAAAGTTTTCCCACCTCCTGAAGACACCGGTTTTTATTTTCTGCTCCCATTCCTGATATCAGACCACTGCTGTTGGCAATACACTATTAACTACAATTCACTTTTCCTGCTGTCTTTTTGCAAACCCCAAAAGATGCTGCATAAATATTCTCCAGCCTCAGCATTATTATATTGTCATTTTTTTCATGTTATGTCATCTTTCTCTTGTCTTAATATTGAACCCTTTTTTTTTCTCATGAACTAAGTGGATTTCTGTAGTACATTCATATGCACAGAAATTCATACCAAGAGCTGTGTGTTTGTATTAATCAAAAACATGTGGCAACACGCTACAGGTGTAGATAAACAGCATGGTTAATTGAGAGAAACGTTCTGCTCAGCATTTTGCTTGTTCTGCTGTGTCTGTTGAGATGGTTTGCATTTATTAAGAAAAATAAACCTGAAAAAAACCTCCAATGCTTCTTAAAATTCCTCACTGAAAAACTGCAAATTTTTAAAAATATATTTTCTGATCCCTACCCTGAGCAGTAAGTATAATACACAAAGTTATTTACTCTAACAGACACCAGAATTTTTTATATGCCAAATTCTTTAAGCTAAGCTACTTGGAAATTGAAATTGATGGAGGACATCTGATCTAAAAGATTCTTTTCTTTAAGTTTAATATGCCACATCACATGATCTTGTCAGGTGGGATCATGTCAATGATATTCATGCCATAGTGTGAATCAGCCATGTACAAGTTGACTGTACTAATAAAGAAAAAGGACATAGATTTTTTTTGGCAGTATCTCAGCTGACCTTTCCCTTTTCTTCCCTTCTTTTTTAAGAGGAAAAAATCTGAGTTACAAACAGTGGCTTCATCACAGAGAACCTTCTACCAAGCCCAAATATCTGATCCACATTTTGTGTGCCTGGATCAGAGCACCAATAATAAGAAAGCCATTAAATGAAAACCAAAGTGAGCTTTCCTACCATATTCTTTGGGCTCAGCTGTTGCTACAGTATTTTCCTTTTACAAAATTCAGGCCTATTTGTTGAGTTCTCCTTTCTCTGACCAATTTCCCTCTTCATTCTGTCACTGAAACACAACAAGAGGAGCAGTATCTGAGTTCATCTTTCACCTGAAGTCTAGGACAAATAAATAAATAAACTGAAAACACACAGGCTCTTCCACAGATTCCCTGACACATGATAAGGCTCCTGGAAGCCCAAATCACTATGATGGGTGGCAGAGGAAACCTGTCTAAAATGCTCTGGGTGCGCTGGGGAAGGGTATGGGGCCAGATTCCACTTCCACTGACACCCCTCTCCCTCTGCTGAATGACTTGGTGATGGAGTTTGGCCACACAGAGCCAGTTCTAGAGCTGGGCTGTTGGGTATTTCTCTCTCAACTCAGGGATGGAAGTGCGTGGACTGTGACACACCAGACACTGTAACCCACGTGGCTTTCATTTGTTCTTCAGGAAAAAAGGTGTCTCATGATGCAGGTCTCTGGTGCTGGTAACCAGGAAATGCAACTGGGGAGAGGTTTTTGCCAAGAACATGTTCGAGTAGAGCTTAAAATAATGTTTTTAAGGTCTCTTCCCTATGTCCCCTCCAACACACTATGGGTTTCACTTGTTCTACTGAGGTTGGTCTCCACAACACTCTTCACAAGACCCACTTTTTCACAATGAACTCAACAGCAAATAATCTGCTGAGAAAATCCAAATACATACACAGCGTTTCAAAATTCAGCTTGATCATATAAGGCCATAACTCAAAGACCAAGCTCACTTAAGCAGGTACAAGGTGTGCAAAAGCCAGCTGCCTGCATTGTTTGTGGTTCTGGATTAGCATAATTTATCCTTAACTGTGAAGCTTATTTAAAATACACAAAAGCAGCTTGGCCAGTTCTCATTTTATCCCACACAGAAAGTTGTCCTAATTTGCAGTCAGTGGGGAAGTCAGCTGTTCCACCTGTGCCACAACAGGCTGTGTGTTCCTTGGACTTCTACTATCTCAGTGTGTCTGCAGGAATGTTTCTGTGGGAATACAGCTGTGTACCAAAAAAAAAATAAAGTCAAGTTTCTTCTAAATTTTGCAACCAGCTTTCATGCAGTCAAATTGAGAGCAGCCCAGAAATGTCATCTCAGAAAGCCATGCAGCACTAAAATTGGGTCTTGCTGGCCCCAACTCCAGCCCAGCAACTCCCAGATGCAGGAGGAGAGGAAGCATAAGAGCCAAGTCTAAGTTAGACATGTTTAGACTGCCCTTTATCAGGTCCTGAATGGGTAAATTAACACTATCAGAAGTATTAACTCCTTGTTAATAATGATTAATGTGTTGTCCCAGTTTAGTTTTCAGCAGATGAAGGAGAATGTCAATGTTCTTCAGAAAGTGGGAAGCAACTCCACCTGGGAAAGGAACAACCAGCAACTAAGAGAGCCCCAAGAGGAGGATAAACCAGAAACAGATAATGTACTGTAATTCATTTGGTTTTCAGAGTAGCTTTAGAAGTGTTGTAATAACTGGAAGTCTGCTATTTTCTATTAATCTGTGCCCTTACAGAATTGTTCAATAAAAGCCTCATTTCTGTTGCTACATGGGAAAAAAAAGTTAAATTTGTGGCACCCCATGATAAGAAATAGGTATTAAAAGAAGACAAATCATCTCTTTTCTACTCTGATTATTTAAGGTAGATGCTTTTACAGCTGCACAAGTGGACAAAATCTGCAACTAACTTCTTCACAGATCCATGAAAACAAAGTGCCACAGATCACAAATAACATATTCCAACTAACAGAGAAAGATAAGGTACATTAGTTTATATTTCTGGAGATGATCTAAGCCCTTAGTTATCTGTTACATCAAATGTCTCAGTTTTCTTTCTGTAATCTAATATCCACCTTCAAGCTTGCCCTACATTTAAAATTTATACAAGTTTTTTCAGATGCTGCCATTTTGCCTCAGGCTTTGTAGGTGTTAAGCTCCAGTAATAATCTACACTGTTTCTTTAAGAAAGTTCATCCATTCACTTTAATTACATTTTCAGCCCTGGTTATTGTCCCTGTGCCTGCAAAGAATGTTTCCAGCCATAAAAAACCATTATCTGCCACAATTATGGATAACCAGAGCATGGCCAGAGGGCAGAAATGCCATGGTGAAAGATTGTACCGCAATTCAGCGTAGAATTTATAACTTTCCTCAGGGCTAACTGTCAGCCTGATCACAATGCCTGACAAAAAGATCCAGTAAAGCAAATGCAGATGCTTCTTCTTGCCTGCATGGTTGCTCTTTTTAATTTTTTTTTTATTAAGGTGCAGTTTGTTATGATACATTAAGTTGCAGCCACAATAGATGCAACACTACAGGAAAGAGACCTCACCTGATTGGGTTTGCTGGAGCCCAGATTTAGATCAAACAAATCCAGCACCATGGTTTTAAACATACATTGTTCTCTGGGCACCCAGGGCACCTCAGAGGTGCACAGGAAACCCTGCTGGGTGTTTGCTCTGATCACCAAAGCTGCAGCTCAGTTTTGGTCGCGTTGTGTCCTCTCTGCTCAATGCCAGATGGAGACAGGGATGATTTTCCACAGCTTCCCATGTTACTGCTCTTGCAACACTAGATCTTTCCATCGCTAATTCTTGTGGTTATTAACATGCAGAGGGATGCCAAACTGGAAGAAATATTAACTTCTTGACACAGCATTTGAGTATATTTAATTATTTCTCTCATTCCAACTGGACATTTTTGTCCTAATGGGACAGAGGTTTGTATTATGCTTTCCGATACAAGATTTCAACAGAAGAGGGCAAGAAGACCATGACTCCCATCAAGATATTGCATCATGAGAAGAAGAATATAAACCCTTCTATATTTTTTTTTCCAACCAAGTCCCAAAGCACAATTCAAACATGACTCAGAATTATCCTTCTGGTTTCGTGGTGAAAGAAAACCGAGCAGATGAGAGGGGCTTGGGTGATACTCCTGGCACTCTTGCTGCCTGTACAACCCCCAGCACAGCAGCAGGAGCTGCTGGCCCCATCCCTGTGCATGGGAGCCACATTTTTGGACCCTTATGAAGGGATTAAGCAGGTTGACTTTCCTCCCCTCCCTGTGATGTGCTCCAGACTTGCTTTAGCCTGTGCTTGGTGCTGGTCTGCAAAAGTTGGACTTTGTGCCTAATCTCAAACAAGCCTTCACACAGAGATGATGACAGAGGCAAGGATCTATCAGAACCCTTTGCTTTCCACAGAGGATGCTGCTTTGCTCAGCAAGGAGGCAGCTGCTTGAAAGCAAGTGGAGAATAAAGACCTTGAAAACAAACTTGCTTTCTACTCCAAACTCTCCCTGGGGTTTCCAAAAATACTGTGCTTCTAATGGGACAATGCCTGAGGGCATCTACCAGCACCATTAGGATGTCAAGGGCCTTTACAAGTTTGGCCTTAAGTGTCCACAGACTGGACTGAGAGAAGTGGAATATGGAAAAGATAAAGGTTAAAAATGTCAGTTAAGATGACAGAGCTGTTTTTGGCTTGGTTCTAGGTCATACTGTGAGACAGCCTGGTAGGAAGATTTTGTTTAGTAAAACCCCTCTGAATTCTGTTCTGAATTTTTTGGGTTTCTTTCTCTGAGCACGACCAGCTCCAGCTCAGGTCCAGCAGAGCTTTTTTCAGATGAAGTATTTCTCACAATATCTGAGATGGAAAGTTTTCCACAATTCCCAACACCACTCTGGCATGAACAGTGTCACAAGGTTTGGTACCTTTGATTCAGCTTCAAACTCAGCTTCTATCCAAAACATAATCCAAGGCAAAACTCCACCTCTTGGCATATCTTCAATAAAACATCATTCTACCTGAGCCTCAGAAAAGATAAACTATTAAAGTAATAAGAGGATAATTTACCCTCTTTAATCAGATAATCCTCCAGCACATTGGACATTTATTTGCACGGTATATTCTACCGTAATGAGTTTGCAGCTCAGATTTAAACAATTCCCCACCCTCAGAAAAAAGCTGAAGGAAGTGGTTGAGACATTCCATATCTCAGGTGCCATTATGTGAATGTGAAAACAAATGAGTTTAATTGGGGAGAAATTCATCCCAGACAGAGGGCTCGCCCAAGGCCCTTGTCTGAGAAACCCCACTTAACTCTGCTCTAGCACAGTGTAGCTACACAGGGACTAGATGCCAATTAAGCCCTACTTATCTTTTTAATGAAGGGCTGAATCTGAAAATGAATTATTGTTTTGATGTGTAAATGATGTTGGTTTGGTAAGGCAGTGAAAGTATTCTATCTGGGGGGACAAGCAAAAATAAAGTGATAAAGTGATTGCATGAACATACATGAAAACGCTCCTGAGCTTTCCGTGGCTCTCCAACAGTGTGGAAAAAAAGCACTCGGCACTCAGGCTCAAACTGCACATTCAGCACACTTGAATCACTCTGTGTCTTTGTGCCAGTTTCAGCCAAGCGTTCCTTTCAGAGACCAAAACAAACAAATACTTCCCTGAAAACTAGAATGTCTCATTTCAGCATTTGCTGAAACAATTGAGTTCTTTTCTAAGCAGTTGTTCATTCTTGTATTTCCCTCAGTGTCATACAAATAAGTGTTTAATGTTCAGAAATAAAGAAATTGTTTTACTTTGAGTCCAACCAAATATTTCTTTTACCTTTTTCATAATTTCTCAATTGATGAAAGTATTTAAGGGTTTTTTAAAAAAATATTACCAGGACTAATTTTTCCCTAAAATTAAAATTTTTCCAGGAGAAACAAACCCACCAATTCATACATGTCCATGTACGGTCCAAGACCTTAGAATGAATTAAAAAGAACCCAAACAATTTTAGTCTCATTTAAAATTCAAGTTGGGGAAGAATTATCATGAATTCTTTAGGTTTGCTGAGCTGTGGCTTTACCTTAAATGGTGCACATCTTCAAGGTGGCTGCAGTCCTGAACAGGGCCTTTGGGGAGACAGTTTCCCTAATACTGATCTTTAGAAACTAAAACAGTTCTGCTATGAAACACAAGTGACATATGGTCCTTCTTCCTAACTCAAGCACCAAAGACCTGTGAGCTGCCTTGGATCCCACCAATAAAGGCACTAAAGTGCACCAGGTTTTCAAATCCCTGGTGCCCATGACTGGTGAAAATACACTGTCCAAGACCACAAAGCTTTATGGATGAGCTGTCCCAACCAGTGATCTTCAGCTTGTATCTCCAGACCCAAAGTAGTGCAGGGACTTGGATCATTAACGTGAAACAAACAAGCCCACAATGAGAAAGCTTAAATATTTTATGAAAAAGCCCATTGTAGAGCATGAGCATGAAAATCACCAAGCTGGAGGAAACCTAATTCAAAAGTTTGGGAGAATTTTATGTCTTTCCAGTGGAGTTTTTGATCTTCCAATTAACAATCATAAATAGTACAACATAGGAAGTGGAACTGTGATTGATTAATGTCAGACACCTGGATATCTCATTTGCAAGACTGTAAACTTCCTAGGACAGACTGTATCACATAGTTAGACTTTAAGGAATAGCTAAAACTGTCCAAAGTAACCATTTTTAAAGGACAGAGAAGTCATGGACAATGAAGGATGGAGAGACTCACTGGTCTTTCTCACCAGTGGAATACACTGGTTTACTGAGAGACAAACAAGTGTCATGATTAAGGTGTGAAAAATGTAAATAAATCTATACCAATAGGTCTTTTTAAAAAAATCTCTGGGATGTAACTGGAAACCCACACTCCAGCAGTGTACCAGCCATATATCCATTTTTAGATTTGAGGTCTATGGTTACATCTGTTAAATTCCAGTTTATAGCTCAAAAAAGACAAAACGTCATCCTACTGCTGACTTAAACCATCCTCGTTTCTGTTTCATTTCATTACACACACAAAATTCCCTTTGCATGACTGTCAGATCAAATCCCTCATCCCAGATTGTAATTACAGAGCAGTCAGGGAGTAGGTGCCATCATCTCTTTGCAGGGTTCTACAACTGATTAGTCCACCATATTATTAAGAAATTCCCAGTTTTAATAAGTGAAGGTGGTGTTCATCTCACGGCTGAGAATGGATGTTTTTATGGAAATAAATACTTGATGCTTATCTTCACAGCATCTCTTTAAGAAAACCATTATCACTTCAAAATAGTTCCTCCGAGCAAAAAGCACCATTACGTAATTCTTGTGCAAGCCAAGCCGTGATCAGATGCCAGGCTGTGTTTATGTTTTTGCCATGTTTTAGACCCAAAAAATCAGCCCTGGAACAAGCTGGTGAAACTTAATACAGTTTCAGATCTAGAGAGAGAGAGGGATCTGGTGCTTCAGCCACCCACAGTCGTGTAAATGTCTCTCACAGGCTCCAGTCAAGTTGACTCACAAATTAAATCTGTGTTTTGAACCTGCATTTAGTAAGAGCTTGTTCCTCAAGTAGGTCCACAGAACCTACAGGGATAACAGAATCCAATGCTTTGCTTAGATGCTAAAAATCATCCTCTTAATGGGAGTAATTATCACTGATCCTTCATGCTAGCTTCTCAACATTTAATATCTTACTACTTAAGATATGAAAATAAGTTGTTTTAACCTGTTAAATAGATTTCAAGAGTCTCCTCTTCAAAAACTCTAAAAATTCTCAGGACTAGTCTCATCTAGAAGTGAGTGGAATTATGTTTAGAAGCTACTTAGATGCTTTTAAAAAAATCTTACTTGGTATTTAAAATACATAGCCCTGAAGTAATTTCCCCTTCAGTACTTTTCAAAATCAAGCTTAAAAAATGGACTTTGGAGCCAAGACGCCTCTTTGTATCTGCATTTTCTGTTGGGTGATTTTCCTGCTGTGTTCCACTTCCAACCACATCCAAACTGCCAACAACAGGACCAAAACTGCTCTTCTGGGGCTACTGAGGGATTTTAAACAACTCTGTCTTGTAATGGACACACATCAATCACATCAAGATCCACTGTGCCTGAAAATATTGACTTTGGTAATTAAAACTGTTTCAAAACTTGTCTATTTGCAATAGACTTTGCAAAGTATCTTTCTTTGGAAGCATTAAATGGCAAAATTGACTTTCTTTACCATTTACTGCAGAGATTGAGACTGACAGCAAAATCTATAAATACTCCTAGCACTCTAGATTGCTACTCCTCGTACTCTTTGTTAACTTAAAAGTATGAAGCTTGGAATGCATATTTCATATTTAGGCCTTGCAGTGCACAGGAATGTGGATTTTACAGTTGTTTTATTAGTGCAAACAGTTTGAAAGCAAACAAAAGACTAATGTATTATTACTGTTATAATTAGTAAATATTTATACTATGGAAGTACATAAAATTCCCAGTCTGGGTAGTGACCCTGTAATGTTTACTTTTAAAAAATGCATGTATTGGTAGATTTCAATTTATGGTAATTGCACCTCAGAAAATAAGGATATTTAGCTGCATATACAAAACTGCAGGGTGTCCTTTGCCCCCTTTGGTGTTGCATTTTCAGCCATGCAGCTCCCTGAGAGAGCTGAAGTGCAAAGATTAAACTATTGATGGGATGGAGGATACTCTGTCTGAAATGCCACGACCATAAATAAAACATTTATATTATATTAATATTTTACCACACTTGAAATGGTGGTATTTGGGCATTTGTTACTCAGTGATAAAAATAAAATTAAATAAGCTTTTCTTTTGTCACCTGCACCACCCTGTGAAACTTCAAAGCATGTCCTTTAATGGAACTGCTCCCGATTTGCACTCCCAGGAGGAGGAATGTAAGCATGCAAGTTCCTAGGGTTAACTCATCAATTAAGAGGTAGGACACAGCCATTGGCCACACCAACTTTCACCAGCTCAGGACAAAACTGCTAAACCCCTTACACATGACCTTCCTACCTGGTTTCCCTTTCTCGCCTGAGCAAATCCCTGCCCCACCAAACGGCACCGACACTTCATTTCCAGTGAAAATGAAAAGATGTTGCACTGTGGAAAATTCCCCTAGCAGGCTTTGGAAATACTAAATCTCTAATTACTGAACATGTGAGCATTGTGATAATTCCATGAGGAGCCCCTCCACTGGCTCCACATCCCATGGATTGACGCAGGAGACTCAGCCCGGCACCTTCGCCGCTGCTCCGGCTGGTGGGTGCTGTGATTGAACTCTGGCTTTTGCAAAACCAGTCTGCCAGCAGCTGGAGCTGCTCACACCCTGTTGTGCAGACAGCGAGGAAACCATCCAGTGTCCCAAATAAATTAATGAATTACTCTCCTCCTCCCAACAGACTCGAGGTTTGAGCCAGGAGCCATAATCACGCTCCTGCTCCCTCTGAGTCACTGTGAGCCGGAGCCCAGCGCAGTGTGCACAGTCAGCAGAGGTGGATACTGAGCTGCACTGCGGCTGTAAGTCAGTCAAACCAGTTTAAAAATAAACTTGTGTTCCCCTGGCCCCTGCACAGCCCCCTCTCTGCACACACAGTGCTGCCACTTCCCACCACGCTGGTGGTTCTTTGGAAGAGATGCCCGACTTGCACCAAAGAGCTTTTGCCCCTTGCTTAAACCGTGTTAGCCCAGGCCCCAAGGAGGCAGATGAACCAAAGCTGAGGGTTTCAGAGGAGCCTGAAGGAGTCAAGATTCAAAACCCATTAAAATTCAACAGCAGTGGAGCACTCGAGCTCTCAGGTGCTGTTGAAAATCCCAACATCTGTCTCAGGGTGAAACGAGGAAACGAGGACAGGATAATTCACCTTGTTGCTGTGCATTCTAAGGACAAAGAGGGATCCACAACTGCAAAAACAGGTATTATGAGACCCTTCTGTTCACCACCATAGCCAACTTCCATGCTCCCCCCAAAGCTCCCTCAGCTGTTTTTCCCCATATTCCCAAGTCCTTGTGCAGCTGGAGGGGGTAAACCATCCCTGTCAAAAGCAGTGATGCTGTGGGAAGTATAAACACCTTTTTCATTTCTTCTTCAAACTTCCACATCCAGCTAACATGAAAATGGGATTTTTTTTATAATGGACCATTTCACATCTTTCTCTGACAAATAAAAAAATATTGGCTAAACATTTGAAATCTCCCCTCCCACTGATATGGAATTTGAAATTAATTACCAGAAATTCTGGAAGGTATTAAAGGTCTGTAAGCAAATGTAGAATATTTTAATATTCAACTTTCAAACCATGTTGATTGCACACTGCAGGCTGCATAGCTTGTTTCTGCTGTCTGGCTGTAGTGAAATGCAGTGAATAGTTTCCTGTTAAGAAAATTAATGTATCCAATGTTTTTAGTGACATTTACTGATGTTTGCTCATTAGCAGTATTTTAAGTGAATGTTTATGCCACAAGATTCAGTTGAGTGTTTGATCAAAAAAGTAAAAGCAACTATCATGATTAAAAATACAGGGAGCATCTTAAGGAAACTTAAATTTGTGTTAATTTTAACTCACATAAAACTGGTGCTAATCCATTTATTTCCCTTTATTCTTCTATTATTCCATTGTAAAAAAAATATTTATTTTTTAGCAATAAGAACAAAAGAGATTATTCTCATTAAAACTGGTAAAACATTTCAAAACTTGTTTTCCCAAATAACTATGTCTAGCTCTTTTTTTTTTTTACAGAAAGAACTCAACTTCAAAAATTATTTACTTTTAATCATTTTACTCTGTGAATCAGTGATTTTTCAAATGTGTTTAACATAAATAAACCCCCAGAAAAAAGGGACTGTTTAAGCCAATTCTGCAGACATATGTTTGTATCACTTGCCTGGTTTCAGTAACATGAAATAGAATTGTTGAAGAGACAGACTGGCAGTTACACACAGGTTTGCATCCTAATCATCTTCACAGTCCATATAAAACAGCACGAAGTTCTGTGACTGAGAATAAATCTGATCCTCCATCTAATTCCCACTTTCCAAGCTGCAATGCCCCTTGAAAGGTTTTTAGAAGAGATAGTCCCAGAAAGAGGGAAGATAAACACAGTTCCCTTTATTTTTCAATAGGAGCATCCTAGAATAGGACTTCTTAAAACAATTATTCAAGCCCAGGATAATCCAACAGCACAGTGAACTGCTGGTCTTCAAGACTCTTGTTTTCAGGGTAAATGCAATGTACAAGTTTCAGACCTTTTCTCTGGAAATAATTAATAGCCACTGAATAGAAGTTGCAGATGCTCAATGTTTGCTCATGTTTTGTGCTTGCTGAGGAGTACGATTGGGAAAAGAGGTCCTAATATCCATGTCCCCAGATGTAGTGCCCCCTTATTCACATCCAGGTTACCACGTTATATGCCAAAATACTGCAGTTGACCTGACCTCAAGGCAATTGCCTTTCCAACTGATCCCAGGGCAGTTACTGCAGACACTCAAGCACCTTCTATGATTTTCAGTGCATGCCACTTTCCAGTAACTTTTTCCATGTTGTGTGATGAACATGAGCACCATAATGGTGATAGCTACAAACACAGATTCCTCTTGGGTCATGCTGCAACAGACCTACAAGTCAGTGCTGTCAGGGATAGAGGTGAAAAAAAGACATCCTCACCAGGGTAAGAGCCAGGCTTATAAGGAGCCCTGCAGGAAATCCTGCTCTGTAACCCACAAAGCACAAGGCATCAAAGACAGGACAGCCAGTTTTGGGATGGCAAGTGAGAACTCAGCTCCAGGAATGCTACAGCACATGAAACAGTGCCATGGCCAACCACCACAGTTTGGCCCACCAGAATCAACAGGATCTGAGGTGTTGAAGATTAGTCAGTGCTTCATACTTAAAATTAACACAGAATATACACAAAAGCTAGTTTAGGAACCCAAAGCAGCCCTACTACACCAGCATGGGACCTGAGACTATTTTTCCAATGAATCCCAGCATTTAGTGCTAATAAAAGTAAACCTACTGTGCTACACTACAGACATCTCTAGTCTCTCTGTGCACTGAGTTCCATGGGTATAAATGGCAATAAATGATAATCTCCTGGAGTTTATGATTATTGTAAAAATGGAAATAGTTATACACTGTGAAGAACATCCCTGCTAAGCCAAAAGCCAGGGGAGCAGTGGAGGCAAGACCCCAGACCAGACCCCTCTTTGCACCAGCATTGCAACAGTCTGTCCATGGGTAGCTTGTGCACCTCGCAAGCATTTCAGGGAGATCCAGGAGGGACTGTGCCTACTTGCACAGGGAATTCAAACAGCTTATTACCAAAGCCATTTTCTTTTTTTATTATTACTTTCTTCAAACAAAGCTAATAAATCAAATCACCCAAGATGCACATTATGCAAAGCTTAATTAGATTTGGCACACATCTCGCTAGGAGTAGCACCCATCTGACTTCAGATCAGAGAACTCAGGTTTGATGGGTGGAACCAAATCGCCCACTTTGGAGTTGCTAAATCTACTTTTAAATGCAGTGTGTTTGCATTTTTTCACTCTGGGACCTGAAGGAGGGTAGCTTTGTTTGAGTTTTGGGCAACGGGAGCAGTGGAAGAGAATTCAGAAGTAGAAGGAGTCACGTTTATGAAGAACATAAATCTCTTGTTCTGCAGGCATGGAAGAATCACAAAGAGTTGGCAGCAGCATTTCATGGGGCTGCATTCACACAGCTACTGTGAGCTTGTGGAGCTTCCTCCTTAACTGCTTACTGTTCTAAAACATTCTGGAGGTTTTTTAATAAAAGTATAAAAAAACTAATGCAAAAATACTATTTTAACAGCATATTATTTGGCAGAGGAACCTTCAGTGACAAAACTCTTGATTTGGTTGCCAACCTTTTGCTTTTCTTAAGATCACAGCTCCAGAAAAAAATTTGGTGAAAAATTTCAGCTATACCATTTTTAATAAGTTAATAACCTTAACAGAGAAGAAAAAAATTAAAAGAAAATGTAGTTTTTCTAACTCTATTCAAGAAAAAGTGGATAAAAATATTTTTTAAAACTAAAAATGCTTCCCCACACTTCATCCCTTTTTTGCTGAGATGGAACAGCAAGGGCAAGGAGCGTATAGGAAAAACTTGTACTGCAGAGCAACATCTCTGCAGACTTTCCTGAAGCTCTAGAGCAAAATCCTGGTTCCCTGTTCCCTCTTTTCATGCAAGGAAGTATAGGAGGGAGGAAGAGGCTGATCATCTCTAGTGGTTGTAGACATACACATATAAGTGCAGTGCTCAGAGCTGCACTGGGAGTCCTGTGCTCCAGATAACACAACAAACCACACAGCCTGGGCAAAAATAAATCAAAGAACATGTTTTCTGGCTTGTGGCCAGGCTGTACCTCAGCTGTCCATGATCTATTCACAACAGAGGAAACTGGTGTCAGCCCATCACTCCTGACACACTGGAAAGGGCATCACTCCCGGTTAAACCTGCACAGCTGATTGGACCAAGGGGGGTTTGGTTCACAGAGAGCCCCACAAGCTGCACGTGCTGCTGAAAGGAGCACAGGCTGAAACTGAAATTTGTGCCCTGCCTACCAGGTGGCAGCTCCATTGCCAGACCCTCACCACCCTATATTACAACTCAGGACAGGAGTAACTGCATGGGCCTGACCTCCTCCAAGCTTCAGACTCATCCAAACCCAGGCACAGAACAGATCACAAGGTCATATACCTAAAAAACACCCACCAACACACAGCAAATTTTAAATAGCAAGTGCCTGCAAGGGGCATATCACATGTAGTCTTCCAATTACATCTTAATTAAAAAAAATTCAGTAAATTTTTTAATTAAACAATTATTTAATACGTAAATTCTGTGTTACTTCCAGAAAACACAGCATAAAAGGTATGATACTTTCAAATTTATTCTTTGGAGTGATGCACACATTGAGGATCTGCCTTTAAAAAAGGTACTGGACCCCACTGCTGAAGCCTGAACACCTGACATTTTTCTGTCTGCTAGATGGGAGCCTCACATTTGCCTTATTCACAAATGCAGAAATGGGCAGAAATAATTAAATAAAGGGAGCCCAGTTCATGCTCCACTGCACCATCTCTGAGAAGCTGCGGCTGACAATGACATTGAAAACCAGTTGTCAGTCTAATGTAATCAGAGAGACAATTGGCTCTGCTGGCAAGAACTGAATTAGTGTTTTCTGTCTGAATCAGTGTCATCTTCTAGGGAGCAGTGAAGCTTATGCAATGATAACAAAACTCCCCAGAAGCTGCATTTGTTACTGAAATATGGTGGTGCTTTGGTGCTGTGTAACCTCATTCTGTAACACAATATACCTCATGGTCATGCTGCTGTTCTCATGTTTCTTGCAATGATACAATTCAATGACCAGATAGTAGATCAAACCAGACAACCATAATATTAAAACTTTAAAATCCCTCTTTGAGAGCTAATGCTGTTTATTCTCAGATGCATTCTCTGCTCTCTCGCACTGTACACACATGCAGAGCATGAAATCAGGGCAGAGTCCAGGCTGAGATGCAGCTTCAAGTCTTTGTGCTTTGGGGGAGACAGGAGGGTGAATGGTGCTGGGCTTCATTTTCCTAATGAGAGCAGGGGGAAAATTCAAACCAAGGTCAGATATGAACAAATGTCCCTTTACAAGTACCCATTGCTGATGCACACTTGTATTTTGTAATTTGTTTCTCTTAAACCAGACATATGGTTTTTTGGTATTGTGAGACCACCTATAGCAGCTCACCTTTATTTCTGTTTCAGTCCATAGCATGAGCTGTTGTTGAGCACTGGAAATGCTGAGTAAAAAATGTTTTGGCTTGATTAGTTTTTTTTATTATTATTTTTAGTGTGGTAAAGTGTCCACTGCATCCCCTTCCATTTATCTGCAGGACCATCCACTGGCCCCTGATAGGAGTGTGAATAATTTGCAGGGGACTCCTTTCACGTGGTCCAAGAGGGTGGAAGGATGTACAGGTATAAAACAACAAGGCTACCTGAGCAATGCTACTTATTTTCAGAGAAATCCTACCTTAGCCCAATGAATTTCAAGGGTTTTTACATTTACACATAGCGATATAATCTTAATAATTATGTTTATATTACAAACAACTGGTACTAAGAAATTTCTGGTTTATAGCCTATTTAATTACTATATTTTCTTGTGTTTAGCAATACTGATCATTGGAAAACTCAAGTTGTAATGAAAGTAATAAAGGCGTATGATTCTTCTATATTTAAGTTTTAAAGATAGTTCATCTTTTTCATCTACAGCATCTTTTTCTTTAAAAAGAGATTGCTCTTGTGGGAGGATGCTCTCACTGGGTTGATAGGCATCTATAATTAGCAACCTGATGGTCCTCCTCAGGCCAGGGAGACACTGGATGATCTGACACAAAGGCAGGACATCAAAATACATACCCTCTTTTTTATAATTAACATTCCACATTAAATATTCATTAAAACTTACATAAATTATTTCCTTGTTCAAGGCTCAACTTCTGTCCTTGTTCAGACAAAGCTCTCACTGAATGTGTTTACCCAGCTAAGACAAGACATGACCACACTTTAAATCTATTGTGCTGCCATTAGTCTTTGTAAACCTCTGTCTTGCTCAGAGAGAAAAAGGGACAAGACAAATCCCTTCACATGTGATTCCTCTGTTTCTACCAAAGCCACCTCAAAAAAATCCAAACCAACAACAACAAAACCCCAGAAAATTCCCCCCTCCTGCTGAAACAAACCCAAACCATTCAAATACAGGAATTTTGCAAAAACAAGAGAAGGAGACTCACGGGAGCAGGAGGAGTTTGCACATCTCATCTGCCAAGCAGAACTTCAGAGCAGGCCTCGACGGAGCTCCTCATTGAAAGACAGAGCAAGCAAGATGAGCAGAGGAGAGGATGGTTTATGCCTTACATCTCCTCTTTGTCAAGCCAAAGCCCAAACAGAAAACATTGCACTAGAACAGTTTTGTAACAACGTGTGTTTTTCACGTGTACAAGGGGAATTTTTTAGGTCCTTTCAATGACTGTTTTGATTTACTGAAACAAGAAGAATTAAAAAGCCAAGGTAAGAGCAAGGCAGATGAGCACATCCCTTTGGCACACACCTTGGAGTCCAGCTCTGCCCTCTGAAGACATGTACACTCTCCAGTATTGCTTATTTATGTGTCACATTGCAGTGATGAATGTTACTGTTGCTCTCAAAAACATATGCTCACAAGTTTATTATGGCACTAAATATGGGCTGGGTAAGAATCTGGATTGTTTAAGTGTCAAACAGTGACAACATGTGTACAATACAACACAGACATCAAGGGAGAACCAGCTCAGCTAATATGTGGTATTCATATAAGCCTTTAGGAACAAAGACCACCCATAAAGCAAAACCAAAGCTGCCACAAGAATAGGTGGTACTGCTTCCGTCACAGCATACTGTGTGCCAATTGGCTTCCTAATTAGATTTGCAAGCTAATAAAAGGCATAAAACACAATAAAAGAACAATATGTTAAAAGTTTTCTTATGGCCAATGTTGCTGTAAATTCAGCACTTTTCTGATCATGTAGGTACCCAGTGCATGTTTATTTTTCTTATGGCTGGGTTTGTTTTCTTTATATTTTCCATGGTTTGTACCTTTTTTTAATGAAAATTAGTGCTTTCTTCACAAGGATAGTCCTGAGCATGACAGTGTTCAAGTAGTCCCTAAGTAAAAATCAGCATTAATAACTCTTGTACTTCTCAGCATCTCCCTTCTAATAATGCTGTTTTGTTCTATTTAATATTGTATTTTATTAAAACACATGGTAAATTGGCTAGTACAGAAAAAAAAAGAACTGTTAAATGAATTAATTAAGCCCCAAGAAAAAAGTACATCCACTTAAACACTTGAGCTGGAAGTTTTGAATCTTGGAGACAGCAGCACCACATGGGAACTGCTGGAGATCTGTTCTCTCTGCAATACCAAAGAGTTCAACCAGAACTGGGTATTGCTTGACAAGACATCAAAAGGATCAAACAGAAAAGAAGTAAAAACAGTGACAAAAAAAAGCCACCCTAGGATAGAAGGGAAGAACAGACTGAAGAGGGAAAACAATAAAAAAGAAAAGATTGATGGGAAATTTAAGCTGAAAACTAACACATATTCATCCCAGGCACATATTAGTAAGTTGTAAAAGAATTTCTTCCCCTGATACATCAACCCCTTTATATATGTTTCCTTTCTCAGTGACAGTCACTAAGAGAATAATCAAAGGAAATAATGAGGCTAATGAAGCAAAACTGCAGTGCCATACTGACAACTCTTACTCATGTGATTAACATTTAAACCCAAAAAAATCCCACTGTCTAGACTCTGTGATCTTCAGTGGAAGGGTCTGAGAACACAAGAAAACTTATTGAGAAGTCCTTAGACTCTCAACAACATAGTGCAAGTCCCAAAAGATGCCATCACATCTTAATTAGCAACTTGCTGTATCAACTGAGGAAAGCTCCTCTAAGAATGTGAGTGGTATCACCTGCCCCAAAAAATTCAACAGCAACAGTCCCAATCCCCACACTCTTACACCAACTAAAGCTTCACCAGGTAGGACTCTGCTCATAAGCCAACAGCTGGAACCTCTACTTGGATTAAAATTGCAAAGGTACCAATTCATATTCAGATGGTCCCTTTGTCCAACACAGCCTTACTCCTCAGCCTTTTAGAGTGTGGTATAAAGCCTTTTCCCCAGGCTTTCTCAGAGGAGGTGGGTTGAGTGAGGTGTGGATGCTGGAAACAAAGATATATTGGCTCCAAGTTAAATAGCTTTTTGTATGCACAACCTGAGGCTTAAACAAGTCAGGATTTGCGCACTGGACCTTTGCATATACAACCTGTGTGCTTTGGAAAGACAGTTTATTAGCCCTTCTGTTTCATGGGTGTGAAAACACTGGGTCAGCTTCTTTGTATTTTAAACAGCATAGAAATGAGTCTGAAATAAGGAAATCCACAAGCATCTTCCTACAATCCATGCACTACTTGAACAAGCAGTTCTGGCCCTGAGCGAGGAGTAGAGAATGAAAATATAGGGCCTGTGCCATGAAGGAAACAAAGGTGGGTGACCAAAAATCTCCACACACCCCACAGATGACTGGGATAGTCCCAACACCTCATGTCTGGCCCAAGCAGACTTCAGTGAAACTAAAGCCAGAGCAAGGATTGAAGCAAAGAGCAATAATAGCACAGGGACACGAAGCCACATAGTCTAGGTGTGCTATTCATATTTTTGGTGGTTTTCATTGTTAAGTAAGAGTTCTTCAATGGGAGGACCCCGGCTAGCAAACCTCTTGGAATAAAAGCATTTTCAGAAGTGACTTGAAAGAAAAGAGGGTGGGGGAAATCTGATTTAATAAATGATATATAGGAGTATAATTATATGGTTTTAAACACAGTTCCAGTTCACTTGTCTCAGCAAGAAATGCTGGTGTGTGAGAGAAATCATTTATATTGCTTACTACGGTTTTTCAATCTTGGCAAGCGCTTTTTCCATTCTAAGATGTGGGAACACCCACATCAGTAATTATATACATTAGCAAAAATATAAGATAACTTGTATTCTGGATAGGGGTGTTTCCCCCATTTCTCAAGTGAACTCTTTGGGCAGGAAAAAGGAAGATTTCTATTCTACAACCTTCATAACCATAAAAAATTATGATTGAAGCCCCTAGCTTGTCTCTATGTATTGAAACAAAGATCCATTATCCAAAACATTTATCATATATAACACCTCTATGACAAAACTAACAATTTTTCAATTCTAGACACCTTATTCAGCGTGAAGAGGATTAATAATCCACATCGTTGGGTGCAAATCAGCAGAGCCAGTGGTGAGATGTAACACGTTTGTGAGCGTGGGTTAATTGGCAGGGCACGTTCACGTGTTTGCATTCCAGCAAAACCCAGGGTTAAAACATGAGAGCTGATGTTTCTGAGCATGAACCACACGCTGAGATTCCCATAGGGGAGAGCTGGAAGGAGCTGGAGCTGAGGACTCCCACAGCTCCCACTCACATGCTCCAACCACAGCCCGAACTACACGAGTCTCCCGGACACAGCCTGGCTGTCCTCAAAACACATCACTAAGAAATACACTGGAATGCTCATCCAATTGGAAACAGGCTGTGTCCACTGAAACTGTTCTGAAAAAACCCACAGGTTATCCACACAAAAGTTGGATCTGTTTATTTTCTCTTCTCATTGTCACAGTGGCTGAAGGAGCCCAGGAACACCCAGGCATTAATTTTGCAGATGTGTATGTCTAAAGCACATGGCAGAGAAATCCCACAGGGGAACTATTCACTTCCATCATCCTATCCCATAGAGTCCTACCTAATATTTACAGGACAGACCCGTGGGACAGTCAGAATCTCTTACCTGACCTTGTACACAATATTTTCTTTCTATGCACGGATTTTTTATAAAGACACAATCATTCCTAGTTTTTTTTGTTTGCTTTGTTTTCTTTTGTGGTTGCACAGCTCTCAAATCTCAATAAAGACTTAATTACATACTACATTAAAAGAGAATTGGATTAGCTTGCTTTATGGTTTCTCAAAAATTCTTTTTATTAAAGCAGATGCAGATCATCAAGAATTGCAATGACAAATAATGGTCCACAGGCAAAATTATAATCTGTCTTTTGTGCATTTGGGGCTTAAAAAACCCCCTCACAGTAGTTGGGCAACACAAGAATAGAAAAATGATGTTTTTCTAAACCTGGAACATCCACAACTTGCTACTTACCACTGAGTGTCCAAACTGAACTTGCATTCTATTTAAAAATTATATATGTACATGCATTTTTATACAGAAATAAAATAATCCTATTGTGGTGTTTCTTGTATGTCAGTGTGATCAGACATGTTAGGAGCCACTTCTTGAAATCCCAGCATTCCAGAGGTCACTTCAAAACTACAGGAGAGATTCCCACCTCCTGCTGGGATCACAGGGCTGGATGGCACCTAAAGACAAAGATGGCTCTCCAAACTGAGTGAAATGTGAGAAGGATGGAAACAACTAAAACAACCTAAAATTTGCAGGCCTTTATAATTTTCAAAAATAAAGCCATTCAAATCCTCAATTTTAGTACTCAAACATGAAAAACTAATTACCTCACATATTTCTTTGACCTTAAAATGATCATCTCCTCCTTCCCAATCCCTGTTATCCACGTCATCCATATCTAACACTGGTGTAAGGTGTCTTGTAAGTACTAAGTCATCATCTTGGACCAGACTTGAATTATTATGTCAGATGGTTGAGAGCATCTCACATTTCACAATAGTTTTGCTTTATTTTTTAACCAGTATTGGACAGAGCAAGCACAGAAAAAAAACCAAAAACACCACAACAGCTTTCTGGTTTGCATGCCAGCTTTTCTAATATGTTAAATGATATTGCTAGATAGATAATTTAAAAAAAAAATAACAACACCAAAAAACAACCAAACACCCAGATCATTATAATGCCATATTCTTAAGTAGCTCTTAAAACAAAACAAAACACACTCCCCCCTCGTTGCCCCCCCAGAAAACCCAGATGCACGCAGAAAAAGCTGTCAAGCTCAGTCTTGTCCAAAGCAGATCTGCCAATGTTCTGACAATGTTTGCACTTGCTTGTCAAAATGGTCACTTCAGCTGAGCATCACTTACACTTTGGCTTACAAATTAGTTATGTAAATTACCTATAAATTTAACATGGAAAAAATCCACCTACTTTTTATATATATAAATGCACAAGCTTTCTATATATGTAAATTACAAAATGTGGCATCATAGGACCAACATTTCCTGGCTGAAGAGAAATGGTGCAGATGGAGCATCCAGAAGAGACTGGAGCATCTGGCTCCTGGCCTGTGCACCTGAGCTTCCCCTCCCTCCTCTGCCACAAGTTCACTGTTGGAGCTCAAAAAAAGACACCTCTTTTCTGCCTCACTTTCTCCAACTGCAAAGTGGACAGGCCTGACCAAATGTTTATCTAGCAAATTTTCTTCTTGAAAGTCACATCTCAAGATGTTTTAGCAAATGATCTGCTCTCTGAAATGGGTCAGAAAGCCGTTTTCAACAAGTAGTTGAATGTAGGGGTTTTACCAACTGGTCTTGATGCATGTCACACATTTTTTTGAGCAGTATTTCCTATGTAACCTCCTGTATGATGCTGCTAATGCACAGGGCTGGCTGTTTATGGGAATGTCTTTAATTGTTCAGCAGATTTTTAAAGATAATTAACCATATTGTTAGCAAAAATAAAAAGGTGCTGAGAGAGCTTTGTCATGGATCTCTTTCCTTTGTTTACAGACAGAGTTCAGTGGAATATACACACTAAGACAAGTAGGACCAGTTGCAAAAGGAACAGAAGAAAGTCTTCAAAGGTGAGAGGCTCCTGCACCTGAGATTACTCTGAAATTGAGACACTCACCATGACAGGGAGAGATTGTGCAGCAGGGAATTTTAAAGCTTCCTCAACTCTCACGTTGTGTATCTGTATATGGACTAAATAAATCTAATTATTAGAGTGTTGCAGATATTAGAGACAAGCTCTAATCCAGTATCCTCCAGAAACCAGGACCAAAAAGCACATCTTAAAATTGGGATTGGTAATGATATCTACACTTAGGACGTGAAAACTGTTATAGGGGCTTTGTTCTCCTCATCTCTTCCTTTCCTCTCCAACATCTTGATTACCAAGAAAAAGTACCAATTATTCTATCATGTCAAGGGAACCATCTTGAACATATATTCTCAACTACTTCAACTTATTCTCTTTATCCTGTGTCATTTTTATAATCAAATCTTGCTTGGTTTACACTTGTTAATGAAAGAATTTTGAATGTTAATGAAACTGGTCAGTGGCTGACCGCTCATAAAGTGCACACACAAAAGCTTTGCTATGTTTAGTCCTCACTGTATCTGGGCAGAGGGTTATTACCTACCTCCCAGGACATGCTGACATTCTACTAATTGCTCATGAGGTAGGAGATCCCAGAATTAATGTCAAAGGGTAATGCCCACAGCACCACTGACTATCACAACCATCTCCAGAGCCTCAACCTGTTCTTCTCTGGTTAAGAGTTTCCTACAGTACCATGACCCTGGACAGTGAGACACCAAATGCATGAACTTGTTTCCTTAGTCAAATCACCACTGTTACTACTTGGAGTTGGAAATACTCAAAGGAGCTGAAGCAAAACCTTTTTGGTGCATCAGTGAAGGCTTTGTGGAAAACTTCCTGCAACAATTAAACAAGACGCAAATGGAAAGATACCATTCTAGCTGTAGATACAGCTGGTTTTATGGCTCTGAATATTAAAAATCTCAATGCAATTCAACTGCCAATTACATATACATGGCAGAAAAATATTACCAACTTTTTAATTCTATCAAGGGTTCATTGTATTTCAATTTCTACACAAGAATCACAAAGAGATCAGCAAAGCTTTATGCGTCCTATTTCACAAAACACCACTTACATATTCCTGAATATAGCAATTTACACAGAAGTGTTTCAGATCACAAGGCCTTTCCTTACAGGCATCAATACATGGACTCAGCAGGTGATCAGTCCATGAAGGATGGGAGTAGAAAAGTTAGGACAAAGTTGTGCCTCAGGATGCTGATATACACACTCAGAAGCCAAAAAGATCAACTTCCATTTCCCTTTTGTAGGATATCTCTTATTCCCTAAAAATTCTACCTCTTCATAAATGTACACAGTAAAAAGAAGAGAAATCTGAGCTAAAAAGAATATCCTAGAAACAACCAGCATACTGTCAGCCCACATAACCACACTGCTCGGAGTGAGACAGAATTCCAGAGGGCCAAAGAACTGCTGTATGGGTTCCAGGGAGTTTCTGGAGTCACAACTTAATTACATGATAAGAGATCAGTGCTGTGCAAGTGCACGGTGATTTTATCCTGAGTGTGTCCTGTTTTCCAACATGCACCCTACAGAGAAAGAAAGAAATCCCTGAGGACTTTGCAGAGAGCAGGAAACAGAGAGAGACAGTTCAAGTGATCCACACTTGCACTTATTATTAGAAGTGAGAGAAAGCTGCAAATAAGCCTGTGAATATTCTGTTTCACTGCATTCAGCTTGCTTTCCAACCTGGTTCTTCAAGTGAGCTCCTACATATCAATCTCTCTGCAAATACCAGAGCAAAAACCTGTGTGTCACTCCAGACTTTGGTATGTTGCTTGATCAGCACAAGGGAAGGGAACAGGTTTTGAGACTGTTGCACTGAGGTAAGTTTTGCCTAGAAATAACATATTTTAAAAGCGTTTTTAAAAGGGATTTTAAAATTCAAGTACATTTTTAGTATTTGCATCAGCCCATTTTTCCGGTCAGGAAAATGAAGGACATCACGTGACATGGGTACCCATTACAAAGAGCTTAAATTCTAAATTTTGGAAACCCACAATGAAGTGCGGGCAACCAACCTACTGACAAAGAATGAATCAGGAAATCAGTTCAAATAACGAATACATTGAGAACTTCATAATAAAGCCAATTATGATTCATACACAGAAAACAGACACCATTCATTCACTATCATCCGGTGAATAAATCGCTGAATCCCCCCTTATCTGAATACGTTTCTGTAACCAAGCTGGATCTTAGAACAGCTTTCTAATTCAGCATTTTCTGACAGTAAGGGAAAGGGAGAACCTACATGGAACATGCAAAGTGTCAGTCTTTCTAAGGCCAGATTTAGCAGTGCCTCCTGGCCTTCCTACTGATGGAAATCATCCCACAATATAATCTGGGCTATGGGCACAACCCACCAAGCAGCCCAGCCATCTATTTTCACCTGAGGTGAAACTCTGGCCACAGAGAGTGAAGGTTTAGGTTTGGTTTCAGTAGACCCAGCTTCTAGTTTGTCTTGTTGGCCATCAAGGGACAGGAGGTAAAAGCACGTTTACCCTGTAGGTGCTCCTTTGTATTCCTCAACCGCTTTCATCCACTCCCCTGTGCTCCAAAATCTTTAGCCAGACACCTGGTTTGCATATGCTTTTGAGATACTAATTAAACACGTACAAACAAAGAAAAACCTTGAAGCAAAAGAGAAAACACAAAGAAATTAAGGAACTTACTTCAGAAGTCTCAGGTAAGCCAGTCAATTGGGTTTTCCCCGCAGATTCCCCTCCTGCCTTGACTTCCCCAATCCACACACTCCGCTAATTCCAGCAGTGAATCCATATATTCACAATCGAGAGAAATAACGTATAGACATTAACCACAAAGCTACATGAGCATAACTGCACACAAGCACATGCTTGTTTTAAAGAGGGAATCTGAAACACCTTAGGAAATGTGTACAACACACTCCATTAATCTTCTGGTTCCTTGAATGAGTCTGTCTACAACAATGCAGCAACTATGAAAAAACTCCCCCCAAATTAACAAAATACCACACTCAACATCAACCGGTAAAATAAATCTAGAAATTCTGTATGACTTCTAGCACAGAGATGACAGTAAGAGTAAAGGAATAAGTCTAGAAAAACAGATGTTTTCTGTCAGAATTTGAAAGCACAACAGCGAAACTGGAATTTTAGATCATCAGTTCAGGTGTATTCCTTCTCTAGCTCCACATTTCAGCACACTAAATACACCAAGCTTCCTCTAAAATCCTCTTTGTCCACCAAGGAATCTGTTCAGACAGAAAACTCTCAAGCTGCACCCTCCAAATAAGAATACAGCTAAGATTTATTTTATAGTTTGCCATAAAAGTGCAAGGTTACCTCAGGTCTACCCAGGGACCAGATTATTTGGGGTTCAGATAATACCGGACAGGTAATAATTGCTTATCTCATTAATTTTGCTCTTGGGAAAACGGCAAGAGATGATCAACTTCTACTCCCTTTTTGTATGTTTGTTTCCTATCAGAGATTTTTTTCTTTCACAATGAAATGCAGATAAGAAGTTCACCTCAACAAGATAAAGAGTGAGATGGGTGCAATTAACTCTATGGAGTAATTTGTTTTCTACAAGACCTATGACTTCAATAACATAACATCTAAAATGCTGGAGGTATCAAAAAACTGGAAACAAAACCAATAAGAGCAAGATGAAATGTCAGCAGATGGATTAACATCATCGAGAATGTGCCAGATTCTTAAGGCTATATTAAGCAGCTATTTTTTTTCCAAAGCAAATTCTATGATAATTTTAATAACTTTACTGTGGAACTTGATTTCCTTTTTAACATTAATTTCCTATTTTCCTGCTGTTCCTCATTGCTACTCCTGCAGGGAAGGGGGCTGTTCCCAAACGTGCTCCAGGATCTCAGCTGGGCTATGGATTCCTCACCTCAAAGCCCTAAGTGCAAAGTTCTCCATTGTTGTTACAAACACTTATAATGCCACATAACCACTGTTACAACATGATGTCATCTTGAATTTTTTGTTTAATTTGCACTCTTTATCCCCCACCCCTAAAAAAAAGAAAGTGTGGTTTCTTCCTAGCTGATTTGCTGTGCTTGTCAGCCATCACCTACCTATGTGCTGGCTGTCCAAGGGTCTGAACACAACACCCTCAGGGGATGACTATATATAAAATATGTGAGACTCAACAGACAGCTGATTTAATATGACCTTATCAGCTTATGGCACAGTGTCTCCTACCATTTCTCTCTGACAAAATTGAGGTGCTTTTGGCAGAAGGCAATAGATACACACCATATCATATTTAGCTCCATTCCCAGGAATTTAACAAGACTAATGCAGCCTTCCCTATAATTTTTTTCCTCTTAAAATAGGATTTTCAAGCACATTGAAAAAAAAGGCACATCACTGCCTGAATGGCCAGTTTTGTTGTCAGTGAAACAAAGGGTCTATGGGGCAGTTTGGTTTTTTACATAAGAACTCTTTTATTTGTGTTGGGGGGTGTTATTTTCCAATGACCCTTGGTAAGACCAACACAAGCCAACACAGAACAGAAATTTTTGCACATGGGAGGACTTAGCATAGAAATTGCAGTATAAATATACAAGGGAAACAACCTGCAAAGCTTAATTTATGGGATACTTGGCCCAGCTGCTGTCACTTTGCAAACACCATTCCTAGACAAAGCAGCAGGGTAGATGCATAACCTGTTTACCTTTCCCACCTCTGCTTTAGCTCTTCCAAGGCAAAAGGAAGTTGGAAGACATAATCCTGACACTTCAGTCTTGGTTCTGGCACCAGTCCAGCCGTCCAGGTCTAAATCTTCCTCCCTGCAGTTTCCCAGTGTGGACATAATCACAACTCCATTTACATCAAGCACAGAACAGGTTGGTAAGTGAATCTAAACATGTGTCATTGCTCCCTGTGGCCTTCTTCACTACTGTGGGCTGGATTTTCAATTAATTCCTATTAAAACAATCAGCGCCCTTTAGAAACCGCTCTTGATTCTGTGTAAGTTTGTTCTAATTAGCACTGAATAACGAAAGTATAACAGCAGCACCTATTCTCCCAACGTTTTTAACAAGCTGTCAGAGAAGGAACAGCATGAATAACAGCTGAGTTTAATATGCTACTTTGCCCTTTTTTAGACCCTGTATTGAGTTGCTTTTAATATTTCTGGATGACCAAAAGCAACCAATTTTGAGGTCAAGTGAATACACGCAAATTCTGATAGTACCTTGACACTAAGGGTTCAAGCTCTATAACAAAAAATAAGCCCGTGAAGAAATCTCCTCAAATGACTCCAGGATGTGTCATCTGACACATTTATTGCTTGGGGTCTCTGCCAAAGCCCTTCAATATATAATTATCTCAGCTGTGCAACAACCCTTATTTCTATGCATTTGAATTCTTCACCTTTCTCCAGGAGCATTTCAATGGAAACCTTTTCCAACATCAAAATAATAGTATGTTATTTGGTGTCTGAAGTGTTTTTCCTTTGTCAGAGATCTGATGTAAAGGGCAACTTACTCTTAAGCACTGATGAAGAGTATCTATATGAGAACTTCAGGATGTGTGACCTCCTTCCACTGTGTTCCTGAAAGACATGAAAGGTCCTATGGACTCCAACAGGAGCCAAGAACACTCGCAAGGAGTGAAAGAGACACTTGCAATGAATCTCTTATGTTATCCACTTAACTAGAGATGTAGTAGGAAATGGGGGGGGAAGGGGGGGCGAGGTGGTGAACTATTCATTGCTTCTTGAACATAAATAATATTGATGGCAATTGTGGAAGTCCCTGATCCTTCAGTCACTGCAGACTGGGGAAGTATCACTGAGTGTTTTCCTCATGTAACCCTTCCTGCACATCCATTTGCCCACATTGAGTGAGAACAGTGAGTCATTCTTCAGCTCAAAAAGGTGCCTCACCCTGCTTCCACATAACAGTGCTCTTTTTTTCCATGAAATGTGTCCAACCTTGTTTGAACATCTTCAGATGGCACTGCAGATGTTTCCTCAGACTGGGCCAAATGATCAGATGTGGAGAACAGGAGTAATTCCCTTGAAGTCATAGGAGTTCTTCCAATTCCTGCCACCTGAGAATGCTGCCTACTGTTCAAACCCGACTCACCATCCCACTGCAAACATTTACATAGAAAACAGGTTCAGGGAAGGAGAGATTGACAACTTCATTCCTGATATTCTAATTGTGGGCTGGACAGCAATTTATCTTGTCTCTGATCAAACCTACCAGCTATGAACAAAGTTTCACAACTGCAGGAGGCTTTGTGTTGCAACTTGCAACAAAAAAATGTGGCATCATATATCATGGCTTAAGTGTTCAATGCATAGAGATGTGTTCTTGTAGGGTAAGAGAACTTTTATTATAGGATTTCTGTTGTTGTTGTTGTTGTATTGAAGAGATGTAGCTCTAGTCTTTGAAGTTTAAGACTAGTTGTAAATTCCTTGAAGTCAGCCCTATTTCCTTTTATATTAGCATGTTAACAAGCTTTGGAAAACTGACAGACCTTACAGGAAGACACAGCTGGGTGCTCCTCTAGTCTGGGCTTAATGAAAACCAGAACATGAAGGCTGAACTCTGTGGCTTGTCTGCTGTTTACAGACTCGGCAGGAAGAATCCACTGCTCCAGTGATGAAGGCATAATATCCTCATCAAATACTGATACTTTCTGTACTACCAAGGAAAACAGTTGGGATTAATTAAGAAAGGAAATGCCACAATATTTTAAATTACTTCTGTAGTTTAAACCTTTGTACCAGATGAAGTCCACAAGTAAATAAAAAAACCCCCAAAACAATAAAACAACACACCCTGTGGAATACTGTGAAAGATGGGATATTGCAAACAGGGACGGATTAAGGGTGAGGGCCTGACCTTGCATGTGACCCAGATTTGGACCAAGAAGAGACAGATTACCTTCCAGCTCCTCCAGTGTGGAGAGCTCCATGTGGCTGTGGGCCAAGTGAAGATGTGAAAGATCAGGAAGGCTCAAAGATTATGTCCCCAGAACTCTGAGTCAGGAACAAAGTATAAAGCAATCCCAAAACCATAGTGGGAATCAGTGTTTATCAGGATGACTGTGATTTCCGAGGATGCTCAAGGGATGTCTATCCCATGGACAATGTATAACATGAGCCTTCTGAAGGCAGTTTTAGGGCCCTCTTTTGCAGTACTTGGGTTGGAAGCATCTTCTTTCCTCTTCCTGGGAGTCCCTTGTGCTACTCCAGCCCTTCTACACTGCATGACCTGGGAAGTAGGTCTTCCCTCCCACTTCTGCTTGTCCAGGCCCTGATGATTGAAAAAGAAGTTCCAGAGAGCTGAAAGGGACAGCAAATTGTAATGCTGCATTCTGGAGCTCAAATATATCTGGAAAATATCTAGGAACATTGTCTGTCCCCTGAATTTTAACAGCAGATTTCACTATGGCATCTATTTCCATGCACTTCTTTGATTTAGTGAGATATATGCTCCAACACACTCATGGGATATGTGTAATTTCCATATGCATAAGAGATAAATATATAAATCAAATAACAGCAGGTACAACTGACCTATTCTAGTCAATGACACAGTTTCTATGACAGCTGCATTTTCCCCACCTTTCTTTAATAGTTAAGAAAGTCTATACTTAAGAAAGTCTATACTTAAACACTCAGAAAGCAAGAACATCCACAGGCTGAAAAATAAAGCCCTACTTTTGCATTACTATTTTACGGCCTTTTTCACAAAATCTTGATATCAAAGGCCACGACAAAGCTACTTTCTTGGAGTACAGTTTTCAACTCAACCAGGCAGAGTTTTGCTTTTGCTGTTATTACAGCAACATCCTTAAACATCTTAAATGTTGACAGCAAAGATAACCTTTAAATACTGCCCAACCTCACCAACCATATGCTGCGTTTTCACGCATGCTTAGAGCATTTTGCTGCATGTCAGATCTCCATGTGCACCTGGTTATGCAACCAAAACATCCAGCCAGAAATGTAAATATCACAGTCTGCAAAGTCTTAGGCTGTATCATTGAGCATTGAAAGAGCAAGTTCAGAATCTGTTTTGATGAACACTTAAAATAAATAATTTCTTGTGCACTGAGGACAGTTCTTATTACCCACAGCAGAAAGGAAGGGGGGAACAAGAACTTACTTTGGCAGTTTTGTGGCTTGTGGACAGTAAGGTTGCAGAGGAGCTTGATGGAATCCAGAGTCAGATGTATAATTGTTCGAGGTTATCTCAAAGTTTAGTGATATCTGGTGGCTGGTTTGGGGTTTTTTCCTTCTCTTTTTGAGAAGTGTTTATGACTTTTCTGGAGGTTTGTTGAGTTTCTGGACAGCCATGCTGTGTAGCTGAGATTTTTCTTTCTCCTGAGACTTCTTTTAGTGATTGTAACTGCCTGTGCCAGCCTGAGCATAAACACCAGTGACAAATAAAACCTCAGACACCAACACCAAATATATCCTGCCTGCAAATGTCCTTTCTTTTGCTTTGGAGTCAGATTCTTTGTTTCTGAAATAAAAATATTGTAAACATAGCATTGCTCCTCAGGCAAAGGCAAGCCAGCCTGGAGGGGTTTCCTCCCAGGCCCTACTGGGGGAAAACTGGTGGCTGACGGGCAACATACTGGCTCTAAAGCTGTTGCACACTTGAGACCGATCAGTTGCACTCACTAATAGGCACAAACCCCAAGAAACTCAGTATAGGACAGAGATGGAAAGACATTGTGGATCAAAAGCATAAGAACCTCTTTGAAACAAGATTAGTATCCTTTACCCAGGACATGGAAAGTCAGGAATCCAGCAGAAGCAACAATGCTTTCACTGCCAAGGGGATTTAAACTGATGATTACAAAAAGCAAATGTAAGACATTCAGAAAATCTTCCTCCTGTTACAGACCATAAAGCCTTTGTGCAGCCGAGTTTGCCTCAACTTTGCCGGACTCACTCAGTGTGGTTTCTGAATAGGCTTTTTATAAGACAGGACATGTCAGTTAAATAAAAAAAAAAAAAAAAAAGAAAAACACAACCCAATAATCTAGGATCAGGAGAGAAGCCAAAATGTTCAAGTTTATAAATTTAAAAACTTCTTTTTATGTGCCTTATACACTGTTTATTCTCATGGGTCAGTTGGTGATGAAAACATCTACATTAAAGATCTATCTCTGAGTTTATAATGTATCCTGTGCCCTTCACTCAGCTGGTGTAGCCAGTCTCGAAGTTCATACAACGCTTCATTAGTGCTCATTCATTTGGGATAGCAGTGCTCCCTCTAACTTGAAATATTACTATGGATCTTTATTTCTTCCAGCCTTACTTCCCAATTACAATTGTAAGTCATGCTATTAAAAAATTTTCCAGTTTCATCAAATAGGCTCAGTTAGTGCAATTCTCTTCCTGCTTTGGTTGTTACCCTAACATTTAATCTTAAATCTGTGCTTCTGAGTCTGAGGATTCATAAGATAAAAATTGGTCTATAAATAACATATACAAAGTTTTGACTAATATGGAATGAATGTGCTCCTCTCACAATCTCCATGTAACCTCCATAATGTCAAGCCCCTGAGTGATTTTGTTGATTATGTACAGCATCCTGACATGTAAACTCACAATTTAGCCTGAAGGCATTTGCAATTAATTAATTAATCCCAACAGAAATTATCAAAACTCATTCACCGGGCACTGCACAGCCAGCAGCAAGCAAGAGGAGACTTTTTAACCACAGAGAAGAAGAACTCTTCAAGCAGAAACAAAGCCTGCTGCAGAAAACAAAATGTAAATCTTAGAACAAAGAAAGCTTCCTGTTAAAGCATGGATGCACAACGAGCCGCCCAGGGCTTGCACGAGGTCCTTCTAGACCTACTCTGATGCCCATCACACTTCCCTCAAGGCTTTGAGAGTCGTGTCTGGCCTCTGACATGGATAACCACAACAGCCCAACTTACCACAGTAACATTTACTTGAGAAACAAGAAAAGATGGTTCAAAATACTCTGGAGGTATCAATGTTTGGTAGGTTCTTTTCTCTTAAATGAGCAAGAATTATACATTGCTTTTGCACGACAAATGAATAGACACAGCAATGCATTTCAAGAGGAGCTCATTGCAAATCCTTAATTTGAAGGTACTTTTCAAAATTACAGAATCCTTTATTGAATGCACAGAGGGTGATTGCATTAGATGCACTTTCCAACCCAGTTATAGCATAGCTCCAGCCACTTTGATATGAGCTGTGACTGATTCCAGGTGACTGCAGAAGTCTGACATTTCTGCGGCACATTATGTACCTGAGTAATCCTTTGCTTACAGTGAGTTGGCTGAGGGACCAAGATATCAACTAAGGGAGAAGGAGGAAATCCCATGGAAAATGCAACTAAGCACCTTTGTTTACAGCCAGTGGACAAGACTGGGAATTAACTTTCAGTTCTATGTTACACCACCCACAGAAAGTAAGTGCAGCTACAATGCACAGCTCTAGCTCAGTGCTGGAGACAGTAACTACAGCCCTCAGGATCCTTCTCATAAAAAACAGATTAAACTTTCAGTCCCACTGGGGATGGTTTCAGAAATGCATGGTTGGAAGCTGCTGTGCAAGAGTAAATTCAAGTACAACCTTATATGCACATGGTGCTGTGTACTCAGCTGGACCAATTCAGTGCAGTTTCTGAAGAGAGCCCATTGATAAATAACTTTTTATAAGGCAAGACATGTAAGTTAAACAAAATAATAATTTAGGATCAGGATAAACAAACATCAACAGCATTTGTTTCAGTAGAATGTTTTATTTTTATATTGACTATTGCATCTTTTTTAATATAAATTCTCTAAGGAAAAAAAACTACCCTGAAACTAAAACTAAAAATGTTTCACTCCCTTATTATTTTCTTTTTAGTAAAATTTCATCAAAACCCTCAACATTCTATAAAGGGAAAAAAAAAGCCTGGACTATGCAAGGATTGGTTAAAATGCAGCTTTTCTGCAGAAAATTCTTCTGACAAAAGCTTGCCTTCATCCAGTTTGGTTTTCTGTGTTGTCTGCCAAATCCACAACAGGACTTCTAAACTTTTATTTTTATTTTCTTTGCCTCTGATTTTTTCCCACCCCATCCCACCACCCTGTCTGTTCAAGAAGCTCCTGCTTTTGCTCACTGGTGAGACTGGATGCACAACTCTGGGCCACCTCAAAGCCCATCTGCTGTGCTGGGCCAACTTGTCCTTTCTGGATCACATCAGTCTCTCCTTCCCCAAGATGCTCTAGGGCGAATTATGCATCTTCCTGGTCCAGTCCAATCATAAAACTCAGCTGCTGGAATGTGGCAGGACTAAATCAGGGCTTTCCAAGTATGTACAAAATTTTGGGAGGCTTATTCTATAAATTTTACATTAACTTTCTTCTCCAGGTCTTGGACATTTCACTGAAATGATTAAAATAATAACTTCCTGGTTCTGTGACTCGTACGCTATGCAGCTTAAAATTTGAAGTTAATTCCTGGTGGTTAAGACTTCCTCTGCATCTCTCACAGCACTTTTCCAGTTGCCTAAATTACTTTACAAGGAGTATGTATATAATAAAGACTAAAGGAGTATGTGATTGGACAGCACAGCACAAGGAATAATTTGCTGAGTTTTGTTTACACTGGATGTTGAGAACCCATTGTAAAAATTAAAGGGAGGAGGAATAACCCCTGAGCCTGCTGAGCATTTGCACATCCACACTTCCTGCTCTGTGCACTAACCAAACACAAACCAGCTCTTCATTTGCATTTTTATTTCTTCTAAATATGTTTGTGTTTAGAACAGAAGACTCTAAATATGAGTAAGATTAAAAAAAAGGATAAATCTGTCCAGAGCAGCTCCTTAGAAATACACATGGATAATAAAACAATGCAGTCCACAACATCCAGATGTTGCTTTGCAGGTGTCCATCACAAACAGGCATTAATTAGTATTATAGTGACATTCACACTGAGCAGATGAGAAAGACATTCTGCAGTTTTCAATGCTTATATCAGGGGGACCTGTTCAAGACACCTTCTTTTAAAAGGAAGCCAGAGAAGGTTTTACCCTTCCAGCCCAGTCCTGAAAAAAGGATGATTTTCCCTTGGTTTTCCTCTTTTAAAACATCCGAAGGATCAGTTTTCATCTTCTCCGTTATTTGATGGGTACCTTGGAGGTACCTGATGAGTAAAAACTTTCCAAAAGAGGAAGACAGATATCTGTGATTCTGTGATGAGTATTCAGAGCCAAATTCTCACACAGGTGTCTCTATCTGTCACTAAATTAAGCAAAAAGGAATAATGACCCTTAAAAACCTGCAGAGGCACCAGACAAGCAGCATCAAACTAATGAGTGCACATATTGAGAACTAAGCAACCACTTTTTTTGCACTTAATGGCACAGGGAAGACTGTTTCTTCTGTAGCCCCAAGAAAGGAAGTACTACAAGATAATTTTTAAGTATCATAACAGTTTTCACACAGCAGCTTCTGTGAAAAAGGGTTCCAGTGATTTAATCCTCTGAATGCAATCAATCTTGCAATGAATCAGTTATGTGAGTTCCAAAAGTTGAAACAAGAGGCACAATTCAGGACTAGGAAAGACTATAATTTACCTCCCCTATCCAGTAGCTGGAGGCTTCAAAGAGAAAGTACAGCTGAGAAGAAAGAAAAACACAGTGGAACAAATTATCCACCTAAATGATGTAAAGGGACTGGAATCTGGTCACAACTGTTAGATTTAGATTTCTTATAATATACAGGAAAGTGTAAAATCTAGTGTGACATGTTTGGTAAACTGAAGGCACAGGATTCCCTTCCCACCCTCAAAATATAGAAATCTTTAGAGAAATTGTATGAGTCAGAGTGGGCAAAGGAAGGGAGTCAGAGGTCTGCTATTCCAATTTGACATGTCTCTAATTTATTTAAGGCCATAACCAACTTAGGAAAGCCACAGAGAGCTACACTGGCCCATCAGGCCACCCCTGAATTTTAGGATATTCCCCTTACTATTGCAATCTGTTTTAAATCCAATCGTCTTTGTTTGAATGAAACTCTTTAGAATGATATCTTGACCAAGATAAGAAACTAATATTTCATTTCATAACTTTTTCCCCTCAAGGCTTCATGCCCTGTTACTCAATGCTTTACCTCTAAGGTGAACTTAACTGGCTTCTCTATCAGTCCTTGGTTCTTCCTATGTCTTTCTTCACTAGAATAGAAACATATATTGCATACCTAACCCTAAAGGCACTTTTCCATGATAACCAACCAGGTCACCTCCCTTTTTGAAAAATTCAACAGACTATAAGTCCTTTAGTTCTCACAGCAAGGAATACTCTTCAAATAGAGTAAAATTTGTGAGCTTTTCACTCTTTTCCAAAAAATACCCCAGAAGTCATTCATCTTTGCTTTCTTCTCTCCATCCTGTGACTTTAAGATCCCTTCCTTGAAGGCAAGGAAGATCACAACAAAAGGAGACAGTTTTAACATGTGTTCAGCTGGTGGGAGGGAAACATTGCAGCTGATATTTTGCATATCAACAGCGCAACCCTCCTCCAGTGATGGTCACACCGTGCTAATTCTTCATTTTAAGTTTCTGATCCTAGTTTTGTAAAATGGAGCCAAAATGATAAGAGTTGATGAGAAGTGTTTAGTGCAGGTCAAAAGAGCAAAGATTGTACACCATGCTTTGTACAAACCCTCTGCAAGGCACTATTGTCTTACCTTCCTATCAGCTCCCTTCTTACACAGTTTCCATATTTTGCTACAAAGTCCTAGTTTTGATCTCATAGTTCTTTCCTTTCACCTTTCCCAGCCAATCTGTTGCCGTGTCTTGAAGGTTATTTGCCTACATGTCAGTCACATTCAAAACCTACATTCAATTATGAAGGAAAGACGAGCTAATAAATTATGATAATAATTGGGCAAAGAAAGATTCAAAGAACTGCATGTTTGCCAAATAGCTATTTTCCTAAATTTACAAGGCAGTGGTCAGAGCCAAGGAGAGCTGCTCCCCTTTATGAGATACATACGAGTGCTGAATGGCTCCTTCCTATGCCCTTATTTTACTAAACTTGTCACACCAGATTTTACACTTCCTTCTAAATTATGAGTAAAAAGAACCCTTTGTTTGTCATTTTTCCGCTTTGATGGATATGGATCATGATCAAACAGCACAGCCAAGTTCCCATCCTCTGCTCACAGCACCCTCAGCTCCTGGAGACATGGAAATGCCCCTAACGGGCAGCTCAGGGCACCTGGATTTCCCAAGCCTCCTGGGCATCACACCCAGCCTGGCTCTGTGCTGCTCATCTTTCCCACTGCCATTGCTAAATCATTCACCAGTGCCTGGAGCAAGTTACACTTTAGTGATAAGTGCAGGTCACTCAGATCTCTGCAAACAAGACACCTGGCTTAGCTCCCATCTCCTCTCTGTGCTGTATTCCAGAGCCATGCATGGAATACAGGCGTTTTCTTTTCCACAAACCACCTGTTACCTGTCAGCACTGCCTGTGATGTACAAAGCCCTTATTTTTATTACTTCACCCCTCTGGCATAAGCCTTCCTCTTTACGAGCACTTTATGTTGTCACCAGTAACTGCTTGTGATGGCAGCACAAGAACATCGGTCACCAGCAGCACACTCCTTTTCCTACCTCGAGGCATGGAAAGCTGGTGGGTGGTTCAAACAGCCAGGGAAGGAAATAATGCTGTGAGCATTGCTTGGTCTAAGTTCCTGTCCTGAAGGCTTGTTCTATTATTCACAGAGCAGCAGCAAATAAATCAGGAAAACGGAGCAGTAACCTCCCACCTCAATCAGACAGAGACTCATTTTTATCCCTTTTGTATAATTAGCATGCCCAATTTAATGGCTGAAGGGAGACAGGTAGAGGCTGAATATCCTAAATAAAATTGAAACAAACTGAGCATCACAGTGAATCTGGTATAAGAGAAAAGGACTGCAAGAGCAGGTACAGTAAAACACAGCTTTAACAGTGAGTTCCTTAATGCAGACCCAAGATCTGCACGAGGCTTTAAGCTCTAAAGACAGAGAGCACAGAAGTTATGGGTGCTCTGCAGGGTACAGCTACCCTGGCAGCCTCTCCCAGGATTGCTCATGCAAACAACCCTCATGTGTATGTATGACACACCTGCAAACACACCTCTCTGCTAGGTGTGGAGTGGCCCAGAGCAGGGGGTGACCTGCCTGGGCAAGGCTGTGGCAGAGCGGGCCATAGCTGGGCACTCCCTGCCCCTGTGCCAGCTGCTTGTCCCAGCACGACCCCTCCTGTGCCCAGGGAGAGCCCAGACATGTCCCAGCACATCCCTCTGCCCTGCCTGGCTCTGAGTCACCTCCTGGCTGCAACCTGGGGCCAGAGGTGTCCCCTGGCCAGCCATGGAGCTCTAGGAGTCTGGGGTTTAGGAAGGATGACCCTAAGCTGAGAGAAGGAGCAAAGAACCTGCACTTTTCAAGGTTTGGGAGGTCCTGGCAGTCCTTGTGTCTGGGATGGCACTCCTGACACCACAGAGCAGGGGCTGCATGCACAGAGCAGGACCAAGAGATCTTGTTCCCTCCTGCATTGCTGCACAGCTGAGCACAGGCAGCTCACGACAGGAATGGCTGTAAAACACCCAGAAGGGCACAGACTCTGTCCCTGCTTGGAGAGGTCAGCCAGCAGCACTCAGAGCTGTGCTGGGTGACACCACCTTCACAAGAAGCATTTTCCAGCAAAACTGAAGAGATGTCGCTGGTCTCTTTCAGCTCAAGTCTCTACACCCTACAAATAAAGCAGTTTGAAAACCACTTTAGACTATGTAAGGCAGAAATCTTTTCCTTTTCCCTTTCCTCTGAATTTTCTCTGATGGCTTTCAGTTGTTGCAATGTGGTAAAAGTTTTGATGATCTCTTGGACACACACACACTTTGCAAGACCTTTACAAATGCAGAAGGATAAAACCAATTTACTGAAATCGAACATTAAAAGAAACATGATTTTACTGTGACTTCTCTCTCCAACAAACTATGGGAAGATTCTTCAAATAAATTCCATTTCTCATTGAAAATATGTTGTTCAAATAATTTTCTGAAGTATTTTTCCTTTTTTGTTTGTTTCAGACTAGTGGCAGCTTTAACACACTAATAAATCTTAATGCAAGACTGTTTCAAACATAATTGTGCTAGCTGTAGGCTAGATTACAGGTGTCCTTTTAGACACTTTAACTGGTTGTATTTACATCTTGCTGCATCAATTGTATGGCTATTGTAAACTTTATATTATGCAAGGTGTGTAATTACACAGTGTTTCCAGCTCCCATCACAACTGCACACCTGGCCTGGCTCTAACAAGCACATTCCTTCTCAAAATGACTACGCAATTAGAAAATTCCACTTCTTGGACACAGCACTGTGCTCAGCACACATATATTTTCCTGTGAAATGCGTTACCATTTCTCTCACAGGGTCACTGGACATGCTGTGAGCTGCTCATTGTTTTTAATCCTAACATGACCTTTATACTAAATACAAAAAACAACCTTGGGATTGAAAAGCATGGCATGATGTCATGAACACAGAGAATGATTTCAATGAGCCCCAGTGCTGTTTGATCAGGGACCAGTCCTCCCAAGGTGCTGAGTCTTCATTTCCTGCATGTCCCAAATGGGACTCTGTGCTGCCTGAAAATCAGTTGTCCCAATTAAAATTGGAAAATGAGGTGTTTAAAACCCACAGCCACTTAGAGAACACTCACTTTGAGAGTTTTCACCTCAAGACATTTTGTCACACTTGTGAGTCTTTCACAGGAAAAGCTTGAAAACTTTGTGTTCATGCATTCCCACACACAAAAACATTGATTGCCAAAACTGCAGAGCAGTAGAAACACAGTAATAATTTTATCTTAATTTACTCAATTGGGGTTGATCATAAATCTGTGCAAGCAGGATCTCTGCCCACTCCCACCTTGAGCAAACGGGTAAATGATGGCTAATAGGTTAATGAACTTCTGCTGCAAACAACAGGGAATACACTCCAGATCCCTTCTTTTAAAAGGGAGAGGGCCAGAAAACACAAAAAATTTGCAGGAAAGTTACAGGAAGAGGAATTGTTAGAAGTGACAGTTCTTTTCACACATATTGTTGAGGATAGAAGGGAGACAATTGTAAATAATCACAAAATAAAAGGCACCAGATCCCAAGCTCAAAGAAATCCTTTGAAAAAAATAAAACCAAATGTGTATATGCTTTCCCACACTTCTTTAATTGGAATTTTAGATTCAGCTATGTGATCTGTAAAACAGCAGTTATCAGATTAAACCTCAGCTTCTCAGCTAAGAAACAGGGCCCCATGAATTCACATGAATAAAGGGGCCAGATTTATACACAGATATTTTAATTCTTAAACAGTTAACATAACAGTCAAAGAGATGCTTGGTTACTTACACAAAGGGAAGGCTATAATTGTAACATCTTTGCTCTAAGGTGAATAATTAAGTAGATTCCACTGACAAAAGGATGAGAAGACTGTGCCTCGGGACATTTAGTCAGTAGAACTCAGCAACAGGTTACAGGGAAGCAAACAAGGCTATATTTAAACACAAACCTATTGACTCGATTATTTTCAATGCAGAAAAAGAAAATTATTCCTAAAATGAGTAATCCTTGGGCAATTTAACAGAATGAGGAAGAATGAACAAATTCAAGGTCACAGATGTTATTGTTACAACTTTTTACGTCAGGATATACTTTTACTGTTCTGTCCTCTTTTGCCCTTTGACTCTCAATTTCTTTCACAACAAGCAAAGGTGGTAATACTGAAAAAAATTAAAATTATATTTTTATCCTATTTTAGTTAATGAATTCCTTCAATAAAACCGAGCCACATTCATGAATAAGTTTTGCAGATTTGGTTCCTTTTGTTTGAAACAGTAAGAAAAGACGTTTTTATTAAAAAATATTTTTCTTCAGTCTAACAGAATTTAAATATTCATAAATACAATTGGAAAGTTCTATTGCAAGAAAAATACAGAACTTTTGCAGTTACTGGATGACCCACCCAGAAACCAGAATGAAAGGAACTGCCCTGATCTGTAGGATTCAGCTAAGGCTGGAGGTCATCTCTCTGGGGGCATTTAGCACATGCTCTCTCTTCGTGGTGCAGACAGACTGGTGAGGAGAGCCCAAGACACCCTTCCACAGAAGTCTTCCCATATTCTTAGTACTTATCCCCAGACTAAAGCTGGAATCAACTCATCTCCCAAGAGGAAGGGTGAGATTCCCTCCTGCACACCCTTGCTTGGGTGATGGGAGCCCACCTGAGGCTACAGTGCAGAGCAGTGACCAGGCAGCGATATTGCACTGTGATGGAAAACTGCTACCAAAAACCAGACCCAGGCTGTTTGATGTCTCAACAAATGCAGAAAACAGCAAGATGGGTTTCCAGCTGCTGAAGCCTACACAGAGATGCTGAAAGAGATGGAAAGCCAGGCATTCTGCACTCCGAAAATAATTTTAAGGCAACCTGATGTCTTTCTTGTCTTGTCTTTCATCTGGAAGAGGGGGCAGGAGGTGGCTTTTTGGAGCAGAGTCAGCTAACAGCTCTAATGAGGTCTGGATGGCAGATCGGGTCAGCACACACACAAACACTCCAGAAAAGGATTAGTAAACACACTCACATCCAGACAGCACAGGATCCCGGGGACACAAAGGCAGTAAGTCAAGAGGACTGGACTGGCTGGCCCAACTAGTTTTCCATCCAACAGGACTATCATTTTAAAAGAACGATTTTTTAAGCTTTTCTTTTCCATCTCCCATTAATTTGTTTGACATGACCTTATCAGGACTCTGCTAGTTATGTTCTGCTTTCCTTATGTAGTTGTTTTCAACAAAGTGAAACTGCATATAGTTGTCTCCTTCTGTTATGCCTTCACTTCTGCAGTGCTGAAACATTAAAACAATTTGAAAGATATGACAACGAAGTTCCTCAGTACAGTGAGCATGTGGATTGATATGTTTTGATTTTTTTCTTTAGAGAACAAGACTTGTCAGTGCTCAACTAGAAAAGCTGCCAAATACATCATCATCTCTCATTCACTATGACCCAGGTGCTGTCAGCCCAAACTGACTATTTTCAGTAAAAAGAAAAAAATCGTGTTGGGTGAGTTCAAAACGGATCCCAAGAGGTGCCAATTAGGAAGCATTTAAAGTGCAAATTCTAATGTTAATTTTCTGAGTTCATTTGCTCTGTGTCCATTACTAAATCTCTAGTTTAAAATGCACTTTATAGCCTAATTTTGTACTACACAATCTGTTTCTTTCCTGCTCCACATACTCTTACAGTTGCACGAAGGACTAACAAATGCATTTAAATATTTGATTCACTGCCATTAGCAAGAGAGGGAGAAGGAAAACTTAATGATGGATGATATGATACGCTGTGCACAGAATGCCTTCATGCTATTCACAGCACATTATTATCAACATACCTCTTCCCATCATGTGCATTTTTTAGGGAACTAAAACAAACAATGCCACTGAACTCAGAAGATTCTCTAGTAAGAGGGATTAAAGCCTATGGATCATAGGAGATGCTGTTGAGTGATCAGTTTTGTTCAAATCTTATCTGTTTATTTTGGTCCTTGTTTTTCTGTAGTAAATATCTTTACAACGAAATGTGGGGCTTTACTACCTTAAAAGGTGCAGTGAAATGTAATAAACATCTAAACCCTGCTTTTATACATGTTTTCATCTCAAAACCAGTCACCTAGATCCCTAATCTAACCATTGCAAACAGAGTAGCAACTTAATGCATTTAATCCTGGGAGAAATCCAAATGGAAGGGTTGAAAAGCATCTTTAAAACCATCTGTATTTTAAAATACACTGTTGCCAATGCAAGGCAGGGGTTTGTTGAGAGGATGTTGATACTCCTTTATCTACTAAAATAAAAAAGTCTTTCCCATTTTGGTGCTTTTGTTTTGTGCTTTTTGAGTGCTTTGTGCAACTTCCACTTAATGGAAGACAACCAGTGCTGCTATCAGGAGTAAGCACATACCTTATCAGCAAGAATGTCATCTGATGTTGGGGGTGCTCCCCCTTTTACACAGGTTTTGAAGTCAGAATTTCAAAAGTTTCTAAGTCAGTTCACTTGGACATCAATACATTTTCTGCTTTATGGCTTACTTTGGCCAAAATAATATGAGAAAAAGAGGGTTTGTTACCTGAGTTTTTCCAGTTTCTAATAGATATCTGAATCCAGCTAAGCACCTGCAGAGGAGATTTATGTTTGGTGGCAATGGGATGATTCCCATGGTTAAAATAAGCACATGCATAAATAATTGCAGCTTTGAAATTTGCTAATACTGAAAGTATTATGTTTGATTTACCTGCACAGGGATCCAGAGGGTCCCTGCCCTCTACTCTTCACAAATACAGGAACTAAGGAATATGTCCCTTAAAAATTCAGCTCAAAAACCTCAAAGAGCCCCCTCTTCTCCACTGCCACTTTATTGTGCAATTATTCACCACATCCATTATTTTTCAAGTTTATCAAACCATTTGTTTTACTTGGTTTGAGAGGAAACACAGGGTTAAAGGGATGGCGCAGATCTTTGTCTCCAACTGATTTTTTGAATTAAAATCTCTTCCTGATTCTTTAGATTAAAAGGTGCCTAACCTGGTGACTGAGCTTGTTGAGGGAATGCCATGCTGAGTCCCTGGGAACTGGAGCTGGCAGCGCCTGCTCCCTGCCAGGGTGCAGCGTCGCCCACGGCAGCTGAGCCAGCCTTGAGCCAGAACAGCCCTGGGAAACAGCTGAGCTGCGACCAGGGCTCAGACAGGGAAGGAAACCAGCCAAAAGGATGAGAAACCTCCACTGCGAAATTTAAAATACACAATGACTCTCGTGGTACAGCTCGGATGAAACTCAAGTTGTGTCAGTCCCTTGTCTTTGCTATCTCTGCTCCCCGATCTGCTCCACAGGAACAGCTCTTTGTGCTCAAATGGCAGGTAAATTAATTCAGTTTGCAGCCTTTGGTGCAGCCTGCACGAGCAGAACCTCCCAACCTAACGTAAAACCCTTTGGCCAAGCAACATTTGCAATCTGGTTCTATATTTAGGACACTTGCCTGCAAAAGCCCACAGATATTTAACAAGGTCAGTGGATAAATGTGGGCGAATGGTGTGCGATTTCTGCTACACTGAGATACAAACACGATGAATGAAAGTTGTTTATTTTCTCTTATGTCTTCAAATGTAAAAACACAATACTGAGAAGTACCTTGTGAATCCAATTCCCACCGCTGTTGTGTCAGCTGTTTATTAGCAAATGGTGTCTTTTCACACCTTTGGAAAAGCATGCAGAAAGACTAAATTTGATTGAGATTTTGAATTTTAAAAACTAAAAAGCCCTGGAATTTTTTCAATTAAAGTATGTTTTTAAGTTCAGTCTCCTCTTTTCTTTTTTTAGGTATAAGCCACATTCCACAAAGAGCAAGCAAAGGCAATCAAGAAGAAGCAAAGCATTATTCAGATAATTATTTAGGTCTAAGCCTACATCTAGAGTTATAGAAAATTGAAGTCTAGTTGCATGCAAGGTCTTAAGTAGCAGTTCCATTTTAACAGTCTAAACATCCCTAATTTTCACTTTCCTTGAATGAACTATTTATTGGTACATACTGTTCCTGTAGCACTTTGCATAATCACATGCATATTCAGATTTTTTTCTCTCAGAGCTATAAACCACTGTACAAAATGCAGCACAAGAGAGAATCAAAGATACAGTATTGTCAGGAATACAATTTTTCAGTCCTTTGAAACTCAAATGAGTTTAAAATACTTTTTTTATTTTATTTTAGAGTGGTTCCCTTCTGAAAGTTAAAACTAGGTTCAGAGGGGTCAGATATTTTTTCCTTTTATAAAGGCAGTAACTTCTGAGAGGAGTTCAGGTCTTCAGGAGTCCTTTCCAAGGCTGTCCAAACATGATGCCCATTCTGCCTTGTCACTGAGGGACCCTCAGATCTCACCACAGAATTCCAGCACCAAAACCTCACGGCTGTAGCACAGCTTTCTTCAGTGCTGCTCACTGAAGTCAGTCTTGGAAGCAGACGTGTGTTGAGAAGGGAATTCAGCACAGCCCCTGCTGAGGGGTGGCAGTGCCGTGGAACTGGGAACATGTAACGTTCCCAAGCACCCAGCAATGGCAAAGTGTCCTGAATTCCAAGTGCTCTATCTCGGTGCTCTATCTCCACATGAGCTCTTGCCTGCAGAAATGGAATTCACTGTTCCATGGACAAGTTCCAGAGGCTGTTTCCATATGCAGTGCATGCCAAAACTGGGCCTAGTCGGCTGTTATTAAAATGTTGCTGTCAAGCCATTAAATGCTTGAAAAGCCGAGAATTAAAAGAAGCTTTATGCAAGCACTCCCCACGGTGTTTCTAATCATGCCATTGAGGTCTGCAGATCCAGTTCCCTTCAAAATTTAGCTACAGTTTGTGTTTATAAATCATTTCTTTTAAGCAGTGCCACCCAACAGCCAATCTCAGGCCCCGTCTAATCTGCAGTTTGAACAGGAATGAGATTGTGCTCACAGATTGCAAGGCTTTCTTCAAAGGCACTGCTGGATGCAGGTGCTTTGGGGGACTAGTCCTCCCAGAACCAGGGTGTTTGAAAAGCATCCCTTTCTCCTGTTGGACCAGTTTGCAGTGGGAGCCTGCAAGAAACTCCTCCTTCACCTGACTGCCCCTGTTCTGCATCATTCCCATAAATTCCCAGGATGTGTTTGGCCAGCCTGCCACAGCTCAGCTACCCAGAGATACCTAAGCTACTGAAGTGAATGACTGCAAGCACAGAATTTACTATCTTCAAACTCCTATGATCTATCTTTTCATCTAAATTAAAGGATTTTATAAGACCTTGTCATAAGATATAATATCTTTTTAGAAGACTTATATCTTTTCATTTACAAGTTCAATAGTAAACCTTTCAAAGAATAAAAAAAATAAGAGAATAAAATTTATGCCATTAATCTTTTAATTTAGGGAATCATTAAGGATACATTAAAAAACTGGAATAACTTTGGTTTACTGGAATCAACTAATATATCCTGTTCCCTTCTAGGACACTTCACAACAGATAAAATATTCATGATATCTAATTATACATTAATTTTGTGCTGATAAGTTTCACGTATGTATGTTGAGGAAATCCTAATTTGTAAATTCAGAATGATTTTTTTAATCTATGTTATTATTTGTATTTCTTGAAAGCATTGAGGACTACCGGTATATTTACACTTCACTGGATTAGATGATATATAAACACAGGGTAAAACCTGACTCTTTCCTCTAAATAACAAACAATGTCAGACAAGAGCTGATTCACAGAGACAATGAGTGTAAGGTAGACACAGGTAGCATAAGATGTCATATGGGGAGGCCACTGGTGTGGTCAGAGTGATGTGCTGGGGACAGAAGCTTTCAACAAACATCTGAACACAGTTCCCTTATCACAGAATCACAGAACAGTTTGGGTTGGAAAGGACCTTAAAGCTCAACTCATTCCACCCCCTGCCATGGGCAGGGACACCTTCCACCAGCCCAGGTTGCTCCAAGCTCCACCCAACCTGGCCTTGGACACTTCCTGGGCAACTTGTGCCCCCAGGGCCTCCCCCCCCCCCCCCCCCAGGCAGGAATTTCTTCCTAAAATCTTATCTAACACTACTCTGAGTTTGAAGCCATTCCCCCTTGACCTGTCACTCCATGCTCATGTAAAAATTGTCTATCCATAAAGGAGAGATTGCCTCAAATCTCTGACCTGAGGGAATTGCAATAAAGTGACCTCAGAGCCTGGACATGGCACAGTGAGGTAAGGAAAGGTCCTATCAAAGATTTGCCATGAATTAGACAATTTCATCACAGTTTGTGACCTGAATAGAGACAAATGAACCCTTCACCACAGAGCAGATGACTAAGAGCTAACTACAGACACATCTGAAGGAAACACATCCAGGGTAAGCAGTGCAAAAATACAAATATTTTAAGAAGGAGCTGGTCATTAACCTCCAGGAAGGGATGTGAGCAGCAATGGGGTCAGTCCCACAGGGGATCAGGGCTGGCTGCAGCACCTGCTCTGCCTTGTGGACACAAGGAAAACAAAGTGCATGAGGTGGAAGAGCAAAATAATCATCCTGGAATTGACTGCTCACTAATGGAGTCTATTAATTTATGACCACAGAAGACCAGCTAATTTAGTTAGGTAGTATTTAAAAGATAAACAATCTAAACCAAATCAGACATGTAATCCCTCTGCACTGGTGCCACATCTTCATCCTGGGGAGACTTCAGCATTTTCAGGGAAAAAGGAACCATCCACCACTCTCAAGGGCACCAATTAAGCCAAGGTCTCTGTCTTATTTAATCAGGACCAAATGGCATAAAGGATATAAAAATTTGCAGAGCTTCAGAAACACTGTGACATTCTTAACCTTTTAGGGTGTAAGACATGGGAAGATTTGGGGAGACTGTTCAAAAAAACACAGCAAGAGGCACATTTTCATTCCTGAGTACTTGGAATAACCCAGATCAAGAGAAGCCCATTCAAGCACAGACTCTTGCCGAAGGTGAATTTTAAGCCTGTCCTTGTCTAATCCTTCCACAGGGAAGGAGTCAATGGTAGGATGTTAAATACTCTGCTGTTCTTTTGTAGGATCTGTGGGAGCATCCTTGAGAGGAAATCTCACGATGCCAAGGCAGACTGTATTTAATGCTCCTAATGCACAATTATTTGGTGCGAGTGTTTGATACAAGATATAAAGGTTTTGATATCTAGAAAACCCTGCCTATAATACCTTCTTGACAGATCATTACATGAGCCTAATTGAATTTAGATCTTGAGATATGCTGCTGAGAACTTGTTTGCATTTCACTAGAAATGAGATGATCATCAGCTACCTTTACATAGAAACTGTGACGCATATTTTCATGTACATGAAACACAAATACCAAAATATTCAGGTATTTGTGTGCTTTATTTGCATATAGTTGCTACCTCTGAGTAGAAATGAAGCAATTACTGTTACAGGTAATTATGTGCTCACATGTAATTTGCATAAGAGGGGGAAAAAAATTCTACAGTTTACTCATTCTGGAAATATTTGAGGCAACAAAGCAAACAGAAAAGAGCTATAATAAAACCTACATGTTCACCTAAGATGTCTTTGTGCCAAATGAACATTTAGAGAAGAGAAAGGAAAATCTCCATCACTTTCCCATAAGAAATTTCCCCCTTTTCCATAACAAAAAAAATATTTATTTCTCCGTTGCTAGTTTTCAAATAGCAAGATAAACATTTGTAAATAGATGAAACATTAGTACTTTTCTTTCAAGACCTTCTGTTATATATGAATCACAGCCTCTCGAATAAGCTTTCGAAGTATTGCAATTTTTTTTGCTTAATGAAAGAAAAATTTGTACACACACATCTGTATACTTGATTCAAACAGAAACTTTCTTTTTTTTTCTCAAAAGGAAATATTTTCTGAGTTATGGAAATTATTCAACAAAGAAAAATTGTCATTCTGAAATGAAAACCAAGAACTTTAATTTTAAAAAAGAAAACACTTTGGTATTCATCCACTCCTTCCCTTATTTTGGAGAATAAATTATCTGCCAAATCTATGTTCATGTAAATTTTTAATCTCCTGAAAATTTCAGTGTTTAGGCACTTTGCTGAGGAAAAATAAGTCAGGTTATGCACTCAGTTCCTTTTCCAAAGCTTCATCTGTGGCAAAATAACTCCCAAAATATCTTTCCCCTGTGCTGTTCTCTTGCAGGTCACTAAAGGGTGCCTTCATTGCAAGAATTTGTAATTAGTAGGATGTCTGAGATTTGGATCCAGTGTGTGGATGTTACAAAATTCATCAGAAGTCTTAGTTTTCATAAGCTTAATAGAGAGCTGCTTCACTTGTCCTACAAGTCCTCCTTGAACTCCACCAAAATATAAATTAACTCCCAGGAAGTTAAGACAATTCAGATTTCTGGTATCTGACCACGGTGTGATTCAAACTGGCTCCACAACAACATGACAAATGTAACTCCTGGTATCCTTCCCTTCTCCAGCCTCCCACTTTCCTTGATACATGAAGTGAATTTCCCTTCCTCAATATGTTGTATATATTCTTCATATATTGTAGGGAAAAACCTCTTGTAACCCATTTTCCCACTAAACTCCCTCTGTTCTGGGATTGACCTTTTGTACTAAAAAAGGATTGTGCTTGTTTTTCTTCTAATACAGTCAGTATAATCCTATTTTACCTTTGTTGTGAGAGCTCCTTCTAACGCTCCCCAATGAAGAAGCGTGTCCAGCAGCATTTGGGGAGCAGTGCAGCTTCCTGAGATAACAACCTCAGTCAGTTCTCCCCACTGTATAATGGCATTGCAAAGATCTCAGTGGAACATGCTGAGAACTCAGGTGCACAACCAGGAGATAAACAACTCCAGACAACTAATGTTTGGTGTTTTTTCCTCCAGCATTTTAGGTAGGACTTTTTTGAGTGTCCCCTCCAGCCCCTGCTGTGGTTCCCTGTGCTGTAACCCAAGCTCTGCTCCTACAGTGCTTTCCCAAGGGGACAGGACAGGGATTGCTCACCCCATTCCCTACTCACAGGTGACAACCCAGAGCAGCAAACTGCACACCTACAGCAGAGCACGGGAACCAGTCCCTCACTGCTTATGCTAAATCCCAGACATGCTTATTCTTTAATCCCAAGGCTGGATAACAGCAAACAGCTGAGCCTCCATTAGTTGCCTAATGGGACAATCATCACATGATGCTTTTCACACCTGCTTCCTTCTTTTATTTTTGGGAGGAATAATATTCAAGCTAGAAGAATAGTAAGTCCATGCCCTACCATCTTAGCCATTTCCTTATGTCTTAGACAGCACTTGATCTTTTTCTCCTCACATGTTTATTTTTTTCTCTGTTTCCATGTAATCAGATGATAAACCCACAAAGTCTGAAGGAAATAGTAAGGCTTCTGCACTGCTCCCCAGAGAAATATCAGAAACACCAAATCCTGCCTCACATTGCTTATTTTTTTGTGATGCACCTTTGCATAGCACTCTTTGAAATATTTTGGGTTTGTTCCCTTAGTGTTTCTTGTTTGTTTGTACAGTTCTTCCTCAGCTTAAAGCACCACAGACAACAGTTTGTCACATGAATGTACTGAGAAGCAAAACACCTACACAGGATTCTCAGCACTGCCAGACCTGCTTTGGGACCTCCAGCACATCTTTAGCCAAGCTGTGCCTCATCTTACTGAGCAGAATGAGAGGTGTAATCACAGAGTCTGCAGTCGATGAAGAATTTTTCTGTGTTCAGTTTTAAGCTGCTTTTTTTGGCAGAGTTTAAAATACAAAATTGAGAATTTTCTATGTTGACATAGTATGTATATTTTACATTTTTTTATATACATACACACACATATGTGTCCAGAGCTCCAGACAGGAGAATTTTAAGCAAATGGAAATAAAGATAAAACAGCTACACAGAACTTTGATAAAGCCAGCCATGAAACTGATGTCTAAGTCTGAAAATAAGACACTTCATTAGACAACAAATTTCCCTATTTCCAAATCCCTCTGCAGCCCCTTGTGTCAGTGCTGCTCTGTGGTGGAGGTTCTCAGACAATGGATGGTTGGACAAGGTGCTGGGAATTGGCTCTGCTTGGGAGCAAAAAGCCCCAGCACCTCACATTGTGGAGACCAGGCAAGGAAACAATCCCTGGAAGCACAAAGGACAAACCTAGAACTGAGTCCTGTCTGGATTTGACCAAAACACACAAATTTAAAGGCCTTTTTCTGCTCTCCCCATCAGTGTAGGTTGTTGCCACTCATTGCACTGACCTGTAAAGTCAAGGCCTGACCTTTTTTCAGGGTCCAAATGAGAAAGCAGATGAGATACTGGGACAGAGGCAGACTTTTAGCCCCAGAGGCTGGCAAGGGCAGCAGAAGTGCTGCGCCTGAAATCTGCGTTGGGCCATGACCAAGACATCACTTATTCCACAGCCATCCACAGACTGTCACTTCATTTCAGTACTAGAAATGAAGGGGTGGTCTGACACATAAGTCATTAAAAAAATTAAATCAATATTCCTAAGCCTCACAAGAAAAGAATGCATTTGAGAGTCAGATTTTTTTTCAAGAAGAAAGTCAAGTCCAAACGCTAGTTAGGCCTGTCTGCAGCTGTGAATTGAGCATGTAAAAATATACACTGAGACTTCTTTAAACATGAAGCCAATGTTATGAAGAACTAGATGTAATTTTCCAAACAAAAATGCTATGGTCCCTACCTTAATTTAGCTGACTGATTTGCATGCTCAGAAGATATTCACACTTAGGGGTAGAAAGCCCAATTAATTCTATATATGTAAAATTCTACCATTTCACACTCAAAGGGAGGGCTGTAACTTCCAAGACAGAGGGGAGCACACTGGAAATGATCACTCTATAACACCAACTAGGACTTCATGTCGGTGCTAATACTGTTAATTTACTCTCTTAATTGAAAGCTATCAACATCAGAAATTTTAGGTTCTTTTGGAGATACAATCATTTTATGGATCATAACTCATGTGTCTGATTCTGGGAAGAACATAAATTATCAATCCATCAAACCATTTTCAAACTAACATGGTACTTTTTCTCCCAGAAATATTTTAGTGTCAGGAATTCAAGACACCCTTCCACAGTCAGTGCTTGTCCAAAATCTACCCAATACCTCAAAATTACACCAGATGAAACACATCAGATTCATTTTCTTCTCTTTGTGTTTTTCCACATGTATATTTAAAGATGGTCTCTTGTTGGCTCATTTATGTCTGAATCAAGTGATCTTTAAGTTCCTATAAGTTTTCCTCACAAAATAAATCTTTCCAGACAGCTGAATATAGATTCTTGATCAGAAAAAACTCAACCTAATCCTCTAGAAATCCTAAATTTCTCTCATAAGATCACCTGTGCCTACCCTGAAGCCTTTACACAGAGGCAAAAGGAAAGAAATAAAACTGTTGGCATCCAGGGCATGTCCTTTTAGCAGGGCTTTGGGTTCCTGTTTTCCTTCCACAGCACAAAGATGATGCCCCAAAATCTACAAAAGGCTAACACAAGGATTGTGACTGAACATCAGTGACCTGCACAATGACAAAAATCATTGAACCAGTCAAGGCAATTTGTGATGAGAAGTTACAGGGCTGGAACAGAAGCACGCTCGGGGCACTGAAGAACCCCAGAGTCATCCTGGTCTTCTCAAACCACAGCGGGCAAATCTCTCCCCAACAGCCACGGCCAGTTCTGTGCAAACTCTGCTAAAGAATGAAATATTTGAGCACCCTCACAAAACAAACAGATCTGCATTTGAATCACCCTGCTCAGATCGCAGTGTTTGGAGCTCCTAATGAAACCACGTTTGGCAGAGTTACAAAATTACATTTAAAAAATCTACTTCTTTTTCCACCGTCAATGCTCCTTTATACGCAGGATGACAAAACTGAATCCAGTCTAAAATGCACCTGTCAGAGCTGTCAGCCATCAGCAGCACTCTTTTGTTGTGTGGTTATGCTGCCAGGCTATTCCAGCATGTTTTCACTAAGAGGAGGAGGTGTCATCTGAATATGGCAAAACAAAACTGTGTGAGTCACTCAGCAAAATCAGACAGACCTTCCAGTTTGGAGTAAGACACACAGGCTGTCTGAGGCTGCAGACTCCTCAAGACTCAGCCTTTTTGCTTCTACAGCACCCAGCTCCCATCACAGTGCTGATCCCACCACAGCAAAGTAATAAGGTAATGGGAGCAGCAGTTCAGGGCCCTGGGAATCAGCACTGGCTCCATGCATTGCTACAAGTCATAATTAACACCCAGCTCGCACAACAGAGGTGGCACAAGGATATTGGAGTTAATATGATGTGGCAAATAAAGGAATACATAATTTTTACAGAGCAAAATGAGGGAGCATGTCATTCCTTTGGTGTGTACAACAAGAATTAAGGACATTTAAGCATTCACTTATTTCTTCTTGCACTGTTTTTTTTCTTATAAGCTTTTGCCACTAAATCCAGACATTTTGTACCCCCTGGCAACTACTGGAAGTTAACAGTTGAACTAATGAGATTGTGAAAGCACTCCCTCTTTGAGAGAGGAAATGATTTTCAGTCAAACAGCCCAATGTTTTCCCTACCATCTGCACAACCTTTTGTTAAAACACCTTCTGTACCAAGACACCTGATTAAACAGATGGGGGAAGAAAAAAAAGTCTTTGTTAAAGTTTTGGCATCCCATTTCTTCAATTAGATTCTTCCAATAAGTTTTCAGCAAAAACACACTTCATGTTCCACATATTTTTAATCATAAAACTTTTGCCAAGAAGAGACAAAAGGAAGCAATTCTTGATGCTCTGCAGTATCTTTATAGGACTGAAAATACAGTGCCACAAGTCACAGAACTGCTTGGGTTGGAAGAGACTTTAAAGACGATATCATTGCACTCCTCTGCTATGGGCAGGGACACCTTCCACTAGCCCAGGTTGCTCCAAGCCCTGTCCAACCTGGCCTTGGACACTTCCAAGGATGGGGCAACAGCTTCTCTGGGCCTTACACCATCACAGGGAAGAATTTCTTCCCATTATCTAATCTAAACCTGCTCTCTTTCAGTTTAAGGCCGTTCCTCTTTGTCCTGTCACTCCAGGCCCTTGTTCAAAGGGCCCTCCCCATCTCTCCCATAGTCCCTTTAGGTACCAGAAGGTGCTGTAAAGTCTCCCTTGAGCCTTGTCTTCTCCAGGCTGAACAGTCCCATCTCTCTCAGCCTACCTTCGTAGGAGAGGAGCTCTAGTCCTTGGAGCATCTTCGTGGCCTCCTCTGGACTTAAGAAAGATGTGGATCTGTTGGATTATGTTGGGGACCCCAGAGCTGGATGCAGCACTGCAAGTGGGGTCCCAGGAGAGTGAAGTAGAAGGGGAGAATCACCTCCTCCACCTGCTGCCCAAGCTGCTTTAGATGCATCCTAGGACATGGTTGGCTTCTGGGCTGCCAGTGCACGTTGGTGGCTCATATTGAACTTCTCAATACACCAGCACCCCATAGCCCTCCTCTTCAGGGCTGCTCAATCCATTCTCTGCCCAGCCTTTATTTATGCTTGGGATTGCCCTGAGCCTTGTCCAACGCCTTGCACTTGGCCTCACTGAAGCTTGTACTGTCCCACCTCTCCAGCCTGTCCCTCCAGAGTGTGACTGCCCCACACAGCCTTGTGTCATTGGCAGCCTCTTCTCCACAGGCCACTTGCAACTTAGAGCAGTAGTTGTTTGAGCTTGGGACACACCAAATGAATATGACAAAAATAGACTGAAGTACAAAGGAAGTGTCAGGTAAGTACCACCCCCTGCATCAGGCATTATCCTTAAAGGCCTGGGCAAACATCTGTTATTTTAACTGTCCTGTGTAGATGTCAATCCTAGACAAAGACAACACTGATACTGCTTTGAGCCAACACAGAAAATGCCAAATAAAATGCTCAACCTCTTGATAGTTCATATTAAGTACTCAAAATTCAGGTAATCTACTAATTCATGGTGTTGCAAAGGAGCATTTGTTCATAACTAAATGCAGGAAATTGAATGCTGGCAATGCTGTAATTGGGATTAGATGTGTGCAGATTAAGCTGACAGAGAAAAAATAATTAAGCTACACTTTTTCTCTTGCCCTGGAAACAATCAGCACCTCTGAAAAAATATCTAAATGTCAGTACTTTGCTAAGAAATGGATTGCCAAGTAGATTGGCACAGCTCACAGTTCCTGTACCAGGCTGGGCAGCCGTATCAGTCAGTATTGGCAATAAGGACTGGCTACCCCAGATGGCTGGCAGCACTTAAACAACCTGGGACCCAGATGTCAGTGAAGCAGTGAGCAAAGCAAAATCATATCACTGAAATGCTTCATTTCTTCAAACAATTATGCTTTTAAAAATCAAACCAAAAACAGTGTAAAACCAGGAACCTCTGAACTCTAGTAGGGGTGGAAAGCAAAGCAAGGGCAGCTTTGGGCTCATCCCACAGCCTCCTCCTCCTCCTGACTGCATGGAGCTCATTCCCCTCAGCCCCTTTCCTTCTCTGGAGTGGCACACGGGGCCATTTATGGGGGAAAAGCTTGGCAGATGCAAGACCCAAGTGCCAAAAGCCTGGATGCTTTTTCTCCCTAGCACTGCCAGTAGTGTCATCTGGTTGCATGGCTGGCTCAGCATTCACGGGGTGGGGGAAGGGGGGTCCTGACTCGGGGCCTGGCCAGCTCTACTGAAGGTCTGGTGGGTCAGCCCATCTCTCTAAACAGCTACCAAAAATCCTTGCTCACTGCTAACCCTTTCATTCTCAGAGGGGAATAGGACAAACACAGAATTTTGTCCAAACATCCATCCTGCAATCTTTCTGTGCTCTGCCTACACCTCACACAGCTCGAGCTCACCCTCAGCATGTGTTGAGGCGGGACAGTTTAGCATAAACTTTTCCTAATTAAATTCACTCTGGCTTCAGGTTGGGCAGGAATGCAAAGATTGTTGCATGTCAGGATGGAGACACCTTGCCAGCAGCCAGGGCAGAGATAGGCACCGGGCTGTGTCACGTTTACCTCAGCCTACACATCGTACATAAGCTGGGTCTGCAGCCTGGTGTTTGCATGACTAACTATAAGCCTTCTGTACATTTACACATTCATTTAGCTTTCCAGAGTTTTGTATGTTCACATGGTGCTACATGTTTTCTAAAAGCTATAGTTCCTGGCTCTAAGGTATTTGAGATCTCACTGTGAAATCCAAAGAGAGGCATTATAATTTCAGAAAAAGACACCTTATTGAAAGGGACACACAATTGTAAAAAAAAAAAAAAAGAAAAAAGGCTTGAAATTTGCATTTCTTTCTTTCCCTCCACATCTACCACAACATTTAGCATAATTCAAAATCTGAACTGCTGTTCTTCATGATGTGTTACCCATTCCTACACACAGACAGCAAAGTTGGCTATCCCCATTTGTTCCTCTGGCTTTGAAATGTGTTTTTATGTTATAAAAGCAAGTTTTTACCTGTTACATGAAGAAATTTATCCATAGGAAAGAAATGTGATTTTTAACACACTTCCATACTATGTTTATTGCTGCAAATTTTTTAATATTAGAGTTCTTCATTAGCTTGATTGCTCAGTAATCTCAGAAGTGTCTACACTGCTGAGGAACCCCAAGAGCCAATGTGAGGGTAATGCTGGAGCTGCAGCAAGCACAGAAGGGCTCATACTGCACTGCACGTAGATCCATGTGTGGGAATGATTATCCTCAACTTTTCAGCTCTTTGATGCATTGTGTGAAAGATACCCACAAATCTTAACCAAAAGTTTCCTACATTAAAAGCACAGCCAAGCAGAGGAGCCTGGTCTTCTGGCTGTGGAGTTTGCCTGAATATACCCCCATGTGAATACCCTGCTTTGAATGATGTAACATGAAAGGATCGCCTGCATTGTGCAGAAATTTTCTGTTTCCCATTACTCATACTTGTAAATGTATCTGTTCTACAGCTCCCTAAGAGATGAACAAGCCTTAGCATCAGAAATATTCCTAACACATTTTTAGGCAAAACAGAACCAGCTAACTGTTCCAATGTATTAAGTAATTCTTTCATGCTCCACAAAGCCTCGCAGCCTTGAGATAACATTTGGATGCATTTATGCAATTTCTGAGATTCCCTACGCAGGTACAATTAGGTCTTTTCCCACTGTGACAGGAACTTTTCCTTGGAAGCCTGATAAACTGCCCTGCTGACAGCTGTGCCATGGTGGTAACACAGGCAAGTGCCTCAGATGTTGGAACAAGAAAGTATTCCTGCATTTTTAGCACCTGGAACTCCTGCTTAGCAAACATCCCCACCCCAGCTGCGGTATGGAAAAACTGCAATATTTGTACCTATTTTACAAAATATAAAAGGGCAAATAAAAAATAAGATTAAAAAAAGAAACGAAAGAATAAAAGAATTTTACCAAGGTGTAGCAGTTCTTAGATTTGGTGTCAGAGCAGTACCACTAATGCCTTCAGGAGATTTTGATCTGCCTGAGATGACTGTAGAATCCTTCCCCTGATCACAGCTCAGGAGCTGCTGCTTGGGTGAAGAAATCCTAATATCAGATTTGGCCAAAATCCATTACAAAAACCCCCAACACACCACAGCAGAGTCCTCTGTGGAAGTTCACATCTATAACAGCAGCTTTTGCTACCTGAGCGCATCAAACAGAAGGTGGTGATTTCCACATGATATTTTTACCCTCTCCAAAGTAAGACATGCAATTTTAACAGTAAAAAGGCAACAATAGTCACAGAAATGGCCTTTTCTTGGACATGATCTCCTTAAAGTACAGCTTTTTAAAGATGATTATAAGAAAGGAGTTATAGTGGCAAATCTTCCAATTACTACAGACTAAGCAATTCTTCCTAAATTGCTCCTTTGGGTCTTTCTGCTGAAAGACCAAGACTCCAGAGAGCTTCAGCTATTCGGTGTCCTGCAGACCTCCCACCTCCTTTCTGCCTCTCAAAGCTGGCAGGAATTGGCACAATGGAAATATGATGAAAAGATATTCCCCAACAATGAGGTGGGGAATTAGACATTGCGAATGCAGGGCAGCAATCTGGAAAAATCTAACCACGAGGCAGCAATTTCTACACTTGACAAAAGATTTCAACACCAAGTTCACGTAAGTAAGGAAATCTTTGACCTCCTCTCCTTTGCAATGGAGCTGTATTGAAATCTCCAAATGTGATGGCAGGTTCTCTTTTATAAGCACAGGATTTCACTTGCACTCTGCAGTACCTCAACATGCACAGGGTTGTGTTTCTTTTTCATCCATAAGGAAATGTGATGGTTGAACCCTTATCATCCTGTACACTCCTTATCTCACCAAGGTTCATTTCTCTGAGCAACTGGGTAAAAACTCCCTACTTTCTTCATCAGTAAAGTGGTGCCTGCTCTTCCCTGTCTGTGAGATGATGTTGTTTTGGAGCAGTTCTGATTTCTCCTGACTGCAACTACTAATCTTGTTGTCCATTGGGGTTCAGACTTAAAATTATCGTAATGAATCCTGGTGAATGGCCCCAGCAGCTTGTGATTACTCAGAACAGAAAGCACAGTTTAAGGATGACACCTGAATTTCTGCCCTACTCCATCTCACATCAACCAAAAGACAAGGCACCTTCACTCCAGCACTGTGTGAGCAGGGATAAAGTGCTTTTGGATCTAACAGAGCTTCCTAGACTTCACTAACCAAAAAAAAAGAGAAGAAAGGGAGTCCTGAGCACTGCAAGGCTGCCTCAAGGGGTACCCCACCAGCATCTTGCTCTTCTCTGCAGACACCTCGACATCACAGGGCTAAGGAGAACAGTGAATAGCTGGCAAAATGGGACAGTGCTGGACTTGCACTCACCCCCACAACGAGCACAGCCTGGGAGTGGTTCAGAGGGAATCAGTGTGAATACACCTCTCCCAACACCCATCGTGTGTGCAGATGGATCATTCACCCTCCATGACTCACTGCAAGGCCTGGGCTGAGCATCTGCCTCCTCTGCCAACAGATGAGAAAGGCAGAGACAAAGTGCAGCCAACCAAGAGACTTTATAGGGGAAAAGCTCAGTGTAAGGACTCTAGTAGAGACCAGGGTGCTCTGCCCTGACACCAGAAAGGAAAAGCTGCACATCTCACAGCACAATCTCATTTGTTTATAACCTGCAAATGTGTAGCATATCACAGCAACACGATTAAAATAAGCCTTGGTGACCTCTAAGACTTAATGTCATCATATTTAATATGGGAAGAGCATAAAGGAAGAAGAAGAGGAGAAATGTCTTGAGAAGCCAAGAAATCCCCTGCTCTGACTTTTAAAGGTGATATTCAACTTCTTCTGCTAATGAAGCTGAAAAAGATACTCTGCTTGGTTTCTATGACTGAAGAGAATCACAGAGCCTTCAATACATTCAGGTCTGAATGGCATCAAAACATATGAAGCCAAAATACTGGAATAAAACAAAAATATGTATAATTTTCCCATGTTGCCCTTGTTAATTTGCACACTGTCTCCTAAGTTTGTCTGCTGAATTCGATCTTCTCTGTACTTTTCTAAAATTTTTGCTTGTAGCTACTTTTCAGTAGCAGGGGTTTCCAGTGAAACCTTGCTCACAACAGGGGCTGGCAGCTCTTGGGGAGCTTGATTTGCTGTCTTTTCTATGGCACTTGTGTTTTTATTTTAACTGGAAGCAGTAAGATAGTTATAACCGGAACATCCACAGTAAAAGGGGGTCACACTAAACATGCCAGACCTGTCTGGGCAGGTCTAATTTAAACACCAGCCTTTTAAGAACGGGACTGTCTTTGAATGAGATTTCTTTGTACTTCTGAAGACAGCACACACCCTTTTCCTGCTGCTTGATTAAACAGCACTTGCCCAATGAATAGATCTTGATCAGGAATAGAAAATGTATGGAGCTGTCCTGGGGAAAATGTGCAATATCCTTTCCCAGACTCACCTGTGGGAAGACACGTACAGCTATATTGAACACACAGGCCTTTAAATCAGTCCTCTCACACATGGACCTCTGCTCTGTCAAATGTGTGTGCCTTTAAAGTATTTCTCTTATGCATTTGAACATGATAAAGCATTAATGGTAGTGGAAGTGTCTCACAGGAAAGCTGTACTTTTAGATTTGGCTTTGCTTCTGGAGGGCAAGCACAAACCAAGAGCTGAGCTATTTCATGATTTCAGTCTAAGATCCACCATCACAGTCACAGGAGAAGGCCTGAAGTGCCCACATCACTACTCTTGCAGAAGTGGATCCTCCCTTGCTAAAAATAACCCTGTCTTTGCTGCATGAACAGTCATCCTTCGTCTTGTTCCCACTCACCCACAGCTACACATGCCACAGAAAGCAGGCAGGGAAGTGCTAAGGAGGAGCTGGTGTTCATATGCAAGCTGAATATTAAAAGCTGACAGTGCTGTGCTTTATGGTCCTTTCACCTGTTTCAAGGAAATAGTTCAGAAATTCTGGCTTCTACAAACACACTAAATTCACACACAAAGCATAAACTCCAAGGTATAAATATATTGCCATTAGATTTTTAGAATAAAAAAATAAGAGAAAACTTCACTCTATCAAAAGCAAGAGAGTTTGCTGCCTAGAACACACATCTGGGTTAAGTCTGCTCTCTGCTCTAGTTTTCCTGAGTTACCTTGGGCAAATCATTTCCCAGAGAAATGAGCTTGGACTGTCAGGTAGCGCAGCTCCCGCTAATTTCAGGACTTTGCTGCTTCAACACATTTCAAAATTTCACACCTCAGCTCCATATAAAATAGCAAGAAGAGCATTTCTTTACCTCACATAATAACAGGAAGATAAATATATCCTAGGCTTTAAACCACTTGTTGCATACTCTGCACGGACAACAGCCAGGACAGGCTGGTCCCCCCTCTCCAGGGGTGACTCATTTCTAGGAGAAGGTGCTTGAATTCATTTGGAAGGACAACAAGGCATGACTCAATGGATCAAAGTAGTTTATCAGCACTCAAATCAGCACCTAATGTTAAATTCTGAACTCCTTTCTGGCAGTTCATTTACATATTAGAGCTTTCCATGGCTAGTATTAGCTGAAACTAGACCCACTTGACAGGCAGAATGGTTAATTATGTGATTGTGAAATTTCTGCAGTGGCTCTGGTAAACATTGTATATTTTTTTGTTGTTGTTGTTTATTTGTTTGGAAGGCCTAAAGAGGTAATTTTGGGAGGATGGGATGCACTTTCCTACCATTCTCTCTCCAATCACTCTACTTTCTAGGAGGTAGAAAGCTTGACCACACTTAGGGGAAGGATTTTAACTAGTCCTCAAAAATTTATATATTGCTATATAAGCATCTGCCTGACTCTTTGAATGGCAAATAGGGATCATTCTGCAAAAAGAATTCTTTACAGCACTTCAGCTTAGGCCTTGTCTCCTGGTGCTTAGACAAACAGTTTTGGGTTTATGTAAATAGTTGGTGGATCAAATTTCCCCCGCAGCCACACCCAGGCAGCCTGAATCACCCAGGGAAACAGAAAGAAAGTCACCTTTTATGCATGGCATTTTTACCAAAGTACACAAGAGTTGCTATGTTACCCTTTGCCTGCCAGCAAACAGATTTTTCATTCTGAAAGAATCTTCTTGTCTATCAACCCTCTGCATAATGCTTGGTAAAGTTTGATCTGGTTAAGAGGAAGAGCAGTAGGAGCAAAACCAAAGCAAAATAAATGCTCTAAGTAAGCCTTTGCTTCTGAACTTCCATGGTGTTGCTCCTCTAGAGGAGCCAAGCTCCTACCACCTGCTCTTCCTGCAGCCACCTTAGTGCAGGACAGGACAATTAAGCCACCTACCCACAAGGACAAATACAAAGGTTGTTGAGAAAAACCTGTATGAACTCCAGGAGTTGATCTGCAGGTACTTGTAAACTGTCTTTAGATGGGCTTGCTTTTCTGGAAAGATCAATAAAAGGCAAGGCTAGCCAGATCAACTATAGTTATATCTCTACAGTGAAAAAATATGGAAAACAAGCAGGTCCATGGCCCCTCTCTGCCCATGATGTCCGTCCTGCATGCGAGGCTCCCAACAGCAGTTATGGTACAGCACAGCCCCACACACCTGGAGTTTGGCCACAACTCAGCACTGCCTGCATCCCTCCTCCAGGAGCCAAGAGATCTGCCCTTCTCCCTGTTTCAAGCTGCAAGGAAACTCCATCCTAAGGCTGATGGCATTGCTGCAGTTCTAGTGGCACAAGGCTTGGAAAAGTGATGCAGCTCTGCTGATGCTCCCAAAAATTCCAACTCCTTTTCTAAAGCAAAACCATGTTTTCAGGCTCACAGCAGAAACAACAGGGAGAAATGACTTTTAGATGTTTCCTTGAGCATTGTGATGTCTGAAAAAGCCTCAATTCTGGTTCTAATAATCACTCATTAGCCTCTGTGCACTCAGTCGGTCATACTATTACCAGCAAGCAAACCCAGACTGAGACTAGTCAGGTGTTCCCAGAGATCACCACACTCTGGCCAGTTCATCTGGACTCGTGCCCAGCCAGACCCTTAATCCCACCTCCAGCCCAACCTCTGCTTTGCAGCTGCTGCAGGAATTCAAAAGGGCTCTGGAAAACAAAGCCCCAAGGTCTGAATTCTCTATGGAAACTTGAATGTAATCCCTGCTACGTCAGCAACTTACCTAAACTTCCCAGCTATCCACACAAAACACTTGAAAAGCCAAGCCCCACTATGGGTTTCATTGATGAAACAGAGGGAGATTGGACTCAAGAGAGTAGTTCCTACTTACTGGCTATTAGAAACATGAAATGCTTTGTGAGGGTTTGATTTATTGCAGAAGAACAATTCCATGGTTGAGCCAGCTCCCTTCATGGCATAGTGTATAGGCTGAAATCTTTTCTGTTTGCTTAAACTCTTTATAGAAATTCTTACATAGTTTTAAATAGTTGTGGTTAAACACTTGTAAATACATAGGCATTTCCAACTGTGTCACTATCATTTCCATTGCACTTCTAATGCTTTATGCAGGAGTTACTTTTTTATGTGAAATGTAATTACATTGATTCAAGACTTCTCTTTTTTGTTGTTTCATTAATTTTGTTATATTCCTCAGACTGACTTTGACCCTGTCATAGGGCTCATGAGCACCAGGGAGTACAAAGTGTGTTGTGTGAATCACAAATCACTGCAATGTGTGTTTTAGTCTTCATGAAAGGCAAACCCCAGCTCTTTCTGCCTATTTTCTAGGAGAGACCTTAGCACTATTATTCTTTGAAACACTGGGATAAACAGAGAACAAAGTTTCTAAATATCAATAAATTTAAAAAGAAAAAAAATAAAACCATCTCTGAGTAGATCTTAACTACAAAGCCAGTGGTAGTCCATGCATGGATTCACCTGGACTTCAGAGTGTGATTTTAAGCTTTCTAAGTAGCAGAAAACTGACCTTCTCTGAGGATCTTTTCTTGCTGAAGGTTGAGAAATCATTAATTAATCAGGGAAAACTTCAAGAAAAAGGAAAGGTACACCAGAGGAAGAGAAAAATGCAAAGAGAAGAAAGTGGTGTGTGATGGGCAGGGACCTGGGCAAGCACAGGACAGAGGTTGCTGGTGTTGGTGCTCGCTGTGGGAGTCAGCACAGGCTGAGAATGAACTGATGTGATACATAAATCCCCAGCAAAAGTGATTGCACACACCCAGCTGAAAAATGTAAGTAAACATTAATTCCTGTCCTTTTTATATCTAGTGCTTCAAGCTCAAGCATGCTTTAATCCTTCATTTTATTTGATATCATTTAGCTTATCCAACGTCTATAAAAGGATATGTTTCCCTTCTTAGACTGCCTTCAACTTTCTATGAAACCAGCTTTAAGGAGTAGGCCAATATTTATATAACAGACAATACCTGAAATGGGGCTCTCCCTGTCTAGAAAGGCAGAGAAAAATCCCATTTTAGGCCTTCAGTATAGAAAAAACCAGCATGCTTAGAGAGTGGCTTCAGCCTTGTATTTGATATTCCTTGCATGTGTCCCTCGTGTCTGAAAACCGAGGACTATATGCCAAAAGTCATTCACTTTTCAGATGTGACACGTCCAGAAACGCCCCCATCTTTGAACAGAAACAATCAGGAGTATTTCACTCTTGTAGAGCTTTCAAACAGTTGTAAGAAATACAGGGTTATAAAGTCCCCTATACATAAAACAAGAATAGAGAGACTGACAGGGAACAGAAAAGTGGTGGAAAATAGGAAAAGCAGTTAAACAAAGAAGCCTGGAGAACTGGGTTCTCCACCTCAGGTGCTTTGTTTGGCCTTTGTCAAGTTACTTATCTTCTGTTTCCTTAATGTTTTTATGGAAACTCCCAGGTAAAAAATATGAGTTTGTAGAAGTCAGAAACCAGCACTGAGGGAAGCAAAAGCATCTCTGAGTTACAGTTTAGAATAAAAAGATGTGGAAAATGGAATGATAGGACTGACATTGAATGAGGGAAGTCTCAGCTCTTGCTCCTAACATTTGACATTGCTCCTTTATCACAAAGTCATCAACAGAAACCTGGATTGCTTTGCCTCTAAGGGCCTTATTTTATCTTCTCACCTGCTCTTCTTCCATGAGTAGGACTCCTAGTCTCATGAGCTTTCATAATCGTGCATAATGACAATCCCAGTGTGACACACTGCTGAACTGGCACCTTTGCCTCTCTATCCACTTATCTCCATGTTATCTCAACATGTCCCTAATTTTCTGCTTTTAGTTCCTGCAGGTTGAGCTGGGAGAGTGGACTGCTTGTGTTTTAAATTATTATCCCTCTGGTTACTCTCTGACTATTGTTATCCTAGGGAATGCTGTGCTGCATCGTGAGGCTCATCTCTGATTGTGATCTCTGTTAGCAACAGTGTTAGATATATTCAAGTAAAACTTACATGTACAGCTGTAAGAGGCACAGCAGCTGTTTAAGTACTTTAAGACCTTTCAACAAATTCATGGTTCATAAATATTTTCATGTCCTAGAATGAATCCATAATACCTGGTTTCTTTCATCACACCAGTATTATTCAATTTGCTGACTTTTTTCTTCTGTCTTATAAAAGCATAAAAATACACCCCAAAAAAAACAGTTGCCTGTGGAATGGAAGACTTTAAGACTTCCATCAATCTACTTTGAGATGATTAAAATCCCAATGCAAGTGGCATTACAAAGATTTCCACTCTAACAGAAGAGGTTCTCTCTGAAATAATGTTGCACACTCAGTTGGAAAGTTGCTGCCTCCTGAGCAGATGAACTGCAGAAATAGCTTTTAAGGTTAAATACTCCTGCAAAGGATCCAGGACTCTAAATCAACTGAATTCCAGGAGGTATTACTCCAACTTCTCAACACCCATTTGACCAGTGCTCCTAATCCTGTGATGTGGCAGAACATCTTGGATCTGCGCAGTGTTTCTAATGGAAGCATTGGAAGGTCATTTGGAGGAAAAGGAAAAAAGTCCCAATGAATTTTAAAATGACACTTTCTTGGTAAAATTCACATGGTGCAGTGCCTGCTGGAGCAGAGGAGTGCACACAATGATCCCTGATGCCCCTCATGTCCGACATACAGACCTGACAGAGCAGACATTGTCTTGTTGCTAATTGACTAAACTTTAAAAGCAGCAAGTCTTGATGCCACAGAAAAATATAGATGAGAACTAGTCAGACAGAAGATTCTGTTTCTTCCCCTGAACTGAGCCTCCTGCACCAAACTCTGACTTCCCAGAAACGTCTAACTCCTTGTTCTCCTCTTCCTGCTGAGTGGCGGAGCAGAGGCTGCACCAAGCCCCAGACATGACAACGAAAAAAAAACAGGAAAGTGCCTTTCTGATGCCTAAAACTGAAATGCCTATCAACACTGGCTTTAGATGATCTAAAACTGTGAGGGAACAAACTGGTACCACAATCCTGCATTTCCAGAACTATATCCAGTGAAAAAAGTATACTATTTTTTACAAATGTTAACAGTGATTTGCAAAAAAACCCTGGTGGGCAGGGAGGCATCACAGTTCTTGTTTTATAGTTAGGGCCCTTTTTTCATGACTGCATTGGTTCAAGCCCAGGTGCCTGTTTGCTTGGAGCAGAGGGCAGCTCAACCACCTTTAAGAATTTTCCCATACAGCTCCCTGCCCTTCATACAGGTGAGACAAAGGTATTTTCTACACAAATTACTGTAACTATTATGTTGACATGGGGTGAAAAGTCTATTCAGTGGGAAGGTCTATGATCCAATGTTTAAAGTGGACAAGGTATGGGCACAGGAACCTCCTTGTGTTCCAGGAGGTTCATCTCATCAGCAGGGAAAGCAAACAATTTGCTATGAGAGCACTTTATGCTGTCTAACAATGTTTGTGTGTGTCTGCATAAATAAAAAAACCACTTCATACTGCTGCTGAATGACTTCTTTCTCCCTCCCTATTTGGATTTACTCCAAAGCCAGGATTATAACTGCTCTTTGCTAAGCAACAACTATTAACTATTGCTACTTCATCAAAATCCTGCACCAATGCATTTAACCAGTTTATCAGCCAGGAAGATGATATTTTCATATTTGCTAGCCTGGAGCTTCACTAAAATTAAGATCAACTGAGTACAGCTATAACAATTATCAATTTTCATTCTTGAATAACAGCTTGAAATTGCCTTCAGGAGAAAGGAGGGTCCTTTGCTTTGGATAAAAAAATAAAAATTTAGATATAAAATTAACTACTCTTTCTTCCTCAGGCAAAACATGTGGTTAAACTCACTAAAATTATTCAACAGCTTTACAGGTTGCATCCCTATTTGCTTTAGCTTTTAGGTTGATAAATGAGTAAGTGAATAAAAGCTGTCAGGTATGTTACAGTGAGTTACCAGCCTGCACTTCTACCTGTCCTATACTAAATTACCTCTTCCAGCCAGTTGGACTGTACCAAGAGGGGGAAATTTGAAGGCCCCTTAAAAAAAAATCCCTTCAAAACTGCCAAGACCAGTGTCACCCATTGAATTTGAATCCAGAGTTCTGTACACTGTTGGTCACAGTGGAAGATCCTCTGTGTTAAAGCAGTTTAATGTCAACTGAGGAGACAATAGTTTTACCTAAACAACATTATCAAGATGTAAATATCATAATATCCATTGCTGAATTCTTTTGGATCACATGAAGTTACTGACAAACTAAGAGGTGGACAAACTGTCTCCTACAAGTTTCTGGGCTCTGTTTCTTTCCATGGGCCTGGCACAAACATCAGGCAGATCTGGTGGCTCCATCTCTCAAACTTTTAGCTACACAAAGCCCCAATTCTTCAAGCAAACAGACCAGAGCTTTTATGCATTATTTTTAAGAGAGCTCCCAAAGGCAAAGAAAATTAGCTATGTAAGCAGTCAAAGTAGATTTTTGTGTCAAAATAAAAGAATAAACAAAATAATGGAATTTCTCCCCTCTTCCTTCTACAATTTTTCTGTTAAAAAATGCCAGGTGCTTTATTTATTTATTTGGATGCAAAACATTGGCAAAACCAACACTATTTGGGTTCATTTTTTTCTTTTTTTTTCCTTTTGAAGATTTTCCACTGAACATACTTTACATTGTTTTAATGGATCCTACCAACCACAGCGAAGCAAACCCATGCAAGCCAGTACTGAAGTAATGGCATCTGTGGATTGCTTAAAGCTGCACGAAGAGATTAAAGCAGCCCAGCTCTACCTTGCTCAATCTGCAAGATTGCAAACTCTTACTTTGAGGCACGTGTGGTGCAGCATGGCATGGCCCTGTGTATCTCAGGAGAAGGTCAAAGGGATTGATATCCTGTTGAGCAACATTTTCTATGACTGAGACAAATGTAGCATCAGATCAAAAGGGAGTAGGTTGAGTAAAGATCAGCTTGCTATCAAATTGAAGACATAAGAAAGACAAAGCAATTCCATCAAGAAAAATTAACCCACATAGATAAGAGGTAGATGGTGAAACCGTTTCAAGATATGTTGATAAATCTAATTCATCAAAGCAGCAGATTACTTATAAAATTAAATCTTAGTGAATTTGGACTGCTTTTTTTTTCCCCCCAAACAAAACATTTCCACATTAAAAAAAATGTATCATTTGTAGTTTCCAGATTTAAACTTCTGCAGCTTTTTCTTTTGGTAACAAATTTTCTTTATGAAGATTTTTTAATTTGAGGTTTAAATAGTTGAAATTAAACCAATATCATAAAGCATTTTAATTATGTCAAAATAACTGCTTTCAGGGCTTTTGTTTTTAACTAATAGCATTTCTCATTTTCCACTTCCCCTGAACCAGGAAAAAAAAAAAGAAAAACCAGAAAGACCACCTAACTTAATTGTCCTGCACAGCTTCCCACACTGCAGCAATGCACAGATATTGCAGAAAAGCATAAGCCTTGCTATCTTTCCTTTGAGCCCAGGGAAGAGAGCAACATGCCTCTGTAAAGAACCTGAAGGCAAACAGAAAAATTTTTCTTCACAGGTTGGGGTCTCCATGTCATGGATCTGAGTTCTGAGCTTTCACCTTACTGGACTGAAATGTGAGAACATTTTGCAGGTGGGAGATGACAGAATCAGAGAAATTGTATTTTTACTTTTCAGAATTCTGGACAGCAACCCAGGGAAAAGTCTTGATCTACAAAGCTGTTTGCTTATCTTGGCAGCTCCATCCCAGCTAGTGCTCGATGGCAGAGAACAGTTTCCCTCCTCACAATGAGCCAAATGCAATTCTTGCACGTTGAGCTGCATGGCTGAGACTAATTCCACTGTATTGGAGGAAAAGAATGAGCAGCACCTTTGGGAAGCTTGTTCACGAGGGGAGCTGTTAAGCTGCAGTCCAGCAGGGCTTTCCTCCCCTGCTGCACTTAATCAGTGGTCCAGGGCAGCAATGACAGCCACTACAGCTCCTCTGGTGGCACTGAGAGCCACCGTCCTACCGGGCACTGATTGCAATTAATTAACACACCACCCACAGCTCTTCCAGAGCCTCTGACCCACTCAGGGAAAGGGTCATTTTCATAGTCACAAAGGGAAGTCAAAGCAAGTTAAAACAATAGTGTACATGGCAAGGAATTGCTCAGGAATCTCTCTTTAAGGAGGATATCACACCACCTTCACCTTCCCTACCCACTGGTAGTTTGCTAATGTTTTGTGGTGGTGACACCATTAAGGAATTATCTGGATAAAGCTCTGTCATTACACCTGTTATGGTATACCTGACATAACAAAAGGTCCAGATACTAAATAATCCATGATTCCTTCATTTGCTGGGGCAAAATTGGCTTCTGCATAGTGAGATTAACGTCTCCCATCCCCACCTTTAGTAGGAATCAGTCACCTGAAGGTTTAGCTCCAGTGAACACCCTGACTGTGGGAGATCAGGGCATAGCAACTACAACACACTCTACAAAGGAGAGCCTTTCCATAAGAATAATTTTCCAGGAACTTTTGAACATTTATTGTCCCCCCAAGTCTTCTGTGTCTGGAAACACAGACACACTCAAGCTTTTGTAGGTTAATGTAAACAGTGTATGAAGCTGAGCACAGCATTAGGATTCAGGCCTCTCTAGTTAACCTGCAAATGTAGAGGAAGTTCAGGATTACCTGCACATAATTGTGGAGTTGGGGGAGCCAGCCCAACATTTGACTTTTCCCTCAGTTTGGATTTCCCTGCATATAGAAAGAGTGGGTGGATATGGCAAGACATACAGTACTTATATATCAGCTGATGTCACATCTGAATGCAATTCTAGATTTACTATTACAACTCTTCCTTCATCTAGGCAATAACTACCTGCTTGCTAAAAGGCATCAGATTCTTTTATTGTTAGAATGAAACCGGACCTGGTACCCCGAGGCAACTGATTTCAATCTCCAAGTTCATATGGTTTTTCTTGCTGACAAGACTGGTTTGAAGGAGAGCCAAAGTGCCAGCGGCACTTGCCCTTGCTCAGAAGAACCTTGCAAGACGTTATGAGGATTGTTAGTAGAGCACACACAGAGAATTTTATACAATAAATTGTGGATTATAACGAGTTCCCCCTGTAGTATACATGGGATTGACAAGAGGAGGATACAGTTCATGTCCTGCTGTGGAGGAGACAAGAAATCTTAAGTTTGCAGAAGCCAAAGTGTCTCCCAAGCATTACATTGCACTGCCAATGCTCCTCAAACACAGGAGGCACTGACTGATCATCTACAAGTACAAATACCAGACTTTCATGTGGTCTAAGGGCTCTTGCACAAAAGGAATAGCAACTTTTGCTGGTGTATGGGTCATTGCCTGACCAGTTTGTCAAACATCAGAGCTGATGTTTTAGAGATAGAAAGCAAAAAGGCACCGGTTCTAAAGTGACTGAGAAGATGGAAACTGTTCTTCAAGAATTTTAGGCCATTTCAGAGCAGTGGTATTGCACTGTTGGTGTTCCTACAGCTGTTTCAACACTCTATAATAACACAAACACTAACTCTGCCATGGATTATGCATCACTAAATTTTCCAGACACCATGAATGATCCTGGATGAGCATCTCACTGCACTCATCTCCTCTGCTTTCCCTGCATTCAGTGGAACTGTGTTATCTATGAGTCTCTGCAGTTTTCCTACAGAAACTTCATACCATGCTTACCATAAATCAGGCTTTTCTTTGAGCTCTGTTTACTCCACAAGGAGGATTACAGTTAGTAAAAAAACATTTATTTTTTTCTAACTACTCAACTATTTCATTTGCAGCACTTCCTAGGCAGAGGTTCACTATGGTAAGTTTGTCTGTGCTAAGTGGTTGCTCTGAATAATTGCACCAAACAGTTCCAGTTTTTCTGGACCTGCTGCATTTTTCTACATTTTGCAAACACTTTAGGAAAAAAAAAAGAAAAAAGAAAAAAAAAGAAAAGCAACAACATTACTGAAACCCTGAGGCTGCTGGGCAGCTCGAGGAGCCAAGGGCCCACAGCACCTGTGTTTGTATGGTTGTCCACCCTCAAATGCTTCACTCAGTGTCCCCTTCTGCTGAGGCCAGGGACTACACATATGTGACTTTCTTGGCCACCCACAGCAGTTACTGCACTTAGCTGAAAGCAATTTCTGCCACACACTCTGTGGCAGGCAGGAATATTCCTTGGAAGCTTCTATACACTTTTCCAGAGCTCAGTTAAAGAGCCTATTTATTGTTATTATTATTTTTTCCTTTAAAGCAGATTAACATTTTTGATACTGAAGCTTGGATCTACAAGATCTTATCTCTCAAAAAAAATTAAATTTAATATTTAGGAAATAAAAAAAGTGACCAGATCAAAAAGCAGATCAGCCTTACCCCCCAGATTTACCATATCTGGAGAAAAATCTCAGATGTGATCATTGCACAGTCACGGCTTTTGGTTTTTGGTTTTAATTTCTAACTGAGTATATTGAATTTTCCCAGCATTATTAAACCACTGCAAAATGATTGTCTGCCTGTTGTCAGCAGTGCACATAACAGACATGGACTGCAGGTCACTTCTGACTTCCATTTTATTCTAGTATTTCCTAAGCAGAAAAAAATTAATTAGGAGCCTTCCAGAAATTTTCTGTATAAGATGTAGAATCCAGAAGTGAGACAACATACCTGTGAACATCAGGCAGTATCAGAGACAGAAAACTGTCATAAGCATAATCTGCACATTAAGGGCTGGTTTGTGTTTGTGGATGATCAGGTTAAACTCTAAACTCTGCTAAACAACGTGGGATTCCTAGGGAAAGACAAATCCTGTTACCAGAGCATTTGGGATCTGCATGTATGTAAATAGCCTGTTAATAGATAGCAACAGATGGCTCTTAACTTAGCAACAGAATAAATATAGCAAGTTTCATTTGATCTGATCTGAGGTGGCTGATGAAGCCATTTGTTTACAAGTGTATTTTTTAAATAAGATCATCCGCAGTGCCCAGAGCATTGTCTGGGTGCTCTTTTATTAGTTTGTAAAACTCCAAATAAAAACAGGAGGCAAGCCCATCAATCTTTGGAGCTCTGCCTGTGCAACAGTAGGGTTCTGGGCACATCAGTTAGTATTCAAAATAAAGCAGAAAGAATCAAAATAGCAAATTTTCACAGCTATGAATTTGCACTTGTGCTCAGCCCCACACAAAGATGACACAGCTTGCACATGTTTTTACTATTGCTATTGGCATAACTGAAGGTCAAGTGACAAGCAGGCAACCCTGAGGATGCACTGGAGACACACAGTTTGGAGGAGCCTCACACTGTTGCACCTTCCTCCCAAGTACATTAAGGCCATATCAATTAAAGTCACAGTTTTGTATGTGCCAGAAGCTCTAATGGTCGTATTTATTTCTCTCACAGGATTGTAAAGGTTTATCAGAACATTTTTAAAGATGTGGAAAAGCATCAGTGGATGTCAAAGCCTTTTTTTCACAGCAATACAAAGACATGCGGAATTTATTTACAGTTCTGACCTGTGAATTCCTTCCTTGTTTCTCCAATCACTTGCTCTGCTTGAGTCATGCTGAAAGCAGAGCTGGCCCCACATGCACAGTCACTCTTTCCACTACCAGCTGTCACCACCACCACGCTCAGACACTGCCCCAGGACACGGGGTAACTATTTTACTTTTAACAGAGGCAGCCAGAGCAGACACAGAGCAACTTGTGTACCCCCCAATACAAATATGATAAACACAACACCCACAGAAGTGGGTGGAGCAAGAGGATGGAGAACTCGTCTGGACTGCACCAGCATTTAGATATTGGTATAAATGCTTCTCAGAAGATTAAAACAGAGATGAAATACAACCATAGCATAGGCAGACTTGCAAAAATAGTCTTCCTTTCCTACTCTGTGCAGTCTTTTAATCAAAGCACTACTAAGAGCACATTTGTGCAGACAGCACAGGCACTCAAGTTGCAAATGCAGAGCTGCAGCTCACTGTGGAGGGACCTTTGCATGCTTTGACCCCAGTGGTGCAAGCACATGAAGGCACTACAGTTGGAGTGCAGCAGGACACATCACAGCAGGCTCACCCTGCACAGCTCAGCTCTTTAGGTTTGCTGGCATCTCGGGCAGGTTTGGCAGCACCAGCCTCCTCCCTCTGCCTGTGGAAATGGGGGTTTTGAGCAGCCCAACAAAGCTCCCTGCCAGGCTCCGTGCAGGGGCACTTGAAGCTCATCCAGACAATCCTTTCTCCCATGTTTGTGTAGGGGAGAACAGGAGGAGTGCACCAACCAGCCCACCCTTGACTGGTGTGTTTGGCTTGCTTTTAGTCTAATTTCCCAGAGAATCCAGGCAGGGGAATACATGGGGTACACGTGTGAGCTCCCCCTGCTCATTGCCCCAGTTAAACTCAGAGAGCAGAACAAAGGGAAATCTCATGCTTTAAAAGGCACCAAAAATCAAGAGGTAAGGGAACACCTGATAAATATTCAGCCACAAGAGAGCATCAGCTAAACCTTTCACTTACTGCTCCAACACCAAAGTCTGTCAGCCACTTACTCCTGTAAGAGCCAAGCTTTATGAGTGGCAGAGATACCTTTTCTTTAAAAAGAAAAGAAAAGAAAGTTTCTATCTGGCTCCAGGATTGATTTACAGGAAAACACATGAAGATTGAAGCAGGAAAATACTGAGCCTTTGTGCCACACTCTTTACAGCCTAAAACAAGCTACTAAAATTATCTATGCTGCTCTTAAGACGGCGAAAATTTGATTGAAATTAAGAAGAAATTCATACCCCTCGAGCTAGAGGCAGTATGGAAGAGCACAATCAGCAGCCATGCAACACTAACATAAACTCAAGCCCATTCCCAATGTCCTGACCTTACCACTGCAAACTCACTCATTCTTCACTGACTTTAAAGACCAAGTCACAGCTTCAGCCACTCTCCCACCTACTGGTTCTCCTCTTCGCCCAGTTTTTTGAAGTTTGACCTTCAGAGTAGATGCCACAGAGCCCTCTGGCCCCCCATGTCAGCCTCTGCCTTTCCAAAGGCAGCACCAACCCCTGTGTGTGCAGACCCCACGCTCTGCTGCCCAGTGTCCTTGGCGCAGTGACATTGGCAGCTGCATTTCAGACGCCGGTGGGGACGGATGTCCTCTCCCAGCAAGACAAATTGGAAGTGGCATGTGGAGAATGATTGACACCACATGTAAGTTCTTATCCTGTCAAAGCTTTACAGTGTTGTTAGTTGTCAAACCCAACCACCCTGCCATTGCTCTGCCACAATCCTACATGATGCCCAAATGTCTACCAGGCTTTTCATCTGCTCACAATACTCACAGATTCCTTTCTCTGGTTTGTACATACATACCTTCTGCACAGCCTACAGTCATGTAGGCTTAGGAAAGTTCATTTGCTTTGTGGAGAATGCTGCAAAAAATAATTTGGCTTGCTAGACTTGTAAAAGAGGAAGCTGTCTTAAATTGAAGGGGGTAATAAATAAATATAAATCCGGGTCAAAACCTGCTTATGCACCATGCAGGACTAGAGACGAAATAAAAAACTGATGTAAAATTCTTGCTTTGCAGCATTCAGCAAATGCATCTCAAAGTTTAACCTATACAGGAACTGCCAGACCAGTTCAGCTGATGATCAAAACAGGCCTGGATCCTACACCCATACCACAGAAAGACACCTTGCAGTACTTCTCAGTACCCAAATCACTGATAAATCTGCTAAATTTTTGTATTCCAATCATAAAATGATACAAAACAAAAATTAAAGACAGAACTTACACGTGTATTGGAACATCTTATCAATAAGCTCTTTACTACTCCTTCATTTCCATACTTTGTTGTCAGGAAACTACACTGAGGGTTCACTTTCAAGGGTTTGATAATTCCTAAACATTTTTCCAGCCATCATTTCCATACTGCAGAGCAAACCTTTCCCAAGGGAAGCAAAACAGCTTTTTCTACTAAAATAAAGAAAGTTAGATTTGAAATGCTTTGCACTTGAAACCTTTTATGTAAAGGGAGATTGAAAGTAAATCCAAGAGCTTCAACTGCCCTTCTCTTTGGTGTAATTTCCTATTAGTTATTAAAGGATTCTGAATATTTCACTTCAAGAAAAACCATCACCTTTAGACTGCTGTAAACACATTATTTAATCCTGGACTTCACAGGAAGCTGCAAATCTTGGCCAGGAGAAGGAAAAATAAAAATCAAGGCAACACAACAACAGTCAGACCTGCAAGGCCCAATGGAAAAATTCCCAGTTAGGAAGAGTCATCTGAATCCTCAACTTCTTGTCAGGTCTGCAAAGTTGAAACACTTTTCATGTTCCATATGCCCTTTGCTTATGTTTTTTTTTTTTCCTACAAAGTTTAGTTGGGGTTGGGGTAGAGGATGGAGAACAGGGTCTTGGACCTTTCTCTGCTGGAATCCAAATGCATATCCAGCAGCTGTAATTCAGATAGCTCAGAGTGAACCAGGCCTATTCTGCATCTGCTGCACCAAAAATGTTGTGCAAACACCAAGGATGGTTCCACACATGGATAAGCAGGAGCATTGCACAAGTTTAAGGGGTTGTGTTGCTTAGGCTGGGAGAACTCATCAAGATGCAGGACAGGCTTCACGTGGTACTGCCCTGCCAGTATGTCCAGAGTGTGAGGGATGGAGTGATGCCATGGGCATGTGGCATTTATCCACAGCCCAGCATAGCTACACCAGCTGCCTCCTGGGCAGCAAAGGACAACAAACCCACCTGGGACACCACACTCTGGGGGCTGGACTGATGGTGCTTGGACTGATGGGGCAATGCCTGCAGAATCACAGGGTATTTAGCAGATAATATTTCAAATATAATAATATCATATGAGATCCTTTTTCTTAGTGTTTTCTGAAAAATAAGTGCATGCACAAGTTTCCTCTGCTGTGCCTTCCTGAGGCTGAAATCAGTGTTCGAGCCTTCCCTTGCCTCTCCAGACAGCCAAAACCACAATGTGCTGAACACTTAGAGACTCCACCACTGCATGCAGGTGAAATCAGACTCCTCCTGCCCAGGAATTTAGCAATTCTCTTTGCTCTCACCAGCAAGTACCATTGAACATCTTTCTGCTATTTATGCATTTTCCCTGAATCCCAACAGGTGAGCTACAGGAAATAGCACCTGCAAGGAAGGAAAATCCTAAATAGCTCATTCTCATTTGCCAGGTCAGGATCTCTCTTCTCTCAGTCTCTTGGATAGCTTCAGGTTAAATTTCCAGCCAAACACAACAAAATAAACCTCAATTTTTTTCACTATGCTGCCCTCCATTTGGGGGAATTTTAACAATTTGCTGGTAAATCCAACTCTTAAGAGTTGTAGCAATGACTAACCACCAACAGACATGTAGTCACAGCTGCTCAGATATGCATTTCTTGTCTAAACCCAACTCTGAATACTTAAGAACCTTAATAGAAGTAGAATAATAAATACAGTCCAAATATAGGCAGCAATCCAACAGAGCCATCACAGCTCTCTTAAATCCCCCATCTTTCAACAGTGCTCACTGCAATAGCTCTCACTATTGTATAACAGGAATGTAACAGAAAAGCAGAGTAGGAAGGACTGGCATATTTGCCGTATTTACAGCTTTCACCTAGTTCTTTATTTTTTTTAAACTCAGCACATTCAAGTTTGTCACAGATTCTTTCCCAATTCACAGCAATCACCTCCCTCTGCTCTAAAAGACTGGGGCAGAGATAAATCAAACCTGTCCAAGGCTGCTGGACTGGACAGGGGGAGGGAAACTTCTCTGATGATTGAGCTTCAGTTTTCATCTCACCCTGAAGAGGAGGAGAGTCCCTTGGTTTGCATTACTCTGGTTGGACAGACATTTCCCAGATGAGACAGAGTTGAGCCAAGCTGCTCCATGTGAGAAAAAGGTCTTGGAGCCAAGGACTCACCCAGGGAACAGCCAGGACGGGCATCTGGGCTTCCTATTCCCAGAGGGAATTGCAATGGAGTAAGAAAAATATCATTTATCTATATATATACTGCTAAAGACCTTTTGGTTCAATTGGCAGTGACTGCTTCATCAAGGACAACTCCAAGTACCAAAACAAAATCTTGGTTGTACACTCAGATCCCATGAATTACTCTAGGCAAATAAAAGATCTATTTTTGAGCTACATTTTGAGGTTTCTTATAGGTTGTTTTCACATACTTAGTTGGTGGGGGGTTTTTTGCAACTACAGCATTTATAAACTTTTTAATTAGTTTTTTTAATCACATTATTACAGCTTTACAAAGATCAAAATCTCCAAAATATCAATCTCCCAGTAAAAAAATCAAACAAGTTGATGGATTATTGATTTTATCTCATATGGCACCATTATTTTTCCCCCCTTAGGCTGACCTTGCAAAGAACAAGCTCAACAAAACCAAGATTATATTAAAATTACACTTTTTCTCAATAAAAACACATGTGTAGTAATTCAAGTGGCTATTACTGTCTTTTGTTTTTCTTGTCAAGGATAAAATTCTTAAAATGCAAAGCAGCACTTGAGAAATGTTTGCAAATTTCAGGGGACAAAAAGGCTTGTACCTGCCACTATACACAGAGAGATACTCAGCCATATGCATCAGTTCTGATTTAATTTAGAAGTCAGATATGAACTAAAAATCTGTCTCTTAAAATGGGGTTTCCCCTCTTCAATATACTTTAATAGACAAAACTCTTCATTCTTTAGCTGGCCTCTGTAGTAAAGGTCAGTCTTTTCACTCAGACATACAGTGAAGGTAAATCCTGCTCTTGCAGTGCATCAAATAAGTTTCTGTCTCCTAGAACCTGTAATTGAGGTTGTAACAGATGGCTTGGCATTTTGCAAGACCAAAGGTTGTGCAACAGCAGCCTTATTTAAAGGGAAAGGTTTGTCAGAGCACAGTGTAAGGTAGGAGTTTGCAGAAGATAAAGAATTTCTCAGTTGGAAGGAAGACTCAGAGGAACAGCATTTAAAAGCTCATCTGCCTGTGTCTTCCCCACTCTCATTAGTGCTTTTAGTGGAAATAAAACATCCATACATCCCTGTGTGATTAAGGACTTCCACTGTAATATTGTCAACATCTCTGTTGCCAATGCCAGAGGCTTTATTGCACTGAGGTCAGGCAGAAAGGCTGCAAAACCACTCAAGGTGAGGCTGGTCTGATAATCTCAAAACTTAGCCAGGAGAAGCAACATTTTGTGGGTGATGCTGCTGGCTCAGGATGCAGTCTTTGTGCAGCACCACAAAAGCAGGAGCAGCATGTTTAGAGGCAAAGCAAGAGGAGGGCTCAGCAAGAGAGCCTTCAGAAGACAAAACTAGTCTGGTACAAAACACGGTCTTTGGGCCACAGAGCTCCTTCAAATCAGTCTCAACCATGGTGCTTTCCAGAGGGACCTCAGCTGTCAGCAGGCTCAAGCCCAGCTTTATTGGGATCACACCCAACAATTTGTCTGAGGACAGCTTCCTGAACCGGTTACTTGCCAAGGTTCTGTTTGTTTGCTAACAGGGATGGGGAAGAGTCCCTGATGGCCCTGAGAGAGGTTATTTCAGTGCTGCACCTGGGCACGGCTCGGAGCAGCTTCTCAGTGGCTCACCTAGAGCGATTCTCCTGTTTTACATCGACTGCCTCCTTCCTTTAAGCCTGTTAAGTGAGTCCAGCCCCCCAGGCAGAAGGGTGGTACCTTCCAACTCTCTGGCTTGCCATGGTCTGTTTATCAGATCTAATGAAGACATTTATGGGTTGATGGTCTGACAGATGCTCAATTTTCTGACTGGATGAGGAAGTCAAACTGTTATATAAAAAGCCAATAAGTACCATTCATTCCTAAAGCAATAAAACACTGCTGCATTTCTAAGTTAATTGGCACATCCGAGTCAGTTTGCTGCGAGTGTGTTTAATCAAATTCCATCTTTAGTTGGGGACTTCTCTAACAGCCTGCACTGTGCTATCTGAGGATCTAGAACAGCAAGGACTGCTATTACAATGCACTGTTTTCTGTAGCACTATCCAGGATCAAGGCATATTGCTAACACAGCAAAACAGTCTTGGAGGCATTTGCACCTTTCACCATTTGCAGACATCTTGGGGGTTGACTGAGGTTTGCTGACAAGTTAAAGTTCTAAACGTTGTTCCTGTCCTTTACCCAGAACACTTGCATATTCTTAAAAATTCTGAAAGCCGTTGAAGATTTCCTTATTAAGAAAATCTGTCTTCTATAATAAGGTTTTCTCAGCACTAGATGTTTACTAGAGATACCACTTGGCCATCCAACACAGATTAAATTCAGAGGTGTTTTGTGTTAAAGCACTAAGGCTTGATGGGGCACGTTTTATGTGTTCATTACAGTGCCTCTGGAGCATTGTGAGGCATGAGACCAAAGGCTACGTCCCATTGGCTGCCTGAGTCATTTATTAATGGCCCCATTAAACACTCCCTCAAGCTTTTGATTGTAGTTATCCAGTTTACTTTCAAAATACTTTTTGCTTTTGAATTCTGCTTTCACAGGTGAAGAGTTTCTTTAGGGAGTCACAGCAAGGGACCCAGATCTGGCATCTGGAAAGCCATAAGACCTCAGTGTGGAGGTGTCGCAGCTCCAGTTTGAGTCTGTATCTCCTGCCTTCCATCCCCATGGACACCAGGCACAAGAGAGGGACAGAAGCCCATCTTGCCTTATGCAATCGCAGGATGTGGATCAGGCACCTTCCTCCTCCCAGAGCTCCAAAACCCTCCCTTCAAAGACCGAGGAACCTTCCTTTTCTCATGCTTAGCATCAGCATTCACACACACACAGTAGAAATAAAGCAGCATTATTATTATTAGCTTTAAATGAGTGCATAGGTAATGCAGTTCAGGAGTTATTCACCTTTCTCATTTCCATGAACCAGTGATGCTGGGAGATGCACAGATACAAGCCCCACAATCTCCATGTCAACCTTCAAGGACCACTTTCCCCTCCAGAGGATTTCTATCCTCTCTGCAACTGGATTAATTGCATTCAGCAGATGAGAATTAATAGCAGTACTGAGCTCTGTGCTACCTCAGGAGATAAACACAATTACTGGGAAGTGACAGAATAAAGGGAAAGCTCATAGACCCCTAAATCACCCCCCATCATTTACCCTGTTGCTGCTGCAATAGGAAATGTCAAGCTGCATCTTTAAGAGTAGTCCTGTCTCTGCAGCAAGAGCACAGAGAGCTGGCAGTTGAGAAAGCAGAACGGATGACAGTTTTTGGCAGCAGTTTCAGCTGTCTTGTTGGGTTTTTCAGATTAATCAGCCCCTTTGGAACACTGAACAGATCATCAGGACAATCCCTCAATCCAAGATCCTTTGCAGTGGGGAAAAAAAGGAAAAAAAAAAAGGGAAGTCATAAACTGGGACAGCAGCATAACAGAGGCAGCTTTCTCAAAGAGGCTCCTCTTGGCTGAGAAAGGTCCTTATCAAGGCAGTGTGTAAAGCCAATGGCATGTCTGCACTGTCACCCTCTGCATGTGCTCACACATGGTGTGGTTTCTTTCAATGTGATGTTTCAAGAAGTCACAGACTGAAAAAAGCTTCTCTCTGTGCTCCCCAATCTCACCAATTTCAAGCTTTGTTAAATACATCTTGTTTCTGTCACATGCCAAGAATATTGCCCATTTTCTTTCACAGAAAAAAAATCTTCCTTCCACAACATCTAAGACTACATGCATATGGTCAACATTTTATTTGAAACATGCAGTTTTACTTTTTATAAGAGACAAGAGAATACCAGGCTCCTGCTTATTTAAGAATTCATCTGCAACACTACATTTCCAGTCTTAGTTTTCCTCCATGAATTCTGAATTCAGGACACTTACATGCCTAACTTCCTCCTGCCTCCCCCCAAAAAAAAACAGAAAAAAAATTTAAAAATACAGTTAATTGGTATTAGATGCTGCTTTCCCTGCTACACATTTTCACTTCTTCAGCTCCACAGTTGCTGTTTAAACAGATTTCAGGTCTGCTCTCTCCTCAAAAGAGATCTGCATTTCAAACACAGAGCATTATTATCCTTAGGCTACTCTACACTTGTGAAACCAGCCCCTTGCACCTAGACAGGTACCCACCAATGTCAGGGGATGCACAACAGGGTCTACATTCTGTGGATCAGAAAAAGTATATGCAATTCATAATCACAAACTATTTATTAGATCTTACAACAATCATACAACTAGTATTTTCTTATTGCCCTTGCAGGCAGGAATAGAATTCTGTAGTCTAGGAGCAGCAGAGTTTATTATATCCGTTTAACCACTTGATAATCTTGTGTAGTTTTCTACAGCACCTTGTAGTCTTGGCCCTCAGTATTTGAAATTTAGGGAAAAAAAAGGCAATTTTGCCAAGGAGTTTCACCCTTCTCCCTTACACAACAAACTGACAATTAATGTTATGCAAGTTTCTGCTCCCCATGAAGTGTAAACTCCTTCAGCTTGCTGAAGGTAGCAGGCATGGAGGAGCCAGAACTGAAATTAGATTAACATACTATGCTCTTGACCTAAAGGCAGAGCTCCCTGCACTGATCACCACTGCTTTCAACAAGGGGTTTGTGTCATCTGGGAAACTGCTGTAGGTGAGAAGGTAACACTTTTTATCCCTTCATCTCTCTGGGGCTTTCACCTCCACATCACACCAACCAAGTGCCCTGAGTGGTGACAGATGGAATTGAGCCAGGACACCTCCAGTAGGCTCTGCCCATGCCCTGCTCACCTCTCTCACTGGGATAAAGGCACTCAGGGCAAATCCCAGCAGCTCTCAAACCACACTGGCATGTGCCTACAGAGCTCCTTATCCCCTAAAAACAGATCCCGAAGCACAACTGGATATTCAAGCTCTTACTGGCACAAAGTAGGAATGGGCACAACTAAAGGGCCAGAGTGATGAACCAGCACTACCCAACTGCCTTGTGCTCTGCCAGACTCGCATGGTGTGGCTGGAACTTCATTGCTGCCACCAATTCCATCCACACATGCCCCCATCCAGCCCCCACCAGTGGGCTGAGCCCCAGAGGGGCTGTTCCTACATGGCACAGTTCTGCCACCTCCAGCTAAGGCAGGACTGTGAGGCTGGCACTCAGCTCCCCTGCCAGGGGGGTGGCTCAGCTCCTGCTCCACAATTTTGTTCCCTGTGTCCAGTCACACCACTGTGATCTGTTAGGAGCTGTGGCCATGGCCAGGGAAGGAGGTGGTTCAAACAAGACATGCCAGGGTTGCAAAACACATCACCAGGGAGATGTTCTTATCACAAGTGCTTTTTACAGCCATAGCCCTGAGAAATCCCATCAGAGAAGAGATGACTTAAGTCTCTTACAGACACTTTACACATCCAGACATTCTTGCATATGAGAATTTACTGCATATAAAAAATGACCTCTGACTTTTTGTGCCTCTCCTCCATACTGTCATAAACAAGAATATCATTTCAAGAGATGCTGTCAACTTATGTTTAGCCTAGTTTTTTATTTTGTTAAAAATAAAAGCCTTCTGTAAAGCATAAGATGAACAGAATTAAAAAACCAATTCTTTAAAACAAAACAAAAAAAATTGTGCTGTTGCCTTTCAAACCTTTACCCTGTAGCACTGAAAACTTGGAATTGTCCACAAATGAATATGAGACTGACATGATATTTATTATCCAAGCTTAAAATAGCACAGAACAAACAGAATACAAATCATGGCAAGTAAAAATTAATTTAAAAATTCAATTTAATAATCTAACAGTTCAGGGGCAATATGTGGTTTATATTGGCAGTGGCCTTTTAATCTTGCAAATCATATAATTAAGAAAACTTAATTAGCAAAAGCGGTGTTTGAATATTAGAGCTGTGAAAATATCTCCGAAAAAATGGCAAGTATTGGCTTGAACTTTTTGTAAGCCTCAGTTCTGTGCCTGCATGCACTTCTATGAATATAAATAAGAGACAGGCATAAATAAATGGCAGAAGCAGTGAGGAAATTGTGAAGTTAAAGTGCTCATAGAAACCAAAATTGCAAGTGCTTGCACAAGGGCCTGAGGCACAGCCCAGCAATGAGGAGCAGCATGTCCTGCTTCTCCATGAGATCTCCCCATCACAGCCAGGCCAGCAAGGAGGAGCACAGAGCTCCCTCTCCTCTCTTCCCACCACCATTCCAGAAAACATGCAAACTATCCAGCCATGGAGAGAAACTAAATAAAATACAGACAGCTGCCCGATGAAGAAGAGCTGCATACAACTGTGTCTGGAGAGAGCCCCAACTTGTTTCATACACCCAAAGGAGAACAATGAAGGGGGGGTGGAAAACAAAGGGCTTCTGGCAATTTTCAGTCTTAGAAACCCAAGTTAACTCCAGACCTGTAGCTGAGTTAAAAGGCACCAACACACCATCATCTCCCTCTCCAGAGGGAGGTGTGGGGTTCTCACAAGCTGCAAGTCCTCAAAGCTACAACATTTATCTCCGACCCAGCCCAGCCAGATTTTAAAAGTACAAAACCCATTAAACTCACATTTTCTTCCTCAGTCAGGTAGTCAAGGAGAATCTATATAATGTGGAAACTGCAAAGACTTTGGAGATGAAATGACTTTGCAAGTGATGATACAGGTACTAAAATAATGACATCCACAGGCAAAATTCCCACTTTCATTGCAGCTTTAGGCAAAAGGGGAAAAAAGCCACTCAAAACAAAATTTTAATTCTGTTAACTGCCAAAACATTCTCATCTGTAAAATCCCAGGGAGACATTTCTCTGCATGAGAAAACCAGAAATCTGGTTCACTCACTACTGGACCACTAATATTGCAGAAGAGTTACAGTCTGCAGCAAACCATCTCACACAGATGGAGGGCTTAACTATATTTAATGTTTCTTTTGCAATATTTGCTCAAGAGAGTTTTTATTGTTGCTGTTCTGCTTTGGGACATGTACTGCATTTTTTCAAAATGATTTATCATTGCCTTAATAAAGAATCTTACATTCTTAAATTGATCAGATTGCTTTGTTTCTAGGGGACAAACCAGGGAGATTTATTTGCTTTATGAACAGTTTCCAGTATGGGAACAAAGTTAGGACCCCAAAGCTGATCCAAATTTTCCCCACCAAGTCCCAGGACCTTCAAGTGTTTTAAGTCTGTCTTCTGTGCTTCAAGCTGTGTTTTATTTCACATTCACAGAATAAAGGCCCCCAAAACCCACGTGTAATCCAGGGCTTTACTCTGCATCCATCCTTCCCCATCCAAGCTCTTTTTATTCAGCACCTTGGAAAGAAAATCAGCAGCAACTACAAAAAACTGGGGAGGAGGGGAGGGTAAAAATAAAATTAAAAAAAAAAACAAAACAAAACAAAAAAAAAACAAAACAACAAAAAAACCCAAAAAAATCCCAACAAAACCTAAACCAACAAACAAGCAAAAAACATAGAATGGTGTTCTTGGGGAATTTTGTTCTTGTAAAACACAAGTCATTCCAAGTAAAGGTAACAGTGACAGACTTCTGCTGTAAGTCACATCACTGAGTTATTAATTGTAGAAGAAATCAAGAGTGACTTGTATGTAAATTAAATAAATTTACTGTTCAAGTCACATGGAATTGTGGTCTCTGGTGGTAGTGGGGTGTTCCTGTGCTTGGGGTTAAGCCAATTTGGCCACTCACTCAGCCCCCAGGTCCCTTCTCAGCACGGACACACAGACCTTAAAACCTTCCTGTACAAGGAGTTACTCTGTTTGTCAAACTTGCCTCATCTACAGGCTCATTTTTTAACTCGTTACCTGAGGCAGGACTCAGCATTGACATCAGGGCTGGAATAATGACATATTAAAGGTTTTAATCTCCTATAATTGGGAAAGGCTTCCAAAGAAATAGAGGTGTACAAACAGCACCTCCCCATCTCAGATGTGTTGCCCAAACAGATGTCCCCACGTTAATCCCAGTTCTGCAACTGGAAAGAGGGACAAAGTTGTCTGATTCTCAGACAGACCCTGCTCAGCCTCTGCAGACATCTGTGCTAAGGAAGCATCCTGATAAATTAGCCTTTCTCTCTCCAAGTGCATCACATTTTACAAAGCAAACAAAACACAGATCTGGTGCAAAACCTCCCAGTATTGGCTGAAATATCAATGCCAGGTACACACACAAGTGTAGCAAAGTTTCGTCATTGATTTGTCCTCTCAGCATGTCAGGGAGCACCAAAAAAAGGAGAAACAAAGATCTGGACCTTATTTATACCTGTCAGAGGGGTCAAGGAAGGAGGCTGACCAACCAAGAAAATTAACATTTGTTTCTGACAGGGATCTATGCAAAACAACAGGGGTTTAATTTAGGGCTCTTTTCATCAGAATGATAACAGCTGTCATCTACTGTGTGAGCGCAGTAATTACTGAACCTCCTCTATGCAAAATGAATACCCGATGTTTCATTTACACAACAACATCTCAATCTGCAGCGCCAGACACAGCCAGCGACATTCCCACGGAACGACTCTCACACACCCCACCTCTGAATTCCTGCAAATTGACAGCCAGCTCCCCCCAAAACCTCAAGAGTTTTTAAGTTCCTAAAAAAAAAAACAACACACAGCAAAACAAAAAACCAGAAGAGTCTGTGATAGTATTTACGAACCAAAAGCTTCAATTTCCAGCCTGATTTACCGTATTCTTTTGCAAGTTAGTTGAAATAAATCAAGTTCTATTAATAGCATGAATATTCTGTCTCACCTACAGTTTTAACCTCTTAGTTCTGGATTTATCTACAGCACACACAGAGAAGAGATTTTTGTTCCATTCACCATTACCACGCCAGAACTAGAAAATACAGAGGAAGCCACACTCAAGATGCAATTTCTTGTTTTGTTTTAAATACTTTAATATGTTTATCGATTGTAACTGACCTCAAAACAAAGATGTTTATCAATTGTAACTGACCTGAAAACAAAGATGTTTATCAATTGTAACTGACCTGAAAATAGAGCTCGATTGTAGACCTATTTTCTCCAAAGCCGAGGAATTTTTAAACATCTTTTTAAAAGAATCTGTTTTGATCCAGTTTCTTAATAGAAACAATTTTGAATTTTAGAAGTGAAACAACCTGGTGAGACAATGCAATACTTTTGCTTACTAATGGAACAGACTTTAACTAGAGTAATTATGGGAATGAAACTAATTTGAAAATAGCATTTCCATCAAAACATTTGTAATTGCACAGTAGAGATCAGTTTAAAAGTATATGTTTCCTGATCATTAAAACCAGGGAAGTAAAATTACATGTTTTGCAGAACTGCTCATACCAGCCCAGGCTGTATTATGAGGCAGGGGGCCAAGAACTAAACATTTCCAATCCTCAAAAAGTACCAGTAATTCCTGTATAACCTCACACCTTGGAGAGCAAAACGGCACGGCGTTGTTTTTTCATCGATTGGAGAGGATGTGGAAAATAACTTTGGATTAGATAAATCGCTTGGAAACTTATTTCAATCAATCATTTCCCCCTTTCTGGCCGTGCCCTGGAGATGTTTTGCCAGCAACTGGTTTGCATTCAAATGAGTTAAGCACGTCTGTCTTTTGCATATTCTGCCATGCAGGAGCACGCTTGGGTCTCACAGAGGGGTTTGCCCCTCCAATCACCTCCTGCTCAAAGCTCAGGCAGCACCTTCTCATTTGAGAGTTCGACTCACCTGTCAGCACCAAAGCAGGGAGGTGGGAGCCTGAAAAATCTTGTTTTCATAAAATGGAATGAGTTTCATGTTAGGCAGCAAATAAATAGGAAGCAGCCGATTTACCTGAATATTTTAAGGCATATTTTAAATCCTATCAATTCCAAAGCCTTTCCAGGCAGCTCCTGATGGTTTATGTACAGCTTGAGTTTCAGAGGAGCAAAGAAATCATTTCCTTCAGAAATCAAATGAAGCTTTAGATGTACAGAATAAAGAGTTCCTATGAAGAACAGCCAAGAGTCAGCCTGAAGGAGATATTTGAAACAGAGATGGCAAGAAGCAGGTCTTCTATTTGCAAAATAAAGTCAAGCTGAGTGAGAGTGAGTGAATGTCAGACATTATAATTCTTTCCTCTATCAACATAATTCAAGCTTATTTTTCTTCTCTCTCCTTCAGAAATTGTTCTCATAAGTGATTTTTTTTTCTTTCACCTATAGGTGTATTTCTGGAAAAGTTGACAGGGAAATACCAAAGAACTTCTTTACCATGTTTCATTTAAAGGGAGATGCTTCTGTGGAAGAAAAATGTGCGATCCAGGACAGGAATATTAAGCTGACATGTTTACTTGGAATAAAGAATGATTTTTCAGTAACTGAAGTTACAATCTTTTACAATGACTTATTCTAACTCATTGTACAATAGTGCTTACAGCAGTTATTAAAAAAATAAATCATAAAATTAGAACAACAGGGCTGGAAGGGATCTCAAGAAATCTTCCAGCTATCCCCTTTCCCATTCCAAACTGATGTTTGCCTAATTTTTTCCTCAGCTCAAACTCACAATCTATTACAAACATCCTCTTATTGCTAAAAGTGGTTTTCTGATGTCTAGCTTTGTAGTCAAGAAATTGATTCTCATGGATGAATGGATACAGAGAACAAACTCCCTTCCTTCTTTTTGAAAGCTTGTAATGCCATCCTGGCCTTGTCTGCAAGAAAAACAACCCCAAGTTCAATCTTTTTTCTTAAACGTTTTTTCCCTTCCTCTCTACATACTCTTCACCTGACTCAGTACAGTGTCTGACTCTGGAAATAATCTTCCTACCAACACCAAGAAGAGTGCAAAGTCATCTCTGATCTCTTCTGCATCATTTAGTTCACTTATAATGTCTAAATTGTTTCTTTTGGTAACAGCACAACATGAGTTCATGTTCAGCAGGTGCAGGTATAGCCACTGTGCCCCTTTTCCAAAGTTCAGGCACAGACAGATTTTCCTGCTGGGATCCCCAAAAATAAAGTTTGAGCTTCAGAGAGCCTGGTCTCTAAAAAATGAGCTGAAAATCTGAATGGAGAGTGAATATCTTTACTAATAAACATAAAACTGTGCATCTGCACTTAGAAGGTGGTTTTACAAGCCAGAGGTGCAATTAAGGGGATTCGTGTGTTTTAAATATAGCACATAAGCACTTTGTTCCTTATTAGCTGGTAGTTGCTCACTTTAAGTAAAACACACTGCCAGAGTGCTACTAAGTCACCAGTCACTGCTTTTCAATCTAAGTCTGCATTTGGGTCTCAAAATTAAAAAAAATAACACACATGGGGTATTATTTTCTATATTAATTTCAAATGTTACAAACAATATCTTTGCTATTACAAAAGAGCGATTTAAGCAACTACACTAATTTTAGATCGCCATCTATATGCAAATTGGCTTCTGAAAGCACACCTTAAATACCAGTCATCCTTCAGTTTGGAGACTCAAAGAACTATTTCATCAGCAAATGGCTGTGTCAGGATCACCACTGAGTAATTGCAGGGCCTTCACGATGCTGTGCTGTAATATTTGTATCTTGGCATGCAATTTATTGTCACACCTGGACAGGCTGAGAGGGGCATCTCAAAAGCAGAACTTTTGGCCTCTCTACACCTATGTTCAACATGATCAGTTATTTCTCATCCCTCAAGATGCAAGATTAGGATGACAGGTGGTATAGGGTGCAGACAAAGTAAGCAAAACAAATCACCTTGTTTGTCATCTGGATGCCAGTTTGTCCACTGGCTGTTTTGAAACCCAAGACAAAGAGTGTCCCATGTACTGCTTCATTGTCCATGCTCCGCATCCCCAAAGCCTAAAGCTAAGTTTAAACAAGAGAAAATTTACTTAAGAGGTCACAAACATTGACAGCAAGTGTTTTAAACAGAGTTACTCCTTCAGTCCTCCACAACAGGAATTTTCAACGATGCAAATTCCTGAAGTTTAGCAAATGACACAGCCCTGCTCTGACACCTGTCCTCCCACACTGCCAGCCACGGCACACAAGGGACATTCCCAAGTCTTGTTGCCAAATCTACCACTACTTAAGTATCTACAAGCAAAAAAATTTCAAAATGAAACAGGCTGGCTCATTTGCTCAGGAAATGTCATTTTTCCCCTTTGACATGCAGTTGAGGAATCATCCCTCTTGCAAAGGGAAGGCAATTGCTCAACTGAGCACACACTCTGGCAATTTTTGCATAATTAGCAGAATACATTTAGTCTTAACCTTCTTCTGATGAATTCAGTCACACCTGTTTATGTGAAATCAATTAAGAGACCTTAATCTTCTTAGACAGTTTCCAGCACTCCATCCACAGGTTCGGGCCTGTTTCTTGTATTGCACAGTTTAAATTATATTAAAAAAGAAACAATTATCCTATAAACATGAAGACCTAAATTATAGCTTAATAATTAAAGCCAGTTACACTTTTAGTCTGCAGCCTTTTGGTGGTCAGGCACATACCAGAGCAGTGCACTGTGCCTCTGTGAGTGGAGGGGTGACAGAACGACCCCAAAGCAAGGTCAGCATGAAGGTGTCTGAGTGCCTGCCCTGAGCAGGCTGTGCCAAAACACAGCCCTGTGCCAGAACATATTCCTGTGCCTGGATCTGCTCAGGACTTGTGCAGTGATGTAAGGGGAACATCTGGTAACAGGTTCATCCAAGGAAAGGAAGCCTGAACTACCTCCCCAGAGAATCCAAAAATCCCCCCTTCTTACAGAAGAATTTTTGGGGAAGGACTTAATTTCACCTCACTTCAGGCATGTCCCTAAAACAGACATTGACAGCAAATCAGATGAATCATTGTTCTGATGTGCCTGTATTTCTTCACTTCACAGCCTCCACAAGAAGCTCAGGTCAGACACCCAGAGTTTGATGAGACAAATCCCACCATCACACTAAGGACATACATACAGCACTGACATCCAGTGAAAGAACAAGGTGCATGAGTCCCTACTCACCTCTGGAGTCAGAAGTTACCTGACTAGTTGAAGCTAAAAAAAGAATAGTGTTACTAGTCTCCACTGGGCATAGTTTGTGGTTTATAGCATGAGGAGTCCTGGCAGTGTTTGATGCCAAAGGAGAATTTAAATCTCACATCTGTGTTTGTTTCTTGGATCTACTATGTTGGCAAGTGAGTCATCCTAAGAAACCTTAAATTACTTTTCATCATGCGTCTAACATTATAAAAAGCATTGAATTAGTGTCCAGAAATAGTTCAAATTGCAGTAGAAGTAAGTAGAACTCAGCACACACACACACAATTAACTAGTGGGATTTAAATGAAAGGAACTTGAAGTACCTGAAGATTTCGGAGCCAAACCTCTGTTTAACCTACAGAGCTGCTCAAAACTGCACTGAGGTGAAACACAACCAATGAAAATCAATGGTTTTAACAGAGAAAAGCCTGCCATTTAATATTTGTCATGTGTGAAAACTGACCCACTCCATCAGACCTCCTTGGAAACTGAGATTCTGCTCACAGCAAATCAGGAGTTTCTCTTCAAGTAGCATATGTGCTGTCTTTCCAACCATGTTCATTACAGTGTTTTTAGAAGGTGGATGAAATAAAGAAGAGAGAAAAAGAATAAAGAGAAAGCCTCCTTTTCCCCTTCCCCAAAGAGAAAATACCAAGTAGCAGCTAAAATCTGTTCAAGATCAGCTTTTGTTTTATAAACTTTGGTTTTCAATCTAATTGTTAGAGACACATAATAACTGGCTTTAACATAATTTTCTTTGGACTATCTCCCCAAAGCCACAATTAATGTAAATACCAGTGTCTTGTTAGTAATTTTCTTTCATTGGTAAACGCTGAAATGCAATGATCCCACCACAAATCACAAAGCAAATAAGCTGCAGTGCTGCTCAGCCTACACTGTTATTATGCAGTTTGTACAAGGAAGAGTTGATAAGGGAGATGTTTTGTGAACAAAATTCTTGGACTACTTGGAAGAGATTCACCCCATGAGAAAGGAGTAACTCACATCCTCCCAAGCAATGCAGATTGCAGCTTCTAAGGGCAGTTAGACATAAACCAGCTTGAAAGCATAAAGGCAGAGGCAGGTCTCAGGAAGTCAAAAGAAACCTAGTGTAGATGTGGGATCAGAGACCAGACTACAGACTCTCGTCTCTGTTCAGAAACCTGGAGGGATTTCCTCTTGCTCATGCATTTTCTTCTGTTGCTTTTGAGGGTCCTCTAGTGATGGATGACACACAGGCACAGCAGGAGATGACTAACAACCTGTCTCCCATCTGCTGCTGGGATGCCCATGGTGGAAGAAGGAGGACATCCACCATGCACAATCTTTCTAGCTTTGCTGTCACTATGCAGCTCATGTTTTAGCATCACTTGCTGGTATACAAGAGTACAGGTATTTTAAAGCCCTATTTTCCCTTTATAACGGGATATATGTTTAGCAGTCAAAAATACACATCTCCACTCAAACAAAATACTGAATATCCAAGTAACTGAAGTAGGTTCCAGCCTCCTATCAGCCAAAATCCCTCTTTGCCAAACCAGCTCTTCTCTGCAGTCAGAGAGACACACACACAGATGCTACTACAACATGCCACAGCAGAAGATGCTTTCCAGAGAAAAAATTAAACTCTTTGCCTGAAATACAATTGGTGCTCACAGAGAGAATAAAATCTGACTCCATGACCAGACTGCCCTGTTTGGGGTGGCAGGGCCAACCACTGAACATGCAGCAAGGAAAGGTTTCCAACACAGTCTTGCCTTCATACAACTGCAGACAATGCCACTCTGACAAAGTGAAATACTTGAGAGTGTAACTCAGCATTTTGTAAAAGGAATAGTTCAGTCCCTGTTCTTCCATGCTGCTCTATCAATTAGCCTCAAAAGTGACTACAGAGCCATCACTTACCAGCAGGACAGAGCTGTCATCCTCCCAACAGAGCCTGAGGAGTCTCTTTCTTGGCAGGAGAAGCCATCACTAAACAGCTGTAAGGAAGATAGAGGGATAATGAAATTAATCCCTTTGCCTTTCTAAGCAACTTAAGTATCATCCTTCCATATCTGAGCACCTTGCAGTTTAGACTCAGCCTCTCTTCAGGGTGAACATGCAAAATAGGAATGATACTTTGTTTTCAGCGATAAGAAAGGTACATGCCAAGAGGAGAAACAATTTGCTTGTGGCTGTGCAGGATATGTAGACGGGAAGAATCGAGGTGCACAGCTGTATTGGAGGCTACAGTTTTCTGCCAACTTTCTGGCCTCTGTAGCACTGATCTCTGCATGGCTTAACTTACTGTGCTTGTGGAAGGAAAATTTCCTTTCCATACACCAAAAGCAGAGCTTGGTTATTGTGCCAACTACTTTAATCACAACCAGCTCAGGTATCTCTGCTACATTTGCAGTCTGCACATCTTCTCAGTCAGAGATTAGCACCAAATCCTGCCACGTTTCTCTGTAGGAACTTCACGGTACTAAGGCTTTCTCATCCCTACAATGATGGTTTTGCAAGGGCCCAACTACTTTGCAAGGATTGCAAAACATGTTTGAACTTGGAGTTTCCCCAGTCACAAAGGGTTGGTCAGCACCTCCCCCAGTACCGGGACTGGAAAATAAGTCAAAAAATTCCCAAATGCCCCACACCATCTTGGAAATCAATATGGTCTCAAAAACTGATCAGACACATAGATCATGGTTCATCATCTTGTGTATTCTTACATTCCTCTGTTGTTTTCCCTCTAGGCTGTTTCTGTATTCTAACTCCAGCTCCAGTTTCTGCTCTGGGTTTTCATTATGCTCCTGGTGTAAGAGCCACACATCCCTTTCCATCTCATTCTTGCCATGTAGTCATAAGTGCCCATGGCTGATTCACAAAGGCTTGCGACCTCCTTGTGGTACATTTCTCAACATTAAGCTCCTCCAGCTCCCTGTTGATCCAAATCACTCTGAATTTTTTTACCCTGCTTTGTATTGCCTGACTGCCTGACCCTGTAGTTTATGGTTAGTCCAAGCTTTGTGTTTCCATCAGGAGACACTTCTCAGCTAACATTAGATTCGAGCTTATTAGAGCTGCTGATCCAAGAGGAACCCCTAAGAAATCCTAAAGGGTGGAACTGGGGATACAAACAGCACAGGAGCAATAAACTTGTTCCCCAGAAAACATGATCAAAATGATGGATCTTGCCAAAAGTGTCAATTGTCCCATTTTTGCTCTTATCAACCTATAGGGTTTCCTTCACACCCTTTAATTACTCAAACCTTACTTAAGGAACATGGTTCAAACAAACAAACATTAAAAAAAAAGTTACAGCAACGTAGCATGATTTTGACATACAAGATGTCAGAACCATTATAAACCCCTTTATTCCAGAATGATGTCTTTTGTGCTTAGAGGCATGCTTGCTATTCATAGATCTACTGCTCAGCTGTTCCAGTTTTTAGTTCTGCATAAATGCCCACTCATTATGTCCAGAGGGTTTTGCCTGTAGCTTTGTGTTTGTAGCCTTGAGGCAAATGTCTTGATGGCTTAGGGAACTCGTAGCGAATGACCAAATAACATCGGATTTTCCACAGCAACGAAGCCATTATGGGACAGCATTTCTATGTAACAGCACCCTTCAGTGTGCAATCATTATAACTAAGGATTTAACCAGGCTCTGGGGACATAACAAAATCACTTTGAAGCCAAAAATCCACAGTGAAATCTTGGGCATTAGGTTTCTGAAATGCTTGAGTCAGGCAGCTTTGTCAGTTACAGTAAAACCAAGTGAAGGGGAAGGAGTTTTATGCACATGTTAAGAATGAATCCAAGTGTTTGGACCTGTGCATGCAGAGCTGGGAGTGCAGCTTTCCTTGTGCATTCTTTGCACACAGTTTTCTGCAGTTTCATGTGGAGCCATCATAAGCACACACACAAGTCCTAGTTAAAGTTAATACTTTTAAGCACAGAATTTTAGCTACTGCTGAAATTTCCAAGGATGTTGCTCACAATTTGTAGGAAAACCTGATTAGATTGTAGGAGACTATAATGAGCCTTTGTAGCCCTCATAACCCAGGGAATGCAGAGCCTGAAACCTGGCCCATTTCAGCTGTGATACTCCCCACTGGCTGACTAAAGATCTCCTCTGGAGGGTTCCTGCTGAACTAGCAATCTGTGCAGACCAGGTTTGCAACAGAGACAGAAGGAAAGTTTGTGATGAAAAGAATCAAGGATAAACTCTGGGTGAACACAGTGCTGCACAAGTGTGGTGGGTTCATCTCACTACACACACCCATCCTCTCTTCAATAGGAGAGAAAAGACAATTTAAAAACTCATGAGTCAAGATCAAAAAACCCACAGAGATCCCTGACTAATTCCTGTCACAATCAAGACAGATTTGATTTCAGGAAAACTAAGTATATTGCCAATTCAAATAGATTTGGATGGTGAAAAACAAAATTAAACTATAACCTCCCTCCCACGTTGGGCAGCTCTTTCCCCATCACACTTTTCCTTTCCTTCAGCCCAAGGTCCACAAGGGCCACAGTAGGTACCTGCTCCAGCACCTCAGGCACCCCCACAGAGATGGCAGAGCTGGTCCTCACACTTTTGCCTTTGCTCTCAGGCAGCATTTTGTGCCTTTTCTCACACTCTTTTTCTTGGGGAGGCCCCCTGGTTTCACTGACAGACCTATGGGTGGACACACACACCCCTGAGCCAGAAAACACAGTAAAGGAAATCTGGGCCTCTCCAGTGAGGGGATCACTCAGATTAAAAGGGAAATTACAGCCAAAGCCCACCAAAACTCCCTCCCCAGTCGCAGGGCAGGGCTGGGCTGTGTGTGCACGTAGACCTGCAAAGGAGAACCCCCTGTGCCATTCCATCCACCCTCGGTGGAGGGAGCTGGAATTGGAGCTCATGTGGAAAAAGTCACTGTTTTGGTGGGGAACGTGGGGAAATAATCATTTGATGGGGATTGTGTGGAAATGATCACATAGGGAGCAATCTGTGTGAGAAGCCCACGCTCCTGGCCCTCAAATAACAAGCTCCCTGTTGGGGCACATGAGAAACTCCACTGGTGCTTCCAGGAGAGGAGACAGCACACCTGCCTGCTGCACAAATGGCCACCTTCTCCCAATAAAGGCAGGGATTGAAACCCAGCTGAGGACAGGGCATGGCTCAGAGAGCTTCACCATCACTGGGAGAGCCAGAGCAAGGCAGGAGCTTCTGGCTGGTTCTGTCTGCCCCTTGGCACAAAGCACCCAAGCAAGCCAGCCTTTCACCCAGCACACATCTCCAAGGATGAGCTGTGCTTTGAGAAATCTGCAGAGATGCTGAGGGGTGGATAAGGGCTGCATTGATGAGGCAGGAAGTTGAAGCATGGATCAGAAATGCATGACTGCATGGAAAAATTGGAGGTGTACCAAGACAAATGACCCTCTTGTATAATAAGGTGATGTGGTCCAGCCCTGGAGCATGATGGAAAAGGGGCTCCCAGTCACATCCCTCCCCAGTCTGTAACCCCTGCCGACAGTGGCTATCGTATCTTGACAGGACTCAGAACAACTAACTACACAACAGGGATTAATCTGACTGTGCATCTCGCCCCAGATACAGCATGACTTTTGCATCTCCAGGAAGGCTGGATTAGTAGCAGCAGCCAGCAACATCACTGTCACAACAACTTAGCGCTGCCAAAAGAAGGAACAGGAAGAATAACCTCTATATTACACAGGCTTACAAAATGGTTCAACCTAGCAGCATTGCTAGGCAGTGCTTTAGCCCAGCAGTGACTCACCAGAAATGCTCACATGCTCCCTGTGCTGGAAGACACTGTGAAACTCTCCCCTTGGCCAGTCCTGCAGCAGCACCACTGTGGCCAACAAAGCCTGAAACTGCAGTTGTGCATTTTACCCGCACAGCTTCTTCCCTCCCCAGGGATGCAATTTCCTACCTACCTGGTGGCTCTGGATTTTAACCCTGATGGAAGAAAGAGTGTCAGCCTCAGGGGTTTTTAGGTACATATTTTTGAGAAGGAGCACATTCTTTGGTACCTGGGCTAACATATGCCAGAGGGAACACTCTCACAGTGATTAAAAAAATCCCAAAAAAGGGGGAGGAAAGTTTAGTTCTTTTGCATTATTTGCCCTGCTCAGGTGTCATAACTTTTCAGGTTTCTTCCTCAGACACAAGAACCTTCTTTCCTTCAGCTGCACATTTGGGTAAGCTGGGAACAATAATTTTTGTTGCCTAAAAAGTCCCAAAATTGCCTGCCAATGATAGTGTTTCAATCCTCAGAAATAAGTACAGGACACAAATATCAACTAAAGAGATTTTCAGCAGCCAGACATCAAATCACCAGCTCCAGGAATGGGCTCTCACACCCAGCAGCAGCAATGCAGACAGGTTTGCTTGGCTCGTTATTGTAATGAAGCTCATTAAACTCCTAAGAAAGGATATTCCACAACATCCCAGCTCCAGTGCACCATGTAATAACCATTTCCACATTTCACAGAGTCACACAGTAGTTAAGGTCAGAAGGGACCTCTGGAGGTCATCTAGCCCAACCTGACTGTTTTAGCTGTGTTCCCTCATGCACATTAGTCAAGATTTTGTCCAGACAACTTTTCAGTATCTCAAGGAAAGAGACTCCACAACCTCCCCCAGTGCTCAGTAACCCCCACAGGAAAGAAGTGCTTTCTTATGTTCAGGTGGAACTTCCTGGGCATCAGTTTCTGCCCATTGTTTCTCATCCTGTTGCTTGGCACTACCAAGAATGGCCCAGTTATGAAAAAGACCTTTCAAGGGTGATTGAGCGTGGCCTAGAAGCCACAGCAGAGTTGGAAGGGGCCACCATTCTCAGTGGAAGGTATGGTGACATCCCTAGACACACACTGATCCAGGCCATATTTAAAGTTCAAGGAATTGCATGTGGGAACCACAGGAAGAGTCACTTCTCTTGTGTCACCCTATTAATGCAGTATAACTACACAGCTCATCTGGGATCCGTGCAGGGACTCACTTTAAAAGGCAGGGATATAAACCTGAGGGAAGAATGGGATGAAAGCAGCAGAAAACCATTCAGAGATACAGAGTGCTGCAAGTTAAATGAGCTATATTAGCACATAGAGCTACACCTCCATGCAGTCCTCTCTTTCAACATGCTTCTTTTGGTTTTGCCCTGTTCTTAGATTTGCACCTGGTACAAGGCAGGAGACCTCCTCCTCCCTGACTAGTGATATCATGAGCCTTATTTCATAAGGCATGTAAGAGAGGAGGGAGAAGGAGTAGAAGAGGTGTAACAAAAATCAAAACAAGTTAAAATTTTTCAATATAGAAGTCCAATTCCTCGTACAACCACTTTTTATGGCCATGTGGACAGTGAAGATTTCCTATCCAAGGCACTTTCCCCCAAGGACCACAGTGCAGGCACACACACCCCCCTCACAGTCCTATAAGCAAGCAGCTCTTTGCCTTTTTGGATGTTTTCTTGACCTGCAAAGCATTTAGGTAAGTCACTGCTATGTATTTCAGTAACACTTAGGGGCCCTAAACCTGTGCCTGATCTGACCATAAATACTTCAGATGCTGCTCACTGTGACCAGGCACAAATTTCATCTCCTGCATTGAGAGCAAGCAGCCCTTTCCCTGCAGAAAGGGCTGAATGAAGACACATATACTGGCATAGCCAGGGACTCCTCTGCCAAGTCCTGAAGAAAAGCTGAAGACCACAACTCTGGGAGTCCTGCAGGGAGTGGTTGAGCTGGGGATTAGTAAACCAAACCCTGCTAAAACAAAGCCTCTCAGGAAATCCAATGCTGCCTCTCATTCAAGTCTCTTCATCACCTACAAGTACAAGGCTGTGCTGGAAGCGGTTTGGTTGGTTCAGTTAAACCAGCTATTAAAATTGTAACCAGTTCCTTAAGCAACAGCTGAAAACAACCTCCAGCCAGCTCTGCTGTCCAGCCTGGACACCCCATTCACAGAGATGGAGCTGGACACCACCCTGACTGCAGCCCAGGGGCCCAAGTCCCCAGATTTCACACTTTGAGGAGAACAGATGACTTAATTTCTAAGCTCACACTTCACCCAGCCAGCAGGGACATTTTCTGCCTTCTACCCTCCCCAAAGTGGCAAATTTTTTTTCTTTTTTTAATGCAACAGCTGTAGCTAATGAGTTCCATGGCCATAGATACACCCTGGGATATTTATCAGACTTTCACAAGCACCAGGCAGCATTTCCTAATACATCACATCAGAGACAACATCCAAGCTTTGCATTTTCTTGGAATTTTTTTGCCTCACCTCCACATATTTTTCCACTAAGAAACTTGTGTAGGAGTAGCCCCTGTGGGAAGCAGTCAGCCTAGCACGAGAAACAAGTGCAGCTGAGCAACAAGTAATCCACAGGACTGATCCATACAGTGCCTCCTGCACCAAATCCACTGGCTCCCAGCAAGCCACCACTGGCCAAGTCTGCACATAAGGTGCATTTCTGGAGCTCACAGGCCATTTACTGACCTCTGCATTAGCATCCGAGTCACCCGTTTTAATTAAGCAAAGTAAGAACGCTTTAGTTTGTGACTCCACAAGCTTTGACAACACTCTCAGCTCAGGAAGGAGGGTTTTCTCCCACGTGTGGCATCCAAGAGGTTTGGAGAAAAGCTCATTCCAAAGGGATGAGTTCCTCATCACTGGTCCAAGATTCTGTTTATGGTCCTACCTCTGGGGATGTTGTTTTCCCCAAGTAAACTGTAACAGACTTCCAAATTAGACAGTCACCCTTGTCATCGTTTCTGACCAATTACTGACACTGTCATTCTGGAAACCACACGTTTCTGATATCCTTTTTAAAAAGCTTTTTCACCTATTTTCTTCCCTTTTATGCAAAAAGTTTCTCCAGTTTTAATCTTGTACAACACATCATGCAAATGTGTGGGGTTTATGTAAGATGATGGCCTGGGGCCATATCACCCCTGGCCCCGGCTGTGATCTCGTTCCATCTCCCAACCCGACAGGCTGAGACCTGCTGCGCTGGCTGGGACGACTCTGGAGCCATCCAGGTGCTGCCGGAGCCGGGCAGTGGCTCAGTCAGTCCCCCATCACTGTGAGCCAGCACCCAGGGGTGCCCGAGCACGACCTACCCGAGGGACAGCCCGAAATCCCACCACGAAGGCTGCGGAGCAACCCCCCCATCCAGCCCTGCCTGCGCATCCCAGCTCGCAGGGCAGAGCCCTTCCCAGGTGGAAGCCTCGAGGTTGCCAACAAAGCGGCAAAGGAGAACATCTCCCACGTCCTGACCAACACACTGCGCTGTTCGGGGCAAGACAAATAGCAGATAGTGATTTAGCATTTGTTTGGTTTGTTGTTTCTCTTTTCCTTTCTTTCCCCTCACATCTTGAGCTACTTGAGGAAAATGAATACAAAAGAAATCCCGTACTGATTTAACACGTTTTTCTCACCTTTTTAGCTCGCACCCATCGTCATCTACACCCCTCTGATGTAAGTCACTACACCCTACCTCGCCAGAAACAATAAAAATAAGATTGTGCTTTTGAAAAGCAACATAAGTGTAGCTAAAATCAATCACCCAAGTCGTGAAGAAAAGTGGACAGAAATCACTGTCATTTCGAGCATTAACAAAGATCACTGAATCCTTTCCCCAGCCTAACAGGTTTTCTGGAGTGAATCCCTGGAAACATTGGGGGAAAACTAACAGGAGCGCCAGACGACAGCATTACCAGGATCTTATCAACTTTTATCTTGCAAAGCCACTAAGTACAGGCGTTTGTTTGGCAGACAATACGAGGATTCCCTGCTACTGGAGCCAGAAAACGGTACTTGAGGCTCTGAAGGGGAGACCCTGCCACTCAGAGAGAAACATGCATAGTTTTTCTCCTCTAACGTCTTCACATCGATCTCATACACATGCAGATGTGCCCTGTCTGCACTCTGTCATCGGACCTCACCTTTGTCGAAGTGATGCCTCTGTCCACATTACACCTTTGTCTGAGTCACATTAAAAGGTTATAGCTCACCAAAAACTGTAAGTTTATACCTTAATATAAAAAGACCTCAACAGTGAAAGGGCTTTTCCTCTTATGAGGGCAGGGTCAGAACCCACCTGCACCCCTGTTTTCAATGCTGTCCCCACAGGTGTTTCTTGTTAAGCTGATAAAGAACCAGGTGTTTCTTGTTAAGATGATAAAAAACCAGAGCCCCACCCAATGGGTTTCTGCTTTAGAAAATACCCATTTTTCCTCTTAACTTTCAAGGGTTACATGGCTTTGAATCTCTAGTATAAGATCCCCTGATGACAGGTTGGTGGTCATTGTTTTCTTAGGAACACAAATATGGATATCAAAGCACAGGACAGTGGTTTCTGGAAGTTTAGGACCTGCTCCAGGTGTCACTGACACATTGACCATCTAAGTTCCTCTGCCAACACAGTTTCCTGGCATCTCCAGCTCTGAATGTTCTCCAGCTTCTCTCATGTTTTTTTCTGGATTTCACCACATCTTAAATATAGAGCACCGTTTTGGGGTAATTAGAGATTCTTAATTAGAGTTATGGATTTAAGGATTCAAAGCCTGACAAATGAGCTCAGGCAAATGCAGGAGTTGGAGAAAATTACTGGTCCCAGATACCTGCCCTACCTTTCTGCTGCAGGTTAATTACTGTTTCTCTTGCAGAGCTAAAAGAAGCTGTGCCTGCATCCCAAGTGCTCCAGCCCAGCTCCAGCATCATCCAGCTGCCAGGCTGCACCAAGGCATGAGCTCTGCTCTGTCTTGGTCCTCCAGTAGATGTGACAGATGACAACCTCAGACCTGAAGGTCTTTTCCTTAGCCCCTTCATGGCCTTCGCAGGTCTATGGTCTTCCAGCAACAGCTTAACACAACATAAAGTGCACCTTTCAAAGTCAAAACCATGCATTTCACTCCACATACCTCAAAACTTGCACTGTTCATGTAGATTGGTTTTTTGGTTTTTTTTTCCTCTGTGGAGTTGATGTGATGCAAAGTGGGAAGGACAGGATGAAGATCTGGTGGTTCCTGCTCCCAGACAGGCACATCCTACCAGAGGGCTGAAACAAAATATTTTCCCTTTTCTCTGCTTTAGCATTCCTGTTTTCAGCAAGGGAGCTGGCAGAATTTTAGACCACTGAAGAACTCTTTCAATCAATTAGGAATAGTTCTTTTATTGCAAGAACACTACCTTTCCAACCCTTAGTTTAAACTGCTACTTTCTTCTTGTTTATGCTGATTGCCTTGGAAATGCAAACTTTAAAGCTCACCTAAAACATTTGTTTTCTTATTTGGTTCATTGTCAATCTCTGAACTTTCTGCTGCATTCATGAATGAGTGTTGTGGCAGAGAGCAAATGTCTGCATTATTACACAGTTTTAATTTTAAATAATGGGTAAAAATGTAGATCAGATGGAATATTTAGGGAATGTGTCATGGACTACTAGTAAGCAAGGCCTTCACAAGAACCAGTTAAAAAGGCTTGTTTAGCCAAAGTAGAGGAAAAATGGAATATTTGTGGCCAGCCCTTATGCAACAATGGTACATGGAAACCAGCTGGGACATCCTTGTAGGACATGCAGGAACATCCAGTGAATGTAACAGGGCACCTGAAACTGGAGAAAGCTCACTTATACAACCCTGTGAAAGTGGAAGAGGGAGAAGGCAGCAAATTTGTTAAAAGTATTGTTCCATTGTAGGCCCTGGGTAATTTTGGCAGAGATGGTCACCCATGCAATTCCATGGATCATGGGATATTAGGAAACAGGCAGCAGGAATAGCTTGGCACCACAGAAATGTCCTGACAGGCCACAGCTGGTTTGGGTAACACAAATTTCATGGTATCTCTGGCTGTGGCCAGGGTTTGGCAACCAAGGTCCATGTGCATTTTTAATATGTCAGCACCAGACCGTGGATCACAATCCCAAGGGGATCCTGGAGCACCTGGAAAAACTGGCTCCAGGTTCCCCCCACAAAATCCTGCAAATAACAAAGGAACAGAAACATGTTATACTTAAGAGGTTTCTTGTAGTGAGGGGGAACCATCTTTGTCCCTAACATCATGTTCTTTTATTGAAGTAACAATCTGGGGACAAAGTATTATAAAAGTAAAATAAAATAAAACAAATAAAATAATCCATCTGTTATTGCAGAACATCTCTCAGAAGGCAGCCCAAGCTCGCTGTCATGACCAAGGCTCTGTACTGTTGGGCCAAAGCAACTATAAGGATGTACATAAAACATTGCATGTAGGAAAAAATTGGAGAAAGAGGGCTACAACAAATAAGCACAACCAACTACCACAGCAAGTCAGACCCATTTCAAGATGCATTACTGGGTTTATTTGTATTGCACACATCTGAGGGAACAGGCAGCAGCAGGGCTGCAGTCAAAGCTGGGCTGAAACAAATCATAGGGAAATAAGCAGTGGGCAAAGAAAAACTGGAGTAAAAAATTGAGTTAGCTGAAATCAGTTACTAAAGACAGAAGGTAAATTTTTTATTTTTGTTTTATTTTACTAATTTTGCATCATTATTTCTCTATGAAGCTGTGAACACTAAAAACAAAATTTCTTTTTAACCTGAAAGCAACAGTGCCATAGAGTCAAATGGTTTCATGAGCTGGTCTTGACTAATCCTCAGGTTTGCAGTGAATACTCTGTGGAAATCAGGCCATTTCTCAGGTGATGAGTTGCAAAGGCCATGCCCTCACCTGCTGCAGGCAGAAGGAAGAAGCACCACTGCCTGCCCTGGCCTGGAAGACCCCAAAATCCTGATGCCCAACAGCTGTTGGTGTCCAAGCAAGAGAGATGGTTTAAATATTTTCATTTTCCACAAGCCGTTTTTATACTGAGTAACACAAATTCAGCTGTTTTGTGGGCATGTATCAAATGAACAGTTTTGCAGAAGGGCAATACTTAAAAGGCTCAAATTCAGAATTTTTACTTTTAAATCCTAATAGTTTAAAGTCATTTTCCTCTATATAATAAGCAAACTCTTTTTTTTTCTGGGAGAAAGGAGAGGGAAAAGATTGGACAGGGTCATTTGAACAGTTCATTTTCAAAGGAAATGAAAAATGGAGCTTCAGAAGAGTCTTGCATTAGAACTTCTTTTAGCCAGCTTGGGATTAAAAGCAGCAAAAAAACCCATGAAATTTTGAGGATCAGGAAGAAGCAAACAAATGCCTTCCTGTGTGTATTCAGCTAACGCTGTGCGTTTTAGAATCCCTAAGAAGTTACTAACCTATTACCATATTCCTTAATAATTTCATGTGAGACAAGTTCAGATCAGTTTAACTGTTCCCTTCAGTGAATGGAGCAAAGACATTGTTCTTGTTTCATGTTACTGGCACAGCTTAGAAGGTAGTTGAGCCTCAAAATAATGTACCAGCTAAAATATACAGTAGGGAAAAGCATTAAGGTAATGGAAACTCAACATTTCTAATGTTCCAAGCATATGAATAGAACCCAAGTCAGTACATTAGACAATTGACTGGCTTTGCTTGAATGCACACAGGAATAAATGGAAACATCCTTATTTCCTATCCCAAGGGGCAATTATTTCACAGCCTGGTTTTGTGCATTAATAAAAAGCAAGATTCCATTGTCTGGTAGCTAAAATATCTTACTATATATGCTGTATAGGCAGTCCAGCAGCAGAAACTGGGGAAAAAAGAACAGAACTCTTAACATTGCAGTCTCTAAACAAGCTCTTCCCACACCCAGTGTTTTGCTGTGTATATGTATAATCCATAAAAACACATTATCAGACTGGTATATTGTTTGTGTACTTTAGAAGTTCTGTTAGTAATCGTGTGTCCTGGCTGCTCTTGTGCCTACAGATGGTCCAAAATGCTCATTTCTGAAACACTACAATAAATCTATCAAATGCAAAGGCTGGAATTTCACATCTCTTTGGGAGGCAAGGGGACTGGATTGCAACTCAAAAAACAGCTTTCTCCCAGCTCATCACTGATAAGTCATTCATTTCTTTGAGCTTCCCCTTCCTCTTTTCTCCCTACACACCTTCAGTGATTTGTCTTTACCCTTTAAAGGAAAACTGAGAACATAAAAATAATTCATAAACATTCAGAAATTGTACACACTGCCCCTTCTGTACTTCTGTGGAAGAAACACTGCCCTGATGGGAGCCAAATTCTGACTCCCAGTCCCGTTTGCCCAAGCCACTGTGCCTCAAGGATGGATCATGTGTCAGATATTCCAAGGACACACCAAAGCCCGGATTCATGTTCCTTGTTCAGAAAGCACTAGAAGAAAAAGCCCAATTTCTCTTTAGGGAAGTTTGTTTGGCACTTTTGCCTCTGAGACACCAAAACCCCAGATCTGCCTCACCACCACGGCACAAAGTACTTTGGGGACTTTCTGCAAAATGTAAACTTCCTCAAATCAGTAGAACTGGGCTGCAACCAGATGGGAGACCTATCAAATTTCACACCCCAGGTTTTTGCAAATATTTGTCATTAGAGACAGATTATTCCAATAAAGGAAGATTGACTAGGAGGCAAAGCTGGTAGGATTGATTTTTATTCCGAAGCCTCGCAGTTTGTGTTCCAGCCCCTCTTTAAGCCGGCAGCAGGCAGGATAATGACATCTTAGGCAGGGGGGGAAAGGATTCTTGGAGATACAGAACTTGTTTAATTGAAACCATTAGTTTTACTGGCAAACAGCTTCATATTTCTGTTCTGTTAATCCGAACAAAGTGCTGCAATTATGACTCAATACATAATGTCCTCTAGTGCTACTCGCCCCACATTCCCCAAGTATAGAAAGAAAACAGAACTGTTTTCAGTTAACAAAACATTCCATGCTTCTATCCAGAATACTTTTATTATATGGTTATTATATACATCAGACTTATATTGGGAACATTTACAAATATGTAAAGAGAGCTCAGAACCTCCATTCACATACACACTAAGTCACACGCTCGTTCTGCATGTCTAGTCAGGTATCAGGTGAATGATGCACAAAATTATTGCTTTGTGAACATACACCTCAGATTAAATCTCACCTTCAGTGGCAAGAATTGAGATTTAAAAAAAAAAAAAGTCTTAAATACCCTGTATAACATACCTGTGCATAAACCTAAAGATATGTTTAGCTTACCCATTACCTTTGAAATACTTACCAAAATTAAAATTTGATACCCATTTATAAAAAAAAAGTATTAAAAAGTTCACCATTATTTACAAATCCGATTAAATTACACATAAATAAATATTTACATTCAACACACTGCTTCCCTTAATACACATAAAGCCTCCCTGGAAATATATTTGGCCTTAATAGGCAAAAAAAAAAAAAAGAAAAAAAAGAAAAAAAAAAGAAAGTTATGTATGTGCCTATTCTTTCAAGTTTCCCTCCCAATTTAAAAATCAAGACAATATAAATATCTGAATAAAGCTGCAATATCCTTAGACACAGAAAGTGAACTTTCTAAAAGCATTTTAATGTTGAACTATTTCTCATTAAAAAAATATCAAGATAATATTAACTGCAGCCAACATGACTGCAGTTTTTAAAAGCCTGAATATTTCAATAAAAAATAAGCATGTCAAATGCCAACAGATAACTTTTTAAGTCTAGCAGGATTTTAGTACTCTCATATGGTAATCTGAAAACAATGAAAAAGAAACAAAAACTCAACAAAATAAACCAGAACAAATAAAAAAACCCCCACACAATAATCTAACTATTTTCAGGTATTTATAAAAAAAAATTTAATGTACATAAATCTATATACCATTGTTTAATACTGCTTTATTTTTAATGCTGTGTTTAGAGAGAATAAAACCCTGAAATTGTATCAAACAACAAACAGGCTTCCAATCTAAAATCTGTATCTTAGGAACTAGAAGCTGGTCACCACTAGATACTTAGATGTGGAAAAGAAATCTAAATATATCTCTCTGTATATTTCCATCAACCCCCCTTTATAGCACCACTTTTACACCAAAGGATTCAATACACTTGTACCAAGTACTTATCTTCAGGTAATTGCTTCCACAGAAAAGGGATACTGCAGCTTTTAGAAAGACTTGTCTCAGATCCAGGAGGAGTGAAGATCCTGAATGGTATTTTTCCCCTTTTTCCCCTCTTTTCTTTAAAAAAAAATAATAAAAAGACAAAACCAAAAGAGAAAAAAACAACACACAAATCTCTATGTTCCCCCTGGCAAGAAGATCCCAGTCTGTGTTTAGGAGGAAGAGCAAAGTCTGGTTTTCCTTTCACTTCCTGTGCTTATCCATTTTATCCATGGTTTTGTTGGTTTCTGCGGGGCTCTGGTCGCCAGCGTTCATGTAGGATTTGTCTGCTATTTTTAATGCTTCATTTAGGTAGTTCTGGACGGATGTCATGGCAGCACAGATGGCAGCACTCCCAAAGCCATGTGTGATGAGGCTAAAATGAGTCAAACAGCCCTGGATGCCAGGGTCCAAGATGGGACTGGGTCTTGTGTTTCCAAGGGGAGTTCTGTCCTGAGTGAGGAGGTCTGTGAATTCCTTACAGATCTGCCTGCAACACACAAAGGGATCACACTTTACACCACGGTGGGAATTTATGCAAAAGCAAATAAATAAATAAAAATAACAGTCTGTATCAAGTATTTGGCAAGTTATGGGGGAATTAAGAGAAATTCAGGACTGCCTCAGCAGCAATGTCTAAAATTAAAACCTGTTTATTAGTACCACTTTCTGATGAACCTTCTGTTATATCTACATCACCCAGAACACTGCAAAATCATCTCCCCACCTCTGGTGTCTGGCTGGCTCTGCATCATTTGCTCTGGATTTTAAGGAGGGAGTGGGAATTCAGTGCTAGTTTCTATGAGAACCTTCACAGCTGCAGTTAAGTGATTTAGAAAGACTCGAGCAGATGATCTGGAGATTCAATTTAGTGGTGTATATTCTGTGTATATGCTCCCTTCATGAGAGACTGAGGCCTTGATCCTGCAAACACTAACACATATGCCTGGCAAAACATGAGTGCTTAATAATGCTCCAGCATATGTTGTTTGCTGCTTGTAAATCTGTCCCCTTGACGGGATTTCACAGGAGCTGAGCAATCTGAGTCATCACTTTATCAGAATTTCTCAATCACAAACATCCTCCAGAAGATTATTATTAGTGCCAATCACAATACCAATAATGAAAATACTGAGAAGCAGAAAGAGCATTGATCAGGAAAATTTATCATTATGTTCAAACTATAGGAAAGACACTAGATTTCTAAATTTATAAGGAATATATTCTTGTAAAAGATCTCTTTTTCAAGAAGGCCGCATTAATTCAGCAACAGGAATGTGTTTTGCATGCCTGATCTGAGCCTAAAGTTGGGCTATGCTGCTCTGCAGTTTAAGCAAGCTCTTCTCAGATTCTTTGTAGAACAAAGATGCTGGAAAGCCCAAGGACCTACAATGGAGCCCAAACCCGAAACATCCCAGACCAGAACAAATCATGAACTGCAGCTTTGTTAAACCTCAGTGTGGGAGAGAAACCTCAGCAGGGGAAAGGGAACACCAAGCACTCCAGCCACCAGTTTAAGCTAAGCTTAACACAGGTATTTCCTACCAGAGACCTGTTCAGGACAAGGTTTATTTAGAGGTACAAAGTGTCTGCAGAACAGCCGTAACAAAACTTCTCCTCCTGACCCTTCCCTCTGTCAAGGTTTGTCACAGGAATTTAGTTCTGAGCACAGGGACTTTCCACACCTACCAAAGGATGACTTCCTGTGAACTATAAACATCTTCAGCCATATTAGGGAAAAAGGGACTATCCAGTTCTCAGCTCCCAGTGTCCCAGGGGGAAGCTGAGGTTGCTACTGCCAAAGGCAGTGAGGACACAGGGGCTGAACTTCCCTTGTCCCCAGCACACCCACCAGTAGCTCTGCCTGGAGACACTGAAGATATAGAGGAGTGAACCATCTCCTGCTCCCAGTCCCAGCATTGGTCCACATTCCCAGGCCACACCTGCTCTCCAGATCCTCAAGGCTGTCAGACACAGGGACATCTCTCCTTACAGATAGAGTTGTCCAGGTACAGGACTTCTTCCTGACTTTTTTACTACAGTTTAAAGCAGTTTGGACCAGTTCTGTTCTTTTTTGAGTTGTCTTACAGGGTCCTTACTATTATTATTGGTTCAGACTAAAATAACTGCTGTCATAGTTGAATTCAAACCAAAATAAAAAGAATTGCTTCATCTCCCCAGTTAAAATTATACATGAAAATGTGCCAAATTGTCCCCCACAGTCACAGATACTCATGGTCAGACAAAAGCATGTTTAAAAGGGAGGTGGGAAGAAAAAAATTCCAAGCTGAAAACTTACTTTGCAGCAAGAAGCATGTTCTTCCTGTTTGCCATTTCATTGCGGCCCATGTGTGGTCTGGTTAAATACTCAGCCACTGCTTTGGAAGGAAACTCTGTCTCACAAACATAGCCAAAGTCACGAGCAAGATGTACAGCTTCACCTGGCGTGGGTAAAAGAGTGCTGGTTAAATGGTGTAACATTTATTTATCAGATAAAATCAGGGGAATTAAGGAAAAAAAAACACTGAACTTTTTAAGTGTATTCCTGTTTTAGAAAAGGACACTGGGTTACCACTATGTCAGTCATTACCATTTTCTAATTGATAGATCAATGTTTCTTTCTAAGTTTGCATTAAAAAAACATATTTACATGGTGACAGCTACAAAAGGGAATTCTCTTGCTTTTATACTAGAAAGAAAAACTCCTGTCTCTCTTCCAGAGTAACTGCACAGCAAAGAACAGAATTCAGGCAAGAATAAATTATCCACTGATATTTAAGAGTATCTGGCAACTAAATTCCACTTATATAATAAATTTTAATGTAGTATGTTTTCTACTTTTTCATAAGCATTTTCACATAGAAAACAAAATGGCAAGGTGTGTAACTAGACCCCTTTTTCTTTTGCAAAGCAGTTTCATCAGGTTTACAAAAGATGGATTGACGTGGTCAGTGTGTTACCTGCAAGGTACCTGTGTGCATGTGCACACACATCAGCTCTCTGAAACCCAGCCTCCAAGGAAAGGTTTTTAATGGAAGCTGCTGGGTTATGAGCTGATGTACAAGTGAATTAGCATTAAAGTATTGTTAGATCATTTCTCACTTTTCATTTCAGTTGCTGCTTCTATTCCTATTAAATTATACCACTACAAGGAGCTGCTTTAAACAGAAAGCCCAAACCTAAACCAAATTCCACATATATCCCACCCTTCAAGTCAGCTTAACTGACAGAGGGTCCACAGGACATGGTACAGATTAAAGGGGCTCCAGTTTCCTATCAGGAAGTCAAAAGCTATAAATCTCACTTTATATGCTTGTTTATTAGAACAGCTTCTGAGGATGCCGCTGAGGGAGGGCCAGGCATTGGAATCAGCTGCCCCAGACTTTTAAAGTTCCCCAATAGGAGCCAAACTCACTAATGTGAGGAGTTGCACACCTTCTACCATCCCTGCACACACCTTTATGACACCCAAAACAACCTTAAGAAACACAGACTGCACAAACACGTCTTTGGAACGTCTTGGCAAGTGGGAGAGTTACTCCATCCCTTGGATGCAGCCGTGAGGAAGAGGAGCACTAGCAAGGTCTGTGTGAGCAGGGCTTAGAGACCAGATTTGAAGGGAGAAGAAGGGGGGGACAGGAGTCCCTCCAAGGCAACACCACTGTTAGGTGCTACAACATCCCCCTCGTGCTCACTTTCAAATAAACAAAAAGCTCTCTATTACTTTCATTGACCTTCTAGCCTTTACATGGTTTACCTAGAGGAGAAAAGCTGTACACAAGGGAAAAAAGTTTATTTTTAAGACACGTTCAAGACTGACCTTCCACCAAAGATGTCAATAGTGTCACGTTTGCAGCTTTCCTTCTACCAGCAGGAAGATTTAAGCCAATTTTATCCAGTTTCTCCCTTAATGATCTGCCACCATTTTTCGATTTGGCTCTGTAATTAAAGAGAAAAAATAGCCTTATTTATCTTGGGGGAACACTTCTTTTTAAGATGAGAAATTCCAGTTACTGACATTCAATAGGGTTCTACTGAGGTGAAGATAAAAAGCAGGCTCTTTTCAAGTGACCTACTTTTTAAATGCTGTGCTACAAACCAGCCAGGATGAAACACAGCAGGTCAAAATCAAAACGTTTTAAACTGCACCACTGAAACCAACAGCTGTAGAACAATCACAAGCCAAATTAAGTGTAAGCAAAAAAGGACATACAAAGTGTCCCTGTAATGATTAATCAAGACCTCGAGATTTAATCAAGAAATCATTTCATGGGGAAACAGATTGTGTTGGGAATAAGACAACTCCACGAGCCGGTTTTTTAGACAAAAAAAATCAACTTTAAACAGAGAATGAGAATTGCTGTCAGAGCTGTTAATAGCACTTCTCGAGAGGTAGCAGAAGTGCAAAGAAGTTTTATTTCCAAAGCCCATTAGGATTCAGTGTCGTTGGGCTTCTGAAGAATCAGTAATTCGCTAAAAGGCTTTCTTAGCTCCTCGTTAGTATGATCTGGCTGCTCACACACCCCAGCACAAGGCGAAATCACAAACAATAGCCACGGAGGGGATGTTTGGAGGGGGAGTGCAGCCTACCTTCTGAGGACTCCTCCTAGCAAAGAGGCATTGAGACACTCCGGGGGCGAGAGCCGCCTCTGCACCTCTGCTACTGTCACTTTGTATTTCGACGTGGAGCTCAGGAGGGAAAGTCTCCCCGGAACGGAACAAAACACTTCGTTGGGGTTTATGACCACCCCAATTAATCCATCCTTTTGGCAGGGGAGGCTCAGAGCACTGTTTTTCGTTAGGGAAATGGGACCTGCGGGAGGAGGGGGGGAAAGCAGGTATTTTATGAAAGGAAAAAATAAATAGGAAGTGGCAAGTGAATTTCCTGCTACAAAAGTAACCCAGAAGACAGGATTTCGTTTGGCATTAAATGCTCACACGATTGACTCCCACCCCAGGATCCAACTGCAGCACAGGGACCGAGAGGTCCCCACAACTGTTCCTGACCAGCTGGGCTTTGCCATTGGATTTCAAGGAGCTGCCGAACCCAATTAAGAATGTCTTTCAAGGCGCACAAACCCCACATCCCTGAAGCAGCAGGCTGCAAGTTGGCAAATCCGAGCTTATGAAAAGCCCGACACAAGTACAGACTCCAAATTAGCATCCTTCAGCTACTGCCAAAAACTCTTTCCGAGCCGGGACAGGGAGAAACCTCCCAGCTCCCGCTGGGGTTCATCTTCCACCTCGCACACGCAGATTTAAGAAACCGCCTTTGGAATTTAATCCCAACAAATTTATAACAGACAGGACAACACAGAGTAAGGCAGCTCAGGAGAGAACCGAAAGTAAAGCGCTGCTCGCTAAAAACTTCAGCCTTAAGGTGAAGGGGGACAACAAAGGCTTTGGAAGGAGCAAACCACTGATCGAGCTTTTCCATCCCCTCGTGTATCCCCCAGTTCACCCAGTTATGTGCTGCTAGCCCAGGGCACCGAGCGAAAGGGTTAAAGAGCTGGATCGGCCCCGCTCCCGGAGGGGGAAGATTTGTCAGTGGTGCATCTGACAGCGAAATTATTCTCCCATGAGCTAAAGGCAGCAATCAGCGCTCTGACACACACTTCTGCTTTTCCTCAGTTAGGTATTTGTTTGAAATCTTCAGAGGAAACTTGCACTGATTTTTTTAAAGCACAAATTTGTTTAAAAACAAAAGCAGGGAAAAAAACTTAAATGGCTGTAAATTGAGTCAATACGCCTTCCTCCTTTCTCAAAACCTCAGCTACAAACCAATTTCGATTAAGATAAAGCCGAGCAGGCTTCCGTCAGTGAATTTAGTCCCTTTTCAAGTCTTGCTAAGAAGTTGGAAAAAAAAAAAAAAGGAAAAATCCCCTGTCTTCGAATACTAGCAGAAACAAAAACCCCCACATAAACAAAAAAGAAAAGTCCCGTGTCACTTTACAAAAACGTAATTCCAGGGCAGATTAAATTCCGTTCAAGGTCCTGGCTTCGATTAAAGCCACAACACAGGAGCACACGAAGGGGACAGCCGCTGTCCCCGGAGGAGTCTCCCACCCCGGGGCAGCCCTGGGGGTTTGCCCCCACGGCCACCTTCCCTCGGACGGCATTAGAAAAATCCAGCGACTGAGAGTGAAATAAAATCTTTGTTCGCCCTTCCGATCCCAAAGGATCGGTCTCCATAAAAAATAATAGGGCGTCACTTCACCGGTGCGCGTCATTAAACTTTTAACTATTGACAAGGGAAAGTAAAACTGCGGTGCCACCTTACTGACCTTTTCTAATGACTGTCTGGTCATGCATTAGTAAGTGTTGATCTTCCACATTCTGGAAAGAGAAAGGGGGAGAAAGTTTCGCACCTCTGAAGAGCTAAGAGGGGAAAAAGCCGGGGGGTCCTTTTGGGAAACCCATCTCCCCGCACGTCCCCATTTTAAGGGCTAACGGGGAGAAAAGGCGATTTCTCCCAAGGACAAGGCACGTACAACCGTGATGTGCAGAAGGGGACAGGGACGCGGCTCCGCACCCGGGGATCGCCTGTCCCGCCTCCCGCAACGCTCGAAGCGGCCCGAGGGCGGCGGTGCGGGGGATCCTTACCTGCACCTCCTCCATCTGGTGAGCCATGTCGTGCAGGCCCAGGTTATCGGCCAGCGCCGAGGCGTCCAGCCCGTGCCCGTGGGGCAGGAGGAGCTCGGAGCGCCGGTACGTCTCCCGGCGGCTGCCGGCGGAGCCACTCTCCAGTGCCGAGAGGTGCGGGACGAGCCCGGGGCGGCCGTGCGGGGTGAGCCCGGCCGGATCCTGACTCTGCCGGTTCGGCCAAGCGCTCTGCTGCTGGCTGGGGGGCGGCGGCGGAGGCTGGTGCAGCGGGTTGATGGAGAAAGGGTCCCCGAGGTGCGAGTAGGGGTCGCTGGACTGGGAGTAAGGCAGCGGCTGGTACGGGGGCGGAAAGTAGGGGGGCTGGAAGTCGGAGGCGCCCGAGTGGGAGAGCGGCGGGGCCGGGCTGTACAGGTGCTGGCTGACGGCCGAGAGGTGCGGGAGCCGCGGGTTTCCGTTGCTGCTCCCATCGTGCCGGTCCTGGAAAGCAGAAGGGTGGGAGAAAAGGGGGAGGCCGTCAGAGCTGGATTCGGGGACACGGCGAAACGGGACTGTGGGTGGTGGGACGTTCTGGCACTGGGGAAGGAGAGGAGAGCCTAAGGCGCCCTGCCCCTGCTTAGGGAGTCTGCTCTTCGTAGGGCACTTCGCGGAAGAGACTCGCAGGGAAGAGACTACAAACCAGTTCTCGCTGCTCATCGCAGCTACACCAGACCAACCCTCTCTCTTGAGCAAGTCATCAACCGAATCATTAAAATCAGAAGAATTCAAATCAGCAACGCAGCCTCATTTCCGCCGCGCTGCCCTGGCTGGGGAGGAGATGCCAGGACCGAGGATCCGCCGCCTTTGGAATGAAAGGCCCTGGGCAGCACAGGACGGGGGCCCCGGCACCCCCATCCCTCGGGATGGGGCGCCCGGCTCTGCCCGGCGGCAGCGGGGAGGGACGGCCCTGCTGCCTCCAGCCGTCCCGCCGCTGCTTCTTCCCCTATTTCCAATCCCAGCAGTCAAAGCTGAAATGTCTACATTGAGTTGATCCAGGGATTTAGCAGCTTCTGGCTTCACGGTCATTAAAATAACAGGGCTAGTTAATAAGAGGTGAATGGGGTCCCAATGGAGCGTGAAGCGGGGACTGCAGCTAATCTATAGGAGCCGAGCAGGCGCACCGCGGCCAGCGGGGCCGGGGCGGGCAAAGGGGGACACGGGGGGGCGGGGGGGGGGGCGCAGCCCTTTCGGTGAGATTAAACTACGGGAGCTCCTCGCGGCAGGAGGGAACCGCTCCCGAGGAGGGGAAACGTGGGAAGAGAGGGCTTGACCTGCCCGGCTGCTACCTGCCGGCCGGCCCCATCGCATCGCCCGGCCCTCGCCCGCCCCAGTGGGACCCGCAGCTCGCCCCGATCCGACGGGCGGTCGGGGGGCTGCGGCTCCGGGAACGGCCGCTCCCGAATGGCGCTGCTCCACGGGCGCCTGTGGGGCGCGGGATGCCAGCTCGGTTCTCCCAGCTGGGGCTTTCACGTCAAAAGACTCGTTTAAAAAAATTCCAAATCGCAACTCCAAAAGGAAAAAAATAAAGCAAAAAGCAAATCGGAGGTCTTCGGGTAGGGGTAGATCCCGCCCGGTGGGGAGGCGGGAGGGACGGGCGCCGGCTGGGAGGGCGCGGGGGCTGCGGAGCTCCCAAGCCGGACCCCCCCTTCCCCACGGCCGCCCCCTCCCCGCGCTTCTCACCTCGCAGTCCTCTTCGTACTTGACATTATCTGCTAGTTTCCACAACATGGCGTCCAGCGTCCAAACCAGGTGTGCGGTGCCGAAAACAGACGAGAGCTCAGCCCCCCTCCACGGGCGGTAAATCCACGTCGGCGCTGGGGAAGAGGAGCGGCCCCCCGGACGGAGCTCAGTTGGCAGGCATGAAGACAGATGACGGACTAACCCTCCGCGCTTATGGTCACTCGGGTTTTTTTCCCTGCCCAGACGCCCTTAATGGCAATAGGATTATCCTAACTCCTCCCCAGGGATGGCTCGGGCGCCACAGCCGTCAGCCACTCAGGAGGGAGCGCGCAGCCCCAAGCCACTCCTTCCGCGCCCGCGGAGGGCTGGGCGGGCAGCGCGGAGCCGGAGTCCCCGCAGCGTCCCTGCAGCGCTCGGGGCACGGGAGGCCAGTCCTGCCCCGTGGGGAAAAGGGTCGTGGGTGGACATCTTCCTGCACCCACTGCAGCGGGGCTTCCTCGAGTTCCCCCACGTGTTGGACATTTTTTTTTGGGGGGAGGGGGGAGGTGATGTTGGGTGTTCTCCACTCCCCCACGCGTGGAAGGACTTTGCTAAAACCCTTGCGGGGGGGTGGGGGGGAGGGCGGGAGGAGGGTAGCAGAGGAGCAGGGTGGGTGCCCCCACAATCGGCGGGTGCTGCGGCTTTCGGGCGAAATAAAGTCGGAAAAAGTCCTCGTAGCAAAAGCGAGAAAGTCCGAGCGCAGACGGGGCTTCATTTGCATAATTGTCAAGAGTTTGAATTACTGATTACAACTTGTAAGCTACCAATGTTTAAGGTATAATTTACTTAATGATCCGACAAGATTATTGCAGTGATGTTGGATCCCCAGTGAGCAAAGCAGCCCTGATTCAGCGTCCCCTATCCGGGCTCTGAATTGGGCGATCGGTTCCTCGCATCTTTTTTTTTTTTTTTTTTTTTTTTTACGAAAATCCCGCCTGTCTAATCTTTTCGCGCAAACTCGGGGCTGGCGAAGCAGGTGGGAGGTGAGACAGGCAATTTCGGACGCCGTGAGCACACTTTCATCTAAGGTTAGAAAATACTTCCCTGCCAAATTGCTACCTTTCTGCAGGCATTTGATCTATGCAGTTATGTGTGTCAGACAAAATGAACATCGTTTTCAAAAGCAACGACTTCTCACAGTGTTTTAAGGTGCATCCGGATCACTGCTCATTTGCATGAGAGGAGCAAGCGTTTGTTTATTGTGGCAGGGACAAAAGCTGACCCTGGACGGTACTGGCTGCGGAGAGCTCGGCTATCAGTGCCCGGGGACGAGCCGCCTGAGAGCTGCCATTAAAGGCCCGAGATGGACCCACGACTCCTGATTAAACCAGTTCACACTTCCCTCGCATTTTTTCCCCTAAAGCTCGGGGAAGAAAAAACGCAGAAACAGTAATTGAAAAAAAATCAAACACCAAACATCATCCGACTAAATGAATGATCTAAAAATAAACCCGAGGAGGACGGGGGTGCTGGAAGTAACTGTTGGAGGTGTTATCTGCCTTATCAAGCACGCAGGTGCTGATTTGAAGCAGTTGCATTAAACCGATCATCAGCGACTCCGCATTATCATTTTTGGTGGAGTCTCTATTTATTTTTTTTAACGACCGTGTTTTTGTTCCAGGGATGTTTCTTTGAAATGCAGTTCACGACGATTATTAGCGAGTGCTCTTGCACTACTCCTGGCGTCATTAAGACTATGAATCTAAATAATAAAATACAGGGGGAGCTTAAAGTTCATTTGTATTAAAGGGACAAGATGGATTTAAAAAGAAACGAGGAAGCGAAACGTCCAGCTTCCCGCGTTTGAGATCAACTCTTCTTCCTTCCACAGCAACGTTGGTTATTTTTATTATAACCTCAGCAACCAGATTTTCTCTACTCACAAATATCACACGGAGAAGCGCACATGATATTGTAATTTTTTGTGAATTGTCAGTGCCTGAGCACCTTCGTTTTGGTGGCCAAAATCGCGAAGGTGAATTCTGGTTATTATTTGTTGGTATAGTTAATATGTACAAATAAAGGCGAGGAAGAGGATGAGGGATTTATAAAGATTTACCTAAACAAGATGACCAAAATAAGTAATTGGCTCGCTAGAAAACACACCAATAAAGCAGAGAAGAGGCTAAATACGGTGAAGTTTGAGACAAACTTTCCCGTACATCCACTTGCGCCTCGGTCTCTGCTTGCAGCAGCGGCCGCTGCCAGGAACTGGCGCAGGTCTGGGCTCTGCGGGGAGCACACGGACTAGGGAAGGGAAGAGAAAGGAAGGCAGGGAGGGAAGGGAAGGCCGGGCAGGGGCGGGCACTGCCCGCCGCCTCCGCGGGTGCCCGGCCCCAGAGCTCGGTCCCGCAGCCGGCAGGTGATGCCGCCCTGGGGCGACGGCGGCCCCCGCCCCGGGTGCTTCTGTCGAGGGATGCTTTGTTGAAATGAACGGCCGGGCATCTCGGCAGATCGGCTGGGTCTCTCCTGGGAGGGGGATGACGCTTTCTGAGCCGCTCCTTCTCTGGAGCGCGGCTTCTCGCAGCCCTTCGCGGTTCCGCGCGAGCCGAGGGAAGCGGTGCCAGCCGGGCCGGGGGCCCTGCGGAGCCCACCGGCAGCTGCGCCCGGCCGTGCCCACCCGCCCCCGGCGGAACTCTCCCTTTCCAAGGAACTCTTGGGCACGGGGAAGGCGCAGGGCTGCTGCGGGGACACGGAACCTCCCTGGACACTCCTTTAAGACACGAGGCAGAGGGGTGCAGGGACCGAGCAGCAACCAGGGACGTGGCTCCTGACAGCTGGCGGCTTTTATTTAAAAAAAAAAAAAAAGCAAAACCAAAGCAAACAGAAAAAAGGTGCCCTTACTTTCTTACTTTGGGGATATCCCCTGTTTCCAAGGAGAAAGAGTGTCTTGCTTCCTGGGGTCTTAGTTCCCCCGCACACGTCTTTTGCCGACGATGCAGTTTCCCAGGGGGAACCATGAAGCACCCCCAGGTGTGAACACGCTTCGGGAGGGGAGCCAGAGCCCACTGCTGAGCCTCTGTCACAGGCAGTAGTTTTCCTATTTGGCAGCAATTAAAAGAGAGCGTGGGGATGCTAATTAGTTACATCCCTCTTCCTCTAAAAAATATTTAAACACACGCATATCTGTATTGTTAATGAGGCTGCAGCAACCTGTCCGGATTGTCGCCTCGGCTTCTGCAGAGCTCTACAAAGGGAGCTGCTGCCCCGCGGGCCCGGGAGACTCCGCGTAACTTCCACATGTCTCGGCGGGGAGGGGCGGAAAGTGGAGTGTCCCCCGGTCCCGTCCCTTCCCGTCGCACGCGGCGGAGCCCGCCCGGGCTAACGCAGCGCGGAGAGGCCGGACCCCGCAGTGGGAGCCCGGAGCTGGGGGGGCAGAGGGAGGACGTGGGGGCACAGGGGGACTCACTGGCACAAGTGTCGCGGTACCTACTTGCCAGTCGAACCTCGCCAGCAGAGCCATGGACCGAGCGGCGCCCGCAGCCGCCTCCGCGGACACCTGAGCGCGGAGCAGAGCCTGCGCCCCGCATCCCTCCGCATATCCCCGCGTACCCCCCGCATGCTCCCGCATGCCAGCCCCCTCCCCAAACCTGGCCGCTCCCCGCCCCGGGAGGGCACCGAAACGGGGTCCCACCGCCGCGCACGGCCGTGCCCCGCTGCTGGACCGATCCCACCGGCCGTGGCAGAGCCGGGACATTTTAAGTTTTTTCCCGCTGATCCGTCGTTTCTCCTCCCTTTTCGGCGCCCCAGGGGACGGAAGGGGTGAGGGGGGGGGCGGTGTGTGTCTGTGCGTGTGTTTCCCCCTGGCTACTGGCACCGGGAGCATCCCTGAAATCCCTGACTGACGGCAGCCGCTTCTTCGCTCTCAGTTGTGCCCCCACGGGGAGCAGCGGCCGCTCGGGAGCCGCTGGATCAACCGCACAACCCCGGGTGCCGCCACCGCCCCCGAGGCTCCCGCAGCCCGGGGCTGGCAGTGCCCAGAGGGGCTCGGGGCACCCGCACCGCTGCTCCGGGTGTTCAAAGCCGGGTTGGACGGGCCTCGGAGCAACCTGGTCTAGTGGGAGGTGTCTTTGCCCATGGCAGTGGGTGAAACGAGATGAGCTATAAGGTTCCTTCCAACCCAAACCGTTCTATGGTTCTACACCGGTGTTAGGGGCTGGCCCCTGTCGGGGCTGTGACACTCCCAGTTCCCCGCCTCAGGTTCCAGCCCGTTTCTGCAAGAAGAGAGAAGAAAGCATGTCCACACTGAGGCTAGTGTTTCCCCCAAGCCTATTAATTTGCTTAATAAACATGATTCCAGCTATGTTTTCTTCCTGCTCCTTTCCCCTGGAGCTGGAGGAGCAGAGTCCCCTGGCCATGGCGTGCCATGAGCCTGCAGCAAGAGAGGATGTGTAGCAATTCCCGGGCAGAAGTGGCAGGCTTTGGCACCAGGAGCTCTCGGGCCCTGGGTCAGATGCTCCATGGCATGTGGCAGAGGTTCAGCAGGGATGTGCAGCTCCCTCGGGCTCATGCAAAGGAGTTTCTCTGGCTTTTGTACACAGGAAGTTTTATTGAGCTGGATGGTTTGCGGCAGAAGACAAATACCTGGGAGAGAGTTCACACACACGAGCCTGCCTGCAGCCACAGCATGGCAAAGGGGAGAGGAAGATCCAGATGCCCAGCCTGTCCCTGTCCTTGAGGCAGGGGATGACCGTATGACAGTAGCTGCATTTACCTCGGTCTCCTCATTCATAAAACAAGGATTATAATCCCAGTGCTGTTGAGAGCTGGATTCTAATCTGCTGGGAACAAGAGAGAATTGGGAGCCATGATCCCTAAACCTCTTCCATCCTGAGGTGTGTCCTCAGGGCTTTGACATTTTGCCTGCATTGGTGTGATCATTTCATTCTAGAGAGATGCCCTGATTTTTTTATTCCCTCCTTTTTAAGTCCATCAGGAGCAGCAGTGCCATAACCTTCATTCCTGTTAGCCAGAGTGCTGCTCTAAAGGCTGTCATTGCTGCATTGTGTGTAACCAAAGTCAGTTCCCTATTGCAGGAAGCAGGTTCTACATCAGAAAACAAAAAAAAAAAAAAAACAAAACAAGATCACAAAACCGAAAACAGTAAACCACCACAATATTAAATGTAAAATCAGTGTTCATCCTAATGGATAAATAATCTAAATCCTTTCCAAGAGTGCTTTGAGCACAAAGTAAAGCAGAGATGCAAACAGTACCTGTGCAGTAGGGAAGGAATTTACAGAGAAGTCAGTTGCCTTATTTCTAGTTACCTTTCACTCTTCAGTCACCTTAAAGGGATGATGAAATGAGTAAATTGACCTCGATGTCAGGGAAATGGGTCACGTGAATTGAAACTGAGGACTTTCCCTGTAGTCAATTTAAATAACTAAAGAAAACAAATTCAGTTACTCTTATACTTCCAAAGTTCAATGTCTTGAAAACTCCTAATCCCTCTAAATAGCCAGTCTCTCCCAGAGTTCTCCATCAAACTCAGCTGGACAAAAATCTGTAACTGTATCAAAAATGAGGGAAATGTGGCAGTGACACCAGTTTCCACCTTTGTGGTGTTCTCCATTGCTGGTGCGCTGGGGAGCTGCAACTCCATTGCAGGGCAAGATGAAGCAGAGCTGTGTGGGGAAAAAGAAATGAACTGCTGGTAAAAATTCCATCAGTCAGAACTCTGTACCTAATGCACTCTGCCCATGACAATCATGTTAATGAGGTACCAGTGCAGGGCTGTCACCATTCTAAAATACCAGGGGCCAGCAAACACCTTCAAATTCTTACAAACCTTCTCTAAACTGCATTCTCAAGGACTTGATTTTGATTACTGTAGCAAACAAGTGCTTCAAGATTTCCCATCACTTCTGCTGTTAACAGTGTTTTGGGCAGGAGCAGCGCTGGGATTGGGCAGCTCTGGCTCTCCACGGGATTTAGGAGCCACACTCCAGGCACCACCAGGCAACACAGCACAAGCAGCTTGAAATCTCCTCCTCCTTCTCCTACTACAAAAATCCATCACTGGAAAGCACAAAATCAATACAAATTCACTCTACCAAAGCCAATGTATTAAAAATGAAGCTGACTTTAACTTGCAGCAATTTTACACTGCATAAGATGTCTGCCCACACCATTGCAGCTTGACCTGGTCCATCATCTTGTCACCAAAACCAATTCATAAAGACTCCAAAGCTGATGCTAACCACGTGCTTTGACTGACTCAGGAGAAAAGCAGCCCCAGGTTCACACCTGATCCAGATCAAATTTGTACTGTTAGATGGCTTGGGTGTCCACAAAGCTGGGATTAATGACGAGCCAGAAGCTGAGGGAAACCTTGGAGGAGATGTGAGAAGAGCTGTTCTCTCCCTCTGGGGCACAGGGAAGTTTTGCTCTGGGGACCCACGGGGTCTGTCAAGGAACAAGAGGGAACCTGAAGGGCAGGGAAGGCAATTTTCACAAGTGAGAGTTGAAGCAGTGCAAGACGGATGGTGCCTTTGAAAGCCAGCCCTGATGCTGAGGAGAGGAACCAGGTCACCACTTCCTTGTGCTGGGCTCCATTAGAATTGAAAACAATCACAACAGCGAAACAAAACCAGCTCAGCTGAACAGATGCAAATCCAGCGGCAGACACGGGCTCAAACCAGGTCAAGCTGCACCCATGCAAACGACGGGTTAGCCCAGGGCACAGCGAGGTGTCCACGCCGAGGGTGTGTGTGCTGCTGAGCTGCCAGAGTGCCCTGAACGCAGCCTGGGTCCGGCTGGGGGGCAGTGCCTGGCACAGTGACCCGGGCGGGCTCCAAGCCCCCTCGCCGGATGCATCTCTCTCCTCGGAGACGCTGCCCATGCAGCTCCTCAGCGAGGCTGCAGACTCAGTAGCCCGAGGGGAGATTTGCCAGTAGAGCCAGCCCGATAAAGCGCTCCCCTTGTGTAAACACAGAATACACCAGCTAAAGTGCTCTTCTGTCAGCATAGCTTATCCCGGCACGGCTTTGCCAAAGGAATCCCTCGCTCCCGTTTCAGCGAGGCTGTAAATCTGGTGTAGCAGATGTGGTTGGGAGCTGCTCAGAGCAACATCACCGCAAACAGCACAAATCTCTCCATCAGTTCGAGTCCGTTGCCAGTTTCCAGGTCACGCTGTTGTTCCTTCATGGGGCAGGTGTCACCGGCTCTTTCCCAGCCAGCACACAAAGCCACCACAGTGGCCATCAAGCCAGGGTCCTCCAGAACCCTCACTGCCCCAGGAATGCCCAGGCTCCTTGTTCATGCCCAGGACACCAGTTGCCACCTGTGCCTGTGGCTTGTTCCAGCAAAGCTAGCCAAACCTCAACGAGCCCACAGTGCCTTCTGGAGCTCAAACATGGCCCTGCTTAATGACGGCAGTGTGTGGATAGTCAGAGAGAGGCTTCCCAATGAATGGGAGGGAAGATGAGTTCACACTTCTGCTGCCACAGCTCTTGCCCAGTGGTGGTTTCCTGGGACATTGGGAAGAGTCCCACTTTGTCCATATGAAACTCGGTACTAACTGGGGAGGGGAAGGCTCTGAGCACTCCCTTTTTTGATTCCTGAGCTCTCCATGCCTAAAAATCATTCCTCAGCTTCTCAGGAGAGTGTGCTGTGCCCATGAGTCTGGACAGTAGTGAGGATCTGCACCCAAGCAGAGAAGAATTTACATCTTCAGCAGTCCCAGACTGAACACCTGCCACACTCTGTTTGTCTTCACCAGCTCTGCACTACCCACACACACAGACAACAGGCTGTCCCAAAAGTTTGGGGATGTGGCATTTCCTTGTTTATCGTGGGGAAGCAGGAAACATGGAAATGTAAAGCATATCTAGAAGCTACAAACACCTCCAGCCCGTCCTTTCCCTGCCCCAAGCTGGCCAGATGTGACCTGGCAGCTCCAGGAGCCCCTGCAGCGCCTGAGACAGCAATTCCCTCCTGGAGCAGGCAGAGCCATGGCTGGCAGGCTCCCACACCTGCTGACACATCGAGCCTGCTCAGAGCAGGCACAGGAAAAGCTCTGCAATCTGCAGACATACCCAAAGGGTCTGGCTCAGCACAGCAAGGCTGTGATGGCAAAGAGGTGACTCTGCTGAATCTGGGCTGTGATCACGGCCTCCTCTCGTCCCTGGGACATGGAAAATCCCTGGGCAGAGGCTGTGGGCTGGATTGCTCTGTTTGAGCTTTGCAAGTGAGTTATTCCACGAGGCTCTCCCACGCACACACCTCGCTGGCGGGACCCAGCCTTTAGGCTCCAGTCTCAGGACAGTCTCCCTGAACCATGCAATTGATGCTCCTTGTAATTTTACTTGAGCTGGTGCCATTGCAAATGCCATTCTTATCTCCCTAAGTACAGACCCTCTTTTGAGTCCTTAACAATGTCATACAGCAATTTGTTACATAAGCTCATTAAGTTTTTTAATGTATCTATGTTAATAGGCACATAAATAGGGAAATCTTAATTTCAAACCTGTTTCTGAGAGCATTAGCTGGGAAACTAGTCTAAGAAAAAGCAAACATGACCCAGGTATACACAGGGACATTTTCAGGGGTTGAGTATCGCTGGTGAGAACAGGAGTGGGGCTGTCGGGAGTTTTGCTCCTCACTCATCATCTGTGAGCCTTTCAAGGTCTCAACAGAGAAACTTCAGTTAATTTGCTCTGCTCTTCCTACCCTCAGCTGTGCTACACTGACAGGCTACTTTTATTTCTATTATTTTTCTCTAACTGCAGGTAGATGAATACTACAAATGAAAGGACGGGTTCTCCAAAGGAACTACCAAATCTGACTGCATCCCAAACACAGTGAACAACTGTAAATAGCAAAATGCATTTTAAAAGGGTTCAGCTGTATTTCATCCATGTTCACTTTCAGCATAATTTGTAATAGTAAATACTTTTTCTATTGTATTTTGTCTATATTTTTAATGTATTTTTCTATATTTTTTCAAGTGTATTCATGTTTGGTTTGACTTCTTGAATTTGGTAGTTTAACATGGGAGAACATTTATGCACCTCATGGTTCTTCTCTGAAATGATCCTGAAAGGAAAGGAGCTCTCAGTCCAGACTCTTCTGCTCTGGGCCCTCCATGGAGGAGATGTGGGAGCAGCTCCACCTATTCTATAGGCACGTGAGATACATTTGTAGTGCTGTCCATAAGTCACCACAACACTAGATGCCTGCAGATGGAAGGTCACATGAAATTACAGTGCCATGAAGTTTGCTGCTCCATATTAATCTTCTGTGGAAGGCTGGAATGCCAGAAGATCCCAAATCCAGTCTGAAGGCATCTGGGTGCCAGATGAGCAACTCCATACCCACACTGAAGCAAATTGGTTCAATTTTATGATGTTTTTTAAGGAGTGAATTGGCTGGGGTAGTGGTGAAATGAATGCTGGAATAGGACAGAGCATCCTGCTGGTGGACATGTCACACCATGCCCGGGCATGCCCTCGGCCTCTGCATCCCACTGCCAGGCCTTCCCAGGAACATGCCTAATGTTCTGCAGTCCTTACCCCTGCAAATGGCATCTTGTGTCATTGTCATTGATCGTGAAATACTGCAAGTTGTTAATTAGCCAATAACGACCGATGGGAAGGGCATTTCCTGGCTGTTAACTGGAGACTCCTGTCCTCAAGGTCACTCTCAGTCACCCAGGAATTATTAAAGTATGGAAGAGGAGGAGAGAAGCGGACCAAGAAGAGCAAAACACTCACCTTTTTAAAGTGATGGGTGCCCCTGCACTGCCCTGCCCAGCAGGGATGGCACATACCTGTGCCTCAACCCTGGTTCAGGTCTCTACCCCTCTCTTCCAGTTATTCCTATTTCCCAATTAATCTCCATGGACATGACGAAATAGGACATTAAATATTCAAGGATTATCTTTATTATATATATAGCTAAAAGGTGAAACTGCAATTAGCAATAAGCTGGGCTCCTGCTGGGCCTGTGCATACTGATCCCTCCCCACTTCTAAAGGGAAGGTTCACACCCACTCCTCTGCTCTAAAATTGGGACCTTTCTCCCACGTAACCCCAGTGCTGGCTCTGCTCTCCCTTACAGGTGGCTGCATTTCAGCACAGTGGCTTCTCAGGTTAATTAAACTGCTGTGAATTACTGCGTTTCCTGAGGGGTGACCATGGGAAACACCCTCTTTGTGTTTCCACAGAGAAGCACCTCTGGTTAGAGAGAATCAGCAGCACATGAACTTCTGCAGCCTCACCCTGGGCCAGGACTCGTGGGCCACGTCTAAAGGACAAGTAGCAACAAAAATTACTATCTCCATGCCCTACTTCTCCACACAGAATGTGGCAAATGCACACCACTCTAAATAAAAGTGAAAAAGGGCCAGAAGGGAGCAAAGAACCAGTCAAACAGACATGGGGTGGAACCCCCCTTTTCCTTGCAGGGAGGATGCTGATGCTGGATTTATACCTTGGATTTACACCTGAGTCACCAGCTCATACAACAGCAAAGGGCCAGAAGCCTGGCATTGCAGCTGACTCTCCCTCCCTCCCTCCCTCCCTCTCTCTAAATCATAGAATTATAGGATGGTTTGTGTTGGAAGGGACCTTAAATCTCATCGCATTTCACCCCTTGCTATGGGAAGAGATACCTTCCACTAGACCAGGTTGGTCAGTGGGCCATCCACCCTGGCCTCAAACACTTTCAGGGATATATATGTATATAAATCCTACATATATTTCTTTTCTAGGCAAAAGTCCTTATGGTAGTACCTTGGTAAATGCAGACAGTAAAAATAAAAGAAATAAGAAAAGTTGATAAGAAGTTGTGCCATTGTTAAAGGCAGAGCTGCTGCAGCCTTTGCTCACCTGTCCAGAAATATTTACCGCTTCCTGAGGACCTCCAGGGGTGAGGGCTCTGAGAAGTCTTCAGACTAGTAGGAGTAAGTTGTCACAAAAAGCCCACTAAGAACTAGTTAGGATATTTTAAATGCACATTCTTAACCCAAAGTAGCATTCATGGTCAAGATTAGCTTTTGGCTAAAGAAACAGTGGTAAAATTATAATACAGAGGAAATGTCCAGTGCAGAGCTTTGAACATTCAGACTTTTTTTTGGAAAAAATAGCTAAAAGCTCAGCCCCAAGTTTTTATTGCCCTGTTCTTGGCCTATCTACAGGTAGGCAAGGATTGCTGCACCTTGCTAGAAGCTACAGGTGCAGCTGGGCAGCACAGAAACTCCATCCTCAGCAGCTTTGGTGAGAAGATGACAGTAGCCAAAAATAATATTGAAAAATGAACCCATTCAAGCAAAGAGATTTGATTTTCACATGGTATTTCCTATTCCTTCCAGCCTGAGGGATGCTGTGAACATCCCTGTTTAATACCATATCCAAATGATGTGTCAGCTCATCTCCCCTGGATGCAGGTGTGAGTCAGGGTGTTCCTCTCCTTTCCTGTCCAGCTCTGTCTCCCATTCCCAGAAAAAGCAGGTAAGTCCTGTTATCCTGTCTGGTGAACCCTGATTATTTCCTGTGAATGTTCAAGCCAACCATGATATGTTGCCCCAGAAGTGCTAGAATATGAGTGACTTTTCTGGAACATTTCTTGGGGATCAAAATTCACTCACTTTTTTTCCTCTGGGTGATATCATTCCCTTGGGTGGGTGTGTTAAACCAGCAGCACCAGTGGGAGAATGAAAGAACCTGTTATACTCCAGTGCAAGGAGGTTTTCCCATTCTTCCTGAGGAGCGTAAAGCCCTTGAAACTTATTAGGAATCACACAAAGCAGGATTTATATGCAGCCTAGATTGATGAGCTATGTTATGCTACCTTTTAAAAAATCACAAAGTGATCCACACCCAGCACAAATCAGGGGAATAAAGGCTTTTAACAGACAGTTGCTGCTTGTGAATTCTTTAAAAAATATTCCATCCTGTCTCTACAAAAGGTTGGTGAGGAATTTACAAATGTCCTAATCCCCCCTAATCCTTTAAAATGCCGAGCTGTGATCGCACATGCTGTTTTGTGATTATGTGTCTTCAAGGGCTTGTTTAGATACTTATTTAAGAGATACCAACTCACTTTTGTCATAGAAAGCCAAAATGGCTTGATATGTTTTCATTGCACATTCTTCTGAAAAGAAACACCAGTGTTGTTGAGAAAGGCAAACCATCCCCATCCTGAGCCACTGTCACAGCTTTGGGGGACAACCAGGAGCTCTTCCCCATGGAGGAGGCCATGTAGTTCAAGTTTGTAGAATGCTCCTCTCCTTCTTCTGTGCCTCAGCTTCTTCTCCTTCGCAACTGGGGAGAGCAATGGCTCTCACCTCATTTTTAAGAACATTTTAGGACCTACAGAGAGAAAGTTCCAGAAAAGGCACAGGTTGTTGTTATATTGGTGGTGCCTTTAGCAAGCACTTAAAGGAGACTATGGCTGTTTTAAGCTGTCTGTGATATTTCTATGGGCACAGATAACCAGGACTGAGCCGACTTTTAACTGCTCATATCTGTTTAATTAGAGCTGCATTTTTAATCCTTTTAATTTGTATCTCTGTCTTAATAACCTCAGCTTGGCAAAGGTTGAAAAGGAGTAAGTTTCATTTGGATATTGGGTAAAACTTGGTAACAGCTGAGCAGATTGCTTAGCAAAAAGGTTACAGCATGTTCTTTAAAGACCATGGGTAACAGCTGTAGGTAGCTAAGCCCAGGTTTGCATCCTTTGAAAATCATCTCAGAGAAGCTTAATAAAAATACTCTGGAGTTCAGTATATCATCCAAGGCATGGGAAGTTTAAACATATCAAATGGGTGCTATTTGCCTGTAATCTCAAGGCAAGGAAGATCACAGCAACATCGGTTAGTTTTTGCAGCACAGTTCTGAAATCTTAATGAAATCGTGTTATAAATTCACACTTAAGTTCTGCCCAAAAGGAGGAAAATCCATTGCAGACTATTGCAATACCTGCTGATGAAAGGAAACATGCTCAGAGGTTAAAGATCCTGCAGGAATGCTCCAAGCTGACTTAGTAGAAACAGTTTCAATAATCTCTGAATCTTGAACCCAGATCTAGTAGGGAGGAATGAATCCATTTCACAAGCACTTGCTGCTTTGTTTCAGATAAATCTGAAATTTCATTTCAGTGAAAGAGAGCTGTCATTAAATACAGGGTAACTTGAAAAGAAGAACAGATAAAATCAGCAACTTTCAGTTATAAATACTATCAGGAACTTTACCCAACACACTGGTGAATGGACCTCAGCCCCTGCCAATGGCACCCAAGACAGACCAGATTCCTCACTCAGGTGGCTTCTGGTTTAGAAGAGACAAGACAAAGAGATCATGTGAAAACACAGGGACTTTCAGATGTATTGTGTGATACAATCTCCTTCTTGAGAGTTTTTCTGTGCCATCAAAATCTAACAGTTTTGCATGAAAAAAGACCACATTAGGGAAACATCTGTGCCCTTTGAATACACTCATCGGTAACTTCTGGCTTTGGTGTATCTGACTAACTACTAATAGGGGCCAGATCTCAGCATGTTCAATTTTGTTGAGCCCCAGACACCTTCCAGTGGCTATTAGGGATCACCACAGAGTGAATAAAAGTTCATTTTCCTTTGTTAGCATGCACAGGTCGTTTGGAAATGGCCCATGAACCCCTGAGCTGCTGTAGCTGGCTGGAAGCAGCAGTGTAGGTTAAAAAAACGCCAAGTGTAAAAGCAAAGGCTTCATTTGTGCTTTGGCAAAACACAGCATCCTTATCCTCAGGACAACTATCACACGGGCAGCAGCAACACAAGCTCACAAATAACCTTATTTTTCAGTTCTGAAGATGTAAGGAAATAGCCCAAGTCACAAACAAGGCTCAGTCTAAGTCTCTGCACCAAAACTGCTCATCTCTGCTTGAGTTTTGATCTGATCTAATAGGAATTCTCATTTCACATGCAGAAGGCTCAGTGTTCCTTTCAGACAGCATTCCTTCCTCTACGAGAGCCCATGCCTACACTTCAGTGGACATGTCTCTGCATGTCTCTGCATGAAACTTGTTGCAGCTGTTGCATATCTGCATGAAGTGATCTTCTACAGTCGTGTGAGCAGCATGTCTGTACTGCTTTGATTCCCTCTAACTCCTCCAATTTTGCCTGGGATTGTTGTGGCCACATAGCACTGGGATGTTTTGAAATCAATAATCGTTGCTCTGGTCAAACTTCTTGCTCAACATTGCTCCATGTCTGGGCTGTCTGTGTTTGATGGGATGTTTCATGCTGGGTATTATATGATACTTCCCAGAAGGCATCAGAGTTCTCAGACAAAATTATATACTTTTCATAATTCCTTTAGTCATCCCATCACTCAGTTGTTTTCATATGGACCATTTTCTGACATTGCTGGAAACAAGGATAATCCCTGTGATCTTGACATGCCACCATCCCAGCAAAGCATGCAGAGCTCCCCACATCAGTGAGGGCTGCAGGGTCTGAGGGATTTAGGGCTGTTGGTACTTGCAAACACTCTGCTTCCACACTGCCAGGAAAGAGTTCACTAATGTGATTCTGGGAGTACAGCTGTCAAGGAGAATCTTCCGTCAAAGAGATGGAATTTCATGTAAGACATTCTCCTACAACATGGATAAGGGCTGGGCTAAGGAATATACTTCCTTGGGAGTTAGCAGGTAGTATGATCCCATCTGATGTCTTTGTGTTGGGGTACAAAACAATGTCTGACAGACACAGCACCTTCAAACTGACAACTATTACATGTGCAGGGGGCTCAGAGGTGTATCCTGCCTTTCCAAGTACAGGGGGTGAGAGTGTGTTTGTTCCTTCTGGATTGAAACAGCAAAGGAGTTCATTATCCTGCTGTTTGGCAGGGGAGCAGTTGCCATCCCCAGCACAGCTGTGCTGACATGTGTATTCCCAAGAGAAGCATCTCGAGCAGAGGAGAACTGACAGCAGCATGGGCTGCCCTCCATCCCGCAGCATTGCCACTCAGGACCTGCCTATGCCCCTTCTGCTCTTCACCTTTTCCACTACTCTTCCAAAATGCTGCAGCTATGTACCCTTAGAATCATAGAATCATAGAATCGATTGGGTTGGAAAAGACCTCCGAGATCACCGAGTTCAACCCTTGGTCCAACTCCAGTCCCTTTACCAGATCATGGCACTCAGCGCCACAGCCAATCTGCGTTTAAAAATCTCCAGGGATGGTAAATCCACCACCTCTCTGGGCAGCCCATTCCAATGCCTGATTACTCTCTTTGCAAAGAATCTTTTTCTGATATCCAACTTAAATTTCCCCTGGCAGAGCTTAAGCCCGTGTCCCCTTGTCCTATTGCTGAGTGCCTGGGAGAAGAGACCAGTCCCCACCTGGCTGGAACTTCCCTTCAGGGAGTTCTAGACAGTGATGGGGTCACCTCTGAGCCTTCTCTTCTCCTTGTTAGGGATACAAATCCTTTGAACACTTCCCTGCCTTGAACTCCTTTTCTGGCAATATCATTTAGACTGGCAACCAAGCCACATGCTCCTACTTTATTAATAAATCTTCGAAAGAAGACAGAACACAGAAATCTCGAGCGTTCACATCACGCACAGCTTCCAGATGCAACACCTTCTGTTTGAGTGGATACCAAAGAATCTGAAACGGTGATAATGGGAGCAAATCACCACTGACTGGGAGAGGTATGAGCAGTCCCACAAACACATTCACAGAGGCATGACTTCCCCCAGGACGGTGCCACCTCTAAGCAAAGGGCTGTTTGCTCAGACCTTGAATGCCAAGAGAAGATTGAAGCAAAATTTACCAGCCTGTTGTACCACATGTGGGCAACACGACAGAAGCAGGAGAAGTGCCTCTCTGATCCCCCACTGCCTGAAACGGTCTGAAACCCTGCTCTGATGCCAAGAGCTTTAGTAGGATGCCAATCCAACAAGCACGTCAGATCATTGTGCCATCTCCTCCAAAAATCCTTCTGTGCCTTTGATATGTTAATCCTGCGTAAGGCAAATTCTCCCATTAGAATATAGTCCATTCTGGTCTCCATGCAATCTGCATTATCCAGTTCAAAGTTAAATTAAAAATCCCAACCTGTGTGAATGTTGCAATCACATTATGAAATCTGTAAATCTATTTTTAATGTCTTAATGCTGCTCTAGTTGAACAAGGCAAAGAGGCTGCTGCATGGCATTTGTTTTACACTTTTTGAGATTCTCATGCACTAGTTAAATATTCACTCTCCAGCATTTGCATTTCCAGTACTGCAGGGACCCTAAAATAGAAGACAAGTTTTCTTTCCCTCTTTTGATTTTAAAATTCCAGCTACAGGTAACTTGACTCAGAGATCTCTCCAAATCAAAAGTGGAGCACTAAACACTGCAAGGAGAAAATGTTTCAGTGTAATACAGATGCCAGAAAATGGGATTTAAATCCCAAACATGCAACTATTTGCAGTGTTTTTATGGGGTGATGGAGCCAAATATTTGATTTAATTTCTAATTTAAGATACATTAAATGCTAATTCTCTGAGTAGCTTGTTTTTATTATGAAAATATTTGAACATTGCTGGAAGAACTCAAGCAATGGACCCAACTCAGCTATCCCAAATCAACCTTTTGCAGAATATTACTTGGAGTAGTTTGTGCTTTTCATTCTGATCTGGGATGTACACAAGCTCCGAAGGACTGGAATTTTCTGTGCAACAAAACCTCTATTTTCTGACCAACTCGCTTTGAAAGATCAGTGTATTAAGCAGTCAAATAAATCCTGCTGTCTCCACTTGAGAGTCATCCCAAGAAAAGTTGGGACACTGGCTCTCCCTGCTTGCAGTCCAGCTCTTTATCACTGTTGGTATTGCTCCACTCATCATTACGATGCATTCCCGGTATTAAGTGCATACAAACAACATATATATGAAAACAACTGAGAAATAAGGACAACAGAGACAGGAGATTTATGCCAGGTTTTCCAGGGCAGACCCCGCAGCAAAGCTGTGTCACAGACACGCAGCAGCTGCTGTTGCTGCCGGAGCCCGAGCGATGCTGTCGCACCATCACTCCCCTGGCACAGGGACTCGCAGGGATCGGGGCACGTTTCTCAGGTGACAAGAGAGACACCTTGAGCAGCGCTGGGAACACCCGAGACCCCGATTGCGGCTCCAAACGGAGATCACTCCCAGCACAGCGGGTGAGTTTCGGGAAACGTGGGGCAGCACAAAGAAAAAGGACGTTTAGAAGGGCAGAAGTTGGGTTGGCAGAGGGTCTCGCTGCGCCCCGTTCCCCCCGCTCTTCCCTCCCCCTGTCCCGTGCTGTCCCTCCTTGTCCCCTCCCTGCGTCCCCAGCCCGGGTGCTCCCGGCGGGCCGTGCCCGTGGTGCTGCCGCCACCTGCTGGCCACCGCCGGGAAGTGCAGCGGGGCTTTGGCTCAAAATCCCTAAAATAAAACGAAAATTAAATAAAAAAGCCGTAAATAAGACTAAAGCCAGCCAAGCGCCCCGCCCTGCGGCGGCCCCAGCCCAGCCGCTTCCTTCGGGATGTCCACGTTTCGCAGCCCCCGGGGTGCTCCAGGAGCCCCTCTGGCCTCTCCCTGCTGCGGGTCCCACATTCCCCGGCATGGATGTCCAGGTGAATCTTCATTTACAGGTGCTTGTTCGCAGGTATTTGAGGGCTGTGTGTGTGTCTGACACTGAATCTTCCCACATTCAGCCGAATTCCAGCTCTTTCCGCGCACGGGAGCGCCGCTGGGTAGGGAGCGCTGGCGACTTGTTTAATGATTCCTAAAAGAATGGGAACATGCAAACCAAGTGAGCTTGGAGTAGCTCAAATGTCAATGGGGAAGTAAATGGCTCCAGCTTAAGGGAGCCGACCAGCCCAGCATGCCCGCTGCTGACCACAATTCAAATGCAAGCAGATTGTGTTGCACTGAATTAAACAAGGGTGCTTGTTCAAATATTAGGAGAGACAAGAAAAAACGCTCTTGGAGAAACAAATCCTGCTGCGCTGGATGAGCTCCATGGATTAACTACCGGGATTCCGTGGGAGTCACCAGCACCAAGTATCTGAGAAAGGTGCAAGGTAACACGTCATCTCACCCGGCACCGCAGGGATGTGAATAATAAACACAAATACGTAACAACTGGGTAAGATTAAGTGAAAGACTAGAGCTTAACTTCATCAGCTTGAACAGACAATGCAGTTATAATGACTTTTCAATTTTGTTAACGTAATTTATTGGTTCCAGTGAGATCCCAGCAGGGATGAGAACAGCTTCAAAGGAGAGTTTTGGGCTCACTAAAAATACATGTTCATCACATTAGGAATACCATGTTCTCACAAGGAACATGCACTGCAAGGCCTGACTGGCAGCTGGAGGAGACGGGGTGGGAGCTGGGCCAGGGTATGAAGGGTGTGAAGGAATTGATGGGGGTGAGAAAAGCACACGCAGGTATTGTGGTTGGCCTGGTCAGTGCTAATATAATCATTTCCATTCATAAGCATAAAAGCGTCAAATATTCCCACCCCCCACTGCCATTTAAAAAGTATCTGACCTAATTATTACTATCCCTGTTGTGTAAATTCAGCACTTTGTCAGTCTGAATAAATGTACATTAGCCTTAACATGAGTGAAACAAGTTTAAACAATGAAGGCAGCTTTGTAAAGCTCCCTTGCTTTTTAACTTATTTGACACCACACTAAAGAGCCCATTTAGACTAAAGAGTTCAGCACATTTTGGGACCCATTAAATGCCCAGGTTGAGACTAGATATTCCCTTTTTATTTTTTTAATTTGTCCTAGATAGTTGCTGAAGTCAGCATAATTGAGCAATAAGCTGCTTTGCATTTCTTTAGCTTTGTAGGCAAGTTGCAGAAAGCTTCACCCATCCTGTCCAGCACAGCCCTTCCAAGGCAGGGCAAACCCCACTTATCACTAAGTCATTCCTCAGAATTACATTTAATTAAAATTTTTACTTTTAATTAGAAAAGAGAGGAAACTCATGGCATAAATATGTGACATTCATGACTGTTAGGAAAACATTATAAAATTCTTTCTATTTTAGGCTGACAACATAGTTATTTCCAGAGTCAAGTCAGCCTTTCACAGAATCATTAAGGCTGGAAAAGGTCTCCAAGACCAGCAAGTCCATCCTGTGCCCGATGCCCACTTTGTCCCCCAGCCCACAGCACTGAGTGCCATGGCCAGTCCTTCCTTGGACACCTCCCGGGGTGGGGATTTCAAACCTCCCTGGGCAGCCCCTTCCAATGTCTGAGAGCCCTTTCCAGGAAGAAATTCTTCCCAATAAAGAAGTTACAATGTCCAAGCCTATCCTGCCTCAAACTGCTGTCACATTTAGGACGTGGACTGGAAGATGAAGAAAGGTCAGCTGAGGTAGCCTGTCCTTGGCTGCAGGAGAAATGCAAATCAGCCCCAAGAGACCAAAGAGGGGTGAAAAACCAGAGCATCATTGCCGTGCTCATTCCCTATTCCCTGCCCATTCCCTATTTCCTGCCCTCCTCCACCATCGAGCAAAGCATGGTCTGATTTTTGCTGGCAGCAGAAAGTAGGAGGCAAACAAGAGGGAACAAGGGAAAAACTAGGTGGAAAAAGTCACGCAGTCAGAGACGAACACTTTGGCAAAAGGAAGGGGTTGTTCTTCACCACAGCACCCTTAATTTTTGAGAAAACCTCTTAGAGGTGTCTCCAATATGACACAAAGGTTGAGTTCTGCTGGGTATGTTACAAAAAGCTGGGAGGGAAACATTTTAAAGAGAATTTCATTTTACCCAATGCCATAATGAAACCGGTTCTTCCCCAAATGAGATCTGTGGTCAGTCTGTAAATTGAATTCTGTCACTGACCTGTAGGAGATACTTTAATCCACATGAAGACAAATGTTCAACAAAACCACAGCCACGACATTGTCAGCGGTACCTCCACAGGAACTGGGCAGTTGGATGCATGTTTAGTTTAAAATCCTGGTTTATAGGCAGAATTGCAGATGGATTAGGATTTCATCCATCTTACTCATCTTGAAGGTTGGTAAAGTTTGAAATACAGGAAAGAAACCCCAACTCAATTATAATTTCTAGCTGTCAGGAAGGAATTCTATCAGCTCCATCCTCCAGAAGGAAATCCACTGTCTAGCTGTAATCAGTTCCATTTGTGGTCCTCCCAACAAAACACTTTTTGTCTGTGATTTGTATTCAGTTTAGGACATTGACTTCAGACCCTCTGTGGATTGTAATGTCTAAACAGCCTTTTATTTTTAAATGCAACTAAGAAACTATTTGGCAGGGTCACCACAGCTCTGAATCTGGAGCAAAATCCACCAACTGCAACTGGTGTCTGGGCTGCAAAGCAAGGCAGGGCACTCACAGACAACTGTGTTCCTTCAGTTTAGCAAAGAATAGGACATTAATAAGAAATATTTTAATCTAACAAGCATCATGTTTTAAAGGGAACTTTGAAGGGTTTTTTTTGTCAATTTGACTGGCATGTGATGATCTCATGGGGTGGAAGTGGGAGACCAAAGAGGGTGTCTTAGCAAACCATGTGCATTTTCCCACTGCACAACTCTGAAAGTTCAGTCCAGTTACACAGAAGATTGTTCTACAATTATTCCTAAAAACTATATCATAGGAAGTAAATTTTAACAGACTGAAGTTTGACCCTTGAAGCTTACAATTCACTAACTACAGAGTTTTATCAGCAGGGATGTCACTAATTCCAGTCTTTCCAGAACAGACACTACATGTTCCTCCTCAGCTCTGCCTCCTTGATGGCTTCTGGGGCTGCTTTTTCTCTGAAGGGTTTCAGTCTTATTTTCTAGAGATTCAGGGCTGCTACACCCTCTCTTGTGCCAGCAGCATTACAGAACATGGTTTCATTTCAACTAAGATTCACAGAGATATAAAATCCTTTGAAGACAAGCTGTTTTCAGAGGTCATGTGGAAAAAGATGGCTGGAGAGGCAGCAATCCACCCCAAACCCCACCTCTTTAGCTCCAGGATAGGAGGTGTCCAAGAATCACTGTTCTCCATGGAGACAAAATGCCAAGTTCCTTCTGGATCCCTTCATGGCACAGGTGAGCATAGGGAGGTGTCACCTGCAGCAGGACACCACAGCTCCTCCACAGAGTCTGAGCCTGCACATGCTGTTATGGATTCTTTGGGACAGGGGGAAGAGGTAGTTTTTGGATATCCCATGAAAGAACATGAAATACCCCATTTGATTTGGTGTGAGCAGGGAATGAAGCTGCAGTTCTGAACATCGATAGCCAGGTGTGGATGTGGGAACACCCTCAGGGTTTTGGCTGCAGGGCCACTGATATCAGAAGGACTGAACCTCTGCAAGTGTGGAGCCAGCCAGGCAGATCCCAGGACTGGGGCTCAGGATGCACAGCTTTCCAGCCCCTTTCCACTCCTGCACCTCTGGACCAGGTGTCACAACCAGTGTTTGAGTGACGAAGTCGCTGAATTTTAGTCCAGTTCCCAGTGGGCAGGTTCCACATCACAAAAACATCCCCCTATTATATAACTGACATTAAGTGGATCCTTTTTTAAGCTCTGCAGAAGAGAGGCCAAGGCCTGAACATGATGGAAACAAAAGTGACTGTCCTGTGAATTCCCTGAACAGACACATGGATGTAAAGCTGCAGGACACACTTGTGTGGCATCTTCAAAAAATACAGGTTTCAGATTCTAAGACTTCTGCAGTTTTCAATTTTCACCAACATTCAAATTCACCTACATTAAAAGAAAATTAAATTGCCATCCCCAACAAAAAGCAAACCACAACAAAGCAAACATCCTCCAGCAAACTATTTGCTTGAATCCATTAAAACTTGCCAAGTCAACGTTCCAGTCCCTGCTGCTGATCTTGGCCAACAGCACAAGTGGCACTTTGGGCTCTGTTTTACACTGACAACAGGAATTGTGGCCAGGAATTGCATCCCATGCCAGCAATACATCACATTCTTCACTGCTGGTTTGTTTTTTTGCACAGGAAAGGAAAAGCCCTCCACAGTCACTGCCAACATTTCTAGAAACTTTTTGAGAACTTTGGGATGGTGGAATATCAAATACAACCCTGACAATGTGACACAGCACAAACTACTAAACCCAAGGGATAAGAAGAATCTGTTCATTAACCAAAAGTCAGGGCATTATTTTAATAGGTGAGCAGATCAGACTGAAAAAAGAAGTAACTATGATGGCCCAATGGGTAGGAAAGTCTGTTCCAGCAGCTGGACTCTGCCTGACATATTACAAATAAATATTTTTAAATACTTTGCTCCTTCTTTAGCAAAGTAATAGCTAAATGAAAAGCATTAATTAGGATTTATAACTGATTTAATTAGAAGAAAAGTGCACTCCTACAAAACACTAATAGGACTTTAACATGTATTGTCAAACAGAATTACACTGCAAATGAAGGTCCTACTGTGGTACACCTGTTAGTGCAGGAATTTCATTATCGGTAAGCAACAAATAATAAAGGATAATAATGAAAAGAATACAGAACAGGGAGAACAAAGCTGATTCCTAGACATGCATACAAAATGTGGCTTCCTGGGAGCTCCAGTAAACCTCAAAGTGTTTGATGTGATGTACATGTGCATTCACATATTTAGAAAACAAAAGTTCTTTACCACCATATAAATTCTACAACAAGCCAATTTTTAATTATACCTACCAAAATAATAATTAAATCCCACCAGTTTCATTCAACTTGCTTGAATCACAAAGATCACCAATACAAATATCAACACAGCATCTGAATCTCCAGTTAATTATTGCCAATTATAAATGGGGACACTTTTAAAAATAAATTATGAGGATAATTAATCATTTTCACACACAAAGGTAACAAGGTAACATCATTCAGAGGTTTTAAAAGCTCCTACTTTCTGCATTTTTATTTTGGTTAGTTAGTGCCAAGATTACAAAAGCTTATTTCAATTCTAAAAGAAGGAGAAAAGAAGGGGCAAAACTTCCATCCCTCCCTCTGGTCATTTCATGTGGAGATTATTGGATTCAAATATTCAGCCATTAAATTATTGCTATGAAACATGAACATTTTAAAGGGATTCCTGCACTTGGGAAAAAAAGCCAAGAAAGTTGCTCTGTTCAAAGTGACAAACACTTGCTTATCTGTTCAAGTGCACATGAATGTTATGGTCATATGACAAGAGGAAGTTTTAATTAAATCAATGTCACAGGGATAAAAAGCATAAATATAAAAGCAAAACTGTGTGACAGATTAAGCAATTCTGTAATAATTAACAGTCAAACAGTTGTTTGCTGTTCAGAATTTTAGGTCACAAAATGAAACAATGTGCAAATTCAAAATGGCAAATTGCTCCTCAGAGATGGCCACAGAACCTCAATGTTCCAGAAGAAAAGTAAGGAATCTGGTATTTTTGTTCCACTGTATCCTGATCCTCTGACAGGAGGAAGCAAACTCCCACCTGATACTTCCAACTTCAAACCACACACCCACAGAGAAAACCCCCAAAACCTTGCTGAGAAAACAACAGGCTCATCTTTAAAGACAAGATTTACAAGTGAATACTCTGCTACTAAAAACAGGCTACAACCACCAGTACAGGAAGAATTTTCATGATTATGCTCTCATATATTCTGTCAAAAGGTAAATTATTTGAGAACACCTACAGAACCTTTTAGAAACACACACTAGTTCTACCAAGGGCTCATTAGCTTCACAGAAAAAAGCATTATTGCTCTTTTTGCTGTCAGAAAGCTGCAGGAAGTCTGAATTCTGTACTAATACTCTGAAAACTGTAATTACAGATCAAGAGAGGGGGAGAGCAGGCAGAAGGTTGTCCCCTTCCTCCTCCTGAGGACACAGCCAGTGTGACTAAGGATGAAAACTTCCAACTGGAATGAGAAAAAAAATGCAACAAATCCCACATTTTAGAACAAGATCTGCTGCTACAACATGGATTCTGGTGGTCTATGTCTTCTTTTACAGAAGTTGTGACTAATACAAGTTCCTTGGTTATTAACAAGTTTATAAACCACTTACAAACTGTGTAATTCCAGATAATATCAGATTACCACAAAAGTAGTGGAGTTGTACAGAAAAAAACCTTGGGGAAGGAAAGCAGCAGTGGATATGCCAATCAGGCTGCTCATTGTTTCAGAAATAGTAAGCTGTGTGAGTAACCCAATTGGAACACTCCTCCTTTGAACGTTTTGCTGAGCTGTGTGTTGTAAAAATAGATTTGTATGCCTCAGACTTCTCCTCGCTGTCTGCAATGGGCCTCTTCGTAGTAGAAGGAGCCTTATTGACTTTTCCTGGGACAGATGAATTTCCATTATCTGAGGGAGAAAAAGCAACAGAATTAAGCATGAATAACAGCTCATGTTGATGGAAAGCAGTATTTAAATAATGTACAGGGATGAAACATATACATTTCGAGGTCTGTCACAAATATCTTTCCTAATTCTACTCAACATCTTTCAGAATTCACACTCAGATGCATTTAGAAATCTTGAGAGAGGAATTCTTTCCTATTTGTGTAAATCCCTTGCACTGCAATTCAGAACTGCCAGCATTTATTCCTCTAAGTGAAAAATGGCTCTGAGCTCAGTGTTAAGGAACATGAAAGCAGCCCACCAGCCCACAGTATTGTTTAGAAATCAGCTATCAAATGCCAAAAGCTAAACTTGTGACATACCTTCCCCAGGGAATCTCCCTCCTCCCTTTATTCTTTGCAAAGTCATTTATGAGCAGTAACAATGGTCTGCATCATTTTGTATTTGTAGGAGGAAAATGCCCATCCCTCTGCTTCTGATACCACTTCTCTCAGTGCATTGTATTACTACTACAAAACAACCCCTCTCTTTCTTAAAAACTATTGAATCTTCTCCCAAGTTGCAGGGTGGTATTTTAAAAACCACATGCCAAGTCTCTGGTGCAAAGAAACAAACATAGAAGTTTGCAGAAACTCCACATCCTTAGTTTAATTTAGGCACAACTTGTAAATAGCTGTGGGGAGCCTGTCTGAAAATGCACTGAGCTGCCTTCTGCATGAGCTCCCAGAAACTGGATGTGCAATCCTAAATCCTCCCAGATGAGACTCTTTTCTGTTTGGAGAATGTTGCTTGTAATGCCACCAATGGTTGTCTGGAAAGCATTACAAACACTGGCTCTGAAAGAATGACTGTGTGTGCTGCAAGTCCAGAGCCCCTCGGGGTGCCGTGTTCACAAATTCCTTCCTGTGCTACTGGCATTCCTCATGGAGCTGCCTTTATTTTCCCTCTCTCCTCTTACCTCTTGCTGGTCAGTATAACTGCTGCCAGAAACAGAAATCAAAGACCTGACACTTCAGAAAGCATATTTTTTTCCTTTGAGACCCTCAGAAAATAAAAGTTTATTAAACATCATTAGAATTCTGAGAGCATCCAAGAGCAATTATAATTGTGTGGAATTAAATATTTTTAGAAGTCTATCTTGTATAAAAGCAGACAGTAGAGGGCAGGTCAGGCATTGCTGATGGAATTTTCCCAGCTTCTCGTACAATTTACCATTTAAACATTCTCAGATTTTTCAAATTATTCTGGCTTTTCCTGTGGCTGTGATGGACATGATTTAATACTTCACAAGGAAACCTCAGACTGACCTTAAAAATGTACCCATTCTCACAGTTCTGGATGAAACATCAGTATGAACTGCAGACATTCAGTAACAGGATATATATTAAATAAAGAGAGGGCACCATCCTTTGGACTAAAGGGCTGCCAAGTTTACTCAGGGCTGCAAGGCTGCTGGAGGTAAATCAGTGCATCCTGAATTATATCCCACTGCTCCCAAGGACACACAGCAAATTAGCAGCTAAAATGGGGGACTGCAAGTCAAGTAATCAGGAATATTTCACTCACTTCACCAAAACAAACTGCCAGAATGTAATTCTTGACCACTTGTACCTCAAGAAAGTACTCGTTTTCCTCCGTTATCTCCTAGACAATCAAACAGACACACCAAACCCTTGACTGTACCACTGTGTGAATAAGAATCTCTGATTTCATTAATACAGGATGATTCACACCAACTTAGAGCAGTATTAGAATGACAGAAACAAGCAAATCTGTTCACATTTTCACACTAAGATTAAGGAACTAACACCAACCTGAACTTTTGGTGAAGATAATCTGCCTCTTTTCCCCAGAGTTGGAATTAATAGAATCTTTTTCATTCTTAGCTTTTGAGGGACCTGGAGAATCTGAAAAAAAAAACAAAAAAAAAAGAACAAAAAAAGAAATCCTAAATCTGCTTCATGACTCAGAAGGTGACACAGGATTTGGAGCTGTGACATTCATTACCTTCAGAGGTCTCTTGCTGCGAAGCTGATGCTGCTGACTTGCATTTCTTTGATTTCTGAAACAACATAAGCAAAGACCTGGTAATGTCCTGAAAGGATGTACAATTCCCACACAGCAGGACAGTAAATTGCACAACATTAAACAGAACACAGTTAATTGTAATCAATATATTTCTTATAAAAAATGCAGAAGAATCCTGCATCTCATATCCACTTAATTTTGTTTAGTTGATAAAAACTCCCTCCTGGATAACCTTCAGTAACTGGGTACTTTGTTGCAGGACTGCTTGGGGAGAAAAGATGCAAACAGTTAATCCAAGCTTTAAAAAAACATCTGTGCAACAGAATTCCCAAATTAATTTATCTTTTTCCAGATTAAAAATACAGAAAACCCCAAACAACAGCCTCAAGAATCCCACTGCTGGCTTTGGTTACGTGAATGCCAAGCTGAAAAAGAAGTATTAAAACAGTCCTTGGCACTGTTATCACAAAAGATGGCTGGATACATTCAGAATGGTGGGTGTGTTTCAAGACAGCTCCACAAACCCAAAGAAAATACTTAATTCTGTTACAAAAATTAGGAGGACCACACTGTGAAACAAAGAATGCTTGAGGGAAAAAAATGTCATTGCAAATGCTGCTGCAAAGCTGAGCCAGGAGGTGGTGGCAGAGGGTTATGGCTCTGAAAGCAAACTTGGCTCTCCTGGAGTCACAGAATCATGGAATGGTTTGGGTTGGAAGGGACTTTAAAGACCACCTCATTCCACCCCCTGCCATGGGCAGGGACACCTTCCACTAGCCCAGGTTGCTCCAAACCCTGTCCAACACTGTCCTTCAGGGCACCTGAAAACCCTCTGTGCAGGGGCTTCCACCTTTTAGTTATGGTGGATTTATAAAGAAAAGTTACCTCCCAGTATTTGGCATCTGAACTATGAGATGTTTGTAAACATATAGATGCTTGTATTCATAATATGGCCTGCCCAGAGAGGGGGTGGATTCACCATTCCTGGAGGTTTTTAAACTGAGATTGGCCATGGCACTGAGTGCCATGATCTGGTAAAGGGACTGGAGTTGGACCAAGGGTTGGACTTGATGGATCTCGGAGGTCTTTTCCAACCCAATTGATTCTATGATTCTATGATTCTATGACAGATTATAGATATATTTCATTATGGGCACATGTAACATAGTCAAGCTGAATAATTTATATACTAGTGCTGGCTGCATCTTCCTGATGTTTTGGCTCATGGGGATAAAGGAAAGGAGTTTGTGCTTCCTGGTCCACACCCAGTGTGTCCACTTAGCCTGCTCTGCAGTAACTGAGGGCTAAATCTGTGCCAACAAACTGGAATCTGTCCCCTGATACTGGGACTGGAGCTCCCAGGCCTCAGCTCAGAGTGAATGGTGCTGAGAGAGACTGGTGTGAGCCACAGAGAGCAGCTGGGGCAGCAGCACCACAGCTTGGGATGAACTGCAAGGGAACTGCTGAGAGATTTGCAAACCCTGGCCCTGCCTGTAATACAAGTCCCCACTAAACAAATACCATTTGTATATTCACCCAAGGCATAGAGAGCCCACAGACCAAGGCATGGTGTCCTTTTAGCTGCCACCACAGTGACTGCTGTCACTGTCAGAGCCAGGACTGCTCAGCACGCTCAGGTACTTCTTTGCTGTGCAGAAGTTGGGGACAGCACCAGCTCTCAGACTATTCCAAATTATGATCCAAAGCAATAGGGGCTTTGTTAGAGCCGTTTCCCTAAAGAAAATGAAGTGCAACCAGCCACTGCTTTTGGGGCTGAGCACTCATTTGCTGACATCTGCAACAGTCTATTATCAAATTATCTGCAGATTTTTTTTCAAACATTTAAGTACAAAGTACTGAGTGGGAAAAAAAAGGCAAAAAGTCATCTGAAGAGACAGCATGCGGTTTTTGCTCTTGTGCCAGAAGCTACAGGACGTGACGTGCAGAGACTCTGAAAGAGGAAACAACAGCAAGATTTCTACGGATAACCATCCTTGTGATGTACCGCCCAGGCTCACTGATGCTGTCCTGGCACAGATGAATAAAGACCTCATGATGAGAAGGAATCATATGCTCACTGGGAAGTAAACAAGTATTTGTTTTAAAACAAACTAGGAAAACATTTGCATGGCATGTAATCTACAGCAGACAAAATCTAGGGCAGTACCTGGCTGAGAGGATCAACTTCCACCTGAAGCCTCAGCTGCTGAAGTGTCAGACAGTGATTCACGTCCTTGAGATTGAACTGAGTCTGTCTGCACCTGCCTGAGTCAGCACTGCAGGTTTTGTTTGCTTTGTCATCCCCCAGAGCAGCAATGGCAGGTCAGGAAAAAAACCAGCAATGCTGAAAAAATTCCCATGTGCAGAACTGTCATTTGACAGCTCAGTACTACAGAAAAACCAATACTACACAGAGGAGCAGGTACACAGCAGAGCTGCAAGGACTTTATTTCCCTTTTATTTTGCCTGGTAAGATAAAAAATGCAAAGATCTCAATAGTATGGTGGGAATGAGCATTGCAGTAACTGCTGAGGAATGTGAGAACAACAAAATTTGACAAAATTTCCACACTGGTCATAAAGCATCAGATCAAGAATGTAGAGATCCCAATATTGTGTTTCTGTGGCTGATAGAGGAGACTTGGAGATTAAAAACCTAATAACCTACCAGATGAAATATAGGGATGATGTAGCTCAATAATAGAATTAAATACTCAAGAAACCCCTGAAGTGTCACTGGCACATTGTCCCTTTTACCCACAGCACTGAATTATTTCCAGAGCACTGGGCACTGCCTGCTGCTCAGAAGAAACTTTCAGTATATACAACTTTAACATGTTCTTGGCAAAACACACACATAACCCTATTACTGTTAAAAGTTACTGCTCAAATACAACACAGCTCACTGAGCAAATTCTTCCATCTGCACAAAAATTGGCAAATTTAAGAGCAGAATGCATTGCAGACATGAATTCTTTCAATTTTGTATTAACTAATGTATGAAAATATTACCTTCTCTAATTTACTTTTAAGTCTTCTGTCCTCCATTCTTTTCTTCAATACTTCCACATCTTCTTTGTTACCATTAAGGACAATCACATCTTCCTCTTGAAAGGGAACACCACACTTTGTGGGGGGGGAAAAAAAGAACAAAATTAGTATTTTTTTCCAGATTTTTATGCTGATGAACCTCTGTTAGAATTAATACTGTGTTTAAGCTCTTCAATCCCCCTCTATTCTGCTGTGCCTTTTCCACTAGTTCTTTCTCTTAATACAGTCTAATACATCTCACTTGAAAGGACTATAGAAATTGCATATTTATTTCTCCATTTGTCTCTTATAAACAACACAATTAATTCTTGTTTCTTTCCCCTAAAAAAAATGGTCCCATAGTGTATTTTCTGTTCCTGTGTTCCCTGTTTTACTGGTATGAATGTACTTCAAGTAGTGCTAAGTAGAACCTACTCAATTTTCTGAACTCCACAGCTAAAAGTACTTTCTGATTTTTAGTTACTAAAGTATTGATTAAGATCTAATCCATATGCCAATCTGACCCAGAATTTGTCTTTCAATTTAGTGATACAAGAAACAACTGATGGGACAGTTCCTTTCCACTGAGTAGGGACAACACCAAAAATGTTATTCCTCTACACACAGAACTGACAGCACCAAGGAATTTTTCTCCCAAGCTGGCAGACAGAAAAACTTGGAGGTTTTGTTTTCTTTTTATTTTTAATGAAGATGAAGCAGAATAATTCATTCACCTTGCCTTGCTGTCTTGTTGTCCTTCACCTGATTTATCAAACACTCCCAAGTTTCAAAGTACTTTCATAAATTAATCTGGATAATGAGTGTAAAATGTGCTTTGTGTAATTCCATATTAGTTTCATGGCTGAAGACACAGATGTTTCACAGTGCACATTTTCAATTATTTGGTGCAACAGCACATTGACTATGACGTTTTCTAAGATCTCAATTTTCTTTTATTTTTTTGGTGTGTTTTTTGCTTGGTTGGTTGTTTTGGGGTGTTTTTTTTTTTTAATTTTGTTAAATCCAGAAGCTTTCTGTTAATCTGCAAGATTAGTTTATAATCCTGCCTCCTCTGCCATTACTCTTCTGTTTTCTGAACAAAGGTTTAGAAAGGTTGCTCATGTATTTGCAGTAGGAATTAAACAAATGAAAGGACACATGGGCAGTGCTTTGTCTACAGTCTGCCCAAGTGCTGAGCACAGTTTAAAAAATGAACCTGAACACAAGTGGTGAGAGGTTATGAAGGAGAAACAAGGCCTAGAGAGAGGCACAGTAAGAAGCCAGGCAGAATAGTAAGTCACACATAAGCAATGGGTGAGTAGCCCAAATTTTTCCATTTCTACTCAATGAACCAGTGTTAGAAACACCAGCCTGGAATGATCTCAGACATTTGTAAGGAGGTGTCTACAAAATCAAGACAGGCAGTCTCATATTGAGGCAGCAGCAACTGGCAGCTGATTTGATTCTAAAGAAGCTCCACACATTCATTTCCAGTGGGCTGTTTCCTCACACAGCTTTTTAAAACATATTCTGACATTAGGACTCTAATTTCAATAAATGTTGCATTTTGAAAAAGCAACTGAATCCAGGTTCCCATCTGGAAAACAGGTGGATTATTCAAAAATGAAAAGTGTTTACAAGAAACAGTGAAATAAAGACAATGTTCTCTTTCTGTTCCCTGAAACAGGTATTTTTTGCCATGACAACAGCTGGATTATATCACAGAGACCATCCCCTCCCAAAGATACTTTAAATACACCCAGTGATGGGCACAGAACCATCTCCACCTTCCCAGGTTTCACTGACTCCTGTAGGCACAGTTTGCTGTTGCATCATCCAGGGCATCAAATGTCAGTTCTGTTGGATGCAAAGCTTTAATTCTGATTTTGTAAAAAGCTCACTATCCCTTCATGCAAAAAAGGAAAGATTTTTTTTATCTCAATAATGAGACAAAAAGGAGAATGACATTTCACTTTTGCAAATTCAGAGGGATTGTTCCTTCACATTAATTAAGGTCTTTGGGGTAGATGTTTGTCTTATGATATCACAGGTTTTCCCTTGCTGTACCTGGTTTATCTTGGGACTTTAAATGCATATGAAAGTACTTGCTGTAGTTCTTAGCACTGGAACAGAAGACATTCTTAAATAAGCCTGAACTTGTAAACTGTTCTGCGATGGACAAAACCAACAGAAGAGCAGCAAGAATGATTTTGGTCTAAAAGCCTTTTCAGGGTCCAATTACAGAAGCACGTTCAAAACATTTTATATCTAAATGGCTAAAGCTACACACCATTGCATTAAGGAATTATTTAAAGGGTGCAGATATGATCAGTCTTCAAAGTCTGGTACCCATAAATTTACACACCCTGTATATCCCATGTGTATATACAAACATACATACACCCAAATCAGCCTCTCAAAAAAACAAAACAAATCCATCCCCAAAAATGTGAAATAGTAAGAACAATAAAGGTATTATAAGCTGTAAAAGGTGTATTAGTATTGGTATAAATATAACCTGTTTAACTAGAAAAAGAAATAGTAAAATTACTCATTAAACAGGGCAAGGATTGAGGATGGAACAAACACAGAGACTGACCATCCACAGACCAGATCACTGTTCATCTCCCAGCCACACAAACTCATGTATTAAAGATTACTGTCCCTTGTCACAGTTAATTAAAACATGTTTTAAGAGAGAGAATTTTCCGGAGGTTTATCCATTAAAAGTTTAGTAGTGTAAGATTTGTTGAACATGATTTTTGACTGTCAGCTTTTGATTCACCCTACCCAGACAAACAACAGGTCAGAGAGTAAAAGGACAAGTCGGTCAAGTGGAAAGTTCCCAACAAACTAATTCATAGAATGTGAACTTTCACCCAGGGGTTGCAGCATCTCCTACAAAAACAGTCCAGGCCAAATCCTCTATTTACAAAGCTTCTCTCGAGCCAATGAACACTCTGTACCTGCCATACCTGTGCCTTAATTTACTTGGAGGTTTCCTATTTATTTCTGACCCACATGCTATTTTTATCAGAACATGTCCAAAACACACCATCCTCCCCACTTGCTTCTAAAGCCCAAAGCCTCCTACTTCCAACAAACTGAGGCTGCTACCTTGTCACTTTTTAAAGCCGTAGGAAAGGGAGCAGCAGCAGCAGCAAACCCTCACTGGGAAGGAGAAACATAGAATCATAGAATCAATTGGGTTGGAAAAGACCTCCGAGATCATCAAGTCCAACCCTTGGTCCAACTCCAGATCATGGCACTCAGTGCCACGGCCAATCTCAGGTTAAAAACCTCCAGGGATGGGGAATCCACCCCCTCTCTGGGCTGCCCATTCCAATGCCTGAGCACTCTCTTTGGAAAGAATTTTTTCCTGATACCCAACTTAAATTTCCCCTGGCAGAGCTTGAGCCCGTGCCCCCTTGTCCTATTGCTGAGTGCCTGGGAGAAGAGACCAACCCCCACATGGCCAGAACTTCCAAGTTTTGCTTTGAGCTCGCAGGGGCTCGGAATGCCGCAGGCGATTCCCTGCATGTTCTTTGCTACAAACTGGAAAGTTTCGGCAGGCAAAGGGTTACGGAGCGGGGGAGGCGGAGGCTGCGGGTTGCCAGCCCTGCCAGCCCCTGCTCGGCAGCAGCGCAGGGTGAAAGGCTCGGGATAACGCTGTGGATGGAATCGCCGGGAACGCCGAGCCCGGCTGAGCGCGGCTGAGTCGGGAGGGTCCTGCGGGCACGGGTGGAGGCAGCGAGCTCTGCTGGGGATAAATATGCTAAACACTGCGGGCAGGGGAGGAAGTTTAAAAGGAAACAGTGCCGTTAATGTTTAATCCCAGCCCCGGCCCCGCTGCCGCCGCAGGATGGGCTCGGCTGAAGGGCGATGACACCCGGCGGTCTCTGTGATGCTGCCTCGCTCTCCTGGCTGACCCGGGACAAGGTAAGGGGCACCGGGCACACCGCAAGGTCTGGCTTTGCCTTCGCTAAAAACATCTTTAAATTTATGTAAAGTGACAAATATTTTAAACTTCAAGCCCATTTCACTTAAATACTCGAGTCTGCAGTATGGTTCATGTTTCTCTTTCTTCTTTACCTTCTCACAGACGCAGGATGGAGCTCATTGCTAGCTGTTTGTATTATAAAAAATCACAATACTTATTTTTTTATAGCCCTATAGCTTTCCTAATATTTGTTGTAAATTATAACGAGGTCAAATGCACAAGAAAAAATGAACAAGAAAACAGGAGAAATAGTAAAGATGAACACTAAAACTCCGTAAATCTCAATATGTATCAGTAAATTCTAATGCAGTATTTTTAAAATAAGAATGATTTAAAATTTCTAAGGCAGTATTAACTGGGTTTGAAGAAGAAATGTTTTGACTCGATGCGTGGCAGAACCCAAAGCAGAGTCACATCCTGACCCAGGCTCAAACAAAAACCAAAGCAATGGAAAAAGCACTTCACAGTGCTGATTTTAACATGAAGTTTTTAAATTATCCACTGTTTATAAAATATCTACACTAATGCCTACATAAACAACTTTCAAACAAAAGGAATTATTTGGAAATAAGGAGTTAATGCCTTTTTACCATTTTGTTAGAAGATGAAGTATTCCTCAGTCATTTGTTTCAATAAATTACAAAGTCATACAAAATAAATGATATCTAAACTTTAATATGAAGCAAATAGAAAGAGTACGGAGAAATAAGAATATTTAGAGGTGCAGTCCAAAATCGAATGGCAACAAAAGATTGAAATGCACAATGAGTTGTTACTCTGAAATGCACAGCCAAGTCTGTGTTAATGGGTCTCCATGAGCCAAGATGACACTTCACAGGCTTTTTCCAGGAATAATCATAATTCTCCCTTTCTCTAGAGTTTACCGTGTTAATTGAGATGGAGGACCTTAAGCTTACAAAAATTTTCTGTTAAGTAATATCCATAAAAGCAGCCACAAAGGTGCTTGAAAATCTCTACCAAAATACCTGTAATGGCACTTGCATAATATGCCTGGACAGTGGACATTCCCAGCAGGGTCTCTTGCTCCTCCAGGACAGGAGGAAACCTGGGAGCACAGTCCTTGCCTAGAGGATTCTGCTAAAGGACAAATTCCATGCGCAGTGAGACCAACAGCTGCAATTCCAGCTCTAAATCTGGTAAAACACTAACAGAGAGCCATTGCTTTCATTCTGTAACACCCCCTGAGGCTGAAAGATGTCAAACTCTGTTCTGGTAGGCCAGGCTTCAGTTCGGTTGTTCCCTCTAAACGTGTTAACACTGGAGAGGAATTGCTGCTTCTTACCTGATAAAGGATGTTTGTGTACTTTTGTCCTCCCATATAAAATAACTGTTTGTAGATGCCATGCAGTTCAATAGGAAAAAAATCCATAGTAAACACTTAACAGCCCGAAACATCCCTGGAAGCTATTACTTGGAGGGTAATAAAAATTTAAGTGTATGAAACAAGCAGGTTCCCTAGGGAACTACCCTTTGGAACCTGCCTAAAGATGTACTTAAGGAAAAAACCTGGCAAACCCATTCATTCTGTACAATGTTCTGTATTCAAGCAGGTATAAAGTTCCAAATATTTCTACAGCTGCCCAATGTCTTCAGTGTAATTATGTTCCCTGTGACATAACCAGAGATCTCATGACATTCACTAATTCTGAGGAATCTCAAAGCTCCTCCTGCAATCATTCCCTCAGAAAAAAACAGTTGGAGTCCAGATCCACAGAAATCGGTGCTTCCCTCCCAGACACTCCTCCCCCCCATTTCAGCCCCTGGGTACATAATGGCCCTGATGCCAATGTCCTCTGGCACAGGTGTGATTCCCTTTGACTGCCAAAATCCTGGTTTTCACCTTCCAGTGGCATTCCTTTCCTCCTGCTTCCTGCACAGTATCGAAAGGTTGACACGGATTTGATTTGCTCAAGTTTTTTGTTCAGATGGATTGAAATACTTCCATCAAGTTTGTTTATCCAGTAAATGTATCCCTGAGGAGCTCTGGGGCAAAAATATTCTCCTGGGACCTGATTTCCTCTCATATTTTTCTCGCACCCGACGCAGACGGAAGAGCTGCTGCCAGAACATCCAGGGAAAATGGACAAACCCTCCACCTAACACACAGCTCCACTTTCTGGAATGCTCAGTGGAAAAGAGGCATTCTTCAAGCATGAAATCCAGTGCATACCAGTAAGGACCAAAAGATAAATACAATCTTGCCCAGCAGCCTAATAACATCTTAAAAATGTGGTAGTACCGATTCTCTTAGTTCAATTTCTGTGTTCTGAATGCTTTTTAAATTATATTTTACATTGCCACTTTAACTACAATGCCCTTTATGTTTTCAGATTTTTAAGACAGATATATACTGAGTTTTTATTGAAAAAAAAGCATTTTCCACTTCTTTCTAGTGAAAACCTTGAGCTTTCAAACCACAACAACATTCCTGTAATGAAACTACCTTTCTAAAAACGTTTGTTCTCTGTTCCTCTGTAAAACCAAATACTTTGTGATTTTGACAGCTGCAAAGCATAAAATATTTCAAGGTGAACTGCAAATTTTGTTAAAAAATTACTGAGTACGAGAAAGTTATTAAATTTCAACTATTAAGCTTAATAGCAGTTAATTGCCCCTTCTCCCTGGTATTTTCTCTAGGAAGTTCAATACCAAATGCTTCAAGGATAAAGACTTCACGTCATTACTGTGGGATTCAGGACTGCTGCATTCTCATTCCTCTGACTCTTCAACAAGGTAGATGTAAGGTACAAAACACAGTGGAAAAACTCTTGTGCCAGCACTGCAGTAACTTAACAGTTATCTCTCAGTGCTAATGGTGGCAGTGGTGGCCTTATCTCTGGGTGTGCACATATGCTGAAAATAAGAAAGGAGCCTTGTCCGTATGTTCTGGTTTCCAGAGCACTAATACAAAGATGTCAGAGGGGAAAAAAAACCCTCTCTCAAAGAGTCAGAAACATTTGCTGACTTTATAAGGATAAAACTCAGTGTATTTTATGGATTACGTTTTAGTCTCTTCCTTCTGTTTATTTAATAAATTTTCTGTTGATTTAATTTACTGAATTCTGATCCTCTGGCGGAACTGAAGGTTTCCCAGGCCTTGAGCAAATCTCAGCAGCAGCTGCTCCTCAGCACAGAGTGCTCACATGTCCTTCCTGGGGTCACCTTGTACCCCACAGACTTCCACCTGATGGGCTAAGCTCCTTCTTGGCCAAGCAATGAAAATACACCACATTTTTAGGTTCTTTTGTATCATTTTGTATCATTCTGTATCATTAACTGTAATCAATATATTTCTTACAAAAATTGCAGAAGAATCCTGCATCTCATATCCACTTAATTTTATTTAGTTGATAAAAACTCCCTCCTGGATAACCTTCAGTAACTGGGTACTTTGTTGCAGGACTGCTTGGGGAGAAAAGATGCAAACAGTTAATCCAAACTTTAAAAATGTATCTGTGCAAAAAAATGGTTTTTTGCCCTGGAAAAGGCTTTTTCATGGCTCTGTGAGTCCCATTCCCAGTACTCTGCAGCACAGGGACAGCAGGTACCATCTCCTGATAGTAATTCCAACATTTAGAAAGCTGTCACTAACATGTCATCTATTAAAAAAATAGAAAGTTTATCTTCTTCTATCTTACTTTTCATTTCAGATAATCTGAATGTTTAATTAAACTATGATGAGAAGACAGTGTCTGGACAGCAAAAGATGAACCCACTTAATGCAAAGAAATCAAGATTTTTAGTGTGCATTGCTGTCTGTATGTTCATCTACACCTTCATCTACCATCTTTCTGAAGAGCCAAATGAACAAAAATTGAATGTCAAAAGAGCAGAGTGTGGGTTTTACCCTGATGAACTTTGTTCAGCTCTTTTTGTGGGGAAACCTGCTGCCTTTCGAATTGGAAACTTCTGTCAGAACTTCTACCAACCTGAACCACTGAGCTGCATCCACACCTCGTGCAGCTGCTCCTCAGTTCTGAAGACTCTGCATTTCATCACAAGCCCACTGTCAGATGAAGAAGGGAATTTCTCTTTGGCTTACATTATTACAATTCACAAGGAGCTGGAAATGTTTGTAAAGCTGCTAAGAGCTATTTATATGCCTCAGAATATTTACTGCATACATATTGATGAAAAGTCACCAAGATATTATAAAACTGCTGTACGGAACATTGTTAATTGCTTTGAAAATATTTTCATTTCCTCAAAAACAGAACATGTAGTTTATGCAGGATTTTCAAGATTACAAGCTGATATTAATTGCATGAGAGACCTGGTTAATTCCAAAGTTCAGTGGAATTATGTGATTAATCTATGTGGTCAAGATTTTCCCATGAAAACAAATAAAGAAATTATACAATACATGAAAAATAAGTGGAATGGTAAAAATATTACTCCTGGGATACTCCAACCACTTCATATGAAACACAGGACAGAGATTAGTTACAGAGAATATGTACATTCTGGAGTGCCATACTTGTATCCAGGAAAGACTAGGAAAGCTAAACCTCCACATAATTTGACACTATATTTTGGCAGTGCCTATTATGTTCTCAGTAAAGCATTTGTAGAGTTTACACTGACTGATGCACGTGCAAAAGATCTGCTGGAGTGGTCGAGAGACACGTACAGCCCGGATGAACATTACTGGGTCACCCTCAATCGTTTACCTGGTAAGGATTCTCTTATTTCTGCTGTGCAGAAACTCTGGGCCCAGAGCACTGGGAGGCCTCTGGCAGGGAGAGGTGCTGAGCTCTAACTCAGAGCTTAACATCACTTAATTGCATAAATACAGTCATTTCTTCAGCCTTGATGCTGCCCTTTCAAAAAGTCACATCAAGCAGACCATGAGCTGCAAGGCTACAAGAATGTTGTTTAAAAAAGGATTTCTATGCTATATAAAAGCTCATGCTCTTGAGGAATAAAAACAGCAGTAAAACTGAGAATGATGTTTGTTCTTACTGTGTAAATATCTGAAAGTAAATACAATAGTTTAAAAGTCTTCAGTGGTGAAAATTTTCCCTGTAATAAGTGAAAAAGAATCTTATCAGAGTCTTATTTTTTTAAAGATGCTCCAGGAGCTACACCCAATGCAGGCTGGAAAGGAAACCTAAGAGCCATTAAATGGAAAGATCAAGAAGGATCCTCACACAAAGGCTGCAAAGGTAACATGAATTTTGATCATGGACTCAAATTTGATTGACTGACAAACATTAATTGGAGATTACATGTTATTTAAACTAGCTATTAAATGTGCCTCAGTGGCCATATTATTTTTTTGTGGAAGTACCAAGTAAAACAATAAGGCACTTATTAAATTACTGCACTGTATCCAATATAAATAGCTTTTCATAGATATATTTTACAAATAAATATAGTAAATTTATAATTAAATATTGACATTTTATAGATTTTGTGATCATCACAGTATCCATACACTCACAACCCTTCTTTCAGCCCCCAATTACCAAAGCCCTGACTCGACTGATCAGTTTTCAGTGGAGGGGCTTTACCTGACAAGAGTGTGTGCCAGATACTTTCATCAACATTAGGTGAAATCTCTTCGAAAAGAATAGTGCTGCCCATATGGAAAGCATGCAGAAATAATTGAAATATGTAACTGTGTAAGCTGAGCACAGTGAAGCACTGAAAGATTGAACAGGTAATCCAGATAGACCGGAACTGATGCCCAAGGACAAGACACACCATTAAGCAGAGCAATGTCAGTGAAGCAGCTGCAGGTAACAGCCATCCATTTGTGTGAAACAACCCCAAACCTTTGCCTTTATAATACTCTAGATTATCCTCCAGCTACATTTCCATGATGCTCTGTAAGAAATCAAAAGGTATTTTTTGTTGCTAACAGTACAGAGTGAAACTATTTTTTAAAATGCTTCGGTTCCTCTTTCTGGTGCTTTCAGATAACCTTCAATTTGTCTTTGCAGGTCATTATGTCAGAGACATTTGTATCTACGGACTAGGAGATTTGCAGTGGATTGTTGAGTCACCTCATTTGTTTGCCAACAAATTTGAGCCTGCAAAGTACCCCCTGGTCATGGACTGCCTGGAGAGACGGTTCAGGCTGAAGGTGCTGCGCCAGGCAGAGGTGCCCATCCAGGATCACTGGCGGTTCCAGGAGCGCAGCTACTTCAACATGAGGCTGGATGGGAGGGCTGAGCTCAACTAACACCTCAGCAAATGTTCACAATAGTGACAGAAACCATGGACATTTTTAGCCATGGACTTCACTCGGTGCATTACAGCATGAGGGTAAAGCACAATCCCGTACTACCAATAAACAGGTTTTATTTATTAGTCACAACTGCTAATGGGTTAATTCTCAAAGAAAATGACATGTCTAAATCTGTAACTTAGTGAAGACAAGGGGGAAGTTCATAATCTATTAAGTGACTTATTTAGCTGGAAAAATCAATATTCTTTGTGTCCACAGCCAAATAATGACTAACTGGTATGAAAAGAATAAAATGGAAGCAATGACTGAACAAAGATAAAATACGGAGAACACAATTAAAGTCATGGCGACTGAGTGTCTTAGGAAAGGGATTGTTTTGAATAATGAAGTTTATGCTACAATTTCAGGGCTTGTACATAAACAAGTGACAGCCAGTTTGAGACACAGTCCATGTCACTGTGGGTTTGGGGTTTGTTTTTCTCCCCAGTCCAGCTGCCTCTCTAATTTCATTGTGTAGCATGGCAACATCACTCCTGCCCTTCCAGGCTCTGCTCCTAATGAGCAGGGGGGATGTGCCAGGAACAGTCACAGGGATCCTGCAATGCATGTTTATCTCTACATCCCTTTTTCTGAGCCTCTGCCGCAGTTTAGGGAAGGAAACATGGAAAATTTTAAGCCAGGGAACACAGGAAAACAATGAGAGGTCATCCTTCAGTGCTGGTGTACCTGACTCCCCTGAACCTTGAAACAGCAAGTGCAGGTAACACCTGGCAGCAAACCAGGACAAGCAGCTCATTCCCCAAACCCTCTGCAGAGCAAACACAGCACTCACTGGTCCTGCAGCAAGGAAGTGGCTTTCAACACACACAGGCAAAGCCAGGGAACAGCAGTGAAGAAAGAACAGGGATCCAGCCCTTTTCCAGGCAAGGGAATGCTCTTTCCTCCTCAGGACTCTTAAAGTAATAACCCTTTCGCTTGTGCAACAAACAATTGGGGGAATATGAGGAAACACAGAGGATACAGGTGGGCTTTCATGCAATATAACAGCTCTTCCATGGGATTAAATCTGTCACACTCTTGTCTCCAAAGGTCTTTAGTTATGTGGAACTGACTGGAAGAGACTATGAGAAAGCTGAATTGTAAGAAGTCACTTCAAACCGTTCATGGTCCTTTACAAGTATTTTGGCAAGAATGCAGATGAAAGTTTCATTCCAGTAAATCCAAATAAACTCCCAATAAATCTGCATGAATGCTGATGCAAACTAGTAAAATATATCTTGTTATTTATGAGCTCATTTCATTAAAAACTACAAGTTACAAATAAATGTCCAGAAACAATTTTAGGTGAAAGCTTCAATATGCACCCCAAACACCCCTCAGCTATTGTTACAAGAAAACTGACTACAAATTAAACATTTTGCCAAAAAAATCAAATGAATGAAATGACTCAACAATAAAACTGAAATAGAAATGAAAGTTTCTTATTACAAACTTATTCCCAGGTTCCTGGAACAGTACTGCTCATTTTCCCACACAAGTTTCTCGGAAACATAATTTCTTTCAAATGAACTTTAACCTGAAGACCATCTGGTCCCTATTTATTTACAAACTCAACCCAAAGGCCTGTACTCAGTTTCATGTATAATCCAGGATTTGTCTTGTAGCTAAATACTGGTGGGGATGCTTTTTTATGGAGGGAAATAATGAAGAAAAAAAGGAAAATAAAAGCCATGCAGCCTGTTCACACTGAGCTTCTTAAGAGTCCCTCTCAAAACCATTACTGAAGCTAATGGGTCTCTGGCATGTATAAATCATAGCAATATTCATAATTAATTTCTCTCCAGTCCACTGTAGGACACTGCCAACATTAATCCACTCCACGTTGTCTTTTAAAATGTGAATGGAACATTCCTCATTACCACCACTACAGCAAATCCAGTATCTTGCTTTTACCTTTGGCACCACCACACAGAACAATTTGTGTGTCACTTCTGAATGGAATTAAAGGGAGAAATGCAATAGGAAGGAGAGTGAGGAGAGCAAGGCACTGTGTAACACTGGCCCCTTTGGCAGACACTGAACCAGCCAAACTGGGGAAAAACACCCTGCACAAAAAGCCTTCTTAAAATATAATTTAGATGTGACTTCACTGATGTCACTTTGGGAAAGTCATTGCAGCATGACCCTCCTTCCTTAAAGAACTTTGTATTTTAAACAACATTTTAGGAAAATCATAATTAAACCATTCTTAATCAGGAAGAAATAGTATTCCACTCATTATTCTGATTACCATGACCACATTCTATTACTGAAACACACAAAAAGCTTTCATGACTTCTGTGTGTTACCATGTTGTGAGTAGATCAATCACAACTTTTAGACTTCAGCAACCAGCATTTGCTAATTCTGGTGACTTGATCTAAGAGCAGGTGGTGCCAAAGTGACCCTATTCCAGGAACCACCGTGCTCTCTGTACTCCACTGCACACACATGAACTCTGTCTCTGAAAGATACATGCATAAATTCTCTTTCAAAAAGCTCTATATCTAAGTTAAACATGTGATTAAGTGTTTTATATGGCACAGAGTTTAATAGTTAGGGTACTGTTTCAAGTGCATACTTAGTTGACTCTGAAAACAACTTCAAATAACTTTAAAGTGATAGGAGAAAGTGTATATTAAAATGTAATCTTGTCCTTAACTTTCAAAGTGACTCCCAGAAGGACTTCCACCACTGATTCCAGAACCATTCCTCCATCTCCAAGCCACCTCCAGGATACTGTTACCCCAACAGGAACTTCAGAGACAAGAATGTCAACATCCAGATTTATAATGCATAAAGCATAATTTCTGTCAAATATCAGACTTCCAATTTAGCAGGCACCAAAAACTGCCCAAGCAAGAACCTCGAAGCCAGTTAGAACAGAAGCTCCAAAATATTTGGGCACCACCAAAACCTACAGACCCACATAAATCACCACAAACTTAAAATCTTCAACACCCTGTCAAATGAAGAGTGAGTAGAGACTTGCTTGCTCTTTTATTTTTAGCAGTCTATTGGAGAATTAAACACCTTACGCAAAAGTGCAAGTTTTAAACAGATTCTTTGTCACATACAACTCCTGAAGAACAGAAAGCTGCAGAAACCCCCTGATCTTCAGAGCTGCTGCTACAGAAGACACATCACCAAACTCAGTTGGCTGGAAGCAAAATTCTTTCTCTTCCTGTCGACTGAAATGTGATAAAGTCACATTTTAGCATGTGACTTAGTGTTGATAGTTTAAATTTCCCCTTCTTCCTGCACGAAAGCTCAAAAATATGGTTCAAACAAAAGACAGTTTTGTGTAAAAAGGTATTACAAGTTTTATTTGCATTCATAAGTTGCTCTGTTTTAGACAAAGCTCTTTTCCAACTCTTTTCAGTCTAAATAGAAGCTCCAAACTTTGTATCAAGCACTTAATTTGCCAAGCTCAGTCTCCAACTTAAAGTACCACTAAAAAATTCTCGTTGCTCTTTCAAAAAATCTTTGGCCAGGGAGTTTGATATTTTGGCAAGACGTTTCAGAGCATTTATATTTCAGGCAGTAAGAGACAATCTCTCCCTCAACTCTGCTACAGTGTCTGACTGTTTGTTTGCCTTAGAGCTTTCCCAGTTGAATGTTATTTTTTAACTTGAACCCCTCATTATACTGGTACTTCAGATGCAATGCAAGGAAGAGACAAAAAGGCCTCACACATTAATTACAGCTGCCTTACTATGAGACACACACACACAACAGTTCCCTCTCACATTCCTGCACCTTTCCCTTTACCAAGACAGTCTTTTTAACAACTCCATGTAAAAGCAGATAAATACATATATTTTACATTGTCACCTCTTCATGGGAAGTTTCTAATGAAGCAAAATGGGGTTTTTTGAAAGAGAACTCTGATGGAAAGACTGCTTCATCCTCCTCCCTGTACACAGACTCCATAAAACCTTCCAAACCCAGTCCTACAGCAGGTGATGTCAAGATAAACCAAGGAATGCTGAATCCTTCCTCTTGGTGTTTTCCATTTCCCTGAACTGGACAAAATTTGTATCTGCATTCTGGTTTTTCATAAACACTTTGCCTATCACTGGGCAAATGGAAGGCTCTGCTTCTTGTCTGAGCTGCCACAGCAAACTCAGGAGCAAACAGAGCAGTGAGAAATCCACAGGATGTCTGTATTCCCTGGGGAATGTTTTCACTGCAGCATTACAGCATCTGCTTGGCAGAGTCCTTTGGGAAACTTGCTGTTTACAATGGAGCAGCCTGGCAAGGCTGCTCTGAGGGCTCACAGGCAAAGCTTGTTTGGAAAGAGCTTTCTTGAGCTGCACGTTGGTGGGGATGGGAATGGCCAGGCAGGTCCAAGACTGACACCTCTCCATTGACACCCACCCCAAACTCTGGGCTGAGGTGAAAGCACAGATTGGGCTGGCTGAGAGACACTGAATGCAGCACAACAGCAAAGGCAGGGGGGTTTCCCTTTCTGAACTACTCTCTGGACACAGACAGAAGACAGAAGGTGGCAAGGCCAAGTTAAAAAACTATTCTGTGGCCCATCTGGATCTCACAGGCTCAATTTGGTTCAAAAAACATGCAGTAATTCCTATATTACAACAGTTAGCACCAGCAGAAACATATATAGGATAAGCCACAACATTCATTCTGCACATTAATTTTTTTTGCATTACAGAATTTTTTGCATCAGAATTAATTAATAAAAGCTTTCTAATCTGAGCATATACAATACTTCATTTTTTCTTCTCCTTCATTAGTTCATTTCACTGCATATCCCACTGCTGCCTAAAGATAGAATGTGCTGGGGGAATGCTGCTAATTAGTGCTTTGCATATAAATAAACTGCTGGCTACCAGAAAGCACAGCAACCAGTTCCCTGTGATCCTCTTTAGGAGAGGTCTAGTGCCCTTCTTGATTCTGGATGAGAACACTATCAGTATAGACCCAAAAATCTACCAAATCACTCTTTGACCTTAATCAAAGAGCTAAAATGTGTCCTCACAGCTGGTTTTACTGTCTATCACTGTGCCCAATAACAAAAGATGACCAACTAGATATTATATCCATTTAATTATTTCTAGAAGCATCTTTCTGAATATTTTGAGGCATTCACATGTTGGTGAAACCAGCTCCATGCAAGTATTGAGACCATGCTAAACACTCATCATTAAAATACCCAGAAAACATGTGGGATTCATTAAGTTTCTGTAAGATTCTCAGACAGGCCCAACCACGGATAAAACATCTCAATCCTGCATCTAACGATCCAGTTACATCCATCTATCAACCAAAATTTAGATGCAAACAAAAACCTCATTAAAAATAAATGAGGATCTGCCAAGAGGAAACAAAACCATCAGGACTAAACCAACACTCTGCAGAACAAAATGAAAACTGACAGCAGCAACAAGAGGCTGAACCTCACAAAATCCCCCATCACCTGCAAGAGGTCTTGTTTAATACAAATACAAACCTCACAAAATCCCCCTTCACCTGCAACAGGTCTTGTTTAATACAATTATACTCAGTTTCATCCAGTATCAGGGTGCTCACTAAAAAATAACTGCCTGAATGTGACAATTATCACCACAGATGTTGTTGATAATAAATGCAGTGATGAGAAAAGAGTAGTTGGAACTTTCAGCTTCAAAGGAACCAACCTAATGGGTTCAAACCAGCAATGTGATATGAAGTGCAGTCAGTATTTTCTACAGTAATTCTGTAACTGCTGAAAATCTTACAAAGAGCTGCCCCAGCCCAAAAAACCAAAACAAAACAGCACCAGATGACCTTTAAAAATACAGGGATCAAAACGTAACCTGAAAATACAACCAGTTTAAACACACAGAGCAGTGGGTACAACAGCAGCCATCTGCATTCAGGAGGAAAATACAACCAAAACCCCCAAGCAAAAATAAACACTCTTTTAAAAACTGAAATTATAACAAAATATTTGAAAAAAAATGAAAATTCTTAAGTAGTTATTGCAAAATCAAACTGTCTCTGAGAAAAAAAGTTATTCATTTTTACATCTACTTAGAAAAACTTTATTAAAAAGGCCATATAGAATGACTTCAGGCCATCATAGAGCAGAACTTTTACAAGTTCCATTTCAATCTGCATATTCAGATTAGAAAATGCTCTTTACAGTAGTTCCTGTGGATGCAATTGTGTATTCACACATGTGTGGACCTGTGTGTACAGACCTGCTGGGGAGGTCACACGTGACTCCACTGCTCCTAAAGCTGAAAAAAACTCACCTTGTGACAAACTTCTGATTTAATTTCTTTGAGGGCACGTTCAGAGAACACACAGCCACAGGTTCTCAAGAAGCAAAACCTTCAAAGAAAAGACAAGACACAGGGATTTAAAAAAACCTCCTCTCTGCAGTGCTGACTGAACAGAGATGATGCTGCAGTGTGTTAGCAGGACACAACTGACTTTATTTACTATTCTTGCACCTAATCAAACTATCAGCACATTTAAGTGGGCAATTAATTTATTATTAGTTTGCACAATGTAAGAAGTGAATGAAAAATACTGTGTACATTAAACCACAACATGTATTTTGTTATTTCACCCTGAATATCTCCTGGCTAATCACCTTCTGGAGGAAGAAATCCTTGGCAATTACCAGGCTGTGAACTATCACCATCTCACCCATCAGGGATGCACAGACAGACAAACTGCTGATCTGCCCAAAGCAGAAGGTGAGGAAATGCCCTGCCCCAGAGCAATAAAACCCAGATTGCTGCAGGATTAGGATGGACACAGAGTCCATCTCTGTTCTGGTCCTCACACAGGCAGAGGGAGAATGGAGCAGCTCTGCTGGGAGGAAAGGCTGAGAGAATTGGGATTGTCCAGCCTGGAGAAGAGAAGGCTTTGGGGCAGCCTAATCATGACCTTCCAGTGTCTGAAGGGGCTACAGGAGAGAGGGAGAGACTATTCACAAGGGTCTGGGGGGACAGGACAAGGGGGAATGGCTTCAAACTGCCAGAGGGCAGGGTTAGTTGAAGCATTAGGAAGCAATTCCTCCCTGTGAGGGTGGGCAGGCCCTGGCACAGGGTGCCCAGAGAAGCTGTGGCTGCCCCATCCCTGGGAGTGTTCAAGGCCAGGCTGGACAGGGCTTGGAGCAACCTGGGCTGGTGGAAGGTGTCCCTGCCTGTGGCAGGGGGTGGGATGGGATAGTCTTTGTTTCATTCCAACCATATTGTAATTCTAAGTCCTCGATGTGACACAAAGGGAGGTCTCATCCAATCTCCTGTGGTTTAGCCCCAAACATTTTCCCCTGCAAACACTGCCCTCTACTCCTTTATTGTACATCTAAATCCATTTAGGAAAGGGTAAGCTTTTCTCTTTCCTCTTGAATATGCATTAAAAGGACACTCAGTGGTGTCTTAAACTTCTTCCTGGAAGAAAGACAAATATTCCTCACAAAGGCCTGGGTAAGAACATGATTTGCAACATTATCCTTTCAGACATTTTTCCCTGCTGTGTGTTCAGCACAGAGCTCACTTCTCAGCCCACAGTGCAGACACTGAGACACTGACCTGTGCCTTCCATTCATCTCCAGCCCCACCACAGGGCAAATGAAACGTGCAGACTGCAGGTCATCGTACTTGTCACCTTTTATACTCTCCTTGTCCCCGCTCCAGGCTGGATTATCCACAAGGTTCAGTTCTGTTACGTTCTGAAAAATAAAAATGCAAGCCTTGGGCTTTTCATCAATGATTTTGAGCTGTGGTGACACCCCTTAATACTTTTTCCATTGTGTTTTGCTATTTTTAACACTTTAATACTTTAATTCTGGGCCCCTCAGTTCAGAAAGGATATTGAGGTGCTGGAGCGAGTCCAGAGAAGAGCAACGAGGTTGGAGAAGGGACTGGAGCACAAGTGCTGTGGGGAGAGGCTGAGGGAGCTGGGGGTGTTCAGCCTGGAGAAGAGGAGGCTCAGGGGGGACCTCAGCACTGTCTGGAACTGCCTGAAGGGAAGTTCTGGCCACGTGGGGGTTGGTCTCTTCTCCCAGGCACTCAGCAATAGGACAAGGGGGCACGATGGGCTCAAGCTCTGCCAGGGGAAATTGAAGTTGGAGATGAGAAAAAACTTCTTTGCAGAGAGAGTGCTCAGGGATTGGAATGGGCCACCCAGAGAGGGGGTGGATTCACCATCCCTAGAGATTTTTAAAGCAGATTGGCCGTGGCACTGAGTGCCATGATCTGGTAAAGGGACTGGAGTTGGACCAAGGGTTGGACTCGATGATCTCAGAGGTCTTTTCCAACCCAATCCATTCTATGATTCTGTGATTTTAACAGAAGCAAATGGAGGTTTTACAGCATGACTGAACTTCCCTTCATGATTTTAACATTTAATTTCTAACATTAGACACAACCTGTTTACCTTAATGCTCTTGATGTGGGATGCAGATTCCATGGGGGTTTTATCAGGTGACTTGTCCAGCAAAAATTCAATGATGGCATCTTTGTTATACAACCTGCAACATCCAAAATTTCACTGATCACGTTTGACTGCGGTGACATTTTTATTTATAATATACAAAAGAATACTTTCAAAATATGAATGTATTGACAAATTATTTCTACTTAATTACAATACTGGTATTATTTGTAATAATTATAATGTTTAAGGACAATTATTCCCCATGGGAACATCCCCACCTGCCCAGCTCACAGGCCACGATGGGCCGACGCAGCTTCTCCTGGCTCAGGGCACAGTAGAACCACCTGGCCACCAACTCAGCAACTTTGTCAACCTGAAGGGAAAAAAAAACCACTCAGTATTTTAAAATAGCTTTAATATTTGCAAATTCTTTAAACATGATGTCAGGTAATACTCAAAGCATTAAAGAAACCCCCAGGTTTCTTAACGAACCCACTTTGTGCACTCAAAGTTAATCCTTAAAATAACTTCAGCAAGGCTGTTTAGCAACATTATCAGTTTTGAGGCTCTGCCTCCACCTCCTGACCCCATTCCTGCTTCAATGGGACCTTTCTGCCTAAACCTAACTCAGTTTTCTTACTTTTTGCCACTTCCACCAGTCCCCTCCTTATGACTTTTTTTGGCTCTTCCCGTGTTCTCACCACCCTCTTGTCTCTGGTTCTACATCTCAGCCCTGCTTGGGTCAATGACCTGTTCCACTCCCTGGAAGGAATGAGGTAAGGAAGAAATTCTTCCCTGTGATGGTGGTGAGGCCTTAAACTCCTTGTAGGCAGCAAATGGCAAATCCCATAATCACCGAGATTGGGAAAGACCTGCAAGGTCATCAAGCCCGCCCTGTGCCTGATGCCCACTTATCCCCCAGCCCAGAGCACTGAGTGCCACGGCCAGTCATTCCTTGGACACCTCCAGGGCTGGGGACTCCAAACCTCCCTGGGCAGCCCCTTCCAGTGCCTGACTCTCCTTTCCACGGCGAAATTCCTTCTGATGTCCAACCTGCCCCTCCTCCTGCCAGCGCCGGGAGCCCCATGCACCGCAGGAAGGGCCATGCCCCGCAGGGAGCGCCATGCCCCGCAGGGAGCCTCGTGCCCGCCTCCCTCTCCGCACCGCCCTCTTGGAAGCCCCTCCGACCTTCTCGACTTTGCGGGGCCCCTTGACCAGCTCGTGCCGCTTGGGGATGGTGCCGCCATCGCACCCCATCGCGCTTCCGGGTTCTCCTCCCTCGCGCGCTTCCGGCTCACGCCGATGACGCCATCACCGTTGCTTAGCAACCAGCCGGCTGGGGGCGCGGCCATCGGCCGGGCCGGGCGAGTCCATCGCGGCGGGGGGAGGGGGGCGCGGGAGGTACCAATGACCTCGCGGGGGGGGTTGCAGCGCCCCCGCGCGGCCGCGGGAGGAACTGCCGGAGCCGCTCCGGACCTTCCCCATCCCTTCCCTATCCCGGCCCCGCGGGTTTATCCCGTGTTTCTTTGAGGGCAGGGAGCGAGTTTTATCTAGAGCCACGGGGATGAAAACGTGTTTGGCTGTGCAGGCAGAGGGGATTCCACGTCCTCCTATCCCGGTCCTACCTTATCTCGGCCCTTCCACATCCCTTCCCCATCCCTTCCCCATCCCGGCCCTTCCTTATCCCTTCCCTATCCCGGTCCTCCCTTATCCCGGCCCTTCCCCATCCCGGCCCCGCGGGTTTATCCCGTGTTTCTGTGAGGGCAGGGACACGGCAGTGCAAGGAGCGAGTTTAATCCAGAGCAACGGGGGATGGAAACGTGTTTGGCTGTGCGGACAGAGCGGATTCCACCTGTCGGCGATAAATGACAGTGCGAGACTCGGGGGGTGCCCGGGGGAGCTCAGAGGCCGGAGCTGGTTCCTCACTGCTCTCAAACCATCGTCTCTTTTCGGGGCACCGATAAAGCATCGCCAGGACAGACCAGGCATTGAAATTACACATACAAACATCGAAATAAATTAACAAGGAAAGCTACAAGTGGCACGGGTGTACCCACAGACTGCCAGTGTGGCCACAGTGTCTTTGTCATTGGATTTCACATCCATAAAACCTGGGGATAAAGTTAAAAAGCTGCACAGACCGAGGCAGAGAAGGCTGGACTGAGCCAGCTGTGCCAGCGCCCGGCTGGTGTTCCAGCAAGGAATAGCATCACCTTTCCAGTGTGTGGGAAGAACTTTGAAAGCCTCTGCATGTTTAGTGACTCAAATAAACTCTGTCTCAGTTGGAGAAATGCTCTGAACATCCTCAGGCTGTGACCCAGCACCACTGAGGTGCTCCCTGTGCGTTCATCCCTCCTCCAGGCCAGTTTTCCTCCGTGCTCAGGTACCACCCTGGAGCATTCTCCATTAACACATTTGTTGCATTTTTATGTTAAACCCAAAAATCAGCTTAGCAGTTGCTTCCAAAAAATGACTGTAATTACAAATTTTGACTAAAGTCCTCAAGAAACAATTGATCATAAGTTACAGAACGTTGTGCAACTAAATTTAAAGATAGACTTTACATGCCTGAATAGGGAAAAAAAAAGAAAGGAAAATACATTTATCTGACCTATGGAGAGAATAAAAAATAAGAAATGAGTCAGATAATAAAATAATTTTGCTCTCATACACGGCAACCCTTCCTGCCCAGCCACTCTGACGATGACATTTCCAGGCAGGATCTGAACAGTGAAGAAAGAACAAATCTTCTCCTCCATCTGCTGTTGGTGGGATTTTCACCTGCTAAAAGTGCACCAACACTCTGGGAACTCCCAGCAGGAAATCTGAGGGGGTTGAAAATTGGTGTCACTGAGCTGGATTCACCAAAGGAGCACCAAGAGTGGAGGATGGGTGAGAACAGCGAGGTGCCTCATTCCATCATTGCCCGGAACTGCAGCGTGTACTTGGACAGCTCCTCGGTTTGATCCCGGAGTTCCCTCGTGGCGTCTGCGTTGGGATATTTCATGGCAGCGTTTTTGGTGGCCAGAGCCAGGTTCTTGAGGAGGCTGCAGAAGCGGCTGCTGCTGTGGAGGACGTCGCTCCGGACATCCCTCCCCTGAGTCTCCTGGCACAGGGAATCCACCAGCTTTTGTCCCACCATGATGATCAGTTTGCTGTGGGAGATGAACACCTCGGGGGGCTGGTTGTTGTTCAGGCTGTGGGTGAACACCCCGATTGCCTTGTGCAGTGCAGCAAAACACAGCCTGCAGTGCTCTGGGAGAGGGATTTTCTTGGCACAGTCCTGCTTACTTGGAATTCCAGCCTTTTTTTCAGTTGGCAAAGCCTGGAGAAAGGTTTTAAAAAAAATAGATTCATCTTGGTGTCACACACAAGTTGTTTCTTTAGCTGCTTTACCCTAAATTCTTAGTTCATAGTCTCCAAATTGCCCCAGCCCAGGAGTTTTTACAATAATTTCTCTTTCCATAAAGTACTGGAAATTCTTCTAATTGCCTTTCCCCCCTAAATATGATTTTAATAATGGATAGCACACAAAGAGCTGCAGCCAGACACCAATCCTTTAGACACAGTCTGGACTTGAAGCTTTCAGACAGTGCAAGACATTGATCTTTAATGGACTTAGTCAGGGTTAGGAATGATTAGAATGTACAAAAAAGAGTCTATTTTGTACCAGTGCATGACAAGATATTTTGAAGTACTAATTCTCACAGTCTTATCCCAAATGTCAAACAAAGGCAAGAAAATATTACTTTGGACTGGAGTAGTTTGTAATGTTTGGGGAAAATACATGTTTTTCACAATTATCAGCAGTAATTCTAAGAACAAGTTCTGGGAAATGAACTATGAGAAGCAAATAGATCTCTGTGTATAGAGATGTGAGTCTGAGTGCAAATTACTTTGAATTTTGTCAAGCACAGAAATCAGGGACTAGAAGTCCTCATAAATAATAGCTTTCAAAATCAGAAATACCTGTGGTTTTGAATCTGTGCTCTTCTTTGCTACTTCTTTACCTGAAATGATTTTCTGTGCCTGTTGTAAATTAAAATGAAAGCAAAGGTGAAATTACTCACATAAAATATTTAAATATAAATGTGTTTTATTTCATGGGGAGCAACTACTTGCTGTGCAACCTTCATGTTAGGGACAAAAATGGTACATTTCTTAGAAGAAATTGTAGGTTTTTTCCTACTGAAAATGGAGTGTCTCATCCTGAAAGATCTAAGACTCAAACCAACATCAACAAAATCACCTTTCCTAAATCCTAAGGACAAAACACAATGAATTGGCAAGAGAGAACTAAAAGGCAAAGGAGAGGAAAGGAGTTGCAGGCCCCCAGGTAAAACCTGTCTCCCAAATGAATTTAAATGGGCAAGGTGACAGAAATGTTTTCTCAGTGCTGTCTGGATGAATTCCCAAATTCCAGTTTTCTTCACTGATTAAAATTATTCTCATTTTACGTGTGCCATCCAGCATTGTAACAAAATCCTCAATTCACGTGCAGTTCAGAAAATGGGAAGCAGTGCAAGCTGAATCTGGCACTGGTATGAAGTTAAAGTAGTGCCAATATCTGTAAACAGCGAAGAACATGGACAGTAAAGCCCAGTTTTACTGACCTGTAGCTGCACATAATCACAATCCTCAGTGGAATTTTCCTGCTGTTTCTCCAAAGGGACCTGACCTTGGTTGGGTTGGTCAGCAGCACTCCTCTGGAGTGACTCTATTTCTATTCTTCTTGCCACTGGGATTTGTTTTGCCATTTTGTATTCTGGGTTCACTTTTGTTTGCTTCATTTCATGATCCTTCTCTTTCTTTCTGAAGAGCAGCTTCCCGTTGGCGATGATGATGGACACAAACCTCTTGATGTCATCAGGAATCGTGCGAGCCACCATGACGAAGCGGTCGAGGTCGTCGGGGTTGTTCTGGGGTTTCCTGAGGACCAAGGCCTCGAGTGACCAGTTGCAGTTGTTTAGAGCTTCCCTTGTCTCTGTTAAAATTGTGAAGGAGTTCACAAGGATCTCTAACTGTTTTATAATTCTGGTCTGAAGGTTGTTATCAGTGAGGTGGGAGGCATTTCCCTTTATGGCTTGGGCAAAGGCCAGGAATTCTCCCAGTGACACCTTGATGTGATCGATGGCTCTGTGGATTTCCTTGATGCTCTTCTCCAGGTGTTCCTTTAATCGCCATTTACTGCTCACAAAGATCATTAGACTTGCAACTGAGCTGGACACACTATGCTGCAGCCTGGTCAGGGTCTCTATGGCTACTTCAAGGTCCACTTTGATTTCTTTCTCAGGCTCTTCTGATGGTAAGGACATAGAAAACAACTCAGCTGATGAGCTGGAGGATGTGGAGAGTGTGCTGCTCCTGCTGTCTACACCAGGGACAGATGAGCTGGAGGATGTGGAGAGTGTGCTGCTGCTGCTGTCTACACCAGGGACAGAAGAGCTCTCTTGTTCTAATTTGGCATCTCTCAAGAGCTTTGGAGAAGCACCGTGTGCTTGTTCTCTAGAGCTGTCACTGTTCTTTATCTCTTTCTTGGACTGCCCAGTGCTGGGAAAACCTTTTGGAATATCATAAACATTCCCTTCAGAGATCTGACTCTCAGCCTTTGGAGCCAGGAGACTTGAGGGTACATCACAGCTACTGTTCTGTGGCAAAAGGAGCACATCCCGTGAGGAGGGAACATCATACAGACAGATATCTGGAAGTGTTAATTTCCGTTGGGTTGGTGGGACATCATATAATTGGGGATTCACAACTTTGGCTTCTCCATTTGTTGTTGGCACCTTGTACCTGGCTGGTGGGATATCATACAGCATGTGGTTCTCCAAGGAGTGGCCAGAAGGGTTTTGTTTTAATCCTGATTTTTCAGGTGACACTGGAATATCATAAATCCATTCTGACTTCCGAGGATTTGGCAAAGTGTTGTAATGGCCCCAGCACTTTTTTTGAGATCTGCTTTCTGAAGCATCAATTTCTCGTTTGGGAGGGACATCATATAACTGCAACAGAGCACAAAGGGTTTATAAACCACCTTTATAAACAAGAAATAAGAAATAAAACTGAATTCTCAGATAAATGTGTGCAGCTCCACTGATGTGAGTGGAACTGCACCATGAAAAGGCAGGCCTGTGTTTTTTATTTTCTGAAATGCCCAAGCTACATATGGAAAAGGTAAAATATTTTGAGCACAGGTGATTAGATCATACTGCAGTGTCCCCAGCCTGTGAAAAATGTGACACTGGATCTTTTTCCATTCATATTTATACCCTGACAAAAACTTCAAGGATGGTGCTTGTTGGATGGTGGGGAAGCAATGGGAAAGCTGCCCCTCAGCCCAAGCTGGGTGTCACGGCTTGTTCTCTTGTATCCAACAAATCTTACTTACGTTGCCTGCTGGTGAGTCTGTGTGGATACCAGCTCCCGGTTTTTCTGGGCTGGGTGGGATGTTGTAAAGCTGCTTCTGCTCTGCCTGGAAGCTCTCCGTGGATCTGAGTGGCACGGAGCCCTTCCGTGTGGTGGGTGGAGTGGCACCGCTCTGGGCAAAGACAAAGTAACCTGGTTGGCTTTGCTCCTTTTTAGGGCCCACTGAAAACTTTGGTGGAACCAAAGACTTTTGGGAGCAGCTCCTGGTTTGGACAGTGTGGGTCACCCTGAGCCTGCCTGGGAGCTGCTGGGTGGGAGGGCAAAGCAGCCACCACTGACACACCTGGCTCTGGGGCTGAGCAGGGATCACCCACTTACACAAAGTACTCAAGGAAATCTGTGGACAACTTGATAATAATGGGTTGGGCTCAGTCCTGCACTGCCAGGTGCTGCCAGAGGAAGGTGCATGGGGAGGCTCCATGGACGTGCTCCATACCTTTGGTGGGAGGTGGCAGAGTAGGACTGGGCCCTGGTGTCTGTCCCGTCCTGGTGACATGCACAGGCTGAAAGGCAGAGGGAATGTGACATCCACTCTGCCCAGGGATGCACGATGGCACCAAGAGCAGGTTGAGGGAACAGAACACTTGGGCAGTGGATGTCATCAACATGTTGCCTTTACCCTAGTCATGTCACAAATCCATGGCATGTTCTTCCCCAGGAGGTGAGTGGGGTAGATGACATCTGCTTTCTTTCTGAACATGCACTTGTGATTCTTTTGTAAATGCCCTGAAATTATCCCAACCAAATTGCACAGACACAAAGCACATTTCCTCCTGAATTCCAAGACAGAGAGGGTGACCCTCTGATAACTAAGAATTCACTAAGGCATCAGTGGTGTCAATCTCTCTGCCTTGGAATCCTGGAGGAAATGCTTGCTCATGGTAAAACTCAGTGTTTATTAGAAACGTACCAAATTGAGGACATTTTCCTACAAATTTCTAAGAAACTTAAGAGAACTGCTTTAAGTTTTGAGCTAAAAATAGATTATTTTCTTCCCAATTTTACAAAAAGTGAACAGGGAGACAGTGGACTTTAGCATCCCAGCAGCAGGGAGCTAAAGCATCCCAGCTGCAGGGAGAGGTCGTGGCAGGACTCACCTGTGCGAGCAGGCGCTGGGTGGAGGGCACGTCATACACCTCACTCCTGATATTGGGGGCTGAGGCCCGGCAGGCTCTGGGCAGAGTAAACAGGTGCTTGGAGGGGGAGAGAAATAATAATGAGAGAATCGCAGTGAGCAGGAGGCTCAGGACATTTCTGGAAACTCAGTTAACTAGACAGGCCACCACTGGAGTAATCACTCCTAAGTGATTAAACTTTCAGCTCTTCACTGAAGGTGAGCGACCAACTGAGCATAGAAGTGGGCAGGGCACTGCTCCCCCATAATTCTCCTTTGCCACCATTTCTGCAGTTTTTCAGGTGAGGTAAGAACTGGCAAATACAAATCAATCTGCCTTACTAATCATAGGAGGGAAATGATGTGGAGAAAAATTCAGCTTGAGTTATCACTTAAATCTTTAGACTACCCAAAAGCAGAACCACTGGAAAAAGGAAGTGAGGAAATTTCTGCTTCTCCAGGCTCACAGAGCCATGGGGTCAAGCCATATTTAGTGTAAGAGCAGCAAAAAGGTGCAGGCTGAGTATATTCTGTAGTTATGAAAGACTGATTCATTTGGAAGGACTAAGACTTGACGTCGTGTTCAGCTCCATAAACAGGGAAGTCCAATGTGAGAATTACACTGTTAGTCTGGAGTCAAGTTCTTCTGTTTGGTTAAAACATCATTAGAGAAGGCACAACCATATCTCTCTGACAATTAGTTGGGATCTCAAAAGATGAATGTTGGGTAGTATTTTTTTTTAATCAACCACCAAAACACTGGATTTTGTTCACTCAGCCTGTCTTTAGCCTGGCTGTCCTCAGCTGGATGATAAATGGACCATTGCAAACCACTGACCCACAGTAACACTGCTGGAGATGGGATGTTACAGTAAATTATTTAAAATTGGAGGTTGTGATCTCCATCTTGTGAATGCTGGAGCAAGTTAATTTAGGGGAAATATGGTAGAGGAACTAGACTTCAGCTTTACAACTGCCTGTTTCAGCCCAGTTTTCATCTGAAGAAAGCGAGGAGGAGTGAAGAAAATCCCCTTAGTGCTCTATGATACAGAATCATAAAATCACAGAATGGTTTGGGCTGGAAGGGACCTTAAAGCTCATCCAGTCCCACCCCATGGGCAGGAACACCTCCCACTAGCCCAAGTTGCTCCAAGACCCATCCAGCCTGGCCTTGGACACTTCCAGGGATGGGACAGCCACAGCTTCTCTGGGCAACTTGTGCCAGGGTCTGAATATGAATATTTTACTTGCAAACAGGATAAAAGGACTTCCCTGAGCAGAAAAGGTAAAAGTTAAGAGGTATCAAGAAAGACATCCTTAACCCAGGTATGTTTTCAGATGGACAATCTCAGTATACAGCAAGAAGGAAACTCCCTGGATATCACATCTTAGTACGTTTCAAAGTCCTTTCAGTGACTGTAAAACACGAAGGTGCCTGGGGCTCCTCTGTAGGGTGAGAGCACGCAGGCCCTGAGGGGTTTGGTTTTATTGCCTTCAACCACAGTGGCTTTGCCCAGCTGCTCAGAGGACAGCTGAGAATGCCAGGAGCAGTGCCAGCTGTCCCACAGGATCTCCGTGGGGTGGCCCCGAGTGCTGCTCTCCCTGAGCCTCCCCTGCACCTGGGCAGGGCCTGTGACCAGCACAGGGCAGTTGGTGTGGGAACAGCTGTGAGACTGTCCCCACACCAAGGGACAGCTCAGCTCTGAACCTCCAGGTGATAAATGCAGGCTGGGATGTTGCTTTTTCCTTCTTGGTTAGAGTAGACAAGGCATAGGTGTATAAACTCAGGAAATGAGCCAGGAAGAGCCAAGGAGCCAATGATGAAGATAATGGATAGATGACATTTTCCACCTGCTTTGCTGGCACAACCTGGAAAATTTGTACCAATCTCACATTCAGTTTGCAAATGGCTCCTTTAGGGTCAGGAACATGGAGAAATAAGAGCACAGTAAGCATAGAAGGGTCCTTGGAGGCTCTTGGCTTGAGCCTGCAGCGTGGCACCTGCACACGAGGTCTGCACTGCAGTGCTCACAGCCAGGTCCCAGTCACCTGGGGTGCCCCAAGTTTGTCTGTTTGCCATCACCCATCTGCCACCCAGCAGGAAAAGCAGCACTTCGGTTTCCAGGACCTGCCTTCCAGCACAGTGGGAAGAGAGGTGGCCCCATAGATCAAATGATCATTAAATCAGCCTAAAGGACTATATAGCTCTGGGCTGAGTTTCCTTCCTTTTCATTTTTGGATTAGCATTTATAATGTGATTTTCCTACACAGAAAAAAGAGCCACTCACAGCTGAAGAGCTCATGGGACTGAAGAAAAACTTGCACTTGAACTCTGTCCTCACTTTGTCTGTTTACCTTTCATTATAAAACAGTCCCCATTCATTTTTTCCTGAAGAAAGCACAAGTTTTTGATCTTAAGACACTTACTCAATGCAACATGTAGTTCTCACTACACATTCCATGGACATGTTTTATTTGAATGTCAAACATGAGGAGCTGGGAGGAAGAAGAGGTCAGGCCAGGCAGATGAAACCCTGGAAAACGAGTTTATTCTCCTGCATAACTGGGGGGACTGGTGGCTGCTCTCATCCTCTACATCCTGCTCTCTGTATCAGCAGCAGCAAAAATGTGGTGGGAGACAAACTGATTAAGGCCACACAACCAAACCCTGCGTCATTCTGCATGTCTCAAATAGGTGCTGCTGCTTTGTGCAAGCATAGTGACAGCCTTGAGCAGCAGGAAAGAGAGGCAGCAGCACTCTGAGCTTGCTGAGGTGCTGGAAAGAGCAGAAACTAGAACAAAACCAGCAATCACACAGCAAGGGGCTTCATATCTATCAAATAATGAATCATGTTCCTGTGCAGATGGATGCAAAGACCTCCCATGTGCCCAGGACACTCTGGATGGCCTCATGCTGTGAACCATCAGAGGAGAAGGTTCTGTGTCTTGTTATTTTAACTTTGGGGAAGGTTTGTAAATCATTTCTAGATTCTCCTAAACAAATGGTATATTCTTTACTTCCTGCCCTGTTTTACAGCTGCCTTAAACTGTCAAAAACATGAGGGACTACAGAATATAGAGACTCCCATGTGTTGCCCAGAGCAGCATTTCTCATATAATGCTATAAACTGTAGTAGAATTGATGGGAGTTTCCTAAACAACATCATTCTTTTGCTGCAAATTCCACCAAAAAGCTCAACCTTTGTTATTTCCCCACTCCCGATGATTGTTCCAGTGATAACATCTGTAAGTTTTAGAGTTGCTTGTTTGTCTTACCTGGTGTGTGGACCTCTTGGTCCTCTCACTGAGCAGCTGTGCAGCCAAGGCTGGCACCTGATATATGGCCTGGGCAGGCATGGCAGAGCCCCTGGCTGGGGACTTGACCCACCCCTCCATCTTCTCGTAGGTGGCCGACAGCACGGTGGGTTTGGGCACGGAGGGGACCTGGTAGATGTTCTGTTGTCCTGCTGGCAGCTCCGTGGGATCATTCCGAGTGGAAGGAGGCAGAGGGGTAGCTGGAGAGAGCAGCTGGAGGCGGTTGGCAGGGGCCAAGCCCTGCCTGCCATGCAGGGAGCACTTCCACCAGCCCTCGCTGCCCAGCACGTGCTGCTCCAGCACCGTCAGGATGTCTCCCTTGCGGAACGCCAGCTCGTCCGAGCACTCAGCCTTGTTGTCGTAGAGTGCCTTGGCCAGCGTGTTCTGGGGACAGAGAGGACACCAGCACTGCACCCTGACAGCCACAGCAGTGTCCCTTTGCTTCTGCTCTGTGCTGGTCCCCACCCTGATTCAGCTGAGTTCAAGCCTAACCATTTCCACATTAAACCAATGCCTTAGGATTTTATTTATTTGTAGATTTTTATATAGCTGTGTAGTTTTCCACATTTGAGGAAGCAACCAACCGTTTCTAATGTTGTGCCATGCTCCTGAATTTCTGTCTCGGGGTGAGGCAGCAGCCAGAACATCATGTTTGGGGCACATGTACCAGGACTAGAATAACAGGACACACTGTAGTCAAAATAAGATAGAAGACCCAGGAGCAGTGGAGATGCTCCAACAGGGCAGTTCTGGGGGTGGCACCAGGGTGGTACCGGGGTAAGGGGTTCTTGGGTTGGATGTAACCATTAGTTATGGTAATTAAGTAGTGTTATAAATTTGGAAGACCCTATACTGGGCATGTGTGTTTATATACTTTGTACACTCGAATCTTTCCATAAAGAACTGCTCTCTACTTCACCCAGACTAATATTGTCTTGAAAGATTTTCCTTGATTTTAGACAACAAAACAACCTTCCCTTAAGGTTCATGAATATATAGATTTTAATGCAGCTTTTAGCACTATTCTTTAGGGATTTAAGGATAGGGCTTTTCACTCAACACTTTTGTACCAAATTCCAAAATGTTGCTTGTGTTTCTTCTCAAGGACTTCAGTAGATAGAAATTTTTATAGCAAGCTGTCAGCCTGGCCTTGGACACACCCAGGGATGGGGCAGCCACAGCTTCTCTGGGCATCCTGTGCCAGAGCCTCCCTACCCTCACAGGGAACAATTTTTTTCCTAATATCTAGTCTATATTTACTTTCTGTCAGTTTGAGGATGGCAGTTAAAAAAATGAAAAGTACTAACAGCAGGTACTTTAGTCTCATGAGACATTTGTGTAAAGGGTAGAAAAAGCTGTGGCTGTAGCTTTTTCCAGTGCAAGACAGAATTTGCTTTCAGCTTTGCAATGGGACTGTCTGCTCCCCAGCCAGAGGGTCACTGGCTGTGTCTCAGCGTGAGTTTATCAGAAAACCCAAGTAATGCCCAAAGAGACAGCACCCACATAGGAAATGTGATGCCTGGTATTTTCGTCCAGAGCATTTGCTGTGGAGCAGCAGCTGGCTGGGAGCTGCAGCAGCAGAGCCCCAGTTTGTCAGCTCAGCTGGTGAGAAGTTGGCTGCTCACCCCTTGGGCGGGATGGCCACGAACAATGGCCTTTCTGTGAGCCCTGGACTCGTCCCTCAGCACCTGCCAGGGGTGCACAACAGCCCCTTCTCCCTGTGTGCCAGCCTGGGGTCTGCCTTGACCATGGGAGTCCCCTTTCTGTCTGGACAATGCCAAATGCTGCAGTCAGGCCCCCAGGAATCCCACCACAAGCACAGCCCAGGGCAATTGTGGAAAAAAATAAGGAAAAGAGCCAACTATTCCAATTATTCATCAACATTTCGAGATCCCTGTTGTTGGATGGTGAACACTGAAAGGCAGATCCCATTCTCCATCCCTGAGGATGGGCAGAGGAGCTGTCTCCCCCTTTTGCAACATGAAGGGCCTTATCCAGACACACTCAGGAAGTGGGTGGCAGAGCCAGGAAGCCTGAACTCAGGAGTGGAGCCTGGCACAGACTAGACTGTCCTTCCTAGTTGCACTAACACAAATAAGAGAAACACTTTGTTCACTGTGTGGCTTTAAAAAGCATCTAAATGTTGACATTTCCCCTGCAAAGTCTTCTGTGTGGCAGTAGCAACCTGAACACATTGCTGGGCCTAATTCTTCAATCAAACAAGACATGAAACAATGCAAATCTATTTTCAAATCTCATTTCTTTTAGAGCAAATATGCATCCAGCTCGGAAATATCAATTCACATTGAGTCTGCTTGTGATGAGAAACAGTTACTAAGAAGCCACAGGATGCCATCCCTGTTCCACTTTGCCTTCCAAAAATACCTCATTTTTTAAGACAACTCATGCCAGCCAGTTGATTTTGTGATCACAACAACAGTAGGTGAAATTCTATAGACAAAATGTCCAGGAGTCGAGTGCTTGATCTGCCTGCACAGATGGCTGGAGTCCACCAGGTCTGTCTCCTGTGCCACAGAGCGAGGTTCTCTGTGCTCCAGGCTCTGCACCATCCAGCGTGGGGCTGTGTGCCAGAAATCCAGCCCTGCCTGTGCTCTCAGCTCTCTGGGACATGTGGGAGGCATCACTGTGGCAGCCCCTTCCTCTCCCAAGCAGAGGCATCTCTGACCTGCCAGTGACTGTAAACAAGAACTGCATTCCCAGGAGCGCAGAGAGCTTTGGGGATGCTCAGCTCTGTGCTTGGAGGGCAGTGGGATCAGTGGGATCCGCATTTTTTCCCTCTTAGCCAGCGGAAACTGCCTGTCCAATGTGTCAGTGCCAGCCAGAGCCAGTGGGGTGAAGCTCTTTGGTGTTTTATGTCACCTTGTTAATGTGTTCTTACCATAACCAACGTGTAAGAAGCACTAAAGCAACACAGATGAGATTCAAGTGGTTTTCCTTCTTTGACATCTGTTGTTTCATCCCTGTCAACAGCGCTGAAAAAACTCTCCTAAGACAAAGAAACGTCCTAAAAGGCAGTTCTTGCCCCACAAGAAAACACCTTGGCTGTGACTCTGCTCTCCCTGAGCAGATTTGAACGAGATGATGACAGGGCATAGACCTAGAAAATAGGGGTGATGGCCCCTGCAGCCCCTTCCCGAGGCTCTGTGCCCCCTCCAGAGCCCATCACTCCCAAGGGCAAGGCAAATGAAGGGATTTACTGTGCTAGCTCTCTGGAAACAGCTTCAGTTAGAAGTTGTGTAGCTGAAGTGTGTCTCCTTTACTGGAGTACAGATCAGATGCTGAGAGAGCAATTCCTCCTACAAACTGGACTATTTACACCTTTATTATTTGTGTATCTTTATTCAGCCATGCTCTCCCTACAAAACCTAACAGACCTTGGGAGGCATGGAAGTGAAAGCTGTTAACTCATGTTCATTAATGAAAAGAAGGGAAATGTTAATCAAGAAGCAGTAAATATGATCAGTGTATAATTCTATAATATAAAGTTCTATACCCTCAAAACAGGAGTGCCCACAGACTGACATCTGAGCTCTACATACACAATAAAAAAACCCACCCCACTATCACTAAGATCTGATCCCTCTCCTATCCCAAGTCCAGTCCTCAGCTTATAGGACTATGCAACAGAAAAAAAAAGTCCTTAGAAAATATATGCAAATGTTTCTAGAGAAACCCAAGTGATACCCAGTTATATGTACCAAGTAGTAATTTGAGCATCTTGCTCGCATATCTGCCAAAATAACTTTTTTATCCCCCACTTCGCACTCAGTTTGGGTTTGGAAATGTCCATTTACCACCTGTGATACACAGATACTGCACTACTTCCCAGCACTTCAAATAAAACAGTTTTTCATTTCTTGTCTTGAATTTGCATCTTAAAACCCCTGTTGAAATAGCGTAAATAAAGAGACAGTTTTAATCGTGGGAGTTTTTGCGGCTCAATTATTTCTGAGCCGTGTTTTGCACATAAATATACGTGTGAACACTTTTACTACAGGACAGTGGTACTTAAGATATTTGGAGAGGAAGAGATCCAGCTAAAGGGGGTTGTGTTTGCTAAACAGTTCTGTTCATGCATCAGTGACACCTCTGACATGTTTCCAGAGTGGCTTCCAGTTAATCTCCTCATCTCCCAACAGAGCTGGAGGAATAAACATTCTCCATGTCCATTAGCTGGGAACAGGCTTCCCAGAGAATTCCCTTTTCAACAGGGAACAACTTCGAGGCACGTTTTGCCCGGTTCAGTTAATAGTGGAGAGTTCAGAGAATCAATATTCACAGGGAAAAAGACAATTTACCTCAAATGCTCAGGTCTTTCTCTACATTCAGGTGCCCCTGGTGTGCAGCGTTTCCTGTGACTTGCAGAAGGTCCTTCTACTGCATTTTTTGCTTTGTGTATTTTGGAAAAGTTCTGGTCATGCAAAAGTTTTGTGTGAGCTGCAGTGAGGAAACATTGTCAGGGCTTGCTTTTATTGCCTAACTAACTGTTAATTGATTTAGGAAGCGTGAAACCAGCACGTTTGAAATTCTGAATGGTCAAATCAGTTCTTGATAACGAACTGCTTTAGAAATTCAGGCAGAACCACTTAGAAATCCTGCAGCTTCACACAAGTCAGTGCTGCACAGGGGGGAAATACAAGCCGGTTCTGTTAATTTTCCCCAGACACTCTTTCCTCTACAAATGTAGTCAATCACATTCTAGCTGTATTAAAATCAACAGAACTGGCAAGTGCAATCAGGATTTCACACCATTCATGGCATTTTTACCTCTGTGGTCTCATTCCCAAGTTCAAGGGACAATAAACTGCCATTTCCTGCTGTTTCCAATCTTGACTCTGTGCACTTCTGGGGTTTGGATCCTCCTGCTATCCAAAGGGTTTTGCCCACATGCCCCCTTTGCTTTACTTTTTCTGACTTTTTTTAAACCTTTTAGCATCTCAGTCATATTTTACTACAGCATCTATTTCCAAACGTGGATTTACAGATACAGAAAGTTCTGATGAGAGCAAGTTTTCTTCTTCTGCTTCCGCAGCAAAAGATGTTTCACAGCCACTCCTTAGAGCAGGATCCTTGCCCTCCTTCCTCTCCCTGCACAGGGAATGGGCAAAAAATTCCCGAGGCAGGTTGTCAGAAGCAAATTGCACACAATTCACTGGCAGGCACTGCTGTGTGTTCCTCTCCTGGGTGCACAGGTGTGACAGGAGGCTGTCCCTGCATCCCATCTAACCTGTGGCAGGAGTTTTGCCCATCTCCTGGATGTGGCAGAAGTGACAGCAAGAGGAGAGCTCAGGGTGGGTGTTCTCTGGTTCATAATCATTCAGCAGCAACACCACAACTCCCAAACACTGCTCTTTCCTGCCTCTCTCTCTCTGCAGTTTCTGCCCTCAAAATCAATTTTTTTTTTAACATTGCCTTTTTGGACTATGGTGCAATGGTAATATTGCTGAATAAATTAATTAACAAAATGGAATAAATTAATAAAGACATTATTCTGAATAAATATTCCTGCAGTGGCACTATTTCTCTGGGCAAAGAGGTGGCTGGTTTTCCACCTGCCCCAATCACTGGTGGCTGTGGCCACTCCGGGTGGCAGCTGGACGTGTCCCTTTCGCTGTCATTAGCAGGGGACACACGGTGACAGTGCAGCCCCTTCCCGAGCTGCAGCTGCCAGGGCTCAGCTGTGCCAGGGGCAGGGAGTCAGCTGGGACACAGCGCAGGCAATCCCGGCTCAGCACAAAGCAGGGCTGGGGGTCCCTGTGCTGTGCAGAAGTCTGGGCAGAAATATTGACATAGGACTATAAAATGGATTTGATCCACCCACTCATCCCCACCCCCGTCATCCCAGGGAAGAACAGTGTTTCCTAACAATGAGATTTCTCTCCACTCTTCTCCTCTTTTGAGCTTCAGTTCTCGTTGCAAACAGCACTGCAGGATGTGGCCAGGCGTTGTCCTAGAGAGCACAGGCTTTCCCAGGCTCACATATTGAAATTACTTGACATTTTCCTCATCACAGAATGACTCAAGTTGTTGAAATATTTCCATTACCCCTTTTCTAGGAATCAGTGCAAAAAACCATCATCTTTTCTGAGGTAAAGTCCAGCTCAAGTGTTAATCATTCAACCTCCTTGTTTCCAAGGGAATAGGAAACAGCCAGTTAGGGTCATTCAGGATAACTTTTTAATAAGGTTGTATTATGCATGGTACAAACCCTTTCCCTCCTTAGCCATACTGTTGCTCTTGATAGAGAATTTTTTTCTCAGCTTAACTTGGATTGTATTTTAAAAACGAAGCACATGTGCTCTGTTAGTGATGTGCAAATCAGATGAACACACATACAAAGGGACCCTGCCAGCTGCACATTTTACACTCTATACACTACAAATGAAAGCAATAAAGCCAGTAAATTAACTGCAACAGAAGGAAAAGGATCCAGTACTTACAGTGACCTTCATTTTGGTGCCTCCTCTTTCCCTGCTAGTCCATCACCTGAGCAGGAGAATGATGTCCCCCAGCCTGGCCGGAGGCTCAGGCAGTACTGGAGGCTGTGGCTGGGAGCCTGGAGAGGGAAGGCTCAGCTCTGGCACCTCCTGCTCACTGGGAGCAAAGGGGCTCTGGGGGATGGAGGGAGCTCATTACGGAGCACAGTTATCTGCAGGGAGCCACTGGGCTGCAGCTGGTGCAGGACACAGACAGGCACCCCTGGGAAGTGCCTGCTCTGAGCAGAAAGCCCAGGGCAGGGCTGGAACAGATAAAAGGATTGGATTTGGAAGCATTTTTGCAGGAGCATTTTTTACTCCTGATTTTAGTTTTTTTCTTTTTTGTTTTTTTGTTTTTTTTTTAACTTAAAAATGATTTGAGGTTTATTATACTTTGAAATTTTCCTGTTCAGGTCTCTAGAAAACCTGAGCAGGTCCCCTTTGTGGTTATAGAAACCCCCGCAAAACAACCTCCCTCTGCAGAGGCAGAAAACCCCAGGAGGAAAGCTGAACATGACCTGCAGCTGAAGGGTTTTGTTTCTTTTATTATTTTTAAAAAATCCTTTAATATTATTGAATTCTAATGCTATTTAAAATTATTCATGGTTGCTGCTTTGCTCAGCAGCAGTTCAGCCCAGGTCATGCTTATGCCAATGCACAGGTTTTACCACTTTGGACCTGTGAATAGCTTTGCAAAGTTTTACTGGTTTTGCTTTTGTACACACTGCCTTTTGTCTGGCAAAAACCTTTTCCTTCCTCTTTCCATGGTGGTTCAAGCTGAAATTAGACACTTGCTCCCAAAGCCACAATCACTTAACTAGAAAAGTCTTTTGCATCTTGAATAGAAAATGCTGGATTGAAAATGCTCTCACCAAAGTCCACACCTCTGGGCTGGGAGCTGAGAATTAGCTGATGCAGCTGTCCAAAGGAGAAAGAATTCCTGGCACAAAGCAGCCCATTTGAATGGCTTTGGGGTTTTTCTTTTCCTTCCTTTTGTTTTAATATTGGTTTATTCTTTCTCAATCACCCAAATCAGAAGCTTGTGTTAACTGGCATTAAGTTACAGGAGGTGAAAAATTCTTGGGTCAAGACTGTTTTCTTCATGACAACGAAAGTTTCACTTCTAAGATTTCCCCAGAAAGTTCGGCTTTGAGTCCACTTCCATCCCTGAGAATAGCCTCAATTTTATTGTCTGAGGCCCAGGACAACAGAGATTTCACCATTTTCTCCAGTATTTCCACCTGGCTATTGAAGTAACTCCTTGCTCAGTACATTAGCTCTGGCAAGTCCTATTTTGAAACACATTATTTGTTTCTGGGTGTTGGAAATGGAGTCTGGGGGGAGAGAGCAGGTGAACACATCCCCAGAGGCAGAGGGGCCCACAAAACAAACCCCAGAATCACAGCCTGGCTTGGGTTTGAATGGAACCTCAAAGATTACTACATTCCACCCCCTGCCATGGGCAGGGACACCTTCCACCAGCCCAGGCTGCTCCAAGCCCCATCCAACCAGGCCTTGGGCACTTCCAGGGATGGGGCAGCCACAGCTTCTCTGGGCACCCTGTGCCAGGGTCTCACCACCCTCACAGCCAAGAATTTGCTCCTAATATCCCATCTAACCCTATTCTATGTCAGTCTGAAGCCATTCCCCCTTGTCCTGTCCCTCCAGGCCCTTGGAAATAGTCACTCTCTATCCTTCTTGTAGCCCCTTCAGGTTCTGGAAGGCCACAATGAGGTGCCACGTGGGCGCACAGCAACAAAGAAATAACCACCTTTTCTGGCAGCACTCATAGACTGAAGGCAGTTTTAGAAGGTGGAATAGTTGGGGCACAGGGATGTTTGCAATGTGTTACCGTCACAGTTACGCTGCTGGGGGTTGGTGCTTCAAGGAGTCCAGATAACAGAAAAAAAATCCTTCATGTTTCTGTATGAAGTGCAATATTCAAATATTATCATAAACAGTACTGCCAGGGTAGTAGGACCCTTGTAAACAGTTCATAAATGATGTGGCAGAAATAAGGTTGGCTTTTTCAGTTATTACTCAGCTGGTGTGCTCTGGCCGTGTCTAAAGAGCTCACAGCAGAACAGGGAAGCAGTTTGCTACCATTACCTTTATGTACCATTGACAATCCATTAAAGAAAACTGGAAATATCAAACTTAGAAATAGAAAATTTCTCTGTATAGAGATGAAAAATGTCCTGCCTCACTTACTGATGACTCAATGTCAAAAATAGCCCCCCAATCTTTACACGCCTCGATGGAAAATTGACTCACTGAGCTCATACTAAGCTTTTCCCCTTTAGACCTTCTAGCAAACTTCCAGGAGGCAAATAATTTACAGCAAACCCTGAGATCATAATCCAGGGTGAAAATCATAATTTCATGACAGTGCTTATCAGAATTGCAGACAGTAGAACAATCAAGGCACTGACTTTGAATTGAGACCATCATTCTCTAACCCTTACAGCTTCAGCAGGGCATTTTAGCTATGAATATGTAGAAAATTAGATCTATGAATGCACAAATAAATATAACAACCCTCATAAACTGGCTCCAGTCTTTCAAAATTTCAAAATATTAGTGCTGGAAAATGTTTTCTTTTGCACATAACATAGAAATTATCTGTCATGCAACAGGTCACCTGGACTGTCACTGAAAGTCTGACTGTCTAACTATGTCTCTAATGTCACTACAGGATAACAGGTGGAACCTTGAAGTTTTATCTTTGTAATTTCACAAATGTGGTTATGTGGAGGCATTTGTTATTTAGGAATCCTGCTTTATTCAGAGTCCTTCCCAAGGAGACATTTCTCCCAGTCAATGGTTCTGTCAATGAAAAGTGCAAGGAGAGACATCAGGTACACAAGCGTCGTAAGATTCTGTCCCCTCGAGATGAGAAACCCAAACATTTCACAGAACCACAAAATCATTTAGGTTGGAAAAGACCTCCAAGGTCATCAAGTCCATACTGTGCCCAATGCCCACCATGGCCCCCAGCCCAGAGCACTGAGTGCCATGTCCAACCATTCCTTGGACACCTCCCAGTGTGGGGACTCCACCACCTCCCTGGGCAGCTCCTTCCAATGCCTCACCACCCTTTCCATGAAGAAATTCCTTCTGATGTCCAACTTGAACCTCCCCTGGCACAGTTTGAAGCCATTTCTGGCACCCAGAACTGGACACAGCACTTGAGGAGTGGCCTCACCAGTGCTACTTCCAATATCATCAAGTATCACATGGAACTCAAACATCAGACCCTTCCCTTGGGACCCCGTTTCTTATTTGTTCATATGCTGTACTCAAAAAAACAGACATACCTTTGCAGGTCTGTTGTTCCTTATTTCTTGATCCATTGTTGTCATTCCCCAGCAGCAACACTTGAGCAATACAGAGAATGACAGGGGGATGAAGAGGCTTCAGCCTTGCACAGGTGCTGTGCTCTGGAACTGCACCTCAGGAAATCCCATCTCACAGCTCTGCCCTGAACAGCACTTAGGAGCTTGTAGAAGAGATTCTTATGAAAGATAATTTCTGTGACAACAAAGGAGATAAAAAAAGGACAGCATGCAAGACAGAAAAACCTTACTGGCAACTGCAAGTGAGAAAAAAAGTCTGCCTGCAAGTGGAATTTTCCTTGGTCTATCTGTCACCAACTTGTCGCAATTAACCGCAGTGAGAAGTCTCGCCCCTCTTTTGCTACATGTTCTTGAGTTTCCTCTTTTAGCAACGCAACGAGTACAGGCAGTGGTACCACAGGGAGCTGCACAGGCCTTGATAAGAAGTCGGCTCCACAGTGGTGGAAATCCAGGATTTTGAGGCCAACAGTTTCATGGCTTTCCAAGTTGTCTCAGCTTTCATGGCCCCAATACAGTTCTTTGCCACAAAGGGGCTCTGGGAAAGCTGAGTGTGTTCCCAGCCCCACCTGGGGTGGATGCTGATCCTCCTACCTGCACCACAGACGCAACAGCTCCTGGCCAGTATCCAGCTCAGTGGGCACAGCAGTTGTGCTGCAGCTACACCACACCAACAACTTCCCAACCTGAACAATTATCTTTGCTACTTCCCTTCATTTTTCCCTGTGATTCAGTCTCACAAGGCAACTCTGCTGGAAAGACAGCCTGTGTGTCTAGGAAGTGAGAAATGTTTATCCCAGACCAGTATTTTGTTAAATAGAAAGTTTGAAGCCTAATTCCATAAGTGGCCTTTTAGGTAAGACTGTCCCTAAAGCCCCAGGCCAGCCACAGGCAGCTAAGTCAGCATCCCAAGGAAAGCAACAAAGATAAAGGATGATTTGTCTCCAGAGGTTTTTTGGCTTTCACACTGGCACAGCTCATGTGTTGGCTGTGGAATCACCTTGACATGTTTCCATGAGAGCTTCTTCTGGGGAGAGGAAAGAGTAGGTTACATACCAGATGGACCTTCAGACAGGTGATGGCGACTTTCCTGAGGTGCCCCATTCCAGGGATGACAGTGCTTCTCTGAGCAGAGCAGCTGGGATGTCTCTGCCAGGAGGTACAACGAAACTCATGAAGGGCAACTGGAATTGTAATTATCAAATCCAGCTTTGAGGGGTGAAGCTCCTCTGACTGTAGCAGGAGACCAGGAGGAATGGTCACCCCAGATACTTCCAGACTTCCACAGTGGAAAGATGTTTTCAAAGAATCAGAATGGTTTAGGTTGGAGGGACCTTAAAGCCATCTCATTCCACCCCCTGCCGTGAGGAGGGACACCAGGGAGACCAGGTTACTCCAAGCCCCACTCAACACGAGTTAAGTTTCTTCCAGACCTTATTCCTCAGAAACCCACCAAACCTCTGGCCTCAGGAAGAAGACCAGGATATGAAAAGACAGCAGGGTGCCAGTGGCAGGATGGCTTTGTGTTAACCAAGTAGATTCTACACTGTAAGTTCAAGACCGCAGAATTAGGAAGCTTGAGGTGAGAGCTCACACTTAACACCCACAGCAGGGTTTTAATGACTACAAGATGTTGCAAAGCCCAGTAACAAATGCACTAGCTATGGTCAGCTGCTTTAACAGAGTTAAAAAGTCCCTGCTGTCAGTGTGGCAGAGGGCTGCTGTCACCCAGCACACACCACACAGCAGTGACTGTGGCAGGACTTCCCTTTTCCCTCCCCGGGGTGCTTCTCCTTGTTCCTCCACCAGAACCATCTCCCGCCACCCCTGTTTCTGGAGTTCAAGGAGCTCGGAGGGAGGCAGAGAAGGAGCAAAGAGGATTGTTAAGCCCAGAAAATGTTTTGCATAAGCTTTTAAAGAGAACATTAAATTCCATTCTCCCTTTTAAGAGAACCATCCCACATTCTACTCTACGGATCTGTAGCTGTTACCTGATTCAGGTGCAACACAATGAATTCACCAAGCTTTAAGAAGTCCCTCAACACCCAGCTTGCCATATTTGATCCTTTTCTCCCTTGACACATAGAAAACAAATACAACCTCTTCTTTATGTATCAAAGAATTTTTAAAAGGCATTTTTTATTTAAATACAGACAAAACCTGTACCCTCATCAGCCCTTGACAATTCATCAGTGTAATGGGAAGCTAATCCAGCAGCAAGAACAATATTACATTTAAAAATCCTCATGAAGGCAAGTGCTGAGCTTGGACCAAAGGAACATCCCAGATGTGATGCCCAAGAGCCCTGCACCAGGCCTGAAAAAACATGTTTAAAACTCTGCCCAGGCTGTTCCCTGTGAAAATAAGTAGTGAATTTTTAAACTCACAGGAAGTTTTAAGCACAGTTTTGTAACAATTTGCACTGGGATTTTTAAATGATTAAAAATGTAATTCATATGCTCTGTAACAGACACAGCATGAAAAACTCCTCAGTAAAATGAAACAGTGATGTTTCTGAGGTACAGATACAAAAATTCATATGCACAAGTTTCTTGCTTTGAAAGGATACTAAAGATCTCTAAGGCAAAATTCTTCTCATTTTGACCTGTGGCATCACAATCACATGTCAGATGTAATGTGGATAATCCTTGAAAATATTATGGATTTGAGGTCCCACTTGTTAAGATAAATTCAGAAGAAGATGAGAGGACGTCTGAGCTTTAATACCAGAAGACCATATCTTGAATTCATCTGAACAATTTAAAATAATGTTTGCATTCTTATGGCACAAGACAACTCAGAACTGATGGTCCACTTGGCCAATAAAAAAAAAATCCACCAAACCTCCAGACTAAAAGATACACACCAGAGCTTTACAAAGGATGAATTGGGGCTGAATGCAGCTTAAGGCTTCATTAAAATATCTGTCAAGTTCTGCTGCTCCTTGTGTAATCCATTAACAGACTTCATAGGATTGCACAGACACAACACAGAGCAGAACTGGCTCATTCTGCCCAGTTTGAGCAAGACACAGTCACAATATCTTTTGTGATTCAGAAAGGCAGGAGAAAAAGTTTAGCCCTTCCTGCCAGGATCATTTTATTCTCCACCCCCCTCCCTCAAGTACAATTAGAGATGACTTAGAAAAATGAAACCACGCACTAATTAAAAAAATTAGTGTGGGGCAAAGAGTGTCAGTATTTTGCTATTTTTCTGCCACGTTTGACAGAATTAAAAACCAGACGCAGCATGGTTTTCATGGAGGCAGCTGTCGGCAGTACAATCAACACAAGGTGGTGTGTGAGTTGGGTAATCAGTTTGTAAAGCTGTCCTTAGTCTGTTGTTGACCTCCTGTACCAAAACCTGGCCCTGTAGTCATCACTGCAGGTCATGAAGCCAGGGTTGGTGGGAGAGTGGACGATGCACCTGACGATGCTGTTGTGCCCGAGGGAAAGGAGGTTCCTGCGCTCTGCAGTTCTGGAATCCCAGCAGCAGAGGCTTATGGTCCTTTCATCTGGGAGCAGCACATAATCTTCTGTGTGGTTGAAGACAGCTTGTGTCCTGTGTACTTGTCGGCCACTCAAACCAGCACCTGAATATTGAAGCACATCATTATGTTTTAGGAAATTTCCCACGATTTAAGAATAAACTTTTCCTAAGTATCAATTCCTGCAGTCCACAAGGAGCTGCATTATCTCTGCTTTCCTACCACTTCCACATGCAACAGGTGGAATATTCTAATGAATATTCTTTGGTAGAATCATCAAGGTGGGAAAATATCAAGTCCAACTTGTGACTGATCCCCACCTTGTCACCCAGCCCAGAGCACTGAGTGCCACATCCAGTCATTCCTTGGACACCTCCAGAGGTGGGGACTCCACCACTTCCCTAGGCAGCCTGACGATCCTTTCCTTTAAGAAATTCTTGCCCATGTCCATATCTTTTAATATTGCAAAATTCCTTAGAGGATGGAAGGATTATCTACTCCAGCTGTGCCAAGCCCAACCTCTCAGGATGAGCACAATCATTTACCTTCAAGAGCACTTTTGCCTTTGTACTTTTGCCTGAGGCTTTCAGCTGTAACCAAGGGGAAGGAGCACAGGCAGGAAAACACACACATTCTCATGATCACTGAGGACTTTGTAATGTATGTTTCATATGGCATGTTGTATGAGAATCCCTGGCCACACCTTCAGATAAAACATGTGTTTCCCATACAAACATTTACTGTGCACTGTACACAGCTGGTCCTACCCTGGCATCCTGCACAGGTTTCCTGGGAAGGTGCTGCTCCCTGCTGGCTGGGAGCAGGAGAGAGCTGGACTGCAAAAAGGGACCTACACAGCCCAAAAGCTGAGACACACAATTTTCAGCATCGTCTCCTCTCTGATGCTACAGCTTCTACTGCTTAAGCACTTAGTGCTTGACTCCAAAGCCTCTGCCAGCAAAAAAAGCTGTCACATGCAAAACTCTACATCCTTGGGCATTCCCTACGTCCTGCTCAGATCCAACCATGGCACTGTCACCATGCTCCAAGGATGAGTACCTTGCACACAGTTGCATCCTTGAAAAAAAAAAAATAACAACAACAAAAAAGAAACAAACCAGCTGCAGGCACATTTCAGAGTATTGCCATGGCTATAGAGCCATCTTTTGCACAAGAAGTTAATGGTTAAAACAACCGCCCTGAAGGAGGTTCAGTGTTTCTTCTTACTTTTCCCCAATTTCCTGGTAACTTCCCTCCAAAACTATGGAGTAATGATGTCAGGAAAGTCTTCAAACTCTACTCAGGGGACATGGTCTACTCAGATTAAATACATTTACACTGACACAAAAGCATGACAGCTTCTCCTGTGGAATTATTCCAAGCGTTTTCCAAAACTTGCAGCAATTTATCCTCAAAGCAGTAGCCTCCCATTGCCTTTAAAAATTATTTTTCTTCTGACACTATTTCCCTCCCTGAAAAGTGTGTGGAAGGTCACCTGCACATACCTGTGTATTTGACCAGTGTCCGACCGGTGGATATCTCCCAGAGTTTAGCTACAGAGTCTTTTCCACTTGACAAGATATACTTGGAATTCTTGGAAAAAATAGCAGAACAGACTTCAGCTCCATCGTGTGCCTTCTCAAAGGTGGTGATGCAGCGGTTGGAGACGCCGTCCCAGAGTTTGATGCAGCCGTCCTTGCTGCCCGTCACGTACATGTTGGCGCTGGCGTTGTAGTTGACGGAGCAAATCGCGTCCGTGTGCTGGTCCTGGGGGTTGCAGGACACGAAACACTGAAAGGTGTTGATGTCGTACAGTCGGAGTGTGGGGTGTTGGGTCCCAACCAGGATGAAATCTCCAGAAGGGTGGAAGGAGATGGAGCGCAGCATCTCTGCTTCCTGTTGGATCAGAAACACACAGCCGGGGTCAGGAGGGAGAAAGTCTGAAATGGAGTGGCAGTTCTGGTGGCACTGAAGTGCTAAGAACTACTTAAATGATCATGTTCTGTTTCTGCAAACTGGAAAATACTTCCTACAGGATTATGATGACAAGCTATCTGTAACTCTTATCAGTTTTTGTCTTAAAGCAGCCCACGGTGCCTACTCAGTTTTGGGGTATCGCACCAAGTGACAGGAGGCCCTGTCACCAGTCACAGTCTCCCAGCCCACCGCCACCTCATCCCAAGCTCTATTACAAAACAAAGGGTAAGACTGACTTCAAACTTAGCCACATTATAGTCTAGATGAACAAAAAGCTGATAGGCACTAGATTTAAACACAGGTGTCCATTATGCACAAACTCTCCACCATGGTATCTGCAAACATTGTACCTGTGTCCTCCTACATTCCTAACCCCTGATCAGCTCAGACACAGCTCAGCTCACTGACACCTCAGCATTTAAACATTCAGCTGCTCTGAACGGGTACTGTATCTAACCTGTATATATTTGAAGGCTCTTTTGGCAGAAGGTTTTGAATAATCAAACAATTTAAGTGTGTAGTCCCTTGAACCAGATGCCAGGATCTGTTCTGTTGGATGGAAAGCTAAACAAGTCACTTCATCCACATGATCGTACAGAGTCCGGATAACAGGATGGTTTTCCATGTTTTGCTGTGCAGTCTCATTCATCATGACCTACAAGGAACATTCAACAAGATACTGTTAGAAAACAGAACATCTGACAGGAAAAGTAGGTTTTAGGCTTGCCAGAGCAGCCAAACAGCAGCTCCTTTCTGACACAACCAGGTCCATAATCTGTTCCCTTCATTGCTTGAAGGCCCTTTATATGCTGTCAACAAATAAAATCCCTCTATCTTTACGAAGGTCAAACAACTTGCTCAAGGACAAAGTAAGTTTCAGTAGCAGAGAGCTAGTGCAAGAAAACATGCCACCTTCATAAACAGCCCAAAGCAAAACATTGCACTGCTGTAAGAATGAGTGAAGCTGCACCAAAACTGCAGCTTTTTGCTGAGAATTTAGAGTGCGCTTTGTGCACAAAATACTGCTTTCAAATGCCACCTGTGCCTTGTCAGTGTTCAGACACTACAGCACAGATCAGCAACCAGGAGAAGCAATTCCTGGCTCAGTTCCCTCACTGCTGCCAGAAGTGACACAGATGTCCTTGCCCTAGTTCTTCCTTTTCTTCAAAGGTATGAGCCACTGTTGGGAGTAGGAAATACACTGAGACAGGTATTGACTCTGATTCACTGAAGCAGCCACAGGGTACAGACATGGCATGGACACAACTCCCAAAGGAATTATGATTCCTGTATCACCTCAGCAGACACAGCATGAACACAACTCCCAACAGGGTTACAGTTCCTGTGTTACCTCAATGGGCATGGCACTCTTGGCCAACATCCTCTCTGTGTCCAGGATTTTGATGGAGGCATCAGCAGAGCCTGTGGCTATTAACTGTCCATCTCTGCTGTAGGTGGCCACTCGACAGGGCCCTTTGTGAGATGTCACGTAGCAGGTCTCGTACTCGGAAGCCTCAGGGGACATGGTCTGCACGTCTGCATCGAATTCCAGGTCAATTCCTGTGCCCGGAGCGACCGTATCCGACCGGCCAATGGCGTACTGGACAGCGCTGTCATCGTTCTCCATGCCTGCAGAGAGAATCCGGGCACTTACACCAGGGGAACCTTCTCCTCAGACAGGGCTGTGCCCAGGGAAGGGATAGAGCCTGCCAAGGCCCCAGGGTAGGTTCTGGGAAAGGGAACCCCGAGGGGCAAAGCTGAGCTGGCAGAGCAGGTTCAGTCACACTGCAGCACTTGTGAAGAGCAATGAGAGGCGCTTGGGCTGCACAGCAGTAGGTGCAGCTCTTAATTAACTGTGGAAATACAATCAGTGAATATTGTAAAGTGCTGATAAAGGCACTAAGAATCAGCTACTGGCCATGGACAGGCCTCTCCTCAGCTTTTCCCAGTGGGTGAAAAAAACCCCAACACTATTACATGAATTTTCAAGTAAAAAAATGAAGCACTTATTGATTGTTTTCCTATTTTATTACATTGAAGCATAAAGCCTATTCCACAAACAACTATCCCAGTATTGCAAGGGAAAAAATTTACTATTCTGCACACCCAGTTTATAGATTTTATTTCTGGAATGCACCTGCAGAACAGGGAGTTCAGCACTGACACAGGCACCAGGGCAGACACAAAAGTTTTCAGGTCTGTGCCTAGTGGTGATCATCAAGTGATCAAATGCAAAAGAAAATATTTTTGCTGCTTTCATCTGCAAATTTCAAGTCTCACACTCATATTCCAAACAGACACGAGGCTTCACATACTTATTCCCTTAAAACTGAACCAGTGCAGGCAGCAGAACCTGCTGAGTTACAGACAAGACGTGATGTCATGGCCAAAGCTCTTCCAGGACTTGGCCAGGTTGTTCCAAGAGCAGCTCAGGTGTTTCCCTACATACTGAGGCCCTTCCAGAGAGAAAGGACAGGGGGAGAACACGACACCTCTGCTGAGACCGCAGATTGCAAAGATTTCCTAGAGACTGATACATAAATGCCAGCAAAGATTTCCAGGGGAATGAGTTCCTCCCTTTCCATCACAGTCAGGAACAATCACACAGAAACTATTTCTAAAGTTGGCACAACTGTGAGGGTCGAGTTCTCTCTCAGATCTGGAGACTCACGATCCCTTCACTGGGGTGTTTTTGGAAATCTGCCACTCACCCAGATCCTGGGCAAGTGTTCTCACATGGTACAGTTCAAACAAACACAACTCAGGGATCTGCATTACCTTCAATGCTCACTAAAGGATGAAACAGGAATGCCATCCAAAAACACCCCAGAAGCAAAGGCTGGACCCAGACACACAAAGTGTGGGGCTATTACCAGACACAACCATTGCATCAGAGATGTGTTTCCAGTGACATCAACTTAATTCACTGGGGATTTACAAACTGGACTTTTCTGCCAGCTTTTGGTCGTGGCTTACCTAACTTAATTAGGTGCAGCAGTTGTTCAGATGGAGCACAGACAGACTGAGGTTTGATCTCATTTATCAAGCCATTGGCAATGTTGATGTAGCCATCATAGAGCAGCTGACTAATGATCAGTTTGTAAAGTTGCTGACGGTCTTTCAAACTGACTTTTGTCCTATACATTGTGAGCAAGGACTGCCTTGGAGGGGCCTGAAATGAAGAAGAAAAACCACATACAAGAGACTTGCACGAAACCACCGCAACCTTTCAACAAATTCCAGTGCAGGCACCAAGTATTGCTGTGGTTTGGATAAGAATCATGGGAGGAATACGGGAGGAATAGGGGAGGAAGGAAAAGGGGAGGAAAAGGGGAGGAAAAGGGGAGGAAAAGGGGAGGAAAAGGGGAGGAAAAGGGGAGGAAAAGGGGAGGAAAAGGGGAGGAAAAGGGGAGGAAAAGGGGAGGAAAAGGGGAGGAAAAGGGGAGGAAAAGGGGAGGAAAAGGGGAGGAAAAGGGGAGGAAAAGGGGAGGAAAAGGGGAGGAAAAGGGGAGGAAAAGGGGAGGAAAAGGGGAGGAAAAGGGGAGGAAAAGGGGAGGAAAAGGGGAGGAAAAGGGGAGGAAAAGGGGAGGAAAAGGGGAGGAAAAGGGGAGGAAAAGGGGAGGAAAAGGGGAGGAAAAGGGGAGGAAAAGGGGAGGAAAAGGGGAGGAAAAGGGGAGGAAAAGGGGAGGAAAAGGGGAGGAATAACCTGTTGCACTTTTTTGCAGCGGGAGCGAGAAGGCCGGCCGTGACCGGGCCCGGCAGTGCCCTCAGCAGCCCCGGGCCGGCAGCACTGCTGCGGCACCGGCGAACGCCCCGAGCCGGTGCTGCCGGCGGGCCCGCGCTCCGATGGATGGATGAACGGGGCAGCCCCGCGCCGGCGCCGCCGCCCTCCCCGCAGGAGCCCCGCGCCCCGCCCGTCCCTCCCCGCAGCCCCGGCGGTGCCGAGGGCCGGTCCCGGCGGGGCGAGCCCCGTGCGGGGGTCCCGGTACGTACCGACCCTTCCTTCTGCCGCCCGCGCTCTGCCCCTAAGATGGCGGCGGGAGCGCGGAGCGCATCGAGCGGCGGCGGCGGCGGCAGCGGCGGGGGCGGCCGGGCCCGCAGGACGCTCCTCCGCGAGGGCGGCTGCATCGAGCGCCCGCACATCGATGGGAGGCGGCTCTTGGGAGGGGGACACAGAGCGGAGCGTCACGTGACCGCCACCCGTGAGCCACGTGACCGCCGCGGCGCAGGGCCCGGGGGGAGCCCGGGGGTCCCTCTGCCCGGTCCCCAAATCCCGGGGGGCCTTCTATACATCCTCCCCTCTCGGGGGTCCCTCGCCCCATTCCAGAGATCCCGGGGGTCCCTCTGCCCGGTCCCCAGTCCCGAGAAGCCTTCTCCCCATTGCCCATTCCAGGAACACCGGGGATCCCTCTCCCCATTCCAGGGATCCCAGGGGGTCCTATCCCCATTCCCCCCTCCCGGAGATCCCTGAGTCCATTTCCCCTTACAGGGATCCAGGGGGTCCTCTTCCCATTCCTCCTTCCGGGGGTTCCGAGGCTCCCTCTCTCTACTTCTCCTTACGAGGATTCGGGGGCCCCTCTCCCCATTCCAGGAATCCCGGGGGTCCCTCTGCTTTTTCCAGGGATCCCGAGAGGCCTCTCTCCCCATTCCACGTTCCGGGGATGCAGAGGTCCCTCTCCCTGTTCCCCCTTTCAGGGGCTCCGCGGGTCTCTCTGCCCAGTTTCCCCACCAGTACTCCCGGGGTTCCCTCTTCCCATTGCCCCTTCCGGGGGTCCGTCTCCCATTTCCATATCCCCTTCCAAAGGTTCCGATCGTCCCTTTCCCCTCTTGCCACGTCCCCCTTCCAGGGGTCCCTCTCCCCATTGCCATTCCCTTTTCCAAGAGTTCCGAGGATCTCTCTCCCTATTCCCCGTCCCGGGGATCCCTCTCCCCACTCCCCCTTCAGGGGTTCCTCTCCCAAGCCCCTTCCGGGTGTCCCGAGGGTCCCCCTCCCTATCCCATTGCCCCTTTCAGGGATCCCGGGGCTCCCCACTCCCACTCCCCCTCCCGTGGCCAAGCGGGGCCGCTCCCGAGCCGCGCTCTGTGCGGGATGCGGGGCCTGCCCCGCACAGGACGGGGTTGGGGTTTCTTTTGTGCCGCAGCCGCGAAGCTCCGAAGCGGCGCTTCCGCCAGAGCCCGGATCCCAACCAGGGGGACGTGCCCGGGCTGGGCAATAAGTTGCGGGCGCTGCAGGCCGGGCTGGCCCCGCCACCGGCGCCTCGCCCCGCCCGTGTCCGAGCGCAGCCCGACCCCTCCCCGGGTCCTACTCACGTCAGCCTCGAGGAAGGGCAGCCGGAGCGGGCGCGGGTCGAGCAGCGGCGCGGCCATGGGCGCTGCCATGGCCCCCATGCCCCGGGGCAGCTGTCGTCTGTCACACGCTGCGGCCACTCGGCGGCCCGACATCTTCTTTTTCCCTATCCTGACCCGCTTGCAAACACCCACACAGACAACCAGGGTCCCCCTCGCTCTTGTTTTCAGCACCGCGGGCACAGCGGAAAGTTGCCTTCAGGCCGCGGTTCTTCGCGAGAAGCGCTGCCGGGACCGAGTTCTCCTGCCCTGGGCGGCCGCGGGGCCTCTCGGGGGCCCCGGGGCAGCACCGGCACCGCCTCGGCCCGCGCTGTCCCGGCTGCGGGGGGTCCCGGGGGGGCTCCCGCACGTCGCTGTGGCCGCTGCCTTCGCGCTTCACCGCCGGCGGCACGTGGCGCTGCCGGGACGCGCGGGGAATGCTCCGGGAAACGCTGCGGGAAACGCTCCGGCCCTGCTCGGCCCGTCCGGGGGGGGGCACGCACACAATGGCCCCGCCGGCGCTCGGCCCCAGGCGCGGCGGTGGCTGCGGGGAGCGGGACTGACCTGGCGGCGGAGCAGAGCGGAGCGGAGCGGAGGGCGCGGGGCGGGCGCGGCGCGGGCGGCGGCGGCCACAGGTGGGACGGGACGGGCGGCGGGAGCGGCGCGCGGGGCGCGTTACGCACTTTGCGCAGCGGCGGCGGCGGAAGCGGCCGGCGGGAAGTGCGCGGGTGGCGCGCGCCGGCGGGCAGTGCGCGGGCGCTACGCAAAGTACGTAACGCGCGCACGGCGCGGCCACAACACCCAGCGGGGAGGGGAGGGCGGCGGGGCCGGACGGACCGACTGCGCGTGCGCAGCGAAGAGGGGACGGGCGCCTCCGCCCCGCCCACCCCGCGCGGAGCAGCCAATGGGCGGGGACCAGCCCAGCAGCGGGAGCCAATGGGCGAGCGCGGCCGGCGGGAGCGCGGCCAATGGCGGGCGGCCCGGGTTTAAAAGGTATTTAACGCGCGGCCGTTTGAATTCAAACAGACGCGGCGGCCTCGGAGGCGGCGGGAGCGGTGCGGGGGCCTGGGGGGCCCTGGTGCTTTTGGGGGGTTCCTGCGCTGCTGGGGGGGTCTATGCCCTCCCAGGGGTCTCTGTGCTTCTGTTGGCGTTCCCTGCCCTCCCAGGGCTCCCCGTGTTTCCGGGGCTGTTGGTCTCTCTGCCCTCAGGGGGCTCCCCGTGGTTCTCTTGGGGGTCTCTGCCCTCCTAGGGGCCCTCGTAGTTCTGAGGGGTCCCTCCCATCGGGGCACGGCCCGGAGGGCGCTCAGTGCGGCTGGGAGGGGTGTTTGTAAGAGCCCCGAGCCCTCGCGTGTTCTTGGTGCTGACTCCTGTCTTCCCCCAGGCCGATCTGTGTGTCCCTCCCTCCCCTGGGCACGATGGACAGGAACACCAAGGAGAACTACGCCGCCTACCCCGGCCGCCCCGCTAGAGTAAGTGTCTAAAATGTGCATTTTATGTTCACTCTTCTGAGCAGTTTCCTATTTTGTATTGCTGGTTTTGATGTCTGAGTTCTTGGGATTTTGCAGTTAAGATTCAGAGGCCTGTGGGTCTGTCTGGTTGGGTCTGGGACTGGAAGTTTTTACCTTAGTTTTTAGCGTAGCATTGGGGGATGTGTTTTTCCCAATCACAGAGGAACCAGAGGTTTCAAACTCTGTAGTAATTTTATCCTTCTGTAGCTTTCTCTTGCAGAGAATAGTGCCCAGGGCTTATCTTTTCTTATTATTCCTACTATTAGTGTGTCTTACTTTAATTGGGAAATCCTCACATTTTAAGTACTTTAAGATCCTTTAAAAAGGGAGCAACTGTATTTAATCAGCTTATTCCAGATACAGTTTCCAAAAACAAGCACTGTGTCAATGTTGCTATTGATACACATGCTCAAGGTCACCCTGATTATATATATTTTCTATTTAGAAACACTAGCACTCTCTCAGGTTTTTAACCTAATACTAAATAGTCCTGGTAAGGTCTTGAACCAGCATAAACAATGTTTCCTTTTAATAAATCTATGATTACATTATTTTTAGGAAACTGAACCAGGAGTAATATCTAGGGAAAGAAAAAGTACGAATTGTTGCATAAGTACAATTAGAGGGTCAAATGTAGGAATGCTGACTATTAGCATTTGAACTTGACTGTAGCCAAAATAAGAATTTCTTAAATATAAGCCTAAACTACCTTCTCCTACTGAAAGCAGAAGATTAAAGGCAGCAACACCTTCTAAATTTGCTTTGTTCTGTTGAACTGTTGCAGTGCAAGATAGATTAGGATGAGCAGTATTAAAGGCAGCAATGACTCAAAGCAGGGTATGTGCTCACAGTGAGTCTTGATAGCTTTGGCTGATGTTCTTCGTATGTGTGTGAAAAAGTTCTGGTCTGAAGTGTTCTCCAGCTAACATGGACTCTTTCCTTTTTGAAGGTTGCTAATCCCATTGGGGATGCCCCCAAACGTGTCCCTGTGTCTCAGCATTCTGCCCAGAGCCGGTTACTGACCAGTGGAGCTCAAGCACAACGTGTCCTGTGTCCTGCAAACTTTGCCCAGCGAGTTCCTGTGCAATCCCAAAAAGCTGCACTGTCAAACCAAAAACTGTCCCATCACCCGACAGCGCAGCAGCTCCGACCCAAACTGCCTGTCCAGGCTACAGTGAAGCCTCAGGTTCCAAGCAAGAACAGTGAGAAACCCCAACAGGCTCCAGGACCTGGTAATTCTGAGGATGATGTGCCTGTGTTCACACAGCTGGGACACTTGGGATACTCCTGTGGAGCAGAGTGTAGTGCAGGGAATATAAAGCTGCTGCTGACCTGGGAACAGCCCTGTAGAGAAGTTCTTGATTGTGCCCCAAAACAGAAGAGCAGCAGGTGCTTCACCTTAGATGTTACTGGACTATCATTGTCAACTTACCTCTAAATTCGCTGTTTAGAGTCAGTATGTGTGTTAAAAAGTTCCAGGTGCTCACCAGCCAGCTGTGAGTTAATGTAGTTGGCACTCAGCTATCACAGGTTTTCCAGGATTCATGTTAACATTTTACACACAAGAATACTCTTTTTTGGGGAAGAACTGGTTTTTTGAGGGATTCTTCTTTTAAGAAAGCTTTTAAAACTATGTTTTGCTAGCACTGTGTCTCAGCAGTCAGCTATGCTAGGTTCCTTGAACTGTTACAGGATGTATTCTGTAAGAACTTGTTCAGATGGTGCAGAGAGGTTGGATTTGCTCCTGTGTGAATGTTTGTGTTGTTTCTGGGTCTGGTTTGTAAATGGTTTTACTTCTCTGTCCACAGCAAAAAATCCTGAAACAGAAATCACCTCTAAACAGAAAAGTGAAGAGAATGCCAAAAAGAAAAATGAGGAGACTAAAAAGTAAGTTTTATGCCTAAATTCTGGACAACTGAGGCCTGTTGGCTTAGGCTTGTTTTTAACTTCTAGGACTTCATGTTGCATCTGAATTTCAGCTAAGCTGAAGGCTACTTGAATCCCTTGGTCATGGAGACTGGTGACCCCTACACTTTGCAGAGACAACAGAAAAGCTTCCTTTGACCTGATAATTCTCAGGAACAAGGACTTGCTGTAATCTAAAGCAAACTTTGTACTAAATGCATAAATAGCACTTCCCATGAGAGAACCCTGATAGCTGCTGTTCCAGTCCTGAGACAAACTCTTGAAAACAAAGTCTCCTTCATCTGGGCAAGAGGCTGGAGTCTAACAGGATGGAGATGGATTTGTTTGTGGCTACCTTAAATAGTTCTGATTGCACTAGTGATGTGTCTGAGTTAAATGTAGCCAAAGGAGCTGAGCCTGGTACAGACAATCTTGATTTTTGCAGTAATGTGCTTGGTCTTAGTCTGCATTTATTATCAAAGTTAGTCTGCCTAAACTTTAGAAAGGAAGAAAATAACTTCCAGAACTTCCTTTTGGAAAGTCTCAGTGCATATTTTATTCTCTTCATCTTCAAGACTAAAATCACTAAGCATCTATTGAACAGGAGCATTGAAGACTGTAAATTTAGGAGGCAAAGCCCAAGAATGTATTTAGTTTTATCTTTCTTTTTTCTCTTGCAGAAGGCAATGGTCTCTCGATGATTTTGAGATTGGTCGTCCTCTGGGGAAAGGAAAATTTGGGAATGTGTACCTGGCCCGTGAAAGACAGAGTAAATTTATTCTTGCACTGAAAGTGCTCTTTAAAACACAACTTGAGGAAGCTGGTGTGGAGCATCAGCTACGAAGAGAAGTTGAAATACAGTCCCATCTTAGGTAAAGTTTAGGGACTAATTACTCTGCTTCGTTTGCATTCAAATAAACAAAGTAACCTTGATTTCAGATAAGGTTTCTTTATGATCAGGTTTCTTTCCAGATATGAGAAGTTTCTTATTAAACATGTGATACTCTGGTTTTGTAGTCAGGATTCTTGCCTTTCTGCACCACAACTTACCTTTGTCAGCCTTACAGTGAAGTGACCTCTGGTAACAAATCTTCCTATTTTAAAAATTCCTTTGTCTGTTGCTTAGATTTATGTGGCTGCAACTTCTGAGGAGTCTGAGCTTGTTTCTGTGCTTCTTGGAAAATAAGAAGAAATTGAGTTTTCACAGAAATTGTTTAAGCTTAAATTCCCAAACTGACAGGAATTGGCACATTCAATGGTAATTTCCAGGTGCTGTAGAAAAGTATGTTCAGAAGATATGAATTGGCCAAACCCTTGGCTGGTTGCTTCCTGGTAGGGACTCTTAAGCTGCTGCTTTGGTGAACACCACGGATCTGCTGTCAAGCTCTTCTTGATACGAGATAAGGGTCCCATCCTGGTCTTGAAAGGGAGGAGGGAGGAAAGGAAAATTAAAGGTTTTGGACAAATACCTTGTTCAGAATAACATTTAAATCTCTTTGCAGGCACCCCAATATTCTCAGATTATATGGCTACTTCCACGATGTCACCAGAGTCTACCTGATTCTAGAGTATGCACCTCGTGGAGAAGTCTTCAAAGAACTTCAGAAGCTCACCAAGTTTGATGAGCAAAGAACTGCTACTGTAGGTTGTTCCAGCTTCCTATACATTACTTTCTGTAGCTGGAATATCTGCAGGATAAAGCCAGCTCTTCACATAAAGTTCTGTGTTGTGCTGGGTGACACTGAGATTCCTTGGATGCTTACTTGCATAAGGGCTTGTAAAAGGGACTAAGTTGGAAGCACAATTACATTAGTGCTGTGCAATAATATATGGTTAATATTGCAGGTGCTTGGTTACTTGACCTGCATTGCCAGACTTGAAGGGTTTAAGGAGTAACTGCTTTAACTTAAAACCATAATTATACCTAGAAAAGGCTGCACTGCAGCCAGATAAAGTCAGATGGCAATGTCTTTAATGAAGGCTGTTCTCTAATCACAGTACATCACTGAACTAGCAGATGCCCTCTCGTACTGTCATTCCAAGAGTGTGATCCACCGAGACATCAAGCCAGAAAACTTGCTGCTTGGCTCAAATGGAGAGTTAAAAATTGCTGATTTTGGATGGTCTGTACATGCTCCATCTTCCAGGTGAGAATTCAGTATTTGTTTTATCCAGTGAAATCCTTCTGTAGTGAAAACTGCAGTTTTTGTGTCACACTGTTGTGGAATGGAGGTACATGTGCACTTCTTAAAATACCAGGCAAAGACCTACAAAAGTGTTAATAGTCACATGGTGTAGCAGAGGAGTGGTGTTACCCTGTTTTTTCAACTTAGGTTCAGCAAGGTTTGAACTCTGAAAAAGATGAATGTTGCTGTTTGGTTACAGTGGTCCCTAAGACGACAGAGCAACATTGGCAATCTGGTTATTTCCTTACTGGGTGTGAACTTGACAGAGAAGGACTTCATTTGTTCTAGCTAGTAGGGTGAAGAAAGGAGAGATAAAACTGATTGCAGAGACTGAGATAGAAGTAGCAAATGCACTGCTGGCCATTCTTTGCCAGATATTCTGGTGGTGCTGAGTCCATTCAGGTGGACTGTACTGAGGTACTGATGATGGCCAGCATTAGTTTATCTGCCTCAGAAAACAGATCCAGTAATTACCATAATGAGTGATTAACTTGGACTTTTCTTCAGGAGAACAACTCTCTGTGGGACACTTGACTACCTGCCTCCTGAAATGATTGAGGGAAGAACACATGATGAAAAGGTGGATATTTGGAGCCTGGGAGTTCTGTGCTATGAATTCCTTGTAGGAAAACCACCTTTTGAAGCAGCAACATATCAGGAAACCTACAGAGCTATTTCCAGGGTAAGTGCCAGTGCTTATTTGCACAAGCTGCCTTTCAATTCTAGACATTTTCAATGATGCATTGTAACTAGAACTGTCGCATGACATAGTATGTGTAGAATGATATCCCCAAAACTGTCTTTGCTCATTCAGTGCAATGATTATAAAGAGGCTTCAGATAACCTTGCCTTGCTTCCTTGGTTCTGCCCTGTTTCTGGCTGCATCTGAATTTCTCTGTTTTATAAAGCAACTCATCTTCCCCACAGCTTTTCTAATTGAGAAAATGAGTATTTTACATTCAAGGTGCTACTAAAAATCCATAACCTGAACTTTTTCTGTGGCTTTACCCCAGAAAGGTTCCAGCAGACTATGTTTGTTTGAAGCAGGCTGGAAATACACACGATAATACACAAACACTTCTGCAAGCAGAAAGAACCTTGTTCAGGGTTCTGATGAAATTAGTTGATCTCATCTCAACAGGCACAAGGTGCACAGCCTACAAAGCTGACAGCTTTCCTTTCATGGTGTAACTTGGAGGGTAAAGGAGAGCCTTGTGGTTATTGCCAAGGAACTTTTGCCTCGTCTTTAGTGTCCTTTTTCTTTAGGTGGAGTTCAAGTTTCCTCCATTTGTAACAGAAGGTGCAAGGGATTTGATTTCCAAGCTTCTGAAGCACAATCCATTCCATCGACTACCCCTGAAGGATGTTCTTCTTCATCCCTGGATCACAGCAAACTCTACAAAGATGCCCAACAGCAGAAAGAGTGATGCTGCTGCCCCATCCAAAACATAGTGTTGGTAGGGGGGATCTTGTGGGACCAACAAAAGGAGTCTTGTACTGTGACTACTGTAATGCTTACAATAGGAAAAGCAGGTCTTGGAATCTAATGGCAATTGTGTTGGCTGTTGTCTTACACTCTAATTGCAACATAAAGTTATTTGACTTCTAGCAGGAGCCTGTGGAATATTTAACATACTTGAAATCCAGGTACATGTGGGCCAGGTTTGATGTGTTCAGCTGTTCAAAGCTCTTGTGGTCAGTTCTGGTTATGGTTCATTGTTCCAACAAGAAGTTGTTCAGGTTTATTGAATAGTGCAATATCCTGGAGGCACCTGCTCCACATATCCTGGGCTGCTAAGGATACCCTAACTGTGGTGTAATCTGAGACTGAGTGAGGTGAATGCGTTTTTTAAGTGGTCTGAAAATGATGCGTCAATTATTTTTTGTCTCTAGTTCCTTTTAAATGTGAGCACTCAACTTTGAAAATAAAGACTTGTTACACTGCAACCAGCATGGTGGGGTTCCTTGTGGCACTGGTGGTCTCCAACAGCAGCACAGCTGAACTCTGGTCACTAAGTTTAATTCCCACCTCTGTCAGAAAGGAAGTTGGTATAAAGTTCTTTTCAGAGTGCTGGTACCACCAAGCAGGTGCACTTAATCAATGGAAACTGCATTAATGGAAACAATGCACTTAATGCAAATTTAAGATAGTACATATTCTCCCACAATCCCAGCTCAGCATTACAAGGTAAGTACCAAAGATGTTGCTCCTTACCTTGTTAATTTATATAGACTTTAGCCTACTTTGTCCTTTTTTAAACAAATTTATTGAAACATAACATGACCTGCAAGCACTTCTAGAGAGAAATGCTGCAAAGTATTGTTATTGAACAAGATTGTTGTATTAACATCTGGTGCTGTAAGACATTCTCTAAAATGTCCTGATGGGGTCAGGCCCTTTGTCGTCAAAATAAACAGACCAAATATTTTCCAGTAAAACACTCCAAGCAAACTAAGAGAAAGCAATTTATTGTACTTTCACTGTAAGACTTTAAGGTAATCTTCACTATTTTAAAAACAATTTTAAAAATGATCCTTTTACAAGCAAGGATTCTAGAATTCAAAATATATTTTCAAATTAATTTAAAATATACTTTGAAAAAAACTTTATGTAAACAAATTGCCAGTAGTTTATACAACTATATTTATCTTAAGTAATCTGAATTTTGGTCATAATTTCTGTGAAGCTGTTTCTTTTTACAGCAAGAAAACTAGTTTAGTGCTGGTGCCTTCTACTCTAGATATATCTGCTTTAAATGATTCCAGCTTTACACACTACTTTGAGAAAGAAAAAGCTTTGAATAATCCTTCTCTATCCTAACTTTAGGACAAAACAGACTCATCAGAACTGATTCTAAATAAAGAAAACAAGGCTGCCTTATATTTATTCTGGAATTCTTTTATTATCTTGGTACAAATGGAGCCTGGGTAACACCTCAGTGCATCCAACCTGCCTCTGGGTTGGACTTTGTGTGGGGAAGAAGTTAAGGTGCAATTTAATTTTATGGCATATGCTCATAAGTTATTTGCTCTTTTCTTCCTCCCTCACCAACTCTCCTCCTCATCTCATGATTCCTTCCTCTTAATTCACTAAATTTCAGCCAAAAAAAAGAAAAATAAATTGATCACCAGGGTAACTTCCTGCTTTTTTAATGAGCTGACTTCTGTCAGAGCCACCTTGGGGGCAGGGTGAGTACAAAGACAATGTGAAAAGAACAGACCTGCAAGGAGGAACAGGTCTAAAACAACTCTAGGCCTAGTCTGAGTCTAAAACTCAGGCTTACCTCAGACTGTTACCCTGACCACTCAGTTCTGGGATTCAGTCTTAAGGTTAACTGGAAGGTAATGTGTGAAAATATTGATGTGTAACTACATTCTAATGGAAGTGTCCCCATAAAGAAAGGAAAAGCAGCTGTAATTGGTACATTCACCAGTCTCAGCCAAAAACACAGACTTTGTTCCTCACAAGCTGTGAATTGGAATGTCTGGGCTTCAGGTGCAGGTTTAAGTTTTATACACAGGAGCAGAAACTGCTTGGGTTAGTTTTAAGATAAAAAAATGTGTTTCCAGTACAAAGCCACATCTGCAGACATTAAAAATGCCACAGCTTGTCTCTGACTTGATTCTCTTTGGGGTATGTTCACATAGGAGGTAATTCTGGTTACACTGATTTCAGTTGACTCAGGATTCTGAGTCATAAGCATAAAAAAAATTGTAGTAACAAAAGGAGTTTAGTAAGACCAGCTCCTAGCCTATAAATAAAACACATTTCCAAACAATAAAGCTTGGAATATGGAAGCACTGCACTAGAGCTGTGTTTTCAGAACAGTGCATCACCTATTCTGGCTAAAACAATTATCACTGCAACAATGACTCATGGGTACTCCCCCCAGAGTTAGTTCAGTGTAAGTGTTGTGCTATGAGACAGGCTCGAACAAAAGAAACACCCACCTGCCACTTTAGATTCCAATCTAGACACCTACTAAAAGAACTACTCATGCAGGGTATTATTCTACTGGAAAGAGAATCTGTTTCTCAGTTATGCAGTAATGAACTAACACTGCAGCTCTCTTTTGACAAGGAAAAAAATTAAGGCCCAAAAAGCAAGATTATAAAGCCCCAGAACTGCGTGTTAAGAGACTGCTCATTGTCAAGCATTTATATTGCCACTTGCAATGGAAACCAGATACCATTTTAACAGGTTTTTCCAAAGAAGGGGCAAAAGAGAAAGAAGGCAAGGACAGCACTTTTCACTTTTTACCCAAAAGAACAAGTGAGAAACGCAAAGTGAGGTCAGCACGAACATGAATCCAAGGAAGTCTTTTAAAGAATCTTTGTGGATATAGAGCATGTAAAAACCAAAAGGCAGTAAGAAAGCATCATGCGTTGGAGGCAGGGGGTTTGAAGAAGCCGACCTTGCGGCAGTACCGGACAAGGAAGGGCACAGACACCACCGTGATGCTGATTCGCACCGGAGCAAAGAGCTTGTGCACGGCGTAGGCCAGGACAAAGGTGCTGGTGCCTGCAGCCATCCTGGACTGCAGCGAGGAGTCACTGAAACCAAGCTTGGGGAGGATTGCAGCCATGTCCACACCACTGCAGAGAGATAAACAACATTTCTTCAGTTAATTCTAAGGTTTGTATTTTTCCAAATGTTGGGTTTTTTCAGTGAATTTATCATGACACACTTCCAACTCTGGAATTTATGTGCAAATTAGATGCTGCTTAATATTGAAAACAGCTTAAGCTGTTACTGCTGAAATAAATGATTTCTGTAGAAATGACACATACAGTATTTTCAGATGCACTTTTTATTTTTTTGAAATTGGCAAGTTCCTTGTGAAGTTAAGCATGTTCTCAGTTTTGCAACTGTGCAGCTGCAGAATGTGCATGGAAAATACTCACAGAACCACAGAATGGTTGAGGTTGGAAGGGATCTTAGAGCTCATCCAGTTCCAACCCCCAAGCTGAGCCTTTGGAGACAAAATAATCTATTTCTCTAAGCAAGGATTTTTAAAAAGTTAGCATGAATTTGTGTTAAATTCATTTTCCCAAATTTTACAATAAAGCCTATTCTGTGTCTGGAGGACACTTTTATCACCTAATAATGCAAATCAAATGAGGTACCTGTTGTTTGGCTTAGAGTGTTCCAACAGAGAGGTACAAGGGGTTACAACAAGAGTTATCGAAAATCCAGCAAGTGAAGGTTATGGATCTCATATGAGCATTATCCACCAAATCCATGAATATTTAAATTCTCTATAGACATAGCAGCTTTCATCAAGTTCCTATGCTTGGAGCAATTTTCCAAAAGAAGTTGTCTCTGTGACTTTTCACCCTTCACCTGCCAGTACAGTTATCTTTTAACTGGGAGTGCAGTCATACCTTAAGGAAAAAACGTTCATTGTCACCCTGTGCCACAATGTAGTAAACGGGATAAAGTCAAGTATTCCCACTGGAGTCAGGAATAAGCAGCAGGGAATATTTGTTTCCGCAGTTGAAATACCTCATGTTCACCAGACATTTGTACCTGATGCATTCCCACCAAAGCCACACACACCATCTCCCTATACATTGCATTTTCTTTTTATTCCAATCCAGTTTTAGTGGCTGTTGTTTCCTGCAGAAACTGTGTTCAACACCCAGAAAAATAAGTTTATCTCTATGTCCCAGCACTTTTGCATGGCTCTATCTTTACAGACCATGGCACTGTGTGACAACAAAAGATATCTCTGCTAAACAAAGACATTCTCTCTGCTCAGTTACTCTGGTACAGTCTCTGCTCTTTTCACTGATGCTGAACCTGTGTAGAAAGATCATGTACAACTTCCCTCCTGGCTGATGGGAGATCAGACCCATTTATGGACCCATTTAGACCCGAAATTCAGAAGGTGACTGTGTATAGATCCAAAAGGCATAAGGTACATGGCTCCTGCCAGAAATAAGCCCAATGGTTAATATATTTTTCTTGGCTAAACTATTACCTTGAGGTGACAGACAAATCTCACCTTGACACAGCCAGGTAGAAGATTCCTAGAGATACTAATGAAATTCCAACATGGAATGAAACCCCTACAGCACCATATTCTTTAAAAACTTGTTTCAGCTGCTGAGATTTGTTGAGTTTCTTGTTCTCACCACTGGGATCAGTGGCTGTGTTGTTTGGGGGTTCATGTGAATCCTAAAAAGAAAACAATTAAAAGCATTTATTAGCATTAAGCACAAGATCATATTCCAGTCAGCTGAGCCAATCTGAAGTAGTGAAAGAAGTGTCTTGTACACAGAATTATTTGGGAAGGCAGCAACACACTTCTCTTTCACATCAGCACAGCAGATGCCAGTGGCACAGCCCAGGCTTCCTTTTTGTGTCAAAGGGATATACTGAGCTTGGTCTAAGTGCTTACATAATTCAAGTTTCGTAATTAAAACCATATTATTTGATCCAAATGTAAGCCAAGGCACACCCACACAGCTGCTTGAGAGATGAGACTGAGGTGTCAGAGCCCTTTCACTGCTCAGCTTTCCACAGTGAATCCCTGGATCACAGCTTTTTATTCCAGGGCTAAGGAGCCAGTGGCACTGGAAGCCTACCTGATACCAGGGTGCTGCTGGTTTAGGAATAACTCACGGACAGAAGAGATCCAATATTTAAGTTCCTATAAATCACCCTCTGTAGATCACCTGATAAAAGGAAGAACTGGGGAACTGGAAGTGCTGACAGTGATGAGCAATTCTGTTGCCACAGTGTAGACAACAACTCCAAGGACATGCCAGGGCAGGGCTGGTGTGAAGGGCCCAGCAGTAGAACTTACAGACAGCTTTTTATCCAGGTACATTTAAAGTGCAGAACGGCACACTAAAATAGGTATCTAAGCAAACTTAAACCAGACAAAGAAGGGCAATAAGATAGCCCTTGGATACCTCTCCATGCTTGCCAGAGAAGAAATACTGACAGGAAGAAAACATTGCCACAAAACCATCAGGATTTGTGTTTAATTAGTCAGGAGCTGCCAGGAAAGATAAGAGGAGTCCTTTCTTTCCAGCTGAGCTCAGCAGCAGTTGTGACAATGTGACAGCCAGGCTAAAGGCCACCACAGGACAGGTACAGCCACCCAGTGTCTGCCCTCGCTGTCCTACTGTGGTTTCAAGGCTCACAAATTAGAAGAAAAAGAGTTTTGATTAATCCTTGGACTTGGCAAGATTGTAAATTAGGATCCAAGACTGTCTTAAAATACCCATGGCAACCGCAGCCCAAACCCACTGAATTGCTGCTAGTTTTCATTTTATAATCATAATTTGTTTTACTTTGTATTTCACTTTGACAGGAAATCACACTGATACTTAAACAGAGAATTGTGTAGCTCAATTTATCCTGATTCTTGTATTTCAAAATTTTCAAGGATAAGGGATCATTTCAGATTTTTCTCCTCTGGCTCATGAGCCAAAGCAATATCTGAATAGAAACAGAATCTGGACCAAGGATGAAAAATGTCCAGTAGAAAAAAAAATCATTATTGCTTAAATCTAGGAGCTTTAAAAGGTAAATGAGGAAAATAATGTTCAAACTTTTTTTTTTAAGCGAGCTCACTAAGGAAAAGAACGGATTCATAGCTTGATAATCTAATTACTTTCAGCCCCTGGAAGGAATTAGACTCCATGGCTGTACTACTTGGCTGCTGCTTCACTGTGTTTCAGAACTCACCCTATGTTATTACAGGAAGGAATTATTTATTGGGGAGGAAAGAAAAATGCTGTTTTGATTCCCAGCCTGCAAAATTTAAATACTGAGTTACGAAATGCAACCAGCTGAATAACAAAATAGTCTCATAATGCCAAAAGCTGTCCCAACAATTCAGTCACTATCACATGCTTAGTCAAGAACACTCTATTATTTATTCAACAGTGTTATTTTCTTAAAAGCCAAGCATGGTTTGAATGGTATTTTAGGATTTTATAGCGTACAGCGAATTTTCATCCAGACAAAGATGATCATTATTTATTTAAGGAGCCAAATGCGGATTTTCCTCAGAAATGCACAGGTCCATGAACCTCAGGGGAACGCTGGAGTTTACAGACAGACTGTAAGGACAAGAAACTTCCTTGTTCTCATCATCAAATTCCAACTCGCTCGTGTTCCCAGCCTCTCATAGCAGGCAATTTTGGAATGGTATCGAAGCAGGATGTTAAAACAGAGCCCCTTCACCACGTGTTATTTGGACCACCCAGTGTGGTCATGCCCTGAATAATGCACAGCATCGCAAACGAAGCTGCTGCTACACCATCGCTGCTAGAAAGAGAATTTTATTCACGTATTTTCGGTGATTTAAGGCATGAAAACATATCTGAAACACCCTATTGTGCTTTGTGACGAGGCTCCAGAAATCCCCCCGCAAACTAAGCTGCAGAAACTAAAACTGCGAGCGAGGCATTTTGGAATTCTCCCGTTCCCAACCCTGGCACCAGCAGGTGCAAAACAGCTCCCTGTCCCCAGAGAAACATGACTTAATGTCCCCATAGAAATGCAGACGGGGTGGGGGTGAACCCTAATCCTAAAAACACCGCTGGAAAACAACGCTGGAAACCCTCTGGAGATGCGGGAATTTGTGCGCTCCCCCCAAGCCGCGCCGGGAGCCGCCCGAGCCCGCACGTACCTTGGCGGAGCCGCCGGCGCAGCGCGGCGGGGCCGGGATCGGGAACGGGGCCGGGAATGGGGTCCGGAGCGGGATCGGGGCCGGGAATGGGGCCCGGAGCAGCGAGGCCCAGGCCGGGCGGGGGCTGTGGGGACACCGGCGGGGACACAGCCGGGCCAGGCGGTACATGGCGAGCAGGCAGCGGGGCGGCCCCGCCGTGACGAGCCGAGCCCGACCCGCCCCTTAAAGCAGCAGAAGCCGCGGCCCCTCCGGGCTCACCCCGCCCCGGGCTCGGTGTGGGGAGGTTCAGCTTTTAGGGCATTCACGGCGCTTGTATTGTATATGTATGGCCAGACTTGGCGAACGAAGGTTTGGGAAGGGCTCTCCCCACGTGGGTGTGCCCTTCCAGCCTGCGCAGTGGATTTTTTGGGTGAGGCACAGTGTGCACAGAACTGGCCTCACCGTTTCAGTCTTAAGGTCCATTTGCCTTGGCCAAGAGAGAGCTTGGACAGTGACAGTGAAGTCCTCGGGACTGTCACAGCATCACTGACTGTCACTGACCCTGCTTGGCGTCCGAGATCTGACGGGATGGGATGGCAGGGAGGCATTGAACTGCCGGGGGACGGTCCCCACTGAGACTCGAGCTCATAACCTTGGGATTCTGAGTCCACTGAGACTCGAACTCAGGTCACTGGGATTCGGAGTTCAGAGTGCTCTCCTTTACACCACGGAACCGCCCCAGGGCGCTTGTAAATAGGTACAGAGTCATGGAATATCCTGAGCATCATCCCGGCGCTCCCAGAGCTCTGGCGGCCTCGGGGCCCTGACCAAACCCTGTGCTGTGTCACCCCGTCCAACTAACACTGACACAGTTCTTAGTGGCCCTTGATGAGGGCCAGTACCTCTAGTTGTTAATGAAGACAACCTAACTGCATCAAACTAGAGTGGAGGTTTTATTTTTCAGTCCTCCTCATTGTCGGTGGGTACAATGGAATTGAGGAATGGTGGAGAAAAGCATGCAGTGTTTGCATAAAGGCACTTAGAACACTCCTTATGCAAGGATTTTACAGACTATAAGAAAGGTTACACACAGAACTATTTTTAAACATGCACACTATTTAAACTATTAACACTGCTATAGCTGAATATGAACTAGGATATATTTCATAAAAGTGGTGGATCTAAACAGTTCTTTTCTATCTTATTTTTAACTTTATTAATAGGGTTTTTCACATGTATTTTTCCATGGAAGTTAGCAGGTTTCTTCTCACTTTTGCAATGAGCCCAAGGTCATCTTGCAGATTCTCCTGTTATCTTTGAGGTCTCTGAATGGGAAGCTGCTTTTGGCTCTTTAGCTTGAAAACCTGTATGTTCTTCAACAGTTCAGTGCCCACCACCCTCTGCAGGAAGAACTTCTTTCTAATCATCACCCTAACCCTGCCCTGACACAACTCCAGGCCATCCCCTGGGTGCTGTCCCCGGTCACACAGAGCAGAGATCAGTGCCTGCCCCTCCTCTGCCCCTGCCAAGGGAGTTGTACCTGCAACGAGGTCTCAGACCCTCCTTTGTCCTCTTTCCATCTTTCTTTCAGGTCCTTTCAAGTCCTGGAGGGCCACAATTAGGTCTCTTCTCCAGGCTGGGCAGGTCTTTGGTGACCAGGGACAGCACCCAGGGAATGGCTGGAGCTGTGCCATTCAGGTTCTGAACAATAAAAATTCCCAGGAGTTAATTCTGGTTTCGGATGTCAGTGCAGTTCCACTGGCACAGGACACCTCTGGGCTCTGCACATGGACTTGGACTCTTCCCTGAGTTTGTTGGGTCTATCCCTTGGAGCCAAGGAGGGACAGAGGCCACAGAGCTGCTCTCCCATGACAGATGTGTTGCGCTGCTGCTGGACATCTGGAAGCCCTGGGGGAGTGCAGAAAAGAGCAGGAGGTCACCTAATGAGGCATAGAAGCATTAGGGCTGGCAGTCTGGCTGGCTGCTGTCCCCAGAATCTCAGTGGGGGGTTCTGCTTAGGAGCAGGAAGGAACGATATGATAAACATCCAGTATATCTGCTCAGTGAAAAAGGAACAAACACCCTTGAGATGCCTTAATGTGAAGGTTGTTTGTAAGTGCAGGGAAAAAGACATTACCTCTGTCCTTCTCATCCTAACTAAGATAAAGAGGAGAGGATACAATCAGAGATGACAAACTAGAAAAAGGGATGCTACAAAATGCTAAAAATTTAACAGATCTCAAAAGTATGTTCTGCAGTCCTGAAACAAGAGCATGGTGTATGGAGATGAGAAACCCAAATCCAGATGGCTTAGGGACTTCTTTAAAAATAGACCTAAATTAATGATGCACTTTATCTACTGCATTTGTGTTCTTTCTGAATCCCTTCTTCATCTCTGAGCTTGTCACTGTGTACTTTACTATTACTTTCCTTTTGTAATTTTCCAACGGCCAGATAGTGCTGCTCTGGTTTTGTGTTATTTGTGCTGTTGCAGTTACTGTTCATCAGTAAGTGGAAGGCTGGGAATTGAGCTGAGAGATATTGAAGAGGCAGTAAGAATAATGTCACCAGAAGATGCATTTGGATTCCTGTGAGGCAAAGACTTTTCTGTAATGAATAATCTCTATAATTTGTCAGAAATGTTTGTCCTGCTTTTATCAGAATGTAGAAACATAGTGGATACTCTTTATCAAGGTATCTATTATAAACCTCTTAGATAACCATTTCCTTCCCATAATTTGACTTTTGGAGGTCAAAATCTCTCTTAGTTTGACAGCACTGTAGGAACAGTGACAGAAATGAAATGTGCACTACTGTGCAATTTCTGTAACAAGGAATCAATGATGCAGAGTTGTTCAATCTGTGGTTTGCCAGAGTCCAAACTAAACACTACCCCTGATGCTGGCAGGACTCTGCAATGAGCTAGTTCAGGAGCTAAATCCATTTGTAGTTATAAATGTGATTAGTGATTCAGTAGCAGCCTACTTGTGAGAACATCTTAGTCAAACTACAAGGATGTTTTGATGATGAAGAAATCTTGGAAGTCTGCTAAGTTTTATAAATTGCATGAGAGCAAATTCATTACATGTTTTTCAAATCATTTAATCCACAAAGAATTCAGGGATTGTCAATGTGCTAGTTCTAAAATCTAATATCTTCTAATGGACACGTAGGAGTTGGTTCCTGTGTGAGAGAGGGAGGCAATTGCTTCTGCGTGCTGGAAGCTGTCTCATTTAACATTATTACAGATGTAGTAATGTCATGCAGATAAATATAATGACAAAAGCTGGGAGCTGATCATGAACCTCATTCAGAAAAGAAGCTAAGGTAAAGGTTTTCATATTATAGTAAATGAAGGGCATGGCATATGAACTAGCTTTAAGTGGCCTAGTTCTTTAGCACATTGGCCTTTTCACATCGTGTTCCAAAGGTGTTTAAATCATGAAGATGAGATAATGTGACTTGTTGATGAGTAAGAATTAAAATGATATCAGGGAAGGAATATCCATATGCCATTGATAAACACATTTATTAGGAAATTTCTATATCATGAATGCTCAAGTAGATACAGTCAACTTTCAGGGAAATCTTTGTTCTCAAGTAAAACTGATGGAAAGTCATTAAAACTTGGTATCTCCTACTCACATGGAAGAAGCCTGCAGTGCCAGCATAGCTAAATCCAAAGGAAGCCAGCCCAGATATTTCTGTCTGTGGGAGGAATTTAGGGTGAGAAAAATCTCCAAAAAGGACTGCAAAGAAAGAATTATTTGCTTTATTTACCTCTAAATCCTTGAAGAATGGGGTTGTGTTGGCCTCTTTCCTTTCTCTGACCTGGAGAGGTGTGGGAAATTCCATGGGGAACTGAGGCTTCAACCCAAGTCCTTTTTAAAGTTAATCAGGCAATTTATGTGATGACTTGTGGGATCCTCCGCACAAAGATGAATTTCACCCACTAAGCAGCTCTAGCTCTTTGACTCCTTAGTCTTGTTGAGAAAAAAAATGGGTACAAAATATAGATAGAAGAGACTAGAAGGGAAAATATCTATATCGCTTGTATTTATGAGCCCTACTGCTGATTCCATGTGCACATATGTGAGTGACCAGACTGCTGCTGCTGAGCACTGAGGGTCCCTCTCTTTCACACAAAGGAAACACAGTTCTTTCAGGGTCTTTGCCCTTTGGTTGATACAAGCGTTATTAATCCTCTTCTCCACAAGATTTTTCCCAGTAATCTTCTGATGAGGTGCTTTTTGATTTGGCTGGTGTGATGTGCAGCCATTTGCAGGTGTGTGAGTGAAAATCACATCCAGCATCTCCTGCTGGGTGTGGGATTGATAGTCCCAGCAAGACAGGAAGGTTATTTTTTCACAGAACAGCTCAACTCCAGAGAGTGACAGCAGAAGCAGCTTCCTTGACACCCACTAATGTGTTTCCTCCTGATGGGGATGGTAACTTGGCTGCATGTCCAAAGAGCTCTTGGCCTTTTTGCCCTGCCTCTGTGTACACAGGGGTTACATTTGAGGAGCAGTAATTGCTGTGCCCACTGCTGCTTCCTTGAGACACGTTTATCACCGACACATTCCCAGTTTGGAAGACAAACTTTAACTTTGAACTCAAGTTACCTTTTTTTGGTATCCAGCAAAGTTTCCATAACTGATGCCTGGGAAGAATTAGATTGATATTTATGTTGCAGTGAAGTGCAAACAATTCACTCAGGTAGCTTGAGTTTGGCATTTGGATAAGATTTCTGATGGCTGTTTATTTATCATTCAGTGCAACCCACTCTATTTATCATTCAGAGCAGCCCACTCTGAGCAGAGGTGTCTGCTTTAGACCTGGACCTCTGGAAAAGAGCTTTCAAACTTCTAAACTACATGAAGTCAACTAGCCTAGCAAAAGTGCAGTGTCTTGTGCTGATTACTAAACACTGAGAGGGATGTAAAATGATGCTGTTTAGTAAATTCTGTTTAACATCTTATGCCATTAAAATGGATAAAGTGGTATTTCATGAAGTGAAAAATTATGGGGCCAGATTTGGAAGCTGAGCATTTAAACTGCTTTTCCTCTTCAATGTGTTTTACACCTTGTCTGATTCCAGTGGACTTTCAAATTTGCATGGAGATTCTTCTTTAGATTTAAAATCTTCTTCTTTAGATTTAGTTTTTGATTCCTCTCAACTACTGTATGGTGATAATTTACTGTACTGTTGATAATTTAGCTTCATGAAAACTTAAAAAAAATTAGGCAAGAGCTGTCCAAAGCAATTAGGGAAGAGATTGTTCAAAGCCAGGTTGGATGGGTCTTGGAGCAACCTGATCAAGTGGAAGATGTCCCTGCCTATGGCAAGGGGCTGGAGATGATTTTTAAGGTGCCCTCCAACCTAAAGCATTCTGTGTTTCTATGTGATTTGTATTTGTTTTTCTAAATGTTCAGCAATTTCGAATTGTTTTCACACTATAAAAGTCAATTGTTCTCTTCCTCTTGAGGGATTTAAGAGCTGCAAATAGTTGATAAAATCCTCTTGTAACAGCCTATCCTTGCATTCTCAAGGGCAGATTTACCTGCCCTTTGTTCCTTACCAGTATTGCTGTAAAGCAAATTGTCAGTCCACTGAGATGAAACAAGTAACAGCCAAGGGCAGATTCCCTCTTTTCCACCACTCACTGCATAATGCCATAATGAGATTCTGGTCAAACAGCTCAGGGCAATGCAATATTCAATCTACTCGGGAAAGGCTGATGTGAGTTACTGAACACAGTCATTAGCCACTGTTTGGCCGAGGTTACTGGAAATTGTTCCCACATCCTGCAGGTGGTTGCAGCGCTGCACTGGGACATGGCCTTGGAAGGGAGTGACGCACACGCTCTGCCCCCTCAGCGCATGGCACTGGCTTGTCTGCCAGCCCTGGAGCACACACCTTTAGTTTGCCAAGGAGGTTCTGATGTGACTGGCCACAAAGGAAGAAAACCTTCTGTGAATTTCCTTAAAGCTTGGGTAAAGGGACCAAGGGGGTCCTCAACTCCTGCCTGCTCTACACTCAAAGCCTTTCACAGAAAGGGAGGTCCCCCTGCTTGTACCTTGTCTCTGTTCTTGCATGAAAAGAATGGCTTCACACTCACAGGGAGTAGGTTTAGATTAGATACATGGAAGAAATCCTTCCTTGTGAGGATGGGGAGGCCTTGGCACAGGGTGCCCAGAGAAGCTGTGGCTCCCCCATCCCTTGAAATGTCCAAGGCCAGTTTGGACAGGGCTTGGAGCAACCTGAGCTGGTGAAAGGTGTCCCTGCCCAACAAGATGGTCTTTTAGGTCCCTTACAACCCAAACAATTCTATGTTTCTAAGTATTATGAGAGCAGCAGAGCAGCAGGTGCAGGAGATGCCTTATTTTTGTGTCTTCTGTTCTTTTTTTTCCAGCCAGAATTTGAGATACACTGAAAATTGTAACTACTTTGAATGACTAAGCCTTCAGCAATACATATTACTTGCAGTGATACAGACATTTAATAGATATGAGTAGCTTGTGATATGAGCCCACAGCTGGGGAGAACTGTACATTACAAGCACAGCTGGAAGCAGCTTTTTGATCTGCTGACCTTTCTAACAATCCCTAACAATGGTGAATATTCTTTAAAAACATCTAAACCTATCATTTATAAAAGAGGCATTTTCAAGTGTGATTCGGTGAAGTAGGACCACTATAACTAGAGACATCCTGTTTGGAGTTGTCAGCTTTGAGATCTTACAGAATAAGGAGCTTTTTGTGGGCTCTGGCACGTGCTGTCCTGACACCAACAGTATTACTTGTGCCATCAGTAGCTGGTTCTGATGTTGCTTTATGGTGGTGCTTATTATATGATCTCAAGAGGAGAAAAGAGCCTGTTCTTTGGCTCTGGGCATGTGATCACCCTGTGACATGCCATGTTCTCCTTGTGACACTGGTTAGCTGGGACAAGCACCCACCCATCACGAGTCAACACGCGTGAACACAGATATTCTCTCTGTCTGTGTGAAGCCTTTCATGTGTGTGGCAGCTGCTGCTCAGAGCAGGCATTGTAGGAGCTTGTTTGGGACCAGACTCTGATGTAGGAAGACTCTGGTAAATAATCTGCTATAGCAGGAGGGCAGGATGGAGGGATGTTGCCTGTCTGCTGATGGGTGTTTCTCCCCTGCCAAGCACATGCCTTACAGAGTTCAGTCAATGGATGGCACTGCTGGCTTTTCACAGCTGGGCTAGTTTTCTGGCTTGTGCAGTGCATTTATAACTCATTGTTCAGCTTGAACCGTGTCTGAAAATGTGCTGTTGGAAAGTGGATACTTCAGTAGTAGTTGTGAGCCAGTTCCCCTGGACCAGAGGGGGAGTAGCTGCTGAGATGCTCCCTGAGGGGAATGTGAGTGGGTCCCCAGCCAGTCCTCATTCATCCCTCCCTCGTTCTCATTAGGAACAAGGCTTGCTGCACCTGAGCCAGTGTGTGTACAAAAAAGAGAGTGGGATGTTGGTTATTGAGAAGGCTTGAAGCACAATTTACTAATACAGTCTCAACCTGCTTGGGCTCAACCTGGAGCTGCTGCCAAGTATGAGCAGATGTGCTGGGAATGTCATAGAATCATATCATAGAGTCACAGAGTGGATTGGGTTGGAAAGGACCTTAAAGATCATCTCATTCCACCCCCTGCCACGGGCAGGGACACCTTCCACTAAGCCAGGTGGCTCCAAGCCCTGTCCAGCCTGGCCTTGGATACTTCCAGGGATAAGGCAGCCAGAGCTTCTCTGGGGAACCTGTGCCAGGGCCTGCCCACCCTTAGTAAAAAATATGGACAGGTATCCACTAAGTTGCTAAATGGTTTTTTACCACTGCAGAAGGTTCTTTACTTGTTCTTCAGATGTACATCCAGTTGCCACAATAGGCTTTTCAAGAGCCACTGTATAAACTCTGTTACTGTAGCAAGTCTGGAGGAAAGAGGCTCAGAGGTAACCTCAACACAGGGGGAAGAGGGATAAAAGCTATTATTCTTTATTTCTTATTAATAATGAATAAGAAATTCATTATTTGTTCTCCTATGGGATAGTGCATGAGAATTCACTTATTATTCATGGATTTAGCAAGTTTATGGGTTTATTATAGACTGCTTCTCATTTGAGCTTGCTGAAGCACATTCTTAATAACTCTGTTGTAAACCCAGAGTTTGTAAAATGGGAGAGAAAAGCAAGGAGATAAAGCCATATGAATTTCAATGGGGAGTCAGAAAGAAGAGCTGGAAAATTGAAAGCAATGAGATTCTTGAATGCTGTACAAAGGTTACTAAGCATTCAAAGAAAAGAAGAAAGGGAAAAAAATGAAAGGACAAAGTTAGGAGAAAAGCATGAACAAATCCTCATGCTCCAGAAACCAGGACAAGTTTTTAAAAAATAACCCAATTCCACAAGCTCCTAAAGAACCTCAAGCTGATAACACTCTTGGTTTAGCTGGATGAAGTTCAGTGACATGAACATTACTTCAATAGTATTAAACTGACATAAATCACAGTTATCTGTGCCTTAATTACAAGTCCTGCAGAAACCCCAAGTGATTTCTGTGGTGCTTCACTCCCACATACTAATTGGTCACTTGCCTTCCAGAAATACTTTCCAGACAATTAAGAAAAATAATAAATTGGGAGACTATTTTGCTTCTAATTGGGTGTCAGGTGTATTAAACCCTTGAAAAACTGAAGGTTTTGCTAATAATCAGAAACCATCAGCTTTCTCTGGTGCTACCTGCTTTGTTCTGAGTTGTTTGTGAAGTGTCTGGTTTGTAAAGGATGTGACTTGCACTCATAACCCAGAGACTTTGTTTTTGGAGAAGCTGCTCTGCTACCAAAGTGAGACTAAAATTTTGCTCACTTGAAAATGAGATATTTCTCATCTTTGGGGTTACAAAACCTAATTTTGCCTGCTATCAGAAAAGCCTTCAGCTGCCGCTGGGTGCTGCAGGCAAAGTGATTGTGCTGGAGCAAAAGATCTGAAATATACTTTGTCTGCTTTAAACTTCACTGGGTTAAGCAGTTCTGCTTTGTGAAGTAAATAAACACCAGTGTGGATCAGTTACTGGGAATGGGCCTTATGAATTCACCGTTTGGATGCAGTCTTTGGGATTCGGAGTTCTTGGATGATGCTTGAACCCACAAACATTAGGCATGTGCTGGTTTCCATGGGAATAGCATTATAAGCTACTTAAAGAGTGGAAGAAAAATGTACACACCCTTTATAGATTTTTATGCCAAAATAATTGATCCTCAAAGCTGGTGCGAAGCAGTTCACACACTGATGCAACAGGGCACAGAGGTGTTTAATTCTGTTAGGGGTGGAGTATTTCTAAATGCTTGTGACAGGCAAACACTGCAGAGAGAAGTTACTTGAACATTTGTAATTCTGCTTTATCTTCATGCAGAGGAACCACACTGATAAACACTGTAGTCTTTTGTAAGGCAGTATTCAATATCACTATTTAGTTCTCAGTGAACAGAAAGAACTCAGGCTTAGTTCAGATTATTTACTTTTTTTTTGTTATCAGAATAAAGTCAGACATTTGGGAGGAAAAGATGAATTCTTTGGTCTTCTTTGAAGTCGAGCACTGGAGTAACAAACGAGGGCATTCAGCACTCACAGAATAATGAACAAGCATGTAAACAGGCAGTGAAAAAGAGGAGGGAAACCAGCCTGTAAAACACCCCAAAACCTTTCTGAGTAACTCTGCCTTTTCCATGGGTAACTGCAGGGTACAGGGAAGGGAAAGAACAGGGTGGGAAGGGGTCAGAATCGATTGGAGAAGCAGAATCTTGTTACAGGCTGCCAGGGGGTACTGACCATCAGAAAATGTGCATTATTAATCCAACAAACCTGAAACGTGCCTTGCCAGCCTCATTTTCAATTGGGCCACTGTCGCTCCAGTGCAATATCATCATCAATACAATGAAATTAATAGAAACTGAGAATGTTAATGATGAACCAGCTCGGCTGTCTATGACTATTAGTGACAGTGTCATGCAGCTGTGACACCAGAATAGATTTTGTCACACCCTGTTGGCAGACACTAATTTTTAGCAGCTAATAGACCCCAGATCAATAATGTACATAATGCATTTCCCGAGCCACCTACAAGCAAGTTTACACATGTGAAATTGGAAAGAAATAGTCTTGAGCTTGTGATACCCCAGAATGGGTGAGGCTGGGAGGGGCCACAGTGGGGCAGCTGGTCCAGTTCTCTTTCCCATCCTCTTACAGCTGTTTTCTTTGGAATAGGATGTTCTCGAGGCATCAGGGAGTACAGAGGGGCAGCTCTGCTTGTGCCACACAGGCAGCATCTCCTGCCTGCTCCTCTGAGCTGTTCTGCACTGAGCAGCACCAGCAGGCTGGAAATGGGCCAAGGAAACCTCACTCCTTTCAGAAGGTTTCCCTTTTTACTGTGGAAGGGATAGAAAATGTGACCCTTGAGGCACATGGTAACATTTCCCTGGGTTCCAGTTGCCTGACCTTGCAGCAAATCATCATGTGCTTCAAGAGATGCTTAAAAACCTTGGGCTTTTTCAGACTTTTATTTAGAGGAATGAGGAGATAATAAGTTCACAGGATGCACTTCAGTGGACAATACCAATCCAGCTGAAATTTGAAGCTGTATATTCAGGTTTGGCAGTAGATTTTTTTTTAATGATGTAAAATGCCAGCTAGAAAAGTATTTTCCATCTAGGCTAACAATGGGAGTTCTTGCATAAGCCACTGTTCTTGTATAAGGTTTTAAAAAAGCTTAAAAATAATTTCCTGAAGTTTTCTAAATAGAACAGACTGAAGATAAGATTTGCAATAATTTCCTTCAGGACCTCCATTATTTTTAACTTGTTGTCAACATCTGAATTGAATTTCTAAAGCAACAGCCATATGTGCTCACAAATTAGGACTTATGCTGCATGCTTTGATTCTAGTAGTTAGAAATGCTCCAAATGAACACAGGAACCTCTGATTTTAGGAAAAAAAATCTTAATTAAAAATCCTTGCCTTGTCCAGGTTGTTATTCCCTGCTGTAGAATACAAAGGACCAATTTTATGTTTTTCTTCTGCAGCTGGAGATTTGTGTGTTATAAAGATACAAGAATGGCCAGCAGGGAAGATATTCAATTTTCTGGAAATTTGTTAATGATCGTGGAACACTACCAGCTATTTTCCTCTTGTAAATAAACAGTTCTTTTCTAAACAGATAGCTGAACATTTAATAAAGATTACAGAATTTGTGACATTACCATTCCTATATTTGTCTTAATATGAAAGGACTTGAAGGTTGCACATTTCCATGCTCAAAGGTTAAGATCCTTGGCATCTAGAGAACAAAACTAGACTAATAAACTGTAATGAATACTGGAGGTTTTCAGGTATTTTTGAAGGTTTTTTGGTGTGTGTCTATGGGAAAAACTCTGATTACACAGATTTCTTCTGATTTCAAAAGAATTCATATCTTTTCTTCACTTCCTTTCCTAAACCAGTGTAAGACTCCTGTGTGCTCTCAGGCTCAGGTTAATTTGTGCCTCAGAAGAATTTGGTGACTTTTTGAATATTTCTTAAAGCACACAAGACAAAAAGAATTCTATTGATGAGCAAGTACTCCAAAGCCCTATTAGGGGCTCTGTAAAAAAACAATCAATACTTGTCCTGTGTTAGAAAACATTTTGAACAAATTTGCTTCCTTATTCATATGAAATTTTATTCTTATTTAAAAAACCCTTTTCATAGTGTACTTTAATGGGCTTTTTAATGTGCACTCTGGGCTGTTGGCAGTGCTGAGTTCTTTCCCCTTGCTGATTCCACAAGGACGTTCCTTGCTGGACAGCTGCTTCCCAGAATTAATCTGATATGCAGATCCTGAACTTTAATGACAGGCTAATTATCTGGTCGTGGCTGAGCCACAGCAGCCTGACTGTATCTCCAGGCTTTGGCTCCAGACTCTGTGGAAGCAGCTGCCACTTTCCCACTGGGTTTTATCTTTTGAGGTCCAGGCTTAGCACAGTCACACCCTTGTTACCAACAGGCCCAGAAGGTGAAAGAGAAAAACATCAATTTCCTCTAAAATTCACTTGGAGTTCAGACCAAACTTCAGAAGATACAGTTGCTAATGACCTAGGGGTGATTCATCCATTATCAAATAATCTGCCTTTAGCTGAAGTTCTTTAAATCCTGGGAGTTGAAGACAAAAAAACCCAATGTCCTAGAACAGAGAGAGCAGTCCATAGAAATGAGTATTTTAAGTTAACTGAACACTTTCAAAATTAAAAAAACTGGCTGCTTTGGACTGCTCAGGGGAAGCAAAGCAGAAGGAAATCTAATTTTCCATGCATTTAGATGGCCTTTCCAACTTCTCTGTGCAAAGTAGCAGGCTTGCTTTCCTTCTTTTCTTTCTTTCTCTCTTTTTTCTTTCTCTCTCTGTCTCTCTCTTTCCTTTTGGCTTTAGATAGAAATGGTTTATTTAATGGATTTTTCAGCTTTCCCATCCTGTTGGAAATCAGACAAACAGTCACTCACTACAATGCAGTAAGTCTAGTAAAAGGTGTCCCTGCCCACATGGGAGGGTTGAAATGAGATGATCTTTGGGGTCCCTTTCATGTCAAACCATTCCATGATTCTGGGCTTCTGAGTAAGGCAAAGAAGTGGTTTATATACTGATATTCTGTGAGGGGGAAACAAGCTGAGTGTGTGATTCACAGCAAAGCTCACCTAAGTCCTGGCTTTTCCATGAAGAACTCACGGTCTGGCAGATCACGAATAAATAAATCATCTCTTAGTTTTACAGAGCTGACATTAATGAGTGAGCAGTTTCGTGTCTCATTGGATGCACCTGGACGAGAAAGGAGCATTGAAAGTAGATTTACATAATTATCATCTTGGGTTTGTATTTATAGAATATATATGAGATAAGCTTTTGAAAGAACCAGTGGCTATTTTAATGTAACACTTTGCTTTTCCAGGAACTTAACATCTCTGTTATACATCCTAGATGTGAATCACCCTCAATCTGAAGTTAAATATTGCTGATGAAGTCTCTCCTGTATCAGTTGTATGTCATTTTTTCTTTATTGTGTTTGATTTTCATCTTACATTGATGCAATCTTGCACAAACTCTCTCAGGGTGGCTACCCCAGGTACCAAACTAACACAGAGGATTCTTTTCACTTCATATATTTGCCAGTTTTAAATTTAGGCAGCCATAAAAGAACACAAAAGTGGGATATAACTGTCTAGTGATAACTCCCTGCCTCCTCCACATCAATTTTTTGTACCCTTCTTCCATTTTCTCTGCTGCCTGTAGTTTTCTACCCTGTGATGGCAAAACTGACCTCTGCAGGTTGCCAGTTCTGGAAGAGTCCTTAAAAAATCACTTATGTGACTAAAGAGAAATTTATGCCACTGACCCCTTGATTTCTTCCTGACTGCACAGAACAACAGGCTCTTAGTGCTGGGACACATCGAGGTTCAGGGCCCTGAGTGGGACAGGCAAGAGTCAGAAAAGGTTTTGAAGAGGGACCCTTCCCATGGTCATGGAGATACAAGGCAGGAAGGAATTTCACTAAACCTGAAATGATGACTTTTTTTTGAATCAAAAGGTGAAGTTACCCTGAGAGATGAGGAGGAAGAAGAAAGAAATAATCTCTGGCGTTTTTGCCACCCACCCTGGCCCCATGAAAAAGGATTTTTTTTTTTACTTTTAGTTTTAAAAAACCCAAGAGCAACCCACAATGAAACAACATGCAAAGCTTGTCAACTAAGCCCCTCTACTAAAACACCTACTTTCTTGCTCTTGTGCCTTTCTGCCTACAAGATACACCCGTCCTTTATGTTTCATTTTTGAAGGCAGCCAACTAAACAGCTTCTGATTTTAATGCTGCAATAGTTCTCTGTCAGGTCTCGAGTGCTGGAACGACAGAGCCCAGTTTTCCTGTTCTGAGCTAGCCCCAGCCGTCACTCTGCTCGGCTCCACCAGGTGGAGTTCACCAGTGCCACTGCGGGGACGGGACACGGATGTCAGCAAACTGCCAGCCAACACTGTTCTTCACCCAGAAACCCTTTGTTTTATTGTTCTATTTGTTTTATTTAGCGACCAAACCTGCCTTTTTTTTTCTTTTTTTTTAAAGAAAAATGAAGCCATCAACAGACGTTTCCAATGTGACATGTTCTTTCCTCAGAGAGGATCATGACCTTCACATCCAAGGCGAAAGCACCATTTCACAGCCTCCTAGAGTGGTTCAGCTGCAGAATTTAAGGATTAATGAAAGACTGAGTGAAACACGAAGCAATAGACAACCTATAAGAATTCCTTCTTTTGAAGTACAATCCTGCCTTTTGATGTAGGTTGGCTCAAACTTGGAAAGCCTTGCTCTGGGAAACGGGACCTTATCCATGCTCCTGGTTACTGAAGGTCTGAATCCCTTCAGCATTCACCAACATTCCTCTTGCCCCAGTCCTGCCTCCTGTGCAACTCTCAGCAACTGAGAACATGATAGTTACAACAGGATAGTTTTGGGTTGTATCAAGATGAACTCTGTACTTTCAATCTAATATAATGTTTGATCTTTCTGACCCCAAATCAAAGCTATTTTCTGAAGCATTGCCATGGTGATGCACAACACAGTGTGTTGTCATTGCCAGGGCTTTTAGAGCTTTATTGAAATGCTTTTGAGCTGGAGAAAAAGATCCAGGTAAAATAATAGTACATTATGTGGCAGATTGACTTCCAGTGGGCTGCTATATAAAATATTTAATAGAATCTCTAAAATTGTATTGAGGCAAGTTACCAGAAAATTAAAAATACCAAAGTATATAGAGCACAAACATAGACATTAGTGTGTGAGTACAACCAGACCTCTCCTTCCCAAGCTCTGAAGGAAAATATGTTTGCTAGCAAATTGAGTAATTGTTTCTGAAAATTGGCAGCTATCTAGTTTCTGGGTAAGCCTTCAGTATTACCTATTGCTAAGAAACTTCTTTGGATTCACAGAGTGCTTACTGTTGTGAAGCTAATAGATATGTTTTTGATGAATACATTTCCCCATTTGAATTGTGAGAGCAGTAACCTTTAGTCACACACAAACGAGATCATTGAAATTCTAGGCTTAGTCCAATAAAACTGCTTGATTCAGAATCTGGTATGTACATTGGCTTAATTATTTTGTTGGGTTTTTTTTTCCTATTGTGATGAATCTTATGTGATGATCAAATAGTGAAGTTTATCTTATGTTTATGGTATGTTCTTCTCTGGTCTGATGAACCTATTTCTCCTCTACTCTTAAAAAATATACAGGATTGCCTTTATTGCTTTTTTAGAAGATCCTTTGTAAACATCATATTCTGTAGATCTAATTCCATCTTCCCTGATAAACAGCCATGGGTGTTTGATGCTAAATCCTGACCCTATTCAGGATGTAGCAGAAATATTTAGCGATTAACAGGTAGTTCAGACTCCACTCAGTACAAATAAGGGTCAAACCCCACTCCTTCCCCAGGTCAGCTCTGCTACTGAGATGGAGTTGACTGGTTAATCTGTGTCTGCTGTGATTTAGACTGGTAAAAGTGCAGTCAGTGTTATGTGTTTTACCTCATATAGCATTAATTTTAACATATTTAGTCATTTTCTCTCAAAATTAATTAAAGAGAATAGAAATATTAAATTTACATACATCAATGACTGAGCAGTTCTGTTAACCAGATCGTTAGGAACATTGATACTACTTGAAAGCTGGTCTAATTATATACTGCTTCCCATTTCGGGTGTTATTTCTGTCTGAATTGTAATGTGACTGAATTATTATTTTGATTAAGCTGATGAGTTCATTCTCATTTATCTCCTTCTGATTTAATTCATTCAGAAACCTTTCAAATCTACACAGCTGCCCCTCTCTGAGAAGCCTCACACTAAAATTCAGGCAATACAGGGCTATTCTTCCCAGGACAGTTATTGGAAACTGGGAGGAGGAAGAGAATGGGACAGCCTCTGTCCATGAGGATATTTTAAGCCATAGTATTGAACTTTCTGAGCGAGTTTGGGCATTACTTGGGAAGTTTGTGTTATTGCCAATCAATGCAAATCAGTTCAGCTTGGCATCCAAGAAGCCCAATAAATGGATTGAACCAACAGACTTGAACTTGCCTCTGCTAATCAGTTACCCTGATTAGCTGCCTGTTCCCAGCAGGTCCCTACCAAGGCTGGAAAAATTCTTTTCCAAGCATCTTTGGTTTCCATTATGTGTGTTATTTCCTGAGATTGGTGCTCTGCTAGTTGGTGATCACTGTCTCTTCTGAAGGAGGCACCTGGCAGATGCCCAACACTACTTCCCAGACAAAGGGAAAGATTGTGCCAGCCCTCTCAGGATTAAGGAGAGCTCTCAGTGGTGAGCTCTGGCACCACAGTGCTGAGGCTGACAAGACACTGCTGCTTATTCTTCTCCTCTGCCCATCATGTGGATAGAGCTTCATAGAGCCAGTAGGCAGCAAAGAATGGGGCTGAGTGCCAGAACACTCTCCAATCCAACACACAATCACAGACTTCTTTGAGTTGGGAGAGACCCACAAGGATCATCGGGTCCAGCTCTTACACACAGTGTTTGTTTTTTCTAAAGAAGTGACACTGCTCTTCCTTTCCAGATCCATTTGCAAGGCTCATTAACACTTGGTTTTCCTTCCACACTCCATGTCTGACCTTTGCACATGTGTGTTTATCAATTGACTTCCCCACTGTCAGTGAACCCCGACCAGCCACAATACTGTGTTAATTTAAACCAGTCAATCAATTAAATTCTCTGTTGCTTATACATTTTAAAAATGCTTCTGATCACCAAACAGTTTTTTGGGTTTGGCTGGATATCTTGAGCCTAGTCCTGCTCTCAGGGTAGTTATGGCCAGGTGTTGTGTGGTTGTAGGCTGTCTTCTCACACAGGAAAACCCATTCCCGTTGTAGAGGGTTGAACCATTCTCCAAGCAAGCCAATCCTTCTTTCTGGCTCTCTCTCTCTTTCTCATGCAAGCTGTGCTCCAGCTCCAGCTCCCCAGGCAGTCTGGATTCAAGGCAAAGTAACTTAATTAAGGATGGTCTGTGGGGAAAAGCAAAGGCTGAAGCAGTCAGGACAGCACAGCAAAGCAGAGCATCCACTGCAGCAAAATGATCAGCTGTGTTGCAAAGGGAGGAATGGATCCAGGGACAAGCTGGAAAAAAGGCAGTTTGTGGAAACTCAAGGATCCCACATTACACTCAGAATCAGGACACTGCACATTCTTGTATGAGCTAATGCAGCTCATGAAAAGGGCAGTGTGAGTGTTGTGTCTCTGTGCATTGTTTGATCTTTCTAACTGGGCCAAGACATTTAACAAAACTGTAATATTCTCCTCATGAATAATGCAAAATATTTAAAGATTATGTAGCACTGCTTTTAGAGGCTTTGCTGGTAAATTTTATTGCTCTAAGCAGGACTGGTTAGCCTCAGTAAGAGAAAAAGCATGGTCTGATAATTTCAGAGACTTTAGAAACTGCAGGGCTCCTGTGGAAGACTCTACAGTCCAGTTTAAGGAGCTCTTTTCCCCCCACGTTGTACAAGGAGCTTTGCTGTCTTGCCAGAAGTGTCCGGCATCCCGGACTGTGCAACTCCTGCTGAGCCATCTTCAAGGAAAGCTCAGGCAGGAGCACAGAGATGTGCCCACATGTTCCACCTGGGCATGAACAAACCTCTTTCCTCTTTAAGACTTTTATCTCGGTGTGTGGCACAGGCTGGTGGGTCAGAGAATTAACAAGTCCCCGTTTTGTTACTTTACTTCCCTTGTCAAACTTCCTAACTCCCTGGGGCTTTAAAGGGGGAAATAACCTTCCAACTTGGTCTCTGACAGGAAATCAGAGGTCAACATTCTTGTCTCCACACTGCTTGTGGCATTATAAGGGCAACTATAATTTCACTCATTCTAGTGGAAAGAAAACTGCTTCAGAGTTTTCCCATTGCAACAGGAATTTTGAGGTTATTGTGATGCTGAAATTATTTTAAAAGTTAAGTACTGCAGCTGATTCAGAAGCTGGCTTAATAATCTATAAATCCAAACTCATTCTAATGTTAATTGCACTCAACTACATACTGGGCTAATTGCAAAGCTTTTAGCTATTTTGGTTGTCCATGCACTCCCCACTTCCTTGTCCAGGAGTCCCAAATTACATATAATGTAAAAAATGAAAGCATTAAATGGTTACTGCAAGAGGTTAGATTGCAGTCTGCCATAACATCCACGTCATCAGCACAGGAAACAAAAAATGTTGTTGTCTGGAACATTTTCATTCAGAGTATCACAGAATGGGTTGGTTTGGAAGGGAGCTTAAAGAACATCCAGTTCCAACCCTCTGCCATGGGCAGGGACACCTTCCATTAGCCCAGGGTTGCTCCAAGCCCTGTCCAACCTGGCCTGGGACACTTCCAGGGATGGGGCAGCCACAGCTTCTCTGGGCAACCTGTGCCAGTGATTCATCAGCCTCTGAGTAAGGGAAGAATTTCTGCCTAATGACTAATCTAACCCTGCCCTCTGTCAGCATGAAGTCATTCCCACTTGTCCTGTCACTCCAGGCTCTTGTAGAGTCCCTCTCCAGCTCTCCTGGAGCCTCTTTAGGTACTGGAAGGTACTAGACGGCTTCCCAGAGCCTTCTAAAACAAGGTTCATCTAAGAGACAAGGGGGAAGGCCAAGCACTTGACTTTCAAATGAAAAAATCTTTTATCTTTAGATACCACAAAACAATAAAAGTGGTTTTCTTAGTATCTGTGATTCTGAAAGAGTTCTGAAAGCTATAGATTTACAAATAAGGGTTGTAGATTAGACAGTAAAAATCCTGAGCAAAATAACAGCAATTCCTTGGTTTTGGTGGTTAATGTTTTAATTATCATGTCTTGATGCAGCAAAGTGATGTTGAGGGGGGTTGTCACTGTAAACAAACAAGGACAAACAGTCCTTGTTCCCTCTCCAAGTCCTCCAACAAGGGGACAGCAAAGCCACAAAGCTATTTTTGTGTTGAGGCCTCTGCTGATGGAAGATTTGCAGAGCAATAAGAAACACATAACCACCTGTCCTGTCTCTGGCAAAAAATGACTCACATACTGTACTGGTGGAGTCTGCAAAATTCCAAAGTTCCTCCAAAACCGAGCTCTGGCACAGTAGGAACAAGGTCATCCAGGGCTGGTCAGGCTGGAATGTCTGCAGCACATTTACCTGCATTTGGCACTGCAAGTCCCCACCTGGTGGTGATGTGAAAGTCAACGACTTGTGCTGTGCAACAGAACCAAAGGGCTGCAAATATTTCCCAATCTTTAGTTTTCCCATGGTTATTGAAGTACTGCTTGGCTTCCATCAAGAATCACATTTTCACTATAATGAAAAACAATCTACATGAATTGTTTGTCTTTGCTTGTCTCTGTTTCCTCCATGCTGGTAATGGACTGTGTAATTCAGCACCAGGTGGGCACTGCTAAGTTTTTGTGTGACTGCAGCAAACCAGAAATATTTGCTAGTGACTTATACTGAAAGATGATAAAAGCATCCCCAGCACCAGTCAGTGAGCACAACAGGCCCTGCTGGAGGTGTGTGCTGGACTGGCTGTTCAGCAGGACCAGAATAAATGTATTTATGGTGCTTGGCAAGTATATGAAAACAAGTTTTCCTTGAAAACACTGTGCTATATTACACTGTCCTTCAATAACCTCCTACTCCTGAAACTCCTGATAAGAAGATCTTTGCCACTGATTGTGGAGGTGTTAAAATGCAAAAAAAAAAAAAAGAAAAAAAAAGAAAAGCACTCCATCATTTTTCTTCAGTAGGAAAGAAATAAGCCTTCATGGTTCTTTTAATTTCTGGTCTCTCCTGACTGTTCTACTCTGTAGTTACATCCTTACCCCTGCAGCATAGAAATATCTTCATAAAACATGAATTCATCCCCTGGGTGAGAAGAAAACAGAGAGAGAAGAAAGGGAGGCATTAAGAATTCTACTACAAGTGTGTGTATGTGCTTTGAATGCTCACTTCTGCTCTGTGCCCTGCAACTGTCTCTCATCTGTATAACTGTTTCCAGTGCTGGGATGAAGCTGCTGGTCTTTGACATGAGCTACATCACGGCATGACATGAGGCTTAACATGAGCTGCACCATCAGTGATAGACTGTGAACAGCTGTGATCTCCAAATAGGATGTAGCCCATTGGAACCACAGCTGGCAGGGGGAGTTCAGAGAATCCTGAAATTCCTGAGGCTGGAAAAGACCCTTAAGACCACTGAGCCCCACTGTAAACCTAACACTGCCAAGTACACCTCTAAAGAGACAATTAAAAGCCTTGGGAAGGGACAGTAAAATGTTAATTCTTCAGTTTCTGAAGGGACTAGAGTGGCTTCTCCAGTTGCTCCAGCAACAGGAATTCTGCAGCTCCTCTTGAAATGAGCTACCTTGAACCCTCATGGAAAAATGATAATAAACTGGGCTGATCTTAACTGATCAGTCCACAAAACAATGTCATTTGGAGTGTTGCAAAATACCCACCCACCCATCCAAACTCACAAAAAGCCACCTCCCCCCTTCAAACCCCTGAATGCAACTCCTGCCTTTGCTCTGGCAAGCTGGAATGAGATGTTGAGGAAAGTGGGAGTCTCAGAAAAAACTCAGCATGAAATATTTACCATATGTGGCACAGGCCTTCCTCTTTTAACTTATCAGGGTCCTGAGGCTCAGATCTTGTGCATCCACTCCACACTCCTGCTGGTGTCTCCATTTTCCACTACTCAGACATTACTTGTTGTAGCAGAAATCACAAAGTCCTTCTGCACTATCCATTTTCAAAAGTGTCATCTAATTTGGGGGAAAGTGTATGAAGTCTGCTTTTGTATAGCAGTATCTTTCTAGTCTTTCTTCCTTCTATTATCTGGAGGAAAAAAAATCCCTTTCCAGTGCATTATGGCAAACTTTGAAGTGACAGGATCTCTGAGGTAAGAATGTTATCAGGGTAGCTCAGTCAGAGTAAATGGGAGTGAGCTTGGCTGACCTCTTGCTGTTGTTCAGAAACACCACTGAGAGCCTCACAGCTGGTTTTTGGCTTTGCAGGAACACCCCAGAGAGAGGATGATCATCTATTGTCCAAAAGTAACACATTTTCTAACAAGAACAGTAGAATTAGAGGCACGAACGTGGATTTATGGCAGCATGTTATAAACAAGAGCAGCCAGGAAACAACAATGCATAAATCTGCTTCCTGAAGAAAGTACAGGAAAGGTACAATTGGCATCCACCAAGAGAATAAAAGCAGCATGAAAAGAAATCATTGATGAATATAAGAAATGCTGATGCTTTGAAAATGTCTTTCATCTCACTCATTCCCCACTGACATTTCCTTCAATGTTCTTGGCAATCAGCTACTGGCAGTTTAATTAATTTGGAGAAAGCAGATGTAAATATTTACATTTTGTCAGCCAAATTCCATACAGATTACAGGGAAATGGGCCACATGAGTGTTGTGTCTTTCAGCTCGTCCCACTCCCACTGCTCAGTGTTCCTGGGAGGGCTCCTCTGCCAGTGAGGCTTCCAGGAACAGGATGAGTCCTCTGGGAAGGGCAGCAACAGATTTTGGGAGCGGTGATGTTTCCACAGGTGAACTTGTTGTTTAGATGAAGGTGATCTGTCTCAGCCAAACCTAAGTGTCAAGTTTCCTGACAATGCAGTGTCACCATGTTTGAATCATGGCACCTTCGATTTATGTGTCTTTCCCCAAACTCTTGCCCCTGTCTTTTGCTTCTTTGGGGTTTGAGAGTTTCAAGGAGTTAAATGATGCAGGTCCTGGTCACCACTGGAGCTGAACTGGAGTCTCCTTTTCCTCGTGGGTCTTTCTGTTTTGCTCTGAGAAGGCAGGCACTGAACTGCTATGGAGCAGCACAGGTCCATCCCAAATTCAGGCAAAGGAGCAGCCAGAGATGGAGTTTTCAGAAACACCTTGTTGAACCAGGTACTTTGGCAATGGGATGGAGAGGCCCCAAAAGTGAGGGAAAAGAGCATTGACCATTTTTCCACTGAAGGTTTTTGATCATTATGATTTTCCCCTTGATTAATAATACATTCTGTGGAGTTTAAGGGACATTTTCTTGCAATTTTTTTGCTGCTGTTGAGCGTTTTTGGAGATCTGAAGCTGGCCAGTGTAACAAGCATTTGCTTACACTGAACAGAAAAACTCCTGCCCGTAGCTCACAGTATGGTGTCAAGAAAGGCTTAATTTTCATGTGCTTGACAGTAAGAGGTAATTGATTTGTAATTTGTCTTGGATCTGTGCATTTGTTTTGTTTTGTTTTGTTTAATAAGAAATTTCTCTAATTGCTGTTTAATGTGCACTGTTGCATCTAATGCTCAACTTTTTCCACTTGAGTAACTCTTCCCATAGTGGTGTCTGTTTAAAACTGAGTTTTTTGTCAAAGTAAGATTTGTGATGACTCCATAATCTTGCTCCCTTGAAAGAAGGCAATTATTCAAGCAAAATATATACAGTTTGGTTATTGTGTCAACATAGCCACTTCCTGCTGAGTATTAAGCTATATTATTCCTGGAGTCTGAACTGGGAATATGATTAATAACAGGTTCTGATACAGAAGATAGCAAATGAAGGCAGAGTAATAGTAATTTTTCATTTGAATCACAGACAAATTGGCTGTTTTGCAGTACTTGTCTATGGCAATTATATGTTGTTTTGCTTCCTAATGCTGGTTTCCTTCCACAGTTTATTAGCATGAATATCAGGGAAACGCTGGCATATTGTTTTTGTCTATAAACACTTGTGGCCAGGTGGAGAAGGCAGCCCTGCCTGAACTGCTGATTAAATCTGTTTGAATCCAGGCACTCTTGCAAAACAGAGCTTTTTCCAAGTGCCTCCTGCTCCTGGTGTGGCAGAACAAGCTGCTCTCAGCACCGACCTGCCTGTGGTGGCCTTCTGAGAATGGCCTGATTTGGCCACCTGGGGACTCGACGTGCAAACCTGCTGCAGATGGAGTGTGTTCCCAGAGCCAGACCACCCTCTGGCTGGCACAGTTCCCCTTGTTTCACTCCAGCTGCAGGTTTGGGCTCTGCTGTGGAGCAGTGCCAAACTGCTCAAAGGGCTTTCAGTTATTTGTTATTCCAGAGTAGGATGTTGTTCAGAAATGTTCAGAAATCTGACCTGCTGAATTAGATTTGCAAAGAAACTTCAGATAGATCTGCACAAGGGATCTCAGCAGTCCACATTTTGTAGTGCTTATGGGCAAGGTCCTGTGCTCTTCTAGAACTCAATGGTCCCAGCACTCCAGAGAAATTTCATAGAGTCAAGGAATGGTTTGGGTTGGAAGGGACCTTAAAGAACACCCAGTTCCAACCCTTTGCCATGGACAGGGGCACCTCCCACTGTCCCAGGTTGCTCCAAGCCCATCCAGTTTGGCCTTGGACACTTCCAGGGATGGGGCAGCCACAGCTTATCTGGGCACCCTGTGCCAGGGCCTGCCCACCCTCACAGTAATTAATTTCTTCCTAATAGCTCATCTACACCTACTCTCTGTCAGTGTGAAGCCATTCCCCCTTGTCCTGTCACTACCTGTTATTGTAATATACATATATACATATAAACACACAGAAATACATATAAATACATCTATAACTCATGATGGCAGGAAAGTTCTTATCAAGCTACTATTTTTTACTGTGAGCTACTAATTGTAGGATGTGAAAAATATACCTTTTAGCTACTTAGAGTCATGAATGTACAGCCAAAGTGAGTCTGATTGCACAGGTGCTGACACACTGGGAAGCTGCTGTTGGATTCACAATGGAAACAAAAAGAGTTTTGAAATTTATTTTTCCAGCATTAATGTGATTCTGTTAAGCAATTTTTTCCCAAACAATTAGGTATTTCATAATAACAACTTCTCAGTTAGATATGGCTCATTTCTGGATTTCTCAGAAATTACTTTTTGCTTTTAACACATGCTCACTGATTATGCAGATGGCTTAATGATCCCATATTCATTGCTCTTTCAATGTGGGGACTGTGTTCTTAGTTAATTCCATCTTTGCCTTTATTCAGAATATCTGATTGCTCCATGTCCTTTGATGTGCTGGTTTTGATCATGCAGAGCTTTCACTCACCATTTACAGATCTGTCTTAATGTACTTATCCCTTCAGAAAAAGTAATGTTAAAACCTTGTGTTACATGTTCTGCTCTTCCCAGCTCCCAATAAAGCAACACAGTGGGTAGTGTATCAGTGATTTCATTTTCTAAACAGCAATATTTGTGCATATGCCTAGGAAGTTATTTGCCTTTTCTGATTAGCAGTTATAAAACAAATTGGAAGTAATTATCACATTAGAAGGAAAGTATTACTTCAGTATGTCTGAATAATTTTTCATTAAGGACAACCACCAAAGGGACAGCACTTAAGAAAACAAAACCCAAAACTGCCACAGCTATCCCAGAAAATTCTGCTCCCTGAGCTGTCCCTTGGCTGTTCCAATTTGGAAAATACTGTTCTCTGAACTAAATCTCCCTGCCAGCTTTGCTGCCTTCAGTATTTGACTTTAATAAAGGCATAGTGTTTTCTGATATCTTTCTGATATCTTCTGATATCTCCCCTTCCAAGATGAAAACTCAGAACAACAAGTTTTGGTGGCTAAATAAGAAATCCTGTTCCTTTAGGAGGGGGCACCAGCAGGGAGGGACACAAAAGATGCTTCTGCCCGTGGTGACACTGAAGTACCATTCTAGTCTGTAAATCAGCAACAAGGGGAGAATAAATTCCACTTTTCATGAAGCAAAGTAACCAAAGGTGCCCAGTGGGACATTCAATGCCTCTTCCCATATTGCTTTTCAGATAATCATCGAGCTGGGTTGGAATATTTCTCATACGTTGGGACTGTCGGTAATTTTACAGCTCTCAGATTCTGGTAAGGAGCTGCACTTGGGTCAAAAAATGATATTTAAAATTCACTCTACTTGAGGAATAATTAGTTCCACTTTGAGAGGGGAACATTGATTTCCACTGTGCTTGTGTTACCACACAGGATGTAGACACACACCAGAATAACATTGTTATTTGGTCTTCATTGCTTTAAATGTCTGTATTTTGGAGGCTTTAATTTTAAAGGATATCATTGGCTTAGCTGTCATTTAACCCTTACAAATACAGTGTGTTTTTAGCTAATACAAATTAAGAATACCAAAATAGAGATGCCAAAGCCACAGGGCTAAATTTTCATGTGTCTTTTCGAGGTTTTCTCTTTCTGTCCCTTGGGGAATGAGCAGAGGTTGGGGCTGATTCCCACCAAACCAACTGGGAGCTGTTGTTGCTGCATAAAATAATATGAAGGGTCCTTGTGGGCAGAGCAGGGTGGAGGAAAGTGTTCCCTTGCCTCATTTCTGTGTTTGCCTTTGGAAATAGCTGGTGCAGCTGATGAAATTTTCTGTTATTTTAATACAAGAGAACAAAATCTTTGCAAAGAGAATTCACGGTAAAATGTCAGCTCTTAGTGACACTGCACAATAAAAAAAGAGAGGTGGTAGAAATCAAACCTTAAACAGGATAAATAAATATTATATGGGAGAAGAAAACAATGAATTGGAACTCTGAGAACATCATGTTTTTGTACTTGGTGAATTCATTTTTAAAAGGTATATTTAGTCATATTGACCTGTGCATGCCTGGTTTAATTTCAATGGATTTTGGAACTACTTTCTACCCACTTGTAGAAATTCTGAAAAAAAAAAAAAGAAAAAAAAGAACTACAATTTTTTTTCTCTTCATAAAAGTCACTGTCCTATGATAATTTGCTTTTGTTTCCAATCTAATTCCCATTTTTCTAGCTTTTGACTTCAACTATAGGGGTTTGTAGTTACTAACTTTGTAACATAGTTGATGGCATATCTCATTTACAATCTTAAGAGACTTTTTTAACAACAAAAGAATATATGCATTTTGGGCAATAACAATATGATAGACATATCAAATTGCATGTCAGATCATCCATAATGGGGCTAAATTCTATGAATCAGTGATGGAAACAATGTTTGCACTGTTATTACACCCACAAGTCCACTTGTACATGTTCTCTGTTGCAAATGATTTCAGTTTCAACTTCTCTTGCTCGGCTAAAAGCAAAAAAAGGCCATGGTTTTGGATTTCAGTGTAGGTAGCAGAGGAGAACAGTTGCTCATTAGTAAAAGCTTTCTATTATTGAAATATGCAGCTGTCCCTTTGTTACAAATACACACACTTCCTAATCTCAGCATGCACTTCTCTGCTTCTTCTCATTTTAATTTCATAACTATCCACTGTGGGGTCTTATTGACTGATTGCATTTGCCTGAATAGGTTTTAGATGTTCACTTCTCCACTCTCCAAAGTCTATTTGCCTAGAGGAGGTTGTTCAGAGTTACCCCTGTGCACACACTTACATTTTCTGCATGAATATTGACCCACCAGCATATGATGTGTAGCCACACAACTGTAGGTTTATTTATAGAAATCCAGATTTGTCTAGTTGTATACATGGATTATTGATTGGGTTTTTAGTTTGTTTAGACTTCATCCTGTGAAGTTCCCAGTTGCTGTGCCTGGAACTAAACAGGGAAGTTGTGTCAAGTGGTACTTAGGGAATGGAAGGAATTATTTGTCTGCTGAGTATTATTTGAGTAACAACTGTCTCTGCTGTTCCCCTGCAATGGGATGTCCCTGCACAATGCAGGGGGTGACATTATCCCTTGTCTTGTGTTTCTAAGTAGCCTCTGCCTTGACGATTCTGATGCTGGCACTTGGGTCCTTCAGAAGAAACAGCTGGTCTGTTACATAAGCATCAAAGATAATTCAGAACACTTTATTATGACATTAGTGCACTGTTTGGCTCTCAATATTTGTACAACAAGTTCTATATGCAAACCATTGGTTGCTTTCTTAGAGATGAGTTTACTGCCTTTGGTCCTGCCTGCTGATTTTGTGTTAACAGAAGTTTTGAAATCCCAAGTCTGCCTCAATGACTTGCATGCAGAGAAATTTCAAAATGAAAGATTATCTGTATTTACTGTCCATGTACCATTTTAGAACTTGAAATGACAGGTCCTTGATTTAGAGAACATTTCCAAGTACATGCTGTACAATTTTAAGATTACTAAAGGCCAATCTGCTCACAAGTATCACATAATTGACTGCTGCAAAGAGGGAGGCAAGGAAAGGCCACAAGGACAAGGTCTGGTGTTTTGCTAAAATGAAGAGTAAGCTCAGCCTCACTCCAAGAGACAAGTGTTTTGTGAAGAGGTGCTTTGTTCTTTACAGTTGAAGACAAGAGAACATGTAGGCTTGGTGAAATCAGACAGGAAAAATGATGAAGTCTGCCCTAATTAGCTATGGGCTCTTCATTTCACAGTTAATGGTTCTTGTCTGCTGATTGGCACCAAAGATACCCATCCTCGGGTCTTGCTCTCTCCTGTGTCCCAAAGACCATCACATACATCCAGTAGGTGTTTTGCCCAGCTGCTCAGACCTTGTTTCCCATCCAGCTTTCTCTTGCCTCTTTTCTTTGTGAAATATTTTCTTGGAGATGTTGATCCTGGTGGTGATGAAAATCTGAACAGCACTGACTCATGGAATGAACTCTTGGCACGTTTAGACTCCTCCCTGTGGGCAGTGCTGGAGAACCACAGAATGCTTTGGCTTGGAAGAGAGTTTAAAGCCCATCCAGTGCCACCCCCTGCCATGGGCAGGGACACCTTCCACTAGCCTGAGTGGCTCCAAGCCCCGTCCAGCCTGGCCTTGGGCATTTCCAGGGATGGGGAAGCCACAGCTTCTCTGGGGAACCTGTGCCAGGGCCTGCCCACCCTCATAGGGAAGAATTTTTCCTTAATATCCAACCTGACCCTACTCTCTGACAGTTTGACGCCATTCCCCTTGTCCTGTCCTTCCAGGCCCTTGGAAACAGCTCCAGGTCTCTCAATGTCTGGACAATCTTGGAACCAGATTTTCTGTAGCACCTCAGAGGTGATGGCATAACTGAAAGAGATAGAGATGCCTCTGCTGGACCCTTTCCATCATTTAATAGAATTTCAACTTTGTATATTTTTCACTTTTTCCTTTTGAGTTTGGGAAGGTCCACAAGGCTGGGTGGAAAGTCGCTGTCTTTCACTGAGGTAAAAAGACTCCTTATTGCCCCAACAAATTATTTTAACAAAGTCACACTCCTTCTCTGCTTTTTCCTCAATATGAGATTTTGTGTGACTGCTTTACCTTGACAAAATGAGCAATTAGGTAAAAACCATTTAACATGCCAAGTTTTAGTAGTCCCTGCCAGCTCCCTCTGTGGCGGAGGAAGAAAGTTGTTCCTAGCAAGGATCTGGTGCAGCAGGAGACTACTTTGACTTTGCTGGACAGTGAGTAGAAGAGCATCATCTTCTCCAGTGCCTGCTGAAGAGGAACTTCCTTGCCTGCAGCATCACCCTTTGGGAACATTCCCCAACACGCAACAAGGGATTATTAAAAACAGAAAATGAGTTAAATACACTTAGAGTTGAAGAAGTCCTGAGCTGACCCTCAGGTGGGTGTGAGTGACAGAGGAAATACTCTGCTTCTGAATGCATTGATTCTGGATCCAACTTGGAGGCTTTTCCCAGCTTGCTCTCAGCCACACCAACGCTGCTGTCAAACTCTGTTCAGGTACAATAGGAACACCTAATGAAATCAGTGCTAATAGGCCCTGGCTGCCTTTCCTCATCACAGCAAATAACTGGTTAGAGTGATTCTCCCAGCTGCACCTTTTCACTGCTCACATTATCAGCTTGGTGTAATGGCCCCTCTGAAGGAAGTTATTTCTGTGGCACAGCTCCTTTGGAGAGGGGTTGCAATTGCTGCTCAACTCCTTGGATAATGTGGGATTGCATGGACTGAACAAATGGGAATGTGTGTAGCAGCAGGTCTGTAGCACTTCTGCCTCACCTGCAGTTTCTTGCACCTCTCTGAATATGTAAGTCTAAAGAAACACTCATTTGTCAGCATGTTTGTTGGTCTATCTGTGCTTAAATGTCAATGTAAGCTAAATTAGTGATTTTAAATGGCTGGAAGTGTTTCTGACTCCGTGTGTGGGTGAGTTTATTATAAAACTCCAAGTTTTCAATCTGTTCCTTTAACTTATATTCACTGTCATACTGATAAATATGTTTTTATAGTATTTATATGTTAATACAGAGTAGTCTCAAGTCCATCATGTTTGACTTCTGACTTTTAATTCAGTTGCATCTTGTCCCAAATATGCCTCCTTAAAATTGTAGTAATTTTATCAGTCATGTCTTGAAAGTGTTGTGCAGTCTCTCTTCCCATTGCAGTGAATGAGGACTGCTCTCCATATTTTACTTTTTCTCTAGAATGTTCATTTTTGGCCTTGAATCAGGAATAGATACGGAACAAACCAAAACTACATCAGTTGGGCTCAGAGGTGAATTCTGACTGTGTTTGTTACTAATGGAGACAGTTTGAGCAATAGAATAATGGATTTATGGATTTCCTAAGTAAATTTCACTTCAGCAGTGCCTTTGTTTGTCATCACAAGAGATAAATAGCCTAAAATAAAAACTATGTATTTTCCTAAACAAAAAAAAAAAAAAGAAAAATATACAACAAGACAATGGAACCTTGGAACTTAATAAGAACTTAGAGCAGGTACTTAGCTATGGGACTATGAAGATACCAGATTGTTTATTTTCCCAGAATAATAAATGTCTTTCCATCACCATCCCAGAACAAGCAGGTATGTCCTATTCTTTTGCACAGTCATCTAAATGAATAAGAATGGCAAGCAGAGCTAGTTTTCATTAGTGCTTTCAGAATTATGTGAATATTATATAAATTTATCTTAAGTCCTGGTTCAATTATCTACCCCTGGGATCCTGCTCCACTGACCAATATATTGCCCAAACACCAGATTTACATGTTCCACTTTCTATGGTTTCCCCTTTCAGAGGCATTTCTAACTCGCCTGTGCTATCCAATCCTCTCCATATCAGGCAGATTTAGGGCTACTTTGTATAGCACTGAATTAGTGAGTGGGTTGGAAATGTGCCTTTTGTTGAAACCAGCACTGATCCTGTCTTGGGACCTCACCCAGTGATTTTAGGTTGACTCTAACAGGTGCATGTTGTGAGAGGGATGAATTAATTGTGCTGCAATTTAAAATGCTTTTGAAATACATAATGACTGGGATGAACAACAAAAGATGTTTGTTTTCCAAGCAGATTCAAAGCACCAAAAGTGATGTTTTTCTCTTTGGAATGCTTCTCATAGAGCTTGTTTTCATTCATCAGTGTAACATCTGACTTGAGCTGTGACCCCACTACCTGCCAGCCCAGCAAAGAGCACAATGAGATGTGCAGCTGGGCTGCTGCCCCACTGCCAGCACACCAGCTTCACCTGTGGCTCTGGTGTTGGGAATCTGCTTTATCTTCCTTCTCAATGCCTCTACACACTTAATGTATGTTTTAAACTGAGCCATGTAAAACCAATGCTGTATTTTAATCTTTTAAGCTGTAGCCTTCAACACTGAGCAGAACAGCACCATCTGAATGTTCCTCACAGAGATACACATGGACAGGAATTTTGATGAGTCTTTGCAGCGTTCTTTGAAAGCTTCTTCTTTCCTCTGCTTTCCACCTGAAAGTGGATTCATCAGGGGCATTGTGTTACAGTTGTGATTAAAAAAAAAAATCTGTGCCTGTACCCAAAGCTGAAGAGGGAACACCAGAGAGCCCTGTTGTGGCTTGGCAGCACCATTTATAGTGGAATATGGAGCTGACTTCAGCTTTGCCCACAGGAACTGTGTGAGCCTCTGCAGCCCACAGAGCACTGTCCAGATTTCTATGCCTGATATAGAAGGGATAGAAGAGAATGGCCTGGGTTGGAAGGGATCTGAAAGCTCATCCAGTCCCACCCCCTGCCATGGGCAGGGACACTTTCCACTGTCCCACATGGCTCCAAGTCCCGTCCAACCTGGTCTTGGACATTTCCAGGGAAGGGGCAGCCACAACTTCTCTGGGCACCCTGTGCCAGGGCCTCCCTACTCTCTCACAGGGAAGAATTTCTTCCTGATATCCCAACTAATCCTGCCCTCTGGCAGTGTGAAGCCTGTGCTCTTGGATGGTAGGGACAGGAAGGAACATGCTGTGCTGTGCTGGATGTCTCTGTCCCCAGGTCACCTGATTTCCCTTGTACTGTCACAGAGATGTGGAGCTGAGACTGGGCTGGGCTGCCCAGCAAAGAGGCTTCCAATGTATTCTCCTGTGGATTCCTTCAAATTCTCCTTAATGATTTAGGTACAGCCACCAAAGAGTAAACCCTGGTCCCAAACTAGACTTCAACAAATACAAGCATCTTATTTCAGTGAAGAGGTAATGAAGCTATTTGTACTAACGGCTGTAATAATGACCTGCAGAATTCTGTGCCTGGACTTTTGTTATTTGCCCATTAAAACAAATGCTGTCAATTATAAAATATTTAGACACTTATTGATGGGAAAATTGCCTGCATAGTGCTGAATTTAATATCAAAGAAATGAGTCTGTGTGTAATTTGCAGAATATGCTGTGTTGAGTTGACTTAGCAGGATAACTCATGCTCCTGTGAATTCAAATATTTGTCTTAAGTATATGAGGATTTTCTAACAAGTCCTTGAGCAAATGCAGTGCCTGGGAACTGCCTTATTTTCTTGCAGAAAAAACGAATCAATAAATCCATATTAATGACACCTTTAGATAAAGAAGATGATATCTCAGCCTGCCATTTCTTAGACTATCTAGAGGGAAAACTGCATATATCTTTTTTCAGCCCAACATTTCTTATTATGAACAGATTATATGTTTGTTTAATAGTAACAACTCTGGAAGTGGTCACATTTCAGTGCAGTTCTAGTCAAGGCCAGATTCTCAGATAGAAATGTTGCTCTGGTTACCAGGCCCTGGCAAGAGCTGTGTTGTGATGTCTTTGTCCTACTGTATGGATGGATCTGTAGGGCCACTGCTGGGAAATGATACCGGTTTGGGCACTGCCAGTGCTTGTGTATCTCTTGGATGAGTCCTGCCTTCTGCTCCTGAGGACTGAGGATGGCTGAACAGCAGTTCCAGAATCCCTTCTCATCAAAGTGTTAAGGGTCTCACTGATTGCAGGGATAATTCCTCAGAGTGTAGTCCTGCTCTTCCCTTTGCTCCCCTGTCACTCCTGGAGCTGTGAGTGTTTGTTCAGTAACTCCTGGTGGGGGTTCAGTCCCATGGAACTGCCACTTTCCCTTCCCATCATGAACAGGCTTGTGATGGATCCCATCCTGGCTCCATGCAGAACTCTGCACCATGGATTTCCAAAGGGGGTTAGAGCTGAGAATCGGGAGCTGGGACTAGACAAACCCACCAACCATCTCGAGGGATACCCTGTGGGCAGAGTGGTGTCAGAAGGGTGAGAGATCTTTGACAGTTTTAATGGATTCTCTTCCCATCATGTTTGCATGTGGGACTGAGAAGTCTGGAGTTTTTGCTCATTTCTGTGTAGCTCTGTGGGCAGTGTAGAGTTCAAGACCAGGTTGGGATGGGGTTTTGTGGAACTTGGTCTAGTGGAAGATGTCCCTGTCCATGTCAGGGGGGTGGAACTGGATGATAATTAAGGTCCCTTCCAACCCAGATCATCCTAGGGTTTTGCCCAGTGTTGGACTCTATTTCTAGTTTTGTGAGCCAGCCCACAGACTGTTTGGACATGATGTGGTGCTCTGATAGAAGCAAACGTGGTTCCAGGGGATCTCTTCAGATTGTTTTATTCAGCACACGTATGTTTTGCTTAAAGGCAAAGCACAGTATGAATCGGTCTTGTTTAAATCGCTCTTAAAAGAGAAATAAGTTGGACATCAGGTGCAATAAAAGCTAAATACACAATAACCTGAGCAGAATATCATGGCAAACCATGCTCCAGAGTATAAAGATACATAACACTGACAACAGGCAGAGATTTTTTTTTACAACAGGTAGGTACAGTCTTCCCACACCTCAAAGGCCAGTTGTGTGGCTTCCTGTGCTGATTTCATCTTAATGTACCACATCAGGAGTTGCACAGTGTGACAGGCTGAGCTAACAGAACAGGTCTTGGTACTGCCAGACTGGAACTTGTGAGACACAGATAAGACTGAGAGCTTTCTTTGCCAGTTGTTGGGATTTTCTCTCATCCCTGCCTAAAATGGGGGAGCATTTTCATTTGTGCCTGTTCTGCTCCACAGTGACCTTGGTGGGCTTGTTTGTTTTTAATTTAGACTTTTTAAAATTTAGTGTTATAAGGTTAGTTAAGTGTTGGAACAGTGGAAGGGTTGGGAGGAGGATGTGATTATGGGAGGGAATGAGAACTCCATTAGGGATTTTAGGGTGTGATCAGAGGGCAAGGGAAATAGGGAACATGAGGTTGGTTAGTGCTGAGGGGCAGAGGGTGACAAGAGCACATGGAGAGATGGCTCTTGGCCCCATGGAAATGATACACTCCTTAGGACTGGGTTGTTGGGTTGGTCCCTGTGCAGGTTGTGGGATGCTGAGAATCAAACCCAGGCTGGGATTTGCCAAGTGTGACATGTGACTCCCCACAGGCAGCCAGAGCTGCATCTGAAGCCAGTTAGAGTGAAACCCCATCAGCTTGGATTGTGCCAGGACCAGTGTGGGAGTGCAGAACTGGAGGCAGAGGAGCTGGGGAAGCTCTGGGCTGAATGAACTGACCTGACAGAAGGAGCCCCAGAAATAACTCTAGTAATACTAACTCAGCAACTCCACCCCAATGAAAGAGGTGGGGGGAATAAAACCAATAGTCTTAAGTCAAATGAGATCTTTTAGGGGTTTGAAAGCAGCAGACCACCCTGAGGGTTTGGGGATGCTGCCCCTCCTAGAAGCAAGGCAGCAGAAAGGTGCTAAATAGACTTTAGGATGGCTCATTGTTCTCTTAGCCTGGCATTGTCTGCCTGTACCTGTAACACAGAGTGCATCAGCCTCAGCTCAGTCACGACCTGCACTTTGAAGGCCACTGACATGGTTTATTCCTACAGAAAGCAGAGGCACAGACTAAATCACTGCAGCTGAGGGTGAGGGCTTTACATGTCACCGACTTGCACACAGGCTTTGGAAATGGTTGCAAAACAGCATGTTGCTTCCTTGTTCCCAGGGCAGGAATATCCATCCCCTGAGTTCGGGGTGAAGCTAAAGTGAGAAGAGGCTGACCCAGGACATTTATTTCTTAATGCATAGAAGTCCTACCTGCCATAAACACCTTATTTCTTCAGGTACTGAACTTAGCCAGCTGGATAGTTCTAATGACTCCATGCAGCTTTTACACAAAGCTAAATTCAAATTATTTTACATTTTAGCTGTTCCCAATGTTCAGACCTGTTGGTCTCATAAGTGATGATTTGTTAAAAGGAGATTTCTGTCACTTTTTATGAGCAGACCAAACACTACATTGATTGGTGCATTCTAGCTTAAAAAAAAGTAAATATTCAAGGATATAGTACTCCTGTATTACAATAAATAATGTAAAAGCCTTCGTAGGAGTCCATCTTATCAGGCAGCTGTTTAAAGCATCCTGTCACTGCTACTGGGATTCCTTTTCACTTAACTGATTTCAGTGCAAGAGAAACGTTTACCTTCACCCTTCCAAACTTGTCCTCAGGTTGCTTTATGGCAAGCAGCATAAATATCAACCTGTTCTTTCTCTACAAGGTGGAGGCAGGGGGAGTAGGTGTGAAACAATGTCTTTACCTATGGGGGTTAAGTAACCTTTCCACAGAGGTTACTGATGGAATCTTTTAGAAACCACTGACCTGGTGGTGGTGGCACAAAGATAAAGCAACAGGCACAAATGAATGGTAGAGAGAATATTTTTTCAGTCTTTACAGTGTAGTACTCCCTTTCAGGATTAATTTTTTCCAGTACATTTCCTAAGCTATTTTGTAAGTCACTCTGGATTTCCTTCTGTTACAATTATTTTAAAAGCTTCACATAATTTAATTGAAACTGTTTTTCCTTCTGAAAAGTGTGAAACAAGGCATCATGAAGAAGGCATTTTTCTACCCTGCACTCTTCCTTCAGGCACTGCATTAAAAGTGAGCTGCTGTGTATCTTGCTACATACATCTCTATGCATATTGTGTGCATTTTCCACCCAAAGCCAGATGTTCACAGCATGCACTGTCCCACACTGAACCCATAACAGCAACACACAATTTCTTTGAAAGTCTTTCTCATCTCCAGACTCCGGAAAGCATAAATGAGTGGGTCAATCACCGAGTTGCACATTATCAACACCAGGTAGGTGTTGAAGTGTGAGGTGTAGCAGATGCAGTATGGATTCATTGGGCAAGAAATGATGAGGATGAGGTGGAGGAAGAAAGGTGCCCAGCAGACAATGAAGACACCCAGCAATATGGTGATGGTGACAGCTCCCTTCATGCAGGTCCTCTGGTAGGGCACCCCTTCCACGGGGAGGGCTGCGATCCGCTTCACGTGCAGGCGAGCGAACAGGAACATGTGCACATAGAGGGAGGCCATGAGGAAGAGCATGGTGAAGAACATGGTGATGAGACACACAATGACAGTTTTGCTCTCTGAGTAGGCAATGAATATGATGCCACAGATGATACAAGCAATCCAAATGACCACAATGAGGGTTAAAGCTTTCTTCACAGTCATGATGCTGTGGTAACGGAGAGCATAGAAAATAGTTATGTACCTGTCAATGGCTATAACCAAGAGGTTGCAAATTGAGGCTACCAAAGAAATACAAATCATTGAGTCAAAAACATTGTCCATGTGCTGGATAAAGTGGTCATCAATGATCAGATAGCCGTTGCTCAGGATTGCAATCATGACAGTCTCCAGGGCATTTGACATGCTCACTAACATATCTGCCACAGCCAAGCTACAGAGGAAGAAATACATGGGAGAATGTAGGTTTCCATTCTTCAGCACTGCAAGAATGACAAGGATGTTTTCCAGGAGGCTGATGATCCCTAAAATCAAGAAGACCTCTGCTTTTATGAAGACCTGCTCACAAAATCCATCGCCACTTCTGTTGTTCAGAGTTGAGTCGTTGAAGTCCTCAGTGACATTGAGCAGCACAGGCTGAAATGAAAATGCAAAGTGTGTGGCATTCATTGTCAGCAAAGGAGTCGGATTCACAACTGGTTATGGACCTGAGAGAGCACAGGTGAAAAAGAGAAAAAAGGGGAGAAGGAAAAGGAAAACAAGTCTCTCCAAGCTGCTGCTGAGCATGTGGTGTGGAAACAAGCAGGACTTTTCTTTGGTCACTTTTACAAGTGGAAACATAAAGGAAAAAAAATCTGCATTTACAGTGAGTTTTATGTCAGTCACACGCTGCTTTTTCCTGTATAAGAAAGTGAGCTTCAAGCCTTGCAGGCATCAAGCAGTTTCCTCTGCAGGGAAAAATCGGCAGCAGCACAGCGCTGGTTTTAGCTCTCCTGGTGATTAAAAGCAGGGAGTTTTCCCGTCTGCTGGGGCGGGTTTGTTGCCAGCATGTTGCAGCTCGGCGAAGTATCTGTTGCTATTTCACTGGCAAGAAAGGAAAAGAGAACTAAGGGATTTATAGAGGCATGAAAGAAAAAAACAACTCCTACTTCATCCTCCGTGCGGAGCACTGGCCATTCCAGAGCGAGCACCTTGGTGAGTGACAGCCACGAGCACCTGTGCGGCATCCGCGGCACATCCGAAACCGTCTGGCGCCCTCTGCAGATCCCGAACAGGAGGGATTGGCCTTTAAACCCCCCCGAAAAAGGGGATTTTCATCCAGCAAGACTTAATGCCTGTTCTGGGCAGCCGTGTCGGGCCCATGGGGAGGGTTCGGGGCAGGCAGGAGGTTCCTACACCGCCCATGCATTTTTGGACACCTGCACTGGAAGACACATCTCTGTTGGAGAAATGAAACAAATTTCCATGTGCCCATTACTTTCCTTACTCTTTCTTCTCCCCAGACACTGCATTTGCTCACAAGATCCTGCTGTGACTGGTTTTAAACGGGATGGTACTGATTTAAACCTATGAAGGACCAGGGAGATTTTCCTTTATCATGTATTAGCAGACAAGTATAAGGTAGATTTTCCTTGCACTTCATTCATTCTATACCTCTCTGCTGAACTTTCTTAGTCTGATTCTTTTTGAAGGTGCTTGCTGATGTCTGAATACTTCACAACTCATGTTTTTGAGAAGTATTTTACAGTCAAAGCCATACAATATCACTTACACTAATGGTTGGGGCTTTTGTTACAGCTCAAAAAATCACAAATCTCTTCCAGTTTCCTTCTGAGCCCACAGAATTATTATCATGCACCCATAATTCAATGTCAAGAGGTGACAAATCTCCACTCCGACCTCCAGATGACAGTTTTACAAGTGTAGTAATTTTAAGCTGAAAAAATGTCTTGTTCACCAGGTCATACAGTTAACATTTTAAAGATCTTAATTGGTCTCCCCTAAATTCACAGTGGTGTATTTTAAAGAAGATATCTTTAAAAGTATAGCAGCAAACTATCTCTGCCATGCCTCTAATCCCATGGTAGGGAAAATATATTCCACCTGTCCCAGTGTCTGGATTTAAGCCTCAAGGAGTTATCTCTGTTTTGAGCCTCAGTTCTGGTTTCCAGCTCTTTTGAGCTGATGGAGTACACTCAAGATAGTGATTTTTAGACATAATGCCTATCACTGCCCTTGCAAATGTTGTTTTCCAGCTGTGCAGGAGCCCATCTCTGCTGGGCTGGACAGGTGTCCCTCTCTGCCAGCTCTGTCCTTGCGTGCTCTCCTCTGAAGTACCAGGTGGAGGCTGTGCCTTCCCAGGGCCAGGACAGGATCCAAAGGCTCCCATCCTTGGAGGAGAGCTCTCCCTGCAGGGATAGCAACCTTCTGGGCTTGGCTCTGTGTTACCTGCTGATGGAGGGGCACATATAAGCCAATTAATAGGAGTACTTTGCCATTCACATTCCAGCCCTGTGTTCCCATCTGCACAGCCTCAGCTACACACTGTGCTAGTCTGTAAAATCTCAACTCCAGAACACTCCATCCCTTGATGCCACACTGTTTCAAAAGACCACTGCAGATTTCCCCAGCTCCAGCTGAGGGGAGGAAGTCATTAAATGTGTTGCATCACGAATTTCAGAATGTATCTGACAGCAGGAATCAAGCTGCCATTTGTTCTGAGGTGCAATTTGAAGTGGAAATTGAATGTTATGTACCAAAGTGGATTAATGGCACTATCAGCTTGGCCATTAAGGGCTAAAAATCATGGGCTGGAGCCTCATGTATCTGATGGCAAGCTCGGCTGACTCTGAGACCTTTGCAAAAATGGGAAGAAGTTGCTTTTGCACCAAAGGCAGCAACACGTGAACCCTTATTTTTGAAAGTGTAAGGGGATTTCTCTGCTCAGTGCTGGAAAACCTACACCATCTGAAATGTCACAACATGTTTTGCCATCTGTGTAACAAGTTGCTGCCCCTCAGCTGTCAGTTCCTGCTTTGTTGCCAGAGATGCAGGCAGTGATTGTGACCATTGCAGTGCCAGACAGGCAGGTTGCTCTCACCCCCACCACAGTGTGGCACTGGGTTTGTGTCCTGGCAATTTCTACGCTGCATCTGAGCAGTGGCAAATTACTAAAATGATCTTACATGTTCATTTCCTCATTCTCTTTGATAGTGAAGCCCACTTGTCTGGGGTAGGGGAGCAGAGCTGTGGCAATTGCTGCAATCCAGGGTGTACAAAATGAAAGGAAAACTTGGTATAGGTCCTTCCTTCACCAGCACCTGGTGAAGAGGAGATTGGAGAGTGAGGGATGTGAGATGTCTGTGTGTACTCCCCCAATCCTGCCTTTGCATAGCTCTTTCCCCCTCCTCACTCAGGGCCTCAAGGGGAAAACCTGCAGCCTGGGATGTGTTCAGGGTTATTCTCAGGGCAGACCCACGATGGAACTCGTGAAGGTTGAGTGGCACCAGTCAAGGTTTTGGATCTCTGGGCTTAGCTGGACCATGGTGAGTCAGTAAGCTCATGGTAGACCTGAATGTTTCCTTGCAACTCCCTTGATGTGCATAAAGTGTTATCCTCTATTTTAAACAGTGACTAAAATACCCTTCTCACCTCTTGTCTTGGGCTCTGCAGTCTGTGACTAGTGTTTGTGGTCACAGCCTGCTCTTTAAGCATTGGGAGAGTACATTTATTTGACACCAAGAGCAGTGTCCTATTTCAGCTGTGCTCTTGTTTAGTCCCTGGACTCACAAAACAAACTCACGGTTGAAAATACCAACGTTGTCTTTTAATCCCGTGGTGTGCTGAATGAAGGAAGTCCTTGGTCAGTGTCCCTGTGGTTGCCACACAACTGTCACCTCCTCTCTGTGGTTCCTCATGTCATGTTTGTCTGACAGCAGCTAAGGCAACCTGTGCCAGGACCTCCCCACTCTCACAGCCAAGAATTTCTTCCCAGTATCCCACCTAACTCTGCCCTCTCGCACTTTGCAGCCATTACCCTTTGTCCTGTCACTCCAGGTCCTTGGAAATAGTCTCTCTCCATCTTTCTTGTAGCTTCTTTAAGTCCTGGAAGGCCACAATTAGGTCTCCTCAAAGCTTCTTTTCTCCAGGCTGAGCAATCCCAGTTGTCTCACCCTTTCCCTATAGGACTGGTGCCCCATCCCTCTAATCATCCTGGTGCCTCTTCTGGACTCGCTCCAAGAGGATTTTTGCCTGTTCATGTCTCTGTTTTGGCTGTGCCTAAGCCTGCCCAGGACCTGCAGGGCAACTGGAGAGTCACCCACAGGTGTCTCCTCACTCCATTGTACTTGTGTCCCGATGTGACCACATTTAGCAGTGTCCTTCTCCTTTTAGAGTGAGCTCAGAGCAAAAGGGAGCTTTGCTGTTCTATATTCTGAGCTACTGATTAGAGCTCCTGCCAGGGATGTGCAAGATCCAATTTCCATTCCTTTTTTTCACTTGAAAAGATAAGGCAGTTTTATCTTTTCATATATCATCAGCACAAGCCTGGATTTGGCAGGGGTTTGCCTTGTACTTTCAGTGCTCTGAGAACTAGCAAACCATTTCTTCACCAGCATCCTCTCACACACATGCCATCATCTTTGCTTATCTAACAAGGCCAGGGCTGTTCTTTGCTGTCTGAGGCTTCCAAACTTAAAGTTATTATCTAGTCCAAGAATCTGTAATGTTGGTACTGAAAGTTATGTGTGCTTGATTTCAAGCAGATGGATCCTTGGAAGAATTGTGAGATCCCTCAAAAAAATGTCAGGACAACCCACCTGAAGGCCACATATGTGAAAAGGGTTAAATGTGGGAATTATTGGGATAGCTTTTATTCATGTTCTTCCCTAAAATAACTCCCTAAGGCAAAAAAAAAAAGCTGTAAATAAGAGGATGCCAGCACAGTTTATGAAATATTGGCTCTGATGAAGGCCAAGACAAAGATTAAGCTGTTTTAGCTACCAGCAGGAATGACCAATTTTCCTGGGTAAACCCCTCTGTCATGTTTTACAGAACAGTCGATATTGTAAGGTTTCATTTTTTTTTTAAATATTGTTTCTTCACTAGTGAAACTATTTAATCTTTTGGGAAAGGTAAAGTGAAAGTAACATTTACTGGTAAATGTGGATAATGGAGTTTTCTCAGAAAATTCCCTTGAGAGGTTGTTGAACGAAAAATCTTGTTTAACGCTTGAGGTGAGATTAAGTTGATAATGGCTGATAAATGCATATCCCTTCCCTTTATTTTTACTTGTTTTCAACAACATTTTGTGGCAGATAAAATTGGAAGTTTTGAAGGCATTTAGAGGATAATAAACACGTGGTTGCTCCCATGCAGCAGGTAATAAATACAGTCCTGTATTTCCAAGTAGCCAAAACAGCGAATGAAAAACTCTTGAAGTCCTCTCCTGTTTCCTTCTTTGCAGAAAAGGATTTAACACATTAAATATTTAAACTTAGCAAAGCAAAGTATCCTGGCTTTGAATTCTGTGCACATTTCTGAAAGGCCCATTACACTCCGAGCTTTGATTTGGAATATCTGTAAATATGTGCTTGAATTCATCATCTGGGCACTCCACAATGGTCTCTCAGCTCTCTGCTGATGTGCAGAGATATTCAGTGCTGAAGAGCTGCCTCAGTAGAGTTTAAGTTTTTGATAATAGAATACTTGACAAATGCAATAAATGAAACTTCTGATCTCATTCACCTAATGACCTTTAGATCATGAAATGCTTAAGTATTGACTTAGTTCAAGAAAACACCCATTTATTATTTTTTCACTGAAATCATGGAGGTCTCACTGAATAGCAGAAATGCAGTTTTGGAGATTATAAAACTACAAAAAAACCTGGAAGTAGGAGCCTGACAAGAACCTGGCATGGGATGAACTGATGTGAACACTCAGGTGATTAAGTGCTGGGTTTTTCAATGTCTTATGGTAACAGCTTTTTAAAGAGCAATTTTAGTACTGTCAGACTCACAGGCTTCGGAATCACTTCCAATATCAGATATCAGATGCAACATTGAAAAATTTCAATGTTGTTCTTTTGAGAAGTTGTAGTTCATACACCTCCCAGTCATGGCCATGACTAGTAATGTTGTCATGATTTTTGGTCTGTCACCCACTGAATTTTCCTTCAACTCTGGCTTCAGCACCAGGGAGGAGGCAGCCTGGCAAACTTGGTGATTAGTGAGGAGAAGGGGCAAGGGATGGTGATTGCAATGAGAGAGCTCTCAGATGAGTATTTCTGTAATTCCAACTGGTTAACAGGTTAATTTGAACAGACTCATCTTTTGGACATTATTTACAATCTTCCTTCTCATCCCTGAGTAAAAAGAGACAAAGCAAACCTGATTGCAAAACACTTGCCAGCACCTGCAGGTGCTTTGTCATATTCAAGGGATTTTAAGTGCTGTAGATGAAAAATGCTCAGCATCAGTTTTTTTGTCTCATTTACAGAGTGAAGGACATGCAGGCATGATTGAGCCAGCTGTCTTCTGCAATTGAGCTTAATCAGTGCCAAAAATCCCTAGAATACCTTCCTCATCTCCCTGGAAGCCCTTGTCTTCCCAAATCTCATTGCCCTGTGGTGCTGGGGCTGAGCAGCAGATGCATTTGGCCTTTTAAAGCCTGATGCTGCTGACTGACTTCAGCCCTGGCACTGCAGAGAACTGGAAGGCTTTGGAGACTGGCAAGCTTTCAAGAGGATTTTACTGAGCTCTCACATGCTGGGGGTGGATGGAGATTGAGACAAATTGTTCTGCTGATGCTCAGAGTGTCTCAGTGTGTTGCTGTACTTGCAGCCCAGCATTGCTTCCTTCCAGACAAAATACTCAGACAAGAGGGACAGAAAAAGCCCCCACAACCAGGAATTCAAAGCTTTTCCCCTCCCTGATGCTGCCACATGGCAGAGATGGACTGTTGGCAGTGCCAGTCACCAGCCACTCCCAGAACAGAGAAGGGCAGTGGAGCTGGGGAGGATCAGGTTGGACATCAGGAAGAATTTCTTCCTAGAAAGAGTGGTCAGGTACTGGAAGGGGCTGTCCAGGGAGGTTTGGAGTCCCCACCCCTGGAGGTGCCCAAGGAAGAAGGACTGGCTGTGGCACTCAGTGCTCTGGGCTGGGGGACAAGGTGGGCATCAGGCACAGGGTGGGCTCAAGGATCTTGGATTAATTTTCCAACCATAATGATTCTGGGATTCTGTGAAGCACTTGGTTGTCAGCCACATTTCAGTGTGTGGGATGTCCCTGAAGTCAGTGGGAAAGGCCATGGGATGGGTAGTTTCCTCTTTGTGGCTGCAGAGGAGATCTCCCAGTTGCTCTCTCCAAAACAGTGATAGGAGCTCTCAGAACATACCCTTTAATTTTAATCACCAGTTAGGTCTAACTTCTGCATTTCTAGTTGTGTTCAAGGACTTTCTGTTCTACCCCTTTTGTGTTTGGAAGATACTGTTCTATAGTTAAAAAAAAAATCAACTTCACTGCTTTTTATCTACAGTTCTTTTTACCAATAACTTCTAGAACAGAGCAAGACAATATTTACTTATTGCCCTTCAACAGTGAAATGGGACTCAGCTGCTCTCCAGGGTTAGAGAGGTTCCCTACAGAATGTCCATATGGAATGTTTTCTGTCAGAAACAGAACCTTCTGGATTGGGAAAGCAAGTAAGATTCATGTAACCTTTGTTTTTTATGGAAAACAGAAAGGGCAGCTAGTTATTAATACAATTTCTCCTTTTAATTTTTTTCCTTTTTTCAGTTATTTACACATCTATGTATTTAATAATAATCTCTCATTAGGTGCTTCTGAATAGCATATTTTCCTATTTAGCACAAGAGAACAAGCTGATATTTAAGGCTGTTTGTACTGAATACTGTCTTGACAAGGAGAGGTGTTGTCATGGAAAGGTTACATCTGTTGCTCATCTTGCACAGTTTCTGATGAAATTCAGCTGAATTCACCAAGGCCACTTCTGTGACTGCTTAGAGACTTCCCAAACTGTTTTGTAGCTTTGGGAGACGCAGGTGCCAAACCTAAACCCATCAAGCCTGACCTGAGGAGCTCCCTCATTCATAGAAGGGTTGTGTGTCACTGCACCACAACCTTTTGCAGAGGGGCTGAGTGAGCCTTCAAACCTTTCCTGCTTCCCCTGAATCCAGCGTTTTTGAACCTGTGCTCTGTTATTCCCTTTGTTTTCTGGACTGGTTGTTCTAGATTAATTTATATTTATATATATACACACATAATAAGTGTGTAGAAATACAATATATTAACATATAAGGATAATATTACTAACGATTTTCTTTATGTGAGCCACTGCTTCCTTTCCTTTTCCAAGCCTCCAGCTTTAGTGGAAGGTTGGGAGAGACTCTCTGCTAACAGGGTGTCCAGAAATCTGTCACTGCTATAAATTCACCCCCTGCCTGGTGCGTTATTATTCCTTCACTGGCTAATTAAATGTCAGAGCATAAAATGCTGCTTGAAAATTTTGCAGTTGAGATCTGAGATTCAATGCCTCATTCCTATATCTTAATTACAAGATACTTTTTCTCCCCAAATATGGTTCTCCTTTCTCTCTCTCCTTGAAAAGCAGAGCAGGAACAGGAACTCATTGTCTGAGCATCATGTTTTCTCCTCTGTAGCTGGGCAGGTATTTTTCTTGAAATCTCTTCCGCCAATGTGCCTCTGAAGTGGGAAGTGATGACTGAACACAGCCAAGCTCTGCAGATGGCCCCCTGCTCTCTCCTTTGCTTAGCAAATAGCCTGATGATGAATAACTCACTGACACCGAGCTGGGAATTTCAAAAAGCTCTTGGTCCCAACCTGCCACTGGCAAACCCTGGTGGCTGAGCTTTGCTAATAGCAGTATGGCTGATAACTCAGAGCAGAGTGCAGCTGAGTGCTTCTTACATTGTAGAATAGGGGATAATGATGAATAACTCCTGCAGGGAAAATTGCCAGGGCTTGATTTAGCCCATTTCAGTGTTGTGTTGCTGCTGCTGCCCAGGGCTGTGCCCTCAGGCTTCTTCTCTTGGGGATGCTCTTGCAGAGACTGTGCCAAAAGGGGTTGCTCAAAGGCAAGTTTTATTTTGAAGAATCCCCTCATTTGAACACCATTTTTTCCAATCGCTTTTAAAGGCAGCATCTGAACACAGCCCTGTGTTTGCTGTATTATGGTGTCACACCCTCCTCTTCCCAAAGGATGGCTTTGCAATGTGCTTGTTCAAGTTTGGCTGATTCACTGCCTTGCTTGAGCTTTAAATTACACTACGGGGTGTACAAAGGGTGAGGATTTTGGGGACTGCTTGGTCATTGTTTGCAACACTCCTGACTAAGGCTTGGGCACACATGGACATTTGCAAGTGCAGCTTTAGGCAGCAACATCCCTTCCCTGGGACACAGAGAGGTGTGGGGAAGCCTTTTGCTTTATTATCCCCACCCTGGCACCTGTTGCCCAAGGCTGAAAACAGAGCAGGGACTGTGCCAGAGCTGTCCCAGTCTGTGGGGCCATGGTCACAGTGACTGGGGGAAGGTGAAGAGGCAGCTGGAATTGCTCATTCTTTTTAGTATTTGCTTTAGTCAAACCCAAAATACCTGTTTTGATTGAGGTAAGGTTGAAAGTTTCAAAAGGAGGTTGTGGGAGAAGAGGCATCTTTTTGTCGTGGAGCTCTTTCCAGGGTGAAAAGACCATACTGGAGTGTGGAGGATCCTGATTGCTCTGTCCCACTCTGAGCCCCACCAAAGGATGCTGCTGTTTCACGGCTTGCAGAAGGGTGAGCCAGCTTGTCCTCAGAGTTACTTTAGCTCTCTCTCGGCTTCCACAGCCAATGTCTTGCTGTTTCAAACCTTTCATCACTCCCAGCTGACCCCTGCTGAGTCTCAGCCATTGCACCAGCTGCTGGACACCCTGGACACAGGCACTGAGGAGTTTGTCATGGTCTGTCTCATTTAACCCCACATTTATGGCTCCTCAATTCTCCACTGCTTTGATGCTCCACTTTTTGATGGCCTCAAGTTAAGGTAGTGTCTTGGTGCCACCTTGTGTCACAGAGGAGTAGACAGAGAGCTGTCATTTACTTTTTACCTTGGAATAATGTGGTTTTAACTTTCTGAACTTTTGGGGTTGGCACTGGATGCAGCATCAGTGTGAGCAAGGTGAGACCACCAGAGATGTTCAGAGGATGAGACTTTTGCATGAAATGTGTTGTAAGCACTTGAAAAACGGAGTTAAAATAGGAATTGGTGTAGTGTCACCTGCTTGAGCAAAGCTTTCTTGGCTCTAATGCACAGGCTGCAGGGGAAGCAGGAGTGAGCAGTGCTGCCTAAAGGCCATTGAGCTCTGACTGAACTTGAGAGGAACTTTCCACTGCTGAGGTTTGTTACTTCATAAAAATTTCAGAAAGTTATCCTTGTCAGGGTTGGTTTACCCCTTTCAGATAAGTGATTTAACCTCTGTGCTGCCAGGTTGGATGGAGGTTGGAGCACCCTGGTCTAGTGGAAGATGTCCCTGCCCACGGCAGGGGGTGGAATGAGATGGTCTTTAAGGTCCCTTCCACCTCAAAGCATGATTCTGTGCTTTTCTTTATTACTCTTTGTTGCACACAGTGGGAATTTGAAAGGAAATTGCTCAGGTAGATGAAGAACTGTTATTTTTAGAAACATGTGGGCTGTTTCTTTTCTCTCCTTGATGGTGACAATGAACCCCTATCAAAGGCAGAAACTGCTGGAAACATTTTGTTGTTCAAAATTTAGCAGCTGAGTAGTCTGTGCATTACCAACTCACAGAGGAAGGACTAAGAGCTCACTGCTAATTACTCATCTCCTTTATTTATGTACCAAGCTGTCTCTGTGCTTCACAGATGTATTGTGCAAAAAAAGTGAAGAATGAGAAAAGAATATTTGCTTTTCTAAAAGAAGCCAAAAAAATGACACCTCCATCAATTAGGCATCATGTACCAGCTTAATTTTAATGAGTAGATGTGTTATCTCTGCCTCCCGGTTCTGAGTTTATTTTTTCCTTTTCTGAATACTCCCACTATTCACTCAAAATGGATGCATTGAATTAATTCAAAAATTAACTCATATTGCCTGAAAAATTTGGAAACCCATATTTTATGGGGAAAAAAAAACAGATGTTCAGCTGGTAGGGCTCACACTGTCTTCCAGTGCACAGCTCCAGTGCTTCCTTGCCCTGGGTATCCAAGTATCCTGCTGGGTGGAAGATGCTGCCACTGTCCTGCCAAACCACCTCATCCCTCCCAGCTCCCTCCTCTCTCCCTTGGGCATTATTTCTTAATCATATCTACAAACTAAATAACAAAAACAAGGTGAAATTAATAGTTGAAACTGAGACTCTTGACCTGGCTAGGAAAGGCTGCACCAGGTTTTGGAAATGAGCTTGTTTTCAACGGGAATAGTTAAATATAGACTGTTCATTTTTCATATTGAAATATATTATTTCTGCTTCTAGTTTAAGAAAAAAATCACAGAGACATAGAACAAGCTAAGGTGGGTGGAGCTGTGCCCCTTGGGAAGGATTAATAAGTGAGAACACACAAATTTTGCCTCTTTGCAGTAACGATTGTGTGCTGAGCATCACTAGATGTCACCCTCGACCTGAATTCAGTTTCACAGACTCGCTTGTCAGAAGTTTTAATTTTAAATTATTATTATTATTATCTTCTCTTCGCCACCCTCACCCTTTTCCCCCTCTTGCACTTAATGCACAGGGGATCTCCCACTCAGTGGAGCATAAACTGTTGTGCATCAATATTTTTCTTCCTTAAGACCAGAATCAAAATTAGGGCAAATAGAAATTGGTAGCAGTGCAATTCTAGCTATGTTGGTGCTAGATAACCCCTGGGGAAACAGCAAACCCTGTGGAACAGGGTTTCCTTCTAACATGTTTGGTTGGTTTTTCAGTTTGTTCAGATCATGTGGCCACAGTCACATTATCCATCATATGAAATGAAGAGTGTCCATTGCAGCCCAAAAGATCTTTGCCTCAAAATAATGGACTTTGTTAACAAACAGAGGTGATATTGAACTGATTTATCAGGTTTAATAATCTTTTTTTAGTTGCTAGGGATTTTATTTTTATACTTCTTGGTTTCTTCCTTGATATAGATTTCAGTGAACTCAAAGAACACTGCAAAGGCTCCATTCATCCTGAATATCTAAATAATCCCTGCCATGTAGCCCCAAATGTGCTCTGTCTCTTTAAAAATACATGTGGATGTCAGACAATTATCATTTCGAGGTGTGAGAAGGACCAGGCTCCCCACTCCTCCCTCCTCCTTTGTCCCATTAGTGATTCCCAGCTCTGTTTTTTTTTGCATCAGTGCCCTCAGAGAGGGCAGAGGAGCTGAAGGTGTCTCGGCTGTGAACTGCAGCTCAGGTGGCAAATGAAGGGTGGCAGCCTTCAGGGTTGCCAAACTGGTAGCTTTAAAATGGCAACTAAAATAAAATTACTGAGAGCTCCTAAACCATGAAATTTCCATGGCAGGAGGAAGGAGCTCACAGGAGGATGGATGGAAGAAGGCCAGTGCTTAGCCAGCTAAGGACCATAAATATATAATATAAAGAGCAAGCCTAACCTCCTACAGGTGTTACCTCTCTGCTGGTGCCCTGTGCCCCCAGGAGTGTCTCATTCTGGTGTCCCTTGTCCCTGTGAGATCCAGGCTGAGCTGAAGGGGTTGTTTTTCTCTTCAGCTTTGCAGTTCAAGGCACAGCCTCTCGTTTGGTCACAGAGCAGCACATATAAGTCCTTTCTCATAGCAACCCTTAATGTGAAGATGTTTATTATCCAGTACCTGTCAGTTCCTTGATTAACCTGGTCTAGGAAGTGGTACTCTTCCTTTGGAGTCGATGCTCTACCTCTTCTGGTCCTTTCAGCTTTTCCTTCTCCTGTTAGAAAAACAAACTGTTGTCTTTTCTATTACTCATCTATTTCCTGCAGTTCTTTTTTTTCCTGATTTCCCCCCAGCTTGTCTCCCCAGACCCCTTTCTGCTGCTCAGCTCCCTTGGTATGTTGGTGGTACAAGATCAACCACAAGATCATCCTTCATGTGATGGAGTCACGAGGAGCAATTCCTTTCTCTCTTTTGCAGCTCTATTCCCCAGAAAACAGAAAGAGCCCTTTTATAAAACAGGGTTAGGCAGTCATTTTCAGGTGAAGCAAGTTTTCAGTGAAAGGCTTTGTGTTTTCAGCTCTAGAATACTTTGTGAGAGCATTCCAGCCCTGCTGAAACCTTCATGCTTGAATGAGAGGCAAAAATGTTTGTATGAACTCAAGGTTTTCTTAATTTTATTTAAAGAACTATTTCATTCTCCTCTCATTTTTTAACCTGAAATAACTTATTTCATGATGTCCTTTTCTTAGGTATGAAAATGTTTGGAAAATTCTTTAATAAATAGGAAGATACACAAATATTTTTCTGACTTTTGCCCATTAAACACATATTTAGGTTGATTAAAAACATATCAGTCATCATATTTTTTTTCTTTAACTTCCACAAAAAGCACAAAACAATGAGTTCCCACAGGGTTGGCCACAATATGCCACTGGAAAACTTCCAGGGGTTTAGCATTTCAGAACACAGGTAGGGAAGTCCCTGATTTCTGGCATGTGAAGTCACTGCCAGCGCGGGGAGATAACACAAACCAGGAGGCTGGTACAGAACTTCACTGGGAGGAAGGGGGGAAAAAGGTGTTCAGGATCTCTGTTAGTAAATCTGAGACCTGTCAGACTTTTTAGCCTAAACCCCATAAGGCTGAAAGAAGTGGGATTGTTCAGCCTGGAGAAGAGAAGCTTTGGGGTGATCTAATTGTGACCTTCCGGTGCCTGAAGGGGCTACAGGAAAGATGGAGAGAGGCTGTTTCCAAGGGTCTGAAGTGACAGGATAAGGGGAATGGCTTCAAACTGTCAGGCAGTAGGGCTTAGATGAGCTTTAGGAAGAAATTAAATACTGTGAGAGGGGGCAGGTCCTGCCACAGGGTGCCCAGAGAAGCTGTGGCTGTTCCATCCCTGGGAGTGTCCAAGGCCAGGTTGGACAGGGCTTGGAACAACCTGGACTGGTGGAAGGTGCCCCTGCCTGTGTCAGGGGCACGGACTTGATGGGTTTTAAGGTCCCTTCCAACCAAAGGCATTCTGTGACTCCATGAAAGGAGGTCAGGAGGACATGGGTTGGACTGGGATCAGCTCAGGGCAGCAGCACTTTCAGAGAGGTGGTAGCAAGGCAGGGCACAGGCAAAAGGCCCCTCTGGCAGCAAACACACCTTGTGCAAGTACTAAAGAAGTGGAGAAAGTGGTTCCCAAGTCATCTCTGCCAGCACCTTCAGCCCCTGTTGTCAGAGTTTGTGTTTCTCTGAAGCACAACACACGTTCCCAAACCCTTTCCCCAGACTTTCCACCCTCACTGGAGAGTAGTTTATCTCAGCAGAGAGTTTGCCCCTGTGTTTGCTGCAGCACACGATCCTGGCATATGTTTGAATCGATTAACTGAGAGGAAAAAAGAAAATTACACCCCAGCCTTTATTAAAGGAAGGTGTAATTAACGACTTCAGATTAATTGAAAATGTTTGCTCCAAGAGTAGCAATTGAGCTCTGTTCTGATTAACTGCTTTCCCTCAGACTTTGTAAGCTCACAGAACGTGCTGCTCAGCAGGCACTGGAGGGGAAAGGACCATCTAATACCTCTGTAGAACCTTCATAAAAGAAACCTGTCATTTCCCCATTCTGAATGTTCTATGCTTCTATAATCACATCATGGAAAGATGTTCCTTGGGATTGTTTAATTTAAAAAGAGAATCATACTTCCTCAAGGGCTGAGGACTCCAAGGGGGAATAGACCAGTACTAGAAATTTGATTCTGAGTGAATTAGCTGCTATTTTATATTAACCAATGACTTAAGATAGCTGTCAAAAAAACATATTTCTCATGATTTCTTTTTCTAGTTTACTGAGAAATTTCCATCCTCTCATATTGGACATTGAATAGTCAGAATTGAGAGCATTGAAAGACAATCTTTTATTAAATATTTTTACAAAAGATCTGGGCTTAGTCGGGCCCTGTTACATTATTGCCCTGTGTTAACATTCTTTCAAAGACTAGGACTTCCTTTTAATCAGTTCAAAGGATTAAAACCTGTTTATATTAGCATGTATTGACCTTCCACTTAATTTCTGTTGTCTTAAAGTAATCTGAGAGAATTAATTCCTAATCCTTTCTTTCCCACTTATTTGCCATTGGGATTTCTCTCAGATCTGTCAGTGTTCAGTGAGGGTGAGTTTAAAGGCTCTTGGCTGTTGGGCTGCCAGAACCTGCTCTGAGGCACAACTTTCAGCTCTGTGTGGGATGTTGATGGCCTGTTACGAGGTGGATGTGCTGGCCAGCTCTGCACAGTGTTCTCCTCACCTTGGCTCTGCCTTCCAACCTGAACCTGCCTCTTCTGGCAGGGAAATCAGTCCAGTTCCTCAGAGAGGGCTCTGGAAGGACATCAGCTGGAAGGGCAGGTGGATTTGGGGCTATGCTGGGCTGAGCCAGGCACTGCCCTCAGGTGGCTGAGCCCTTGGCACCTCTTCTGCACTGAACTTCTCAACGTCCTGTGTTTCTATTAAAAAGCTGCCTCTAGACGTGCAGAGGGAGGAGACCTGTCATCAACCCCAAATGTTTCAATTCCTCTCACTTCTTCAGAACTGTGCTTTGCAGGAGATACTTCACAGCTTTTGATTTCCCCCCTTTGCCTCTGTTTGGAGGAGGAGAAATTTCAAAATCTGAAGAGTCCACCTTCCAGCCTTGTCTATTCAGAACTTTTCATCTGCAAATTGATTTTGGTGTGGTTCTGTGATGTAATAGAAGCCACCAGAGATCAGTGAGGAGACTGAGTTGTATTTTCCCTGTAGCTGCTGAACCATTTTTGTCATAGCCAGGGTTAGATTTCAAGAATGTCTTACCAATAACTCCCTCTTCTCATCACTGGACTGTTTCCTCCAGTACAGATAGCAAAGGCAAAGTTTAAAATGCTCTTTATCTTTACAGAAAACTTGTACATTGAGCTGCAGGTGCCTCTGTGCTTTCATCCAGTATCCACATGTTCATGCTGGAGTTTGAAGACTTCTTAAAGACTGTTGCTGTGCATAAAAACACAGCTGGGAAAATTGAGCCCTGTATTTGTAGTTCCTCAGGCAAACTTCATTACATTTAGCACGGAATTTGTTTGGGTAACTAACATGTTGGGTGTTCAAATAGATCCAATGTACAGTAATAAATCATAATTTCAATATTCATGGCTGGGTGATTGCAGGAAGTCACCAGAATATAAATAACAGTTCAGGAAAAGCAAGCAAACAACTTCTACATTTTTTTGTCTTTTCACAAAGCTGCCATAAGGAAGCAAAGCATCATTATTGTTTCTTTCAGTTCTCAGCATAAAAGGAAGTAACATTTAATAAAAGCCATTGGCTGCAAGATTTCATAAGAGAGAGAAGCAGAGAGAACGAGCAGCGTGCTGGGGACAAGCAGGTGTGATTCATGAATAAACTGTACTTTGCAGCCCTGTAGGATACTGATGAAACAAATAGAATTTTCACAGACATGGATAATACAAGAACACAAGACACTTTTTCACAGGTAAAGGCAGAAACTGTTATGGCTTGTGAGAAAGTGCTATTTGTTGTGCGTAAGTGGGGGAGGCATTTCAGAGCCTGCAAATGACTTTGTACTTTATTGGCAAGGAATTTGCGGTACATTGTTTGATGTAATTGATTATTATGTGATGTGAGCTCAGAGTGGTCGAATGTATCGGAAATTGTTTGCAGAAGGTGTGTATGAGACAACATCTTTCTGGGCTTTATTCTTAAGAAAGTTGAAACGTGTGCTGTTTTCCTGATACAAAGAGGGACAAAGAGACAAAATCAGTCGTTCTGTTGCCAGGCTAGAGAGGATTTATTAATACTCTATATTATCTGTGCTAAAAATTTCCATAAGGTAATTGGAGGGGAGAAAAAGGTGGTTTATGTTATAGGCAAAAGCAGCCTTTTGGTAATCATAGTGGAATCTGAAGTGGTTGATATGCCAGAATTGAATATACATCAGCTTGCAGCACTCCTGGATTTGTTTCAGTGCCTGCCAGGTACAGAGTCTTGCAGCAATTCTCTTTGTTTCAATATTTGGGAGTTGGGAAGTCTGTTATCTGCAGAACTGAGTAGTGGAAAACTCCTCTCTAACTGGGACAGCTGATGGGATGTATTGGCAGAGGTCCCTGCTGTGGGATCTGGAGTACAGAGCAATTAGGAAAAGGGATGATTGTGTTGCAGTGTGACAGGTGATCCAGAGACTGAGTCCTTGAGCCTGACAGGTACTCAGTGCTGCACCTGGAGTAGCAGAACCTGAAGTGTTCTAAAATTGCAGGTCCCACCTGGCCCTGTTCAGTGTAAGGAGATACTGAGGTGCTGGGACCTGTTTGGAGAAGCTGTTGGTGACAGAGGTGTTGGGAAGGCACCAGCCCAGCCTGGGAATGTTTTCCCTCTCTCTGCAGCCTGTGTGTGTATTGCTTGGCATCAACACACAGGCACAAGTGGCAGCTGAGGAATCATCGCCCTCATTTCTTCCCTCAGGTACCTCTGGGGAGGTCGAGGGCAGCACAGATGTGGAAATAACCAAATGGTTGCTACCAGAAAGGGCTTACATGAATGAGAGGCTGAAAACAGGAAACCACAACCAGATGGTGCCACTTCTCACTCTCTTTCACTCCCTCAGGGCTGCAGTAAAGCACAGGCACAAAGCTCAGGTTGTAGGAGCACCAAAGTATTTGCAAAGCTAAACTGTGCCTGAGAAAAATATGTGGTTTAAACTTTTTGTGGGCTCCTTGTAAAACTTGACTGTATGTCTTCCTAAGGTTTTTCATGTGAGTCTTTGAGAGCTGGGAAGATCAAGGTGCAGGGTGGAATGGCTGTCAGACCTTTTGCTTTCCACCCTGCCTTACTTTAATGAACTACTTTAAAGTACTTTATCCCCATGGCTTTCCCCTACAATTTTCATTAGACTTTTTGTTAAAGGCCACCTCTCTCAGGTGATAGATTTTTTTTTCTCCCCCATTTTTTTTCTTTTTATTTCCCATATCTTTTCCAAGGTATCTTAAAGCAGATTTTCACTGTATACCTACCAAGGGATCAATTCCATTTTAAAAATGCCAAATGATCCCATATCTTTTGAGATGTATATTCATGAATGTGAGCCCAGCCTTGGGAGCAGCTCTTGTAGCCTCTGAGATGGGCTGCCCTTGGCAGACTACAAATCAGAAAGGATGCTCTGCTGATCTCCTGGGGCTTGTGATGTCTTGACTGTCCAGAACAATCTACTCCTTGCAGTTAACATCAGATATCAACCAGTGCAGAGGACTTGAGGCAGTTCAGCTCTCTTGGTCCTGCTGCTGTTGGAACCTGGTTGTCTGTGGGTTCTGCAGTGAGAAATGCTCTATCAGTGCATGTTACTTTTAGGCTGTACCTATACTTAAAGCCAGACTAAAGCACCAATGTGGAACCAGTTTGTGTGGGAAACAGAGCTCACCTTTCCATGATACAGCTGAAAACACCTCAAAGCTTGGGGGAGAGGTAAGACAAGATTGAAAGAGCTCTGAATTTTCATGTCTGCTGCTTAGCAGGAAACAGCCCATTAAGCAAAGAGGATGAGGGACAGGGATGAAACACATCCTGAGGTTTGTCTTCCTCATCACCCAGGCAAAGGTGAAGTCCCTCAGTTGTTTTTCCTGCTACTGAGCCTTTTGGAGCTTCATCTGTCTTGTTTCATCCTCAACATTGCCCTGGTTCCTGAAACTGGGAGCACAATGAATATTGCCAACCTTTTTCTGAACTGAAATTATTTACTGAGTTTAAGAAAAGAGTTTAAAATTCACCTTAAACGGATGTCCAGAGAACTGATCCTGAGGAATCTAACCCTGTTTGGAAAATGTAGTGTCCTTTTGGAGGCAAGGACTCAGAACACAACAAAAACATCTGTACTGACAAGGATCGTATTTGGTTAAATTGGCTGGAGTTTAGGAGGAGATTGATAAGGAGAAATAGCCCCTTTTTACCTAAATATTTAACTAGGATGATTTATTAACAAACCAGAATCCTGGGGAAAAGGAAAAGTTAGGTCAGAAATGACCCATGAACAGGGGGATGCTCATTGGGGATTTTCCATGAACTCTCAGTCGTGTTTTGATTAGAATATAATGAAAGGTTTGTTCATTAAATGTTCCATCAAATTAATGTAAAACTCATGAGGACCCTGGATCCTCATCTGCATGAAGTCAGTGGCACATTCTCTGTGCTGCACTTCTTGCTTCTGGCTGAGCAGGTGTTAACTAATGGATCTAATAAACCTGGGCTATAACGAAATGAGTCTGGTTAAGCATTTAATAATTTTAGCTGTCTGGCTCTTGCTTGATATGAATCTTTCTTTTACAAGGTACTAGGGCCCAAGATGAGATTGTAAACCTGTGAGCAGAAGGGTGCATGTTTTTCTCCAAAATGATTAGATGTTGCTGTTAAATAGTCCAAGATTAACCTGACTATCATGCTAATAAGCAAGTATGATAATCCTCAATAGTTCTTATCACTGTGGGTTATTTTAATTGCTGTAGTTAAAGGCCTAGAACATTATTATTTTAACAAACTGGAATATTTCTATGTGAGCCACCCTCTTTATTCTATTTCAGTCCATTTTGTAGTATAGCATTTAAATTGTACCTCGGTACACCAAGACATTGCTAAGTATTACTTAAGTATTGTTTTGAAATCAAGTATAATTTAAAATATTCAGGACACAAACTGTATGTTTCAGTGGGGGTAGGACACTGAAACCAATGGGAGTTTTACTCTTGCACTGAATGTTCTCAGAGTAAAACTGTCTCTGAAGGCTTTTGAAAACTTTTCTTTAAAATTGCACCTGCCTAACATGAGGTGAAGCAGCAAAGTCAATAGAACCCAGGAATTTCAGCAGCACATCAGGCTTTGGGAGGGCCAAACTCCTCATTTTCTGCAAAAGGTTTCTGTGTTGGTCTTGCTCTTTGGTGTTTCATCCCAGTGGTGATGCTGAGCTGTTGGTTCTGCTGAGGCAGCACATGGAAGGAGGGATTTCCAGGGGGCATTTCTGCCTTGGAAATAAACACTCATTAGCTGGTGAAGTTTTCTGAAATCTTTGAAATCTCTGACTGCCACTTTGAAGAGCAGTGAAACCACCTGTTCTTTGCACTGAATTAAAATGCAAAACAAGTGTGGAAAATGTGGCTCAAAGGAGAAGGAGGTTGGGTATGGCACAAAACTAGTAAGGCACCTGTCAAAGCACCACCCAAGGCTTTTGCACCCCACAGTGTCCATAAAGATTTTGTTTAATTCTTTTAAAAGTTGCTTTGCAGTGGGAGATTCCATAGTTTTCTCCAGAGAGCTCAGTGTTACCCTTACTGTTTTCCAAGGCTCTTTTGCTGTCATTTCAATTTTCTTCCCTCTCATCCCACCACACTGGGCTCTGCAACCCCAGTCCTTCCTCTCTTCCCTTGTAAATCACATTGTGCCAAAGCTCTGATTGTTTTCATTGTCCTGAGCTGGACTCCTCCAACTCTTTGTCAGGAGGAATGGAAAACTTCCCCCTATTCCAGCAGAATCCTTTAGCAGTGCTGAGTGCTGGAGGATGAGTCCTGTCTTGGCTGTGCTGCTGACTGGAACCTCCCTGAGGGATATTCCCTTTTACTGCAACAGCTTGATGTTGGTAACTGGCGTCACTTTGCAAGCTGCTCTAACTTCTGGGTCTTTTTCTGCAGAAAATTTGTGCTTCAGCCAGTGCTTGTGAAGCTGGTAATTCCTGCTGAAAATCAGGATTCTCCCCCCTGCCCCCCCCCCCCCCCCCCCCCCCCCGTTCCTTCTTACTGAATTATATATTATTGCTTCTCTCATTTGTCAGGGTTGTTTTGGATTTGAATCCCCCTTGCAACCCTCTTGTAATTCTTTCCACCTTCATGTCAAAGCCTGCAAATTTAATAACCAAAATCTCTAGTCCATCACTGGATCAAGAATAAAAAGCTGAGGAGTACAAAGTAGAGTCAGTCTCCCGTGCAACTCTCCTCAATTTATCCTCCGAGTTCCCCCCATGGAACTCTGGTAATTACTTTCTGAGTGTCATTTCCTGACAAGTTCTCAGCACTGCTGGAGCAGGAGGGGCCATGCTGGTCTGTTAAGTGGTGATTGAGGGAGAGTCTGAAGTGTTTGCTTCATGTGAGACCTATAAAATGTCAGTTTTTCAGAGGGAGCTTTGAGAAATGTTAAGGCTTTGAGATTCTTCAAGCTGGTGATATTTTCAGTGCTGGAAGGAGGTGAAGTAGCTGGTGTTGTGCACTGTGCTGTGTGCATGGCACTGGGCACCATTTGAAGTTCCTGGATATTTTTGAGAATAGCTCTTTCAGGTTTATTTATGTTGTTATAATCAATCACTCCAAACCTTTATACTGATAGGAAATAAATTATTACAAAATATCTTTAGGCTCCTCTGGCTCCTTCTGAAAGTGCCAGAATCTCCAGTATTTTCAAGGAAATCAAGGTACTGTTTGATGAATACCTTCATCTTTGGATAGATGCTGACATATGCTATTCAGCCAGATACAGAGCTGAACAAATAATGCAAACCATTATTACAGATGGATAATTTACTTGATGAATAGCAGCTCTGTTTGACAAATAATATTAGTCTGTCTCTAGGCCTGGCTGCAAAGGATGGCATTGCCACAGCAAAATACCACATCAGTCACCTGGATTGACATTCCATGGAAGTGACAAGTGAGGGCCTTTCAGAAATCCCAGTCACAGGGAACAGCCCCTCCCCTGTAAATCTATGGGAACATGTTGAGCCAAGTTTGGTGAAAGTGAAGATATTTGGAGATGAAAGTTGATAACACCAAACTGGAATGTTAAAACAACCCAGGTGGCATCCACTGTCTTTAAAATCACTTAAATTACACATTCAACATGTAGGCAGAGTGAGTTCAGCACAATATGGTGAGGAGCACAAATATCTATTGTAAACTAAGCCATGCCTTTGATTTTAAAAAAAGAAACAAAAGAGAAAGACATGGTTTTTTTAATTGCAGAGCTTAGAAGAGGAAGTTGCTACTCTAAATTTCATCACAGGTTGATCACTGCATTACATCCCAGCAATTTTTTAAGGTTATCTGCTCAACTTGCTTTGCACAAAGTGTTGTGCACTGGAGCTGGGAGGCACTGAGTCAACAGAAAATGCCCAGAAGGCTTTACCTCAAAGTCACTTTATCCTGCTGTTCTGGACAGAACCCAAAATCTTCTATTGTTCAAAGCTGTCTTAAAAACAGACTCCAAAATGAATGAAAAGATGACCCAGTGCTGGATAAAAGATGTCAGGTGTGAATGTTAATGCAGGATATTTTTATTTCTGGGGACAATATTGGCATTCAGAGTTCTGCTCAGGAGCTCATGAGATCTCTGTAATGCAACACGGAGCAACTGCTTGACCTTTTTTCCTTGGCTTGAGTCCCCTTGGAGCACTGACCCAAGAAGGGCCAAAAGAGAGATGCTGTGGAGCACAGAGGGTGAGGAACAGGCTCTGCCAGCCCAGCCTCCCCTTCTGGGCCCTGCACAGCCAGGAGCTGCTGTGTCCCTTGCTCCTTGCAGCGAGCAGATGAGGATGTTCTACACTGTTAATGTTTAATAAGGACAAGTGTAAGGAAATGCTTAACAGCAAAAAGCTTCACCAGCCCTGAATAGAAATCACTCCTCATTTGTACAGGGAGCAGCAGGATTTCTGCATGGCTTGGCTTTGTTGTCACAGGAAATGCTAGAGCTGGTGCAGATTAGCTGTGATCTCCTCCCAAGCAAAGCTGACAGTGTCTCACTGCCAGTGTTTGCAGTGACTGTGATCGTGTGCAGGGCTGACTGACGGCCACGGCTCCTGCTCCATCTCCAGGGGGTAGTGCTCACATTCCAGGAGCATCCTTGCATTAGGCTACTGTCATGTTGTGGTGATTCAGGCAGGAGGACCCATAGAATAAGAATAAGCAGAGTAAAAGCCACGCAGCTCAAAGTCCTCTCCAGGCAGTGAAGGGGAAGTGTTTTCACACAACAAGGCAGGTTGAATCGCCCCCTGGAGAAGCCCAGGTACCTCAGGTGGGTGCATAGGAGCACCAGCCCTCCTGGGGGATGTGAACCAGTGTGTATTAAATGCAGAGGAACACATGAGCTGTCTCATCCTTGAGCAGTTACCCATGTCCTGGGTGCCTTCCACTGCCTTGCTCAACCAGCTGTGAATGGCTCAGATGACGTGGCTTTAACCCCTTTTTCTTCATTTCGGCTCAGGAAGGTCAGGGGGCCCTTCTGGAGTCATTATAGTGATATTTTCACAGCCTGGAGACCACATGCAAACTCTTCCAGGGCATCCTCTGAGAGGCTCCTGTGAGGCTGTGCTGGGGGAATGGGGAGGGCAGGAAGCCCTGGAAGGGCTCCTGTGCAGTGCTGTGTTGGCAGCTGCCCCAGAATAAGCCAGAAATCTCTTGTCTCACCACTAAAAATATTTTCTCACATGCCTAGGCCAAAAATATAAAAACCTCACCTCTCATTCCAGAGAATGTTTGGAGCCCCACACTCTTCCTTCAATTGTGAGCGTTGGTTTTTCTGTGGAGTCACTTGCGTGGCTGGGCTGAATTTTGGGTGGGTGATGACAATTTAATCTGCATTAAACAAGCTGCTTTAACCTGGCAGGTGAATGGATGTATTATGAACACAATCTCATGTATTTCCTTAATGTGCCTGCTTTATAATGGAAACATTTAATTTTTTCCCCAGTTTTGGGATCCAGCCTTGTAGAACAGCATTCTGTTTGGGTGCCCCAGTCACATTCTATTAGGCAACACAGCATTGACTGACTTAGTGGCATTTCAGTGGATTATATGACGAATTTGTTTTCTTTCTAAGGAAAAATTTAACCAAAACAAATACAAGAGGGAACACTACAAAAATTGTCAAGAAGGAACACTACAAAAACTGTGTCATGCTGAGAGAAAAGCCCCACAGATACAAAATGATAAAGGTCAGGATCTGTTACTCAAGTCTTGTTTGCAAGTGAAAATACCACGTGTGGCTGTCACAAACCTAAGTGAGCCAGGCAGACTTCTGACAAATAATTTTGACAGTTCTCATAAGCTGAAAAGTGCCTTTTTTGCTTCTCTTGTCTTTTGAAGTGTTTTCCTTCTGGTTACAGATGTGCAGAGAGAAAGGGAGTTAACAGAGGTAGTAAAACAACTGGTGCTGTTAAAAATAAGCTGCCTTTTTGTGCTTTCTGGGGAATGGGCTCTGTCAGTGGTGTAAGTTCCTAACTAACCTTCCTGCATTTGAAATACACAGAATTATTTGTTTCTCTTTTGTAAACTTTGTCTTCTTACATTATTATTGAGCAAATTAGGAGATGCTCTCAGTTGCTTTCATGCCTTGGGTAGAGTTGTATTCTGGTCTAAAGGAGACTTTGGTGAAGGCAAGGAGGATGAAGAGTTGAGTACTTCACAGAGCCAAACATACCTGCCTTTCTGCAAATTTTTAAAAAGAAAAAATATATTAAAAAATAAATTTGGAAAAAATTGTCACCTTGCTGTAAAAAATCTTTGAACTTTTCTGCATTCCAAAGGCTGAACAGGGAAAAATACAACTTCCTCTCAAGAGCTGCTATGCTGAATAAATAGGATCTTGCTCTTTAAAGCTGGCAGAGCTCAGCCCTGAGGAAACTATATTTTTCAATTCAAATATACCCATATGCTTGTTTACTCACTCAGAGCCTGTTTGGTGGGGAATCATCTTGTTAAGATCTAATCCTACACAGTGCATGTGAGGTTGTAAATATACGGCCCTTTAATATTCAAATACTGAGTGTGGAGGTCATTGTAAGAACCTCCTGTGCCTCTGCAAGTGGGAATGAATTACCAGGCTGCTTTCATTCTTTCCTCTCTGTTCACATTACTGTTTGCAGCTGGGAGCTATGCCATAAGTTACCTTCATATTAGCATTGAAAATTCCAAGGCTTTAAAAACAAAATATTTCCTTTACTCCCAGGTTTATTTGTGAGCTGTAAAACCAGTGTGTCTGTTGATCAGAAACTGGCTGAGGTGTTACAAATTTGGATGGTGTGTTTGGTGGAGTGTGGTTTGGACAAAGGAAGAATCTGTGCACTTACTGGTCCCTGAGCTCTGTGGTGGGACTGGTTGTCATCATGTGGCCCAGCAGGCTTGTGGCAGGTGGCTGTGGTGCTTGGATGGGTGGAGGTGTCCAAGGAACACCTCCCTCGAGGTGTTCAATAAAAACCCATCCCTGGAGGTGACCAAGGAGTGACTGGACATTCCTTGCACAGAAACTCAGCGCTCTGGTCTGGTTGACAAGGTGGGGATGGCTCACATCTTGGAATTGCTTGTCTTGGAGGGCTTTTCCAACCTCACCAATTCTGTGTGATCCTGAGAGGATCTTGTGCTGCAGGGCTGCCTTGCTGGGCTCTTCAGAGAGGAGCTGCTCTGTCTGTGGAGAGTCGTAGGTGTAGGCAAAGCAGAGGCAGGTGCAGGTTCCTTGGCAGCTGCAGCTCCTTCCCAACCCTCCTGCCCCTGCCCCTGCCCCTTGCTCCTGCACAGCCTGGGGTGAGCTTTTTGCCTGGATGTTCACCTGGAAGTGTTTGAAAAGGATGATTTGGAAGAAAGACTTTACTGCAGTAATTCCTCTCCTGGTGATGAAGTCGCTCTCCAGGGGAAGGGAATGTCGGATGTTGTTGCTAATTGAGCAGTGGAGCTGCTGGATAAAATATCCCAAGCTCTGGTGGTAAAACCTACTCACTCCTTCCTAATTCTCAGTTGTGCTGCTGTTGAGGAATGGGTATCACACACGGGAGCCTTTTTTGGTCTGTCTCAAAGGGTGATTGTTTATTCCTGCTACAAAGCCTGTGAAAGAGCTTTACCAGTGGTGTAACAGCAGCTCCTCTGGCTCCCTGGTGACTCCACTGGCCTTTTTTCTTTGCTTGATTCCTGTTTGCCATTGCAATACCCACGTGGCTCACTCAGGAGTGACAGAAATTTGTGTGTGAGCTTACTGACAGCACATGCAGCTCTTTTGGTCCAAGAAAGGGGAAGTGCAACACCAGCTTTGTTAATGTGGGGCATTAAGTTCATGTCACAGCTGCACCTCCTGCCAACCACAGCAATTTGCCCCCTTTTCACTCTGAACATTTCAAAAGCTTCTGATTTTTCTTTCATGTTGGCTTGTGTACAGGGCTTCATACTCAGAGTAAGACACAGGCAAGTGTGTAAAATTGTTGTTTTTGCTTCTTGCCAGGTTTTCTAACTAAAAAAGATTTTCTTCTGGCAGTTTTACCTCTGGATGGTACCAGCCCATCCCCTGAAATTGTGAAACCCCCTTTATATTTGATATATCTTGTGGATTTCCACCAGGTTTCAAAGGGAGATTATATTTGCTGGGCAGGTTGTCGATAGAACATAAAATAGGAATGAAATTGTAATTTTATGGCAGACACTGGAGCTGGAACTGTCACGAGCCCTCTGTATCCTCCACAGCCACATGAAAAAAAAATCTGAAAACATTTAATTGACTTTTTTTTTTTCCAGTTAAGCCAGGAAAAGATCCTCAAAATTATGAACATGGTGAAAAATAAAGAAGTGAGCATCGAGGGGGCCTTGCATTTGGCACAGAAAGAGGTTTATGCTGACAAGGTAAGGTCATTCCTCTGATCCTTTGCAAGATACTCAAATGTATGAGAATTAGGAGCATGTCTACGTTGCCTTCAAAGGTACAATCCCAGCTTGTGCAAACACATGCACTCAAGTTTCTAACCCAATAGGACAGGTACTAATGGCTAATGCTGCCTGTGTCCTGTGTAATGGATATTCCATGGAGATGCTGTAACAGGGACAAGGACACCTTCCACTAGTTCAGGTTGCTCCAAGCACTGTCTAACTTGACCTTGGACACTCCCAGGGCTGGGACAGCCACAGCTTCTATTCCAGTGCCTCACCACCCTCACAGTGAAGATTTTCTTCCTGATTTCCAGTCTAACCTTACTCTCAGTGTGAAGCCACTCCCCTTGTCCTGGCACTCCATGCCCTTGGAAATATTCTGTCTCCATCTTGGCTAACATGGTTAACAAAGGCCAGGAGGATGTTTCCATGTATCTCCATGTGGAATTCTGCAAAGCCTCTGTTTGAACACTGCCATCGATGGAGATTTCACCTGAGAACATGTTTGGCTTTGGGTGGACAAACATTAGCCCAGTGCTGGATGTTATTGCTGATTTCAGTTCTGTTTTTCAGGATTCCCAGGATTTGTTAACTGGATCACAATTTAACTTCATCATCTACAAATACAAACACTATCGGTGGCAGAAACGAATTTTGCAGGTAACTAAAAACTCTCACATTTGGAGCAATAGATAAAAACATATTCTGCTTAGGTTGGTGGGTAGATGTTAGGAGACAGCTTAAAGAAATCTTACGTTCCAGCAGCCCATCAGGGAGGTGCAAGAGAATGAAAAACTTCACAGCCTTTTACACCAAAATATTCTGGGTGTAAGACCTGCATTGAGGCCCCTGTGAAGGCTGTGGAAGGGACCTGATGAGCAAAGGGGTTATTTCACCCTTGCAAAACATGATTTGTCCCCAGGATGATGGATGATAATGGGCTCTGCCTGGAAGTTGTTATTAAGTACCAACAGTAAATGCACAGAAGTGATGTAAACACACCTAAATATCTGTGCCTTTTGACAGGACAGCACCTCCACTGTGCTCTCTAAAACCTTGGGAGGAAATGTCCCCGGAATGCTCAGAAGGTGCATTTGGAAGACTGTGCAGTTTGTCTCTGGTTATTCTTTCCTTTTCTGCTGAGGTGCTCCTGCCATTAGTTTGGGCTCCCACAGCTGCTGAACGGGAAGTTTCTGCACTGGGTTGTATGAGATGAGGAGAGTTTAAAAAGAAGTATTATTTCAGAGTGATAAATTGATGCATATTCATCAAAAAAGACAGGGAAACACAGCTACAATGAATATCTGTTTGTTGTGTAACTAAAACAAATATTGTACAGTATCTGGATGATGGGACGTCATTTTTTATCCTATTTACTTCAAGCTGGTTCTTTATCTAAATGCCTGGGCATGGTGATACTGGGGTGTTGTCTTTGCCTTCCAAAGACAAGAAGTGATGGAGTCAAGTAATGAAGAATTCTCTATTCCAGATTGATTTCAACACAAGGACCATCTTTAACATAGAAAAAGGAATTATTAAGAAGCAGTTCCCTTTCTCTCAAGTCAAAGGCTGTGAAGACACTGAGAGGAGGCGCTTCAGCATTGTGTTCCACGGGAGGCAGGACTATGAGCTGGAAGCTGTGTCTCTGGATGACAAAAGGAAGGTAAGTTTTTACAGTGCCATGGGCAGATTGCCATAAATAGCAGCTGAAGTGCTGGGGGCACCCAGCAGGTCCCAGTCATTGTTATGCTGTGCATTGTGCCAGCAAAAAACGAGGAATCATAGAATCGATTGGGTTGGAAAATACCTCCGTGATCATTGAGTCCAACCCTTGGTCCAACTCCAGTCCCTTTACCAGACCATGGCACTCAGTGCCCTGGCCAATCTGCATTTAAAAATCTCTAGGGATGGTGAATTCACCACCTCTCTGGACAGCCCATTCCAGTGCCTGATTACTCTCTCTGTAAAAAATTTTTTTCTGATCTCCAACTTCAATTTCCCGTGGCAGAGCCTGAGCCCATCGTGCCCCCTTGTCCTATTGCTGAGTGCCTGGGAGAAGAGACCAGCCCCTACCTGGCTATAACTTCCCTTCAGGTAGTTCTAGACAGTGATGAGGTCACCTCTGAGCCTCCTCTTCTCCAGGCTAAACACCCCCAGCTCCCTCAGCCTCTCCCCACAGCACTTGTGCTCCAGTCCCTTCACCAGCCTTGTTGCTCTTCTCTGGACTCGCTCCAGCACCTCAATATCCTTTCACAGAATGCACAGAACAAAGGGAAGGGGAGTTCAGGATAAAGTTGGGCTTTAGGATTTTGGTGCAGTTCACAAACACTGGAGATGTAAAGTCAGCCCAAGACATGATAGGAAAGTGGATGCAGTTTTGCAACTACACCTTGAATGTAACCCTTCTGGGAGTGTCTGAAAACAAGCAAAACACTCCCATGGCGTGCACAGTTGAATCTTAATTGAAACTTTCTGAGCACTTTTATTCTCTGTGTAAGGCATTGCTTAAAAATGTCTGCTTTTCAGAATGAACAAGGTCATCCTGATGCTGTGAAGAGGACCTAGTAGTTCATCTTTTACCATCAAAATTAACACTAATTATACAATTAGCAGAGGAAGGCAGTCTTAGCCAAGCCTTCATTTTGCTGCTGGGTTTGTCTGAGATTTCCAGCTAAAACAAACAGGTGCTACTTGGGCTTGAACTGATCTGAACAGGAACTTTGTCCTAGATTGCTTTATATACAAATGAAAAAAGTTATGTTTTACAGTAATTCCTCTAAAATAAAATTATATTCTCCTTACATTGACAGGTTTAGACTTGTGGGCATAAAGCCAAATTGCAGTTAAGTAGTTTAGTCTCATAGAACAAGATTTTACTCATTTTCTGTTAATTTATCTTTCCTATTTGGCTGTGGCTCAGAGTGTTCTCTGTCCCCTTTGTACTTGAAAAATCCAACTATGGATGTCTTATTCAAGGGAACTAACATGGAAAATATTCTCTCTCTGCTGCCACTTTTGATCTAGATAATATACCTTCTGAGCAGAGTTTTACAGAGCAATTCATGCAAGAGACCAGTGGAATTCTGCTCTGGGAGACCTGCAGAATGTGATGTGATCCATGAAGGGCTGCTGGATTTGCAGCAGAACAGTTTTGCATCCACTGAATGGGTGAAGTATGAACTCTGGGCTGTGGCTTTTGTTAACACTTCTGATACATGCATTGAGATTTTAAGTGGCTGATAATAAGTCAATCATTTAATTGCTTTTGGAAGTGAAAAGGTAGATGGTAATTCTGCATGAGATGGAAATATTGACATTAACTTTCAGTGCAATAGTGGTACCCAATAACCCAAAGTTCTGGTGTGTGCCCCAGCCTGGTGATTGATTAGCAACACAAATATATAACAACGATGGTGCTCAGAGGGATTCTAGTGGTGGGATTTTTTTATCTTTATGTCTTTCCTTTTTCTTATTACTGAGAATGGAGAGAACAGGAGAGACTGGAAAAGTATAGAAGTCCTTCTCAAGAATATTGACTCACATTGGTCAAACAGCTGCCCCAAAATTCAGAATTCATTCTCACAGTGTCCTGAACTCCCCTCCTGGGAGGTGCCCATCTGTGGTGGCCTGATGGGTTGGTGGGTTTGGAGACAGGGACCATTATTCAGTAGGGAATGGAGTGTCCCCACCATTTCCACCCCCAAACTATCACAAATCAGCATAACTTTTACTTCTGCTTGTTCTGTTGCTGAAGTAGTGAACCAGCCCTGTTGCTTTTGCATAGTTTCCTCCCATCCCACAGACAAACACCCCCTTCCCTGAGCCAGCTCCTAAAATACCTGGGAATTGCTTATGCTGTTAAAGGAGAGAAAGGGGGGGGGGGGGGAAATCTGTCTAGCAAAAGCTAATGAAAAAGTTTAACATTGTAATTATCTGCAATGGGCAATTATCTCAACACACTTTACTGTTCACAAGAAATGATTTTAATTGTTTTTAAAAGGCTACCACTGTATGTCTTGTAAACACCATCCTCAAGTGTGTTCAGGATTTGTTACCTTGCAACCCTTAACAAGTTTGTTAACAAAAAAAAATTGATTCTTATTTATCTTGTGAAGCAAAGCCCTTGTTGTTTTCTTCTTGATATTAATTCTCTCTCTTTTTTCTTTTTTTTTTTGCAAAGTAAATAATAGTGGAAGCGTCTGGAGATCCGATTAAACTATAAGTCCCTGCCTTAAAGAAAGGAGAGATCAATATAACTGCCAGTTCCATTAAACAATTCTTATCACTTTGACTGTTTATGTGGGAATAGATGCAGTTTATAGTTTATGTTTAATTCTTCTGAAGCAGCTAAACTTATTTAAATTCCTCATAGAACACCTTAATCAAGTAGCCACACCTTGAAGAGAGAGTGCAGGAAAAGGAAGGTTTGATAGAAATACCAGAATAAACTCCACATACAGTAAGGCCCCACCTGCTGTTGAATGGGGGACCTTTGTTATGAGCAGCAGAACAGAATCCCAGAGGGGACACTGAAGCAGAAGATTCTGCTGTAATAGGAGCTGTGTATGTTCAGGAATTTTTTTTTCCAAGTTTAATTTCTCATTTAAATAGGTTTAATCTCAATTTTGGCACAGTCATTTCTGATGGAAGCCCTTGAGCCTTGACCCTTTCCTTCCAAGTGACTCATGGGACCAGCATGAGTTCCCATGGAGCAACAGGATTTCCAGGAGGGAGGGATATTGGACTGACTGGAAACCAAACTTGGTGGCAGTGAAATCTGGGAGACAAACTCTGCAGCCTTCTCATGTTATGCACTGCTCACTCACAGAGTGCATTCCTTTAAAAGCTCATAGTCACAAACATACAAGAGGAGTAAGTGGAGTGGCAGGGACACAGCATGGCTAAAAAATTAGCAGGACTCATGTGAATTTTAATTGATGGTCAGGTCTTAGTTTTAGCTCTCATTGGGCATGGCAGGCTGTTCAGATTTTATGTCACAATTTCCTTGTGTCAGATGAGAAGAAGCCACCCTCAAATAATAAGAATAGGTTTTATGCTTTAGTATTGATACTTGTTGTCTGTTCCATGGAAGTTGCTGTAAAAAAGTGGAGATTTATTGACCTTAGAAAGTGCTTTAATAAAGGCAAGGCTTGTGTAAATAAGTAATCAAAGAAAAATGAACTTTATCTGCACTTGTCATCCTTCAGGTACCTGGTGCAACTACGTGATGGAGAACTGACTTTGCACTGCATAGGTGTGGGAGGAAAGCACAGGGCTGCAGACCCTGCAACAAGCACAGTCGACTTGTCAGGGGGTGATGTGAGTGTCAGCAAGGAGAATGGATGCAGCTCCTTCTCAGTTCACACCAAAGATCACCATTATTTGTAAGTATATTTGGTAAATAATAATTTGTTAAAGCAGAAGTCCTGAAACAAGGGCAAGCAGCAGAGGAACTCGATGTTCCAGAATAAAATAACAACACTGGAGAAATGAGGCCACCAGAGTCACACAGATCTCACCTCCCATTGCTCTGCAGTGATTTGATGAGGATTTTCAGGCGGAATCAGAAGTACCACATTGTGGAAGTGAGAACATAAATTGAAACACTGCCCACAGCCACTTGTCTGGCTGTGTCAGGAGACAGTGAAGAGATGTATGTTCAGCTTGGTAGGACACAGGTGTGAGCAGGTTCTGCCTGTGCAACAAGCAGAGCAAGGTGTTCACCTTCCCCCAAGGTGGAGAAGAGGAATGATGAGGTAACTGCACCACAAAGTCAAGAGATGGCAAAATTTCAGCTCTCTAACCTTAGAGGTGTAAGCAGTTAACTGTCTGAAAGGGTCAGTCAGCAGTACTGGGCTCCTTTGACAGGTAAAGCTGCTGAGCATCATCCTGCTGAAATCAGAGATACCTGTGGCTCTGTTGGTCAGCATGTTATTGCCACTTCCTTGGGTTCATACAGGACATTCTTTAATTTCAGGTTTCGAATCCCCTTAACTGTCCAAAGCAACAGGCCAGAGGATGTTGGCAAGCTCCAGAATGAGTGGGTGTCTCTCCTGGAAAGATCCTGTCAGCTGTGCCAGGGGCCCTCCCAGCTTCAGGAGAGCTCTCAAGGATGCAGCTCCCCCGAAGCTGATTATGAGGAATTTTTTGTACCTGTGAGTGAAGAGAAAGAGAAGAATCTCCACTTTGGTGGGAGTTCTGCAAGGACCAGTCTGAACAAGTGTGCAGGTGCCCAGCCAAAGCCTGCAGAGGGGGAAGATGTCCCGGCATTGCCATCTGTTGCACTTCCCACAAGCAGGGCAGAGGCACCACCAGCCCCACCCGCCCTCCCACAGCCCTGCAGCCTCTCTCCATCTGCAAAGAGAACCAAAGCCTTTCACTGGGATGTTGTTCCTTGTGATAAGGTGAGGATGAAATGGATGGTAAAAAACTTAAAACTATATGCATTGTATTACATATATAGTTATAAAAGTACAGCAGTGCCACAAATGACCTGGATGCCCCTTCTCTGTGTTTGGATGGAACAAAGTGCCTCTGTTCTTCTGGCTTTTTGTTTACCCTCTGTCACTCCTATATTTTTAGATTCAAAAGTCTGTCTGGGGATCATGTGACCCATGCAAGAAAAAGATAGATGTTTCCAGACTCATTGAACAGTTCCAGATCCAGGACACAGCAATATTTTTGGGCAGTGAACCTTCAGGGAATCAGCACATCATGTTAGACCGGAAAGTTGCCCACAACTTCAGTAAGTGTGTTAATAAGAACTGTGTCCCCCTCTGTGTGTTTGCTGTTTGTATTTCCTGCCATTCAACAGGCAGTGAGACCAGCTTGTGTCTAGATCATATTTTAATTCAATGCCCTTTTGCTAATTTATAAAAACAGACCTCATGGCTCAGTTGCTCCACATGTGGTCCATCATGATGCAGAGGTGAAGCCCAAAGCTGCTTCTTTTCTAGTACAAACTGTGGGTGTGTCATTGAGCTGTGATGTTGTCTTAGGGGAGGTGTGAAACCATCTGTGACACCTGAGAAGTCAATGACAGACTGACTTCAAAGGCTTTCCAAATTCTGTGGTTGTTCAGGCAAAGTAAATCGACAGGAGCAGGCTGGGGGGCAGAACTCAGAGTGCTGTGCTCAGTCTCTGTCCTGAGGTCAAGAAATTCCTGTAGGTGTAGGTGGGTTGGTGAGGAAGCCTTTGAGGCAGCTCCATGCCAGGTCACAGGAATGTTTGGCCTTTCTCTGGCTGAGGCTTCAGGCTGTGAGTGACTGACTTGAATCATCATCAACAGCATCCTTTGCTCTAATCCCATGGGAGGATCCTGTCAAAGGCCTGACCAAGAACAGTCTTTCACAGCTAATGAAGGGGTTCAACACATAGTTCTGCTCTTCCTAATAAAGTGATGAAAAGGTCTTTCAGTCCCTTTGATGAGAAGTGGCAGATATTAAAGGAGCAAAAGTAATTGTTCTTCCAAGACTGCTCTGATTTCTCTTGCCAAAATTCTCTTTCCAAAAGTTTCTGTAACCAAGTGATGTCTTAAGAACTGTTACATGTGTAAAGAATTTGGGGCAGTTAATTTTGAAGTTTTAATGATTTCTTCTGTGTGAATGTTAATAAGAAAGGATGTATTTTGGAGAGTGTGTGGAGTTTTAATTGGGAACTGTAAATGGGGATAACTTGGAATTATTGCATCCCTTGACTAACAATCTGAAGGGTTAAAAGGAAGAGAGTGATACCAAAGTGCTGTTGCAGATAAAAGGATCTTGTAATAGGACTTTTATCTACATTATTGCAGTTTCTTTGAGGAAATTTCTTTCTTTTGGTTTGCAAATAGCACCATTCCTCCTTTTGATCCTGTTCCTCTTGCACTGGGACTTTCTACATCCCTTTCTTAATCTTATCCTTAAAGTTCCATCAGGGAGATTTTTGGCACACATTTATTATAATGGACATTACTTAGATCAAAAGTTAATTTGAGCCTGAGAATTCTCATTACTCTTCCTGCAAGTGCTGCAAACTGCAGTTCTTAAATTAATGAATAAAAAGATGAAGCTCCAAAGAGCCAGTAGGTTAAAATTTCTTGAGAATTTGAGTGGATTTCTGAATACAAGAGAGTTCTGAGAGTAGATTTACACACTAAATTCAAGAGCAATGTATGAGAAAATACAAATAAAAGACAAGTTTTCTAGTTCTGGTAGACAAAATTCTGCCATACAGACACAGGTATCAGTAAGAGACATGCATTTAAACATTTTCTCTTTTTTCAGTTCCTTGGAATTCCTTTTTTACCTTCAACCTTCAGTATCAATGATGGAGACAAACAGTAATTAAAGAATAACTGACAAGAAAAAGTGATTTTTTTGGAGGGGCAACATCCTTACAAATGGCATTTTATTTCCATTTTCCTGTCATAATGCATCTTATGAGCCAGCCCTGTGTCAGCACAGAAGTCTTAAACATTATAAAAACTCTTTATCAGATTTTAGGGTTTTAAGAAGAAGAACTTTTGTTTCCTAGTTTGTCTTCATTTTCAGAGTAAGTTTTCTTGCTGGAAATGAAACAAAGCAAGTAAACAAAAGCAAAACAAATGGAAAATGTAATTCCTGTGACATTCAAGATATAATGTGCCAATATATTGTGTTGCTATTTGGGAAAATTTATTTTAACTGTTGAGCTGAGTACAAGAAAAATATATATGGCCAAGAATTGAGTACCTTCCCTTAATAGTATCTTGATAGTTCTGTTTTAAGCACTGACTGTCTTATGACAGAAATTTGTTTTTCCTTGGCTACAGTTATGAAAATATAAAGGAACTACAAAGACTGAGTTCTTGCTTTAATGACAGCAGCTGCTAAATATATTGAGTTTCTTTTCTGTTTGCTAGTTATGTTTTTTTCTTAATTTTTAAAAAAATCTGTTAAGTATAGATGAGATATTTTGGTGATTTTCCTTCCAAGTAATATAAGAATCCTTTTCTCCAGACATTTTTCTGAAAAGTTTCCGTATCAAACCAAGTGAGCTGAAAGAAAAACTCTACATCATCCACGAGGAGAGTGGTGGCCTTACAGATGAGCAGATCACAGCACTGAGGAGGTAATTTGGGGGGGTCCAGTGGTTTGTTTGGGATTTTATGGTACCTTTTGGAGAAGGCAGAACCTTCTGCCAATAGTGTGAAGATACACATGAAAACTTGATGTGAAAATTTCTTGCTTCGAAATGAGAGAAGGTTTGAGTGTTTTGCTAAAGGGAGCTGGGGAAAGATGGCACTGACAAAGAAAGTGAGGAAATAAGTGATTGCTGTTTCTGCTTCTCTTGGAATCAGATAATTTTGGTTGATGTCCTGATTCAGATCAGGATTTTAGGAGCAATTGTCAAGTCTGCAGAGTCATGTGTGCACGTAGGAAGGTTTGTGAGCAGGAAGAAGAGACAGGTGAGAGGAAGTTCATGTTATCCTGTGAGTGGCTTGTGCAGATCATGCCCGATGTGGGAAGGGCCATGGGCAGGGCACTGAATATTCACATGTTTTTGTGTCCCAGCACTCTGGGAGAGGTTTCCTTGCTGCCCCAGGGGCTTTAGCCCTTCCACCCCACACCAGTGCACAATTCTGAGCTGGGGAAAGGTGCAGGACCCTCCTGCTGCCATTCAAAAACTGACCTGAAAGGCTCATTCAAACCAGAAACATCTTTCTGCAGCACTGCAGATTCAGTGCAGGAAGAAACATCTTCCTGACACCACTGAGACCCCTGATTTATGGCTTCTGGGCTCCTTGCCATCAGACAATAATAATAATGATATTAATGAAGCTTGAAAGATCATATTTTTTCCTTGAAGTCTTTCTTTGAGAGCATTAATGCAGAGGAAATTTTTCCTAGCAATGGAATGTGTAAGAGAGATTGGATGCTGCAGTGCTGTGTATTATATGGTTTAAAGAATTCCAGCTATGGGTTCAAGGATTCTGTCCCTGGGGTTCTTATTTACTGCCAAAATCCAGGAATTCATGTACAAATCCTGCAGTGGAAGGGAAAGAATTTTTTCCCACCTCAACAGTTTGAAGTGTGAGTAAAATAGATGAGCTGTATCTTGGAATTAAAGCTTGGATTTCCAGTTGGAAAACCAAAGGAGCAGACAGGCATTCTCATGGAGAATCAGCACTCCCTGGTACAAAGGACTTGGCAGGACACCTAAAACTTCTGAAGAACTTTCCACTTGATTTAGGTGTCACAGTGGAAAGTTTTACCTCTGCAAACTGGCCTCGAGTCAATTGAGAAGCTGTGGTTGGGACAGGAGTTCAGGCAGGACAGTCCCAGGCTGGAAAGTTCCTCTCTGTGCAAATTGTTCCTGTCAGACTGTCTGAGCCTGAGCACGAACTCGAAATTCTGCTGTTGTAGAATGAAAAATACTTAAAATCCAACCCAAGATTACATTTTCAAGACTGTGACCAGTGAGCAGAACATTCTGCTCATGTATCCAGTGGATGTGGTGGGATGTTATTAGGAACTTCAAGACTAATTTGATGCAGAAACCTTTCCATAATTCTCTGAATGATTCTTTCTCCTCATGTCTTAAAATCAATAGCAAAGCACTCCTTGTCTCTCTAAACTTAATTTTTTCAGAGCAGTGGGATTTTTTTAAATTGTGCACATTCCATTAGAGTTGCATTCATGTAAAAAGGTATTTATGGAAGGCCTTCAACGTGTCCTTGTGCTTCCTTTTTCATGACTTCCATTGTTTAATGCTTTGAGCTTTAAACATTCTTGATAATCTGCTGGTTTCATTTTATGCACATAATACATCTGAACAACTTTATGGGATATCAGACTTCTGATTAAGTGAAGCTTTAAAAAATATGTTCTTGGAATTTGCTTTAAAAGTCAGACTATTTTCAACGGTAAATAAACACCGTTTCATTTGCCAGCTTTTTAAATGGGAATTCATTTACTTCTTGATGATAAAGAGTGACAAAAGGACTATTTTCTAGTCTGCTTTAATATAGATTTAATAATTGAAAACTCAGCAATTATTCAATTGAAATGTCATATTAAAGTATTGACAACAGTAAAAAAAAATCTTACTGTTTGTCCTGTATTTAACATGCTAAAATATTTGCTTTATTTTTTCCATCTCTGAATAAATTTCCTTATATTGAAAATATGTAGCTGTCCCCATGAATGTTTAATCACACTTGCTACAAATTTAGTAAGTTTTTTTGAAGAGAGAATGGAGGAGATAGACCTGAATACTTATTTAAGATTCCATACACTCCTTCTTATATGTTTGCTACAACATTGATCTCATTTTTCTTAAGATATGCTGTGAATTCCCACAGTGAGCAGTGAGACAGGCAGGAAGATCTCCAAAGGAGAACTGTGGGGGTGTGTTTGTTTTTCCAAGTGGAGCCAATATTTGAAGACATCAATTTTCTAAAAATCTGTGGCCCTGGAGGATGTTCTGTGACCTTGTGCAGAAGGAAGGAAGTTGTGGGTCTGTGTTATGTGCTGTCAGTTAAGCAAGTGAAAAAACCTGTAAAAATAATGGTAAAGAAGATGAATGTTCCCAGGCACAGGGTGGGATTGTTGGGGTGTGTGGGCAGGGCCAGGAGTTGGGCTGGATGATCCTTGGGGGTCCCTTGAGCTCAGGGGATAACAAGAATGAAAAATGCCCCTTGGGTGTGATGCAGCATTTAGAGAGACAGAAGTGCCAGGGGCCACTCCTGTTCCATGGGTAATTAAGAGAGTTTTAGAGGTAAGAGGCAGTCAGGGCATGGGGGGCACTGGTTAATCACACCAGAGCACGAGACTGCTCTGCTTCTGTGCTCCTTTTTCAAAGCAGTTATTGCCAGAGAGAAGCTGAACTCCTCAAACATGGTGTGTTGTTCTCTGTGCTTTGCAAAGGTTGTTCATCCAACCTCTGAAAGCAAGGGCTGTGTGTATCAAGCACAGAATTAAAGAGCCTCTATATAAATAAAGGTTTTACCTTTTCAAAAGTGTCCTGTTGCTCTAAATCACCTGTAGGTCTACAGGAACCACCCTGAGTGTTATTTTCAAGCCTTGTGCACATACAGACATTTCCAGGCATGCAGATGTATCTGCAGATCAGTTCTGCTTTCCATCACATGGTTGCTTTGAATGTCAATAAAATCCCACTGGTTAAAGAATAAACATGCACTACACAAACCACACTAAGTGTAAGAAATTCCAGTGCATGCAATGGTTGTTTTGTGTTCCAACAATGCAGAATGAAGAGGACACTCAACCTCAATGTTCTGTTTTACAGGTACATGCCAACACCAAAGGATGTAGAAAGGTACCTGTCGTTCAAGGGGTTGTGTTCAGAGCTGCATGTGGTGGACCAGTTTATGTTGGAGGTGAGAGGCATTAAAAGGCACCACATGCCATTTCTGGGACATTTTCTGAGGTAAAAATCACTGCAAGAAGCTGTTTGGAAATTTAATTGCAATCTCACCCAGAATCAGCATAGGAGAGGATTATTCTGATGCATAATCAAAAGAGAACTCCATGGATTCCTTTTTGCTTCTCCAAGTCACAGACCCTCCCCTTCCTCCAAAGTAGGAGCTGATTTATTCTGAGCTGGGTTTCCAAAATATACAAGCATAAAATGGTGTGTAATTAACCATTTTTGTTCACCAGAAAGGAGTGTCATTAATTTGAACAATGTCTGGCCCTACCAGCATCCACAGACTCTTGAATTTACATATTCAAATGTGCACAGCCAGGTGTGTACCATAATATATCCCCAAACCTCAAATGAAATGAATAAATGAGCCCAGAAAATGGGAGATCTATGGTGTAGCTGCATTACTCAATAAATTACAGACTGTATATGCATGTTTGGGTGTAAACATGAGTGTTGATTCCTCTCCTGTTCCCTTCTGTGCAGATGTGCAAGATCCCTCACTTAGGCCAGAGGTTGGATCTGCTGCTCACCCTCCGGGAGCTCCCAGAGAGCATCAAAGACCTGGAGCCTGTGAGTAACAGGAGTCCTTTACAGTGTGTTTGTCACCAAACTCCACCACTTTGACTGTAGAGGGCCTAATAACCTCCGTGCAGATTTCAGAGTTGTGTAGTTTATTTTTTTCTTTTTTTATCATATATGCATTTAATATAATCCTTTTCCTACCAAGGTTCAAGAAGCAGTTGCCAATGGGGCTGGCAGTGGAAGAGATTTGCACAAAGGAGGGAGAAGAGAACAGGAAAAGATTTTCAAATTTTAATTTTACGTTGTTAAACTTTCCTCCTTTTTTTTCCAGTGATAAGAGATAAGTGATTTTCACCATTAAAATTTAATTTCCTTTGTGGGGAGGTTCTTGCACAACCTGAAAGAGTCAACATAAAGACACAGAACAAGTTTTTTTGACCAGCATCTCATAGAGATTTGCTATTTTCTGAAGACTAAAGCAGGCTGTTCCACCTAAGGGTTACAGCACTGAACTGAAATACTGAGTTCAAGTCCCTCTCTGCCCTTTTTCAGGATGACCTGAGAATGGGAGGGATGCAAATAACTGTGCCAGTCTCATGACTGGACCTGCCTGTTCCAAGCCACTGCCTTCCCAGCCAGGTTTTGTCTATGCTTTGATTCAAAACAAGTATTTCAACAGCATTTTGCTTCTGGGAGAATGTTTCAGAGGTTTTGCTCTCCTTCTGCATGGGAATGAAAACAAAATTGGAAAGTTCTGCAAGACCAGGTTGTTATCCTGTGATTAAAACCATAGTAACAGTGGACAAAACTCAGAAGAGAAACAGATGGAAATCACAGAGGAGGTGCCCAGATTTCTGACCCTTCCTGGTGCACTGCTACACCTTTGCTGTCCTCCACTGAAGCCAAATACTTATATATTTACAAGTTATTATATGTTTGCTTTGATGGATATTTAATTTTCACAAAGAGTTGGTTAGTTATCTGAGTATTTTCTTACTTAAACACACTAACATGTATCTGTAATCCATAGAATATCCACCTAAAATTCCGTAGGACAACCTGAATGTTGGCTTTCAGCCCCCTCTGGCCCTGAGATGTGCTATAAATGTTTTAACAACAGCTTTCAGCTCTCCCAAGCTTTCCCTGTTTTTGTGTGTTGGTGACTGATGAAAAGAGGTGGGGTGCTAAAAAACCACAGATTTCCTGATAGAAAACAAAATCACCTCTTGTGTCTAAAGCCCTTGGAGGGAGGTGGCTTCCCTGGGAAACAGAATTATATTGAGTTTTATTACAGGAAATTAATTCTTCTTCCTTGTGGGGAAACTGTGCTAAGAATTGTGATAAGTGTTCAGATGAAGGGAGGGAGGTGGAGGCTGGAGAGCCCCACCCTGAGCTCCAGGCTCTGCTTCCCCAGTGCCTGATGTTTGGGCAATTTGCTGCATTCCAACTGCAACCCCCTTTTCCTGCAGGAGCATTTGAAGGGATGAGGTTGGAGTTGTTCTGGCAGTGCTGCTTTGGCAGCCAGAGAGGACATGACCTCCTTTTGGGCACAGTGACTGTGCCAACACAGCTTTGTCTTGGTGGGAGGGTTTAGCTGGTCCTTCCTGAAAGCCCCTGGGCTGTTCCCCAGGGAGGTGGAGCAGGAAGGTCCCCTCTGGCTGAGGTGGGACTTGCTGCAGGTACAGACCCCATAGATTTACCCACATGTTCAATGTGAACTGAAGGAAGATCTCTGTGCTTTTTCAGCTGATAAACCAGAAGATCCAAGCCAGTAAACAGCTGCAATCCAGCCAGAAGTTTGTTGCTGTCTTGGAGTACATTTTGGCCATTGGGAACCATTTAAATGAGAAGGCTGGAAAAGAGATGGTGAAAGGATTTCGCTTGTCATCTTTGGCAAAAGTGAGTAAATATTTTCTTGCCAGTAAAAATCCTGCTTAACAATATATTCTGTAATATCTGTGATAACAGATGCAGTTCCCTGTTTCACTGGCTGGGCTGGTGCTTGGTGGCCTTCCAGTACCTGAAGAACAAGAAACATGGACAGAGGCTTTTTTCCAAGGGCCTGGAGGGACAGAACAGGGGGATTGGCTTCACACTGACAGAGAGCAGGGCTAGATGGGAGATTGGGAAGAAATCCTTCCCTGTGAGGGTGGAGAGGCTGGTTCCTTCCAACCCAAACCACTCTCTGAATCCAGAGATTCTGAGTGTCTTTTGCAGCAAGTGGTACGTGGCCATTTTAAGGTAAAGTTCCAAAGTAGAATTTAAACAAATTAATAAATTGAAAGGGAGTGAAATTTGCCTGCAATGCTTTTAACCTCCCATGGCTCTCCTAGATGATTTCATAGGGACTGATGGTGAGAGTTGTGATCTTGTCTCACAGAGATCTGCTGTAGAACAAGCATCTAATTCTACATTCTCTAATTGTCCCTTCACTGACCTACCATTTATGTGACATTAGGCTGAATTTTTCAGTAGTTTTAAGCAACCTGCTTTCTCCTCTTCATCAAAATTTGCCATCAGAAAATGCTCCTGCTGAAAACAAGGTTTTTTTCCCTCCTTCATATTCTTATCCTAAAAAGTAAGAAACAAATACAAATTTCCTAAGCTGTCTTGTGCCTTTAATAGTATTGTAAAATTATGCCTGATCTGTAACTAGAAGAGAGAAAGATTTTTATTTTGTTTTTATAAGGTATCTTTCCCATCTGGAGACTTTAATAAATGAGTGAATGATTTATAACTCTAGTGACAATTCTGAGACACCACTTGCATTCTTTTTTTTTATTATCTCTCTCTATATAATGCCTGTAGTACCACATCTATCATAATGAAAAATGCCCACAAAATCATCTTCTGCCACAGAGAATCTTCCCAGATTCAATTAAGAAACTTTGCTCTCCTCATGGACACAGCACACTCCTCTTAAGTGGGAAGGAATAATGGCTGTGTTTGTTTTGGAGGTCCAAAATCAGTTATAATCAACCAGGATCCCTTAAGTTGAAAAAGTCCTGTGTGCATGACACAAAAGAACAAGGGAGGTCAAAGGATTTGAAAGTGTAAATCTGACCTTAATCAGGAGTGGATGTGAAATGGCACAATGAAAGGGAGAAGTTTAATTTTGTGGCTTTCTTTTCTTGTCAAACTCACCTGGGTACTCTCCACAGCCCTGCTCTTGCTTTTTGAGTAGTTTTTTAAGGTGTAATAGCTCAGTCTGTCAGTCCTTGCTCTGCTCTGCCTGCAGCTGCCTCTGCTGAGGGGTAAGGAGAGGACCTTCACTCTGCTTCATGCCCTGGTGGAGCAGATCCTCTTGCACGAGCCTGAGCTGGTCACCTTTTCTCAGGAGCTGATGGAATTTGAAGCTGTTCCTGATGGTAAGAGGAGGGAGGGGGAAAAAATAATCAGTAAATAAAAAATGAAGTCCTTCAGCCTCTGTGGAAACTCCCACCCTTACAATACAAATGATACTTATGAGCATATTTTCCCTCCTCTTTTCTTTTCCAGCTTCCATGAAGGGCCTCAGTGCTGAAGTTGATGGTATGTAAATGTGATTTCTGCCTTCAGAGAACAGTTTTCATACATTGTGCAGTCATTTGGAACAGGTTTTCATTGCACTTCTGTAGTTTATAAAGAGGAGGAAAGGATCCAAACACTGAGGTGAGGTGTTACTGTGGTGATGCTTAACCTGCCATGTTACCGTGAAGAATTAAAATAAATAAATAAATAAAGTGTGTCCAGGTGGTTTAGAAATGTAAAAAAATACACTGCCCATGGTAAATAGAGTTTATCATAAAGTACAAATATTCAGCTCCATCAAAGTTCGTCTCTTGTCAAAGAAAGTGATTCTTGGGAGCTGGAGGAGATTGAGAAGCCTCTTCTCCTGGATTCCTGATGGGCCCAGTTTATTCCTTCTTCTGAGCCCCATTCCTGAGGGCAGAGAGGGAAGGAGATGGGCCAAATGCCACTGCCCCAGCCTTCCTCACTGTGTAGTTCAAGGCTCAAAACCACAGGTTTGAAGGATGTTATTTTCATGGCTAATCCCAAGGCCCAGAGCTGGGAGAGCTCAGATTTATGGCTCCTGCATTACTGTGCTATCGACCTCTCCATTATTCTGCAGTTGCTGTGATGTGATCACACACTATTTTTCCATAATGAAATGCCCCTTTCAGGATTTCTATCTCAAAATGGCAAGTTAATATTCCTAGATGAACATATCATAGACTCACATTCTCCTAAATTTTCTTTGTGTCCTAAATGAGACATTTGTAGTGCTTTGCTCACATCTGCATGCTGGAGAAATTCCTCCTTTCCTTTCTCTTTTGTTAGTTTTAAAAAAAGAATTGGAAAATGTTATGCAGTGCAGGAGACTTCTCAAACCCAAGACAACCAAGGCAACAGCCCAGGAGTTACAGTTCTGCAAGGAACTAAAGGTAACTTTATCCCAACCTTATTGTGGGCTGGAGGTAGGTGTTGAGTAACCTGTTAGTTTGTGCTCCTGCATTACCCAAGGCTGTGCCTAATTTGTGACTGTGGGTTGATCTAAGCTGGTTTTGCTCTTGCCTTACCCAAGGCCATGCCTAATTTGTGACTGTGGGTTGATCTAAGTTGGTTTTGCTCTTGCATTACCCAAGGCCATGCCTAATTTGTGACTGTGGGTTGATCTAAGCTGGTTTTGCTCATGCCTTACCCAAGGCCATGCCTAATTTGTGACTGTGGGTTGATCTAAGCTGGTTTTGCTCATGCCTTACCCAAGGCCATGCCTAATTTGTGACTGTGGGTTGATCTAAGCTGGTTTTGCTCTTGCATTACCCAAGTCTGTGCCTAATTTGTGACTGTGGGTTGATCTAAGCTGGTTTTGCTCTTGCATTACCCAAGTCTGTGCCTAATTTGTGACTGTGGGTTGATCTAAGCTGGTTTTGCTCTTGCATTACCCAAGTCTGTGCCTAATTTGTGACTGTGTGTTGATCTAAGCTGGTTCTGCCCATGCCAGTGGCAGAACAAGATGGGTTGGAGGACACGTCCATCTCTTTGCTCTGCTTCACTGGGCAGTGTCAGCATCTGCTCCATCCATTTATTTCCTTCTCCTTTGGGGCAGCTTGACAGGTGCTTCTTCTAAGCTGTCAAAATACATACGTTACAAAGAAACCATAACTAAAACATTTAAATCCAAAACTTGAGTTTGTAAGACCCTGTTTCTGCCTCCTTGAGAACCAGCAACTGGGAGTGTTTGTTTCACATGCAAAGGGACCAGACTGTGCCAAATTTGATGGCAATTGGGACCTTCTGATGCTCCTCTAGTTCTGCCACTTTTAATACATTTAGGTAATGTCATTTGATAATGCAGTTAAAATTCTCCAACATTGATGTTTCTTTTTTTGTTTCATCTCTGATGTCTTAATACTTGCAGGGAAATGTGTGTGCTTGATGTAGGCTTCTCTTTTGTGAAATGTGAAATTTGCCTGACATGGAAATTTTGCCTTGAATCATCTTGTTTTCACTGCTATTTAATTCCTGCTTTAATATTATGCTCCTCTAGCAAATTAAGAAGTTTTATTTTATTGCAGGATTTAATTCAGAAATATGAAGGGGAACTATCCCAGCTGTCAAAAAGATGTGATGAAATGAAGAAGCTTTACAGCAACATACTGGTACATATCCTATTAAAATGCAATGAAAATAAATCTACATTTCTTTTAAAAAAATGAAAAAAGGGGGAAGAGAATAGTGGAAAGAAGCATAAGAAATTTCCACATGCTTTATAGTTATACTGTCTGCAGAAGGATTAGAAGTAAAGAAGTAGAATGAATGATAAGCAGATGTCACACAGAAGATGCAGCCAGGAAAACCCTGGGCATCTACCTGAACAGACACTGCAGATGAGTGAGGTGTTTGACGAGGGCAATTTAAGTAGTGATGTTTTACTAAAAGTAACATTGTAAGACTGCACAGGGCTCTCCCTGTGGGTCTGGCAAACTGGAATAATGCCTCAGTTTAAGGTAGCAAGCCAGGTTTGTCTGTAGCAACACAGAGAACTCTGTCCCAAGCCTTCAAAAAAGTTTTAAACCAAGAGGAACATTTGAGACTCTTATTTGCATCTGAAGAGGATTTCATTTTCCATGGAGCTGGAAGTTTCCTCAAGCTTTAACCCAGCTCCTTTTTGCCCTCCTTTCCCTGTTATTCTCTAAATAACTTTATTGATATTTTTCTCTCCATTAGAATGATTTTTTTCTTCTGAACAATGTTATTGTCAAGCAGACCTTTTTGCATATTTATAAAGCAGCAAAAATGTAAAGCAAACATAAAATAGGATGGGTGGTCAAACCCCAGGTTATCATCCCAACAGCACTTAGGAAGGTGTAGTCCTGCTCACCTGGAATGTCTGATCTGGAATTGTGTTGGATGTAGCCATGGAAATTACATTGCACAAAAAGCCAATCTCCACAGGTCTGCCTTCATGATTGTAAAATCCATGCTTATAAAATCCATAATGACCTTGGCATGTGACACTTCCTTGGGATGAACAGTAAACAGGATAAGTGCCTGTGGCATTGCTGTGGGCTCTCAGATCCTCACAGATGGTCATTAGCTCCAGGAAATGCCTCTCTCATTACTGCTCAACTGATGGCACACCATGGGCAAGATGTGCCCCAGATCAAGGTTTGGAGCACCCAGGAGGTGCAATTAGGAACACACAGGCAAAGCCATTAGTCAGGAGCCACTGGTTAAAGTTTTTGTGACTGGATTGCATGTGAGTGCTTTCTTGTGCTGTGTTTCTGATTTCCAGGCACAGGCTTTGCTCCTAACTGGGAATGTTTAGGGAATGGCAGGTTTGCCCAAATGTCCCCTGTATTTCAGCTGCAATTTGATATTGAAATACTGAAATACAACTTCATCCCCCCCCGTTTCGGGGCAGTTCTCAGTTACAGCCACAAGCAGCACTTGGAGCCTTCTAAACTATTTGATGAAGGCTTTGCATTTCATAGAATCATGGAATGCTTTGGGTTGGAAAGGACCTTAAAGCTCATCCCATCCCACCCCCTGCCATGGGCAGGGACACCTCCCACCAGCCCAGGTTGCTTCAAGCCCTGTCCAACCTGGCCTTGGACTCTTCCAGGGATGGGGCAGCCTCAGCTTCTCTGGGCACCCTGTGCCAGGGCCTGCCCACCCTCCCAGCCAGGAATTTATTTTTTGTCTTGCCAATGTAATTCACAACTTTTTAAAACACGTAATATCTGTTCACCTTTTTCAGGTGAAAGAAAGAACAAGGGAAGGCTCTTGGATAAATTACTTTCTCTCCCAAAAATATCTGCTTTCCTATGACTATTTTTTGTTTTGTTTGCAAAGCAAAAAACAGCAAAAGGAAACTTTTTGGCCTGCCATTGAATAAACCCCACTTTCCTGCTATTTTCTGCCTTCATTTACCAAACTGCAGAGTCAGGCAGAGTCAGGACTTAACTGATTTTTCTTCTCCTCAGCTGGAAATCCCTAATCCAGCCAGAGAGTCTGGGTTATGCAGAAACCCAAGTTACTGAGGGAATTCCATGGCATTTCCTTTACTTGGGGTATTTTGGATTTCAGTTCACTGGAGATTTCAAACAGCTCAAAGTTTTCTTCTTCCTCCGCTTCCCCTTCTTCCACCTCTTCTTTCTCTTTATATTAGTATTAACAATAATGAAGGTATTAACTTGTATTTTGCTTTTTAAATTCCATTAAGATCCTGGACATGGTTTAGAATACTTGGATATACTGATGTCAACTATTCTTCTCTTTCAAATTTGCAGGTAAAGTTTGGGGAGCCCCAAGGCCTGGACTCCCAGGAACTCTTTGGCTGGGTCTCTTCGTTCATCAGTGAGTTTAGGAAGGCTTGTGCTGAAGTCACACCATAAGGAGAACACAAATCTTACAGAGAGGAAGAGGAATCCAGGAAACAACATTGAACTGGTTTGTTTCTTTACTGATAAAAAGCACAAAGCCAGTGTCTGTACAGCAGAACACGTTGGTTTTGAGAGATATTCCATTTATGTGTCATTTGGAAGTGGTATTTGACCTGTAGGATCCCACAGCACTTAAGAGCTTCTCTCTTAATTTTTCTGATGTACATGTTATTGTACCTTGAGATTCCTGTATATTTAGAAAGGAAACACTTTGGACATTTTATAATTTCTCTTTCCCATCTTTTCCTTTGATACCCAGTCTCCTGAGTCAGTTTTAACTATTAGTTTCAATGACTTTATGTATGGTGACCTGATTTCTAACAATACTTTACAAGTTCTATAATGACATGGGGAGCTTTTACCCACAGAGGAAAATATTTAACAAAAAATTCTTGTTTGTTTTTCTGCTATTAAAACATTTCAGCCTTAGTATGTAATGGAGAAAGTATCTGGCTGGGTGGTTTTTTTTGTAGTACAATAAATCAGTGCTTTTAATGGCTAATGTCATGTATTGGGGTAAAATGCTACAGAAATCAATCAGTGTGTGAGATTTGCATTGGCAAGAAGACAAAAATGTCAAAGAAGCAAAATGAAAAAGTGTCATGAAGCATATCAGTAATGGATATGGGAGGTAATTATCCATGGGTTTCATACTTCTCTTGCATTTGTTGGCTTTTACATGGTTTTAATTAGAATAATTATCCACAGCTCAAGTAAATGAGAGGAAAAGAAGGCCTAGAATTGCAAAGCCAGAATGGATGTGTTTAACACTAAAAGCAGAAAATAGTTGTAAAAGGTCATTGAAAAAGGTTTGGCATTTTCTCTCCCAGTTTTGCAAAGAGTGTTTGAGAAGTGCATCCCCTGATTTATTTTGGATCTGCCTGCCCAGGTCTCACAGTGTTTGGGCTCTGCTGGAAATGCTGAGCACTCTCGCTGATTTCAGTGCTGGAAGGGGCTGGGGCCAAACCCTCTGAAGCAAATGGCATTGTCACAGCTCTCTCTCAGCTGGCAGGTGACACTGCTCCATCTCCAGCACGGCCTTGGCTGCTCCAGGAGGGGACACTGAACAGGGGACTCTGAAGTCCCACTGAAGGGGCTGGATCAGGATACACCCTCATTAGCAGCTCACCCCCCCCCCCCCCCCCCCCTCATTAGCAGTTCCCCCCCCCCCCCTCATTTCTGACTGAAAGGGAAAAATCAGTTCCTTTCCTCTCCACCCCACAGTGCCCCATCCAATGCACTGTAAACACTTGCATGTGTGTGGTTACTGCTCCAAAATCTGAACCATCTTCATTTATATGTGACTCATGTCAGATAATCCTGAACACCAGAGCCATTTCCATGGTATCAGGATCCCTGCATCCCTGAGCAGCGCTCGTGATGGTCATGATAAGTTCCATGGTTTTTTCTCCCTTAGCTCTGGAGTCCTGGGAAGTCTCTTAACTAAATAGTTTTTTTCTCTTTTCTCTTTTCCAACTCACTCTTTTCCCCCAGTCTTTTTTCTCTATTCTTATATCTAACAGCCTGTACTTGTTTTATAGCTTGGCTGGCACAGCCTCTTCCAATTAAAAATATATCCTACACAGTGGTCGATATCTGTGTCTTTGTGTGAATGTCCTGGAGCATCAATCAAAAAAATTAATGTCCAAATACCTTCTTGGCCAGAAGTTGCTCTCCCCTTCAGAGAGCACGAAGCTTTCAATGGAGTGGGAGCTTCCTAAGGAGACATGTTTCAATTTTCCCAAATCAGCCTTTTTTCAGTGCCTAGGAGTTTCACAGCCCTCATGATTTATACATAAAATAAACCCACCTTGCTCTCCACCTCCTTCTTTATTTCCTCAGTGTTTTTAAGCATAAGGCTGGGTTTTTCAAGTCTCTCAGTGTAAACTGTATGACTGAGTTTTGGTGGTATAAAGGATAATAGTTATTATGCCTCAACATTTATTTGGAATTTTTTAGGCAAGCTCTAAGTCTCCATGTGGGTGATGTCCTTGGAATCCCTCACAGCAGATGATGGTTTTATCCTGCAAACCTGCAACCATAAAAAAATCTAGGCACTGAATGAGACTTCTCTTTTGGAAACTGGTGCTATCAGGAGCAGCCTGCAAGAACTGTAGTATTTTTACATCTGGGCTATTTGTTTCCCTACAAACCCCACCGAGCTGACTTTTGGCATATTATGAAATAGGAAAGCTTAATGATGGTGTTATAAGAAGTTTTGCTCAGTGAAATCATCTCAGTGTTGAGCTGTGTGAGGTAAGGCTGGGGATCAAATAGATTGTCCTCTCCTGGCAGCTTTTTCCCCCCCTTCCTATCTGAACCACCAGGCAACAGGCAGAGTGCTCCTGCTAATTGACATAAATGAACAGTAAAAATAAAAATTGTGGTCACTTGGAAGGTGCATGACAGCCTTGATGTCATGTATGTATGCTGGTCTTGTGGCTGGAATTCATGCTTTTCAATTCCAAACAGCAATTTTAGGAGAAAGGAAAGAATGGTGTTAAGTAGTGAATAAAAACATGAGGTCTCTAAAAGGGAGCCTGTTGGGCTCTCACTGCACAACAACCACAGCCTGAAAGAGTTCTTAGGAAATACTCCTGTGCTTAAGAAGTTGCTGCTAATGAGGATGCTCAGAAGAACCACAAACAGGTTTCAAACTGCTCATCTTAAACAAGAACATGTTGAAGACTTCAAGCCAAGGGGTTGCTTTGACAAAGCACTGAGGGGCCTTGAAGAGCCTTGGGAGAGATCCTTCCCTTCCTCACCCACAGACGTTTGGATGTGGATATTCACAGGGCCAGGAATTCACTCCCTGGTTTTAAAGACATTTGCACGATGCCAAAATGCTCAACTAATAAGTTTTCTCACCAAACTAAATATAATTATTCATTTTTCCACTCTTGCTCCTCACTGTCCAAGTAGAATGTCCCGAAAGCCGAACCACCTACTTTCTTCCCAGAGTACCAAAGAAAAGAGGAGCCTTTGACAACTTTGACTTGGGCTCATGTAGGTGTGAATATTTGTGCAAATAAGATTTTATTCAGCATTAACTAGACTATTTCATGCCACAGCATGTTATTGCACCTGACATGAGATGTCTGAGGTGCACAGTGGGATTTTTGGGTGTCCATTGAAATAATTGCATGGAATGCTAAGTGATGTTCAAGCCTTTACACTCCCTGCCTGTTTGCCCAGGGATGAATTTCACCCATTGAGAATCTTTTAGTCAAGGCCAGTCAGCAGCAATTAAAAACCAGAAACCCACAAAGTAGCTAAATATTGCTTTAAGCTCCTTTTACAAAGAAAGCATTTGAAACAAAAGGTTTCAGATGCAAATCTGAAGTCTCTGGAAGAGTTATAAAAATGCTGCAATGTGATTGGAAACATCAATAACTGACACTGTTTTGCTTGCACGAGGGTAAGTGGTGATTTGTCCTCTGCTGATGTCACTTGCTCATAAATACTGACCTAAAAAGCCCCCAAAGGTTATTGTCCTTAAGGATCAAGTACTGATGAGCATATTTACACCACATTTCTTCTTGTAGCTCCTAGAAATTATCCTCAACAAGCTCTATAGGACATGGGCTGAAATGATGTAATTATAAAGAGAAATTTGCTCAACTCCTTTTCAAACCAGGAACTTTTCTCGGTCAGTGGATAATTCCCAGATAACTTCCCAAGTTGCTGGCGTTAATGCTTGCACTGAAGTCTGTTGCTTGGAATCCTGCCATTTAAAACAATCAGACCTCTCACTTTGCTGTCAGGAATTAAGCTGATTAGGAGGATGAAACCCCATCCAAATCCCTTAGATTATGGATTCACTGAAGTTGCCCTGTGCAAGGACAATGTGGCTGTCATGACTCTGCTCTCCAAGCCTTGGCTGCTGTTGGTGACACAACTCCCATTTCCTCAGACAGGTTTGGGTGTGTAAATCCTTCCTATCCATTTGTGCCTCCCTTTTTGTGAGCAGGAAGGTTGTTCTGACACCCTCCCCAGAGGGCTGGAACATGAGCAAGAATTAATTTTGTGTGAATCTTTTGAGGCTCAGGTAAGTGCTCATTAGCATTGATCTCGATGAACTTGTCCCGAGGAAGGATTTGGGTGGCCATGGAGAAAGCTCAGTGCAAAGCAGCCAGTGACATTTTGTTATCTGCTGACAGGCAGCCAGTGTTTCCAGCTGAAAATTCCCTACACTGGGATTGCTGTAACACTGGGAAGCAGGACACTGTGTTAGGAGATGGCATTTGGAATGGAAGTCTCAGGGAAGGACCCCCTTGGCCAGCACCTTGACCTCACTGTGGTTATTGAATACAAGCAGCTCTGCAGAAGTTTTGACTGTTTGGTGGTTTATAAATTTATTTTGCTTAGTATTTCTTCTATAATTTTTTACAGGTTTTGTTTGCTTGTTTGGTTTTTGTGTTTTGTTTGTTCTTTGTTTTTTGTTTTTTTTTTTTGTTTTTTTTTTTGAGCTTAAAGCAGTTTTGGCAGGATCACAGAATGGGGGAGGCTGGAAGGCACCTCTGGAAATCATTTGCTCCACAGCAGGGTACCCAAGACCATGCCCAGGGTGGTTTGGAATCTCTTTGATGATGAAGATGGAGATGTCACAGTTTCTTGGTGAATTTAACATTTCTGGAAGTGATTACCAAACCAAAGGCTGAGTGTGACTTCAGGAGCCTCAATTCCTTAAAACAGTGGGTTAAAAAAAGACAACAGATTGTCACTTGGGAAAGACACCAACCAGCCCAAGGAGAGAAACAGGTGGGTCTGATGGACTGGATTCCTTGACGGTGAAATGTAGGCATTGTTTTCTTCCCTGCACCTTTTTAAAGTGCTCACTATGACCAAGATAAATAACAGGTATTTCTTGTTCTTGCTATCTTTGCTTGGGCAGAATCAGAAAGGTCTGGTTAAAAATTCCTCAGTGATATGTCCAGGAAATTATTCAAATTCAATGGAAAAATACTTTAAAAAGTCTGGATCTCTTTCCATCCCAGAGGTGGCTGCAGTTTATCTATAAGGATTTCTAGATTCCATATATTTACTACATAATGTTGGGGTTATTTGAGTTGAATTTTCTTCCCTTAGAGAGTTTGGAGGGGAATTGGAGACCTTTTATTGCAGCTCTTGCAGAGCTGTGTTCCCATGCACCAGCTGATCACCTTCAGTGGAATTGCCTTTGTCCTTACCCATGTATGATACTTCAAGAGGAATATTTAGAAGAGTCCATCAACATCTGGAGATTTACTGCTTATGTATGGTTGTTTCTTGCAAAGAAACCAAACAAAATCAGAGACAAAAACCAGCATTGTAGTCCCCACTGCTTTTCTTGACACCGATTTCTGTGACAAGAGCAGTTTTAAACACTTATAGGGACACACAAACAGAAAGTGAAATGGCAAATCATTTCAACTCTGTATTAAATACCCAACCAAGGAGAAAAATGGGTTTCTGTCAGGATTCCATTTTAGAAAGATGCAGGAAAAGCACTTACTTGGGCTTGCCTTGGAAGAAAGTCTTGTTTTGCTTTGCTTTGATTAAAAATCATCACAATATTTACCCAAATTCCTCAATTCCCATCTGCTACAAAGGTTACGTTGCTCATACTTTTTATCTCTAAATATGTTGCTAAATTATAGCTGAAAATTATAATACCAACTAATGAAGTAGGAGGTAAATTAAAACAAAATAAAAACAAAGCCAAGCATGTTTTCTTTTAAACTTTTCTGTTAACCTTCACTTCCAGACCATTTTGGGTAATAGTACAAATAGAAGAGAAAGTGAAATTCAGTCTGAATCCTCAAACAGGCAAACCAGGAGACGTCCTCCAGTCTATAACTCCTTGAATTAACAAACAAGCAATATAATTAATGGACAGCCTCTTAATCCACAGCCTCAGATATTTGTTTTAATACAAATTATTCCCTTGGCAATGCTATTTTTAGGTTTTCATTGGCCTTTGCCATGAAAACCACTCAGTGGGGCAGACTCTTGTGGGGCGAGGTAACTGCGCCTGGATTGATGTGGAGGAAGGTTTTCTGACCATGTCATCTCATTTGAACCCATTTGGGCAAAAATCACCTTTATAAAATGCAACTGAAAAATCTAAGACTGTTGCACAGGTTGGTGCAGTGCTTTGGAAAATCATTTATTTCATAAAAGTCCACAAATCTATCAGATAAATTAGCAGGGAAATATGTTAAAATAAAAGGAGTTCTTTCATAGACATGAACTGAAATAGAATACTAAAATCAGAATTTGTACTTTATTACAAGTTATATGCTTCAAGTACCTGTTTTAAAGGCAGTTATGTATGTAAGTTGATGTTATTGTCTTATTCCACCAACCTCCTGTTTTTACAGGAGGGTTAAACATGTAAACTAGAAATATTTCCTGTAAATATTTTAAATAAACATAAACACATGAAATGTGCAGCTACTTGTGGAGGGCTTAGTGAAAATTAAAGATGAAACTTCTGCCCTGCTGATGTTGCAAACAACCGACTGATGTGGAGGAGCCAAAAGAGCCCACAGGGGCACATTTTCCCCTCCTTTTCCACCGATGTGAATCCAGACTGTGCCTGTTGGACTCGGTGTAACAATATAAATGTGGAACATTTCCAAACACCATCAAGGTGTCACTGCTGCTGGGAGCACTCGCAGCATCTGCCCAGCGGCAGCTCAGCCCCTGCCTCGCCCCTGGGCTTGGAGTGTGCTCAGCTTTGCAGTGGGGCTCAAATCAAAGCCATTTCAGAGGAAATTCTGAACAAAGACCCCTCAAAGGCTGGCAGCGTTTCTGACCAGGTTTGCCTTTACACCTGCAGGCATCCTGCTGAGTCATTTTCTTAATCACCTCTAAAATTCACAGGGAATTGTAAAAAAGAAGGCCATCAAAACACAAATTTGTTAGAGCAGACTGTCAGGGAAATGAAAGCAGCCTGAGATATCTAAGCAGACAATTGTTTTTCACTGTTGTCTCTGTTCTGCTGCAGGAAGTTTAAAAAATACTTGAATATGAGATGGATTGAGAAAAGGTACATTAAAATAGGAAAACATACAGAAAAAAGCCTATTTAAAAAGCCAAGGAGGGTTGGCTTTAAGAACAAGATAAAGCAAGGAGAATCTAGGCTTGATTCTGCATCTGTCTGAATTAAAGACTAAAACCTTCAGTTCAGTGCAGTCACTCCAGCCAAATGCACTTGCAAGGCTGAAGATTTTATTGTATCCCTACAGGATCTTTTTACAATTTATGCTTATAGAAATGAAGTGAAATTTACTTTATAAAATACTTAGAGAAACTTCTTAAGAGCCACTAAACTCATTAGGCAGGTGAGTTTGTCTTGGATTTGGCCAACAAGCTGTTTCAGCAGGGCAGAACCCCAGCCCCAGCTGGTTGGAAGAGGAGCTGGTCTGTACAGGAGCCAGCAACCAGACGGGGACAACAGCCAGCTCAGAAATTACAATATCCACCCTGAAAGGATGTCAAAAGATGGTAAAACCCCTGCCCACTGAGCTCCTGAACATGGGGTTGAATGGCCACCAGTGTTGTGGCTCTGTGCCCCCATGTCCCTTGTTGGGAGCTGGGGGTTCAATGCTGGGGGAGCGGTGGGAGCTCAGCCTGCCAGAGGGGACACATCATTAGGCTACAGAATAAAGAGAAGCAGAGGAAAGAGGGCTCCTGTCACCCAGGGGTGAGTAGAATTCATAAGGCCTCAAGACACCAGCAACAAGCTCAAAAGCAGCAGAGGAAGTTGGAGGCAGATTATTTATCTCTTTTGTAAGGCAAGTGACTAATTATACAAAGAAAGATCGGGGTTTTTTTGAAAGAGATTTGAAAGGTATCATGCAATATTGATACAGTAATTGTAGTTAATGCAGGTTTATAAGGCAAGAGGTAAAAAAAATGTAAATGTAAACATGGTGTTTTCTCCTTATTCTCCCTGTGGCTCTTCCTTTTGTCAGAAAGTTGCCTCAGTGCAGAAAGTTCCCTGTGAAACACCAAAATTCTTCCAGCTGGAGACAGTTTTAGGCTTCCACAGTATTTGTTCAGAAAGAGAAAGAAGATGTTGAGCTTAATCTCACTGAATTTCCATTGTCGGGTATTGTTGCTATTTATTTTACCCATTTTTCTTTCGAAGGAAGAAGAAGAAGAAAAAAATCCCTGTTAGAGGGAGCTGGATCAATACTAAGCAATTCTTTGTCAGGTAAAATAAGAACAATCATTAACCTTGTTGCTCATGAATGTAATGCAGGCTTCACCGTGTTATTAATAACCTTGGAGCTCTCTTCCTGCTGGGTGGCTGGGAAAGAAAGGAGAAGGTGTTTCATGAGATGGTTCAGGTATTTTGGTGATGGGGACTCTTCAGTTTGTTTACTTAGGTGTGGATTTGAGGCTGGATTATGGATATTATTTATAGATCCAGCCTCTCTCGGAGCAGCACATGAAGATAGTCCATGGCCATCCAGAAGAATATCTATAGAAACAGCTGATGTCATTGTCCACAAAAAAATGAAGTTAAACTCAAATTGTCTGAAATTATTGTAAAGTTTTTAAGCTCTGACAAGTGATTGATCTCTCAAAGTTATCAGCAGTTTCAAATTCCAATCAAAATTTAGGTGAATGTTATAACTAGATTTGCTGTTACTTGCACTGCATTAAAAGGCGACTCTGCAGCTTGAGGTGCGGAAGAGTTTTTAAGCATGAGATGTTGAAATAATGAGGCAGTATTTATATATTTGTATTTATTTACAAAATATTCTAGCACAAGATCTTTCCCTGTTTCCACACAGCTCTTTTTTGTAGGAGTCCTTTCCTGTGCACAGGCACGAATCTTTTAATCTGCAGATCCAATTTCTATGAAAGGGACAATGTTGAGCTGCAAGTATGTGCTTTATTTCTTGTTTCCTTTCCCTGCACTAAGTGGTGCTTCTCAGCTGGACTCTTCTATTCATCTTTGTTGGCGCCACTGAGTGAGAGGATATGATGCATTCCTAGAAAACAGTAACATTTCTTTTTGCCTCATGCCTGATCAATGGTATTCCTTAAAACTTGAGTCTGGCCTTCTGAATTTTAGAGAGTATTGCGTTTTCTAAGAGGAATTTTGGCTGCTTTATGACTTCTCAAAGACTCTGCTGAGTTCTGCAGACTTAATGCTTCACCCTCAACTCCCCACATCTACTGAAAAACAGTCCCAGCTCATTTGCCCGTAGGAAGCTTTAGTGTTCAGTGGATTTTGATGCTTTTTATTGCTCTTGTTAGTCTCCTGTTGCTTCTTTAATTTGTTGTGTCTGTTAGTGCCCAGATTTGCAGCAAGCATTAGTTCATGCACAGAGCTGAGGTGCTGGGTCTGTATCCCAAGCCTCTTCCTTGGCAGAAGGGGAGGCAACAAGAGGCTGGATTTCTAAAAATCATCTACTTGATTTCTTACAAACTATTGGACCTTTGTTGGTGGTTTGGGTGGAATGAGTTCTGCTTCTGGGAGCACTTTGTCATTTCTGCCAGTACCTGAAGTGGGCTTAGCTTTCACCATGAGGCTCTTTCAAATGGGACCAGGTGATGCAGGAAAGATCTCTGGAACACATCAGCAGCACCAAAACAGACATGGTTTTAATAATCTTGGTATTTATGGGAGTACTAAGCTAAGGTACCTGCTCCAATCCTTCTGGCACACATCAAAAAAAGAATAGTGGACAGAGGTGTTTAATCAAACCATCACCAGAAGCTGCCATGTGGCAGAACCATGAGGTGGTACCTGGCCATATTAGTCCTCAAAGAGCAACCTGTAAAGTCTTGTTGGTGCTGTCAAGTGTGTGAGTGATGGGTTGGTGGAAAGCTGCTTCTCTCCTGGCTTCAACAGGGAACCAGAGGCAGCATGCACAGGGTTGGGGTGTCACACTCAGATTCAAACTGTGACTCCTTGCACAGGAGCTCTGTGCCTCGGGAGATTCCTCCAGGTTTGGGAGCCTTTCGAGCAGGTTGCTGTGCTTTTCCCCTCCTCCTGCTGAAAATGGGGGACGTTGCAATGCTCTGATGCTTTACCTTCGGCTTTGAAGCTGCTTAAAAAGTTGCCTGGGAGCACCGAGAGCGTGTGTGTGAGTAGGGGGCAATTCCAAGGGGAGGGTCTCCAGTAACGAAGCGTTGTGTCTGCCCAGCTAGGTGAGAGCTGGGCAGGTTGTTATGACATAACTACTGGAGAGGGGGGGAGGAATTTGTGGCAGAGAGAGCGAGGGAAGAGAGAGTGAGAGAGAAGTGGAGTCTGCAGCACCCTGTCGGTGCTATCAGAGACAGGATCTGGCAGCTTTGGGGTGAGCTATCACCTCTGCGCTCCACCACTCCGAGCATCCTGGATCTCCAGCTCGAACGGGAGAGAGAGCCAGCGGCGGCAATCATGGCAACGCCAAAAGGGTTTATTTCTTCGCGACCTCTTGTTTCTCTCTGTCCTCAATAATTCACCCGAGGGCTTTTGTTTTCCCCGCTCCCCCTTCTCACTCTGTTTTTTGATGTGGAGAGAGGGCTCCGGCCAGCGTGTGTTTCGTTCGGCAGCTTTTTGCGGCGTGTTTTAAAGGGCTCTGAAAGGACCCGAGGAGAGAAAGAAAGAAAAGAGGAGGAAAAAAAAAAACCGGCACAAAGTGGTGGCGGGGGGAGGAGGAGGAGGCGAAGAGCGGGAGATCAAAGAAGAGACGGAGGGAAGGAGAAGGCAGCGGAGAGAAGACTTGGAGCGCGGTGCGTGCGGGGCGCGGTGTGCGGCGCGGGCGCGGTGGCCGGAGCGGGGTGCGGACCATGGGCTGGCGGCTGCTGCCCGCCCTGCTGCTCGCCCTGGCGCTGCGCGGCCCCGCCGCCCGGGCGCAGAACGAGACGGAGCCCATCGTGCTGGAGGGCAAGTGCCTGGTGGTCTGCGACTCCAACCCGGCCCCCGACGCCAAGGGCTCGTCCTCGTCCCCGCTGGGCATCTCCGTGCGCGCCGCCAACTCCAAGGTCGCCTTCTCGGCCGTGCGGAGCACCAACCACGAGCCCTCCGAGATGAGCAACAAGACGCGCATCATCTACTTCGACCAGGTGAGCGGCGGCGCTGGGGGAGATCCCCGCGGGCTCGACGCCTTCCCCACACACCTCAACAGGTGCCGCCGCTTCCCTTTGAAAGTTGGGGAGCCGCGGGGAGCCCCTGGCGCGGTGGGAGCGGGAGGCTGCGGGTGCACAGCCCGGTTGCCCTCCGGGGCTGGGGCGGATGCGGGGACCGGGCGGCATCGGCAGTCCCCGGCACAGGGACCGCAGTAATTGCGGGGTGATGCGGGGACCGAGCCCCGGGACATGCCGCGGCCGCACCACTCGCTGGGCACCGATGAATGGACATGGCCAAAGGAGTCTTGGGGACCGCGGTTCTCAGGTGTGAGCAGCCCGTGTCGGTTTTAGTTGATTTGTGCAGCCTCTGAGTGGGGAAAGAAAGAATTTCGAGGGAAAATCCTTAAACTTTCTCAGAACGCTCACAGGTCCACTACAGAGCTCCTCTCAGCTCAGCACTGATATTAAAGTGCAGGTCAGCACATATTTTAGTAGCAGCAAGTCCTGGGACAAGTCCAGAGTAACTGAGACTGATGGTTACTCTTCTTCCTACACCATGTTGTAATGAACAGTAATTGTCGTGACAACTGGCACCAGGTATGTCACACAGCATGATGCAGGGAGTGTAAAATTACCATAACCCTGTGGACATTCCTAGAGGCTGTGCCTGGCTCAAAAGAGCCTGAAAATATCACTTTAAGTGGAAAGAAAGCAAAATCTAGCCATTACAGAAGATGTGTAGCATATGGATGATGCACTCATTTAATATGTTCCTCTCTGTTACTTGTCTCTGTTCAATCAATGCCAAATTCTTATTAGTGTTACAAAGCAACTGAAGCAGCAAAGGCTCACAGGCAGCTTTTGCTGGGATGTGCCAGGTATTTCAGTAACTGGCTGTAAATTAGGGAATGAACTGTATAATTTATGTACATCCTCCCTCACAGCTCGGTACTTTGAGGAAGGCAGAGTTGGCTTGTCCATGGCTTTTTAGCCAAAAGCCAGATGCCACTTCCTGAAGGAGTATTTTGATGTCCTTTGGGGGGAATAATGAACAAAAGTGTCTTTTCTTCATCTTCTCTAACCATGTATAGAAGAAAGGACTTGAAGGTATGACACAGTAGTGAAGTAAGAAATAATTTCCACCCTAGTTTGTTTGTAGTAAAGTTGTACTATAAATATAGCTAAATAACCATTCTATGAGTTATTCCAACTTCATTGAGAGAACAATGAATAAACCAGCTTAGATGTGGATTCGAAATTTTCCAGGGGGCAATGGTTTCTAAAGTTATACTCTGTATTTTTATCTAGCATTTGGTACTTGTATTAATTTCCATGTTCTGTTTTTTTGTTTGTAGATCCTGGTAAATGTGGGCAATTTTTTCACATTGGAGTCTGTCTTTGTATCACCAAGAAAAGGAATTTACAGTTTCAATTTTCACGTAATTAAAGTCTATCAGAGTCAAACAATTCAGGTACGTCGATCAAGTGTGATTATAAAAGCTTTTACTTAAATTGTTTGGAAATGGATCTTGACTGAACACAGGAATGTTTAACATGCTTTCAGTGCAAAATAGCTGAGTTTACAGCAACCTGTGGCATAGGTTTCCTGCAGCAGAGTGAATTAATTTCAGCTGAATAGCTGAGATAATGCAGGATCCTCACCTCAGATAAAATGCCACAGCTTCACTTCTCTCCGTAGGACTATCTGGGGTAATAGAAAGTGTTCAATAGAATGAATGGTCCAAGAGTAAAAGAGAGCTCTGAATTTCACTAAATTGCAGAAATACTATTGAAGCGCCATATTTTGCTACAGGTTGAAGTCACTGTGTGGAACACAGGAGTTCTGGGTGCCCACACCAGGTCTCACAGCTTTTGTACCATTCTGACCTGGCTGGCAGCTCCTGGTGCCAGGGAGCTGGTGCTGCCCTCAGTCTGCTGTGGGTCCAGGTTTGTCAACATGGTCTGCTTGTTCTGTAACCACACCAAAATGCTGTGTCTCTCTAGGGCTGTCTTCTAAGGAAACTTTATAGCAGTTTAAAGGGGTTTTTCACCATATAATGTATAAAAGATGTGTCATATATTAGAAAAAAAGGAATAATTTTGCACTTTTTTCTGTAGCTTAATAGCAGCTGAGCTGCCTAATTAAATATAAATATGTATTAGCTTAGAGGAAAAGCTTCTAAGTTCCTGAACATCCCCTTGCTGAGCCAACAGCAATTTCCTTGAAGTACTTTCCTTAATATTTATGCCAGGTCATGGATTTTCTGTGCCATACATCCTGGCTTTCTAGATCTGGAATAACATCTGTGGCTTCCTTTGTTTCCACCCATGAGACCACCAGACTCATAGAAGTATCTGTTGCTTTTCCCTGCTCTCTCTTGCTCCTGGATATGCTTTTCAGTGTGCAAGGCTGAGATGAAATGAATTTCGGCAGGAGGAGTGATCAGACATTTCTTTGTGGCAGCTCTGGCTCCTGGGAAAAATGTAAATGGTGGAGAGGGCAGAGAGCTGGTGCAGGACAGTCACACTCCTGGTGGAATTTGCCTTCAGGTTACAGTATGAACTCCTAATTTCATCCAGATCAATGGCAAAAGCCTTAAGTGAAATACTCACCTCATGAAAATCTCTATAATGAGCTTATAAGCTGTTTAATGTGCTCCAACTTTGTTCTTTTCACTCTCTTAAAATGCTGAAGGTTGAAATGGCCACCAATAACTGTAGGACAGCCACTTCACTGGATTTAAAATACATATTACCCAAGGAATATGCCAAGGCTTGGTTTCTGGAAGTCCAGCATGGACTTTGGTGTTTCACTTACCAGGGACTCAAACCTGGGAGTTTGGGGCTCATGACAGGGAATGTTCCAATCTGTGATATGACCTGAAATATTTCATAGATCAAGAGTTTCTGAAGGGGTAAAAGTTTTGGCATAGTTAATGTGGGACCATCTGGGGCAAACCTCTGACGTGTCTTCTGCTGTGATTAAAATTGCTGCAGGATGATCTGCAGGGAAGTCCAACCTGAGATGGTACACAGGGAGTGGGAGAAACCAAAACCAAGCAATAAGAACCAAGCCAACCCTTGATGCCCCTTTTTTCTCTGTGTTTAGTAACCAGACAGGAGAACCAGAAGGCAGTGGAACACATTGGCTTGAGGCTCATGCAGACTGAAAGACCACTAAATCACCTCAAGGCTTCCCACACAATTGATATTACTGTGCTCCTGGAACATCTGTTAGTGCCATTAAATATCATTAAACTGCAATTTGTACCCTGGGGACATCTGATTAAGTGGATTTCCCAGACAGGTGAATCCTAAATAAGGGCCACATTCTGCTGCCCTGACTTATGCTGAGAACTAATTTATTCCGTGGTGACTCCCATTAAAATTAATGGGAGTATTTGCAAGGCCAGCAGACTCCATATGAATAAGCATTTCACAGTTCACCCCTGTGTGGCTGCATTAAAGCTGCCTAAAAAGAAGAAGCAGAGGAAAGCTGATAGTTTGCCATGGGGGAAACGAAAAAAGCCAGATCTGTTCAATCCCCCAGCCCTGCCCATCTTTATTTAAGAAGGGTCTGTGGTGCTGCTTTCAGAGCAGAGGCTGAGCTGACTTTCAGAAGGGCTTTGCAGAAAAACAGAGGCAGTACCAAAACACAGAGCTGTGGTTTATAAAGCTAAAGATTGGTTCTAAACTTTAAAACTCAGCTGCCATCAGTGATGGGAGTGACACAGATTTTGCCCCCAGGTAAGTGTGAGCTCCCAGTCCACTGTGGTGCCTCTCACACCTTATCGGGTGCCTGTTCACATCTCTGGGTGCCCAAGTTTCTTGAAAATGTCTTTTTTTTTTTTTTTTTTTTTGTTTCTGAATGAGTAATAACCCCTGAGATGGGGAAAGTGATGCAAATTGAGGTGATACGTCCCATGGGATATCCAGCCCATGGACCATCAATGCACTTTTACACATCAAGCAAATGTAATTATTAGTTTAAAACAACCCAAAAAGCAGTGAGGACTGGGAGCTTAGCAGAGCTCCTACTCTGCAGTTAATATTATGGGGTAGTTCTTGCTGTTTATCTGTTAACTGGAGCTTTTCAGTGGTTTTCCTCTTGCAGGTTAATTTGATGCTGAACGGAAAGCCAGTCATTTCTGCTTTTGCTGGGGACAAGGATGTCACACGTGAAGCTGCCACTAATGGAGTCCTGCTCTACCTGGACAAGGAGGACAAGGTCTACCTGAAACTGGAGAAAGGTAATCTGGTCGGTGGATGGCAGTATTCCACGTTTTCTGGCTTCCTGGTCTTTCCCCTGTAAAGTCAGTTTTCCTGTGACATTCATCCAGGTGTGGACTCATCCTCGCCTCTGTCACATGAAGATCATTTTATCATCATGGGATTGATGTTTCTTTGTTGGTTTTTCATGGGTGAATATGGATTCTCTCTATGGATTTTGGCCCCATCTGAACTACTCAGAAGTTTCACAGAATTTCCTGTGTTTAAATACAATATATTTGGACTGAGACTAAAGCAGACAATAAATATCTATACTTAATGTTACAGTCTAAACTGCCTGCAAGATTTATTCCCATCACATTTTCTGGAGTTACTGGATTCATGAGAGAAGCGGATTTTCTTTAATGATCAAAGGACTGGCAACCATGTCTTTAATTTAGGAGAGTTGGAGTTCAGACTTCAATCAAGAGTTAGTGTGTTGCTGCCAAAGAACTGTGTATTGCTATATTGGTCATTCATGTTTTTGTCACTGGGACTTTGCCATGATCTGTTCCATTGTCTTGAGAAAGGTAATTATTCTTGATAAGTGGTTGACTTTAATTCTCCTCTGTGTGTTGTGTGTTGGATGGTCCACCCAGATATTTAAGCTCTGTCACTGGTCACATCAAGTCTAGCCCATATCAAGCTAAGGGGTTGTGGATGTATTTTAGCTGGATATAAAAGATATTCCTCTTTTCCAAGTGCTGAATTCTAAAAAGAATAGCAGATTGTAACCACTCAGACAAAACTAACCAGGGTTAAAGGTGATTGTTCAGGCACAACTTCGCAAAACAGCTTTGCCCTGCAGGAAAACTCACACTCATTCTTCAATTTTAATTAACATGATTGAGAATAACTGCTTTATTACAGTCCTGAGGGATTCCTTCCTCAGCCACAACCACTTTGTTAGCTGGAGATGAGATCCCCCTTGTTTGTATTTGTGTGTGTTTTTCAAACCTTCTGTTGTGTTAAAGGTATCATCTGGTTTGGCCTTAACTCCACAACTGTATATAATTTTAGATCATATGTTTAACAAAGATTAAATCCAAATAGCTGGTACCTAACTTGGTACAAAAGCTTCTTGGTTTTTTGTACAGGTTGTATGAATTCATAAAGTTATTTATTAGATCATTGTTACATAATAAAGATTACTATATGTTAGCTGAATTTTTGACCTTTGGACTTTGGAAGTTGCTTCATGCTATTTTTTTATTGGATATAATTATTATATGCAAAATGTAAGCTTTTGGGCTTCACAGGAACTGTCCTGGGAGGCAGGAAATCTGCCATCAGTTAGTCTGGCAGAATCCTAGAGGTAATCAGAGTGACCTACAAATAACCTATGCATTTTATTTAAAAACAAAACAAAACAAAAAAGTTTAGGCAGAAATTCTGGCCTCGTTGAAGTTGGTGTTAAGAATCACATTGATTCCAAAGAATTTTGGATTAAACCTTTGCTTTAGGTTTTGCCATCAGCATTAAACTCCAGTGCCATCAAATTGAATATTAAATAAAATGATCTTCCCTGGAGCTGCTAATGAAACCTTAATCCCTTGTACTCTAAACCCACACTGAATTAATGGATCTTTGTGCCTTGCATGCCATGAAGGATGTGGCTCTGAATTAAAAAAACTGTACTTGAAAATGTTTCTGGATGGAGGCACCTGCAGCAACCTGGGACCTTCCCTAAGAGCCAGTTCAGGCTGGGATTTGCTGCTTTGGGTGACCTGGTTGCAGTTTGTTCCCTTGGTAGTGTTGCTCCACCTGCTGTAAATGGGCATTTCATTGATTTAAAGTCAGTTGGTTGGTTGATGTTCCTGATCAAAATGCCAGGGAATCAATGACACAACGTTGTGCCCAAATTCCATGTTCAACACCCAACATCCAGGATTATTTTGGCAATTTCAGGAGCATAGGTGGGCACATTTCTCCCCTGTGGGATAAGCCAGATGAAGAGGTGATTTGTGAGACACAATATTGAACGCTGCAGTGTGGGAGGAAGTGGAAGGACATGGCAATGAATGGTGAGGAATGACTTACACAGCTGAAAAGTATTAAAAAGTTATTATGACCAATCAAAATGTGTCACTGCTGTACCCCCAAAATGTGTGTGTATATATGTGTATCTCTGAAAACCCTTGGGACTGCAGCACATGGTCTGCATGATGTTATAAAGAGGTTATTTGTCATAAGAGCTTCTTTCAGAGGGGAACATTAATATTTTGTGTAAGATTGGTGAAATCTGAAATCACTCCCATCGAAATATATGTAATGTAAAAGACATGTTGCTGCACAGACAGGAGAAAAATGGCATTAAAGGTGTCAGAATACTTTCAGAATGATGAAATGTATTTAAGTTCTTTAATTTATTAGCATATGATCTTTGAAAGCTGCCTTCCTGAACTCCCTCAATACGGTGTTGGTTCCCCCTTGGCAAAACCCTTCTGGTCACTTCAGTCATTAACAATTATTTAAACTTTGGCATGAGAGACTGGAAAGTTACTCACTTAAGGAAATATCCTACATTTTTGCCATCAGCTTCTAAAGTCATAATTTGGCTGTTTAAGGAGAAGTTTTCCTGTGAGGCAGCCGTGCCCCTGTCCCACAGTGCTGAGCCCTTGGGCACGGGCAGGGCTCTCAGCTCACATTGAAGTGTTTAATAAGACCAGACTAAGGGCTTTGGGCTACAACTTGAGCTACTCTGGAGATCTTGCACTCAGTTTTGTAGCATTACCCACACCAGTTTTGTCAGGTGGAGTTGCTCCCAGAAGAGGGGGATGAGCCAGGTTTGGAAAATCCTTTTTCCTTTCTCTCCCCTCATTCCTTTTCCTTCTGCCTTCCCATGTCACTTTTACAGCAATTTTCCTGCTCAGCAGCAACAGCTCAGGAGACACTTCACGTTTCAAAGGGTGTTTTGGAACAGAGGTTTGATTTTTTTACAGGATTTAACCCTGTGCTGAGCTGCACTGCCAAGGTTAGAGCTGCCTTTGCCATCCTGTTCAGTTCCATGAGTGATCCTTAGTGATGATCCCGGCCAGGGCAGAATTTCTGGATGAGGATCCACACCCAAAGCCCTGAGCATAAACCCACTGTGCCCGGAACTTTACAGCTTCCAAAGGCTGATTGTGCAAGAAAACTTTATAATTACATGTGGTGAGGACAAAAGAAAGAAGTTACTTATTGAGAATAGCAGATAGATTGTTATTCTCTGTGGTCTCCTTACAAACTAGATCAGTATTTTTAATTTTGAGCTGGTTTATTTCCATTTTATCCCTATTATACTGTTAAACTAAGGGAAAAACCCTCTCTATTTTCCTTTCTTTCCCTCCTCAGTGATGTAAATGCTGTTGGTAGAGTCAATTCTCTTTGGTGTCCTGGGTCCACCCAAGCAGAAACCTGCCCTGAGCTGTGGAATCCCACGTGCCATGAAGAGCTGAGGCTGCACATGCCAAGTTCCTGCAGAGCCAAAAGAGATACTGCTCAAAAGAGTCTGGGAGCAGAAGTGTTTTTGGAAAAGGCACTGAGGTAGCTTTGAAATTTTCACAAGCTGTTTTGCCTCTACATAAAAAGGAAAAACTAACTTTGAAGCACAGAGAAGGAAAAAATCCTCCCTCTTTGTTTTTTTTTTTAAGCAACATTTTGTATTTGTTTTGTGTTACATCATTTTCTAGTAGTCTCTGAACATTTTCTGAGTGTCAGTTAAATAACTTTGGCCAGATCATGGCACAGTAAGTATTGAAACCTCAGTGTTGCTACTGAGAAAATTGACAGGTTTGGGAAATGACCATTCCCAAGGTGTCAACACATCCAGTGATTCTGTTCCATTTTCTGGATCAATCCTTTTTCTCATATGGGGCACGTTTTTAAAATAAGGGATGTTTTGTTAGTAAATGGCACTCTGCTGGATTTCCCCTTCTGTCTTATATCTGAATAATATTCCTGGAAGGATGACTGCACTGAAACAGTTTTAAATGCCCTGAGGATTTCACAATTAACTCTTTTTTTGAGCCCCAAAAGCAACACATCTGCACACACAGTATTTTTACAAGCAGAGTTTAGAGAGATTGATGCAAAAAGCTGTATATCATAACCACAACAAGGAAGGCAAACCATGAACATGAAATATGGGCTGAAGCAGAGAAAGAGATAAATGTTCTGCTCCTCCGAGCTGGTAACATGTCTTACCTTAGCAATTCATTGCCCTTCATGTTGTAAGAGCTCTATAATATTCAAACTCTTTGTCTTCTAAAAACAAATTTAACCAGCTGACTCAGTGCAAAGAAATGAAGATTCCCAGTGACAGAATTTACTGACTGGCACTTGCCATGTCAACATATGTTTTGTGCTCTTGCTCTCCTAGGCAGAAAAGGCTCCTTTGAGAAAAGAATTTGTCTTAGACACTGAGCCAAAGTTATTTATCTGTTGCTGGCTAGGGATGGGGAGGGGAAAAAACCCCCTTTCCTACCCTAGAGCACCAAGGGAATGCACAGAGAGAATAATGATAAAATCAGACCCTGTTATATAACTGATGATGAGGATAATGGGAAAGTGGCTGGAATAGTCTGTTCAGTGAGAGCTGTGATCTGAGGCGTGTTGATGGGAGGATCACTATTTTAATCTTCACAGTTTGGGGGAAGGGAAAAAGCCAGTTGCATTATTTTTAACAGCTCCTTTTCCTTTCTTTCTTTTTAATTTTTGCCGCCCTATTTTCCTTCTGCCTTGTGGTTCTGCTTGGCTGCAAAGGAATGATGTAAGAGAAGTTCCTTTCTGAAGAGGGATGGGGGAGGTTGTTTTTTTTTAATTTTTGCTGGAATCTGGTATGTGTGAAAAACCCAAGGAGGAGAGTGGGGGTAAAATGACAAACTTCACCTAAATACATTCCTGACCCAGCATCCAGTTCAGTGAATTACCTAAATATGTTCTGCTTATATACTTTTCTACAATGCATGGTCGTCAGGACTATCCTGTCATGGCTTCCATTTGGAATCTGATGGCTTTTGGTCCTGCTGGAGGAAATTGGATGCAGAGGGTGGTGCAGGGCACTGGAGATGCTCAAATAAAACAGCTTTATCTCTGTATGTGTGCCTGCAGTTATGCCTGTACAGCAGGTCCCTTCTCCCTGGGGCCCTTTGGTGCATGTGGCTGAACGCTGGCACACCTGAAATCCAGCTGAGATTGTGGATGTGCTGGAATTGCTGCTGGCACAGGAAAATGCTGTATCCTGACCTCAGTGGGAGGAGGTTTCCATGTGCTGCACAGTCCTGCTGCTGGAAGGAGCGAGATCTCCACAGGCAGAGCGACCACATGGAGGGTGTGTATTGACCCACATGTTGGGGACCTCTGTGGAAGTCTGGGAGCAGAGCTGTGGCAGCCAGACCTGCTGTTGGCTGTCCTGGAGCTCCACTCAGCTTCAAAATCAGTGTTTGGGGTCTCATGTTATCCCTTCCTTTGTAAGCAAAGGTCTATTTGCAGTGGAAATGTGGGATTCTCGGACAAAAGCCTTCTTTAAAAGAACACTGTCTGAAAATAAATGTGAGAAACAGCACAGAGCCAGGCTCAGTGTCTCTGCAGTGGAAGCCCTGCAGCTGAGCAGCAAAAGGAATTAAAACAAAGCTGTGTCTGTGCTCTGCTACTCAACTAAATGTAAAGAGGCCAGATTGATTCTGGCCTCTCTGCCATGTACCTGCAAAGCAGCTCAGGAGCTCAAGACAACAGGGGAAGAGCTCATTATTGCAGCTCTTCCCATGGCCCAGGGGTAGGAACAGCTGCAGGGCAGCATTTGCACAGGAGGGCAGTTCGTGCCAATGTCAGGGCATTTTCCTGGCACCACAGGGCTGGCTGCAGCTCCTCCTGAGCCTCCCAGGCCCTGAGCAACCTCCCCAAGGCTCCCACCTGTTACAGGGGACAAAATCTGACTCAAAACCATTCTCAACCAGGAAATACTTTTGGGATTCACTGAATATTTACAAAGAAGAAATTTTTATTTTTATTTTTTCAGAAAAATTGAGAGAATTATTTTGGATCCAAAACCTTTTATGTTTCATTTTATACTCATTTTTTTATTTGAAAGATTATGTTGGTTCAAAGAGAAAAGGGAAAGAATTGAAGGTGAAATAAAACATTTGAACTTTTGAAATAAATATTTGCAAATAAAATATTTAAACTCTAAGGTTGTTGCTTTGGTTTTGGCCAGGAAGGGTAAAGATGAGGAAAAGGGGTGTTTCAGCCTTTGCATGTCAGGCATTCCTTTCCTTTCTGTGGACTTGAAGCCAAGCACAAATATTTAAATCAATATTGAAATGCTGATAATCATGTTGGCTTAGCTCAGCAGTTATTGGTACAGGTATTAATTCACTTTAAGGACACTTCATTTCTCATGTCTCTAGGAGAAATAAAATATTTATAGAAATAGTTCATTTCTAGAAAGCAAAACGGTGATTCAAATAAAGAAAAGACTTAAAGCCTGAACACCCAAACCACAGGAATATTAAGAATATCATGGCTGGGTAAGAGAAATGAATTCCTCAGTGGCATCATGTGTTTGAGTTTTTGCGGAATGTTGAAATGGATTCCTGCAAAAATAATCGAGGCTTCTGCAGGAGATAAGTCCAGGACCATCTCTCTTGGTTACTTTGAATTCAGGCCCAGTTCAGGAAGATGGTTTGGGTTTAGAGTGTTGCAAACAGTGATTCCCAGGGCAGGATTCAGCTGTCACAAACTTAGTACAAGAACAACTTCACTGGCTGAAGATGGAAGACTTTCCTGCAGGTCTCTCAGGGAGGAGAGCTGAGGGTGTGCAACTGATTGTATAACAATGTCAGGAACAGAAAATATGGTGAGTTTTAAATCCTGACTTGCAGGCTGCAGACAGGTCTCCAGTTTTTATAGGTTTTATTCAATATTATGCACATACATCTAGTGGAAAAAGCTGTGGGGATTTTTTGTGCTTATCAGTGTCAGTCCTGGCTAAGACTCAGCCTTGGCTTAAATGTGGTTCCCAGGAAGGATGACAAGCAGGATAACAGTTTTGAGCCCTTCTAAACTCTGGTGATTTGTCAAGAACTCACCCTGAGAGGAGAGATTTTGCTGAGCACGTGCTCCAAGGGTTTCAGGATGAAAGCCTGTTCAGCAGAGCTGGACAAAATGTAGCAAGTGCATTTTATGGAGAGAAAAATGATGGCTCACAGTATTGCTTTTCAGATGTAGATAAAAGACCAAACCCTGACATGCAACAGCACCTACAAACTTGCAAAATAACATCCAAAAACCTTTTGAAGAACCTCTTGTAACACCACAGTTAGGGCCACTCAACAGATCCCTGGAAGAGCCAGGTCAAAGTTTCTGCTGCCCTGAGTTTGTGTCCTCCAGACCTCAAAGGTATCCCTAAAGCCAGAGGGTTATTTGGTGGGAATTAATAAGGGGAAATTCTGCAGAGAAGTGATGCCCAACCAGATGAGTGGAGCAATCACTCCAGCATAGTATGGAATAAAAACCAGCCTCCTCAAATTTTGGGGAAAGGAGCAGTCAAAAATTGGAGGGGGGCAATCAAATTTTGAGGAGGGGCATTCAAATTTTGGGGAGAGGCACTCAAATATTAGGGAAAAAGGCACTCAAAACTGGGGGATGGGCATTCAAAAATTGAGGAAAGGGGCACTCAAATTTTGGGGAGGGGCACTCAAAAATTGGGTAAATTGCCCCATTACCATAATTCTGCTATTACCACAATGACCCTTATTACCGTAATTACCCTTATTACCATAATTACCCTATTACCATAATTACCCATTTCCCAGGTGTGCAAAGGGGACAATCCACAGAGAAGTGATGCCCATCCAGATGAGTGGAACAGTCACTCCAGCATGGTGTGGAATAAACTCCAGCCTCTCCTGGTGCTCCTCTCAGCTGTTGAAGGGCTCTGCTGAAGGAGGTGACCTGCCTGCCCCTGTTCTGGGGGATGTACAACAGAACATCCTCACTCCCCATTGTCAGTGACACTGGGAACATGTTTGTTAAGCAGTGACTAAATCAGTAACTGTTTAAGCAGTGCAGTTGTGCAACTTCAGGGATGCTTAGAAGCTTAATTTTTGCTCTATAGTAAATCTGAGTTCAAGGTGTTCAAAAGGCATTGTTAGATTTTTTTCCGCCCTGTTTTCTTCTGGAAAGCTCAGCTAAGGAATTTGGCTTTCATGGTGCCCCTTAGGGTCTCCACAAAGTAATAAGTCAGCATCATTTTCTAGCTGCAGTTGATAACATTTATTGCTAATTCTTTAAACCCTTCTTTAAAAGAAAACAAGTCTGCAACCTGCATTGCACCCACAGGAATAATCTTTCTTTTCCTCAGTTTGGTAATTCAATTGTGACTTGTAGACTTGTGCAGCTGTAGCAAAAAAAAGTATACAGTCAACTCTAATCTATCTTGAGGAAAGTAAAAAGTGCTTACCAGCAGTGGTGTAGTAAATCCTGGCTGCTTTATTAAATAAATGTAGAATTTCTCTCAGAAGCCTCAAGGAAGAAGAGTTTCAAAGTATCTGAACAATTTAGCACATTTTGAAGCTGAATAAAGATTGATTGAATTTTGGAGTGAGATTTAAACTGATGACATATCAAATCCAACCTAAATTAGTTTGAAAAGTCTAGTTTATTGATATCTTGAATGGTGAAAGACAGACCAGCCTACTGGAGAAATTCTGGAGTATCCTAATCTTCCTGGTACTGGCAAAAGAAAGACTCTCAAAGAGATCCCAAAGCTATTTATAATTGTAAGCCAGACCTTGAAGTGTCTTTCCATAATCACCACACACGTAAGCAGGACAAGATCAACAGACAGTTAAGCACAAGTGGAATGTGAAAATCTGAAGGGATTTCATGGATTTGAGGGCACTTGCTTCCATGGCTGAAGTTTTGTGGCTGCTTAATTCTTTGTAGTACCAACAGAAGGGATTTTAAATGTCTTCAAAAGTCATTTGACGTGCAAGCAGCCAAGCAAATCCCTCTTGCTGTGCTAAACCAAGGGCATTGCTCACAGATGGAATCTCCTCCCCTCTTCCAGGAGTCTCTGACGGAACTGTAACAGTGTGGGTGCATTTGAGCACCTTGAGAGAAGGACAAAATCAGGATGAGTCACATTAATATAGTCATGAAAAAAATCTGTTGATTTCTGGCAAAGGAAGGGACTGACAAGATAACAATTACTAGAACACCCCCCTTTAGCTCAGGTGGGGTTGTGGGAGCAGAGGTTGCTTCAGCTGCAGTGCCACCCCCCTCCCCCACCTTCTCCCCATTTTGGGGTACTCCTCATTGCCCACGTTGTGGGGAGGTGGACCCCAAAGGCTTCTCTTGGCTTTATCTTGAGGCCTCTTTCAGTTTCAGTCAGCACTCAGCAATAGGACAAGGGGGAATGGGCTCAAGCTCTGCCAGGGGAAATTGAAGTTGGAGATCAGAGTAAAATTCTTTACAGAGAGAGTAATCAGACATTGAAATGGGTGGCCCAGAGAGGGGGTGGATTCCCCATCCCTGGAGGTTTTTAGACTGAGATTGGCCGTGGCACTGAGTGCCATGATCTGGTAAAAGGACTGGAGCTGGACCAAGGGTTGGACTTGATGATCTCAGAGGTCTTTTCCAACCCAATCAATTCTGTGATTCTATGATTTTCAAGAAAACTACAGTGAGTTGTTTTGCCAAAGCACTCGGTCTCTTGGATGTGCCAAACCGGGAGACTTTTCCTGGGATGCTCCTGAATCGTTTTGGGTGCTCTTGAGCAGACCTGTGTCCAGGGAGTGCAAGGGCTGGGTTTGGTCCTGGTGGATGTTCCTGCAGCACCAGCACCCTGCTGGTGACCTGGGGAGGCAGAAAACTGCCAGGCTGCTGCTGCCACCCTGCTGGGCTCAGTGCAGCCTGGGGTAAAGTGTGTTCTTTGGTTTGGTTCAAAGAAAGAAAAAGATTAAGAAAGGTTTCCAACAGATTTTGCTGTTACTTCTTTCTTTGTATTATTGCAAAAGGCTGGAGAAGTTCTTCAAAAGTCTTCCTATGCTTTGAGTGAGTCATGGTAATAATACTACATTTTATGCTGTTTTTTCCAACTTTGGAGCCTTCTCATATCAAAGTAGTTTAACACTGCAAAATTGTCCTTCTCACAACTGTGGAGAGAGAGAAACTGAGTCATAGACCATTTATTTACTAGGTTTCCCCCAGGGAATGAAAATCATAAAGGGACACAGAACTCAGATTCCCAAAATATTCTCTGCCAAAGCTGTAGCCAGTTCTTCTGTCTTCAGGAATTCCAGCCATGGTTTGCACTGGGATCTCACATAGCGTGGGGTAAGGAAGGGAAAGCCCAGCTTAGAGCAAGAGCTACACCCTCACCCAGGGGCACTCAAAAACTGGGGAGGGCACTCCAATTTTGGGGAAAGGGGCATTCAAAAATTTTGGGAGGGGCACTGAAAAATTACAATAAGGGCACTCAAAAATTACAGAAAGGGCACTCAAAATTAGGGATGGGCACTCAAAAATTAGGGATGGGCACTCAAATGTTGGGGAAAAGGGCACTCAAAAATTGGGTATAGGGGCACTCAAAATTTTGGGATGGGCACTCAAAAATTATGAGATTTGCACTTAAAATTGGGGAAAGGGCACTCAAAAAATGGGGAATGGGATACTGAAAAATTGGGGAAAAGGGGCAGTCAAAAATTGGGGGAGAGGCACTCAAAATTTGGGGAGGGGCACTCAAATTTTACAGGAGGGGCACTCAAAAATTGTGGAAAAGGTCATTTAAAATTTGGGGACAGTGACACTCAATATTTGGGGGAAAAAATTGGGGGAAAAGACACTCTAATGGTAGATGATGATGCCACCAAATAATGGTGATGGTCTTCAGCTTTGAGGGGCTCAGTGATCAATAGCTCAAGTGATAACAGCTCTTCTAGCCTCAGCCCCTCAAAGCCCAGGATGGCTCCCTCTGCACCGATCCTGCGCAGAACCCCGAAGGAAGATCCACACTCCAGGGTCGGTGGCAACAGAAGAAGCAATTTATTGTGAAAGCCTCATTTATATAGGGTTAGGCAGGGAAGGTTCTGGAACTGTGGGCAGAGTCAAGATTCCCATTGGTCAAGAAGAGGATTAAGAAAAGGACCAATGGGGAGTAGGGGTGGAACTTCATAACAGCCAATAACCAAACAGGGATAACAACCAATCAGCACGCAGGGATAAAGAGCAATAAAATCATGGAACTTCAGCCAATAGGAGAGAGTGGTGGGAAAGGAGCCCTGAGGGATTACAGGAAGAAGAAACTGGGACAAGAATGACTAAGGGAAAATACTATAGGGAAGACACATTAGTGACACAGTTTAATTAAACTGCTGAAGTGTTCATGTAAGGCACATTACAGTCCATGTCTTTATAAATCCTGCACCAAGCATCAGTGTTTGTGGCCTTGGGTTCCATAATGTCCACATCTTCATCAATCCATTGTCTATAATACCTCTGCCATTTAACTGAGGACCTCAAATGAACCGGCATCAAATCACCTTAATTGAAGGCCAGCCTCTAAATTCAAATCTCACATCTGCAGGAGATGTAGTGAAATAAGTCCCACCCTGTAAAAAGTGAGAGCTCAAAGGCAATGCAAAATCTAACACACCAACAGCGCATTTTCTTTCCCTTTGAAGCTGGGGAATTTTGGAATTGGTCACAGAGAAAGTGAGCACCAGACAGCATAGGGATGTTTCTTTGCTCCCAGCTCTCTTCCAGCTATTTAATAAAAATATTACAGAATTTAACAGTGCAGTTTAGCAGAGTTTTCCTGAGCTCTGTGCTCATTACTGTGTAGGGTACAGAAATGCCTGTGAGCAACAGAAATACACTCATGCACTCAGTGAGGGCCAGGGGTCAAAGTGCTTAAAACCTGGGTCTAGTTCAGCCCAAATTTGCCCACAGTTTGGAGACTGATGGCCACAAAAGGGGAGGTGGAAAAAGTTCAAGTAGAGACCTGAAGGACACACTCACTCTCACCTCAGGTACTTAATTTGCAATCCTTGGGGGCATTTTTGGCTATAAAAGGAGAAAAACTGACTGCAGAGTCTGGGATTTCAAATACAGTGAGCAAAAGTGTGTATATGAGGTGACAAGAACCTCTGCTATTATTTCTTTTTTGTTAGAATACAGCCTCGAGCACACAAATGAAGAAAACTTATGCTTTATTGCAGTGGTCTGGCCAGAACTGAACTACTCAACGGGTGATAAGTGTCCAACAGATCCTTAAAATACAAAGTTCTTATCTGATGTAAGAAGCTCCCTTCAGAAAGTGGTTTGAATTGCAGAGTGATGAGAGAGGAGACTTCTAAGATGCAGTCTTGAATTTCAGATTTCTCGGGGTGTAGGAGCTGAAAGCAATACACAGAGACCTAATTTACCCCTGAGATTTTAGTAAAGGTCACATCCAAATGCAAAATGGAATTACTTCTACAGAAGTTATGGGAGAAAATCATACATATTTCATATTGGGCCTTGGCTCTGTGGGAATTTTCTGTTTAGAGGTAAAACAACCTCATACAAAAGGAGATGGATGTAGCTGATCAACCCTTCCAAATGCAGGATATATTTGGAAATACAGGGGGTGGTTCACCAGAATTGAACTTGCTGACCTGTGAACTGGGCCAGCTGTGCTTGTTTCCACTTTCCTTTGGACATGGTTAAAATTGTTTTACTCCCTTTATTGAGAATGAGACTAAATCCTTTCATTCACTGGGTCTGCAATTGCTCAGGAAAAGTGTGAGATGCTTTCTATTGAATTTGGGTCTGAAACCTGCACAGACTCAGCTCATCCCTAACCTGGAGCTGAGCTGTACATCCTTTCTCCAAACTGAGACTTGATGACATTTCAGCATCATAGATACAATCTTTCCTTAATGAGAAGGACTGCAGAGCTGCCCAATGGAAGCCAAATCAACAAGCTTAAAAACATGGATACACAGAATTGTCTTCTAATGGGGCATTCCTGTCCAGGGGTCTGGCCCTTCCCTTGCATGGTGATAACAAAGCTGGTGCAACCACAACTTAGAGAGGCTTCACCTCAAGGAACTCAGCTGATAATCCCTCATTCTGCAACACAAAGAAAGCACAGGAGTAAAACTAGTCCTGGCTGTTAACAAAGATGTGTCGAGGCACCAATGAGCTCAACATTCCCCCCACATGGAGTTCTACTCACTGCCTTCTGCCAAGGTTTTCTGAACATGCTGTGCAGGCACAGGGCATACATTCTTAAATAAACAGCAGATTCATGTGATCATCTTCAGCCTATTTGCTAAGGCCACCCTCCTTGAGATCTGCACACTGAGGAAGAAGTGGGGATAAAGGGTAGGAGAAGGCAGAGACTGTGATGTGCAGGGCAGGAAAGCAGGTACAGGGGATTGGAATCCTCCTCGTTTCCCTATTTCCATCAGCTCAGTGTGTTCAACAACCAAAGCCAAACCATAGGTCTGAGCTCTTGTTTTGGCTCAGTCTGACCTGTCTGAGCTCAGCTGGCAGAGCTGTGGCCACCATGGGCCTGACAGCAACTGAGGCTGAGGCAGCTTGGGAGTGACCCCCTGATTCCTGGGAATAGGCGGTTTGTTATTTGAGAGGGATTGGAAGTGCTTGAGGACTGTGAAAAGGGAGAGATCACAAGGAAAGGCAGTGCTGATACAGTATTAGGAAAAATATCCTACTGCTAACAGAAATCTTAGTGTTGGATCACACTCTGCCTGCAGCCCAGATCTGAACAGACACACTAAAGGTCAAAATGAGAGACTGAAAGCAGAAAAATAACATTTCAGGGTAAGCTGTTAAAATCCTTTATCAAGAGCAGGTCAAGATCATTCCTATAAAAACCTCTGGTGGAATCCAGATGGCTTGAAATCTTCAAGCTGGTGCTTGAAAAATATCAGCCAGTGAGAATCTGGAAATCAGAGTCCTTTGGAAGTCACTTATTAAATGCTGAAGTTCTCACCCACCTTCTCCCCATCCTCACCCACACCATGGAGTGACTGCGTCAGGTCTTTAGGATTCAGCCCCGTTTGAAGCTGCAGCCTGTCTCCACTTGGGTAAAAATAAACCAACTTATTGTCTTTTATGAAGCAGCAACATCTGGCAGAAGAGGCACCAGAGTGTGTTATGCTGCAATTTTCTCACGTGGGCTGTCCCAACCTTCCCTGAGCTTCAGAGAAGTTTGTTAACACTTCAAGTGCCCTGAACCCCTGCGAGACCTTCCTGAGCTAGGACTGGTCCCTCCCTGCAGCTTCCCAGTAACACTGAATTGCTTCAGAACTCAGAACCAAATGCCTTTGATTGAACTGCTTTAGAAAAGAAGACTTTGCAAAGTGCAAAAGCCTGACTTGCTTTTTGCAGCGTTTACTGCACTTTTTACATTCCAAATTAAAAGCTCTTCTGAGAAGGGCAAAAGAAACATGTTTGCCACGCTGTGATCTCAGTCCTCAGATACCTCAATCCTGGAATGTGTCATCACTTTTGACTCAAGGCTAAATTTCCCTCATTCTGGTTTTAATGAAAATTTAAGAATGGAAGGAAAATATAATCCTGATGCTTAATTATGGCATAAGCTTAATCGAGTTTGGGCATAACAGGAATGTCAAGGTTTGTACATTTTCTGCTGGGAGCCCTCACTTTTAAGCAATGCAATTAATTATGCTTGAACATCCTAGAGGTTTATTGCTTCAGATAAAAACATTCTGAGCACCTTCTTTACTATTATTTCTGGAAGAAAGACAGTAAAAAATAAAGATAATTGAAGTATCTCTGACAGACAGGTTGGTTTTTTTAAGGAACTGTGTGTTTTCAACAAAGAACCTCCTTAAAAAAATTTATGAGTAACTACTTTGCATACAAAAATTTGGTTTATGTCAGCCTAAGTCATAATTTACTTTATTCTGTGCCTTTAAATATACCATTTTGCATTTACATCACTGATCTGGTTGCCAGTTTAATTATCCAATGTCAGCTTCTGTAAGACTGATAAAACTATTAAACCAGAAATTCAGTGTTGGGCTGGAACGGTGCTACTAAAATTGAGGAACAGCCCTTTGGTTCTGGCAGAAAAAGTGTCACAGCTGAATTTCCTCCAGTGTGGAAGGAGTTTGGGGCCATGTGAACACACAGAGAGCTGAATCTCAGGGCTGTGCCTGGGGGAACTGCACTAAACTGCCTATTTTACTGTCATTAGGATGCTGACACTAATTTGATTGACTGCTGTATACATCTTGTGGAATGGGTAAAAAAAAATCCATTAAACCCTTACACTTAAATAAAAGCCCCCAGCAAATTGCTTCACTCACAGAGCTGTTTGCTTGAGAAAGGACATAAGGAGGTTTCTCAAACTTGTGGCATCTGTTTTCTTGATAAAATGTGTAATTCCCTGCTACTCATTGTGCATTTTCATCTGGCTGTAAGAAACTCAGCCTGATTTCTATCAGGTTGGTTTTAAGACAATGTGTTTTTCCAACAGCCAGATGTAGTAATAGTTTCTCATGGAGCAGCTTTTGTTTGGTTTAATCAATGATATGGATTTCCCTTTAGATATAAAGATTGCACAGTTCAACACTGGATGCAATGATAGTATTTCAAAGATGAAGTGGCTGCCTGGTTTGTTAAGGTCTCCTCTCAATAAATCCCATTTTGTTTAACAATTTTGTTTAGGATGAATCTTCAAGAATTAGGTGGGTTTGATCCTTAATAGTGAAAGTTTTGTTATATATTACAAAGGTTTTATCAGTGTTCAAGCCCTCTATATACTTTCTGGATTATTTTTTCTAATAGATGTTTATTTAAGTAAAATACCACTGTATAGATTTATTTTCTGTGCCAGCAGCAGCTCCTGATCTTCACCTCTTTACCCAAAGTGATTTAGAGTTATGGAATCAGGCTCATTTCTCTGTGTATAAAGCAAGATATTGGCATGAGGAGTGTGGCTCCTGCCAGGCCAGGCTGGACCAGGAGTGGGTATTTCTTTCTGTTGTAGAGTTCTGTAATTTTTTGTTGGCTCTGTTTCATAAAACCCAAGATCTGGAGTCTGTGCTTCTTTGGATTTGCTTCTCCTATTCTTTTAAAATATTCCTTCTTTTCTCCTTTCCATTCTTGAGGGATCATCAAACAACAAGATGTAGGTTCTTACCTATGAACAACTAAGAACATCTCAGAGTTTCTCTTTGCCCACATTTCTGAGTCTTTCCCTTGAAAATGTTGGAGGAAAAGGTCTAAAGCAAGCAAGCTCCAAAAAAGTCCAGACCTCTCCTCTTTGTCTCTGTTCAGTGTTTTCATTCAGAGTACTTAAAAATAATAATAAGTAAGAATGCCTTCTCATTCACCCAATTTCTCATCCCTTTCTTGCTTTCCACTGAGTTTTTTCTGCAGCAAAAAAAGCCAAAAAGGAGAAAATTATCTTTACACTCTCCCTGTTTCCCTTTGTTCCAACTTTCTTGAAAAGAATTGAAGGCATGTTGGACAGTGGGAATGTCGAGGGGAATCTGTTCCCCAAATAATTGCCCTTTTCCTCTGGAGGAAATTGCAAGGCCCCAAGTATTTATTTCCAATTCTGAGGCTGGAATCCAGCTGAAAGCAGTACAGCTCTTTCCTGCTGGACTGAAACGGCTGAGAAACCTTTAATGGAAAATTTCTGAATGGATTCTGAGCACCAAAAGACAGATAAGAAGGGGAAGTATTTGACTGTCTGAAGTGTTGGAGCCTGATCTTTTTATCCTCTCTGCAAAGACAGGATGATGCCTCTTGGGCTGAGGGGTCTCTGTTTCTCTTCACTGTTCCATGTGCTGCTTTTCCCTGAGCACAGAGGGCTGGAAAACTGGGGAGGCTCCTTCTTAGAAACATTCATATTTGTTAAATGCAATTAATGCTTTCACACACTGTTAAAAGGTTTGTAATCTTGCCACAGTATGTGAGATGCATCTATTTAGAGCAGCCAAAAATATCCCAATTTCTCTCTCAGCTACTCAAACAGAGCACCAGAAAAAAGGAGCTCAAAGAAACCAAAAGGCCACTTGAATGAATCTCTCCTTCAGAAAGAGATGAGTTAACAGGAATCAGGGACATGAAATCCTTGCTCTAGTGCTTTGCAAAGGGGTAAAATTCATGACAGGACAATGAAGAAAACCAACTTGAACTAATAGATAATGAATTATTGCTACATGCCATGGAACATTCAAACTCCAAATGATACTTCTAACATATAGAAACCCAAACTAACAAAAAAACCTGTTTCTGACAGAGCAAGATACTAAAAAATTATCACCAAAGCATGAATTCCTGCCTATTTTTCTGGAGATAAGGCAACAGGTCCACAGGTTGTCACCATTTCCCTTGGAGATACTTGGCTTTGCTCCACAAGCTTCCTCCCAGTGCCTTTGCTCCAGGCTGTCCTACATAGAGCTGATTGCACTCATCTGAGAATCACTAAAAAAAGCTGTCAGAAGACACCAAGTAGGAGCTGGGAATGTTACCTCTGCATGCTCCCTGGGCTGGGAATGTCTCAGGGTGTGACTGTGAGCTGAGCACTCAGCCCAGTGCCCGCAGCACACGCACAGGGCAGTGGCACATCCTGATGGCAACACTTCCACCTGGCTCCCCTCATGCTGTTCTGCCTGTTTGCCAGGAATTTTCTCCCACCTGGGAAAAGTCACTACTGTGTAGTCTCAGGAAAAAGCAAGATCCCAGGGCTCAGTGTTTTAACTCTCAGTTCATCCTTGTGGCTTCATGTCCTTCCACTTTGCCCCAAGACCTCACAATTGCCTTTCCAACACATCAAAGCCCATTAGTGGTGTCTCTACAGCACATCTTTGATATCCTATACTGCAAAAACAGTCAGCTGCTCTGCATTTGACACCTGAATTGCATTAAGAAAGGAAAATCATTATAAAGTGAATATGGTGAGACTCCAGTGTTCTGGATTATTCCCAACTGAGGGCTGCCCAAGTGCCACTAAAGCCAAGGAGGCAGAAAGGACATCAGAAATGCCATAAGGGATTTTTTTTTCCCATAGTCACAGTGCTGGAATATAAATAAATTCTTATTTACTTTGTTCAGTGCCCCAATTAGTGAAAATCAAAGTGTTTCCAACTGCATTTTATACTGTAAATTATTGGGTAATTAACCTCAGTGCACCCTGCTCAGAACCTTCAGCTTTCCAACACAGCTGAAAACATCCTTCAAATGCAACAATACATGTGACTGCATCACTGCTTAATTATAAATAAACTGAGCCTCTAATCAGTGTGAGGGATTTGGGTGGTTCCAATGGACAGTGTGCAAGAGGAAGAGAGAAAAAGAGAGAATGAAATGATCATTCCTCAGAGCAGGAGGACAAAGATTTATATCACAAGGATGCAAATAAAACAGTATCCAACCAAAGGATGATTTACTTGCAAACTGTTTCATTTTATTACATTTATTGTCTTCCACAAGGGATTGTGTTTGTTTTCTTTCACTAAAACACTAAAAGTGGTTTATGCTTATAAAAGTAAGGATAATAAATGAACAAACCAGATTGCCTATAAATAGAATTGATACTGTTGGAATCATATCAAGGCTGCCCATTTCTGTTTTTTTTTTTCTGGGAGAAATGGATCCCAGCAATGGGAGGGACCATAAAACCAAACCTGGTGGCTTTACTTGTATTTTCACAGAGAAGTGGGATCAGCTTGAAGGCTCCATAGAGTTTCCTGCCTCCAACAGATGGAGTTTGCACGAAGCAACTGGGACTGCTTAGACTTCCCACAGAGTGGTGATGTGAGCTCTAAACATTTTCCAGCTGAGAACACCAACTGTTTTCAACAGGAGAAAGACAATATTGATTCAACTACTGGATCATGCAGATACATGTAGTGAAATATTGCTCTCTGTATTTGAGGACATGTAGGTGTGAGAGGTTTAAAAACACTGCTGGCTATAGAAACCTGATTTAGGTTTGAGACTCTGAAGTTGCAGAGCCAACCCATTTCCCCACTGGAACACACAGGCAGGACAGCTCAAGGCAGCTTCACTGGCAACAAATTTCCCCCTCCTGGGCTGAAATGGGGCTTCTCCTCCAGAGTGTTTCCCTTTACATTCCACATCTGTGATATCTGGAGCAGAGATAGACCTGTTGATGTAGAATAAGCCAAAAGGGATGCATGACATCCATAGGACAAAAGTGCTGTGAATGAGGTGGGATGAGCTCTGGATTAGGCAGAGGCAGAGCCCAGGAGAGCAGACCCCAATTCTCCCACCTTAAGTACCTTCTCCACCCTGTCCATAAAACATCTCCTCTAGTCTTGTCAAAAATGTGTGTTACCTTTTGGTTTCAGCCTTGCAGGTGTCAGCAGAAAGCAGCTAAATTATAACTTACCCCTCAAATAATAATATGAGAACAGCATTATTGTCACAGCAAGTGAAATTGCTGTGACATTGTATTTGTGTGCCGAAAAGATGGGGGGAAAAAGGAGAAGGACACATCTAGGAGCACATTGCTGGTTATGTGAGTGTTTCAAAAAGCAGCTATGGGTTGTTTCTGTCTTGTCTGAAAGGGAAGAAGGAGGAGCAGGTCTGATGACACAAATGAGATCTGTCATCAAATTGATGCATTAAAATAATACTTGGAGATTTCTGTGTGTATGAAAAGAACTGAAAGGGGTATTTGTCTCTTCATGGGTGTGAATAACTACTATTGACATTAATGTGATGGGTCTGATTTATGTTGAGCACAGCTCAGGGGATGAGGTTCGTTTACGCTGAGTAGAAGTGGTGAAGCTCATTGGAGGAATAAGAATGACCTGAGAGAAGCTTTTAAATTCAGCACAGCCCCCAGCTCCTGTGTGCTCTTGGCTCTGACATGCTGTATGAGCTCTCCAAAGGCAGAGAAAGACTCAGACTACTTAAAACAAGGGACTTGTGGCTGCAGAGTCCCCCTGTGAGAGCACATTCATGGACAAGTGTCAGCACAAGAGCGCAGGGATACAGGAAAATAGAAGGAAATAAGCCTTTATAGGGCAGATCATTCATCTCCTCTATTGCAGTTTTCTACCCTGGGCTGGCATATAACATGATTGCAAATATGGCACTGCCCATGCCTGAAAAATACACTAAACTTGTATAAATGTCAGCCCTGAGGAAGAGAAAGGATTAGGGGTAAGACTCAGGGCTGTAGGATGTGGGTCTGCTCTGCACACGGCTGGGGTTGCTTTGCATGGCAAGGAGAGGAATGTGGGCTGGTGCCCCAGAGCCAGATAGCAGAAGGGATGAAGGCTCCCATTTTCAGTGGGAATTCTGTTTGAAGTTCCAGGAATTTTCCAGGAGGAGGAAAAGTGAGGTGGAGGAGTTTTGCCTCTATGTCCTGACTGAGCAGAGGGGAATTCTGGATTAAGGACAGAGGTAGACTGGTGTAGTTGATCTCGACTTCACTGGTGCAAACAAGCAAAACTACTCCAACCATGCAGGAAATCTCTTAGGGCTCCATCAAAATTGATCATTTTCCTCTGTCTTTTCCCTTCTCACTAAAAGTCAAATGCAACAAGCAGAAGCATCTTGTGAATCACAGCTTTAAAAATGGCTTGTTCCAAAACGGTAATTCCTTTAAAAGTGGAGCAGGGCAGGTCAGATGCAGACACTGGCAAGAAAAGGGGAAGGAGACTTTTCCCTTGGGATTTTGATCTGGAGCCAGCTCGAATTTTGCTCTACTTAAAAGCAGGTACCAGACACACCTCTTTTAGATCTTGTCATCTCAGGTGCTTAAGCATCAGCCTCAGCATCAAGCACAGCCTCCTCCCACCTCTGAGGGTGCAGCTTTGTCCACCTCTGGACCCCACACGAACATTTTCATTGCTGGAACTGCTGCACCAAGACCAAGAGCTAGTATTTCACTTAGGGGTAAACAGGCAGAGGTTTGCAGCTGCCAGGGTGTGCAGCTTTAACAGTCATGGCATTTGACATCTATGCAACACCTAAACTTGATTTTCCCTAATCATTGACTTTTAGCACATATAAAGGGAGTAGATTTTTCCCATCTTATTTTTGCTTGCAATTGAGGCTAAAAATATCCATATTTATGGATGACAGTTCAGCAGAAAGGTATTCTATTTTGTATAAACACTAGATTAAAAATCAGAGGGACAACACACAGAGCAGTTACCCTCCCCAGGGTGCCTCACATAGAAAAAAGGAGCTACAGAACTTTGTAGCTAACCCACACAAATAGCTGAGAATGATCACTGTTTCATGTTTGCTTATAATTGTAATTTAATTATGAGCCCAATCTTGCAGCAATTTTTTAAAGTAGGTAGTTAACACTAAAGTACTTTTTATGCAATTATCTGCTATTGAGCTTCCTCATTACACAGCAATTGCTACACAGATTTTCCTGTTGTTCAAGCAGGATTTTTGCTGTTTGCAGATTCCACTTCTAGTCCAATAAAACAAACCATTTGATCCAAGATCAACAGGCCTGTTTTACATGCCAGTTTCCAAGAAACCATTGTTAAATATTTGATATAACTGTTAAATATTTCATACCATACATATTGGCAGAGAAGCTTTTCATTCTTTCCTCTTAAAAATAGCAACATTTTGGATATTGTAACAGGCTTGCCCACCCTCATAATAATCCATCTTAAAATCTATTTAAGAAACCAGAAGTTCACCCCATGTGAGGTCTGTTACTCTTGAGTTAAATACCTATCCTGGCTGAGCAGAAGGGAATCCTGGATTAAGGACAGAGGCAGACTGGGATAAATGCTCTCAATTTCATGCTCTTTCCCAGCTGGTGTGAAGAGTTGAACTGACTGCAGCAATCTGTGCTCTTTGAGAGGACCTGTCACCCAAGTTCTAAAAGGGACACCAACTCCTGCCTCTCCCAGGGGCAGAACCAGCCCATGACACAAGTGAACCAATGGGGACCCCAAAGCCAGCAGTGGATTCTCCTCTGTGGGAAGCCTCGTGGAGCAGGAGGTGTCCTGGGAGGCAAAGCCATGGAGTTAATGTGGGAAAAAAGGACTTCCCATTTCATGTGGGTGCTGTGAGGAGAACACTGTGGGAGGGCTTTCCCATCATTACATATTGACTCTGTCACAATATGGTAGAGAAAATGCTTCAGTTTGAGTTCACTGAGAGCAAGGGGATGAGGTGGGATGTGGCTTTTTCTCCTCAGGTGTCTCTCAAGTGGTCCCTTATTTGCCATTGTGTGCATGGCAATAGCTGTGGGCAATTGCAGAAGGTGGCACAAGGTGCACCTTCAAGAGGTGCTTTCACAAAGGGAATCAGAATGTACAGGGGTTTTTTTGCCAGCAGAGGAAGGAGGGAAGGACTGGTTTTCCATGAGTCCTTCTCCCCACACATGGGCATGCAGAGGGATTTAACAGTGCTGCAAGGATTAAAGGGAATTGATTCAGCCATTAAAAAAAATAAGAAAAGCTCTCGGTGCTGCATCAGCTGTAGCTTGAAGGAGAGTTCAGGCTGGCACTAGAAAATCTATTAAATTGTTGGAATCCACAGAGATGAACTTATAAAACTCAGTGGTTGATCTATTTTAGTGTTTCCAGGAGCTGTAGAGTGTTAATCTCCCGAAGTACCAGCAAAGAATTCAGAGAGGTTTTTATGCAACCACAGTTCTGCTTGGCAAGATGGTTAATACTGGTAATATAGTTCTATAATTTCCTTTAATCCAACCTGTGAAAAACATGATTATCCTGCCCCCAGACTGAGCCATGTCCTTTGACTTCCTAGAGGGGAGCTGGCACTGCTCCAAAACTCCACTGAGATAAATCAAAGAACAAATCTTTAAAATTTTGAATGAAAATGCTCCACATGGAATGTGTTTGCATTTAACAGAAGTAAAATAAACCCACAAATACACTAAATTGGGGTAAATAAACCTCAGTGAGTAATAAGTAAATCTTTGAAGTGAGAGTCCCCCTTGATTTTTATATCTATTTACACTGATAAATTAATACTAAGTTACTTCTAATTGCAGTGATTTGATGGCAGTGCTTTTAGGTATTCTGCAAAAGGCAAAAGGACTAAATAAAAAGAGATGAAGAGTTTTCAGCAGCCTGAACTATTTTCTATTAATAATTTCACTGTCCAAACAATGCCTTCCACTCTGAAAAGTCCCCCTACTTCTTTTGTAGTTCTCATTGTGGACACAAATGGTCTTCCCCTGGGTTGGTACCTTTGGGATACAATTTCCTTGGTACCTTGGGCTTGTTTAAACAGTGTGTTCCCTGAACTTCTCTGTCTCAGGGCTGGGAGAAATGAGAAGGGAGGAGAAGCATCCCAAGTGGAGAGAGCAGCTCATCCATGGATGAGGAATGCACATCCAATTCCCACACATGGCAACTGGGGACAGCATTTTGCATCCTAAGAGTGTGAGAGTCAAACCTGTGCACCTCCTTCTCATTTAACTTCTGTAACACTGTTCACTTTGTTCTATTTCAAGTGGATATTGGCCTTTCCTCATTCACAAAAAAGAGTGGAAGTTTTTCACTGCAAACTGAGATAATGAGGGGTTTTAGACAAATATGTAATTAATAAAGCTAAAAGAACACACATGGATACAGTTCATTCTTTTCTGCTGTTGAAAACTGTAAAACATAAAGTTTGTGAGAAAAAAATGAATATTTATATAGGAAATTATTAGGGGAAAAATTAATACAGCTTTCCTTGTTTCTTCTGTATCACCTTCTCTTCCTCTACTGCTCTCATGTATTGGCTTGGTCAGATTGCCCTTTTTATACTTAATTAATTATAAATTATCCTGGGCATAGTTAAATTGTCCCACACTTTCCATCCTCAGCCCAGTGCACAAGGCTCTGAACTGCCACCAATCAAAGCTGCAGGAGATTTTTCTACATTTCTAATTTCACCAATTCAGATTTTATGCATAGAAAAAACACGTGGCATCTTTTTAAAGGGGTTTATATCTTCAAGGCAGAGGATGCAGAGGTCACATCAGTGCTAATGGGAATGGTGTAGGTATAGCAGAATAAACACAGTAAGTGCTGCTAATCATCACTTAGACACAGAAATCCCTCTGAATAAGAACAGTGCTGGCAGCTCCCTGGACTACAATGGCTTGGGATGCAGAGCCAGAAATGTCTTTGCACTTTTTAATGATTTCTGAAATGATGCTATATTTTTATGGGTTAAACTCTTAGAAGGTATGAAGTGACAGAAACTGCATTAACTTCTGTGGAGTGGTGCCAGCCCATTCCTCAAGGCAATCTGTCTCTATACAGGAACAAGAGGTACAATTAAATATAGTTAATATGGCATCATAACTCTTTTTTCCAGGATTTGTTAAAAATACTCCTATTTTCTCACCATTTTAATGAGAAAGTAGCCTTTTGTGCTAAAAGAACTTCGACTTTTTTTTTCAGAAAGTTGATTTTAATGTAGCATAATCATATAGAATTAAGACTGCTCTAAAAAAGCTCTTAAATCTTTGAAAGTTGCTGCCATTTTGAGTGTCCTTCTTTAGATAGAAAAGTTCTTATGGACATTTACAGCTTCCCAAAGGTCTCTTTCATTGAAAAGATCTACTTATTCCAAAACCAACCTCATGAACCTCATGGAGAGGGAAACTTCTCAAGCCACTGCAAGAGGATCAGGGGCTTCATGACTGTTTGGCAGCCCTGAATTCTCCCCAGAACCACATTCTGGCATCTCACAGAATCATAGATTGGGTTGAAAGACCTTAAAGATCACCCAGTCCCCATGGGCAGGAACACCTTCCACTAGGCCAGGGTGCTCCAAGCCCTGTCCAGCCTGGCCTTGGACACCTTCATATACAAATATAGATTTCTGCTTCTTACCAGCCCTTCTGCAGAGTAGAGAACCTTTATGTGGACAAGGCACAGGAGGGATGCTGAGCTTCAGATCTGGTGAGCAGCATCAGACACCAGAGCATGCATTGCTTCAGAAAGGCTCTTGATGTCCCAGGTGAAAGTCCTTTGCAAAGCTGGAGGCTCCAATATACCCCAGGTGAGGCTTAGCAAAAACTCAGAGGTCAGGCCCAGGTTCTGCCTGGATTCCCAGATCAACTCTCAATTCCCACCAGGGCCCAGATGTGGAGACAGAGGGAACATCAGTGCTGTTCATGCTGTGATGTGGTTCCCACAGCCTGCTGGAAAAGGACATTCCTGAAAAACCCACAAAGCCACTTTTGGAAATGTTCTGTTTAGGAGTTTATTTTCTCCTGGACATGCACTTTCTCCTGGTTTCCCAACAGTTGCTGGTTCAAGTACTTCAGAAAAGTGCCAGGAAAGCACAAGACACAAACACAGAGTGATTCATCCTGCTCAACCTGCACCTTGTTTGCTCTTGAGCTGTTTCTGGGTGGGTTTTTCCTACATGTGACAGCAAAATAACTTTGGTGCTGAGCTGTTGTCAAAGCAAAGAAATGACATTGTTTCACTACATTAATTATCCTTCTCAGGGTGAAAAGTTGATGCAGTAAATAATTTATTTACCCCAGACTCCAAATGGCACAAACCTTTCAGATGTATTCCTCCCTGTTCAGAGTCCTCCAAACTACAAATCATTAACATAGTCAACATGAATTGATTCAGACACTGCCAAAAAAAGAATAAAAATTGTGGTCTTGTGAACCAGTGGAACCACCAATTGCTACTGAAGGAAACACATTCCCAGACCAAACATTTGATTCAGCTTTCCCTCAGCCTGCCGAGCTGAGAGAGCTCCTTCCAGAGGAAATGTTTCTGTGTTCTGTGACAAATTCTCAACCTCCAGCTCTTTGAATGAAGTTCAAATCACACTGAGACTTTGTCAAATGTAGAAAAATAAATGGAGTTTCAGACTCAGCCTTTCCAAAGCAGCCCTGGGTTTGTCACTGCCACTGCTGATGCTGTCACCTCCTCCTGCAAGTCAAATTGTCTCCTCTCCAGTCTGAAAGGCTGCTCTTCTTCAAGGTCAACCCATAGCTGGACACCTTCCAGGGCTTCCATAGTTATCCATGGGTTTGGAGGGATTTCATAATCATCCCTGGGTTTGGAGGAAAATATGCAGCCTTAAGGAGCTCCAGGGAGTTTTTTGACTCAAAAGATAAACTTAGCTACAAGGTTTTTATATCCTGCTATCTCTGCATAATATTCATGGAGCCATAATGTTACTACTACTAATTCTAATAATGAAATTAATGAATGATTATATAAAATAATAGCTATGCAGCTCTCTCTGCATAATAATAATTTTTATGCTCCTTTTTCTCTGACTCTTCTGCTGGTCCTGATGAGCAGAGCCCTGCCAGGGCCACTGCTGGGATTCCATGTCTCCAGCACTATGGGAAGACCCCTTTGACACCCTCACCACTTGGAACATGTTTTTATGGCTGCTCTGCACTGTGGATTTGCTTGTCAGAGAAGTTCTAACAAAACTGGGACCACCAAACTCACCCTTTTATGAACAACCACAATCCAAATGGGGTTCTGTCCCACTGGGCTGCTGAAGAGGGAGAGAGAACAAAAAGCCTCCTGGGGTGGACAGCCTCAATCTGTTTGTTTCTGTATCATTTGTAGGAGGTATTTTGAAAGGACAAATATTTTTAAAGCCACAGTCAGTATTTTATTGCATCATTATAACTTATTTAGTGCCTTGAATCAAAGGCTTTACCCTCCTACTTTACAAAAAGTATGCAAAACACAGTGAGAGGTCATCTGTCATCTCTATAAAGGTGTCACCTACTATTAGTTTCTTCTATTAAAATGCATCTTTATTACCTACTGTAATTATGAGAAATTTAGGCTAGTTCATATATTTTCCAAGGTAAGGAAATAAAGAGCATCTTATTTTTCCAGCAGACAGAATGCAAAGGGCCTTTCTCGTGGCTGAGTCTGCCATTATAGGCTAAGATGTCAAATATAGAATGTAATTTTAATAAGATTCTTCTAATTTTATTATTAATGGCTTGAATGGTCACAGCAAATTCCAGATGATGTGTGGTAGTCCTTGCAGCTCAGCTGGGATTACAGATACAGAGAAAATAATACTTCTATTAGAATTAGTGACAAGCTGGCATAAGTCACTTGGACACAGGAGTGAATATCACTCACATGAGTAAAACCTGTTTGCATTGAGTCCTAAATCTCTAGGAAGACATTCTGGCTCCACTCAAGCCAAAAGCTCATCCCAATTGTACCCGAATTGTACAAAGCAGCTTCTCACAAGGAAGACTTCTATGCAAAAATCCCTTTATTTAAAAGTCCATGTGCATTTTGTCAACTCCCAAGTTGGCTTTGCCAACTGTGAGACCAACAAAGGTTTAAATGCTGAAGGGAACAGGTTGGTACCCAGAGAACAATCTGACTCCAGCTCTGACAGCTTACTAGATCCTTAATTACTTCAATTAATTCAGTCTATCTGAAATCAAGGTGCTCTAGTCTATATTCTGGTATTTCCCCCCTGGAATCAAGCTGAGCTGGAATAGATTCTGCCACTTTGCATTTCTAACTCGTAGCATTCAGTTGAACAGAGAGACAGGAGTTATGTTGAAGTGAATCACTATAACCCTGATTTCCTTTTTTCACTTTTCCAGCTAGAGAGGAGAAAAAAAAATGCTGCTAATCAAGAGGAAATGCAATTTTGGCTGTGTGAAAACTGCCTTTTGCAACTCCAGGCAATTACAGCCAGTCTGTTGAAACATTTGCACTCCCGTGGCACTGGTGAAATGCTGAGATTTTTCGAATTACACACCAGATACAAACACTGTATTGAGCAGCCTTTTCCCACTACCTTGGGATGGACTCATCCCCTTATCCTTGCTGAATAGGTGTTTTCTCCAAGAGCAATGCTATTGACTTCAGAGGGGCTATTTGCAGTAGCAAGCTTTAAGAAACTCAAAAATTCCCCCTGAAACTCTTTCTTTGCCATGGTTTTCCTGGTTATTAAGCAGCACCGAGCAGGGCTCAGGCTCATAACAGCCAGAACAGTCTCTAGGGCTCCCTCGGCTCTGGCCTGGCCTAATTCAGAAAGTCTTTCCATCAGCAAAACCTACATTTTTTCACTTTTCTGAAGTCAGTAGGAAAGTTTTTACACTGGCCTGGCAATTGGACATCCTTGGCTGTTGTTCAGTAGGTGCCACAAACTGGTTTTCAGCACTGGGGTGACTGGCCTGGGTCAGGCTCTGGGCAGGGAGGAGCAGGGGGAAGCCTGTGGGCACTGCTGGCACAGCAAACCTCCCCCTGCTTTGCCCTCAAAGCAGTCTCTCCATGTCCAAAACAGCAGGAGCAAAAGCTGCCCTGCCCTTCTCCCTGGGAATAAATTCCCTGATATTAATAAGGCTCATTTCCAATGTGATTCATTTTAAGAACACGCTCAACTCCCATTGCTGTGTCTATTCTTGGCTTTGGGGGTAAAATGGACTTTACCTGCCAGTCCCAGCTCTCCTAAATTGGAGCATTTGCCACAGTCTCTCCCCAAGGAGCATCAAATTCCAGTTGGTTTTGTGCTGGCACTGCCTGGGGAGCAGCTCCAGCTCGGAGTGGGAACAGGGATGTTGGGCTCGTCCTTCTGCCTGGTCTGGCAGGTCATTGGGGCTGGAATAGAACTGTATTAGAGGTGATTAAAATCATGGGAATAGGCTGGGAATAAGAACCAGAAACAGGTTTTTCTCAGTTTATAAAATGTGGTATTTGATTTCAGAGCATCTTTTCAATTAAAGGAATATTTGGATAGGACCCAGGACTACTTAATCCACCCTCAGTTCTTTTTTCTGACTTTTTCAAAAAATTGTTTCACATTTTTCCCCCTTAATATTGAGTCTTATTCATTTTTATTCTGATTAAGCTCTGAAAAGCCTTTCTTCATATAATTTCCAGATTGATAATTAGTTGGAAGGTATTCACCAGCCTACAATAGCTTTTGGTTTTGTGCAGTTTTTATAAAAAAAAATCATTAAAATACTGCTACCTCCTCACTCCTGAGAAACCTGAAATCCAACTTCCACAGATAACAGGGAATAGGTATGAGTTCTGCTGGTGTATCTTTTGTGCCTTGGACTCCAGGGAAAGAAGAGATATAGATTTATATATAAATCTCTGTTTACACAAACACTGAGACAGATTTAGCAGGGAATTCTAATTGCATTCACTTAATCTCTGATGGTTAATATTAATTTGCTTTCTTACCTCTGCTTCCATGGCCATTAATTGGGAATCCAAGAGGGATACAAACAGTATCCAGAGCACTGGTTCACCAGGGTTGGATGGAGCCCTGAGAAGATCAATCCATGCTTTATTCCTTCTAAATCCCTTTATACTCTGCTGTGCACACACGTCCCATTGAGTCTCACAAGGGAAACTCCTCCCAGGCACAGGGATTTGGTGCTGCCTTGACAGAAAGGACTCATTCTGAACCAGAAGGTAGAGGAGGGGGAATATATCAAGAGATATTACTGAGGTTTTATCTTGCAATCTGCCAACAGTCATGGATTGGTGCCTTGGGATGAAGACACTGAAAGAACCCAGGAAGAGAAACCCAAATAGCAGGTGAAGCTGGACCTGTGGGAGCAGAAGGGATAAAAAGGAATAAAAATAAGCTTCCCCCTCCCGTACCTGACACTTTGGGAGTAGAATTGTTACTCTCAATAGGGAAAGGACACAGCAAAAACCGATATGCAATTAATTTTCCTCCTAACAAGGCTCCTGATGACCATTATTTATCATCTTGATGAATAAACAGTCAGATGTTCCTTCCCCCTTTTTCCACATGCTCCTGGGGCTGGTGCTGAGGACCAGCTCCTTCCAGGTGCTTCAGGCTTCTGCTCTCCCAACTAAGCCAGAGATGGTGGATTCTGAGACTCCCTCCTTGCATTTAGATTTTCTCCCAAGGGGAGGAAGGGCTGTTCAAACCTGGATTCCCTCTACTCATCCCGGAATGGGGCCATGTGGAGTCTGGCAGGCTGTGCCTGAGACACCAGGAGCATCCACTTGAGGGCATTAGTGAAAGAATCTGACTGGTAGGAAGCTCCAAAACCCAAAGCTCCTGTGGATTTCACTCCTCACAAAGCTGGCACTGAAAGTGGAGCCTGCTAAGATCATGTAGTGAGTGAACTTGTTGGGGAGTAATTACTGCCTGGCCTCTTGAAAGCTCAGGGAGTAAGCTGGAGAAATCTGATGCTGCTCTGAACATGCATTTTATAACAGCCAAACAAAGTTCTTCCTTCAAAGGATCTGAGATGTGCTCTAACTCTAGAATAGGGAGACTGTGGGGTTATTTTTTCTTTCTGTCATGAGAAGCAGCTTCTTAAATTCAGCCTGAATGAAAGAAAATGAGAAAAACAGGCAGGTTGGTGAACAGGAGAACTAATGAATTCTGATTCCTATGGATTTTTGTTGCCTGATTAACTGATTCTGCCTGAATTCTACTAAGGTTTCCTGTCATCTGCATCTCCCAGCTTGTGCATGTAGCAACCATCTCCTGAGTGAGTTCTCTTGATAGGTATCGATCCCCTGCAATATCTTTGAGTACAGCCAAACCTCCAGAGCCTGGTGTTGCTGCTCTTCCTGAGCAGCCAGGCCTTGCCCAGCCCTCTCAACAGCAAGTTCTGAATGCCAAGGACTCAAACCCACACTCTCTTCCTTCCCCCCCAGTCCTGCTGGTCCCAAGCTCTGAGCAGTACTCACACTCCCCAGCCAAGGACCATTCCCTGCCTCAGCTGTATCTCCTGCCTGATGCTCTCTGTGTTTGGACTTCCAGTGCTGCTTTTCCCCAGGTCATAAATTCCCTCCTGTGCATTTTTGTGGAGCTTGAAAAGTTGCATCCCCCAGTAAAGCGTTTTCAACGTTTTGAATCTTTAAGTGTTCATAGTTTTTCTGGCTGCTGGGGATTCTCTGGTGTCTAATAAGCCTCAAACTCCCACTGCAGCTTTTCTTGCTTGTTTGCCTGGGAAAGTCAAAATCAAACAATGGGAATTTTTAGAAAGGAGCAGAGAAGGACAGATGTATATGCATAAACCTTCTACACACCCACGAAACATGAGGCTTTCCTTAGGGAACCAGGCTAAAAATGAGAGAAAATATCCCCAAGAAAGCTCCCAGTGTTTGTGTATCTCTGCAAGAACTTGTGCTGCCTTGAATACTGAGTGGGTCTACCTCGAAAGCCAGAGGATTCCTTGGAGATTTAAAGGTATAACACCCAGTGCAGGAATTTGTAGTAGTTATCTGGCTCAATACAACATTCAGGCTTTTTTGGCAGAAGGAGCTTTTCTATTCCTGCTCTCAAAGCCAGTGGAGAGCAGAACAATCCTTTAGCAAATATCAGCAGCAAACAATACCTATCCCAGTTTTTATTAAGCTACCCTGTGCTAATCTGGTTTAGACAAACTGGATTCCAGGTTTTTTTTCATGTTGAGGAGGGGCTGATTTGTTGTGCCAGGTGCAGAAAGGTCTTTTGCACTCTCAGACCCAGCCTGGATCTCTGCCTGCACCTTGAGAAGTTCCTGCTGAGACCACACTGCAGAGAAATGCTGCTGAAGGGGAGAGTTTTTCTTCCACAGCCCATCCAGGTGGTTAGGGCTCATCTTGGTTTGTCAGCACCAGGAATTGCTGGGTGTGCACTCACCTGGAGCTTCCCAAGGATCAGTAAAGGCTGATGGATCATCTGGCTCGTGACTGAGTGCACAAGGAAAATTTCGGGCCAAATTACCCCACTACCACCTCGTTCCTTCTTTTGATGCACGTGTATTTGTTTCCAGGGCAAGGGCTTTGGTGCCAACGGGCACAGTGGGCAACAGGCAAGAAGCCTCCCCAATGCTGGTAGGGCTTAGGTGGATCACACCTCCACAGAGCCAAGCAGTTGGTGCAGAGTCCAGGACTGCATTCCCACAGATTGTGGCAGAAGGAAAAATGACAAAGAGGCCCTACTTCTGTATACTGAACAATTAAATCTGGGAGATGTTGATGAAAATGCTTGTGATACTTCCTTTTCCCACCAGGGAGGGGGGAGATGAAGGAGCTCAGACATGATTGGGGTGCCTGCTTTCCCCTAACTGGAAAATTTGCTCTCTGGGCAAACCATGAAGAACAAGACACTTGTAGAACTCTGAGGCTTAAAATCTGTAGCTCTCCTGTAGATCAGACAGTCTGGCACGTTGCTGCCAGTCCAATAAATCTCACCTGCTGTGAACACACTGGACCTCACTAAAAGATTCACAGGAACAACTTCTGGTTTCACAACTTGGTGCATCAAACAGTCATTCTCAGCAGCCAATACACTGAATATTTTTTAAAGCAGCAGCAGCCCAAAGCAGTGATTTGGGAAATAAATATAAAAAAATTTTAGCTTCTCTCATATTGAAATAGTTTACACTGACATTTCTCAAATGTAACTGTGACACAACCTGACTTAGAATATTTTGCAAAGAATCAGAAGCAATGCCATGGGGGCAGTGGAATAGCCCAATATTCCACCAAGGACTGTCAGGTTGCTTTGTAGTCTGTTTTTGTGGTTGGTTGTTTTCAATTCCATATTAAAAATGAGATAAAAGTTATGTTTTCTGGCTATCAGTACTGGCTGACTTATGTCTATATTTTATTTTTTCTGATTATACATTCCTTCTTTTATTGCCAATATAGACATTTGCATTACCGTTGAACACAAACTAAATGAAAATCTGTGGTCCATTGTACATTCCCTTTTTATTGCCTAGGAAACCATGAAAGATTAACAAGGCAAACTGGTGCAGACACACAATATCCATCATCTGGAACTGCATGAAAATGTAGCCCAGGTGTTAAAACTGCCACAGGAGAAGACAGCACATTTTGGACTCCAACACATAAAGGTGTCAGCAAATCCCTTCTGAAATTGCAGAGTGAATTGTTCAGGGGCAGGGCCTTGGATGTGGTCCTAATTCCCAACCTTGCTCCCATGGCAAGCTGCTGCATCATCCTATAGATAATCCCAGAATTACTGAGGTTGGAAAAGATCTCCAGGATCATTGAGCCCACCCTGTGCCCGATGCCCACATTGTCCCCCAGCCCAGAGCACTGAGTGCCACCTCCAGTCCTTCCTTGGACACCTCCAGGGGTGGGGACTCCAAACCTCCCTGGGCAGCCCTTCCAATGCCTCGCCACCCTTTCCATGGAGAAATCCCTCCTGAAATGATTATCTCCCACCAGATTTATTTTTATCAGAACTTTTAAGTCTCAGGGCTGTCTGTTGTCCCGTGCCTGTTCATCCCTAGTGCAGGCAGACCCTGCTTACAGCTCCATGATCTGGGACATGAGAATGCAACATTGTGCCATGCAAACAAATTTTCCCTGCTGATTTCCTTAAACCCCATCTCAGGCAACATTTCACCTAAATTACAGCCCCTCTGACTCAGCACAGCATCGCTGAACTCTCCTTGTGCTGAGCACTGGGCAAACCATGTGTCTGTCCAAGGGCGCCGTTTCCTCTGGCTCATCCCAGACTTTCCTACATGGAATCATGCCATGGGAGCTGTTAACATCTCCTTTTTTAAGCACAGGAATGTGTTACAATCACCACAAATACCCAAGGCAGTGAATCTTGAGCTTTTAGCAGCACCCACTGCATTCACTTCTGAGATCCCTTCTTTGCAAGCCAAACATTTGATGGAATTGTAGCTCTGGCATCAAGAGAGGGAATAGTTTTCCTTATCTGTTCCTTTTTCAGTGTGTCCCAGCCTGGGGCTGAGATGACAGCAATAACACAGAGCACTCCTCCCACAAACCTGAAGTGCTCTGGATCTCAGACTTCACAGTTACATTTCCACTTTGTTGGGCCTCTGGATGAAGAGAACTGCAAGCTCATCATTATAAAGAGATATGCAAATCCCTCTTTTGTTTTCAAGGAAACCATTTAATTGTCTGTTTTTCATCCTCAGGTTTATCCCAGCAGTTTCATTAGCTGACGTGACTAAACACCAGCTCATTTCATGTTTAAATACAGGCCCAATTTGAAATAATATATCTTTACTTTGGGAGCACATTCATCTGTTTTTACTCTATGAATTATATCCAAAAGAAAGAACTTACTTAAGCCCTTTTCTCAGATTTGCAAGGTTGTCAGAAAACTTGTCTTTTCTGTAATAAAATAAGGGGCTTTTGGTTGGTTGGTTGGTTTATTTATTTATTTTCTGCTTAATTTCTTTTTTCTTTACCAGCTCCCACCAATAAAAGGGGTGTAAATCCCTGTAATTTGTCCTGCTGATTCAACCCTTCCTATTTGCAGATTTTCCTGTCCTTTAATTTAAGTTTCCCTCTTTCAAGCATGCAAAGAAAAGGAGAAAGGAAATGTAATTACATACATTGCTACTGATATTTCCATTGAATTGATGGACTTTTTAGCTAGTAATAGACAAGAAATGAGCACAGTAACAATGGAGCCCATCTGAATTTGCACTTATATTAAAGTGATCAAAGCAAATTCCAATGCCTTTACTGTTTTTTATCAGATACTGTCAAAGCAGGTGACTCACATAGTTTTACCATCCCCACCAGAAGATTAATGACTTAACAGAGTTCATGGATATACAGGGAGCATATTTGTAATATTAAGAGAACTTCAGGGAGGTATTTCTTCTGGTCTAATTCTCAGCCCTAGTAATGCACAAGTACTTACTGATTTATTTATTTCAAGGGAGTTAAAATAACTTGGGAAGCAAAGAGAAATCCTACATCTTATTGTGAAATTCATCCTGAGGCAGAAGATATGCAACATGGTCCCAGGATCTGTTTAAACTCTGCTTTAAGTGCTCAGAATAAAAAGAGTGAAGGTGTCTGTGTGGATTCCTTTCAAAATTGAGATCTCCAGCCCAGCTCAAGCCTATGAAATCCATTAAGTGACTCTGACAAGGAGACTTGATCCTCTCACACTCCTCTCTAAGCTCAGCAGGGAAACACATGTCAAACAAATATATAACAAGTAAAATATACATGGAAAGATGTTTCCTTGTTCTGGAAAATCACCCTCTGAGAAATCACACTCTGGGCACTGCCAGGCTTGTTCACCCAGGACATAAAGATGTGAATTTTCTGTGCAAAGTGAAATAGTCCCTTTTGCTTCCCCTCAAGACATGTTGATTCATTGAAATAGGAACATTTTCCAAGTTCCACGTAAAATTTCCAATCAAAACCATGGGAGAGGAGGAACTTTATAATGCATGGGCAATCTGAGGGTTTGTCCCCCCTGTCTGGTGATGTGCAGATCAGTGTCTGCCTTGCACAGCTCTGCGTGTCTGGGGCACATATCACACTCTTTCCAAAGGGCTGAATTTGATCCTCCCATAGAACAAACGCCTCTACTTCAGAACTCCAGCATTTTACAAAATATGTATTCCTAGACAATTGAAATGTCTGGAATGAGGGAGCTTCAGTTTATTCTTCTTCAAGGAGAGCTTTAAATCCCAACCACTCCATACAACCTCTTCAGCTGCAAAGACCAAGAGCAGCATCACCTCCAGCCCATGAAAAACTTTCCATTGTTGGGTACATTATTTTGTCTGCTTAACAGCTAAATCCTGATAGAGAATCCAGATTTCATGCTGGAATCCCTATATATTTAAGGAAGACAGACCTGATCTTCCAAAGCATTTGGTGGCAAATACAATCACACACTTCCTTGAATAAAAGCCTTCTGTGAACTAATAGTTTTGTCGCTGAATTTTTTTCTCCCCAGAAATGGTGTTTATTTGCCATTCAACCTCAAACTTTTTGATTGTTCTCTTTGGTTTTCATTCTGCCTTTGATCCCAAAGCTGCCTTTCCCACTGCCATTACCTCAGGTGCCTTTCAGGGTGCCCTTTGCACACACATCCCTGTCTAAAGCAAAGGTATTTCTCTAAAACTGCTTCATCAGTAAAAAAGAAGCACAGCTGTTTCCATAAACACCTGTAAAATGTTTCTACTGACAAGGGCTGGCAAGAATTCCCCTTGCTGTGGCTACAGCAGAGAAGGATCTTTTGGATATGAATTATGAGGAGCAACATCATCCACAGCTTGACCCAAATTAGTTTTTATTTGAGCAGATATCCTCCTAAAGCTTGCCCTTTATTTTTTGGGGATAGGAGCTCTCTGGGGAACTGGATACATTGAAATTCCCAGCTCATCACTGGTAATTTAATCAGAGCTTTGCATTAATTGATCTGAGCTGAGATGACTGCTGTACATCATGTAGCCTGTCCCAGAGCTCCAGCAGACACTTGGCTGCTCCTTGATTTATTATTTAGGGCAGGAGAATTCACTTCTGACAATACAAGTTTTTGTTCTGCCCAAGTTTCAGAAGCTCTTGTTTGGGTGATATTCAACAATGCAGCAAAGCTTTGAGCTCTTTTCTCATGAATGATGGAAGAATGCTCAGATTTATTGCCTAAAATTTCCACTTTATTAAGCTGTCAAGTTTTGCTTGGTGGCCTCCTCCAGAGCGAAATGCTAAATTTGATTTAAAGGTCAGGGGAGATGTGTGGCACCTACAATCTGCCTTGGAATTGTTTTTGTAACACTAAATAGAGCTTACAAGGAGAGAAAATTGGAATTGGTCAGCATAAGTCATTCCAATCAGAGAGTCTCTGAAAAGACAGCTCTTCTTTTAACCACACCAAAAGATAAAGGAAATGGAGACATTAGTGGGTTTCTCTGGGATTTATGAAACTCCAAGCAGAGTTCTGGGTCTGTGTTTGTAGCAGCTGAACAAGGGAAGAGCATCAGGAAAATGCTTCTATATCTGATGTTAATACAGCAGTCACAATTATAAGGAGCCTTAATTTGGGGAGACATTTTAATCTGAATTTACTAGACATCTAAATAAAACCTCAACAATAGGCTCTGACCAGTCTCCCAACAGACCTTGTTATTATTTCTGCATCTCTACATCTTTTAATTCACAACCCAAATAAGGTCCTTGAAGGGATTACTTTCTTTTAAAATAATGTTACAACTGCAGTCAAATATATTATCATTTTAATTAAATATATGAAGTATAACAAGGGCCAAGATATAAATTTCTAAGAGACTGAAGCCTAATTTAATTTCCACATTTAATATATAAAACTGGTGACATATAAAAACTCCTAATATCCTCCTTTGCCTCTTAGTACAGTCCTTTATCATGTACATTCCATTAGTCACATAGATAAAATAAAACAATTACAAACTAATGTTAAGTCTACATAAGACATTGCTTGGTATGAAAATTTGGAATTATACTAAGTGGGAATTTCTGTCTCAGAAAAAAAACAAAACAGGAGTTGGGCAATTTTCCTCTGCCTTATTAAAGAAAATTGAAGTTCACTCATAATCACCATCCAATTCTCTGAAGGTGTCAGACTCATTTCTGATTTTCTTCCTTGGAAATTTAGAGAATTAGCTCTTCCCTTAGCAATCTTGAAAGACACCAAACCTTCAAGAGATCTCTCTGTGAACTTGTTCTTCTCTGTATGGAAAAAGAGCTTCAATAACTCTGGACCAGACAGAAATCAGGGGAAATATTGGCATTCTGCTGAAAGTAGGTGGGCAGTAAATCATCCCAGATTTTCAAACAGAGAGCTGGCAGTCACATGGGTTGACTGCCTGGGAAGATATTCCTTGGATCCAGCATGATCCAGGAGTGCAGAGAGCAGGAATCTTGCGTGTTTTCTCAGCTGGCAGGTCCCCCATGGGCTGTGGACACCCCACCCCACCCTGCACAGCTCCCACATCTCCTCCCCACAGCTCACCATGAAAACACCCAACTCTCTATTGGTTTTGGCCTTTCCTCTTATATTAAGGGCTGCTGTGAATTAAAAACAGAGTTTGAAGGGAGAAAGTGTCCATGGTTTCCAATCCAGAGCTTTTGACTTTTTCCTCTGAGGCTCCACATAAAACCCTTACACTGAAAGCAAATCTGAGCCTTTGATACAAAAAACATCCGAGCACTGACCTGGCTCAGGTCTGTTCAAGAAATGTGACATTTCAGAGATAAAGTCAGACAAAATTCATGAATTCCTTAAACCAAACAGGTTTGGAATTTCCCTCCAACTGTTTTCTGATGAGTCTTCCTAGACTGACTGGCAGATTAAGACAAGAAGGGAAATATCTGAAGGGTTTCAGATACGCTGTGTTGAATGGCTTGGTCTGGAAATACAGTTTTGGAGCTGGGTCTTGCTTTTAGGCTTGACCCAGAGGGTAGTTGTGGTCATTACTGCTAAATTTAAACCAAGGACAAAGAAGATCTAGATGGTAAAGAAGTACTATTTATAGTAGAAGACAATATAGTCAAAGCTTTTGAAGGCTGATATTCCTACAGCTCGAAGGTATGAAATAAAATTGTGAGGCAGCTGCAGTTAATGATTAGTAAGCAAAGTTCCATGATCAATGGTCCAAACTTGTGGAAAAACATTTACCTGTCTATCTCTATGTATTTATTATTGATTACCATTAATTGCAAAGACTCTGACTCCTGCAATATCTGACTGATGAGCTTTCATTTTTCATGGAAGTCATTAGCTTATTCATCCAGATACTGCAAACACTTTCAGGCATCATAACTCAGCTGCCACACAGATTATCTAATTATACAGCACTCACCCAGAAAGAAAAATCCCGCCAGACATGAGAACTGTGCCAATGAAAACAATGATTCACAGTCTGGGGGGAGCTTCATTTATAGTTTGCAGAGATGAGACTTAAACCACAAACTCAGGTGGTTGGACACTGAGGAGCAAAGCCCCTTGGCAGCAACACCTGCAGTTCAATGTAGCAATGCCCAAAGTGCCACCCACGATTTGGGAGGTGGAATGAGCTGACTGGGATTCTCCTTGAAGCCCAAATTCCTGCCTCTCTAAGCCAGAGTTTGCATAGAACTTTTATGGCAGTATCTCCATTTTTTTAAATGAGAAAATGGGAGTTTTTTCCAATTATCTCCTAAATGCCATTGATACATTTTAGTCATGGCTGGGGAGTGGCTGGAACTGGAAGGCAATCCCTGCACAGAAGTTGCAGTTGGGGGTCAGTGTGAGACATGGAGACTCAGAAATGGCTCTCAAGGGCCTTTGAAGCTTCTCAGTGCAATGATTGTTTGTGCAACACGTCCAGCACTGTGTGGTTTTCCTTGTCATTACCCCTGACCTCGAGAGGATTTCCCCACCTGTAACAGCCCTCTCTGCACACCCCAAAGCCTCACTTATCTGGTGCAGGCCCTTTGCCTCACCCAATATCCAGGCTGGAAAGAGGCTCTGGCCTTGGTCTTCACCCTTGGTGAGATGCTCAGGGGAGTTTGTTGCCACTTGTGTTGCTCAACTTTCTCATGAGACCTCTTGAAATCATTCAGCAGCTTCAGGAGCCAAATTAGAATTCTCCTGTACCCAATGTCTGCTCCAGAATGTCAGACATTACGCGGGCAACACCTGAAAGAGAGAAGGGTTTATTCAACCAGAAGAGCTCAGTCCCTGTTCCCTCACTAGTTTCAGTTAAAAACATCCTTTATGCCTCTAAAAACATTCTATGCATGTACTTGCAGTTTAATAAGTGACTGCTATGAAGCTCAGCCAGCAACTGTAAACCAGCAAGATCCCTATCAAACTGCTGAATAAATGAAATATTATATATCAGATTCCCCAATGACCTCCATAAATCCGTGTTCACCAACAGTGATATTTGTTAACAACAAAATTAACTTTTATTCCTTCCTTTCTGTGACTGTGTTTGCCAACCTTCATTTTGGAAGCTCCTCAGAGCAACCAGACCAGATAAATTAGCTTAAATTAGGTTTACTGGCCACGATGTGAAGACACAAACCTAACTGAGGCTTATATTAAGCTATGATTTGAAGAACTTCATCTAATTCACTGTGCATGGAGAGTAATAGAGAGAAGAGGGAAAGAGCTGCTGTCCCTGGTGCTGAGCTGCTGTCCCTGGTGCTGAGCTGCTGTCCCTGGTGCTAACACAAACCCCCTGGATATTGCATCCCTGAAGGGTCACCTCCCAGGGTGACATCCTCAGTGTGGAGGAAATATAAGCCCAAATAAAAGCTGGTCTTTCACTCAAGGGATAGCAATAGGACTGTGCAAATGTCATGGAGTTGTTCCTAAGCTGGAGACACAGATGGGGCTTTGAGATGCCAAAACAGCAGCAGGAACGGTGTTCTCTTGGCTCAGATGAGCACAAGAAATGCCTTAGGTGCACAAAAGTGCTCCCTGTTTCAAAGGGAAGGGCAAATAAGGGCAAAGGAGTGATCAGAATTCAGGAATGAAAACACCAATCTTTTGTTATTCCCAATTTTGTGAAACTCTTTTTTTTTTCTGTCAAGGTCATGCAGGTGTCAATAGTTTAAATAATCCTTTTTGGAAGATTTTATATTACTGGGCACTCTGAGTTGCCCCAGCCATGGACCCTGGGAGTCCCTGGGGTGGCACCAGAGCCCTGGAACTGCACCCTGGCAAAGGGATCATTGAGTTACAGTCATAGCAACTTCTGGGGCTCAGAGACGACATGGGGAGTGGACTCCTGAATTTTGCTGAACTAGCCTGGTTTGTGTCTTGTCTGCTTTTCTCAGTGTCTCCTCCTGTCTCAGTGCCAGGGAGACAGACTTTAATGCAGCACTGGTGAACACCAACCTTGGCTCTCACTGTGAAGAACCTGCTAAGTAAGGTATAATGAGGAGATGTGATGCATTTTTACCCCATCAACATTGTCTAGAGGCAGCTGGCAATAAGTTTTTAATACACTGCCTTGATTCTGGAGTTCTCCTTGACATGTTTGTGCTGTTTATGAAGGGAACAGGTTGGCATCCTTGGCAGAAATGTAAATTACTTTAATATTTTCTAACCAATTTGTTGCCCTGAATTGATGTGAGAAAGCAGATGTGAGGATTTATGAAGGACACTGGTGACAGATCTGCTCTGCAAAAACTGAACAGAGAGAAATCAATAAACAGCATGAAAATAAATAAATGGAAAATAAAAATTTGAAAATGCCTCAAAATTCCTCTGATCCACCTCTAAGCAAGTTCCAAGCAATGCACCAATAACTCCCAGTGCTCTGCCTGTGCACTAATCAAAACACCTGGGATAAGACAGGAAACCAACCTGAAGTGCAAAAGTAACTGAAGAGATACAATTTATCTCACTCCAACTTGACTTTCTACAGTTTTGCTGCTCCAGTAAAGTTCCTGAGGTTTACCTGATGACAGTAACTGTGACATACCTGTGGGTCAGTGCCACCCCTGTGGCCTCATCCTGTCCCCCCTCTGGAGAGGTAAGTGCTGTGAGGGAGCTTGTTCTGGTACAAAGAAAGAGGAAATCCCTACAGTTTGACCTGGAGACACCTTTGCCATGTTAGCTGAGAGTGTGAATGTGCAAAGCTTCTTAGAGAGGCTGATCCCTGAAACACAACCCCTCAGTGTGCAAAGGCAAATGATCCCTCTCTCCTTAATTATGCTGATGGGTGACTTTTGGTCCAGCACAAGTGGCCTTTGAGAGGAGAAGGTTATTCTTTCAAGAGTCAGTGATGAATTGTCACATGTTTTTGTGAGCAACTCAATCTACATATAAGGGAAGTGAATAAAATTGTGCCCTGTGGAGGAAATCTGGAAGGCAGAGCAGGGAGAACCCATGTTTATTTATAGCAGAAACCTTTGTCTAAAATGAGCAATTCCTGCAAATATTTTTACTTCAAAGGAGCAGGATGCCCACAAAGCTGGGTCAAGACTCTTGGTGGGTTTTCCCAGGGCCAATGGATTAGTTACTTCTAAAGTTTCCACTTCAGAGTAACTCCTTATTCTTACTCCAAAACTGATTTGGGATACAGTCCCCTTATCCTCTATAATCTTAGCCTCACCTTCCCAAACGTGTTGAAAACTAAAACATTTACTCTTTTCCAGTACAATGCTACAACCTGCTCATTCCAGAGGGATTTAGTGCAAATAAATTCACTCAAAAAAAGTCAGTTTCAGAAAACCACTGTAATTATTGATTGAGTGAATTTATAGTGCTGTAGGGTTAGATTAGTTTAATATTCAGGACTTCAATGTCCCACCTGCAAAAAACTCTCCAAAATGCACTCCAGCTCCAAATCCAAAATTGCCAGTGTGGGAACGGCTGTGGTTCCAGATGTTGGCTCAGTATTGTCCTGGCTGTGGCAGAGCACCAGGACATGCAGTGTAGGTGAGGATCACAGAAGAGTTTGGGTTGGAAAGGACCTTAAAGCTCATCCTGTCCCACCCCCTGCCATGGGCAGGGATACCTTCCACCAGCCCAGGTGACTCCAAGTCCCATCCAACCTGACCTTGGACACTTCCAGGGCTGGGGCAGCCACAGCTTCTCTGGGCAACCCCTACAGGGAAGAATTCCTTCCCAATATCCCATCTAACCCTTCCTTCTGTCAGTGGGAGGTCATTCCCCTTTTCCTGCCACTACAGGCACCTTGCAGGATGCTCAGCCTTCCCTCTGGATCAAGGATCCTTCCTAAGGATCAAGGAGCAGCAGTCCCTGCTCTGGATCCCTGACACAGAGTCTGATCTTGTTCATATTTCACTGTGAACTTCTGTGGTAGCATCACACCCGGAGGGTTTATGCAGTGTGGAGCTTTGGAGCCAGGCAGTGGTTGGTTGGGGGAGAGGAACGTGTGCTCTATGCTGAGACTGCAAAGCAGCAGCTGCACTTTTAATTAAAATTTATGTCCTATATATCTGCATGTGTTTGAGTGTTTCTTTGTTTTTAATGAAATTTTTAGATAAAGGGAGCTTTTTTAATTATACTTCTGCCTCCTGGTGCTCTCCTTCCTTATTCATTTTTGCTATCATGACTTTTTTTCAATTCACTTTAACAGATTAGGCCATATCAGAGCTTGTGAGTATATTAAAGGTGATGGCAGTGAAACACAGTTCTGTTTCTTGATCTGTTCAGCAACAGCCTCTTTTCTCACCCTCCCTTATCACCCTGCTCTCCATCCACGCTTTAATTATGGTGACACAGATGGATCTTAAGCATATTTGACATGGAGTAATGAATGAAGTCTCAACACTCATCAAGCAAATGTCTCAGCATTTGCATAAGTACCATTCTGTTGATCTGCACGTTGAAATTAGGGATTTTTTCACAGGGGGAGTTTGACTGGAATGGCCATTCCTGAAGAGCTGCTGCTCCAGTGGTTTTTCTCACATAAAACACTTTGAATTTTGGCAGTGCTGAAGTTATTCTCGAGTCCAGCAGAAGTCAGGGCAGGGTTTTTTGTCTGCTAGGACTGAAAGCTTTAGATCCTTGTGAATGTGTAAATGTGAGGAACAGGAAAGCTCAAAGAGAACTGTAATGGGATCTTGAGTCAAAGAAAAAGGTAAATATGAAGATCATTTGAGGGAGCTGGGAGTGCTCAGCCTGGAATAAAGATGTTCAAAAATAGGAGTTTGAGGATGACACATGGAAGAATTCCCTGCCAGTAGCTTGAAACACAAGGAGTGATAGGAGTTCACCTGCTTGACAATTAATTGATACAGGGAAGAAACTGGACCATGCCCAAGTGTTGGCAGTTCATTTTCCTAACATTGCCTTGATTCCTTTAGTTTTCCCTTTACAGTCTGAGAAGGAGAAAATTTCCTTTATATATAGAAAGCACAACAATTTCAGTAATGCTGGCCCTTGAAAAGCAGGAAAATTTGGTTGAAATTTGGTTCCAAGGAACTGGGCAGGAAAAAGGATAATTGGGATGAAGGAGATTTATTTCTGAGATCCCAGCCCTGGGAGCTCTGTCTTCTGAGCAACTTTTCTGTCAAGACTCAGTATCTTCCCTACTGCTTGCTCCAGCTTTAATCTTCATGCAAAGCAACTGCTGAGCATAAAAGAGTGTTTACATCAATCATTCTAGAAAGGTAAACAAAACAGAAGTAGTGGAATTATGAATGAAGAGTTGATTAGGGAGTGACAGCAAAGATTTGTGATAATGAAGGGAGCAATATTGTTTGTCTGGAAAGGTGCCAGTTACTTGCAATTAATTTTGCAAGCTGGGCAGCAGGACACCTGCAGGATACAGGAGTGGGAATTTTCCACACAGCCTGGTGTGCAAATACAAATCTCTCTGTACAAAGGTATTTGGAATGTTTTATGGCTATGGACTGCAACAATAAAAGTGGATCCAGAAGCCCTGATGGTATTTGATGTTAAATTTAGATGCTCTAACCACACACTGTTGTTTCTATTCCTTAGTTTTAATCCTGGGTTTGACAAGAACTGCTCCTGCCTGGTGATAGGCACACCCAGAGTCCCACCTTGGTGGGACTGGTAAAGTAAGACCTCAGTTCACAAACTGGTTGGGGGTGTTCTCCCCCCAAACAGGTCAGAGGGTATCCTAGGCTGATCTACCAACAAAATCATCCTCTTGTGCTGTGAAGGGACTTATAAGACTACTAATAAATAATAAAATAATAAATACATGGGAAAGTCCCTCTACCTCGCAGGAACATGTTCATTTGCTGCCAGGAGGAAGGACACACTCATGGCACCTGGGTGAGACTCTGCCAGGTGTAAATGCCCATTTCCCATCACAGAAAGTCACATTCTTAGAGCAAAAATTCATGCTAAAAAGGTGCTCCAGCTCAGGGTATTGGCTTGAGAAGGGTCAGAGGGGGCTTTCAGATCCTGCCCCATGGAATGACAAGCCCAGAGCAAGAAGCCACTTGTTTGCCCAGTGAGCACATTTGCCCACAGAGGAATTTTTCCATGGTGAATTTACCAGTTCCTCTGCAGAGAGATGGACTGACTGAGAGGGCTGAGCTGAGGCAGGAGTAGGGTTGGTCTGAAACCACAGAGCAAACAGAGCTGGACAGCTTGGCCATGGGGTAACAACACTCCAGTCTCTGCTGATCCCAGGCTTTAAAATAAAACCAGATAACTCCAGATCAAAGCCCTAGAAAAAGCACAGGGTCAATGAAACAGCTCCCTTTTGCTCCTTAAACTCTATAAACTGCACATTTTTATCTACTGGCTGAAGTGTTTAACTGTTCCCAAATGCAAGTCGATGAGTAATCAATGCCCAGCCAATCAATGCATTGATCTCAGGAACAACCAACATCTCACACCCTCTGTGAGAGCCACTGCAGGAGAAGAATTGCCAAACACCCTGCGAGTCTGAAGGGGCCCAATATTTCTCTCTGTTATAGACAAATTACACCAACACTTCACAAAGGAAGCCTGAAGGGAAGATTATTAAAAATGCGAAGTTTTTTCTGGTTATATGATTAGGAGCACAAAGAAAAAGCAGGAGGTGAGAGTGTGAAGGTAAAGTAATAAAAGGAAACCAAATGATTCATTTAATTAAAGGGTTGATTAAACTTGAAGACTTGTTACATCTTACATTTTTCATTAGCAAACATTTCTTTTTAGGGGACTTTTTTTCATTTTCTTTACTGAGGCTGTTGATGCAATTTACAATGGGTGATTTATGGCCCCAACCCTCCTTCTTTTGAAATCCACAGGAATCTTCCCATTGATTAGAAAAGTCACTCTTTACTCAGGCAAAACCCAATTTTTTAATGAATTCTCACTTCAGCCACAGTTTTGTCAATCCCAAATGATTTTATGATGGAAGACTTTGGTGTCATAAAAAATGTAGATTTTTTTTCTCTGTGATATTACTCAGATATAAATGATTTTAGGATCTACAGGCTGAGATTATAAATTACCTTTCTCACTGTTTTTTCAGGTTCTGTGGATTGCAAACATTGGGCATAGTCATGTTACTGAGACATATCTGAGAGAGTCATTTAATGTAACTGTGCCTTATTAGAGTAATGTTAGAAATCAATGAGGTTGCTTTTAGTTGGTGCCAAGTAATTAAATACAATTTAACGAAGTGCTAAATAGATCCAAAACTTTGAGATTTGGCCTTTTAATACAGGATTTGTGTTGTGACAGAGTGCAAGATGGAGAAAGAAAGGGTCACTCTTTTATGCTCCTGTCATTTAATTTTCAGCCACTCATCCACTAAAACAGGCTAATTTCAGATTTCATGTGTAGCTGAAAACTAGAGAAAGGAAACTGAAACTGCCCCAGAACCCTGGGGAGCTCACTCACCCAAAGTTTTAGTCAATTGAAGCTGTTAAAAATACAGTTAAAGTTGTATGTGCATGATCATGCAGCAGCCACCCATACAAACGAATTGCTGTGTGGAAAATGAACCTTTCCTCAGAGGCCCCTCTGCATACAGAATTGGAGACATCAAGGTCCACTTTCTAAGTGAATCTTCCCCCAAAATCTCTGCTCTGGGAAGTTTTGCAGAAAGTCTGCATAATAGTCAAGTTATTTCTCTTTTCCAATTTTCTGACAGGCACAGCCCAAAGGCAAAATCCTTCCTGGTCCCCAGAGACAGAAAATCTAATCCCTGGGATGGTCTAATTCCAGATCTGTGCCTGGTCTTTGGGTCAAACTTGGGAATTCAAAATACTTCATTTATTCTGTGCCCTGGACTGTTGTGTATTCTCTGTCTGTTCTTGGTTTAATATCTGACAAATATAATTTCCCCTTCTCAGCCAAACACCACTAATTATTGTGTGTCAGCCAGGCAGCAATGCAGAGAATATGTGACATTTCACAGATTAACTTTCAAGGATGGATTTCAACCCCAACAGTTCTGATTTCAACAAAGATTTTAACCCTGCTCAGATCCTGGCTGCAGTATTTGGGAATAAAATGAGTATCATTCACTTCTTGTTAAAATGAGTAAACCAGTAAGGAAAAATTCACAGGTTACACGTGCAAAAATACACATATACCAGCAGGTACATGCCATACTGTAAAAGTGTTAAAAAGCACAGCATTTTATTGATAAAAACACTTACACTCCATCTCTGGGCTTCTCTTGGGAGCTTTAAACTCCAAAGACTCTGATAAAATATGAAAACTTGCATTGATTTATCAATAATAGCCAATAAATAAATTTAGGGGAGAGAAGGTACTTTGAGACATTATTGCCACTGAGGGACCAACAATATCTTCACTTTCCATAGATCTGCACAGAAATGTGGTGGGAATCTCTCTTGCATGTTCATGGACAGGGTCATTCCAATGGGAAATATCTATTAGCAAAGTTTTTCATTCCTTTATTGTCCTGGTTAGTTTACAGGGAAATTTTCACTGTCAGTATTTAGCCAACAGGTTAATTTTAGAAATATTCTTCCTGCAATGAAACAAAAAAGATGCTTGTACACATGATTGAATAGGTGCAGAAAATAAAACAAACTAACATTAACAACAGATCCAAGATCATTGGTGAGTCTGTATAATATTCAATTCTTCACGATTTTTTTGTTACTTAATACACAGATTTCTGTTGTGCTTTTTTTTTTAGGGTTACTTTGATACCTTTCCTTGTCACTGTTCGTATTTCCATCAGTCCCCATGCAGAGTCCTCCAGTGCAGGGGTGTATCAACCCAAGTGGGCAGATCTTAACTGATCAGTTCTTGACTTCTGCCTGAGGCTGCAGCAAAGTTTCCCTTTGCCCAGGTCTGCTGGGGGATGCAACCAAAGAAACGTTTAGTCAGAGCTTATTTACCACACAATATTAAAGCTCAGCTCCTACAAACTCACCTGGATCACTTCCCTACTTTTTAATCAGGAGCCCTAACATCCTGGAATAACACCAGAGAAGAGCAACAGCCTAAGTCGAGTTGATTTCAAGTTGATTTTGGTCTTCCCTGACTCTGGCACCTTTTAAAATGTCTTTTGGCATTGATGTGAATTTGAAAGGATCAAAATATCTTTGAACCTTTGGCCTTTCCTAACGTGATGTCCCCATTTACTTATCTGTACATCAATACATCAATAATGATTGTCTTTACCTTTGAGGGTTGCACATCAAAGAGGTATTTTCAGATGATCCCTATGAAAATTCATCCTTACAAACTCTCAAAGTTAAAGCTTATTTAGCCCAAACCAACTCCACATTAAAAGTGATGTTATTGTGATTTATGCAATGCTGGTTTCTTCAGGAATTTCTTGGAAGGAACCTACATGAACCACGTGTAAATTCTCTACCTCCACAATGTCCAGTCAAACCCAAGTGCTCATAATTCCATACAGCAGATCTGTTATCCCATGGAAAGTGTGCCAGACTATTTTAATTTGTGTTATTCACAGGCATGTCCTGCAGATGGGATAACCCAGGGCAGTGACAACCTCACAGCAGGAGACATTCACTCAGCAGGTGGAAAAAAATAACATCCCAAATGCCTCCAGAAGTCACTATTTCTTGTTAAAAAGGAATCGAAAAAATATCTCTTACTTTTTTTGTGTATGTCTTTGTACTTCCTGAAAAGCTGCAGCCCCAGATGCTGGAGCTGGAGCTGTACAAGGTTTCCCTTTGCTTGTTCTGATGTTAATGCAGAAGGAACCAGGAATGGTTTGAACTGCTTGATTTGTTGACAGTGTTTCTGGCAGTGTGTTTTCCTTGATGGCAAAAACCCAATACACTAACCTGGACTTTTATTTTCCCTGTTCCTCCATTGCTTTGTTTATTGCTGGAGCATTTTAAAATATTTTTATTGCAGACTCTATGCTCGACTTAGGGCTTAAAGCAAATATTATGCTCTACTATGCTACTAAAATAAAGCTTGTATTGTAGAACCTACTGGCAGCAGACTGTGACTTCTCTTTCATATTTCACAAATGTTATGAAGTCTTATTTAACAGAAAATCAAGGTTTCACAGCCTAAAGCTTGTTATTTAAAATCAACATTTTTTTTTTTGCTAAATCAAGCCCAGCACTATATAATAATAAAAGTTTATGTCCAACACCTCCATAATTCCCTACCCTTGCTGTGCTCTCCAAGTGCTGAATAACAATATGCTATTGAAATGCCACCCAGCTTTGCCAAACAGGAGGGAAATGCCTCTGAAAGCACTCCTCCTTTCTACTTACACAGCCTATAAATACAAAACACTCCAGAGATTTATGAGTGCAAAGGCAAAAGCAAAAAGCTCCTCTAACACTGTTGTAAGTGAAGGCTTGTTCACAAAAATGTGATTTATGTCTCAGGCAACAACTCCCACCACACAGAATTCTTTCGTGGCTCTATCGTGCAGATTCACTGCTGAGGGTTTGGCCATTCCCCATTTAAACAAGACTATCATTCCCCTGGTCTGGACACCTGAGCTGTGGTTGAATTCCATGGAATTCCAGGAACACAACCCCCTTGGCAGAGGTTCCTCAGCCTTTGTGCAGCTCTGGTGCTGGTGGAGGGCTCTGCCTTCCTCCTGCTTTGGGAAGGAGCTGTGGTGTGAGCTGAGCTCCACCAGAGCAGCCCCAACACACTCACTGTGCCCTGCGGGAGCATCCTGGAGGGCAGAGCTCCTGTGCCTTCCCTGGGGACCTCGTGGCATTGTGGTTGGAGGAAATCACAAAGAGCAACAGCAATTTGCTTCATTAAGTGATCCAGAACTCCAGGGGAGGATTTATGATTTCCACAGTCCTTTGCACTGATAAGCAAAGCCCAACATCCAATTCTTGGGCCCTGTTTGCAGTGCCCTTCCTGCACTGGGCGAGTCTATGGCCTTGGGTGATGTATCTGGGTACCAGTTCAGGGAAATATTAAGTGGACCAATAACCTTGATAGCACTTTTGAAGAATGCAGGGTGGCCCAGGCTCTAGTCTGGTTTAACACTGAAACACATTTTCCCTCATAAACTTCAGATTTTTTCCTTATCTCGGAATAGTTCAGTTGGAGACTTCTCACACTGTGCTGCTGAAATAAAATGACTTAATGTCTACCTTTAAACCAGGTCATTAATCTTCCATCATTCCCCTCCTGTAGTATGCCTTAGCTTACAGTTAATGGAATATTTAACTGCTTTAAGAGGAACAATAAACTGAAGCTACTGCTTCTCTTCAAGTTTTGTTTTATACTTTAAAAAAAAAATGGGAGATTGTGATAGAGAAGCCTCTAACAGCACGTTTTTTTTCTGCACAGGACACACTTAATTATTCCTTAGTACAGAAATCCTGCAAATGGAGTTGCCAACAGCAGCAACACCTCAGTCTGTGCCAGGGACTGGACTGTCTGGCACTGAAGCTCCTGCCCATGGTGAGCTGGTGGCTGGCCCCTAGCCAGGGCTGAGTGGCCACCACGTTGCAGTTGGTATCTGCCCACTGCTGTGCCAGGGGCCTCAGCCAGCCCGGGGGATGCCAGAGCAATTTGTGCAGACACATACAAAGGGCACAGAAAGCCTCATCACTTCTGCTGGCAATCTTTGCAGACACAGATGTTCATCAGGAGAGTATGGAGCAGAGAGGGGGACTAACAGGAAAAAGGGCAGGACAGCTCCCTAGGAATTGCTTTCCTCTGTTTGTAGTTCCTGGACATGGGAACACTTCAGCTTTTAACACTAAACTCTGTTATTGTGGAGCCTCTTTTAGGCTTTACCAGAGAAAGATATCCAGGATGGGAATGGCTGTTACACCATTTTAGAAAAGGAAAACCATAAACATGTACCCCAAGGATGCACCCTGACCTTTCCATGGTTCTCTACCAGTGATACAAACCAGCAAACTCCTATATCCTTTGGGATTAGGGTGGGATTACTTTAGCCCATGTTCTGGCATTAGACAGATGTGATGCCATGGCCCCAGTGCAGGAACTGGTTTAACTTCCAAAGACACAAAGAGCTTCACTGAAACCAGCTAAGTATGCACAAAAATAAAGTATGTACTTAAGTGGTTTGCTCAGACAGGGTTCCAGCTGTGTCAGAGAGACCATGAGTTAAGAGTCCAACTGTTCCCAGCACAGCTGTGGGACATCCATCCTGGAGGTGTGTAAGGACACAGGTAAGGGAAGAAGGGGGTGGGATGTTCAGGGCAGGCAGAGAGAGAACAGAAGGCAGTGCTGGAAGTCAACCTGAAAGCAGCACATAACTGACCAAGGGCAGGCACAGGACTCTGTCACAACATCTTAATTTCTCTAAGACACAGATTTCAGTAGCGTGTTCTCTAACAGGACTCAGTTTGGGTTTCCTGACCTCCCAGCTGCAGCCACCACCAGGTGGAAGCTGCTCATCCCCTCTCACTGCAGGATTTATGGTCTGCTGAACCTCCTTTATCCCCCCACAGGCACCAAACTGACAGGCATCTTCAAAGCAACCTGGCAGAGAGGTCTGGAGGGAAAACAGCCTTTTGGAGAGCAGAGAGCAAGAGCAAATCCTACTCTTCCACCCAGCAGTCAGTTCTGAGGGCCCTGTCACTGCCCTGGAGCTGCTACAGCCCCACCCTGCAGAAGTGACCACAGCTATGGCCAAGGAATGGTCACTTCTGCCAAGATGCTCATTTCAACCTCTTCATTGCAACATCCGTGACAACTCAGGAGCTCCAACCTGACCAATTCCTGCACTGATTTTAACAGACTCACAGTCCAAAGTACAAACCGTGTCTCAAGAGGAGAAGGGAAAGTCCAGAGACTTTTGTTTTAAGGGTTATAACAGTTTTGTTTCTCCTGCAGAGATTACAGAGCAATTTCACCATCTCAGGTTTATATGGTGAATAGAAAATTCAGTTTCAATTGCTTGGGTTTAGATTTCCAAGGAGCTGTTAAAAGAGAGCCCAAATATAATGGAACATTGCTGTCATCTGAGGCTCTTTGGTGTCCTTTATGAAAGGAGCTCAGTTCAAAGAGGAATGAGCCCCTACAACCTAAAATATCTCAGCACATTTGACAACCTCATTGAAAACCTCAGCAGAGAGGCCTGATCTCAATTTTGCAGGTGACAATTGAGGCAGAAAATGTAGGCTTGGGAGGATGTTTCTCCCACTGATGATCACAACTTCCTTTGAAGAAGTCTTTGCCCAACAGTTTTGCTCACATGCCACATCTGCAAAGGATTTGGGAACACACAGAACATTAACACTGGGAGTTTTCTGATTAATTCTTTGCCAGTTCCTCACAGGATTTACTGTCCCAAAAAGTATTGATGATCCAGGGTCTGAATTCATGTAGAATGGGAAAGAAAGAAGTGAGTGAGTGAGAAGGAAAAAAAGGCATGATTTTTTTTATTTTTCTGTTTCTGTTTTGGGGGCATTTCCTATGGCTGGATTGAAGTGCTCATTAGCATAGCCTGGCCTGGCCTGCAATCTCTGGAGATAAACGCAACAAACACTTGCATATACCAGGAAAAGGGTAAATGAAGCACCACCCTAAATGTCCTTCCTAGAAAAACCAGAATATTGTTGTCCCTCTTTGGTTGTTTTATGCAAAGATTCAGGCCCAAATATCGGAAATGCTGTGTGGGATACGAGGAATTAATCCCAATACACACAGTACCTCCATGGTACCAAGTGCCCAAATCTCACAGCATGAATGGAGGTCCCTCACCAAAAAGTCTCTATATGGAATCCTTTACATCCATCACCCTCCCTTTTACATCCCTCTTTCCTCCCCTTCAGTGTTTTGGTTTGTGATCTGCTTCCAAAACCCTCAAATTCTCCAGGTAGGAAAGCACAAAATGGAATTTCCAGGTTAATCCCAGAGTCTCCCCTCATGTATATTTTATTTGGCTGTTTTCATTTTTAGTTGCAGTGTAATTTTTTCCCTTCTCCCTTGAGAAATATTGCTCAGGAACGGACCTGAAACTTCACACTTTTTATTCCCTTTCCCCCAACTGTCCTAATCCTTGTAGTATATAATTTTGAATTCTTTGTGTTTATTGAACTTCCTCTCTCTTAATATTTGAACCATCTCGCTGGCTGAGAAATAGACTGCAATATTGAGATTGAATAACAGTAAGGAAGGGAGTGAAATGGTTATCACTTAAAACTCATCAAAACAAATCTCTGTATGGCCAAAAAACAGCTTTTTTTTTTTTTTTTTTTTTTTTTTGTGGATCACTGGTGTGACGGGAAAGCTGAACAGAACAAGCACAGGGAGAATGATTTGATTTCTAAGACAAAAATAATGGCAACACCAAAACATTTAAACTCAATGTCTAAAAGAATGAGACAGCACTTTCATCATCAGAATTTTCCATTTTCCCCTCACATTTCTCTGACATTTCCTGCTGGAGAAGGTTTTCCATAGAGCTCCTTAGGCAGCTGAATCCTGAGTGTTGGTGTTTGCAAGTCAGATAGAGCAGCATTGTGTAACAACCCTTCCAAAATGTGCTCACGTCCTTCCCTTCCTAATCAACAGCTAAAGCAATTGGCAGTAAAAGTCAAATAGGAAATTATGAAAGTATAAGAGGTAAAATTGCCCAAGAATGCCACTCTCAAAGTCTATAAGAGGCTGATTTCATTCCGAGTTATTTCCCTGGGTTTGAGCTTTTCTCAGTCGCTGATTATTGATGCGGCAAATTTTATTTTCACGTTTAACAGATTTTAATCTGTGAAACTTTTCTGTATCAAAATGAATCTGGAGATGCTCCTTACAAGGTTTAACTCCCAATAAAGTTGTGTAGACTTCTCCCAAGCTGGCACCGAGCCTGTCACTCCAAGTTTAGCAGCAGATTCTCAGGAACAGTTCGAAACGCTGTACCCTTGTGACAGCTTCACAGTGCAGTAATTGCACTTCGTCCATAACCTTGAAGAAGCTGAAATGCTCCCACATTGGAATGCACAGGATTTCTTTCCTATACTGAGTCTACAGAGCTACAGGTGAGAAGAATTAAACTTAGTTAAGGTTTGGGAGCCCAGTGAAGCCCTACAATGAGCCAGCTCAGCTCCTGTGACACACACAGCTCTGTGCTGCTGCTCAGCCACCAAAGTTGTTGTTCTTGAGACATAAGACTCTGTACAATGAAGTTTGGCAATTATTGAGACAATCTGTACACACTACAATATTCCTTTAACCTCAAAACAGCAACACCCACCACCTATTTTCAAACCCTGGCAGAGCTTGACTGTGCTGGAACCACCACTCAACTAAACTTTCCAACACTGACAACGAAAATAAAGTTAAGGAGTGTTTGCATCAACTCCAGGATGTTCTTTATCACTTCATTCTGGAGATTTCCACAGTGAAAGTTAGGGGTTTACTCTAAAAGCTGAGATTTTCTCTCATTAAACAAACAAACAAACAAACAAACAAACAAACAAACCCAACAAAACAAGAAAACCTACCTGGAAACTGAACTTCTCTTTGAAAAAATTTGGAAATCAGCAAAAGTGGAAATGGTGACCACAGCCATTTCCTCTGACTGCGCAGAGTGAGGAGTGGAAGGCTTAGACACTGTTTCATCTGAGTGTCTGTGAGATTTTCCAGAACTATCTGCATGCAGAGCCCCCTGGAAAGGGGCAGGAGGATTTCAGGAATACAACATTTTTCAGTCTGGTGTTTTGGGAAACCAGCTACAACCTTGGCTTGTTACTGAGAGAGGAGCAATCTGCCTGCACCCCCTTTGTGTCCTCAGAGCTCCTCAGAAGGGCAGCAAAGCTGCTGCATCAAACATTTAAAGAATTCCACATGCAATATATGTGAAGTTTTCTATGTAGTAATAAATCTCATGCAAATAACACCAGGTGAGCACAGCATACAAATATTTGCTTGGACAAGGCACAGGTGAAAACTGCAGTTAAAGACAGAGCTGTGAGAGCACAGAGAGCTTCACATGCAGCCCTGGCATCCAGAGCTTGGAAATTGCAGGCACTGTAAGAAGCAGCAGCTCCAGCTCCTTTGTTACATAGCTGATAAATAGAACTAACTTAGATCTGCCACTGTAAAATGAGAATTTGAAACCTCACAACTGATAACTCTCATTATCTGACTTATCCTCAGCAGCCCTTACAGCAAGGGCAATATTCATATTCACCTTTGAGAGGTGTATTGCTCATTTCTGAAGATAAAAGCAAAAACCTGTCTGCAGAAAGTTGGCAACACAACCCAACATGGGGGAAATGGTGGTTTAAATCACAAGTGCAACAGTTTTCATGGTCAATGCAAGTCTTAAAACTTGATTTAGGTAAGACAAGCCTGTGTTACTGCAGCGGGTTTTGCTCTGAGGTGGAGAGGGCTTTGTTTGACTGAGGGCTTGTGGCTTTAAATGACAACAATTAAAATGTATTTGATGTTTGAAAACACACACTCATTCTCTGTATTGACTTGTATAATCTGCCAAGCTGAGACTACTGAACCTGTCAATGGGCTCCTGCAGTGTTATAGACAGGAACACAGTGGCTTTGTTTGGAAAATACACAAGAAATGCTCTTCTTCTGGTAACTCAGGATCAATCCTGGTCAATTATTTAGTGTTTTATCCTTCCTGCTGATACAGACAGTCCCACTGTGTGCAACAGGTGAGGGTGTGTCTGGCAGGTACCACACACCAGTGTCCACATTCCTTAGGCAGCTTTGGACACGTTTTAGAGACCACCCTGCTCAGATGTTTAAGTTTGCAGCCATTCCCACCAGGCCTCTCTGAGCTGAAGAGCTGGGGTGAGATGGCGTGACCTCCACCTCATCACCACAAGGTGACAGACGGCACTGTCTTGGGCATGGAGCAAGGCTGGGGAGATGATCCCAGCAGCTCCTGCTTGTGTACCCCATCTGCCCACAAATACACCCTTCTGGGCACCAGGGAGCCCTGAAGGAGCAGGGGCTGCATGGCCAGCCCACCCCCAGGTGGTGCCCCCTGGCACAGAGTGGATGTCCAGGAAACGCTGGGGGCTCTGCCTTATGCTGGAAACCCTCAGTCTCACCAGCTCATGTCCAAATCCCACCCATTTTATTTAGTCCTACGTCAATTTAATTTCAAAAACTCCTCCAAAAAGAGGAGCGAGGAGTTCACACCCCAGGGTGCTTGTGCTGCTGATACCCTCCTTGTTCTCCAGCATTTAGACTGTGCTTGGAATCTCCTCTCTGAGATCACTGCAGACACATCTTGAATGCAACACAAATCCACAACAAAGGCCTCACAGCATTTTCTATGAGGAATCTGACTCTGAATTCGTGTAATTCACCCTGGGAATTCATTCCATTGTAAACCCTCCATCACTGGAAACACCCTAAAGATTATTACTGTTTCTTCATGGATTTCATGGATGATGGAATTATTGAAATGCTGTGGCTGAGGCTTGGAACAGACTCTTTCACTCCCTTGGCCATCAGCAGCCACAAATTGTACAATTCATGTGTGTGCAGTGAATAAATACAGTCGTGTTGAACAGTAAATTGCAGTTAGGAATCAATACATTCTATCCAGGAGTGTTTATGGGGAGCACTTTCATCCCCTCTGGAATGATGGAATGTGGTTGCATTTCCCCTCTGTGCTCAGATTTACTGTGTTTGCTGCAGCTCCTTCTGGGCAACAGTCCTGCTGAAATTTGCTCAAGAAAATGAGCAAAGGGTTTTCCTTGCTCTGCTGCTGTTCTGGGCTGCTCCCAGAGAAATCCCAGAGCCAACGAACTCAGGATGGTTACAGATGTCAGTAATCTCTGCCTAGAGACTCCCAATATCCTTCCTATTAAACCACAATGTCCACACAATTAATTGATCAGTTAAGGAGGAAAAAAATCAGTCTTGCAGTTCCCTCAGTCTAACTTTTCTGATAAGTGCTTCACAAAGATTAAAATAGGAGGAAATAATTTTCTAGGTAAAAATCTTCCCATGTCAATGCATTATTCTGGCAGCTATTATATCTGTGTCTTTATGTTTTTGAAAAAGAACACATTAAAAGCACAGTGTAAATTGGTGCCACGGGATATAGATTAGACAGAGCTACAGAACGAAAACAAACCAAAAAGTGCTTTGTCATATCACTTGATCTTGGCAAATGGGGAGATATTTTGTCTTTGTAATACATCTTTTGAATACTGTTTCATATTTAATGATAAAATAGAAATGTTGTATAGCTGAGCAGGAGGAAAAGAGATGGAGTGCATAAAAAAAAAAGATTATGTAGTCAGTAAAACCTGCCCCACTGAAATCATTGTGAATTCTGCAGCTTGTTTCAGTAAAACCAGGACTATCAGAGCCAATCCCATCTATGATGTAGGAAAAAAACAACCTCCTGACTTCAGCTGAGCATTTCTAAAGGGAAAGTAACCCAGTTTTGACAGGGCCAAAAGAAATTGAGGTAAGACTTTGACAAATAATGATAGTAAGTTAGGCGAGAGGTGATGAATGCAGTGCTTTGTGTCTAATTGCATGCCTGGAGTACAAAACCTTTTCTTCAGGAATAAAATGCCATGGTAGCTGCCAAGTCTAAAATCCATCAGTGCAGAGCATCCCCCAGAAACTTCCAGTTTAAGTCATCCAAACCTTCTGAAATAACTGTCAGGTTAAATGAATTATTAGCCCTAAGACAAGAAAGTTCTTTGCCTTTATTGCTCAAAAGAACTATTTCATCAGGTTTAAAGTGGTGTTTGTATCATGTGGCTCTCTGGGAAGCTGTTTTACTCTATCTCTGTCACACTGAATTATTAATTTAAAATCTAAACACTTCCTTTCGGTTACTGTGGTTTTCTTCCTCACAGAATTTTCACTGAAAGTGATTTTCAGTTGCATCCTGAGTTCAAACAGCTCAGGTGAAACAAGAGCAAGATTAAATATTAGTTCTGGCTTAATTCTAGGGTTTACATTTGTAAGGCTAATCCCCTGATAGGGTTGGCTGCTTCTTGTCACTGCAGTCTCTGCTGCAGGTCAGTAATTAATTAGCAGATCTTTATTGACTTACAGAACAAGAGATGACTCCAAATCACTACAGTATGAGGAGTGCCATGGCTTGTGGTGGAAGGATTGTGTGGGAATGTGATTGTAGGGATTTGTAGGAAGAACTAACTCAGTATGTGCAGTGTTTGAGTCAAAGGGCCGGAATTAGAGAAGGAATTCAGTGCCTGTTCCTGGGGCACTGCAGGACCTGACACTGCGTTCAGACCAAAGCTACAGGACCATGGACAGGGAAGGGAAATCCTTCCGAAGGGCTCTTCCAACCCCTGCAACTGGGCAAGAGAAAGCACTAAACTAAACCCAGGTCTCCAGTTAGATCAGTTAGCTGGATAGAGTTATAGCCTAGCTCTGTCCAGAGGTAAAAGTTAAGGATACAGTGATGAGTTTCTGCAAAATCTATCCTAGGAAAAAAAAAATCACTGTTTCTCAACGAAATCCTGCAGCAGGCAGGAGGTTTGTTCATTTCTACCTATTCAAATAACACCAACCTGAGTTTTACATCCCCAGAGACAAAAGGAGTTAAGTTTGAAACTGTTGATTATTTGCTGTCCCTTTCACGTGTGCCCAGCCCTGATTTGCCCTGCAAAGATGGGCTGTGCACATTAAAAATGCATTGGAGCAGCATGGAATGCTCCTCTGGACAGCTCTGCCTTCAGTGGCTCAGTGACAACTCCCTTTCTTTCTCTCTTTTTGTTTTCAGCTGCAAACTTTGTTCCCCACTGTTTCTGCTAAGCTTGCAAGCCTTTCAAACAATACCATTTTCAATAATTCACTAAATAATATCTAATGCCTTAAAACTTTTATGGCACTCCAGGTTTGCAAGCTGGAAGAGCTTTTCCAGCCTCTGAGGCTGCCACAAATCAGAGAATTCATTATACAGCAAAATACACTGTCAAATTGAGACTGTTCTTAAAAACAAGCCTATTTTTTTTTCTGCAATGATAGCTGCAAAATAACTGGAGGTTTAAAGCCAAATGGACTCCTTCACCTATGAAAAAAGAAATGTTTGTGTCAAATCATTTTCCAGGCAGACAGAGCAGTGCAGAAAGAGTTCCCACTGCCCTCTTTCCCCACAGTAACCAGACTAAAATTCATTTTTAATCACATAGGGAGTGGCTGGAAAGACTTCAGTATTGCAGAGCAGGTTTGGACATGACTGGGTGACCCCTGCTATTCCTCTGGTGAAGTATTCAGTAGAGAAAGAGTTTTGAGTTTGTTTTTCTATTTTGTTTTCCCCAAATCTTTAGTTTAGGGTGGGGGAGAGGCACTCATGCTCTGAAATATCAAAAGCAGAGTTCAATCACAATAAAAGCTGAAGAAATAGAAATGGAAATGAAAAATAACCCTGGATTTAATGCTGTTGGCTGCTCCCTCTTATCTTGGGCAGGATCAGAAAGGGTGTGATTGCATTTCTGGGCTCCTGCTGAGCTGATTCCAGCAAACAGCAGCAGCCAGAGGAAGGCACTGGCAGTGCCAGGCATTTGGGACAGAGGCAGAATGGCAGCAGGTGTCATGAGGCAAAGCAGAGTGATAACACTTCATTCTTTAATTTATAACAGAAACTGAAATAAGTTTTGGTTGCCCACAAAGCAAGCCCACAAAATGTCATGGAATCCTCTTGATTTTGCAGCTGCTCTGAAGAAAATAATTTTTTGTCTTCTTTACTATATACTGAACATGCACTGATTGCTCTTGGCCAAAGCACATTAGCACAGTCTCACTGCATTACTTTGCTGAGTGGCTCTGCATTACAGGAGATCTACTGTCATTAGGAGAGAGAAAAAAAAAGCCAGTAATTTGGTTTAAATTAGGATAGAAGGAGAAAACACTTCATGTTGCTCACACAAACTCAATCTTGTTCCCTGGGAAACTTTTGCTTTACTCCTGCTGAAGACAAATTGGGTTTTCTTGCTCTTTTACTAAGTCCTCAACAATCAAAAATCTAAATAACAGCATTGTTAAGTACACATGAGGAGCTAAATAAATTACTTACTGGAGGGTTTCCTAAGCAGAGCTTTTCCTGTTTGAAGATTTTGGGCTGTCATTGTCCTTCCAAACCTGGCGCTGTTCAAGCCCTCCCTTGCCAGGAATACATCTGGTTCATCTGAGTGCCTGTAAATGTTGAGCTTTAATTGCTTGCTGGAAAGTCTGCATGACCAATCTACAACCCAGGCTCCTTATTTAAAGAACTTCCTGAACATCTTTATTAAGAAAAAAAACCCAAACCTCAAACCTTCACTTGATCTCTTGGCTTTACTTTTTTTATATATTGCATCAAAAAAAAATCAGTTGCCTCTGTTGTCTTCCATTCTTATTTATTATTTGACACTTCAGCTCTTATAAAAATTTGATGTATGGGTAGAATTTTAAACACAAATAGATATTGTCAAGCAAGTAATTTTGTATTATGGCACACCTATGTGGTACCAGTCACAGAAAAGGAAGAGGGAACTGAAATTTAAAGCCAAGCCTTAAAAAGTCTGAGGGAGCCCTCTTATTTTGCTTCTTTTCTGGGATTCATGAAGAGAACAGCCCAAAAGCATGTTTATAAATAAAATCCCCATGAAAAGGCTGGTTAATATTCTGTTGATACATGAAGAAAATTATGGATTATTGAGTGAAGAGCAGGATTTGGGGAATAAACAAGAGATAGATACAGGAGGAAAAGCTCTCCCTCGCTGCATTCTTAATTCTAGCTCTGAGTTTAATCCTTCTAAATCCTCACTAACATGAGTAAATCTTTAGTTGTGCTGTCAAGTAACACCATGTAATCAAATTAGTGCTCTGATGACAGAGATCTGAGAGGCACCAAAGGCAAGTGCTGGAGCTGCTGTCTGTGTTTCCTCATTTCCATGGTTTCCTCTCCAAGGAGCAAAATGTGGCTTTAACACAAATATCAGCTGGTGGCACTGACTTTGGAAAGCAGAATGGGGTGAGGACCAAAACATCTGCCTACACCCTTCAGCTGCTGCTCTTCAAGATGCTTTTGGGGTCAGGAACCTCTGGGGTTGTGCCTCAGCTCTCAGGGTTTGCCTGTCCATGGGACATCACATCTTCTCTTCTGTAGCACCCAAGTGCATTGGCCGTGCTTTATTTCAGAAGAATTAGGCTTAAAAGCCTTTATGGATGAACTAATTTCATAGAAGGCAGTTAAATGCCTCCCTGACATCCGATCCCATCAGATCTCGGAAGCTCAGTAGGGTCAGCCCTGGATTAGTACTTGGATGGGAGATCTCCTGGGAAATGCCGGGTGCTGTAGGTTCTTGTCCTGAGGACTTCACTGGCACTGTCCAAGCTCGCTCGGCCGTGGCAGATGAACCTCAGGACTTAAACGGTGGGGCCAGTTCTGCGCACGCTGAGCCTCACCTAAACTCCACTGCGCAGGCTGGAAGGGCACACCCACGTGGGGACAGCCCTTCCCAAATCTTCGTTCGTGAAGCCGAGCCACACACACAGTTTCATAGAAGGGCCCATCCCTCAGGCAGCCTGTGGCACCTGCAGGAGTCAGCAACTTCCCTGTCACCTCTGCAGACTGAGGAGCTGTGCAGTCCCTGTTAGGACAGAGGTGTGATGGAGCACTCTCCAAAAATTTCATTTATTCTAAAAGGAAATTCTAAGGTTACTTCATCTACAGCAGGTTTATTTTGCCTTTTGGCTCTGTCAGGATGTACAAACCCAGAACTCATCTCATCAGCATCACTCCCACCCTCCAAATTAGAGTATTTTACTTAAATCATCCAAGCCCACATGACTCCAACATACAGCCTAGCAGAGATTTGAAAAATCAGGATGAAAAGAATTCCTGACTCCACAGGCTGTTTTTGTGACCCTGGGCAGGACATGAGCAGGGAAGGCAGGTGGGAGAGGCAGCAATGAAAGGCTTCCCAGGGCCCACTGAGCTGCTGGCAGCAGATTTTTGGGGATGGTGCTCAGAGTGGACGTGCTGGCACAACAAAACCTGCTCCCATACCAAAACCTGCTCCCACAGCGACAGCAGCTCGGCACTACATTTTTCCCCTGTGCAGACAGCAGGGATGTGTTTCATGGCTCAATCACTACAGGCTGATGCTCTTCCATAAAGCAGATTATTATCTCTGTGTTGTCAAGGGGAAAACGCAAGTGAGCTTTTTTTTTTTTTTTAAATAAGAACAGATCCAGACACAGAGCAAAGGTTTTGTTCCAGTGGGTTGCACTGGAATATAATATCTCAGGTCACATCCAGAGGCAGGACAAAGCACGAGGGACTGTGGGAAGGGGCTGATTCAGCTCCCTGAGCATCAGGTTCCAGTTGCTGCTGCATTACAAGCTTGAGAGACACATCCCAAGATTATCACTGAGCAAATAGCAATGGGGAGATGCCTGTGCTGTACTCTGAAGACTGAAAATAAGGCACATTTTGAATGCCTAATTTAGCAGGAAGTATTGCAAATAAGAGGGGGAGAGAAAGAATCAGTGAAATGTAACTGTGCTACTGGAGTTGGGGATGAGACAGGTCAGGAGTGGGTGCTGCAAAAGGAGCAGGAGATGATGAGAAAGCAATTTGAGGGGCAGATGATAAAATAAATATGAAGAAACAACACAAAAAACTAATAAACCCATAAGGTGTGAGTGTTTGATGATAATCAATGAGTCAGGACCTGCCTCTGGAAGCTCTGCCAGGGTATTGCACTCCTTGGCTGCACCATCCATGGGCTGAACTGGGCATTGCTTTGGTGCTTTGGGGGGGCTGAAGGGTGCCCTGCAGATGGCCCTGTATCTCCACTGCCTTCCTGGGGACACAGTTTAAAACTGTTGGATTTGAGGTGATTGCCTGAAGCTTTGTGGGAGGAGGAGCATCAGGGCTCCGGAGTGGTGATGGGGAAAGATTTATCCAAGGATTCATTACGGTAATAACTATTGCAAATTGTCCAGGAAGGACCCACTGCAAGAGCAGGTGATCAGGATGCCCCGGGAAGTGCACTCAGGATGCCAAGGTGGGAGCACTCAGGATACCCAGGAAGGTGCACTCAGGGCTATGATAATTCACCCAACAGTTTTAACTTTAGGAGTACAGGCTGCATTTTATATTGTTTTATAGAAGGCTACAGTTTTAATGCCTGGGCAATGAGCTCTCCAATTCTTGATGCAAGAAGCTGAATTTGTTAGAAAACATCCACCTGTACTCACTTCATTTCATTGTTTTCTTTTTCAAAAATCAATGTTAGCCAATGTTGAGAACAATAATATTAGAAATTTCAATCAATGCTTTGAAAATAGGGGGGAAAAAAAGGCCCATCAACTGTAAACATTGTCTCCCACTCACTATGACAAAACCAATTACATTTATTGAAGATGAAGATGTGCCCTGAATGAAAAGGAACACCAGACTTTTGTAGTAGCAATAAAGACATTAATCAAATGATCTCTAAGATATTATTTCACCATTTGAGTTCTGAGCACACTGTGCAGGACAGCTGCAGAGCAAAACATCCCCACAGCAAACCCCCAGCTCTTCAGGACTCCTGGTGAAGTTTGGATTTCATTATCTTGTAGTAAACCAAGCACTGCTTTAGTAGCAAAATTGCCTAATATTAAAAAAAAAATCTTCAACAGCTCTCCTAACAGCATTTGTTCTATTAATGAGTGGTCTCTCCTGTATTGTTTCAGGTTTGTATTTGTTCAGGTGTTTCTGCTGAGACTTCTTGGAGAGGTGGCTCAAAGCTCCAGCTGAATCTGGCTTGGCATGGGGCAGTAGAGCTTGCCATATTAGAACCTGCAGCAGGGAAATAACTATCCCCTCACCTGAGTGCTCATTTATTGTTCTCCATCTGCCCCACTTGGTTAAAACACAGGCCTTTGCCTCCCAGTCTGAAATGAGCTTTTCATTTTAAGGGATTCACGTTCAGGGCTGAAAAGGAACAGCTCATTTGTTTCAATATTTACCATGTCCCTTCAGAGGGTGTTTACATTATGGCCAGTTAGCAGTTAATTGGGATCCATAATCCAGACATTTGCTGGCTATTTGGAAATACAGGAACTGGACAGCACAATCTTCTCCCTGCACAGCTCCAGCCTTTCCCTGAGAGAAAACTTGGGCCAGTCATGGGGTGGCGCTGCAAGAACTGGCCAAACCTGGTGTGTGGAAACCTTGGGAGCAGAGGGACAGGGAGATGTGCCCAAAGCTGGACACCAGCTCACAGAGAAGAGACAGGACAAGGGGAATGGCTTCCCACTGACAGAGGGCAGAGATAGACGGGATGTTGGGAGGGAATTCCTCCCTATGAGCATGGACAGGCCCTGGCACAGGGTGCCCAGAGAAGCTGTGGCTGCCCCATCCCTGGAAGTGTCCAAGGCCAGGTTGGACAAGGCTTGGAGCACTCTGGGCTGGTGGAAGGTGTCCCTGTCCATGGCAGGGGGTGAAATGAGACCTTCACAGTCCTTTCCAACCCAAACCATTCCATGATCCTGTGACTGCTGCCTTAAGATTTGTAGCATATAGACTTTAAATATAATACAGTTTTTAACACTTTAAAACAGCAGTTCACAGTTACTAAACCCTCTTTTTCAGGCTGCATATCAAGTTTTTGAAATTCTTGAGATTTTGTTTGATGATCTTTTCAAGGAAAAAGATTTTAGCAAGGACTTCTTGTTTGGGACACATACATAGAAGGACATAATAAGTTATTGTAGTCAAAGAAGAAGGCTCAGAAACCTTGGAGAGGCTCCAAAGAATGTGTGTGACATGAGGATGAGGATGGGGAGGAAGTAGGAGGATTCAATTCTGGGTATACATGCCAAGGGGCAGAGCTGGAGGAGGTTCTGAGGGCAGACAATTCTCGGGTTGGATGTAGGCAGTGGATATGATAATTAATTAGTGTTACAAATTTGTAAGAACCTCATACTGTGTGTGCACTTTACGTGTATTGCACCTAAAAGCATTTCAGTTGAAGGACCTGGTCTTTGTTTTATCCATACTAATGTTGCCTGGAAAGTTCTCTCTCCCATTTTAGGCATCATGAAACACTTCAGGAGAAAAGAAAATTTAAAATCTTTTAATTTAGCTGATTTTCAATGGCATTGCTCTCAGGATACAAGGACAGACATTACATAAAGGGTACAGATATCCAGCAAACCCAGAAAGAACATTCCTAGTTCCAAAAAGAGCTGAGAAAACAAGAAATTTGTAGGCAAGAAAACAAGTATTTGTAGACAAATTGGGTGCAGCAACACCTGCCAGGTGTCCTCCACTGCACCATGGCCAGTGTGGCCTGAGAGGAGGGAGCTTTTGTTAGTAATTCTGCAAAAAGAGATTTCCCCCAAGCTCCACGTGTGCCTTTGCTGTTTGCTGCTGCAGAGTTTGTGGATGGAATTTTCAGAGCAATCAGTCTCTCAAATGGAAAAAAATCTGAATAATGAGAGATTGAACTGCACCCAGGTTGTTTTTCCTTTGCTGTCTTATTCATCTCCTGCTTCTGCTCTTATCTCTCTGTGCCTGTTTATTATTTTCAGAGCTGTTTCATCTGGAAAAAAGGATTTCCAGAAATGTGCCCTCAGTACCAGGATCCCAACAACTTCAGCAAGGGCAGCTGCTCATCTACGGTTTAATTGGTGCTCACACTTTTTTGAGCTTCTCTTAATAAAGGCTGTTCCAATCAACTCAAACCACTCTAAGTGCTTAAAAATATATATTAAAAACACCACTTGAGGATGGAGCCACTGAGGGATCATCATTTTAATTACACATTGCAAGAGACAAGGCTGAGAAGCTGAATTTGTGCCAAAGCTTCGTGCCTATAGGAGGGGATTATTCAGGGTTGATTATTTTACCCTTATGACATTTAGTCATTTGTGGACTTGCCCTGTTGCAACCACCAAATCACAGCATTTATGGGAAATATCCAGCCAGAAAGGCTTTTACAGGCAGGGGTATCTCTTTGCATTAACACTGCACCTTAATGCCTGCACAATTGGAGTATAACACACTATTTTAAAGGCATCTAATCTGTGGGATCTCGGTGTTTTGCAATACATGAGTATTTTATTGTGTTTTCCTGCCCTTTCTTTAAAAAAGGCATGAATTTTAGGCAGTCTCCACTGAAAAAACCGAAAGTTTGAAAAGCATTAATTCCAATCCCCCTCATCCCAACTGTGTTCTGTAATTTCTTTATTTATGCATAATAACAGAATAGTACAGATAAAAATTGTGAGTCATTTCTCCCCTGGCTGCTTTGTGCAGCTCTGACCCTAAAGGATTTCAGAAGCAAGTGGAAATTAGTCCATCTGAAAACAAAAATTGGCAAGTAAACACAAATACTAGAAACTCTCTAAATAAAATCCATTCATGTGAAATTACAAAATTAATGTTAATTTCTCTTATTTCTCTCTCTTTCTTTTTTTTTTCCCCTGTGGTTTTCCTTTCAGTTTTAGCAAATTAGAAGGGAAAAAAGGACAGTGAAATTGTTGCTAAATGGCCAAATGTTTGATTTAATGCCATTTCCTTTGCAGATCAGGAGTCATTTGTTCTGCCGGTGCATAGAAATAATTTAATTTAACAACATAATAAACATTTAGAAAAGCATTAATATTTGATTAGTAAGTGGTGTTATTATACCAGTGCCACTTCTTTTTAAAAAATATTGGCTTAAAAAAAGTATAGATTAAACATCTCCAGGATAAAGTGTAAGCAGTAGTTGAAACTCCTTAAAATGGATCACAGAGAGGGATGGCTTATTGGCCCTTAAATTAGTCCATTCCCTGGATTTTAACAGGAACAAGGAAAGCTTTAAAATGATTCAGGGAGCTGCCTGGTAGTAGTTCAGTTTTGGTGCGTAAAGAAGGAGGATTTGGATGTGAAGAAGGAGAACAGAATGGCAAATTATGCTACAAAGTGGAACAGCTCCAGTGAGAAATACAGAGATAGAGTTTGCTGGGAGAGGCAACATGATGGGCAGCACTTGCTCCAAGTTTTAGTTTCAAAATTCAATAGGGAGCTGATTGCAGAAACTTTAGTCTTAACTTTAACCAGCAGCTATTCTAGATTAGATTTCAATCTCATTTTTGGGAAGAAACACCAGCCATTTAGGTGTCACCTTCTGTTCTTCATCCTCCTCAGAAAATTCATTGGTAGGGACAAATTGGAAGAATTAGGAAGAACATAATTCTCAGAAAACTTTGGTCCAGACAAACTGATTTGCCAAACTTCTTTCTATAAGACCTTTAAGGATCCAGGAAGATCAGCCTCCCTGGGCTGCAGTAGATGGAGCTGCTCCCTTTGAACTCCTGCCCTGGAGGCATCATCTGTGGCTCCCAGCACAGCAGGAGGTTTCCATCCCTCTCAGACCTCTGTGGTCCCTTTACAGCTCTCCTGAGCCTCTTGCTTCTTCACCAAACTGGTTATTTACAGTTTTCCCCTGATTTAATGTTCTTTCAATTCTTTTCTGATACTCCTGGCCTTGGTTTTGCTAACAGAGTCTCTCATTCCAGCTATGAAGAAGCTTCTATTTAGGGTCAGCACAGAACAAACACAAATAACTGAGAGTTTTTCTATTAAACTCTATTTAGTTTCCCACCTGATGTGCAAAGAAGAGGAAGCACAGAGAGCACAAAATTTAAGGCAGATCTGTCCTCACAAGGAAGTTCCCAACATTAAACCCTCCAATCCATTGCCTTATTGAATATGGACTTTTCTTATCCCTTAAAAATATTCTTGCTATGCAGCAAAATACATAACTCAGACCTTAAGAACATCAGAAAAAAACTCAAAAAGCAAAGAGCACGACAGACTGCCAGAGTGTCTTAGTCACAAAGGTTCTGCCAGTGGTGGATCTGAAGTCACATTATTTACTTTTTCACATTCTCATTCTCTTTTTTCTTTCCATTAGCTCTGCACACATTTTCAAATAGACAATGGGGAAAAAGCATTTTCAGTAGATTTATTGAGAAGCACTTGGAACTCTTAGTTCCTCTCCCTTTAAGGGTAATATGACCTTTTATGACACAGAGAGTCTTAGGAGTCTCCTGAAATGGTAAAATCAGATCATTTACATGTGGGAATTGCCAGCTGGGGAGGAGAAAACATACGCTTGTGTTCAAGAAAATATTCACATGACATTAAAAGAAACCATCTGCTTTTTCTTTTTTGTTCTTGTTTAAGAACAGCTTGTGTTTGCAGATCACAATTTAACACATGGCAATAACCTACAGGACTTTGTGAAGCGTGGATCTTGTTCTACTGCACTCATAAAAAAGCATAAAAGATTGTGAAGAAGAACACTTACTTCTGATCACTGGTTTTGTGTGCTGGATGATGTTTCCACGGCGGCTGGAAGGCTGCAGTAAAACCCAAGTGATGGGGGTAAAATGTAGTGCAAGGCAGGGAAATTAATTTATACCATGTGCCCAAGAAGAGCTCAGATTTTCTTCGTGTGCACGTCTCCCTGTTCCTGATCACCACAGGCAACCAAACGATTCATCTGCTCGGGATGGAGCCTGAAGTTTCACCAGTGTGAGCAACTTCAGCTGGGCTGGTGATAAAGGGATCCCTGGGAGGCAGCAGAGCTGCTTCAAGAGGTTCCCTTCAGCCCTCTGGAAAGAGCATTTCAGGGGCTGTCTCCCTGTGTGGGGCTCTGGCAGTGCCTGCAGGAGAGGACAGTGTGGCACTGAGTGATGGTGGTCCCTGCTCAGCACAACCCTCACACCCACCACCCCTTTTTCTGTTTGCTCATCTGCTCCGTGGCGTTTCCCTCCAAGCCAGGGCACAGAGATGACCCTGAACAAAATGTCAGCTTTCCAGGGGGATTTTAATTTCCTTGGCTTTAAACAATTCACCTTTGTTTCACGTTTCAGCAGGGCTTTCTTATCTTTCCTTAATCCCCTTCACAACTCCATAAGTCAGGGAAGGGTTTAAAGGGCACAGCCCAAGGTAGGGATCTGTTGTGCCATTTATTCAGGATTTTCAGCAGAACACCCTGCAGTAATATATGAACAACTGATTTAAGGGTCATATCTTGGCTCACTGGTTTGGAGTCTACCTTTTATTGGGTTTTACGTTTAAATATCTTTTCAGACTTTTTAGTTCTTGTGTCTGTCTGCCAAAAAACCAGCAGAGTGAAGGACTAACAGCAGTTACTGAGCTTGAACCACATATTTTTCCCAGGATTGCAAGTCTGTCTGAGTCTCTGGTTGAAATAATGCACTTCAATGAGCCTTAACCAAGGTAGGAAATTGTTGAGGGCATCTCCCCTCCCTGTGCTGTTCCTTGGCTCTTTTCTGTACCCCTTAGAACATCTGATGATTTGGCCTGGCACATGAACCATCCCATATGCCCCATTGTGATACCAGACATCTGCTACCCATCAAGATGTCAGCTTAATTTGAAAAGAAGGCATCTACAAACACATACAGAGGCAGCAGCCAGAATGCTTTCTGACCTTTGCTTATTTACTTTAAGAAATTAAATGCACATCAGATAAATCAGAATTCTGATAAGTATGAAGAGACATGGTGTGAGTTTGTTCCCTTTGGTGGAACTGGGAACTCAGGGACATTTTATTTTTATTCTTTTGCCACAAAATGGAAAGTGACCTTCTGCTGACAGCAAAAATGACCCCAGGATTGCAGAGCCTCCAGTTTGCCTCACATTGCTCTGGTGCAAACTCCAGTAGATCCATTGTGTATAAGCTGCCACCCACTGCCATGGGATCACAGAATCATTTGGGTTGGAAAAGACCTCCAGGATCATGAAGTACAACCTTTGACCACCTCGGACACCTCCATCTATGAGAAAGAAAACAAATACATTGAGGTCTAGAATTGGATGAACCTTTAGACCAATAGTAGAAAATTTCCTTTTCTTGAATTCCTTTCCCTTTAGATGTCTTTTAAACCAAACTAGTTATTGGTATAAGTATGCTAATGATCAGAAAAAACATTTTGAACCTTGCTTAGAGTCTGAGTCACCCTTTTATAAGTTCTTCAAGCTTTTAAATCTTGTTTAAATCCCACCATTACACAAACACTCCATTTTAGGAAGTTTGCAAGTGTCAAATCCATGAGGTGGATCTTGATCGGATCAACCAACATCAAAAGTGTTCAAGAGTAGGGACCCACCTGCTGCAGCCAGAGGAATGTCATCCTTTCCAGCTCAGATTTCCCTGGAGATGTTTGATGTCCCTCCCTCCTCACCGAGCCAAGAGCAAAGACAAGCTCTGAGTTAAAGAAACTTGGTTTCAAAAAGCTCAGCTTTAAAGGGATCACATGTAAGGGAATTTCCCAGGGCTACAGAGACCCTGAAGGTTTGGCACAATAAATGACATGCCCTGGCCAGCTCCATGCAGGCTGCTGTTCCTCTGAGCAGCAGCAACAACACTGACCATCCTGGAGTCACTTCCTTGACAAATCCTGGGCTTTGGAGTGGTTTGTTCTCACCGAGTTTGAGAGCTCTGCTAATTTCTTTCCCCCATGTTGTGGTGCACTGGAAATAACGTGAATGAATTTAACTTGGTGACCTTTCACAACTGTCAGACCACAGGATTTTCAGCTTTCCTGGTGGTCTCTGCACCCCTTGAAGGGCAGTGGGGATGAAGGCTCTCACATGGTATCATGGATATGCTGGAGCCTGAGAGGTTCCCTGATGAACTGCAGGGCCAAGGAAAAGAACAATCTACAGTAAAATGACATATTTTGGTTCTGAGGTGTCTCTTAGGCCCTTTCAAAGTGAACAGTCACCACTCTGAAATGCCCTGCACAGAAATGTATTTTAGAACCCCACTGGATTGTAGTTATTACCAAAATACATGTAGAAATTAGACTACGAAAGCAGATAAAAGACATTATTTCAACAGCTTCATACTTTTTGCTACACAGATTATGCTATTAAAATCTGACAAGTTGGCAATCAAAATAAAACACTGGCTTTATTCAAAAGTAATAAAGATTCAGCCTCTGCAACTATGATGAACAGCTCCAGGAGAGAAAGGAATAGTCTGAGCATTTTGTTCCTGCTCTTGCAGTTTCTGTGGCCTCTTTAGGCACAGGTGAGAGTAAGACTGCTCTGATTTTTATTTGACAGATACACTGAATCCAACACAATGTGTATGTTCTAATTAACCCATCTCATTTTGTTATCCATGGTAAAACACATCTGTCCAGGCAGACCTGCTCGAGGTCAGAGGCAGAATTTTCAGTGGGCGTTTGCTGGCAAGTGGGTTCAGAGCTGAGCTGCTGAACAGAAAGAGCCTCATAAAAGCCAGAAAAACTCTTGAAAATGAACTTACAGAAAACAGGAGAAGCCTTTTAGGGACTTAAGGCAACAGTAACATGTATGAGCTGATTGGCAATTCGGTGCCTCATTTTGACCTTTAATTCCCACTGTGCATGTTCAACACAGCTCACTGTATTTGCAAGTAAGCCCTGCTGGTTATTTATACTCATTTCTGCTCAGCTCCTCTGCTGTCATGGTTACTTTGCACTGCTCTGTCCATGCAGGGGATAGCTGTAACTGCTGGGTACAGAAATATTGTACAATTGGAAAAGGTATTCAATTTTGTCTTCTCTTTCATGTAATATTGATTTAACTACCTACAAATCAGCTCCTCTGGTGACCTGGGCTGCACTTGCCCTTCCCTTTCTCATTCGAAGCTGTTGAGTATAAACCATCCTGGTGCAGATGTGTCAGAATCATGGAATGGTTTGGGTTGGAAGGACCTCAGTGATCAACATATCCCACCCCCTGCCCTGGGCAGGGACACCTTCCACCAGCCCAGGGTGTTCCAATCCCTGTGCAGCTTCAGGTTAGTTGTCTCTGGAAATGCTGTGATTTTCTCTTCCTGTAGTAGTGACATAAAGTTTTTCATTGAATTTAATCTTTTACTTATCTACAGAAATAATGGGAATCGTAAGCATATCAAAACCAAAGAGAAAATGGCATAAAGAGGAAAGACTCAAGAAAAGGGTCTAAAGAGCATTTTCCAATGTGTGTGGCACAAGGAATGCTGTAGCTTGTGCCCTTTTCTTGGCATTCTCTTGCAGAATTTTCCTTTTCATACTATCTTGATAAGAAAAAGAAGAAAATAAAAATGAAAACCTGTAATGTTGGATTTTCAGGCACAGCAAGGGGTGATTTGGGAAGCATGTGCCTGATTATCTGTTTTTTTCAAGAGCACTTCTGAGTTAGCAAATAGGAGCTTCCCCAAGCTATATGTTGCTTACTTGCAACCTCATTATTGCTCCACTTAATGAGATTACTTATAATCAAAATGAGTCCATCAGGCAAATAAAAAGGACATTAAAAATGTCCTTGCTTCTGCACCTTCCTTCTGACACTAAAAAGTTTCTACCCCAACTTATTCTACACCAGAGACCATCCTTACTTAAAAAACAACTATTCCCCAAACCCAGAAATAATCAAAACACAGGAAAAATCTCTGAGGAATGGAACTCAGTATTATGATCTATACCACAGTGTCTTTTTCTTTTAGACAGTGTTAGAAGGAAGGTCTGAAGAGAAGATCACACACCTAAATCATCCAGAAAATGATGCTCTAAAAGCATCCTGAATTCTACACAGCTCACCAGAGTCATAAACATTCTTATATTGGGGGAATAAATGAAATGCTCTCCACTTTCAAAAATTCCAGGCACAAAAATAAGCTGGACTTGTTCTTGCTGAGTAGAAGTTAAAGGGAAATGAAGAGTATTTGGCCCTGGCCTGCTCTGTGCTTGGCTGGAGGGGTCACCCTGCTGAGTGCTCATCACTCAGGGGGGTGAGCTGGGAAGGAACTGGGCACAGAGCTGACCAAAACCTGTGTGAAGAGCCTCACTGCTGAAAAATGGCATTTTGTAGGTCTGTGAAACAAAACATAGGTTCTGAAATGGCAGGTAAAAGTTTTGCAGATGGTTTTCTGACAACAGATGTGAAAATGTGCTCCCTGGTTTTTGGCTTAAAACCTCCGTGCTTTTTTCAGTGGGCACCAAGAAGCTTCATTTTCCCAGGAGTGAGCAGGAACACCTTCCACTAGAGCAGATTGTTCCAGCCTGGCACTGAACACTTGCAGGGTTGGGGCAGCCACAGCTTCTCTGGGCAATCCCTGCCAGGGCCTCCCCACCCTTACAGGGAAGAGTTTCTCAGTAATATCTAATTGAACTTTCAGTCTGAAGCCATTCCCCCTTGTCCTGTCACTCCAGTTTCTGGTGAACAGCCCCCCTCCATCTTCCTTGCAGCTTGTTCAGGTCCTGGAAGAGGCTCTGAGGTCTCCACATAACCTTCTCCTCTCCAGGCTGAGCAGCCCCAGCTCTCCCAGCCTGTCTCCACAGGGAAGGTGCTCCAGTTCCCTCAACAGCTTCGTGGCCTCCTCTAGACTTGCTGGCTCCATCTGCCCCTGACAGAGTCCACGCCATGAAGAGCAAACAGAATTTTCTTCCCCAAGTCATGTTCTTTTTTGTTTTCCATGGTTTGTTACCCTCACTATCAGTTTGGTAATTCCCCTTTTCAGTTCTAAAGGCCTTTTTTCACGTAGGAAAATCTCAGCAAAGAATTCCCTGTCCTGCTCTGTCAGCTGGCAGTGATTGATGCACTGAACTTTTGGAAAACTCCCAGCAAAGCTCTCTGGCACTGCTGCTTTGCCACTGCAGGTGTTCTTGACCCAGGCACTTTGTTTCTTCATACACAGCTGCTTTATTCTCCTTTAGTTTCCTCCTGTAGAATAAAGATCTCAGAACTGCATTAATTTAAGAACATTTCAGGCCAGAACAGAGAAAATTTCTTGCAATCAGAGCAGTTAATTTGCTTACACCAAATGAATTTTAAAAAAGCAAGTGTATATGAATTATAGGTTTGAATTTGAGGTCCTATGAACAAAGTCAACCTTTTGGGACCCATTTTTTAGAGTTGCACCAGAGGAACAGCACTTCAGTTTAAGAGAGTGAGATTCCCTAACAGGGATGGCAGCCTCTGGAATAAATTCCTGACAATTTTCCAGTGAGGAGCCAAGGAAGCCAGAACCAAGGATACCTTTGGAAGACCATCAAATAAAGTTGCTGACAAGAGTTACAAGATTTTAAAAATTAAATGAATTTTTGTGGTTACAAGAAATATCTCCCTCGCCTCCAAACCAGTATCATTTTAGTGATTGATTTTTTTGGCAAGTTTCTCCCATCTTATTTATTATTAGTAGGCTGGGAAGGTGGTTGCAATGGGAAAAAGTGGAAGACAATGAATTCTTTGCCTTCCAGTAACTCTGAAGCCAAAAGGTGCGTAGCAGATCATCACTGTAAAACACAGAGCTCACATCCAGCAATGCAGGAGTAACAGAAACTGGGAGTGCCTTGGATGGGAAGGTGCTGTAGAATATTGACAAGGCAAGAGATTTCTGAGTGCTTACATAAAATCCCTCCAGATCTCTGCTCAGAGCAGAGGCTCAGGGCAGGAAAGCAACCAGGACACACGAGCTGCCTGAGGAATGCCAATGAGGGTGGGCAAAGTTGCTGCTCCCTGCTCTCAGCATTCCCAGAGAACTGCATCCAGCAAATGCTCACCAAGAGAGCAGGAGGCCATTCCTGAATGGATAATGCAGCCTGGGAAAGGGAATGGGCAAAGATATATCTGTTTCCACTTGGGAAGAAGTGGAGATGAGAGCGATGAGAGCGATGAAATGATACAAACAGGAAGGGAGACAACACTTCATAAAATATACCTGGGATTGATGGATAGACCTGGAAATTCAGCTCCACACTGATCACCAGAATAAAGGGGCACAGGGAACAGACAGCACTGGCCACAAGTTCAAATCTGGCAATACAAGTTCAAATGTCAGTTGGTTTCTGCTCCTTTTATGTAAGATTCTAAACTCACTACAATTGCTCCTTTTTCAGCCTGTGAAACACATTCGATGTTCAAAGCACACAAAAACATAAAAAAGTTCTTCTCAGGACTAGGACAGCACAAGTGTAAAGAAAAAATATATTTAATTTATAAATTGATAAAAACAATACTTGAAAAGTCCTCGGAAGGCAACAATACAGAGAGGAATTGGTCAGCTCCCACTCCAGCTGGGCATCATTTACAAACTCGAAGGAACACAGTTATAAATAAGCCAAGCCCAGACTAGGCTTATATTACATTTTTCATGAGAAGATTTACATTGGTCTTAACTTGTAGCTGGGGCTCCTGAGCCCTCAGGCTGTTTCCTCACTGGTGTGAGAGCAGCTCTGCTATTCATTCACTGTGTGGAAGCCAAGCAGGGTTGCCAGGGAAGAGCTGGGCTTGGCCATCCCAGGGCTCAAAGGCCAGACTGAGCCCAGGATGGCAAGCATGGCTGAGCCTAGAAAGGGATAATCAGCATGACCTCCACCTCCACATTTCACTTGTGACCTCATTATGATTATTAGGCTTGAAATGTGCAGGAAGGGCATGGAGTGAATTTTTGGCTGTGGTTATTTGCAAGGAGCTTTGTGCATTCCCCTCTCTTTCTCTGTCCATGTGTATCTCCTCTGTTTATCTGTCTGCACACACTCTCACTTGAGCCTGTCTGACTTCCAGCACAGACACCCCTCAGCAGCAGCACACTTGGCTTCCCAGTCACCAGCAGGCTTTTGTGAAAGGAATTCCAGCAGAAACAGGGTGTGGAAAATAAAATTAAGGGTGATTTCAATAAAAGAAAAAGAAAGACATGTTGAGGATGCCCAGCTTCAGATGCCAGCTCCAGAGTACAAATAAATAAGGGCACAATACCTTCTGCAGAGGTTCATGACTGCATTGAAAAGGATGTAACTGTGGTGCACAGTTAACAAAAAATGATGCTGTCATGAAAATCCCAGTTAAAAATTAGGCAGCATTTAAGTTAAACACGTCTTGTTCTGTGGTCTGAGGTGGAACTAAAGTGCTGCCTTTAGTTTGCCTTTACATAATTCATTTATTTATTTGGATTAATTTCAGAGCAAGGAAGTGCATTTACCCAAAGGTGTTAAGCTTGATAGGAGTTTCCAGAATGAAAATAAAATTAAATTCAGTTACATCTGTGACATGCAGCCAATAAACTCCACTCCCTCAGCAGGCAGAGGTACTTAAACATTTTGTCTCATCAAAGCTCTCAATATTAAGTTGATAAAGACAGAAATGTGACACGACTATTCCTTGTATTTGTTATTGGGCTTGCAATTATTCCGAGGCCCCTCAAGGACACGGCCTGACAGATGATGTTTCAGGCAAACAAAATACAAGTTTGATTATTCTCGGCACCTTTTGCATCCTAATGAGCCTGGGCAGAGGGAAGGTGAGGCTCATGCAGAAGTGCACAACGTTTGCCTCTGCAGGAAACCTGAGCTCACAACAATTACAGTGTTTGTTACTGGAAAAATGAGAGAGAGCAATTAGAAAAATGCCCTTAAAATCACCAGTTCTTTGTAATATATGCTTTCTAATTTAGTTTGGCAAAAGTGGTTTGGAACAGTGTGAGAACATATTAAAGAAGCAGCAATTAGGTACCCAAACAACCATGAAGACAGCTTTTTAGTAAATGCTTTAGATTTTCATTTTGAACCACCAGGTCCTACTGAGAACAAAGCCTGAGAACTGTAATTTTGTGCAATGTGTTCTTGGCAATTAATTAAAAGCTTCTCTCCTTTTTTTTTTTTTCCTGGGCTCCTGTTTGCAGAGGTGGATGTGTGATGAACATCACTGTCTCCCAAACAGTTTGCAACAGGTTAGGTACAAACTGCAGGTTGTTTGGCTTTTGTTTTTAGTCATTTTATCCTCAGTTGCCCATGGGAAGGGCTTAACTCACTGTACAACTGAAGTGCCTCTGCTCTTCAAAACTGTGGCACTTCTTTCTTATTTTCCCCAACTAACCTGAAGGCTCCAGAAAAAACCCCAACCAAACAGCACCACTTCTTTTGGGAAAAATCTTAACTGAAGGTTGGTCTAGTGAGACTGGAAAGGCACAGAAATAAGGAACCATGGAATCTGCTCTTGGCTCCATCCCACTCCTGGTTTGTGTCCTTGGGCACATCCCTGAATATCCCTCTCCATTTCTCCCGGTACTCACTTTTCCCAGCCAGTGTGCAAAATGCACCATTCCAGGAGCTGGGTGTGCCAGTGTGTTAGAGGGTCTTTGGGAATTGGGGGATGGAAACTCCCTTTGGCTTTCTATGAATGGCATGCAGGGAAATGGGAATTGCAATTTCACCTCCAGGCACTCGACTGGCTTTTAACTTCAAAAATCAATCAGCAGTTGCATTAACAGCTTTCAACTCTTTCCCCACCTCTTTCCAAACTATCAGTGAGGATTTTAAGCATCTGTTTAACAGAAATCCATCCACACAATTTCGTCATGTCAGAACAGAAATGCCAGAGGCGCTGGTACATCCCAGGTCATGGTGAATAAACATTCCTGTCCTTGTGCCACAGTCCTTGCAGCACTGGAGAGGCACATTCCGTGCTCAACCTCATCACTGAGGACAACCAAGTGCACCTGGGAGAAGGTGGACCTGGAGAAGCAGCACAAGATGTGAGATGACCCTCCTTAAACTTGGCCTCCACTTCAAAAACCAACAGGTTTTCCAGCAAAACAGCACCAGGGTTTTCTTCTTCCCCGCTGTTTGCCAACTCTTCAGAAGCTTTTCCTGGCATGGAAGCAAATTCCAGCCTCTGAGTGGTTCCATCAGACTCACATCCCTCCCAAGCTGCACAAGAAGGCAGAGTCCAAACTGCTCATGGAAAGCAGGAACAGGTCACTGTGACATTTCACCGGATTTATTTAATAAGTACCCAGAGTGTGGGAAGAAACACCTTAACTTTTAGAAACCTCTGCAGAAGAGAATCAGAGACCATTCAATTAAAGAAGAAAGGTAAGAGGGAGACAGCTGGATTCAGGGATAAATCCCAGTGTTTCCAGCCTTGCTGTTCTGCCACAGGGACCAGGATGAAGCAAACCCCACAGAGAAATGCAGCTAAGGAACTAGCAGGAAGTGTATTTGCTGAAAACACACATCAGTCAACCATGGCTTTTATCCCTCAGCTCTGCCATCACACGCAGCTGATGGTAAATGTATTTACCTCTGGGTTTTTTCCAACCTAACTGAGCTAAAGTGCTGCTGCTGCTGCTGCTGCTCTCACTGGGCTCCCTGATAGATGTGATGGAGCAAACCTCGTAATTGCTTTCTGATCTAACCTGCTCAGAGATTAGTTCCCATTCTGCTCTTCAAATTTGGGTGTTCACATGATCTGAATTGCTGCAAATTAGAAAAAATGTCAGTTCTCTGCCATCATTTTCAGTGATTGCCCATGATTCCAATAAATACTGCGTGGCACTGAGAAAGGGATATTAAGACCTAGAAGAGCAGCCAATCTGTTTCCTACACATACTATGATGTTTGAAAGTAATTTATTACAATGTTATAAATGAAAATTCTGCTTAAATATGAAAGCAAACCAGTGCAACACTTACAGCAGCAACACAGTAATTTCCATGTATGAAGAATGCCAGTTCAAGCTGAGCTTTCCTCCTTTTCTTTCCTATTTTATGCATTAGACTGACATGATTTCTTATAACAAACAACCTGGAATGTCTGACACAAGCTACTTCACCACTGCAAACTACCCCAAATTAGTATTAAACCACCTTTTGGAAGATATATTGCACATTTTGTAACAGAAGGAGAAATAAAACCTTTAAAACATGGTAAAATGAGTAATAATAGTAATAAAACCTGAATAGCAAATGAGTGCCAGTAACTGAACCCCAATTCTGAGCAAACCTACCAATAATTCTTATGCATGTGCTGATTCTCCTGTTATAGGTTCAAGCATTAACTTGCAAGAAATGATCTCTGCATGGATATAGGACTAAGCAGATATTTCTTTATAGATGAAAAAAAGGTAAGCAATACAAACATCAAAGTATAATGGATTTCTAGAGAACTCTCCACTGTATTGCAACAACAGACAATAAAACCTTCACGTGTGAAAACTTCATCTGCTTCAGGAGTAAATTGGCACTGAGTTTGATTTTCTGGGTTTAATATCTCCTCAGGCAACGCTGCAGAATTGTTCTGAGAACAGACTGCAACCTGAAAAACACTTAAATACTCAACTCAGAGATAACACTTAAATATGGAAAAGGGAAGGGAAAGCAAAAAGGGAAGGGATATGGTATCATAGAAACTTTCTTTCCAAACCTCAATTTGTGAGCTGCATGATATAAAATAAGTTGATTCCACCCCTGGACTTACAGATCAGAACTACCTTGCAGGTGCAGTGCTCATCTTCAGTCCAACTCCATTAACTAGAACCCAATATTTGATATACTCTTTATTTAACAGCAGATACTTATCAAATGCCATGTATTGATCAGCACACGTGTGGAGATCTGCACTTATTTACAGTTTGTATTCACAATATGTAGGTTTGGCAGGTTGTGTTCTGCCCTTCAGTGTCTCCCACCACCCAAGGAGGGAGGAATGCAGGACTGGAAGGCTGGAATTAGATCTGTTCACAAAGGTTTCCAGCTGTGTTATGTGGCTTTTGTTGCTGAGAGGACAGGAACTAGAGACCCACTGAATCCTCAGGCATGAGCTCCTTGGAATAAATTGTACTTGCAGCCTTTGTTCTTCATTTCTGGTCAGAGCTTTGTCTCTCTGACACCTGCATTTATTCTAAACCCTCTCTTCAAAGGAAAACAAATCAAGGAGAAATCAGAACATCCTGAGCGATCAGAATTTGATGTTTTCTGTGATAAAAGAATTGTTCACTGTGGCAGAGCATTTCCAAGAGCAATGTAAAGAAAGTGGGTATCTCTTCTCATTAAGGGCAGAGGATTATTCCTTTAGAAAGGGGCTGAACAGCAAAAAGGCATGTGTAATTTGGGGACCTGACACTGCACATGCAGGCTTGGAATTAAAGATTAGATTTTTCCTTCAGAATAGACAGAATAAAAATCTCCCGATGCTCCTTGATTTTTCCCAGGTACAAATTTATGGACCCCAAGAATCCCTTGCAGCTCAGGGAGCAGCAGCCTCACCAGCCTCAGGGACCAGGTGTGGGTGAGCTGGGCTGGCAGTTCTACCTGGGTTAAAACTTTCAGGTGAAAAAAGGTTTAAGGAAGAGGCCAAGCCAGACATTTGCAGCAGGGAGCTGGAGCAAATCCATATTCCTCTTTGTCACAACAATTCAGGGATGCTCCCCATCAGGGAAGGCTGTAGCCTACAGCCAAGGGACACTGAATTCCCAACATCCTGCAGCTCCATTGCAAGTGAAAATGTAGCTCTGTCCAAAAGAGCTTATATTGGAAAACAGAAGCTGCAAACCATCAATGTGCATCCTTTTTAAAAGAAAGCAAAAATCTCTTCCACCCCCCTCCCCCGGAGAGAAGCTTGGAAAGAAAAATAATACTAATTTTAGTCCTTTTATATCAACTGTCAGAGTGTGCAATACAAACTGTGCTGGCAGAACTGCATCCACTCAGCACAGCCTGCTGGGGTGAAAGTTGTAGAGTCCTGCCTGGTACTGCCTTTACTTCAGTGACCACTTCAATTTCCAAATCAGGGCTGAAACAGCAGCACTTTTGCCCAGAAAATTGGGTTAAGAAGTGAGAAAGTGAAGAACACAAGTGGAGCTGAGCTGGCTGCACACAGAGTGTGAGATGGAAACATCCAGACACACCAGTGCAGCTGAACTGGGCAAACATCAAACCCTCTGGTTTCCTTCTACCACCCCCTTATTGCACTTAAGAACTCCCCATGGAAATCATCATCTTTGCTGCAGAGTCTTTAAGACACAAACATCATTTCAATCCAGACACTGAAAAAGGCAGAGACTGTGTGAAAAATGTAGCATGGTCTGTAATTAGTTGTGGCATTTTTCTGGGAGAGGGAGAAAGACCAAAGTGAAATTGCATTGGCATTTTTATGCTGGCATTTCCTCACTTTTGCAGGATTATTTTTGGCACTCTTCCTAATGTTATTCCAACAAAAGATGCAGTTTTGTAGTAATGCCACAGGTTTAGAGAATAAGCAGACTAGGGGAAAACACCACCTCAGCACACAGGAATGTCACCCATATAACTCATCATTGCCTTTGTATCTGCTTTGAAAACCTCAGAAACCACTTATTTTTGCTGTCTTCTGTTGCAGTTTAGCGTCACCATCTCAAGAGTGAACTCTGATGGGCCAAAAGCTTTGTCAGGCTTTCAGAAAATGCTGAAAGGTTCACTCAGTCTCTTACTAACCTTCTTTCCTGAACTCTCTGCCTCCTCACAGGAGTCTCTTGGGACAAAGAAGTTGCCAGAAGTATTCAAAACAAGGTGGTCAGGCAACTACAGGCCACTGCTCACAGGAATTAGGAAAGAACTGCTACAACACTGACTTGAAAATCAGGCAATTAATAAAAGTCTGTTTGGGAAATTTTTACCAAGTTAGAAGTTCCCCCTTGAAGTGGCAAAGTTTTTAACTTTTCCTTTTAGTCTTTCATAAACTCGTTATGGATAACAAGTCAGGAAAAGGCTCCTCTGGCTGCTGACACTTAGTCCAAAGTTTGATTCCTTTACTGGTGGTCAGTGGAGGCTTTTCACACTGAACTTTGTGTTCACAGCTCCAACATTAACTTGTCTGATTGCTGGTACAATTTATTTCCCCTTTCCCTCCATCTGGAGGGTGTTTTAGCTACACTCAAAAGCTTTACTTTAACAAGGAATTGATGCTCTAATGAAGCTGCACACCATGGATATTCCAAAATGTCTCTGGTTTGGCTTTTTACATCAAGATGATGTTTTCAAGCAAGTTTGTTCCCCTAAAGTATTTCCCAGGCCTCCAAGTTACACCTCAGAAGTCTCTTAATGCTGAGAGAAAACAGAACCCTCAGAGAGTGGTTTATGCCAAAGGAGACACTGAGACCCAAACTGCTAATTCAGAATATTTGGAAAGGGCACAACGTCTTCATCAGAAAATCAAGCTAACCCTGAAGCAGAGAGTTTCTGGTGGCTTTTAAAGCTGGTATCTGCCTCAGTGAGTCCCTCCAGGCTCCAGTGAGGTCCCTCTCCCCCACACTTTCTTGGATGAATGGTCTCACTGTGCCCACTGCCCAGCTGGCAGAGCAGAGCATCACACAGCTCCAAGCTGCCACTGTCCTGGTGGCTTTGTTTGGCCTAACATATCCCAAACTATAAAAAAAGAATCTGCAATTTAATATTTGAATGTAATTCATATGGAGGAGATGAATGCCAGAAAATCATTGCCTAGGGGAAGAAAACGTGAAAAATGTGGTTGCAGTTTTATTTCTCTTGACACAGGTGGAAGAAAAAGCACTGTTTATTTTTTTCTTAAGGACAACTAATGCTTGGGAAACTTCCAAGGCACTTGAAAAAAAAATTCAGCTCAGTCTGCTTTTCCCTTTACATACTACAATCAGTGTTTAGTGATAGGAAAAGGTTTAAAAAGTGAAAGGGAATATGTGCTCCCCAATGTGTGTGGCTCAGCTGTGATACTCACACCACGCAGGCACAGAGATTCCCACTGTTCCCAAAGGGACTAGCAGTACAGATGGATAACCTGATATAGGAAAAGATGATAAACCATGCAAACCACTGCCATGGAGAACATTAATCAGTAGGAAAAAGGTCTCTAAAGGAACAGATAATTCTCCTTAGTGGAGCTGTTGCATCTCAGATCTTGAAATAAAAGAGTGCCTGACAGGAGACAGAATTTCTTATCATTGTCCCTGTGTGTTTGTTTGACCAAGGGAGGCTGGAAGCTGAACATCAACCACTTCCCAGGGTTCCCTTGCTGTGTGCATTCTGAATCCAGTTTAATTAATTCCAACTGACCAAACTCTCCCTATTTTGGCTCTAAGCATCACTATTGCTTATGAATAAAGCCCAGACTATATACTGGAAAAGCTAATCCAAGGATGGATGCTTGCTTGTAAATAAATCTAGATCCCAACCCAATATTGCCAGGGCTCAGAGAAGATACAGCTTGTTACAATATTTGCTAGGAGACTATTTGGCTGAAAAAAAAATCTCAAGTTTTGATGTGTTTGATGTAAAAAAAATCTCAAACAAATCCTGCTGAGCCTGTTTCACAAACACTGAATTTGTGAGGATGAAAGGCAAGTGAGAGAAAGGTCATGCCTATTAATTTCAATCCTTGTGCAAACCCAACATATTCTGGACATGCCTTGTAAGACTTGTGGCATTTGGGGAAATACATTTGTATTCCTTTAAAGCTATTAATAGTATCCATGCTCTGCATTGCTAAATATATTGCAAGTGGTATCTTTCTGCAGTTCTAATACTCTTCAGCTAAATGCAAGCATGATACTTTATCTCTATAATTCACTATTTCCATCATATTAGCTCCATCCCTCTCACTTGGTGAAATCCTTCATATTTGGACAGGTCTGTTGATAAGATCGGACATTTTTATGCTTTCTTTTATGAATTTTTACCTTGACATTGTAATAATCTGTCAAAGTCCTGTGATATTTGAACAATTAGAACTGAATGGGCAAGACTGGAGCAGAGCTGGCCATCCCCATCCCATTAGCACAGCTCTTCTGCTCATCCCACTGAGACCCCTCTTCACATCTGCACTCACACCTACATTCAGCCCCTCAGTGACAAACATTTCCTTTCTGTGCAGGAAGAAAAAAAAGTCTTCTTTCATCTTAGAAAGCTTCTCTGGGAATGCAAGAAGAGAAAGCCCAGCCCAGCCCAGTCTGCCATCAGCATGTTCATCTAAAGAACATGGAAACCAGGGGTCAACTTTGGTGTCACTCACAGAGAGAGGAGAATGTCTGGCCAACACATGCCGAATATTTTCCCTCTGCATTTCCTCACTGGTTTTGGCAAGAAATCAATCCTGGGTCTAAGACAGTTTGTTCCACAGAGATAAATGAGTCTCATGTTTGTGGCAGCAGAGCTGTGGGGGAAGGAAGCAAGAGGAGGTGCCTGTGGGATGAGTGTGGGCACTCCTGAGCTGTCAGGTAACAGAGACCAACAAACATCTTCAGGGCTTCCAACCACGTCGTGAGAGGTGAAGGCACCACAACAAGGTCGTGCTGGCAGTGGAATGTGGAACGTGGGGAGGTAAGAAGCATAAATAATTAATAAGGGCTGTGCAGCAGCTCTGTGCCATGAGGAGCTTTGTGACTCCACTGCACACAGCAAGGCACAGATTTGTCATCTCACTCCCCCTGACAAGTTCATTGCTGATGAGATAAGTGTCTGATTGCTCAGCAGAAAAGCCAGAGTTTGTATTACAGGACAGGAGACACTGGATACAGTCAGGCTGGGAAGGAGCTCGATAAGATTAAAAGGTAATTAAGAGTGGTTGTACAACACTAATCTTTTAAGTGGGCACGGATGAGTCAGTTCTCATCAGTTGTGTTTACATGATGTTGATGAGGAGTGTTTTGTGCTTTGCATCAAGACTCACTAGTGAAGACTATATTAGTAAATGAAGGTGAAATGAGAGCTCAGGCAGGAGCTGCTGGGGCTCTGTCTCAACTCTGCAGACAACACAGTGCAGTGAATGTTTGGTGACAGGGAACGGGCTCTTTGGCACAGGAAGGAGGAGCTGAACAGAGCACTCTAATGGAAATTGGAACACTAATTGCAAAACTCCCTGACATAACAGTAGCAACAGCAGTTTTCTGTTCTATCTTCTTTTACTAAACACCAAGGCCACATTCATTAATCAGGGATCTGATCCAACCAGCAGCACAAACAGGGAGCACTTTGACTTGTGTGAGGATACCCATTGATTTCAATGTTCTATGCTCCTGTGTGTGCAGAATTGGACACCAGATGCAGGACACAACCTGGGTATAATACCCAGTCCTAAAAAAACCATTCCCTACCTGGAGAAAGCCTCCCAAGATCAAAAGCAGCTCAGTTCTGCTGAAGGAAAATCTATGTGCATATGGATCCAGATCTGTTTATGTATTATCTCATTTCATATTGAATTTTTCAGAATGAGCTTGCAACTATTTACAGGTTCTCAGTTCAGGTCTGGAGACAGGGATTGCAATTGGTAAAATTGTGACAGGTTTGGGTCTACATTATAAATCAAAAGTGACTATGAATTAAACATTCCTGTTCTTATAGCTTTACTGACTGTCCCATGAGTGAATCTGCTTCCAAATCAATCAGTTTTCAGAGATGATTTGCCTTCCCCAATCCCACAACCACATATCCCACTCCAGCCAGGAGCTGCAACCCTATTAATTCATGCCACATAGTCCCACTCAACGGTGCACAATTTACACATTTAAATTCTTCTGAAGGAGGAAGGTATAATGAAGGAATAAATCTGCAAAGCTCATTTGCAGATGAATAAATCACTTGCTGGTGTCTCATCAAGAAAAGCAGACATGTGCCCTAAACATAGTTCTTGGGATTGATGCTGATTAGGAACCAGAGCTGGGGCCGATTTGCAAGAGAAGTTCTCTCAGTGAAGATCCCACACATGGAGCCACTTGTGCAGGTGATTTCTTCCTCTGGTTCATCTTCTGATGGTACATTTTGTGATGGCAGGTTCTTCTTCTCCAGGAGAGTTTCACTTCTGCAACACACTGAGCTGAAAACGTGAATTGGTTTCAGTAGAAATAATATTTGACACTTGTAAATACATAAATACATAATTTTTAGAGCCAAGGCTGGGAGGAATATGGGATATGAAATCCAGGTACTCTTTCCAACGCAGCATTTACATGAAGATCTTGTTCTGTGAGACCAGATTTGGGGATTATCCTTTAGGCTGCTCTGAGGCTGCTGCCAAAGTGCCCCAGACAGCCCAGACATTGTTGTGGCACCCAAATCTTGGCTGTGGGAGGGATGTTTGGTGCACAGCCTGGGGCTTGTGGTGGCTCTTGGCTTAGAATTCTACTCCAGGGCTCTGTGCCTTGCTTTACCCACATGAAAAATTAGCATTTTCATTAAGATGGTCTTTTTTGATTAAATCAATGAACCTGCAGACAGGCTTTATCATGAAGACTCTTCTAAAATAGAACTGCTTCAATAGGTTGTGCTTCACTGAAAACTAATTTTTTTCCAGGGGAAAAGGCTGGTTTAATTACATTTATTTCAATTTTTTTTCCAGCATAATTTAAGCCTCTTGGTCTTACTGCTATGCTACATTTTTCCCCTCCAAACTTTTTATTGTAGTTATTTTCTTCAATTGGTATGGTCACTTTTTCTTCAACAATGAAGATTAGAAGGAAGCCCAGGGTAGCTCATCAAAACCAAGCCAAGGAATCTGGCTTTCAATGTGGTAAATCTAAAGTCCTGAAATTGTCCAATTCAATAGCTTTGGTCTCTTAGCTGTGGTTTTTCTGTATAAATCTGTTCAATGTTGTGACTAAAATGAAGAAAACTTTCTTTTTACCTTATTTTTGCAAAGGCATGAGGATGATTTTTTTTTACCATTGTAATGCAAATATATTTACATGCTCCCATTGTAACTTCCAAAACACTTCCTCCAGATTTGTACCCCATCAAATGTGACAGAATTATCTTAAATTACTAAGTTCATTGGAATGTTGCCTGGCACACCTGCCCTGGACACAGCCTGCCTGCTTTCAGCAGGAGCCATAAACACACCAAAGTAAAGAAAGATTGAAAGAGAATCATCAAATAATTTAACAACTTGATTGTATTTTCAAAACAGAATCAGAAGCTTAATAGTCATAGACTTCCATATAGAGATTTCTGTCCCCATATGCCTATATTTAGTGTTCAGGAGCACCTGAACCCATTAGTTTTCAATGCAATTTTGGCTCCTAAATCACCACCACATTTTGAAAAAATCTAATTTAATTTCTCTCTGCTCACCAGCTCCCTCTTTCAGTCCAGAATGCAGGTCTGGGAATGACTGACAAGCTCCCAAGTCAGTTGGGAATAGTCAAGTTAACAATTAGCCACTCAGCACCTCTAATTTACTATTTCATTAGACATTTGATACACAATGGTCCTGAGAAGAGCTTTCACAATATCCCCTGAGGAAACCTGGGAGGGATGGTCCTGGCTGGGAAATTAAATCCCAGGAAGTAAAGGGGTGTTATTTTACCTCCTGCAAATCAATCAAAGGTCCTGTTTAAAAGGTCATTTGTATGTAAGTGGAGATTTTTAATGTCCTTATTTAAAGGCATTAACTATTATATGCAGAAGTATAAATCCAGGGAACTCTGGAATAGCAGAAAAAATGCTCAGAGGCTCCTCTGTAAGAACCAATTACCCACTAATTCACAAAATTTAATGAATTATTAAAGAAATTCAAAGATTGATGGGATCTACTTCCCCCCATTTGAATTGGCAATAAAAGTACACAGTTCCCTTTCCAAGAATATTTCAGAACCCGAATTTTTCAAGTCTGAAGTCACACATGACTGGAAGAGCTGGGTCTAGTCGCTGTAATATGGTTTAATTGCAATAAAACACAGATCAAATGTAATTATCATGAAGAAAAATAATGCAATTTTCATGCAGAGAGGAACACCTTTGCACATTATCAGTGGCCATGTGTTTAATGAAAAGAGGTAAAGATGGCTACTGCACTGGTTTTCCTTTTAACTGTGCAATAAAAATAATTAGTATGAAGCACAGCAGTGGTGAGGAGGCCACATGCAAATGAGGAGCCTGGAGACTGAATGTGCACCAGGACAAATTTCTCCCAATGTATTCTTGTCTTCCCCATGGAATGCCCTGAACTTCTGCCCTGCTCTGGTTAATCTGTCAAGGCAGTGAATTCCTTCAAGGCCAGAGGGGATAAATCACATAAAACTATGAATTTCCAGCTCTATTTAAGTACATGTTGTACATAGTCACATGTTTGTGGCAACTGAAATGCATCTGAGGAGCACAGCATTGCTGTTCCTCAACTCAGAATGACACACAGAGTCATTTGGGTTGGAAAGACTTTGGAGATCAGAGCTCACCCTGTGCCCACTTTGTGCCCCAGATGCCCACTCTGTGCCCCAGTCCAGAGCACTCAGAGCCACAGCCAGTCCTTCCTTGGACACCTCCAGGGGTGGGGACTCCAAACCTTCCTGGGCAGCCCTTCCAGTGCCTGACCATCCTTTCCATGGAGAAATATGCCCAGTACATTCACCTCCCTTTAAAAACCATGATGAAAACTTGAAAGCATTAGTAAAACTTCTGGTAACTCACATAATAAGGTGGCTCAGTCCTTGCAGTATCTGTCATTACTCATTAATATCTACACACTTCGATACTTTTCTTCCTATTGAACTAATTTAAAAACCTTAAATAGTTTCCTGAGATCAGCTAAATGTCCTTTCTATAGAAACTGCTTTTCTTTATTAAAATTCACTCCCATCTTGTCTCATCTTGTGTCTGAATTAGATCCCACCTTTTTATACATCTCTCTGAGCCAGATGTTCCCTTCCACAATTTTACTGTTACTTTTTGTAAAGAAAAAAATCTTTTAGCAGCATCCTGGTTTTCCTTTTGATTAATTTCCTTGCTCTTTTCTGCATAAAATTTTATTCCTCTTACCAACTAAAGCTCTTACTCTTTGCAGGGTCAGAGCCATTGCCTTGCTCTGTGTGCACAATTCCAGATGCTGTAATGGGAATTCTGTGTGCAGGTCTCAGTCAGGGAGATTCCAGAGGGTCAAAACCCTGAGTCATTTGCCAAATGTTGTGCCTAAATTGAAGACATAAAGGAGGACAAATAAAGAAGATAATTCACCTTTGGATCTGCTGTTAAGGCTCTCTGGGGTCAACATGGGGTTTGACTGGGACAATGCGGAAAAAAGTCCAGTGAAGTATGAAAACATTCACAAAAATAAGGAAAGAGCTACATTTTACCCAGAACCAAAGGCACTTGTGTTTAAGATTCCTGGAGAAGCCAACATTTATATCCTGACCAAAACACCAGCAGAGCAATAAACAATGAGCTTGGTAAGGCCCATTCTGCTCTTCCCAGAGAACATTCCTGCACAGGAACCAGGAGCTCAGCCCAACTGTGCAACATCCAAGCCAGGAGATGTGCGATGTGAGCAAAGCAACAGGAAATTAATTACAGCAGACACCTCTGGTGTGCAAACAAAGGAGTTTGGAGTGTGTTTGCTCCCAGCAGGAAAGCAAAGAGCTGCTGCTTTGGTGCAGAAATTACTAAGGGACACTTCACATCTTTTCCTTTGCTGGAGATCAAACTGCAGTTTCAAGATTATTATAATGTTCATTTGTTTGCATTTCCCTGGGCTCTCTCTATGCATTTGAGGACCTGGTGGTACCTTCACATTCATTAATGCTGAAAAAGCAGCTCTGCTAAGCATCAAATCTACAACAGGAATAAAAGGAACCCTGTGAAGTGAAGAACAAGGATGCATTCTTTTCTGGAGCAGTGGAAGGTCTTAGACAAAAAGGAATCACAGGGTAAAGTTGGGATGAATTTAGAGGTGTTCCTAAAGGAGCACAGCTCTGAGTGCACAATGCCCAGAGAATCTGAGGCACTGGGACAGAGTGAGGAAGGGCTGAGAACAGAATGAGTTTTTCTCTTTCTTGGAAAGAATGGGTGCAGCAGAAAAGATCACAGAAAATCTCCAATCATGTTCTGTCATCTGGGAAAAAGAAATCCTTCCCCCACTTCTAAAGCCAGTGCCTGTGCCATAACCTGTCAGCAAAGACTGAGGCTTTGATGCAAAGTGGGAGGATTAAGCATCTCTGCTCAGAGGCAATGCCACTCCTGCCGAGCACATCCTGCCTCCCCCACCTCTCCCTGCCACACTGAGCTGCTCTGGGTCCTTCACAGGCACACAGAACTTCCATCCACCTGAAGACACAATTACTGTGAGCAGAAGATCACAAGCAATTAGAGTTTGATCACTGATGCTGCAACTGAGATGGGAAATTTTGCCCAAATACACAGTCGGGGTATAAAAGGCTTCTGAAACCACTCAGTTCTGTGCCAAAGAGAGGTGCAAGTTTATAGAGGCAGTGGTAAGCTGGGGAGAGTGATAGGGAAAGGAGTTTCTTTGGGGCTCTGCACTAGATTATTTGCATTATTTTATTCTTGTGCAAACCCAGCAAAATATAGGATTGACCCTGAAGGAAATGTCTCAGCTGCAAATTCAGTGTAAAATTTATTTTTGAAGGATGCAGCATTTACCTGAGGAGCATTTCACCCCTGTTTAATATGAGCTCCTTTATTGCTAAATCTCTCCCAAAGATTGAACAGCCTTTTCGAAGGAGGGAAGAGGCAATTTTGTTGATGTTTAGACCAAATTCAGCTTCATGTGGCATGGAGGTTCAAGTATCCTAGAGGAGGAAAAATATTTTTCATCTCTTTAGTATCCAAAACCCTCTAATGGCAAAATCAGTTTTAACATACTTGTCTGTTTTACCTCATCTGAGTCCAACCAGTGCAGAGTGTGTGTTCCTAAAGTGTTTATTCTCAATATTCACAGACTGAGTCAAGAGCTGGTGCTGCATTGCCTGGGACATTCCCCACTCACATTCCAAAACTAGAAGTTTTGACTCACAAGTTGAGATTCCTGCCGATGCCTTCAGGAATTGCCTGTTCTAGAAATCCCTTTTTAATATTTTACAGAGTTAAGGGGGAAAAAAAGAGGCTGATTTACCACTCTATTATTCACCTGGTTTAAAAATTGGCAAAGATGCACCTTGGTCTGGGCACTCCCCACTCCATGGTAACAACTGGTCTGTTTTACCTTCAGTCTGGTAGGATTTTATAGGAACTTCAGTGTCTTCTCCCAAGGCCAAACCCTTGAGATTCTTCAGGTTTAAAGGGGCTCTATACTATTACTTTACAAAAAAAAAAAAAAAAAAGAACAAAAATTGAGAAAAAACTGATTTTTTTTTCCTCAAGAGCAATCAAATAGTGAGTGATACTATTCATACCATCCTAGAAGAAAAACCCAGTAATTAAACATTAAAAAACCCCTTTCAGGGACCAAACTCAGACAAGGTTATAAGTATGTATTAAATGAAAAATATAAGCAGAAGGGTTTGCTTTTTCATTCTTTTCCCTGAAAAAAGCTTATTCTCAATTACTTGGGGTTTTTAAAGAGTTTTCTTTGAAGGTGGGCATAGAATAGTCATGAACCGTGTTCTAGAAATTTGAAGGATAGTGCTTGAAAATGAAATATAAGGGATATAAAGAAGGTAAAACTCAGAAAAAACCTGTATAAAACCAAGCAATTTTTACCTTCCTTAGAAATAACCATCACAAACACATCTGCCAACAACCTTCCCACCCTTCCTTCCCCTCTATCTCCAACATAAAGGCTATTTTTTAAGTTACCAAGGAATGGGTTGAAATTTATGCCTGTTTAGGCCTTGAAATCAAACATCTCAGAAATGTGGCCAAATATTCTCCAATCACTTGGTAAAACTCAGAGAGCTTTCATCAACACAGTTAGAAAACAAATAAAATCTTCACAACAAACCTGCCTTACCCCAGAGTGTGGCTGCATGAACCAATGCCATGGGTGGACTCAAGAAAACAGGTCTGGTCATGCATAACAAAGAGACTGAAAAGTGCCTTTATTTCCAATAATTAGCTGCAAAGCCAATTAGAAATGTCTGCAAAATCCTCTATGCAGAATCCAACGATTGGTGGAAAGAAGCATGCGAGTAATAAAATGGAACTTTGGAGTCTGGGTTGTCATCTGCTGATTTTTGTGGCAGGAGATGAACCCAGAAATGCTCTGAGGTCAGTGCAGGGGCTCTGGTGGGGCAAAGGCAACTTGGTCACAAGGTTGTGGCTCCACAGTTGTGCCTCTGCCTTCTCTTCCATCCATTTTCATTGCAATAATTTCCCCCAGCAATGAATTCAAGCAATGATTTATGAAAAAGCACCTTATTAAAAGGGGGTTTGACCTACCAGCTTGCTCCTTGGTGGAACCATATGACAGGATTTTTAATTTGAGGAAAACAAAACTACCCTTTTCGGTGTTTTGGAAGAAGGACTAAAATTCCATCTGAGATTGCGTGGGCTGAAGTGATGAAGAAATCTTAGAGGACTTCAGTGGACATTAAGCTGGAGGAGAAAGGACCTAAAAATACTGCAGTTTGACAAAAGAATATTATTTCTTTAGTTAGAAAATCGTCCTTAAACCAGAACATATCTCAGCACGTAGCAAGGAAGCAGCTTGGCCATACATTGAGGGGACAAAAGAGTCACAGAGCTGCACTACCTTATGGAACAGCACTCAGGGCAGGGATTCAGGCTGTCTGAGAATAAACTCTGAGGAACCTGAAGAAGTGATGGCTGAAAAATTCATCAAAACTCCTCAAGAAACTTTCACAAAGAGAAATAAAAGGAAATGTTCAACTTGACGATGAAGAACATCTGTTAAGTACAGAAGCAACTTCTCTTTTTATCTTCTCATAAAGAAATTCTTTGTCAGCCTTGCATTATGTCTGTCTATAAGAAATGAGGAGGAGAAAAATATATGTGATAATTTTCATGCAATAGAAAAAGAAGAAAAAGAGCTCTAATCAATTCAGACCAACTGTAATATTGAGCCATATGTAGCACAATTTTTCCTAATGGAATAGAGGGGGAAAAAAGCAAACTAGAATTTGATTCACAAAATGAGCTTGGGTAATCTAAACTAAGTTATATGGCAGTGGAGCAGGCACAGATAAAGCACACAAAAGTATGAAATCACAGGAAACTTTGCAGTGGGGATGAGCAGACCCAATGGGGGGGATGATAAGCTACACTTTGTTATGTTTCAGAAACGCAACATCTCAACAGCTCTGCTCCAAATGTTGTGTTGGGTTTTGGAGGAACATGCAGTGTCTACTGAACGTTCAGGAAATGGCATAAAATCAAATATTGAGCTCTGCTGAAATGTGCTGTTTCCATATGTGAATTGCTCTTTTGGATAATTCAAAGTGTTGTTTTAACCCTGACACCACACAACTCGGCAATTTTTTCATACACAGGCAGATGGTATTTCAGTTGGAAATAAATGTGGCTTCTCTTCAGGCCATTTCATTTGTAAATATGAAAGGAGGCAGAAGAAAATTCTTCTCCAGAGTCAGTCCATCTTTAATTTGTGTTTGGACGGGGTGAAAGTGGGCACAAGGGAGGTGTATGTTGAGGTGCTGTGGGTGGCTGGTTTGCACACTCACAGAGCACCCCTCGTGCCACACGAGTCCCAGATCACCATCCCTGAAAAGCTTCTGGAGCCACTGCAACCTCCCAGGTCCTGCAAAGGCACCTCCACAGAATCATAAAGGTTGGAAAAGACTCTGAGATCATCAAGTCCAATCGTCAACCAAGTACCATCATTGCCATCAAACCACATTGCAAACCACCACATCAGCTCATTTTTGGAGCCCTTCCAGGGATGGTGACTCCAGGGATGGTGACTCCATCACTTCCCTGTGGAACAAGGGAGCCTCTTACAATGCTTAACTACCCTTTCAGTGAATTGATTTTCACCAATATCCAACGAGAACATCCCCTGATGCAACATGAAGTGATTTCCCCTTGTCCCATCCAGGCCTGCCATCTACAGAGCTCCAGACCTGCACAAAGCCTGATGGTCCACCCCTCTTACGTTTGTGACCTGGACCAAGAGGACTCATTATCCTCTTGGAAAGAGCAGTTGGAGGAAAGAAATTGAATTTCCACATGTCCTTTTCAGCCTTTTCATTTCTTTCTCCTCTTTTACTCTTAGCAATTAATTTGTGCTTTGAAATCCATGGAAAGTATTCCACTTCTAAACCCAGGTTCTAGTCAGGCTTCAGGGAAACATTAACCTGGACTAATCAAAGCCACCAACAATAAAGCTTCCCACTCATTTTATATCACCATATTATGAACAGATACAAGTAATTCCACATACATATGGATACACACCCCCATTAACTGTAAATGTAGACAAACATATCAGAAACCTCTTTTAAAATCCTTCCTGTTTTTGAAAAAACTTTGAGAAAACACCACAACTGGGTTTCATTTCACTTTTGGATGACTCTATCCTGTCAGAGATTTTTTCTGCCATGCATTCACATTATTTTTTCAGATGATAGGAGAGGGAGCATTTATCTTCCCCACCCCTGCTGAAAGGCAAGCGACACAAACCCATCTATCTGCTTAGTGAAAGCCGAACTGTAGCTGGTTTATTTATTCCTGTAAAACTCATCCCATCTCTCCATTTTAGCTTGTCTCTGAAAGGAAGCTACCCAGGAAAACTGCTGTATCCAGATAGATGAGGACAATTTCACAGTGCACATATCCACAGATGTCATTTTTCATCACTTAATTGGAGACAGTTATGTCCCAGTGCTCAGATGGCTTCGTGTTGACAGTAAAAAATAGCGACAGCATCACAAAACTCCATGACAAACTGCATCATGTACCAATTAGCAAGTCTTATCCTGCTTCTGGTACGAAGGAAATGAAAGATCCAGATAGAAATGATCCACTTTGTTTTGGGGACGTGGTTGTAAAGATGCTTTTCCCACCCTCTGAAGCTGTAACTGAGCCCTAAAAATGCCTGTAATGAGGCCTCGCAGGGACCCCTTTCTTCTTGAGCCTTATCATCATGTGGGGCCTGGGCATCCCGTGCTCCTTCTGCACTGGAGCCCTGGTTGGGCTGCACAGGAGCTGGAGGGCAGAGCAGGGACACTTTGCCAGACACTTCATCACTAATGAAATCAGGATTTATAGGAGCAGCAATTCCTGACCATCCTAAATCTTGGGCTAAACCAATTGGGAAGGCAAAGGAGAGCCAGAGATGGGTTGGGAAGGTGCTGTTGAGGATGAGAGTGATGAACAGGCTGGTTCAGTGTGGGCAGTGATTTAAAATTTCAATCCAGGAGAAAGGAAAGCATTTCTGTACAAAGAGAGCCCAAATATCTCCAAAAATACCTCCTCTGTGTGTGTGGGTTCCTATTTCAGCCTGAAGAGCCACTGAACACAGAATTGGAGGCAACAGAGATCTCAGCCAAGCAGCTGAGGGGGTGTGCAGGTTCCAAATGGAGCTGAAAAGCTCCTGCTCAATGTTTATACCACGTCACTGGAGTGAATCACAAAATTACTGTCTGGATTTGATTGCTTTAGTAATCAACAATGTACTGCTCAAAATACCCAGACACACACAAATCCTTCCTGGAAAATAACCATGATCAGAACTGCATAGGCTGATTTCAGCTGAAGGAGAGCTGATCCATGAACGCCTTGGTGATGCTCTCAGTCTTTTGGGAGGCAGCAATTTGAGAGCAGAATGAAATGGGGACAGGTCACAGAGCAAACAGACTTTCCCTCAAGTAACTTCTAACAGGAAGGTAGTGAACCAAGTTCTCATTGCTGCTCCCAGTTAAATCAATGATTTCTACTCTTTTATCGAGGATGAAGAGTCATAACCACCCTGGCTGTTGGATGATAAATAGGCTGAGGGGCACTGAATGATGAATGTGACCCTGGCTTGAGGATAACTGGAAACAGGCTGTTTAAAGCAAGCAGAGAAGCATTTTATCATTTGGCTTCCCAGCTCATTTCCATTTCCTTTGCTTCCTGTGGCTGGGGCAGGGTATTGACAGGGCAATCTCCTGTTTTGTGCTCACTGGCTCTGCTCCCCCTGCAGCCACCTGAGCCCTCCCTCAGCCCACAGGAAAAGGCTCCTCTGCCTTCTCCACAGCTTTGTGACCTGGAGGATGAAGAGTGCAATTGCTCAGGGATGTTGGAATAGGGATCAAAAAAAGTTTTCCAAGAACAATTTAGGAAAGAAAAAAGTCAAAACAATTTCTGTATCTATGCAGGGATTCTCCAGTGAAAGGGGCTTAAAAAGCCAACAAAGCAAGACAGGGAAAATACTGGGCTCGTTTCCACCTTCCAAGGAGGGGAACAGCCACAAACAATTCAATTTTTTCACAATTCTCTCTCTCTTTTTATAAGCATCATGCTACAAAGTCGACTGTGTTACAAACACTTCTTCCCTGGATTTGGGGTTGATCCCACAGTAATTCTGTCATTACCTGTGTGCACATCCTGCCTGGGTGCTCAATATTCCTGTGCAAACAAGCAATCTCCTAAAATATGGTTCTATTCTCCTGCAAAGCCACATTCCTCTTCTCTTCCTGTTTGCAGAGCTGCACATGAGTTCATGGTCTTTATGGAAGTTGTTTTGTAATAGAGCTTTGGTGGCTTGCTCATTTTCTTCCTTGCCCTTCTAGAAAAAATAAAAAATAAAATAAATTAAATCTCCTATCCAAAGGCTTTTCCTATCCAAAACTGATTTGAGTGAAATGGGCTTTATATGATTCTGGGCTTGTGTAATCCTTGCTAAATGTCTTTCCATGTTGGTGAGCTAAAACTCATGGCCCAGATTCCAAGTTTCTTAATTATGTCTTTGTTCTGCAAACTCCATCAGTATCAAAGAGACTTTGCCTGACCACAGGACCTTGGTTTATCCCAGGAGAGCAAACAGTGCTTAAGTTTGGAGTAAGGGCTGAACCCTTTAACATTTTGTTTGCAGATATTGATCTCTTTGCACCCAAAGACATTTTGCTGTCTGCATTAGAGAGTCAATCATTGCTAACTAATGATTAGTGGAAAGGCACCATCAGAGTTTCTACCAAGCCTCCAGTGATCCCTGCAAGTGGGATGGGAAGGGTTTGCCTACTCCTTTGTGTTAAACTGAAGTAGCAATGCAGCATCTACTGGAGGTTGAGCCCTACAATGTATTGGATTGCAGCTACTTGTGAGGAACTGCAGTCAGCTCTCATTGATTTTGTTTCCTTCCTCAAGGCCCAGCCACACTTATTCTGCAGAACTTGATCTTTCTAATAGGAAATAAAATCATGGAAAGCCCTATCTCCTCTTTAACGTGCCACTTCCATATTGATTTGAATTGAGTTACTGAGTTTGCAGCAGTGGCAGGAGAAAAGGCAGATCTGCAAGAAGCCAAACACTTTATGAACAACAACAGATACATAAAAATAATACAGAACAGTCCAATCATTCCATCTCCAAACAGCCTCACTTCAGGAAAAAGGAAAAAAAAAGAAATTGAGGGTTTTTTTCATAATACACTGGCTGTACTCTGCAAACATCACTGACTTCTATCTCTCTCCCCAGAGCTGTTTCATGGATATAAAGATACCTTTTTCTGTCTGGCTTTGATCATTTTTAACCCAAAATTTGTTCTGTCACTTGAAATGGGCCAAATATTTCCCTGCCTGTGGGAAGAGGAGACTTTCACACAACCAATTTGTTGCCAACAGAAGGGACCACAGTCTGGATGACCAAATTAAACCCAGCCTTGAAGAAATTGAAGCATCTGAGGTGCTGGGCAGCAATTCTTTCTATTGTCTCCTCCTTTTCCCCTCTGTTGTCAGTGAAAGCCTCTAATTCTCCACTCTCTGAAATGACAAAAAATACAAATAACAGCTGCTGGTTTTGTGCTCTGAATAATTCATGGCAGCTCAGTTTCAGGTTTGTAATGTTATTTAAATCCTGCAACACAGGGAGAAGGACAGTTCCACCGGAGGATTCCTTGATTTTCAACGTGCAGAATGGAAAGACATTTTTGAAATTATTTTTTCTTATGAGGAGCCTTTGAACTCATGCTGAGATATACAGTCAGGAAACATTCCCTAGAAAGACTTCAGCTAACAGAGGATTTGTATGTAATGCATATTTTAAAACATTTAAACCCCAGCAAACTGATTTCTGGCTTATTTGAAAGCCTGGGGATGGTAACCTGGCACTTCTCTGGGGCTGGGACAGCCTGTCTGGGCTGTTATTCCTCCCCCTCATTCCGGAGCTGATGGAAAAATGCATCAAAATTACAGCCAGCTGAAATTTTTTCAATTAACTTTATTTAATGTATGAAAATTGAAAGTGTTCATAGGCCTATGACAGTTTTCACAAATTTTCCACATTTCAATATTGTCAAACTGAAACTGCTTCTAGTCAAAGAAGAACTTTACATCATTTGTTAAAATTAGGTTAAAGAAAGGGGAAAACTAAAATATAATGCACTGAAATATTTCTTAACTTCTCAGTGATACTGAGTCTTGAATTTTCACACTGATCAGGGATGATGTTTCCTTTTTTCCCCTGAGAGTTCTATTTTTTTCTTATATTGGCTAAACAGTTCTATAAATGCTGCAGTGCTGATGCAAGGAGACACTTGTAGAAATACACAGGAGCTGAGCAAACTGGAATAAGTGACAATAGTGACAGGGAAACTGCTCATTCTTGCACCCTGCTGTCCCTGGGGAAGCCCTACAGAAAGGCTTGAGAATTATGGAATCACTGGGGTAGGAAAAGCCCTCCAAGATCATCAAGTCCACCCTGTGACCCGTCCCCAACTTGCCACCCAGCCCAGAGCGCTCAGTGCTGCCTCCAGTCATTCCTTGGACACCTCCAAGGGTGGGAACCCACATCCCTTCCACTTCCTGACCACCCTTTAATAAATTATTTGAAAGACAATTAAAAGGAGAAATACTTTTAAATGGAAATTAGATCCATTTTAAATACCAGGTACAGAAAAAACAACCTCACCAGCTTGGAGGACTTCTTATATTGGGTTTAAATGGAGAAATCTTTTAGAGTAAACTCCAGGCTCTGGTAAGGGTGTGTTCCAGGGATGGAAGTTCCTCAGGGAATGGAGTTGGAGGCCATTTACCCAAGGCTGCCCTTCTAGCCAGAAATCCTCCAGGGTGTGGAGGAGCCATCAGAGCAGATGATCCCAAAGCGAGAGGAGATGAGGAAGCTAAAGCGACTTCATGACATCCAAACCCACCACATGTGGGCTTCAAACCACCTTGATCTGCTCCATCAGGAGCACAGGGGACAAATGTCCTGAGGGAAATGACGTTTCTCATCTTTGATGTCACTGCCAAAACAGATCCCTGCTCCAGTCCTGCTTCTCTGCAAAGCTCTACCCAGACTGCAGAGCCAAAGTTTTAGTCCCTCCTTTTTTCCCTTCCCACCTGGCAGCTGGTGCACCAGACATCAAGTCCAGCACAAACAAAATTGCAAATTAAAAAGAATGAGCTGCATGTGTGTAACTCATTTTGGGTCTCCGTTAATTGTCCCTAATTTATGCAGCTGAAGCGCTTTGGAGTTTCCTCTGATTAAAGGCTACTGTGTTTAACTCGTCAGGGAATTCATTTGATACTGGCAGAAAACAGCTGTAAATTATTCCTGGATAATATGAGTGCTTTCCTCCTTAAATTGTTCAATAAAGAATGAAAAACACCTGATGTGAGGACAGTTTAAGGGCTTTAACGTGAATGAGAAATTAACCATATCAGATTATATTTTTCCCAAAATACAAAATATGTTGACACATCCATATCTAGTGTGCTGAGGGAGTGCATGCAGAGAACCTCTGCTTTATTCAAGGTGCAGGTCTGGCTCTTCAAAGTCAGCAGAAAACCCACCAAATAAATCTCAATCACAACAAAGTTATTGTGAAATATGACAGAAAAATCAAAAAGAGCAACTCAGGCCTCATTTTTCAGCAGCTCCTTTTTGTCAACATCAACCCTTGATTCAGAAAATCACTTTAAGCAGAACATTTGCCTTCCAGCACATGCTCAGGCACCTTTCTTGCCAGATGATTTTTGCTGAATCCATGGAGTTAAGGAGCCACACACCGTGATTTGCAAAGGGATTGAATCAGGGAAAGGTCCAAATTACCACGTTTTCTTTTAGCTCAGGTCCCTAAAAAACCCAGGAAGAACCAATTACATGCCTATGTCCTCATTCTGTTATTGCGAAATATTTCCTTTATCTTTTCTCAGCTCATTACAACCAAATTCGACCACATTAATTTGTTCAATTCATTAATTACAGCCAAATATCTCTGAGCATCCTCAAAGGCATTGAGGCCACGCTGGTTCCGATGGGCAGGTTGGGACATCAGAGGTTCCCCTCTTGGTCCTCTTTCCATCAGAGCTCAAAGGGTTGAAAACCCACAGAAAATCAAACTTCCTCAACTCCAAGCACTCAGGGAGCAAAATCTTTCCTTTGGAGCTTGAGGTGGAGCAGGGAAAGGTAATTCCTCTCTTTGTACTCTGTGGGTGAAAGGCAAGTACATCTAATTACAGCACGAAAAGGAGCTCCTGTAGAGGAACCAAGGAAAGCTGCTTTTGGATAATCAATGCACTGTTCAGAGCCTGAGGGCAACATGTTCTTACAGCTCCTCAGATGGTCTTGACACAGACAACCAACTTCCCTGGCATGGGAGGGAGGCTGTTGAATCAGGAGATGGGCAGGGAAGAATTTTGATTGAGGGTACAGAGATGATAATTAAATTACCAGCAATCAAATAACAATGAGCCCTCTCACCTGGTAGTTTGGTTTGTTTAAAATCAATACATCAATAAATAAACAAGCTGTGCACTTGTGTTGGAATGAAACACCCAGAGATGTCTCTTATTTAAGTCTATTTTCATTTAACTCTCTCTGTTTGCAGGTTGGGATGATTTCAAACTGTGTTCCAGGAAAAAAAATCCAAAACAAATCTCATAAAAAAGAAAATGAATTAATAATTCTTCCTTTCAATTTCTACCCATTTGCAATCTCTGTCTCTCTTCTTTTTCCTCTTTCTTTTCCAGTAGATTTTCTACCCCAAGACCTTTGCTTTTCTACAAACCCAGGAAACATCAGGTTTGGCTGCCAAGGTGGGCATCGGGCACAGGTTGGCCTTGATGGGTTGGGATGGCTTTTCTGTGATTCTGTGGGGTCCTGCTGGCCACAAACTCCTTTCCCCTTCACAAGGAAAAGCTCCTTACACAGCCTTATTTCGTTCATGATTTTTTCCCCTCTCTTGCAGAGGTGAGAAGCAGCAGCCAATTCACAGGGGTTTGTCACATCCCCATCCCTGATCAGACCTTGTGTGTGCCACCAACCAGCCCTGAGAGCCCAGTGAGTGCTGGTTGGTCATGTTCTTCCATGATCAGCTCATTGCCCTTTGCTTCTGAGGTCAGGGAGGGAGAACACGATCCTTGTGCTGTCTCTGAGCTCATAAAATGACCCAAATTCCCCCCAAGGGCAGGAACGGGGTGAGCGACTGAAATGATCCCGTCACAGGAACAATCTGCACATGACATTTGGTTGTGTGTCTGTGACTCACCAATCAGCCACCAGAGAAGGGAAAATGAACATGATTTCCCTCACTTGCTCTGGGCTCACATAAGGGAGGGCTGGCATTTTCTGGGGGTTCTGCAGCTCAGACATCAAGTGCCAGTTTGCCCACAGCACTCTGGGCAGCTGTAAATGAACTCTCCTATTCCAATGTATAAAATCTCATTTTAAAATGTCAGTTTTCCTGCTAAAATACATCCTTTCTTTGCTGAGTTTTTCTGTTAAATACACCCATCCAAAGACATACAAAATTCAATAATTAGCAGTTAGCTTTGACCAAAAATAGTGCTGGGAAAACAGAATGTATTTCTTTTTCTTGATATTAGAGAATGAAAAATTTTGCTATGCCTTTGAAATGCACACCCTTCTTATTTATAAGATAAAACAAATAAAGTCAGGCCATCTGTTGAACTGTTTCACCTCTGACAGCTGCTTCACTGGGCAAACTACTGTATAAGTAAATTTTTTTCTTTGTAAGGAAAGCAATGAATTAAGTTTATAAAAATGAAAAACCCCCAAATTATTACAGAAATCCTTTTCAGCATCCTGGCTGTGGAAAAGGGGGCTTTCCTACATGATCACAGCAAATATTCATGTCTTGGTAGCTGGTTAACCCATTTCTGAGGGACACTTATTTATAATTGAAAGAGAATGGATTGAAATATAATTTAATAAAGCCACCTATTAAGGAAACAAGGAGCTATAAAAAGAGAAGCCCTCCTGAATGTAATTAAAGTCTTATTGAGGGAAGTTCGGCTGTTTATCCACATGCAAGAAAACAACTGGAAAAATTCAGCTCAAGTTCTGTGTGTGATCATTGCAACAGAAGACAGAACGAGCCTGAAAGGTGAAGCTCAGAGAGATGAACAGAAAAATCAGGCAAGAGACTTTAAAACTCTCACTGCTGTTGAGAAATGCATCATTCTGTGCACACCAACCCCCCAGGGGGGCTTCTGCCTCGTACTCATCAGGATGAAAAAGCCTCTCAGAATGTTGCCAGAGGCTGTTCATCCTTGTGGTGCCAGCTGGGAATGCCTGGCATTGGCTCTTCCTGGTTGGGGGGTAGGGAGGGACTTTGTGCCCACACCAGAAATTCTCACCTTCTACCCAAGCTTGGTGGGATCTGGGGGGACCCTGCATACCCTGCCTTGGCTCAGCCTTCATCCCTCTGAAGGGATAAAGCTCCTGGAGCTCTCTGGTTTCATCCCAGATCATCGAGTCCAACTCTTGAGCACTCCCCACCTCCTCACCCCGAGCAGATAGTTCTGTTAATGACTGGATAGAGCACAGGATGGACATCCCTTGAACTGCTGCAATGAAGGTTGAAAAGCCTAAACAGAATTACCAAAACAGATTATTTCTAAGGACTCAGATCTTGTTAAAAAAACCCAGGATTTTGTTTTAGCAAATTTACAGCTTATTGTAAATTATAGATAAAATAGGGCCTTTTATCATCTTGATTTTATAGACAAAAGAAATGCCAAGTAGAAAGGGAATTTTGGAAGTATTGCTGCTTGGAAATCTTGGTATTTTCAAGAGCTCAAATGCTTTGTCCTGTTCTGAAGTCCATGACTGCAGGCCACAGAACTGATCAAAAAATTAAATAAATGAGTTACATCATTTGCAGTCTTAGAAGCTGAATTTAGGAGAGAGGCAAGACATGACCTGATCACTGATATCACCAATTTGTGGAAATAAATTGGAGAGTGGAGAACTTTCAGCTTTGCTGACAAAGATTTAAGTAGCTCTGTGAAAAGAGAAGGCAAATTTATTGCAGAGATCGGGCGTATTTTTAAAAGTATCTTCCAAAGCAATTCTGAATCCTAAAGAGTTTTGTTGGAGGAAATGATGGGCTGACTGATCATTGAAAATTATATGAGTGGCAATGGTAAATATTTAGAGAACACAAGCTTGGAGCAATCAGAATCACTCAGTTCTTTGAACACAGAAAATCATTTTGACAAGGAAATGAATTTTCAGATGTTTCATTTTGACTTTTTCTAAATGAAGTGTTTTGACTTTTCATTTAAAATTACAGGTGTTTCTCTTTGAATTAATCATTTTTTCAAAGAGAAGTTATACAATAAGAAATATGTCATGTTGAAGAAACTTTTTCAACAATTTTCCATGTTATTTTGCCAGAAGCAAAAAACAATTAAATTATAAGAAACAAGTCAGCATGAAATCAGTTCACCCCTTGCCCCCTTTGCCACATTCCCTGGCACACTCACATATCCAAGGACAAGAAATGTGTAATGAGAATATTTTCAAGAAATATAATTATATTCCTATTTGTAAAATAGTGGTAGAAATAAGGTAAAGATGGATGATTTGCTGGCAGTTCATGGCCTTAACAATGTCCAAACCCAAGCCCTGGTACCTCTGACACAGTTTAGAGGAGAAACTCACATCATGGTTTGGATTTTATCCTCTCCTTAGGCTGAGAACATGTAAAAGGGGCAAGTTCAGAGTCCAAGAACTGATGATTCCAGGTCATCCCTGTAGGACAACTAAGATGCTAAAGATGAAAATCATAGTAATATTTACTTGTAGAATTTGGGGAGGGAGGGTTACTGTTATTTATTTTTGTGAAAGCCTTGTCCAAAAGGGACTAATCCCTACACATCCCATTTTTATGGTCAAAAACACTGGCCCTTGTAGGTTTTGACTCTCCAGAGCTGCTGAGTCAGAGGGGCAATTCTGCCCCCCTTCTCTCTGTAACCTTGCCATGGTTCCAACCCCAAATTTGTCAGAGTTAAAACTAAAGAGATATTGCCTAATCCTAAAATAATCATGGCATTAAAATCTGCTTCCCAAATACTGCAGAGTTCAGAGGTCAGGACCCCATCCATGTACAAAGTTCATTCTAAACAAACCCCTCAGAATGTTTTACTCCACCTGCTGTGATCTTCACTCACCTTATTTTGTCCTAGTCATAATTTTTCCTTTCAGCCCACAAACAAGGGGTGTTTGACCTTTGCTGTAACACAATAAATTCACATTTCTATGTTCTTGCTTGCACTGTGTGTGCACTGAATTTCTCCTTTGACACTTGTCTGATCACCGTCAGAAATGTAAAGAATAACTCTCTGTTTTTCTCATGGCTGGCAAGGGTATAAATGAGAGTCTTGAAAAAAAAAAAGCTAAACAACAAACCTGGAAAATAGCACTGCTTTAGTGCTGAACCATCAAACAGCAACTTGGAAAGGGACAGGAGTGAAGAATGGCAGGCTCTTTATTGCCTGAGTGAAGTTATTACTTGGTTAATATTTGGCTCTCTGTTATTTAACCTCTCCTAAAGAGCAGCTTGGCTTTACTCATTGCTCTCTTGTGCTGGCAAAAGGAAACATATGAGGCAATGAAATACTGCTTTATGTTAGCAATAAAGAAAAAGGATATTTGTTTATGTGGTCATAACCCACACACCTTAAAACTCTGTCCTGCAAATACCTACACAGGTGTCTAAATTGAAGCCTCTGAGCAGTTCCACTGATTTTAATTTTACAGCTGAAAACCAAAAGCTTCCTGTCATTAACGTTGGGAGAATTGGACCCAAACATACAAAATCTCATCTTAAATAATCCCTAAATTCTGCCTAAATCCAGAATGTGCCTTAAAAGTGAAAGAAGAGAGACAGAAAACCTTTCTGAAAGCAGTACATGTTTTCCTCTCTTCCCCAGATTAATTTAGCACCAGCAGAGGCTTTTCAGCCACTGAGTGCAAACACCTCCACACACTCGAGGAAATGGTGTTATTTCCTCAGACCACTCAGATCTGCCAGTCCTGCCACGAAGGTTTCAGCTTTGATTGAGTACTAAATGCCACAGACAACTGACAGCAATCTCGGGATGAAAAAAGGGAAGTTTATTTGGGCTTTTTTTCCCCCAGTCATGCTCACTTCTGACTCTCATTGCAGTGTGTGAGCTTTGCAGTGTCTGTGCCCTGCCCAGAGTCCCTGCAGGTGCTGGAGCAGCAGCAGCCTCGGCTCAATCACTTATTGATTAGAGTTCTGGCTCCTCTGAAGTGGTACCTTGTAGGCACAGCACAGTCTGGAGCTGCACCAGGAGAGAAACGAGCTGTTCTGCTGCCCCATCACACCCCCACCACCTCCTGAAGCTCCAAAGCCCTGGCTTGTGGCTGCCTTGAGCCTTGGGCCAAGCTCTCTCAGGGTTTGTGTAGGGATTCAGGTTCTGCAAAGATAAATTCAGTAATAAATACGCATGAAAAATAGCCCTGGACCGTTCCCTGATCTCACAGCTCAGGTCACAGGAGCTGCAAGGATTCATTAAAGGAAATGTGTTTTGTCCACTCTGCACAGATTAAAAAAAGAAATAAAGTACCTGAAGTTTTCCTTAACTATTAAGTAAGACATTTTTCACCAGAGACAGATTCATTGTTAAAAGAAAACAAAACAAAACAAACACCCCATAATCTCCTAAGAATTTTGGAGACATCATTACTCTGGAAATGTTTCTTGTTGCATATTTCAGTAGCAAAAGAAAATAATAACCCCATTATATCAAACACATTTTGAAATCTTCCTAGAGCAGTTTTTCTGCTATTCCTTTTAACAATGAATTGTCCTTTTGGTAGGGGACTCACCACTCTCCTCAAATGTCTCTTTTTGGAGATGATAAACTCTGCCCAGACTTGTGGAACAATGAAAGAGCAAAGGCGTGTTTGAATCTCACTGTGTCCAACTCCACCCACACAGGGCACAGCAGAGAAGCCACAAGGTATTTCCATTTTGTCACATTCCCCTCCTTTTCTGCCCCAAAACCTTGAGAAGAGGGTGAGGGATCTGAGCAGAGCAGGGTAAGAATAATGGACTTTACTTGAGTGAAACACCAAACACACACTCAGGTGGCTCCTGATGAGGTTGGTGCCTTAAGCAGCACCTCTGCAGTTATTCCTAAAGAACAACACCCCTGGGGCAGACACTGAGAGGTAAAAGAGGGGAAATAAATATTTTAAAAGTTCCAGTTCTTTAAAAAACACTGCTTGAATATTCAAACACAAAACAATGCAACATCCTTGTGAGATAAAGCAAATCAGGATAATTTTCCTAGGCTGGTTAATTACAAACATGTGAGACTGCGAAAAAGGAAAGCAAAATTAAGTTTTAATTAAAGATATGAGGCAGCTGATGATATTCAGTGATAAAAATTGATAATTAAATAATGATGTAATTATTATTAATTGCTTCCCTGTCTGTTCTTCTCTATCTGATCATTTCATTGAACAGTTCAGAATCTGTTTTTCTCTTTAGTCTGTCTGTTCATCATCTTTGAAGCCTTCCTGATGTTCTCAGTTTCTTCAGTAAAACTCGGGAGCAAAACTCAGCCTTAATAAAAATCCAGTGAAGCAAAATTTAATTACATTTCACTGGTGCCAACAGCATGAAAATGGAGATGAAATTTCACATTCAAATCATCAGCTGAACAAAGCTCATGTACAAGTTGGAATTTACACACCAAAGGTCCTTCAGATTTTCCTGTAGGAGCAGCAAGAAAAGGCTGCAATAAATCAAGGCCTGGGTGAGAGCAGGATAGAAACAGAAGCTTGTGGTGCTTTCCCTTGGGAAAAAATAAGGGTTTCTTTTAATTTTATCAATGGCTCTCTGAAGATTTTAATGCTGATTGCTGAGAATATAATCTCTGAATCTTATGAACCTGAGGTTTAAGGTAGTAACACCCTTCATGGTGTGGTATCATGTTGATAAAAACCCCATAAATTGATAAATATAGAATAATTCAAATTAGACAAGCACTGCCTCATTTACCACACCAGTACATGAGTCAAGGACAGCTACAAAAAGCAAAAAGGGAAGGCAAGAGACTAAAAGTTTTTGCAGGAAAATTATTCTTGGATCCAAACCCACAATCAGCACCACACATACACACACGGGTGTGGAGATCCCAGGTGAGCAGTTTAGGCTGAATTTTGTAATTATGTCCAGAAAAAAATGAGTCCTTACACCCCTGTGTTCCTTTTTTTGTGCCCCTCTTCCATAGTGGAACAGTCCCACAAGTCCATGTGTGCTACAAATCCTCTTCTCATGCTTTGCCCATAAAAACAAAGCATTGGTTGTGGTTTGTACTGTTTCTCCTCCCCAAGATAAAACCAAATGCAAACAGTCAGAGAGTTTTGAACCACAAGCTCCCAGTATATTTCTCACTTCATAAAACCACTTCCCTGAGGTTACAAAGCACAAACAGCTTGAGGAAAACCACACTGTGTTTTATTTGGAGCACTTTTCTTCTTAACAAAATTAGTAGCAGATTTCATGTCATTTTGTATCAGGGGAAAACAAAATCCATTTGGCACCATTCAACCATTGCCTGTTGTAAAGCAGAGAACAGTCTGGCAATCTGTATTTAATCAGTCTTATTGAATTTGCTTTACATTGAAATCAGTTTGTTATTGTCATTCTCCAGGAGGGTGGCTCTGCTCATGAAAGGTATTTAACCATCCATAACCTCCTGGCACAGTTTATTGCGAGAAACACCGTCAAGTGATGCCAAGAGTCTTTTTGGCTGTGCAGGGCATGGTAAGTAGGTTATTACATTTGATTGTATCTCAGGAGGTGCCATCAGTACCCATAATAACACTCCTGCTTTCCATAATGAATAGAAAATAACTGGTGCCATCATTTTGGCTGGGACACTCATCTGCTCTGAGTTAGTCCCTGTGTGGACAGAGAGGGCTCAGCAGATCAAACCCACCTGAAACTAAACCAGCGGGGAGCAGGTTCAGAGTGGCCTTAGCAGTGACAAGGAAACATGGGTGGATTTGGCCATTTGATGAGTAGTTTGTCTGAGAGTGGCCAGGGCAGAGAGGGGCTGCCCAGGCTGGCAGCTTCCAGGTTCTGCTGGAAGGCACTGCTGGCACCAGGACAGGCCTGATGGCTGCCATGGTTCCTCACAGGGAGCTCCTCATCTTTTTCTACAATGTCAGTTTATTAAACTCTTGAGAGAGGAGACACCTGGATTAAAGAGATAACCAGGAGAGGATTCTTCTGCTGGTCTCTGCCAGGTTAGTCTGGGTCTCCAGCAAGACCATTTCATTTCATGTGATCTGGCTTAGCAAGTCCTTCTTCTGCATTATCACACTCTCAACCAACCTCTGACACAACCCACTAGAACAAAACCATGTAAATCAACCCTTTTCAAATCCTCTTCCTTAGAAGAAATGCCTTGAGGCATCACACTCAGAGCTTCCATGGTCCAGCTTTAGGAGGAGCAATCACAGTTCACATCCCGCTCTGAGCTGGCAAAGTTTTTCTTAATTGTGGAACACTTTGGCTTTCACTGCTAAAACTAAAACAGGGCCAAAAGCAACTTTAAAGAAGCTCTCCTCACTACCAGCAGCAATATCAAGGTGGGCTGTGGGCTCACATTCTGTGCCCACATCTGTGCCCAGTGCTTGCAGTGGGCGCGGCTCAGGGCCCTCAGCGTTAACCAGACCTCTCAAGGGGGTGGATTCCGCACTGAAGACAAGAGGAAGAAGCTGTTCCAAATCCAGTATTTGCATCTCCAAACAGCAGCTGAGCTCTTTTCAAAGCATCTTCCCAGCTCTTTGACTTCTCCACAACACTCAGACTGTCAATAGGTCTCTGCCACAACTCGTCCTGAGGAGCTACTCCTGCCAGCAACAGAATTAGATTCTTAATATTTAAATACAGGAAGAGCAGAGGGTGTTTCTTTGGGCAGCAATCACATGCTGAAATCCAAGCTGTTGAGGCTTCTTGGTTGCCTGAAATATTACCCCCATGTGCTGCTAGGGCTTGTTCCAAGCAGTCAGAACAGAAGAAAATGTGGAATTGATGCTAAAGCCTGTTAAAGTCTCCCTGCCACTCCTTGGCTGTGCTTTCATTGAACACACAAAGGGAGCAGGAAACATTTCAGTGCCACGACCACGAAGCCAAACAGCAGCAGTGGCTCTGGTTCAGCTGCTGGCTGGGACATGGAGAAGCTGCTGCTGCCAATGGCTTCATTTTTCTTTCTGTGTTCCAGCTTTGGGTAATTCCAATGGAAATGGTGAGGAAATCCAGTCTCAGATTCCTGTGTGCCAAACAGCACTGCTGATGATCTGGCTGCAAAATGCATTCCTTGCCCCATTTCAGGAGGAAAGGGATTCATTAGGGAAGAGGCTGCAGCACAGTGACAGTCATTAAGTTTTGCCTCTGACTTGTGTGCTTGGCAAAATTAGAAATCAGTCTGTCCAAAAGGCTGCTCTTGGGTTCTTTATGGATTTGCAGAAATTCTTACATACTTTCCATTGGCTTTGTATTCTGAGGTGAATGTGACACATTAAAGGTTGAGGCAGTGATTCAGTTCATCAGTTTGGTGTTTCGTCTGCTTGGGGTGATTTCGTTCTGACCAAACTCTCTGAGAGTAACCAAGTAAAGCATGATAGTTTTAAGCTCAAGGGAAAATTCTATTCATAGAATAGAATCACAGAATCATTTAGGTTGGAAAAGCCCTCCAAATTGGAGCCCAGCCTGGGGAGGAGGTGGGCCAAGGGTGCTGGGGCTGAGGGGTGGCACCCCAGGCTGGGGGGGGAGGGAGGGCTCATCCCTAAACAGCTCTTATAACCTTAAAGTGGACAAAAATAACCTGACATTTCCACTGGCCATTTGTACCCATTTCTTTTGTTCCCAAAGGTTCCTTCTGCTTTTATGCTTGGGAAGGGATTCCCTCTCCTGTCCCTCTCCTGAAGTGCCAAGGCTTGTCCCATCAGCAGAGACATCTTTGTCTCAAAGCCCTCAACACCACAAATTTATTTCCTACATCACACTTCTTAACACTCTGTTGACCTTTTCCCACCAAGGCAAGGCAAGAATTATTTTGCCTTGCTGGATATTAATAAACCCCCCACAAAACCAATAAAAATCACCAGGCAAATATAAGCAACAAGGGGAGAAATCAGAAGAGCGTGTAATGCAAATCATTCCTCTCAAAGAAATATGTGCCTTTCTTAGAACAAGACATTTCTGTGCCATAAATTAGCTGAGGATTGGCAGCTGAAGCCTTCTTTAGTGGCAGCTTTACATGACAACCACAGCTAATGGCCTGAAAGAAATGACTGAGCTAAGCAGAATTTTCTGAGCAAATCGATCAAATTGAACATTTGCTACCGTGCATTTTAAGACAGGTAAAATTAAAAAATAAAAACAAAAAAACCCAAACCCCCACCAACCTTGAGACATCTCAAGGTGTCCCATGGCTCCAAAGAACTAAAGCCATGGAATTCCTAGCAGAGTAAATGTGCTGAGGTCTCACTGCAGTCAAGTTACAGCACAGATTTAGTCCCCCCCAAAGGGACTGGAGCTAAACTGGTCCTTACTTAGGTAAAGTGGCCCTAGAGCAGTGATTCTGATAAGGAATGAAATGTGTTGATAAGCATCTCTCCTCTGCCTCTGTGCCCCTTCTCTTCCTGCTTTCTGTCTGTCTCTGGCTAATTCTCTCTCAGCCAATCTGGCAAAGCTGATCCATTTTTGATAGGTGGTCAATTCACCATCAAACTTGTTTCCTTCTCCCAACAGGTAATTGCTTTTTAGCAGAATGAATTTTCCCCCCATAAAAATGATGACAGTTTCCTCTGAAAATATATTTTTCATAACCAACTTTATATATGTATGAAAAAACCTGCCTGCTTCAGATCTGCAAGGTTTTCAAAGATGAAAATGAACATCTCCTTATATTAATATTAATTTCTTCGGTGGAAAGATCAGGGTCATTTTCTGCACCAGCTGCCTTGCAATATGAATACATTTTTTTCAGAGAAAAATCTGAAACTTGTTTCTGGACACTGCCATAGAAGTTTTTCTGAGAGAGGAGGAAAAAAAATAAATCTGTTGTGTAATTTTTATTATAATTTGCACAGAAGTAGCTCTGAGAACCCAACTGTTACTGAAGAGGCATTTTAACAGTGACAGCACTCAATGTCTCTTGATCTGCCTTATCCTGAATGAGTTTTAATTACAGAAATTATACCTGATGTCTCAACTAGATGAAGAAAATGACTTGTTTAAAAACTTATGGAATAGCCTGACCTGGAGGTGTCCAAGGAACGAGTGGACGTGGCACTCAGGGCTGAGGGACAAGGTGGGCATCAGGCACAGGGTGTACTTGATGATCTTGGAGGGTTTTTCCAACCTAAATGGTTCTGTGTGAAATTTTGGAAGACTGCTGAGGTTTATTTGCAGAGCTTTGACAGCACCAAACTTAAATTAAACTGGCATATCAACACTTCTCAAATTTCAGGAGGCTGCTTTTCCTTTCTCTGCAGTACATGTGCCAGAATTTAATATCCTAGAGTCAAGTTGTTTAAAAAAAAAATCCATGAAGAGTTGACAAAATATGACTTTTAGACCAACATCAAAGGTTTCTGAGTGCTCTAATTTTTGAGATTTCAAAGCACTCATCTGGTACAAATTTACCAGCTGATTTCTAAGTGTGTTTGGAAATTTGCCCAGTTCTTCCAGGCTGCGAAGGTCCAACAGCCTAATTTAAGTCTATGCATTCAAATCTACATTTTTTCCTGTGCTCTAGTGTGGAACTGAGAGGATGAGGGAAGAATATGGGTGGTGTAAATGAGGGGGGTTCTGAGTAAAAGACTACACTTAGGAGGGAAAAAATCCACATCTGGAACACCAGCTCTGGGTTTATAAAAGGTGACATGTGCTACCTGCTGAGGGAATTGTGAACATTTTTCATCATCAATCAACTCCTTTTTTTATTCTCTCTCAGCGTTTCCTCAGAAACAATCTCCACTTCCCAGTCCAGCATCATCTGTGATGTTACAGGCAGCAAAACTCTCCCAGTCTGGAAAGAATATTGTTGTCAATGAGTCACTGCCAATAACAGACACAATAACTCCTTCTCCCATATGCCCTCTGCTGCAGGCAACTACCAGTGTTATTCTTATGTTCAGTCTGGGTTCTGCAATCGCAGAGGAGTTTGGAGTTTAGCCAGGAAAGTACAGAGAGAGAAATTCTAGAGATAAACTGGGAGGACACTGTCCATGGGCCTGGATAAATAGCCTGTTTTCCAGGGGATGGGATCCACCTGTGTTTATGCACAGGGGTCAGTACACTTGATCCATGACACTCCTCTGACCACCCCATCTCCACCAGCGGTCAGAGCAGCTCTCGGAGGGACAGATACCCCATTGTGTGCCCCTGTGTCACTCTCCAGCTGTCAAGGGCAAGCTTATTCTTGAACTGAGACTTTTAGCATTCCTTCTAAAGATTTTCTTCATCAGTTATAGCTCCTGACAGGCCTGTTATCCATTTATTTGCCCCAGTTTTGGGCTTCAGGGAGTTTCTGTGCCAGTTACTTCCACGGCTTAATTACTCAGTGTGATGGACTGTTCCTCCAAGGCACTCCTGGATGTTTTCTCCACAGCAATTCCTGGCAGGTGACTTTATATACTCCCAGACCATCAATCACACCCAGGGGACAGTGTCTGAGTATGCAAAACTACACAGAAAATCAAAGGCTGGCCTATAAATACCTGGCCTGGGCTATTTTCTGTCATCCATCTGTCTTGTACTGCAGGATTTTGGATGCCTCAATGTCACCAGTTTCTCTCTGCATTTATGGCATTCCTCGGAATGTTATTTCATGCCCCTTTCCCCATGGAACACCTGCTGTTTCAGTGACTGGGAAGTCTTCTGCTCCTTGCAGGAAGTTTCCTTCCTAGACAAGGGGTTAATTGAGGAGATCTGCACACAACATGTACTCCAGTCTGTTCTACATTCCAGTAATTAACCTTGGGCTCAGGACAGCACATATGAGCAATTTGTTTGCATGTGACTCTTCAACTAAGAGTCATATTCCTGAGTGACTGACAAGCTTTGAGAATTGCTCCTTAAATCCTAGAAGAGAAAATACTTGTTTTTCAGAAATCATATTTTTATACATCCTCCTTTTTTTTTTATTAAAGATAAAAGCTGCTCAAACATTTAAAAACTAGTATATAAATAACTAGAGAAAGAATGGGAAAATATAATAAACGAAGTATATGGCAGCATTCTATTAAAAATGTAAAATTTCCACCTATATTTCAATCCAGTTTCAAGTGCCCAGAGTGATCCAATGGGATTTAAAAGGCCCCATGACCAGGCAGATGACTCTGCTGATGCAAACACAAGTAGTTTTCTTCCTAAAGGTCTCTGGCAATTTGTGGCATTGGGAAGAGAAACAGGAGTGAGAAGGGAGCACATGAAGTCTTGGGGTGAACTGGGGATTGGACCCAGACTGAGGTCATCCCTAAGGAACATCATGATGCTGCTGTAATTTAGACAAGAAATAAAAAGAAAAACCCAATTCTCTCCCCCATTGTTGAGAAACCAGCAAAACTCAGCCAAGAAACCCCAGAATTGCACAGGAAGTGTTTGACCTGCACAGGAGTTTAATGGAAGGGTTGCAGTGAGAAGGGAGGCTCTTCACACAACATTCCTGATTCCTTGCTAAACCAACACTTGACAACTCCAAGAAGTGCCTCAATGCCTGTAAAAGCTCTGTTTTTGAGAGACTCTCTGAAAATAGACTGATTGTCATCTGCTGAGAGCTGACCAGTATCTCACCAGTAGGAAAGAGGAAGGAAAACAGACCAACCTTCTCCTGAGGGAGCTGCTCTCTTTGCCTTTCTGGTGCTGAAAGCTGAGCACTGCCCTGACCTTTCCAGCCCCACCAACCTGAGTGAGCCTTGTCCTCCAACAATGGCACAAGAGTGTAAAAATGAGAGCTGTTTGGGTCTAAAGTGGCCACTTGGCTCATCAAGGATAATCCTCTGCACACATACTGAGAAAACACAGGGCATGGTTAGTCTGATTCTCATGTCTCTGCATACCAGGGTTGAGTCCAGAAACCAGAAGGAACAGAGCAGTCTGAGGATGTTGCTGCTGGCACTGCTGGAGGGGTGGATTTGACAAGTGAAAATGTTCTAAGGTATCAGGATGGGGAATAAAATCAGCTGGAAGCCCAGACTGGTGGGAGCTCCACTCCACACCTACAACCAGTGTATCTCTGGAGAGCAAAAAACAACTCTGCATGACCTTCAGAGGAAAACTGAGGCACCAAGTCGCACAGGACTCATCCCATCATCATGTCCTAACTCCTAAAAATGCTGTATGGAGGTGTGTGAAACACCTTGCACATGGGGAGGGGGGAAAAGCAAATAGAAAAGAAGCCCCTATAACCATAAGCCTCCAGTTAGATGGCTTTAAAAATGTGGTAAATTAAACTCTGAATATCCCCAGTGACCTGATTACAAATTACAGGGTGCATTTGCTGCAATTAGGAGCACACACAGGCAAATCAAACAGCTCAAGTGGCTGAGAAGTCAAAAAATATAGAGGGAAACAGCATCCAACCTACAGGCAAGGCTGGAAGGGGAAGGGGAATGGGGTGTCATTGCCAGAACATGGCCCAAGGATATCTCTAGGGCAGGTGTCCTGTTACAAGATGCCAGTAGAGCAAACTCAAGGAATTCTAGTCCTCCTTTTCTCCAGAGCTGGAATACAATATGGGAGAAGATTGCCTCCTTTTTTTAGTGTTCAATTGAGATACTTCAATTGAAACAAGAGCAGCCAGACTTTGGCAGATGCTGTTCCAAAATTGTCATGGGTGGTTATTCCTTACACAAATTCTGCAAGCAGCAATTTTACTAAAATGTTTACTATTCTGTCCTACATATGCTGGTGGCAGAACTGCTTGAGGTTTTTTTGATGAATCAGTGCAATACTCTAAAAAAAAAAAAAAAAACAACGACCAAACCAAACCCAAAACTCCTAACAAAACAATCCCATTTCTTTAACAAATGCATTATTCAGAAGAATATTTGTTAAATTATCTATTCATCTCCATAGCAAAATGAATAACTTTGAAATCCTTGTTCAACTACTTATTTAAAAATACCACAAAAGTCCAGCTAATCCATTATTTGATGATAATTACTCTCCTAGCTGTAGATGAAAGCAACAAAAGAAAGACACAGTTCCTTTGACAGCTTAATTCTCGTGTCTCAGTACCATCCTCCATCTAAAGCTCAAAGATACCAAAGAAATGCAAAGCACAGTGTGAATTCTTATCATGTCCAACACATCCTTTAAAAGAAGGCAATTTTTATCATCAGCCAGAAAAACTACCCCATGGTTTACTCCACCTTGCAGGACTAAAATCCCAGGGTGGATTTTGAAAGGGATTTGTATTTCAGATCAGACGAAGAATTAATTCATTTTTTGTTAGGATAATTGTTACATTCATCTTAGATTTCTTGTCAGATGAGAATAATTCCAAAAGGTGTGCATTTATTAGTCTGTCTGTGCTGCAGCCTCTGGCTGCTTTTATTTTATTTAGATGAAACCCAAATAAGACAGAAGGAAATAAGTATTAAGGGCAGCTTATGCTATGAACAAATGAAGGAGTTTCAAAGAACCACATTGCACCTGAGTTTATAACTGGATCTTTTAAAGTGAGTCTTCATATTATTAAAAATTATTCTTTATATTCTTTATAATATCTAGAAAATTGACTCAGCTATTGATGCTGTAGCTTTTATGCTTTGATGGTTTAATTCACTGCCTGAAAGGAACCCAGAAGTCTGATGGCATCTTGTGACAGAGCACAGCAAAGTGGCTGTACTATCCTTGCCAGTTATTGCAGAGCACATTCCAGAAGGGACTGAGAAGGAATTTTGAATTTAATATACCTGAAATGTAATTAAATTAGTATTATTATTATTGTACCCCATGGGCAATTCCTATGAATTGTTCAATGCAATTGTAAAGCAGTGTTGGTGCTTCCCATGATCTCTCTCAGGACATCAAGGCAGTTTCAGTAACTCATAGCTCTCAAGATAAACTTGTGTGCTAATTCCAGTCCACAGACAGGCCTGTTAATCAGGTTCAGAACACTTCAGAGATTTTGGAATCCTGCCCTGATTGCAAAATCAATGGCAATACTGTCTGTCTGTCAAACCCTGGACACATTTGGTCAATATTACAGTCAACAAAGCAGCAAGCAGAATAAAACTCCACTTTTCATTCTGGCTCAACCACAGGAAGAGCCTGATTGGATTTAAGTGAGGCTTTGTGAGGTACTTGGCTCTCCTCATCCAGAGCCACCCTTCAGGAGGTTCCACACACAGTTATGGGACTGAGTAACCTGAGCCTGTTGTACAGGTCAGGGGGACAATGACACCTCTTGTCCCCCGGGATATTGTGCCTGTTCCACACCAAACCCATTTCCTCACCGTGGGACACTCTGCCCTTAACACCTGAGCAAAGGCAGAGGCTTTGGGAGAGCCACTGAGGAACCTGGAACAGGATGTGCCTGACACGGGTCCAGAGGAGACTGCACATGATGCTTGGAGTGGTTTTTAAGTGGCTGGGTGGTTCTTGGGCTCCTCCTCCTCTCCCTTTATTCCTTCTCGCCTTCTGGTACAACAGAAACATTTGTCTGTGTAATTGTAACACTGAAAGGCTGAACATTCTGAAAGGGAAAGTGAAGAGATGTGTTTCTGAGATAATTGTTTTAAGTGTTCCCCTTTGAATGAGGAAGTAGTGGAGTAATTTCATTGGAAGGTCAGTGAGCAAAGAAAAAGGAAGACAAGCACAAATAGAAAACTATCAGCACAGGGGTTTGAAACTGCTACTAATTGAATATTGGGAGAGGGAAAGGGAGAGAGAAATTTTACATATTGGTTCTGATAGAGACTGGAGAACAAACAGAATAAAAGTGTCTCTATTTCAAGTGAGTACCACTCCATTTTCATACAAATGCCTGCAAAGGAGATATTACAAGTTTACAGATTTCCAGCAGGTTTTGCACTTGAATACAAAATATTAACATTTACAACCAGCCAGCCCCAAATGCAAAATAATAACATTACATGTGGATAAGTCCTGAACACTACTTTTCTCTTTTAATCCTTTGAACACCAGTTCTCATCTATTTTGTTAAGGGACAGAAATGTTTCTCTCAGCACAGATCTCCACCTCTGAGCCCTTTAACTGAGAGTGTTCAGTGCTCTCTCAGTTGGGAGTTCAGGCTCCTGCAGCCCCTGGAGATGTGGTGATGCAGCAGCTCCCAGTGCAACCCAAATTCAGAGCCAGAAAAGCTTTGCCATGGGTGGTCCAGCTCCATCTCCCTGGTTTTGGACAGGTATAAACATGGTGATATCACTAAAACCAAGTGAAAGCTGTTTTGGGGAAGGAACAGTCACTCTCAGTCTTTCTTTTTAGGAGGCAACTAAGGCTGACAAGTCACCTGCATGTGTCACACAACAGAACAGGTTCCTGTGACTGAACAAACCCCCAGGGGCTTTTTCAGAGACTGAAAGGGCTTTTAAGTTGAGGAAAACACCTTTTGAAATCCATACAACCACATCACTGGCTCCTTCCATCATGTAAATCAAGATCTTTACATTCAAGCCAATTGCTCTCAAAATAGATGTTTATTGCAATTGTTGCCATGGCTTTTCATGTCACTGTTTTTACCTTTTTCTGCCATAAATGCCAAAATAAACACTACCTGCAATTGCTTATGAAAAGAACACTCCATAAACTATTAATTTGTGCTTATTTAGCTGCAACAAACAGAAAGAGCTCAAATAAATTCTCCAACAAGGTGAAATGAGAAAAAAATCACCTTAATGTAAAAAGCAATAGCAGTTTGTAATTCCAGTCACTGAGACCTAATAATGCAGCTTGGAATAGAAAAATTATTACCTCAAATTCCCACTTAATCAAATGAAACTTCTGCATTTCAGGTCTTGCAATTGTGTATGAATAAGCCTCCATATTGTAGATGCTGCAGAAAATGAGGATTTCCATGGAAAATTGTAGCTTTTTAAGAAAGAAATTTGTGTCTTTCTGAGAAAAAGTGCAAGATTTTATGGGGCAAGACACAGGTATGAGCAAAAGTGCACCTTGAACCAGGTGAGTGCTCATGAACTCTCAAAGATTTACAGGGTGTTATGTGGTGGAAATGCTCAGACAAAGCCAAGAAGTTCAGTTATGGCTAAAATAGCCCTAAGAGGATAGAAAATAACCAAATTATTTTTTAATCATTGGTCTAAGAGTTCAATTTTGATAGTTATTAGATTAGAATAAATGGATTTTTTTATCAATAACCATTCAGAGAATCAGAAAATTTCTGGAAAGCAAATCTCTTGTTTCTTTTTTCATTAATTCAGTTGTGCTCTGTGTATTTACCATCTCTGCACAAAATGCAGAAACTTCTTCAGCCTTCTGTACAAGGGCTAAATATATTTAAAAAAAAAAAAGAAATCTGATGCCAACACTGTTCAGATAAACACCTAATTGACTGACAGTTAGTAGGTGTCATCTTCTAATTTAAAACCCAACTTAAATTTAACCGTCATATTGTTGAAGAAAAGTATTACCTTTCATTCAATAATTACACTTAATTGGCTTGAAGATTTAAATGCTACATTGGCTACAAACATTTCAAACTGTGCATGATGTCTCAGCCTCCTCAAAGACTCCAGTTACTGCAGAGTTTGAGCCTCCTACTAAACTTATAGAAATAAAAAACAACAACTTTTTCCTTCGCTTTGCCTTATTAGTTGATGCAAACAAATGGCTCCACAGTCTGGACTGGGGGGAGGAAGGAATAATTTAACTTACTTTAAGAACCATCTCACTTGTATCTGCCAGAACAGTGAGAAGCTTGGAATTTTCCCCCAGATTTTAGTGGTGTGCAGGGAGGAGACCAAAAAGCAGCCTGTAGTCCATTGAAGAGGCTGCTCTGGGTTTAGATGAGCTTCAACACCCAGCTGAGCTAAGCCCAGTCACTGTGAGCCTTTGAAGACTATTTGTGTTACAACTCAGCCTTTGGCTTTATTCTTTCCCGTTCCAAGCCCTGCTTTGAACCCTTTTACTTGCATGGTTTGGCTTCACCACTTGTTCCTTCAAGAGCTCTTTTTATGTTGTGACTTCCCTCATTGCAGGTTTGGAAAGGATCTCACAGAATTCAGCCTTCTCCATATCAACAGATTTATAGCTCATGGAATTCTCCACAGCCACATCCAGTCCTTCCTTGGACACCTCCAGGGGTGGGCACTCCAAACCTCCCTGGGCAGCCCCTTCCAGGGCCTGATCACCCTTTCCATGGAGAATTCCTCCTGATGTCCCACCTGCCCCTCTCCTGGCCCAGCCTGAGGCTGTTCCCTCTCCTCCTGTCCCTGTGCCCTGGAGCAGAGTCCAACCCTCCCCAGCTTCCCCCTCCTGACAGGGATTGCAGAGAGTGAGAAGGTCCCCCCTGAGGCCTTGTCATACAAGAACAGAAAATCATCATCTGTTTTATTCTCTACCATAACAAGCATGAGAGTTACTCAGAATTTTACTCTCAGTGTACACTGAGCTCCCTCAATCGCCAGCCAAGCCACTGGAGGGGTCCAGGCTCCCCACCCAGGCTCATACAAAGGGTAACACCTTCACATCCCCCTGCCTGCTGCTTTAGGGCTGGTTTAGAACACCCCTGTGGCTCTCCTGGCAACTCTGCTTGAGCTGGAGACAGACCTGAGGATGAAGAACTGCCCTGCTCAGTGTGCATCCCCCCAAAGGAATGGAGAAAACCTCAGGAAATAAGTGGCTGGAAAAATCAATAAAGACAACTTTCCACCAGAATGAAGTATTTGTCATTAAAATAACAGCAAGCACATCAGGCCAGAGAGGAAAGACTTGAGCTGAAGGGAACACAACCAATAAGAGTCTGGGTCTGCCTGACAGTTGCTATCAGGGTGCCACAGGAGACAAAGGCAGCAGGGATACAAAAGAGACTGGAGATGAAAAACAGATACTGCTATAGAGAGGGGGGAAAAAATCTGTGCTACTCCAAAAATTCTTCAAACTGGCTGGAAACCTCCTTCAGGAAAAAAAAATATGGAAATCTAATGATTTAGTTGTATTTATATAACATAGCCAAGTCAAGAGGATGTTCCCCCACCCCAAAGTTCCTAATAAGGGCTTAACAGTTCCCATCAGAGGGTCAGCAGATGGGGAGTGACAGCCAAAAGAAAAAACTCTGAAAAACCCACAGGTCCCTTCTTGCCAAGAAAGAGCAAATGTCCTTTTCCTCCAGCAAGTTGCACCAGAAAGAGGAGACAAAACTGAGTGCACAGCAGCTGCTTGAAGGCTTTGGTTTCACAGCTAATGAAACCACCCAGGAGGCTCCCCAGAGCCAGAGGAAAGAGGTCCTGCTCCCCTTTGCTCTTCTCTCCACCTCTTTATACAAAAGAAGTCCCCCCTCCCAGCTGAGGGCTCCTGCTGGAAAAGTGTGCCAGTGCCTGCCCTCTCTGCAGAGGGAAATTATGGGATGGAGTTTGGATCAAGACAGGCCTTTAGCAGCCTGGAAACACTAAGAGGAACACTGAGATCAGGAACAGTTAAAAACACTCCCAAGTTTCCATAAAATGTTGGGAAATTCTTTTTTTTCCTCTGCTCTAGCCAGAAAAAAATCAAACTGGTGCTTTTTAATTAGGAGAGAACTAACAGAGGATGGTGTTAGAGATGAACAAAGATTTTATTAATAAATCTTTCACTGTCAAGCAGCATCATCTTGCTCCCTTTTGTCATGGAGGAAAGTCTTTCATAGCAGTGGAGAACCACTTTGTGAGAGATGGATTCAGTGCATTTGAAGTTCTGCTCCCCATTCCATTACAGTTACATTTCATCCAGAGGCTAAATATCAAACAGAACTCCAATCTTCTGAAAACAGTCTGAGGTAAAAGGAACACAGCTTTGGGCTGGAGATTTTTCATGCCACTTCAGAATATTCATCTTTTTTTCATTATTTTAATGTGTCAGGAGTCCAGAGATCTCATTCATTTACTCTTGGAGAGGTAAGATGGGTACCAGGTGAGAATTGGAAGTGCCAGCAGTTCACTAAAGCCCAAAATTAACCTATTTTGGGTCACTCATTTGTTATCAGCCCATGTAGACTGGCCTTGCTTTGACCAGGAAGAGGAAATAATAAGCAAATGCCTTCAATCATCTGCCCCTGGTCCTCTTAAAATGGTACCTGAGGAACTCAGGAGTGCCAAGCAAAGTGTTCAGATCCTTGGAGAGAAGCCTAATTTTGCAGCAAAACCTGTTTGCATTTAACAAACTGGGAAAAAACTCCAAACCCCGTTCACCTCTATGAAAAAGGAGACACTTAATATTGCCAAGGGCAGCGAGTCCTTGCACATTCCACACAGGCACCAGGCTGGGAAATGGGAAACCAGAATGTGTCCAGGCAGAGACCAACTAAGGACTGAATGTTGGGTGTATAAAAGATTGTTGGTTCAAACTTCATCATCTTCAGCTTCCCTCCCAACCCAAACCTTTCTATGATTCTATTTTATGATTAAGAACATGAGAAAGACACTTGTTTGCATGCTGAGATTCTGGGTTTGTACTGACCTGAAACAAGGCAGAATGCACAGACATCACTAACCAGAAAATGCAATCTTCAAACTGGCAATTCCAGGACTTTTCTTACTCGCTTTTCATAAAATTTCCTTTCTAATAATTTGATTTCAATATTGATAAATAACTAGAATATCCCTTACCTGTGTCTTAAAATAGATAAAATTTGCTTACGCTTTGTGCTCACTCATAGGAGAATTTTCTATGAGTCTGAAATTTTTAGGATCCTTAAGAAACACAATTTCATGCTTAAGTCACTCAGATGGACATGTTTCATTTAGGTCTCCTGCAAAACCATCAAGCTATTCCAGTTTCACTTAAAAGGTTTAAGACCTGAGCCAGTAAAAAATATGAAACCAGTTAAATTACCCAAATGCCTTTTTTCCCTCCTCAGCTCAGAGGAACTGACACTTCAAACTTGGTTCAAACTCTGGTGAGATGGGAAAGGTAAAAATTTCCATTACAAGTTTCCCAGGAGGTCACATTTGCTCCTGAGAGCTCTGAGCTCCCAGTTATCCCCTGCATGTTTTAGCACCAGCTCAGCTGTTTGAAAAATCACAGCATTTCCTCACAATAATTTGGCTTAAAGTGTTCCATTTCCATTGAAGTGGATGTTTCAAGGAGCACTTCAGTCTCCAAAATGGTTTGCACCTACAACAATGAACACAATTCCAACCATTTGTGCCCCAAGGCAGGTGGGAATCAAAACTGTGCATTGACCAAAGTCCAGGTTTTGAAAGAGTTGTCCTCTCTCTGCTCTTTGAAGATCCGCCAGAAAGACACAACCTACATTATTTCTACTTCAGGTTTCCAGGCAGATGCTCTCCTTCAAAATTAGTACCTCCTATCTATTTATCTTCCTCTATTTGTCCTCTACCAGGTGTAAAACACACACCAGTGACTCCTCCGAGCAGCTTCTGCTGCAGCTACTGAGCTGCTTTGCTGAGCACAACACCAAAATATATTATTGTTTTCATACAATTCTTCCCAAGGTCCTTTTATGGCTTCAGGATTTGATTTGTGTCAGGGAGAATTTGTCCCTTTATTAGTCAGCATGGCCTGGTTTGACAAATGTGTCTAATGTGGCCATATTATTCATTTTAATCCAATGACTGGGCAGAGGTCAGACTGGAAGCTCAAGGATTAACCAGCACTTGTTTCACATTTCATCTTTCAAAACCAATAAAACATGGCACTGTCTCCCCAGCTGTCTGTCAGTGGAAGAAAAGATACCTCATAAATAATAAGCAGCATTTTCTTTTAAATTAAACTTCTCAGAGAGGAAAATCCGCAAAGGAAAATATGGATTAAGTGGTGTTAATTTAAAATAAACTCAAAGAAAAGAGGAGAAATATCTGTTCTTTCAGTCCTCTGTGTTTATGGTAATTATATTTTAGATTAAATTTCTCAAAAACAAGGGAGAAGAAAGCACATGGAAAAAGAAAATACCAGAATTATTACAAATTCATACCTAGTACAATCTTTTGGCTCTTGCTCAAGTACTGACATTGTTGTCAGTCTTCCTGTCTCTACCTTAAATGCTCTCTGATTCCATCCAAAATTAAGGATTCACTCTCTCCATGATCCCACTGCTCTGAAAACAGCACCTTACTGAGAAATTGCAATTTTACAGCATATCCTGCAGACTTTTATTCCTTTAAATGTCTCCTATTTTTATACATGAGCAAATGATGAGTTCTTCATTGCATCCATCTGGCAGCCCATCAAAGTGCTTTCTTTACAGGTTTTGGATGAGATAAACGTTGTTTCCCTAAAATGCTTTGTTACTCTTATGTGGAACATGTTTTTCCCCAGATTAAACTGATTTCAAGCAGTTTCTACACTTTGTGTGAAAATAAAAGGTGCAATTGCTGCAACTATCTCAGCCACCATAGGAAGGGTAAATAATGTCATATTGGCCTCTCTGACCAGCTCTCTAATATTTTTCAGTCAGGAATATTTATCTACAAAGCAGATTTGGGTGGGTTTTTGGATTTCTGTCTTAAATAACCATTTCAACCTTTATAATTTTTCCTGATTATGTTCAGGCTGAATTAACTAATTACAAACAATGCATCCCTTTCAGGATAATTAAATTTGCAGTTCTTCTCATATTTGTTGGCTGGTTTTAGGATGTTTTCACAACGTGTTCTCTACTAATGTGATGTCCCAATTTATATGCAAGAAGCTGGGGTGGAAATATTAGGAGATTAATTTGCTCAATGATCAGTGAGATCATTGAGCTTAAGATAACACAAGCTTGAGAAGGCAAAAAGGTGGGCTAGAATTGGAGACAGCCCAGAGGAGCAGAGCTCTGGAGACCACAGGATAAGCTGAACCTGCAGGAGAGAAGGGAAGGGGAGCAGAGGGGGTTAAACAATTCTACTGAGATAATATCTTGTATTTCTGTAGTGTTGTACTCCCACGAGCCACTAAATGGTTTGCAAACTCTAATGGAACAAACCCAGAAAGCTTCCTGGGAACAGAGTTACTGTTCCACATGTGATAAACCCAGGGAGCAGAGAGGCCACTGAGGCATTCCAGCTCTTGGGCATCACCACCTTCCTGAGCCATCCAAAGGGAATCCAGTTCCTCCTTATGCACCCAAGCACCTTCCACCCTGCATGGAGCAGTCAGAGCAAACAGCTCCTCTGTGCTACTGCCAGGGCAGCCCTGGCATCAGTGCCAGGAATCCTCTGCCACCCTCCAGGCTCTTCTCTGGCTGAGGAGGGGTAAAGGCAGACTCAAAACTGCAGAACAGAATCATAGTTAGTTAAAACTTGGTTGTAATAATGCCAAGGTCATGGGTTCAATCCTCTGTGTGGGCCATTGACTTAAGAGTTGGACTCGATCCTTGTGGGTCCCTTCCAACTCAAAATAGTCTGTGAGTCTGTGAAAGGCAAGACCTGGCAGCAGCTCTTGAAAAGTAACACCTGTTACTCATTTTAATCACAATTAGAGACTCCACAGCTCAAATCTGTAAGGATCACATTCAAATGAAGATGTACAAAAATATAGTCACCTAATTGTTCCTGCTTAGGAAAAAAAGACCATGACAAAAAATTCCCAAAGAATCTACCTCAATAATCAGGAGTCAGAGTTTAGAGCAAACACTGACAGCAGCAACCCCAGGTGTGGAACTTGCACAGAGAAAACACTGTGCACAAAAATCCATTTGTTGCAATTGTATCCTGAACAGAAAGTCATCTCAGTTTAACCCCAAAGGAGTGAGGGTTTATGGTGCTTTGAAGCACCATTCTCAATGCTTAAAAACAGCCATTTCTCTGGCACCAAAATAATTGGGATGCACAGTTAACACTGAAACTTGCACACGTGGATTCTAACTCATCTCCTTTTCCATATTCTATCCCAGCAGCTGCTAAACTGATACCAGCAGCAAACCAGAAAAAAAAGTAGGAATTACTCTGAGCTATGATTTTCAGTGAGTGCTCCGATTAAAGAGGGAAATGCTCCTTCTCTCACTAATAACAAATGCTACAGGCAACTGTAGTTATAATTAATAGAAAATATTGTTATGTAAATGCAACTAATTGCCTTAATTGCTTCTGCACTACTTATGTTCTGTATTTGTATCAATTAATTGTACTTTTCCCACAGTAATTGCTGCTCTGGGTGGTTGCACCAGACAGACAAACAAACAGACAAAACCTGCTTTGATTGAGGATGCTCAACATGATTGTCAGAAACAGCTCCCTTCTTAGCTCACCTGGGAAATAAGTTTTGCTGTCTGAAGATGGGAGAAAAATTATATAAAATTTGTTCTGTGAAACTCTTATTTCAGCCCTTAGAATGGACACCTGTAGAATTTTTTTCTCCCCTTCCAGAGTTATAAACTTACACCAATTTTTAAAATTTCCTTGAAAAATGGCAAAGACCACAAAGAGGGAGATGCCCAGGGATGCTGTTGGTACACAGAGATCTGTGTGAAGCCCAGAATACTTTCTCCACTCATTCCTGGCTAAGTTCTTTAATTTTTAGGGCTGTACTCACATTCATCTTTGTGAAACCATTTTATGAAATTACCTGTCCTAAGGAAATAAAGGCAGGGAAATCAAAAGGAGAACATGGATGGGAGTGACCACCCCTGGCTCACCTGGGAGCTGCTGCCTGAAGAGCTGGAAGAGCATATTTTGACCAGTTGAAAAAGCCACACAGCCACTGAAAACAAACCTCCAAGCTTTCATAAGGCATAAAAAAGTAGTATCTCCATCAGATCTGCCCAACTGAGGCTGAAGAAAGAAGAAAAGGGGAGAAGGGTCAGTCCCATTTCCAGCTGCAGCACGTGCCTGTAGCCCTACTAAAGTCAGCAGCTGAGAAAGCACCAGCACATTAAATTTACATTCTTATATTCCTGGAGCTGAAAGTCACTACATTTAGAGCAGTTTGGACACAAGATTGAAATCTTTTTACTGAACTGTGGTTTCCCTTATGGACCCCAGCCCAGAAATGCCAGCAGAGTTGAGGCACAAAACACACCTGCTCGATTATGGATTCAGATCTGTTATTTAGACACAGTTAAACACAGGCTAAAGCTGAAGCCTGTTGTATTCCCAGCTAGAGGGATTTCTCTGAGATACAAAAGTAGAAACTGCATGTTGTATAAACAAAATGCAGACTGAAGAGTTTGCACCTGGGCCTGAGACTTTTTTAAGGGAGAGCCAGGACTAAAGAACCTAAAAATTAAATATCTATACCAATAGAGCACTATAATAAATCCAGTATCAAACTGACATTCACAACGAGTTCTTACACAAACTGCTTTTGAATGGATAAACACAAGAGGCACAAAATCCTCCGTTATCCATTAAAGGCTTTTAGTGCTTTATTAGTTTTGTTGCTATAATTCACTTCTGATTAGCTGGGTGGTTAAACAGCCTTTGCCAAGTGCAGCTCAAGTGCATGAATTTCTTTTCCAAGTGCAGCAGTGGCATTTCAATGTACTCAGTGGCATCTCCTCAGGTGCTATGGCCATGCCTGCAGTGTATAAATTAACTGTGATTTGCTTTTTTTAACCATGTTCTCATTTGAATTTTCATCCAGACATAACATGTTAGAATTTTGGAGTGCTTAGCAAAGCTCCCCTGCCAGGGGAGGATGACAGTGCAGGGCCAGGTGGTTCACAGGGAGGTGAGAGAGGAGGACGTGGAGGGGAGGAAGGACACCCATTGTGACCCAGCCCTGTGTGTTCATGACCCAACATGGCAGGTGCTAATGAAGCATTTCCATGCAATGCTCCAGATCCCAACATTTAAATTCCATGAGCTTCCCTCAGGCTTAATTTGTCCCTGCAGAACAGAAACCTTCAGCAGCCATGAGAGACTGCAAATACAAGCAGTCACCTCCACTAACCTTGGAAGGGCATCAGCTGCAATTTCCCTTCTCATTTATCCTTGATCGTCCCGACTCCCCCAGAGTTCTTGGCCTCACACTCAGAGCTGCCACTTTGAAAAGTTAAACCCTCATCTTTTAGATGAGTTCTATTTGTCAAATAACTCAGATTTTTCTAAAATACTAAACATTTTCTACCTAATCCCCAAATCATGGAAATCAATAAAATCTCTCCTCTATTTGAGTTGCTTGTGTGAGGTGTGCCTGGGGCTGGGGAAATGTGGAATATTTGATGGTTATTGGTAACATGCAGCACCCAAAACAGTCCATGGGAGGTTTGGAAGACAAACCTCATCACTGCAGTGCAGTTTGGTGGATTGCTGGGACAAAACCTCCCTGGAGAAAGATCCCAGGGGTTCCAGTGGGGAAGGGAGCAGGGCAGGGAACGTCTCTATTGGATACAGGCTTTTTTCCAAGCCCATAACTAAACTGTGCATTAATCCTGGGAAATGGGTTAAAGCTCATCAGTTCTGCCCTTACGCAAAGAGCTGCTCTGGAGAGTCAGCAGCTGAGCTGAACTCTAGGCATGAAGCAGAGTCTGGGTTTGTTCAGTCACTTCCCCATGGAAGAGGCTGGAAAGCTTGGAAAAGAAACCATCCTTTCATTTTCCATGTGTCCAACTATGAAAATTCAAAGGGACTGTTCCAGCCTGGTGCTTCAGCTGCTGCTGGAATACAAATAATTAGGGGCATTCAATTTATTTTTTAAAACTGTCAATGTTCTCCAAAGAGCAGATACCAAACTTGTGAATACTGACATATAGGCCATTCCCAATAATCAAATATTCATGGCATGGAACATTCTGTGCCGTTCATCACACAGGATGGCACACCTGAGCATGGAGCACAACCTGGGCAGCTTCAGGCTTGGCTCATTTCAACACAGCCTTACCAGAAAGGGAAACAATATAAAAAAAAAGTTGTTTTCTTCCTGAACATTTCTCTGGAATTTTCATCTACATGTGTTCAAGGTCGTATCAATTAAACACTCCATACTACAAGAGTTATTCTGTGTTGGAAAAGCAGCTTATTTAGGGAACAGTTTGATTTCATAACATATTCAAATTGAATAGGACATGCCTTCAGAATCACTTGTGCCTAAATCCAAAGCTTTGGAAATAAAAATATTGCTGTATTGTGTTTCACTTAATACTGAAAATCCCATGATCCCATTTTCTCTGCCACCATGGCAGGATAAAAGAATTCCTACTGCCAAACATTCTTTCCTGAGCAACCCATTAAAGTGCAATTTTCAGCAAATAGTTCTATGCCCCCAGAGTGGATCACAACTTCTTTGTGTCACTTTGAGTTTCAGGAAACAGAATTTGTGGGGAAAAATGTTCCTAAAGGCTCTTTTTAGTATTTCCTGACTAATGGCAGATCAATGTTAATTGAACACAATTCACTAATTGGCCATGAGCAACAAGAACAAACAAGGGGAGATGGAGCAGCATCGAAGGAGAGTTAGAGTAGATTTAGGTTTTTGTTAAAATATGGGATAGTTGTGAGTTTGGAAAATGAGTCTGAGGAACCAAAGCAACCTTTTAGCTGGAAAAAACCCTGCAGCTCTTTACAGTGGTGGATGGGAGGTAATTTCTGAACAGACACACTCAAGGCAAGGTTCAGACCAGGCACCTCAGGAAAATCAGGTGGCAAATGAGCACATGGAGATTGTCCACACTATATGAACAAATTTAGTTGAAATGAATGGAGTGGGGAAAGGGGTGAGAGATAACCTGACTCTTATACAAATTCAGAAAGTGTTTTAGTGACTCCAGGCTGAATCCTCAAATGGCTCTAGTCCTGAATTCTCTTTCCTAGTCAGCCAAGCTCCTCTCCAAGACCACAGAAGGATGTCCAGGGAATGCTTTCTAAGAACCTCATCGAGTGTTCCAAGTCACTTGACCTCCACCATTGCAGCTGCACCTGAGCTGAGCCAGAGCATTCCCAGGCCCTGGGATGCTCCCTCAGCCACGCTGTTGCACCAAGGAAAATATTTATTCCCTTAACAGCCATCACTCTCAGTGGCAATAATTGTGCTGCCACAATTCCATTCTTTTAGTAAATTGTGCATTGACTTGATTAGGAAGATACACTTTACTCTGAGTTCTGCTTCAAGTGGCATTTTAGGTAAGAAGCAGAATGAAATAACTGCCCTTGCTGAGGGAGCAGCAGTTCCATGAGGAAAGGCTGTTTTGCTGGGCTGGGCTGGGCTGGGCAGTTTTACTCTCTGCCCTCACTGACATCATTGGGTACCACTCGGTGCAGAACAGCAGAATGACAAAATAGCTGCTATTAAATGTTCAGAAATCATATTAACAGAAACCATAAATCACAGAAAAAGGAAGTTAAAGGAGATAAATATGTACACAGAGAATCTCTGCTTTTGCCTGTTGTGACTGGTCATAACTGCCTCAGTAAAGTTCTGTTCAAAGTGATTCATTGTGGAGCAACAACTGCAAGTGTTACTGAAGAGTAGGGGGCAAATATTCAGAGATTTTTTCTCTTTTGGATTCATCATATTCTGCTTCTCTCACCCTCCATCGGAACAAACATTGAATGGGAAACATTAATAATATAGAGTTCTTTATAATCCAGACAGTAAAAAATATTATCTTTTTAATTGTATTGGTGAAGTGTATACTCTGAAAAATTCAATTTGATGCATAGGGAAGTCCTTAACTAACTGCAAAAAAGATTCTCCCCTCAATTACATAGAAAAAAATCATTATGGTCCAATAAAAGCCTAGCAAATATGAAGAGACCATAGTTAAATGTCTACCAATATCTTCCAAAACACATTAAAACAGGTTAGTGAAGAATCAATACCTGCTGTTTCTCTTGCTTTCAGTTTATGGATGTTTAAAGCTTTTTTCACAATGATGACACCCTAAAGCAGTAACTTTTAATAAAGCACACCCAGTGCCTCTCTTTGTACTTAAAAATGTCAGGAGCTGTTTATTTATCATTTCCAAGAAGTCCTTCAATATCAAATAATTGCCATTTTATGATACTAACCCTCAAATACCAGAAAAATCTGGAGGAGGGGCAGGGCTGCTGATGGAGGTGCTGATGATTGTTCTCTCCCACACCTTCAGTGTCCTGTGGCTGCAAAACCCAATGACCAAGGGGATAGAAGCAAATCCTCCTCCTCAGCCATGGGTGGAGAGCAGGAAGGCACAGATCTGCTCCATCAGCCCTGCAAGTGTCCAAGGCCGGGATGGACAGGGCTTGGAGCAACTTGAGCTACTGGAGGGTGCCCCTGCCCATGGCAGGGGGTGGCACTGAGTGGTATTTAAGGTCCCTTCCAGCCCAAACCACCCTGTGATTCTGTGAAGGGCAATACAGAGCAGGGTGGATGTTCCTTGTTTCCATCAAGTGCCTTCACTGGGTACAACTCCTGAGCCACTTTAGGAGACTGAGCAACACAGTTGTTATTTCTGTGACTAGACCTGTCCTTTTGTGTGTCATTACAGAGAAAACCTGGCCAGAGCTCGACAGGTACAGATCAGAATCATCCCAGAACCAAATGGCATCCTTGCTTATATAAAGGCAGGGAATGGGAAGACAATTCAAGCACTGTGGTGAGAGGGGACAGAAAAAAATCCATTCTGGCTTTTATTTTAAACCTACTGAGTCCTGATCAAGGCAACAGAAGCACTTGCTCTGCCACTTGACAAGGGAGACATCTGCTCTGTGCATGTGGCAGAGGCAGGCAAAGCCTCGCTGTCTGACAGCCCCAGCTCTCCCATCCATCATTCCATTCCTGTGCCACACTCACTTATTCATTAGCATTCTGCCAAGCTCACCCACTGGAGCTCCACTTATGCAAAGGGTTTCTCATTTACCAAGTTTCAGCCCAAAATACCATTAGTGGAGATGAAGAAAATAACATTTCCATACAGAAACAATGAGCTGTACCTGTGACACCCATGGAGGAAAATTCACTTTGACAAACTACTGCTTGAACTTCATGAGCATCTTGTCATCCAGCCAGCAGAGCACTGTCTGCTTATTAACATGCTGCTGAAGGATGGTTTGTTGTTATTTTATTTCAAAGCCTTATTTCAGGACCAATTTGTCTTATCATGCTGATGATAACAAAGACTACCAGGCCATGCCCATCGCAGCTCTTTGAAATCCACTCATGAGAAACTTCAGAAACTTGTTCAGTGTTTCACAGCAGCACTTTTTTTGATTTCAGACTTGCTGCTTCTTTCCTCACACACATTCCTGTGCCAGGGTGATGTTAGTTATGAACCCCAAATTACAAATCTCTGCAAGCAGCAAAGATTAATACTAAATAGCACAGTTAAAAAAATGTGTATAGCTTTTGACTGATTGACCCTTATTTCTGTAAGTGCCACTTTTTACCTGCTTAAATCCCCTTTATGCCAGCACTAAAAAGAGGGAAATCTGCTGCCTCTTGCTCCCCCACAATGGAGAGAAGTTCCTCAAGGTAAAAAGACTGCAAAGGAACTGTGAGAGACTGATCTGAGCCTACACTGCCCATGAAAAATGGGCTGAGAAGCCCAGAACAGGAAAGTTGCCTGTCTTCTGGAGCCCTTGCATTGCAACAAGGGTTTCCTCTTGCTCCATCTCTGGGAAACAGATGCTCTTCCCACTCCCAAGGGAAGACCTGCACAGCCCTGAGCACCAAGGAATAGAGACAAGCTCTCATTTTGCTTTCTGATGCCTCAATCTGACAGGCCTGAAAGGAAGAACTGCATTACATTCATGTTCTTTGCTTCAGACTCGGTGTGATTTCCACCAGAATGCCAATGAAGTGCTATTTTCAAGCATTCCATTAGAAGAGGAACATCCAAAGTTTGTACCTCCCACCCATGTAAAACACACTGGGATGCCACTTATCTGAGAGACAATCCGTGGAGAGGGAGAAATCCTTCCTAGTTCCTGTTTTGCAGGAAGGCAATCTCATTGCAGAGGCAGGAGTGCTCTGGGGGCTCATTATGCATTGCTGCTGCAGCTTTAATTACAGCAGCACAGCTTGGGTGAAGGCTCTGCCAGTGGCTGATGGCACAACAGGATCTGCACTGGGTGACAGCATGGCCTGGGAGGGGACACAGCACGAGTCAGAGATGGGAGAAAAATCATTGGACAGATATTGAAAAGCAAACCTTATTTATCTGAATATCTTCCAATAGAGAGCCTGGGATGCCAAATCATTGCTTAAATTTGGTTTGCAGCTTTACCTGAGAAACATGTCCTCTAATTCTGCATGGAATTGGGCCCCTAAACCATCAAGTTCCTTGCTAGATAATTATATCAGAGGTACAACTGTAACCAAAATTTGTAGGAAACACTCATTTGAACACTTGAAAAAGGAGCAGGGGAAAGGATTCACTTTGTAATTTAGGCACAGAGTGTGGACATCTGATCCAGGCTGAGCTGAAAGCCTGAATGCAAAGGGGATGAAAATGGGTTCTAATTCTGTGGGAAGCTAAAACTCCTTAGCTGGAGGAGAGATGGAAGTGTACCTGGACCTCAATAGTTCTGCCAGAAGAAACAGAAATTCTCACCTCTGTGTTTCCCTCCACCTTGAAAAGGCCATTTCTGGAGAGGAGGTTGTGTCTTGGCTCCACGGGAGATTAGCTCAAAGTTATAACTATGCAGGTACTTCATTTATTTCTTTCAAACACAACCATTCAGAAAGGTAATAAAATCTGAGGCTTCTGAATATTTCAGCTGTTAAAGAGAAGCTTCTGCCTAGAAGCTGAAAGCCTGTCTTGTTCACACATTTCAGCAGTGAGAACCAGCAATTTGATGTTTCAGCAAGTTGACGGCAAGAGCTTTTGATTTTGTTGTACTCTCCCCAAAAATGCCTGAGCTTAAAATGTCTTCTGGAGGTTAAAAAAGAAACTCACCTGTTTCCTCTCAAAAGCAAAACCTTCACTTTATTGCACTACGCTGAGAGAAGGAAAGTTCAGAAAGCTCCTGTGGGTCAAATGTCAGCTCTCTTTGGTTTTTCTCCTCCTGCTTGAAGTTCTCCAAGCAGGGATCAATATTTGCTGTAAAACCCAGGCCAGGGTAGGTGAGTTACAGATGGAGTTTCATTAATTGAATCCCTCTGTGTCCCTTCCTGCTTATTAGTTCAGATAAAATCTTAGAGGTTGGCTGAGCCTGAAGTTTTGCGTGTGTTGTTTCCAAGGCTCACAGAATTTTGTGTTCTCTGCAGAAATGACACTTCTAATTAGCAGAGCAAGTAATCACATTAATTGGGAAGATGTCTCCTAGCCATGTCTTTGCAGCTGCTATTTGATGGCCCAGCTTGAGCAGTGTCAGAGATCACGAGGAAACTCCTCAGGGTTCAGAGGGGGAAAAGCCTTGGACAGAGCACTCCATCAGCATCTGAGTGTCAAGAGATGGTCATTATTGCCCTGGAGATTTATTGCTCAGGTCAAAGCAAGTTACTTGCCCTCTTCTCAAGCTTTTTCTTGACAGCCTTTTTAATCTCTACCCTTCTCTCACATTCTGCTGCCCTCTCTGCTATTTTGCAGAGTGATTATGGGCTCACACAGAGGACAGGGGAGCCCCTTTGGTCAGTGGAAAGCCTGAAATTGGGGCGAGACATCCAGAAATGAGGCTGACGGTACCTGCAGTCCTATGGAATTATTCTGCATTCTCTACAGGCACAAAAACTCAGAGCTAAAAATAAAAGCCAGAGCCATTTGTTCTGCTTGCTCTGGTTCTGTGGCACAGATGTGATTGCTTTCAGGTGATAAAGAGCCTTTCTCTGACACAGCAGCTTTTATTTTTATTATTTCTATAAGCACAGCCCAGAGAAAACAACCAGTGAAAATGCAATACAACAGGATTTTTGGAAGGCATTTCTACCAAAATCTAACTCAAACTTCCACTTCCAAGGCACAACTTCAAGTACTTCTCAGGAAAATATTGCACAAAACTAACACTTTAAATACCAGTTATCTCTTTGCAAAACCCTGGTACTGCTGCACTGAAAATCCAGGGTGAAGGGAACAGTCTGTCTTGTTTTCAGACTCAGAAACAAGACCCCCCCCCTTTATTTTTATAAATATACAGGGAGATATTCATGGAATGAAGGAACCTGGGGATTATTACCAGAGGAAAAGAGTGAGCCTTTCAAAACAAAGATTTTCGTTAAACCTGTGGGAACAGAATGCATAAAACACATGTTTAGGTGGACTTTTCTTCTGATTCCTTTTGTGCATTTCCTACAATTACTCAAATGAATAAATCCCAAGAATTGTGAAAGGGCAGGTTTATTCCCTGGCAGCACTCAAGTGCCCCTTTCCCCAAACTTTGAGTGTCCCTCCCAAAAATTTGAGTGCCTCTTTCCCCAAAATTTGAGTGTCCCTTTAACCAATTTTTGAGTGCCCCTACCCCAGATTTTGAGTGCCCTTTTCCCAAAAATTTGAATGTCCATTTCCCAAAAATTTGAGTGCCCCTTTCCCCAAAATTTGAGGGCCCATTTCCCCAAAATTTGAGTGCCCCTTTCCCCAAAATTTTTACTGGCCTTTTAACAAATTTTTGAGTGCCCCTTTCCCCAAAATTTGAGGGCCCCTTTTCTCCAATTTTTCAGTGCTCTTTTCTCCTCGCACCAACCATCAGGAGCCAACCCTGCTGTGTTCCCCAAGCCACTCACAACACCTCCAGGGGTCTTCATTAAGAAGACATCATTAATTAGCACTGTCATTACCAGGTTGATGAAGACAACAGTGTGCCCAGACTTCAGCCCCAAAATTGTAAATGAAAGCAAAGGGTCCCTTAGCCCTGACAGTTCTCACAGCCCCTTTTGTTTCCAGCCCATTAATCCCCCTCTCAGGTGAGGAGTTTAAGCACAAATTGGCAATACTCTGACTTCAATAAAGCCTAAAGAAAAAATAACTGTTTCTTTTTTCAAGTGTATAGATATGCCTTCAGCCATGCTTCAGAAATGGTTTGGAATTCAATCCTAAGCCAGAAACTGTAACAATACATCTTATTATTAAATGTGAAACACTGGGTTCTGCTGCCAAATAAATCTGCAGCAGCACAAAGTCCTCCAGGACTGTCTCCTGTTCCACCTCCGAGTTTTTCCCATCACTTGCTGCCCAAGGCCCAGTTCCTCAGTAGCTTTTCCCACCTCTCTCTTCCACCTCCTCCCTTCCAATCCTACTGTTCAGTTATTTGTTAAATCATTTTTGTCAAGATAATTGGACTTCCCTGAGCCTGATGCACCGATTTAAGGTGAAAGGCACATATTTACTTTCTCACCCAGAGCTACTGAACCAATTTCCCTCCTGGCAGTCTCCTTCTAATAAAAATAGTTTTCTCTCTTTTTCCTTAAAAGCTCATAAATACCTCTTTAGTAGAGAAAACCTCTGACCTTTGGGTCTGGCTGCTGCACCTTTGTGAATGACAAAATGAACTCACCAGAGCAAGAGCCTTTGAGAGAGATGGATGTGGATTTAAACACATTGGCCTCCAGCTCTCCCATCCCTATTTTTCCTTCTGCAGAGCTTTGCCCTCTGTTCCCCTTCCTTGTGCCCAGAGTATTTTTGAGCAGAGGTGACAACTCCAGGAGCAAAAGTTCTTAACTTCCTCTTAAACCCAAATATCTGCTGAAGACAATGTGCATTATTTCTGCTTCTTGGTTTTGGGGGAGTTTGTGCTCAATGTTCTGTTGTGCTTCCAGTCCCTTTCTCTGTGGATTCAGCTGGAAAATTCCACCCCGAAATGGCAAGCCAAGGAGTCTGAATGGAGTTTTTCCTTCCATGCCTGAGAAGGGGACCATGGGCACAACCAGCTGCTTGCAGGTGAATTTGTGTGGCAGTTGCCTGGCAACTCACAGCAGGAAAGATTTGAAATCCAGCATTTGCAGCTCATTTTAGAGGAGCTGAAACCATGCCAGTTTTCATCTGTGGGAACAATGGACAAGAGCTTCTTTGTAAGAACAGGAGGTGAGGAATAAATCCAAAGCACGTGGCCAAAGGGAGCCCTGATGGGACTTACAAGTGCAGCAGAAGATGAAACTCAAACACCAACATGAACTCCCTGACATTTGAGTCCAGGTTGAGAATTCCCCAAGTCAAGCAAAGAAAAGATTGTTCAAATACCACATATGTTTTTTAATTAAAAAGACCAGAGGAGGAAAAGGGCTTTGATAAGATAAGGTGGATTGTGGCAAGGGCAGGTCTGAGTGGACTCTGTTCCAGGCAGCAAATTAATGTAAAACACTCCAAAAGGCCATTTAGAATCATCAGCTGAGCATGGACTGAGCTGGAGGTGCTAAATATTTTCAGCAATAACATTTTAAACAAAAATTCAATTTCTGAAGAGAAAACTGCAACACTGAAACCAAAACATGGGGGGTTTTTTTGTTTGGTTTGTACTTCTGAATACTGCAGTTAAAAACCAACAACAACACACAAAAAGGAATAGAATAAATGAAAGATTTCATTTTAACCCAACTCTATATTTCTCTTTGCTGAATTGATCTGGACAGCTTTGCTTTCAATCCACTTTAATTGAAAATATAAAAATGAAATATTACATTTTTTTCCCCTCATAAATAATTCCAATTTGATGGTCTGCAAAAGCCTGGAAGGTTTCAGCTTTTCTTGTTTCGGCTGTGTACAAACCAAATATTTCTATGATGTAAATGTCAAGTTTCATTTAAAATAAAATCTATCCTGAAGAGCTGCAAAACCAGTACAAAAAATACCAAAGCAGCAGGTTCATGCTTTAGGTATTTTTTAACTCAAGGCTGGCTCTGGCCTGAATTTTAAAATGCAGATTCCAGGTGTCATTGGGATGCCAGGATCATATTGCAGTGGCTGAGTCTCCAGGTGGAATCAGGAGGTTCCACACACACTTTATGTTATTGGAAGGTGACAAACCCCAACCTGCTCAGAGGTGCTTTTGCTCCCCAATAAGGGCAGAATTCCAGAAAAAAAATATTTTTAAAATGAAAAGAGGTCATGGTGTCACACATTTAGTTCACTATTAATGAGCACATCGCTGTGAAGGTTCAAATCCTAATCGATCCCAAAATATCCCTTGTTATTCACCTGGGGACTTCAGTGTTTGGGATTTGAGATGCCCAAGGCAGCTCTTTAATTTCAACAGGTTTAGTTCTCCATCCTTATTTTAAAATGGATGGATGGATGGATGGATGGATGGATGGATGGATGGATGGATGGATGGATATATGGATGGATGGATGGATGGATGGATGGATGGATGGATGGATGGATGGATGGATGGATGGATGGATATATGGATGGATGGATGGATGGATGGATGGATGGATGGATGGATGGATGGATGGATGGATGGATGGATGGATGGATGGATGGATGAATATATGGATGGATGGATGGACGGACGGACAGACAGTGATAGATAGATAGATAGATAGATAGATAGATAGATAGATAGATAGATAGATAGATAATGAACTAAGTGCCTCTGAGGTGTCTCTATTCCTTTCTGCCCCTCTGTACCACCCCAGGTGTGGCTCAGGACTGGGGTGAGCTGGGATGTGCAAGCAGGACAGGCCCCTGCTCCGGCTCTGGCTCTGCCAGGGAACTGTCCTGCAGCACAGGCAGCACAAGTACATGATAAAAGCTCTCTCACTGGTCTCCCCCAGGTGGCTTGTCTTTGTTAACATACTATGAAAATCCTGGCATATTCCAGACTCCAGAGGAGCCCACAGGCAGCCTCCAGAAAGCTGCTGTAAGTCTGAGCAGGGCTTTAAATCCTGAAGTTGCTGGGGGTGCTCCTGTCTATGACAAAAGCTCTTTTTTAACCTCAGGATTGCCACAGAACCTCCCTCAGATCTTCACCCCCACCTGCTTCCAGAATGATGCCACCAAATTTGGGTTACTATGGAGAAAGACTCCAATACTAACATGGCAGAGAGGCAGTTTTTGGTTTGTGTGTCAAAACCATCCTGGAGCTTTGTGTTTTTGGGAGGCTGATCTCAGGGAAAACACCAAAATCATTTACAGCACAGCATTTGAAGATAGTGTTAAATACACAGCCATGATTCCTGACTTTCGGGGGGCTAATTCATTGTGATGGCAACTCTTGGCAAGCAGCTGTTTTCAAGACAGCAAAAGAGCAACACTTTACAACACCCTATTTTAAGTTCCCTCTGCAAAAACCCTGTAAAATCCACCTGTTTCTGAGGCCCTTCACAAGGTGCTGAAGGAGTGTCAAGTCAGAATAAAAATGTAGCTTGATGCAGAGTGAAGGATGAGCAGCTGTGGCAGCAGAGCATGAAGGGCACTTGGTATTTTCTTAGTCAGGACATTGAACTTCCCAGGAAAAATAAACAAACAAGCAAAGTTCTTATTACAGGCTTGGAAAGGTAGCAATGGCTCAGGAAATGAAGCTACTGATAAGTGGCAGATCGATTCCTTGGAAGATAATTAAAAGACCTGGCCACCTGAATCCTGTGCTCTCACTGCTGCTTACCAAAAAGTTTGTTTGTAAATAGAAGCTTTGCTCTCTAATTAATTTGGCTGCTCAAGCCTCCTGCATAATTTTATTATAGGAAGTCATTGGCATTTATTCAGTTAATCCCCATTTTATGAGGTTTACACCTACATATCTACCCCAGCTAAACCTTTTGGCCAAAGGGCAAACTTCTTGGGAACAAAAAAATCAATTTAAGAAATGCCAAAAGGAAGGAATGGTTTCCATTCAGATGACACACAGAAAATGATGTGGTTTTAGGACTGGCATTATCTATAAAGACATCTGCCCAAAGGAACCAGTCAGAAGGAAGTCAACAACTTCCTCAGAACTGATCCCAGCATTTCTCAGGTGTGTATCAGCTACTTTCCCTTATCCTAGGCTGCTTGTTTGCAGTTTAGAACCATTATTCATTTACCTCACTAGCAAGTAAAAAAGTATTTAAAATTTAAAAACCCATCCCTACCCAGATGTGAAATTCAAAGGCATTTCTGTGCCACCTTTATGAGGACTCCAGAGAAAATTTACTATACCAGGCAGTGACTGAAGTCTGCAAAAAGCACTCTAAAAAAGGGAAAGATTGAGCACTCTATCAGATTGAGAAATCTTTTTTAAAAGAAGTCCTCAGTGCACAAAGATTTAGAGCATAATCCAGCATCATTGGAAAGTCAAATCTCTAAAGTCAGTGGCAAAGTCTGAGAATGTGCCTGGAAATGTGTTCCCCTCAGATGACAAACAGCAGCACTGGGGTGAGATCAGCAGCACTTGAACACCTAAAGACCACTGAGGGAGACTCATGGGTTATACAGGGCCTTTCTGCTGCAGTTTCAGGCACATTTGAATTTTACTTTTTCACTTTTTCTCTCCACTGAGGGCACAACATTGTTGTGGGGTGAAGGAGTCAGTCCCTTCCTTGTATCATTTTACTGCTGCATTTTGCTCACGTTATTTGTGGGGTGTGACACAGAGAAAGTAAGAGCTCCCCTGTCCCAAGCTTAAAACCCAATGGAAAGACTATTGCAAAGATAATTTTAGGCTTTTGCTGTGGCAGAAGTTATTCCTCTATTGCAGAAAGAATTATTGAGGGGACACATCAAGAGAGTGAGATGGCAGGTTGGGGACAAGGGACACTGCAGGGAGGATGTGCCAGGGGACCTGCTCTGCCCCTGGAGCACCAAACCTTCCAATAGATTTCCTTTCAGGCACCTCAGCTGGAATAAACAAAGCCCATATTCAAACTGAGGGACTGAATAATTTTTTGAGTTACTCTTTTTCAAAAAAAGCATCCACTGAAATTAATGACAATTTGTTGATGTCCCATTCACAGGAGCCAGAACATTCATCATACTTTAAAATAAAGCCTAAAATGTGACTTTAAATGTTGAAACCCCAAACTTCTGCTTTGCAGACTGCACTGATACTAAATACATTTTCCTCTGACTTTAATTTACTTCCTAAACCCCAAGTGAAATAAAACAAAATTAAAAATCTAATGTCATTCAGCCAAATGAAGAAACAATTAATTGCCTATGGCAGGGACATGTTCTTCTGGTCCCAGAGCATCCAAACCAACATGCAACAACTCAGTGAAACTTGGGTGTACCACCACAAAACACACTGCCACATCAAAATGATCTGTAAGACAAATAAAGGGGGAGAAAATAAACCATAATAATATCTATTCAACCATTCTTTGTATCCATACACAAGACATCTCCCAGCAATGGACCATCCAGGTCAATAGAATACACCATACCTGTCTTTGCAGTGAGGTTTTTTGGTGTTTGCTGGAAAAGCCACTATTTCCTGCCTTTATTTGGAAGAATTTCTCCCATACAGAGAAAAAAGTGAATATACCACTAAAGTACTGCTTCATCCTTTACAAAATGTGTTACAGAAGGGGCTCAAAAAGAGTTTGTGACCACTTAGTAAAGCTTGTTTGATGCAACAGATTTCCACTGGGCTTTTCTGGGAATCCCTATTGCAACAGAAGGTCCATGTTTTGTGGTAGAACTCAAAGAATAAAAGCTGTTGGCCTCCAGTAAGCTGGGACTACAAAGTTTCATCCATCATATACATATATACCAAATTCCCCTTCTCCTATTTGGAAGGCAAGTCATTCTGCCCAGATTTGCATCATTTTTATAATTTAAAGGATTGAGAATTGCTGCCATTTCAGCTGGAGATTAAGAGCAGCAAAAGTCAAAGGAAATGTGAGATGGGGACAAAACCATCCCTGCAGCAGCCTCAGGACAAAAGTGCTGTCAAGTGGTTTTTGATGCTTTTGTTTCAGTTTTCTCCCCCTTTCCCTTGGTTTGCATAAAAGTGACTGCAAAAGCAAGAGCACACATTCAATTCCTGAGCTGAGAGCAAAATCTTGCCCTGGGGAGCTTAGTCAGGAACAAAAATAACTGCATGATTATGTGAAAGAGTTCTGATTATTTACTGTGTCATGGGGACACTAATGAGAGGAATTCAGATGGTAGTTAAATATGCACTACCTTGGCATCCACCCAGCTGGTAAAAAATCCAGGTCAGCACCTGGAAAATTAGCAGTAAAAACAGAACCTTTTTTTTTAAATTAGAATTGCTCTGTTGAAGGTGACATCACCTCTGCTCATGTGTTCAACCAACAACACCTCAGAGGTGATGGAAATTATGGAATCATGAAACTATAGAATCACAGAATGGTTTGGGTTGGAAGAGACCTTAAAGATCTCCTAAATTCCACCCCCTACCATGGACAGGGATACCTTCCACCAGCCCAGGGTGCTCCAAGCCCTGTCCAGCCTGGTCTTGGACACTCCTAGGGATGGGGCAGCCACAGCTTCTCTGGGCAACCTGTGCCAGGGCCTGCCCATCCTCAAAGGGAGGAATTTCTTCCCTTGTCCTGTCACCACAGCTGAGGTGGATCCATCAGGAACTGCAGCAACAGCACGAGTGGGAATGGTTAACTGAGCAGGCAGCAGGTTTCCCACTGGGACAGTCGCTATCCATAGGGAAATCCTAGGAACAGATGGACCTAATCAATGGTGTAGGTCACCTCTGTGGCACCTGCACACGGATTTCTGCACGGGAAATACCAGGCAGAGATGTGGGAGCCCAATCAGCATGGGTGGAAGTGCAGGAGCACAATCCTACAACTGCACCCAGGTGCCAGCTACAAAAAATGCTGCAACAGCCGTTTAAAAATAGGTCTGTCTTGTGTAATCAATGTTTTAGAGATACCTTGTGTATTTAAAAAAAAAAAGAGAGAGAGAGAAAATAAAGACTATGAAGGAACATAAAACACTCGTTTCTTATTTTTCTCAAAATTAATCACCACCTGGTTCACGGCGTTGCTCTGACTGTGCCAACATCTGTCCATAAATAATATTCAGCATTTTACAAATATTCATAATGACACAAAACTCCCCTTTAAAAGCAGATTTTTGTCAGAAATGTTAAATGTTGTTATCCAAAATTAGCAAATAATTCAGCCCTGCCAGTATTAAATATTTATCTTTTATTCCTAGTAACAATTTAAACGGAGGCAAATCTTTGTTTCTGTTCTCTGTTAACAGAGGATTCTGTGCCACAGGGAGGAAGCAGAGCCAGAGCTGCTCCAGGGGGATTATTCAGCAGAACAAGTCACCAAAATGTATCGAAGCCACTTTCACATCCTTCTTTCCACAGTCGGAAAGGCAGAAATGTGGGGGAAAAGGTTGCTGGTGGCCCTTTAGGGAGTCTGGAAAGCTCTGCTGGTGCACTCAGGGCTCAGATGAATTTATTCTACATATTTAAGATATTCATTTATTCCACATATTTAATCCACACCATAAGGTTGGGAGGGGGAAGGTGGTTTCTGGACGATTTGTGAAATCTACATTAAAGTCAGTGCTGTGGTAATAAAACCATTGCTATTATTGAGGTAACATCTGCAAAAACAAGAAAAGGGAGGAGAGTGAGTGCAAGGCTGTGACAAGTTTTTCATATAATTTCATTTATTCAACTGCCATCAGATCTCAAAAACCCACAGTTTGGACAATTTTTGTGTGGATTATGTTACAAAAGAGATTGAAGCAAAATGTTAATTTATCCAAGTAGATTTTTCATATTAAAAAAAAATCCCCAACGTTTCTAACTCTTTCATTTTCCTGAATTTTAACACCTTGCAGCTCATGCATTTCCTTACAAACCACACCTTAGGGGAGATAATTTGAAAAGTGACAAAATGTCTCCATCTTTCTGTCCCGCTGAGTTTCAGGTTGGACTTAAATGAAACTGAAAATAGTTTTCATGGAAAAGATAAAAATGTTCTTTTTAGGCAGGTGAAAATGTGTTGAGGTTTTTCCATGTTTGAGTCCCTTCAAACGTTTCTTTTTCATTGAAATTTATTTCCAATAAATTTGGTGGAAAGCCTGAAGTGGAAGGAAAAGGGGCAGCACCTTGAGATGGGGTAAAACCCAACCCACCCTTGTGCACCGAGATGATCCTCAGAGCAGGGCTGGAGTCAAGGACAAAAGCACACTGATAAACCCCTGAGGACATTCACATCTGCATTACACCAAGGGAACAATTAAAGCTGTTAATACACATTTGTACTAATCATTAGCAGTAAGAGAAGCCTCATCATGAAAGGTTTATATTTGATAAGAGCAAGAGGTAAAGCTTTAATTCCTTTTCAAATGCAGGTTCACAGAATCAAACTGTGATATATGTGGATAAAATGACTGATTTTTTTCTCTCCTCCAAAGGCAGACACAGGAACAGCTGAAGCACCAGTGAGTAACTCCCTTCCAGAAATGATGGCATCTGCTTAAAATTTCCAGTTACTTTGACTTTTTGTTTGTTTGAAAACATTATTCTAATAGTTTTGGGGTTTTTTTGCAAAAGCATAAATTATATTGTAGTTTGTGTTTCAGCTCTTAACTAAGGGCAGTGCATTAATTAGAGACTCCAGCAATGGTGTTCTGAGATGTGACTTGCAACCCTGATCTCCTTTTTCCACACTTTTTATTTCCAATCCCCATTTCTTCACCATATCTAAAAGCTTTCATTAAGGCTCCCAGAAAGCTAAATGAATTAAGAACAGGAAAGTTAATTGTTTGAGGGAGCCATGGAGCAGAGTTTCCTTGGTGCAGCCAAGTGTGGAGGCCAGCAAAGCAATCAACCCTGGCTGGAGGCTGCAGAACCAAGGGATTGCTCCACTTGTTCCAGCCAATCTTGCAGAATTGAGGCTCAAAATTCAGGCTGAATATGCATCTTTTCCCTCTGGGTCAACTGAAAGACGTTTTGATTGCCCACTTGGGTTGGAGATGTTGAATAAATAGTCTTTTGGAGGTCTAATTAAGGCAGGGAAATAATGGGTGGCTCTCCAGGCAGTTTCAGGAATACTCTTTTCTGAGCTCCAGGGACCAATGTGTGAGTTCCTACAAACACCTCTATAACATCCAGTAGGATTGTTCCTTTATCCTGCCAATAAGTAGAACAATGGTCTTTAGATAACAAATGCCACTAAAATAGATGTGATACATAAAAGTTTATAAAGCACTATGCAAGGTATTTTAACTCAAATCTTACTGAAATTATTGAGATTCTGCATTTTCTAACCTGAAAATAAACAGCTCTGGAAATGCATTAATGTATGACGTGCCAACCCAAGTGCAAGCTAAAACACACAAAATATATTTAAAAAATGGAATAAAATCAATTTACCACCCACCATTTGAATTTATAAGCAAGTAAAGACTCTAGAAAAACAAACAGCAAAGTATCACAGCAAGAAATCAAAGTCCAACTAAAAGAAACATCCAATAAGGGTGTTAATAAACATCTTACCCACTTTATGGTGTACATTTTTTACATTTAATTCTCTCCATGTTTCACTTTGCAGTCTGACAGATCTTTTGGGAAGCAACCTTGCTTTTCCACTGCTGCATCTCATTTTTGGGGTGGGCTTTGCTGTGGAGTTTTTGGGATGATCCCTGTGGAGACAATTCCTGCATTTTCATACTCAGTACTTTGGGGGCTGGTTTTAATTGGCATGAAATAACTCACCTTCTCCATAGACAGGTTAACTCCTATCCTGAACTGATGTTAATTTTGAGTGTGAAGGGAATAAATAATAAGAAAAGCACAAATTCTTTTTTGTTTGGTTGGGTTTTTTTTTTCAAAATACAGAAATAGGTTTTTAGACAGGGATCCTCACACACAGTAAGTAAAAATAGTGATTTAAAGCAGAATCCTTCCTAATTTTTAGTACCACGTTGGTTTTGGAGCTATCACTCCCTTCAAAGAGTTGGACAATGCCTTTGGTAGTTAATCTAATAGTGGATATCTGATTTTTTTCTGAGTATTTCTCATCACTAATTAAGGTTATGTGATGTAATGTAATGTAACTGTTGGTTCCATCAGGGGAATTATCATGGAAAAACACCCCCTTTGTTTATTCAAATAACTCATTTTGCTTTACCAAGTAAAATGAGCTTTGGCTTTTCACATTTCAAGCTTTAAGCTCATCCACCACAACTGAAAAAATACGACAGTGCAGTTTGGGAACATTTTATCAGTCAGAACACTGAGCTGCTGATCCACAAAGCTGCAACAGGGCAGCCCCTCCAGTGCCATGGACTGAGCAGGGGCACAGACTGATCCTGCATTTGGAATGTTAAAAAAAACAGCAATTAAGTAGAAAAGGAGAAGGTGGTAAAATACATGTTTCATTTTATATATTTTCCATGCAACTCCCTAAACTTTCTTTTATTTTTGGTTGGTTTTTTTTTTATTTACTCTTAAGTTCATTATTGACAAGGGTCTCCTGGTCCAAGGATTTAGTAAAAGAAGTCCTGAACTTGAACACTGCATTTCTCAGTCAGTGAACGCAAAAACCTCTGTTAAAGTACCACTGAAAAGGAACCAAAAATGATCCTCACTTTTAGGGCCTGCAAGAAAGAAATCCTGCAACAATTTCCAAGGTGTTAATCACTGATTGCCACAATATCTCAGTAAATAAAGCCCTACCCTCAGCTGACATTCCTTCCCACACTCCTGCCCCTTGTAAATTGGCAGGTTTCTGGCACATTTATTTCCTTTTGTTCCATATTTGCTATCTTTTATACACAAGATGCAAACACTTGATCCATTTTTTAATGGATATTGCTCTTGTGGAAATACTTTCTTATCGATTTCAAGCCCTGTTGATTGTTTACCCCCTAAAACTGGTCATTCTATACTTATTATCATTTTTCCTCGTACAGAAATAACTAATAAAATCAACTGTCACACATATTTAGATTCCTTTTATGCTGCCTACAGAAACAATTTTAACATTTCTCTCCATTCAGAGTTATAATTCTTTTATCCCCCATTCAGGAACATCCTTGATGTCCTATGAAAAAAGGTGCAGCTAAAAGAAAAATACCAAATACTAATACTTTTCTATCACCAGCAAGTTTCCAAATGCCAGACATGATTATTGTTAAGAAACATCTTTAAGAAACATCATTGATCTAAAAATCTACATCTAGCAAGAAAATAAATCATCTTCCTCCCTTAAAAATTTGGCAACAATCTACCAGTGATACTTGCCAAGCAACACCAAATCAGAGCAAAGATTGAGATGGTGGAGTTATTATCAATTTTTTTTTAATTTTTTCTTTTACTTGTACATGTTTTAGAGAATTATTTAAAATACAATAATTTCCCAGGAAACTGCTGTGAGCAGCTCTTTCCTCAGCTGTGATTTTACAGCATCTGTGTACAGGTATCTATTAAAACAGGCATTATAAGTCTCTGCCTCCTCCACTTCTCAAAATTCAAGTTCTGCACAATCCACCTGGTAAACCTGCAATTACCAAATAATGGCAACATCAATAGAGTGTAACAGGGTGGTGAAACAAACCCACAAATCTGTATTTAAGCTGCAGGAATCTGGAACTGAGATTTAATACTTGACCTCCAATGCTGAGCATTTATTTGCTGTGAAAGCTGAAAGGAATAGATTGATTCTTCATCATCAGAGGTGTGAATAAGAACCCACTAAGTCTAATGCATTTTTATCCCAGCTTGAAAAGAAAACTAACCAAGTGTATATTCATATAAATTATAGTAATGGATTAAGTAAAAAGTATAAATTATAGTAATGGATAAAGCACATTGAAACACAAGTTACTAAAGACAGTGTCATATCAAGCATGACAAACACTGCTGGAGCAGACCTTGCTTGAAATCAAAAGCTGAATAAATAATTTACTTTGGAGTCAAAGCAGTATATAATTTTAGCCTTATGGTGAAGTGAACTGAAAAAAATCATATTTAAATTGTGTTTGGAATTATGAATTAAAGACAGAGAGAAGTCCAGCCTTTCCATCTTTCTATCATGTCATGGAATTCAGAGATGGGAGATGCCTCTTCTCACCCACTTCCCTTCTATCCAGTACCCCCTGAACTAGGGAGGCACCTGCTCAGCAGCATTCAGAGCTTGGAGCACTTCAGTTTCCACTTGGTTATTTGCCAAAATCTCTTTATTGTGTTTTTAAGCCCTTCCAGAAATAACAATTTTAGAATCCTTCACTTCCACCAAGGAGCAATTTCCTGTCTTGCAGCTGCTGTTTATTCTCTTCCTGAATCAATCCCTACACACAACAACAAGGACCACAATTCTCCCACCCAAGGATTGCTCTGTTTGAAATGGCCAAGGAAATATTCCAACTGGAAACTCACTGTACAGCAAGATCAAACAATCCTGTAGCATAAAGATATCCAAGACCATCTCTTGGTCTTCTGTGTTATTCAATGAAAAATAATCTATAATGACATTATAGAAGAAAACTGAGGGTCCAGTTTGAAGGGATACCCTTTTTTGTGGAAGGCACAGACTTGTATAAGCCAAAGTCAGCCCTGATTTAGCTTTAAGAGTCATTCTAACTAATGAAATTATTACAGTTCCAATTTGGAGGGTTTTTCAGTACAGTTCCAAGCACAGGAAGGAGCCAGCAGAGCACTCTGGAAGGGCTGCTGGAAAGAAGAGCATTTCTACCAGCAAGTTGCCTTTGCTACTCAGCAAAGTGTTTGGAATCTGGGGAAAAAAAGTGTTCTTCAAATATCAAATGAATTCTAACTAAACTTCTCACTAAAGTGAGACAAAGTTTCATTAGGCCTTCTGAAATTCTACACTTAACACTCCTGGAATGGATATTACAGTGTATGAACACAAGGACAATTATAAGGTACTTGGCATTCCCTGCACTCCCCATATTCTTCCAGTGATTGAACAGATATTTTAGCTATTGACAAAATCTGTATCTGAATTTTGTAGACACAAACAATGCTTTTGAACACTTTCTATTGACATGAATCTCATTGGAAAGGATTTCTATTCTTGCAACCTTTTTTTTGTCCAACAATATTACTGAATAATAACAATAAGAGAAAGGAGCAAGTTACTTGCACTAATCAATCCCAATTTGCTCCTAACTACAATTAATTAAATTGCTGTGTGCCCTATAAATGGATTCTTTTTTCAATTAGATATTTCATCTATTGATTGTTTGGGCAAATCAATAGACACTGCAAGGGATCTTTTCCCTAATAATGGAGTTAAGGAGGTAAAACATTAAGTGAGTTGCCAATCAGCTGATCCAGAGCCTGATCCTTTTCCTTTAAGGACAAACTCCTGTGTCAGAGCCTGTGAATGGGCACATCAGCCCAGCTGCACTCAGACAGTTCCCCAGTGCCCTGTGCATTCTGCTGGGAATGAGGGACAGCAAATTCCATCTCTGGAAATTCATCTGATGTTTAAGAAAGAAGTTTTTACTCCATTCATCCACGTGCCTGGAATAAGGGAGACAAGTGTCCTTCCTAAGAATTCTCTTCTCCCAGGAACTCAGCAATAGGACAAGGGGGCTCCAGCTCTGCCAGGGGAAATTGAAGTTGGAGATCAGAAGAAAATTCTTTCCAAAGAGAGCAATCAGACATTGGAATGGGCTGCCCAGAGAGGGGGTGGATTCCCCATCCCTGGAGGTTTTTAACCTGAGATTGGCCGTGGCACTGAGTGCCATGATCTGGTAAAGGGACTGGAGTTGGACCAAGGGTTGGACTTGATGATCTTGGAGGTCTTTTCCAACCCAATCCATTCAATGATTCTAGTTCTACCCTCTGATGGTTCCCATCCATGAGAACACTCATTTTCCAGTTTGTGAGGCACCAGTGGTTTATGAATATTGAAATAACAGGTAAAAACACCTGTAGAAAAGTAAAAAAAATTTTTAAGAGTCCTTGAAATATTTTTTTATAATAAATAAAAAGCTCTATCAGTTCCCTCAGATCAAGTTTCAAATTCACAGCAGCACATTAAACAAGAATGAACAAACAAACAGTCTAGAGGCCAGGGACCAAATTCTGAAACAAATTCTGATTTCCTGCTCTCTTAAGGGTTAGGAAGAGAGGAGGAGAAAGTTCATGCAAATTCCAAATGCTGGAGGTGGGAGGAGTAAAATAGAGCAGGGCATGAGGAATTTCTGGGGTGTTTCATTCCAGGCTGAATTTTTGTCCTGTTCATGCATATTTAAAAGTAGCAATTCAGTTTGGGGGCCCAGATTTGATCTTAAACCCAGGCTGGGCTTTTGGGTTCCTGGATTAGAGTATAGCAAAGAACACTTTCTGCTGAGGAAGGTCACTCTTGGTGGGAAGCATTTCAAGATCCTTCCTGAAATACGTGCTGAGGATAAAACATTTCAAACAAAAGAGGTAAAAAATGAGGGACAAATATTTGGCAGTACAACCTCATTTGTTTTTCCAAGAAAGGAAATTCAGAGACATCAAGGCTACAACATTTTAGGAAGGTGACACTGGAGGGAAAAAAGAACAAATTTCCCTGGAAACAGCTGACAAAACCAACACTGATGGATTACAAAGAGAGTTTCTTGATCATTCAGTTTGTGCTTTCACTGTGTACAAAGATATGATGACTTGCTATCCTCATGTCATATTTTTTGTATTTATGCAGTGTGTGATTAGATCTCTGGTATTAAGTGTGAAGGAGAAGTGGAAGTATCATAATAAAGGAAATATTATAAAAAATAATTAGGAATTACCACATAAATATGATAAAAATTTAGGACACACAAAAGTAAAATTTTGCCCTAGAAAACTAATGTTAAGGGAAAAGCTAGATCACCCAGCTTGCTTCAATCCTCAGCCACTTCCTAACCCTGGGAATTCTGTCCCCAGGGGTTTGCCCTTTGAGGCCACACATTTGCCAGACCTGGAGTCAAATCAAACCAAGTTGAACGTGGGTTGCTGAATATTCCTGAGGCTCATCATGGACATGATCTACCCCAAGGATCTACCTCTATACTCTTTTAAATTACCCCAGAACTCTTGGGGCTGCACCACCAAGAGGCAAATCAGGCCTGTTCAGGACTTCACCAGACTGACTTTCTTCTCTTGCAAGTGGAATCTAAAAGGCAGGAGAGAGTGAAAGGAAAGATGAAAGCTGGGAGAAGTTGTCTGAAAATTCTCATCAGTAAAATCTTTGTATCTAGAACAGGTCTCAAAAGCTCCAAGTGAGCAAAAGAGACCCCTCTGGAGACCCTGATGGTGACACTTTAAGGGAATGATGATGTTAAAATTGTCATCTCTCTTTGTCAGATCCGAGGTGTTCAAAGGAAAGGCTGAAGTTCAGAGTGGTTTTACTCTTCTCTGGAACTCCACTGGTTCATCTCAGGCCTCCAGTGCCTCAAGTGAGGGGCTGTTTCTGCTGCCTCATGGCAAGGCAAAGATGAGAGACTTTCAAACACACTCGGAGCTGCAAATTCACATTTGAATTTGGTGCCCTCAGCGGCCTCCCCTTGTCACTCCTGAAAGCTGCGAGCAGGGACATGGAATGCAGCCGCAGCCCTCCTTTCAGGCTTTAAAGCACTTGTAGGGTGTTTCCCTGCCACATTAAACAGAACAGAGCTGGGAACAAGTGTTTCCCAAATCAGGAGAGAGCAATCGGGACAATTAAGATGCATTTGAGCCTCTGCTCTGGCTGCTCTTGCTGCTGGCAAGTCTCAACAACAAACACTTCACTTGTGAAGGCAGCTGAGCTGGGGGAGAGGTGTCTGGATCAAAGGACACAACATTCTCTGTAATTTGGAGTCTAATTCCTCCTTGATCATGCTCATAAAGAGCTCAGCAGAGTCTGAGGCTGTCATTGCAATGCACACACACAATTCAGCACACACCTGAAAACGAGTCTCACTTCGCAGGACACAGAAGTTGGGGGGGGAAAACCTCTGAGCTTCTCTTCAGTTTTCACTGTTTTTTTCAGTTGCTCACAGAATGTTAGTCCATATTAGAAAGAAAGAAAAAAAATGCCTAAAACTCAGTCAAAAAAAAAAAAGGAATTTTCCCTACATTGAAATAAAATCAGGAGTGTTTGGATATTTCAGGAATCACACAGTTAAATACAAGAGAATGGCTGAATTTAAGTGGATTTTCCTCTTCTTTCCCAGGGCAGAAGGGCAGGTCTGCTACTTTACAGTCCCCAAAGTTCTCCTCACACTCTACTGGGTCTAAGCAACCTGGGTTTGCTGTTTCATTTCTGAGGTGATCAGATCCTGTGCTATTATCAATGAGGGGTTGAAGCTCCCACTTCAGCCAAGAATTCAAGCTGCTTTCACAAGACCTCAGGTGATCACTTTAGAAATGGCAGAAAAGAAATTTAGGGCTCCTCCCAAATTTGTGCAAGGATTAGTTTTGGTTCTCCCCACTTTAGCCAAGTGTTGTTTTGTCATATTGGAAAAGCAGAATAACAAAGTAGGAGATACTTAAGTCAAAAAACTTCTGTGAATGGAAAACAACTGGCAAGACACTTTGAGTCCTGTCCTCAGAGCCAGTCCTGGGGTTTTTCTGCTCAATCCCTCGTGGCTTTGTTGCAAACTGTTCTCATGGCTTAGAGCAGGAGGAATTTGACATTCTTCCCTTGTAAGAAGTGATTTGTGTAATAATGCTGTGAGGAAATGGAACTTGTCAGCATGTTAAACCCATTTGTCTCCAGAAATATAATAAACTACATATTGATAGGATTGGAAGCTGAAATTCCCTGTGATTTAAAAGCTAATTTGGCATTAATTTTTTTTCTATTCCATTCAAATGCTCAAGTTTTACTGGTTAACTGTGCATAATAATTTCTTTTTAAATGTAAATGAAACAGAGGGCACAGCTAAGCTTTGAAAACAAACATTACCCAAGGCAGGCAGACCATAGAAAAGTTATTTAAATCTGTGTATTCCAGCTTTCCAGTCCAAATAAAAAGTGATATATTGAACTGGACCCTGTGGAAAACTGTCAAGAATTTGGCACAAAAAAAACCCCATGACATTTAAATATTGGTGGCCAGAGTCCTGCAGGAGACACTCAGCACTTATAACATGTATTGTAGGATGTGTATTAATCTAAAACAGCTCCACAGAGCAGCGTGAGCTGCTTGTTCTGAGGTTTAAGACTTGCCTTGAAAACACAACTCCAGTGCAGGGAAAACAGATTTATGAGCTGTTAAACAAAGCAGATTTTTGGTGGGACCTTGACTGATGACACGTGAATGACTCTGTGCTTTCCAGGCACAGGTGGTGCTGTTTCTCTGCACCAAAAGGCAAAGAGGAAAATGTTGCAAAATATTGTGAATCTGACATTTTTGCACAGTCATTTAAGGGTTTATGTAGAATCCTTTAAGCCATTTTGGAGCTGTTATTTTAGATTAAACTTTCAATTTACTAAACCAACTTGCGTTTTTAATCTACTCTTTTTACACACAACTTTGCAGTCTGTTTACCTAAACATGTTATATAAAATATAGAAGACTGTGGATTCTTTTCCTCAGACAACATGATCTTAAAGATACTCCAATTATAAATTCAATACTAAGAATAAACAAGACATTTATGTCATATCTGAAGCTGAAAAAACAACATCTAAGGGGAGATTTTTTTGCCTGTCTTACTAAAGAATTGCCCAGATCTGACTTCTTTTTCTGCTCAAGTAATAAAAAATATGCCAGACTTTGTGCAATGCACTCATTAATTACCTAAACCTCTTCCTTCTTGTTAAATAATGTCTCCTGAAATGCATAATTTGAATTTCCTGGTTTCTGGAAAAACTTATTTCTCCTGGTAGACAACAAATAGTTACTGAACTAACACTAAGTTTGAGCTGAGAAGTTTTAAACCAGTTTATGTGTAACCCCTAATTGAAATTCTTTCTTTTCCCCTTAATAATGCCTTTAATTTTGTTGATAAATCAACACTTTAATCACAGTATCCACATTCCATTTCAGCTTTATTGGTGCTATTTCATTTTAGACCCATAAAAGAATAATGTACTATTAAAAGGGACAGATTGACAGCACTATAAATTCTTGTTCATCCAGTTAAAAGAAAAATCATCTGCAAACCAAGGAGCCTCCCCACAAAATCACATTCATGATGCCCTGTGAGCTTAAATAAAATAAAAATTAAAGTATTAAACCCAGGTTCATCCTGGCATAGACAAATGTATTTTAAGAGACCCCCAGCCCTTAATCCTGGGGTTTCACCCCAGCACTGGGAGGGATTTGTTCCTGCTGTTCTCCCAAAGGAATAGGACACCAACACCCTCTCAGGGCACATTATTCCCTCAGCAAAATGCAGTTTTTGTGCCTGTGATTGAAGACAAACACTACCAAAGAATATCTTCTCATGTCACCTAATAAATATTCCACAAACATTCAGATCTCTCACTCATGCATTAAATATTTCATAGTCCCTACTGTCTATAAAAATAAATTTGAGGGCAGTAAAATTAAGCAAATGGGGGGAAAAAAAATAAACCTTGAGATGGTTTATCAACAAGATGAATTTCATATTAGGAAAAGGCATCAGTTTATTTGAACAAAAAGCAGGCAGTTGGAATTAGCTCCAGCCATCTGAGCTGACAGGGCAATGATTGTACCAGCACTCAGGGTCTGCTCCATGCCCACTGCTCCCACTTCAGTGCCCAGCTGGCACCCAGGAGGGGTGTGCCCACATCCACTGAGAGTTACTGTGGGGCTTCTCCAGCAGAAATGAGATGAACAGAAAGACTCTCAATATAAATACAATTTAAGAAAAAAATAGGAAACTGAGTCACGGTAATAGTGCCAGTTATGCATTTTATAGAAGATCTAAATAATGTAAAATCATAGCAGAAAACAAGGAAACTAACTCAGCTTGACCCAGTTCTGCTGATTAAAACTGGCACAGTGTGCCCTGTCCTGCCCAGCAGGTCTCTGAGCTTCTGGTTCACCTCTGAATTCCAGGCTAAAGATGACAGAAAGAAAAACTGCAGGGAAAGGGAAGAACAGGGGAAATTGAGATTTTTTATTTATGTATTTACATTAGTAAATGGAAGTGGTGATTTTGAATTACCCTTCAGAAGCTGGAAATTCTGCTTTCTGTGATCTTTCAGAACAGCCATTCCAAAGTGCATCAGTTCAGGTGCTCAACAGAAATTACAGGCACAATTTACATTTATTTGTAGAAGACAAGATATAGAGAGAACAGGAACTTTTACAAAGTTAATAAAACAATCTCCCATATTTCACTCTTTTTTTCTGCTAGGTTTTGAAGAATAAATGGCTTAATTGATTATTTAATGCTATTCATTTTCAGCCTTTAGCAATGACCCCAGCTTGTTTCCAAAGTTACAGGCAGAGGTAACCACGAGTGGAATGTGGAACAGAGTCATCCCAGAGCTGGGAAAGGGGTAATATAAATCATCAAAAGAAACACCTCAGTGTCTGGGCTATGGAGTCCAACAATTGTTTCACACTGAATCAGGCTCAGACACCTCAGATGTGGCTGTTTTATCAGGATAATGGATTGAGCCAATTCCCAGGGTTTAGTAGCACATAAAATCACACCTATTGGAGCGAGAGGCACTTTTAGAGGAGTTAAATAAAATACAGGGTGACTCAAAGCCTATTTAGACCAGTGCTTTTCAAATTTGATGCCATTTAACTATGGAGCAATGGTTATTTGATGCCATTTCATTAAGTGTACACATTTTTATAAAGGGATCTCAAGACAAGAGGTTGTACAAGATTAGCTTTATACACTCACACTGAATTCCTTGCCTTCTTCTGACAGCTTATTTTAAGCTCTCAGTGTCACTCAGATACAGCAGTTGTCACTGATAGTTAATAAGTTATTGTAGAAAGCTTGAGAAGAGAAGCTGCTCAAAGTGCAAGAACACACAAGAAGTTATTTTTACATTGTTTGCTTTCCCCTCAATTAATTCCCTGCACTCCACCAAGAGCTCTCACACCTGAGTCAGTCTGGGCTGTCACTTGATGGGGTCAGAGCCAAGCACAGAGCTCTGCAGGCAGGAGGGAACCCAGCTCCTCTTCCCCAGGAGCTCTGTGGCCTAAACATGACACAACCTGCTGATCATGACACTGAACACCTGGGGGGGGAAAATTCAAATTAAAAGGTTACTTAAAATAAACAGCCATGTTTATTATCCCTGCAGCAGCAGAGTTCTCTCTGAAAGCAAGTGCCAACATAAGGGCTATGGGGGAAAGTGTAATTCAGTTATTTTTGCTACTTCATAGACTGAAGGGCATCCAAACAACACTGTCATTGTATTCCAATGTATTACACTTCCAAAAAAAATATTTTCTCTCACTCCTGTGCTCCTGATCAGAAGAATTTTATCAACAATGATCCATGAAAAACTCCAGTCCACCCCTTCTATCTCCACAGGCAGCACACAGTCCAGACAGTACTCTGCCTGTTTGGGGTAATCAAAATAATGCAGCAGGAACTTCAAGGTCCTGAAGAACCCAAAAAAAACTTTCTGGGAATTTTAATTCTACCAGAATAACAGAGAAACCAAGTTGAGAGCAAACTGCAGGCACTGGCCATTACACCACACATGGCTGTTCTTTGTTAGATATTTATACAATATTAACTATATTTCCTCCCAGTATCAGTGAATTTGCCAGACCTCAGCTCAAAGTTCAGCCCAGATAGAATTTTTTTTCCCTATGACTGATTACACGGCATCTTTGCCAAGCTGGAAAGTCCTTCACAAGCAGAAATAAATGTAATGAATTTGCCATGAAATCCACACACTCTGCAGTCTCTTACTGGTAATTTGCCATAAATAATTTCTGTCCAAATCCTTGAAGAATTCAACTGAATGTCAATGAAAAGTTGGCTGGTCAAGTTTTAGTATTTTCTCTGAGTCATTAAAAGCTGAAGGCTGCAGAACCTGAATATCCTTTCCTTGAGAAGTCTGCTCTGAACACTTGGAGAAGTGTCACCTGCACCATCACATGCCAGGGGTTGACACCAACCCACCTGATGTGTCAGAGCAACTTCACCGTGGCTTAAGGAGGAGAGACTCCAGGAGACTTGGGCCACCAACTCCAGAGTCAAGCAAGGCAAGAAAAGCCTTGATGGACAAGTGTAATTGTTGGGTCTCCAGCTCTACCTGTGACCCCACAGGACCTGTCCCTGACACTAACACGGAGCCTTGTTGGTGTAGCAGAGGAATGCAGTGCCCAGGGCTGGGGGGAGCAGCAGAGCCAAACCAGGCACAGCTTTCCTCAGTGACAGGCATTTCAGAAGGATTGCATTTCAGGCAAAATGAAACTCAGCTTTGCAGTTTGAGGTTCAGACAGGTATAAATCAGCAGAGCTGTGTGGAGTTTGCTGTGACTCCATCAGTTTCCATCAGACGAGATATGACCTGTCAAGAGTTTATTTAAATCACCACTCCAAAGTGGCTTTATTAAGTGATCAGAGCACATGTTACTTTTTTGTCTCTAACAATAACAGATCACCAATGAACTGACATGGAAACAGCAGAAGGGACAGAGCAGAGCATATTAAGTGTTCCATCTACTGTTGATGTTTGATGCAGCTACTGCATGTGAAAAGGTTGGTCCCCAAAGGAAAATATTTGAAGTCCTGCAAATATAAATCAAGTAATTCCCTTGAAATAATCTGATCAGATAACTTGGGTTATATTATAATTTTTGACATCTTTTTATACAGCAGATTAATAAAAAAATGAAATTGAGGGGCTGAGAATTAACATTACCTGAAAACAAGGCTGGAGAGCTTTGAACCCAGGCTGGATTGAAGACTGCAAGTCAACTCCAGTAACACCAGTTCAGTCAACAGACAGAGCTACATAGCAAAAAGAAAATGTTTATAAATATGAAACATGGATATGTTTCAGGTTTGGTTGATTTTTCCCCCACAGAAGTCCTTAAAGGCATTTGAAATGTTCAGGTATTTGCATAATGAAAGCCACAGGAAAACTATTATTAAACTGATTTTAATTCACAGCCTTTAGGGTCTGATTCAATGATTATTGAAGTCAGTAGGAGCCTTCCTATTTAATTCAGGAGTTCAGATCAGACCTTTATCTGCAGCTATAATGAAAAGGAGGTAAAAAGGGTAATTTTGGACCCATGTTCTCTTCAAGCCAGAATTCCTTCGGGGACTTTGTGCCCCCCTAAAGGGAAGACAGGAGAAGAGAATTGCAGCCACACAAGAAGCAGATGAAAATAAAGCCAAGCAGTGTTAAACAGTGTGTGGGTGACCCAGCCACCCACACAATTGGGTTATTCCCAGAGAAATGCACTGTTTTCTACAGACCTGCCTCAGATCTCACCCTGGAACTTCACCATGTCCTCATTGGAATATATCAAGTTTGACTTTGCAATTTTAAGCTCAAAATTACAAATCTCAAGCCATCCATTTGTGCTGGACCACAGGGCACCCCTGTAGCTGTGGCACACCAGAGGGGGCATTTGGGTTTCAGAAACACTGCCCTTTACCTGCCTCTGCAGTCCCTCAGATGCAGCCACTCTTCCTCTGCAAGGGAATTCTCTCAAGCAAGTCTGGGTCTTGAGAGTTCTCATAAAATCCCAGAAGAGCCTGATTTCAGGTTAAAACACCTGATCATTTGGGCAAGTGTGAACTTAAGCAACTGGTGACACCTGTCATTGTCCTCCTAAAATTCCTGTTACCTTGAGAGCTGCTGCAGGTGGAGAGAGAGCACCCTACAAGGAGGGAGCTCCTCTGGAGCCGTTCCTTTTTACAAGCTGATCTTGTCTCACTTTTACAATATTGAGCTGCTCTTCCATTGCTGTGGATTATCTGCAAGTCTATCTGGAGTCAGAGTGATTTATTAGCTCCTGGCAGGTGTGTCTCTGCGCCCTGGATATCTTGAGCTCTGCATCTCTACCCAGCTGCCAGAGCATGCCCATAACAATATTTGCATTTGTTTTGAGCACAGTCTGATGGCTTTCACTGTCTTCAAGCTTTGAAATCCTGCTGCTTCACTGCAGAATGTGTCAGAAATAGTCACCTGCACTCTGAGCATTTGTAAAAGATGAGCAGATCAAGTGACAGAGATGGCCCTGTGTGAAAGCCCAGCCTTTGCCCAACCTAAAGGTATTGACACAAGCTTCTTACAGCAGCTGGAACAAACCCCATGAAATGCAATTAGGAAGTTATCTTTCTCAGACAATTACAAGTGCAGCCTTCAGAGGAGCTGCTGTCCCCATGTGGATGTGCCTTATCTCAGATTTGCACTTAAACTAATGGCTTCTAAATGACTTGAGTGGAAAATTAAGAATGCAACGCTGCACTTAAGAAAGCATTTGCATTTCAGTGCATATGCTGTTAAATTTCCATTAAAATCTGCAATTAGATACAGATTTTTAATTCCTAAGATAAGGTAATAGAAAGAAACAATGTGACTGGGCAGATGATCCCTTCTGAAAGCAGCAGAATTTCTGGGTATCTGCCTGTAGTGGTATCTGCTCAACCCAAGACACTGCCTTCCTCAGTGTACCCTCTGTCTACTCAATGTCCCATGCCCCTTGTTCTGGGCAAACAACCTTAAAGAAGTTACAAGCTAATTGAAAATTACACTCTTCAGCTTCTATTTTTTCCAAATCAAGCCCAAAATCCATCCTCCAAGGTCTACAACGATGATTAAGAGTTCCAGGATATTCAACAAACACACTGAAGCACTAGTGGGTTAATGCCAAAGCTACATGAAGATGATAAAGTATTTTCAAATGGCAAGATAATCTATTTAAAGAGCAAACTATTCAACAATGTTTTGTACAAGAAACAGAATGATGTTTAACTGAGGAAATGAACTGCAAATTCCAGTGAGACGTTAGGAAGTGCCTTTACCAGTGTCTTACAAAAATCGCCCTGGGATGATCCTGCCCTCTGGAGATCTCTCAGTCTTTTAGCCTCGTGCAGACAGATCTGTTATTGCACAACAAGCCAAACTCCACCACTAAGTGATACCAGCGCTGACAACAATCAACCTCATTAAAGCTTTACCCAGATCTCATTATAAAAGAAAAAAAACAAATCAAGAAGTGCAGAAACTCCCCCAGGCTCATTCCCAAATTTCAGGGAATGCTGGAGCATTTTGCTTACTATGAGAGTAAGGTCAAACAGCAAATTCATCTTTTATTAATAATCGACATTTTGATGACCTCCTGGCAAATATGGCACCAGATTTAACCACATTCAGCTTTATTCCCCAGTGCTGAATTGACATTTGTGAGGCTTTCCCTCAGGCAGGATTTTCAGGGAAAGGAAGACCTGCCTGGGCCATGTTGGTCTCTGGGGGCACATAAAGCAGTCGGTTGTTGAAGGGTCGGTGTGCAACCATTGCTGATGCTGGAGTTGCTCAGGGAAGTGCTCCCTGAGGGCAGAGAGGGCTCAGCCAGCTCAAGGGCTCATATCTGCTCTGTTGTGCACAACAAATCCATAGTCAGTGCCCAAATCCTTAGGCAGGATTGGATGAGTGAACAAACACTTCCCAACTAGACAAAAGGAATGACCAAGACCATGACCAGTCTGAGGCCCCACCCTCTGCAGCACCACAGAGGGGCTCTGATGTCCCCAACTCCAAGGCTGTGTGTGCTGCAGGAATTTTCTGGTCTCCTGCCCTTTCAGTGAGCAAATTCCAGAGTATTGGCCACATTTCATCCTAATCACCACCGTGCCATGTGTGGGATTGACCCAGAGGGACCACCTGACTCTCTCGGATGGGCTTCAGGAAATTTGTTCCATAAATAACTTTAGAAAATAAGGACATTAAAATCATTGGTGTTTACATGAAAAGTAATTGAATATCAATCAAAACACACTGGCAACCTCTTGACAGCTCCAGTTCTGCTATAAGTCATTGAATTAATCAAGTCTTGACACTGTGATATGTTATTGCACAGGCTGAAGGAGGAGCAGGAAATTACAAAGTGAAGGGAAAAAAAAAAAACAAAAAAGAGGCACTTTTTTTTTTTAACACTTCATTGTATATGAAACTTTCCAGTGGAGGAGAATAAGGCCATGAAAACAGCTGCCAGAGCTCAGATTCAGCTCATCTGCTGTTTCAGCTGGTAGTGGCCAAAACCAACCACTAAAATGATGGTGAAATAGTTCCATCAGGCACATTCAACTTCATCAAGGCAGCAACAACATTATGGCAACTGCACATCCTTACAGGATTACCCTCACTGCTTCTTACATGTATCTCATTCTTTTTTGAGGAGAAAGACCAAATCAAGCATGTGACATGAATTTTCCTCTTTTCTCAAAGGAAAATCAGCAAGGCAGCACATTGTCCCAGTGCTTTATGCTGCACTTTATTGCCATCTCCTTTCACTGGCTACCAGGAAAACTTGGAAATTCAGACAAAACCAGGACAGTGTTTGCAAAAATGGTGAGAAATGCCACCCACTCCCTTTGGATGATGCTGGACAGCCACCACGATTCCTGGGATGTATTTCAGCCATTGAACAGCTCCTTTTAAAAAATTCCCTCCCAGCCACACAACACGGAAGGTGACCACTGAGTTTCTGCTTTCTCCCTAAGCCATTGTGGGACCGAACACAAAGGGTAAATATTCCTCTCTGTGCCAGCATTCCAAGGATTTCCTCTGCACAGTAAAAACAGTCAGAACTTGGTTTGGAATATCACTAAGTGCCTGATTCCTGTCCCCTCTGCTCCCCAGGTGATTTCCCAGTGTCATCTGGTGGAGGGAGCACTGGTGGAAATGGTGCAAGAATTACTGCTGCAGCCTGGCAGCCTCTGGATCAAGTGCTCCTGAAATATCCACCATGCAAATGTGTGCTTAGTGCTCACCAGAACCTGACCTCGACATGAATGGGGAGCTCAGGAGTACCAATAGGAGTCTGGATAATCAAAGGAATGTTCATTCCACTATTCCATCAGTGTATAGACACACAAACACCCCAGGGGCTGGTTTTCTGAGTTGTTAAGGCTTAGAAAGTTCTGAGGAAAAGATCTGCTGGAGTGAACATTTGAAAGAAACCACAGGTACCTTCCTGGGTCTCCTGTCCCCCACCTCATCTCCCCTTGGCTTCTGAAACACAAGAAAAGCAGATAAACACACAGACATATGCTAAAAAGTGCCAACAGCCCCTAAAGCAGGAGGGAAATTCTGCCAGGCGATCTTTCTTCTCTGAATGACCTTCCTGAAACTGCTGCATAGGAGGAATGAAACGCTTACACTTTCCAGCAGCCACAGCCTCGCTGTTTGCTGACACTTTGCATCTTGGCAAGGGGAAAAAAAGCCAAGCAGGTTTCAATTTCCCCGGAAAGGAGAAGATTTGAAGAGCATTTCAGCAGGCAGAGTGCCTCAGTTCCCCAGGAAAAGAAGCAAGCAGGATATTTTAAACCTCACGCTCTATCCCCCTGCTACAGTAAGGAATATAAATATCTTCTCCTCAAAGGTTTTGGCAGGAGATATTATTTTACTCCACTTAAATTTGTTTTTAAAAAATGAGCTCGACGAACAGATGTTGAATTTACCCTGGTGGAAAATGAAGTCTGCTTTTTATCCTCACAACGAATTCAGCCACTCTGAAATAAGAGCTGACAAATCTCCCCTCAAGTCCTGTGCTCTGCTCTTCCCTGCCTTTTGCTGCACACACCATCACTATCCACACCAGTTTTTTTCCAGTTCTCCTCCCATTTTCTCACCCAGGTGGAAACATCACATGCCTGATTTTTAAATATGCTTATTTCCCCCCACTTATTAGGAGAAGTGATTTTATACTTGAAAGAGAAGGAAATAAAACTACAGATCTTCAATTGGGTAGAAATAATTTGATCTGCAATCCTGAACTGGTTTCCAGAATAAAAAGCATCCTGCTTTTACCTTATGAAATGTTCAAATTGTGGACATACCAAAAGCAAATATTTAGTGCCAATAAGCCACCAGACACGTTTAGTGAGCTGTGTATCTTATGGAAGGCATTTATGGCTGGAAAACTGCAGCACAAAGATTTGCTAATATGGGGTTTAATATCCTAAATTAAACCCCATATTAGCAAATCTTCCCATCACTGGAGGATAAAATGGTCCCAAGCATGGCAGAAGCTCCTCCACTACACTGGGTTTCAACTCAGACTCCTCATTTTCTGGGAGTTCAGTACATGACACCTGGTAAATTGTATCTGAAATAGTTAATGGGGTTTTATATTGGAGTTAAACCTCGAGTTTCTCCATCTATAAGTCATTCAGAGATCTTTGCTGCATCAACTATAAAACAAAGAGCAGCAGAGAATGGCTGAGGTGCAGCAGGGCTTGGGCAAAGCCTTGAATTTATAAAAGGCAGAGAACAGGGCACGGAAGGGATTTTCTGAAGCACCTTCTCATCTCCAGCTCACACACGAGCACAGACAGGGCAGTGATATTTAATACCAAGGCTCAGACCTCAGTAATACGTCCAACATCAATTCCTACAAGAAGAAATGGCTTTTTTTGCAGCAACAATAAAGGCAGCTCTCCTGGGCAGGAGGAAATAAAGTGTTTTTGTTTGTCTAAAATATGAGCTGTGAAAATAAATAGCTGTGCCTCACAGAAATTGTCAGCCAAATAAAACCCTGCACTTCCCTTCTGATGGGATATTAAACACAACACTGTCACTGCCTGATATCCCCTCCCAGCTCACATCACCCTACAGACACCACTTAGTTATATACATTTTGTTCTATTATTCCTTCCATGCAATATTAATCCATTCTTGGCTAGTAATTAATTACTGTTACATATTTTCACTGCTCCATGGGCTCCTCAGGGGAAAGACTCTACTACATATTTAAGAAGCAGATTAATGTGTACTTATGTAGATGGACCCTCTGGAATAATTTATGCTTTGCTGGGATGATTTCTCAGGCAAACACATTTGAGGGGCTTTTTTTTTCAGTGCAAAAATAACAATGTACACAGACTCAGACCTACTGATACTGAGGAAAAAAACCTGAACTAATGTGGTATCCTTTGGGAGCTCAAGGAACAATCCTGCCTTCAGTAAGAAAATAACGATGAATCAGATCCATTATTTTAAACTACTTTCCAAAAGGTAGAGCAGGTTGTTTGCCTGCTTGAAGTAGTGTCATTCCCAAGTGTCTTCAGAGGGGAAGAGCTTGGAGATGAGGGACCTTCCTTTGCTTTCCTTGCTGTACTCCTGAAGATTTAATTGCTTCAGACTTCTGGTCTGATTCAAAGTACACTGAAATTAGTGCAAGCCTTTCCTCTGGCTCCAGATTAGGCTGCTAAAATAGCCTGACTGTCTGCAGTGTCTGCCTAAGGAGTGGAACTAATACAGTTTAAGGATGCATAATTCCTATTCATGTCAGCAAGGACAGAATTTCTATGGAGATCAACATCTCCTGATTGTCTGGCTAATCATTGCATCCCCACTTCAGAGGAAAATAAATATTTATTTTTATTCTAGGAATGAATAAATTCCAATGTGACAGTTGAAGTGATAGAAGTTAATGGAGAAAGCAGCATTTCAGCTGTGAGGAAAGATAAATAACCACTGAGGTCACCCAGAGCCAGGAGCAGCTCCAGAGCTGCTGGGCACTATATTCACACTATGGGCAAGCCAGCTGAGCATTCCTCCTTTTTCTCCATTCCACAGCCTGGCTACTCCTGTGGTCACATGGAATCCTCTCTTCAAACACTGAACCCAGGAAGGCACAGCACCCATTTAATTTCCCTATCAATAGTTCCCAAAGCCTTGGCACTTCACATCATTTACCAAATATTCAGAATTAGCAAGTGCTTGCCCATAAAATTACTGTCATTAAAAGCACAAGAGCATCTTTAGTGTAATGATGGGCACCAAAGAGAGCAAACTGATGTTTACAGTCCTGTGAGTGCCAGGTTTACACAGAAGTTCCTACACTTTGCAGAATTACTGGAATTAAATGCATTAATAGGTCCTGATGAGGCAATAGACCTTTGGAATTTGCCAAAGCATTGCTTTCGTGTTCTGGTCTCCAGCTCTCTAAGTACTAATGCAGGATAAACCCAACTGAAAACACTTATGAAGTGGCACCAGTAGTGTCAGTTTGTTCCTAAGGCTTCAGGAATTGGGATCCAAAGGTTAAGCCACAGGATTTCTTGTATGTTTTAATTACCAGTTGAAAAAACAAGATAATGTTGGTCATAATTCTATAACAATCATCTTTCATTGATTCCTATTAAAAACCTTTTTTTTTCATCCTTCCAGATTAAAAAACATAAAACCTAAAGTTCTTTGGAAGTTTGGTTGGTTTGGGGCTTCATTTTCTGCCTTCCTTAGGTATAAACTGAAATATTAACTTGTTACTCAATGAAACAAAAGGGTTCCATTTTCTTTCAAGCATTCCACAGAGTATTTTTCTGAAGACAATAGTTATTACTCTGCATTCACACAGTTTGATGAAAAAGCTATTTCCATTTTCACCCATACATTTGATGATTAAAAAAATCATTTACAGGCTAAACTCACTCATGAGCATTTTACAGCTATATATTCTCACAACCACCTTTAGTGCAAAGAGAAAAATACATCTCCTGTGCATGGAGAAAGAAGTTCTGCCCTTCTCAACTCCCCTTTTGCAAAGGACCTCCAGCACCTGGTAACTCCAGACTTCAACCCTCATTTTCCTGGAAAATATGGAAAAATATTGTAATCCCCTCCTGCTTTTAGAATAAAAATACAAGGCATTGCAGACTGCACAAAGTGTTCAAAAAGTAAGTCTCTGCCTTCCCTTCTCCTTATACTGTGAAATATTCCAGCAGCTCCAACATTGCCTTTCACTAAAACATCTCTCTTCATTTTTAATATTTATTTCTAAAGCATGCACAAAGATACATTATTTCCATTCCACCTATTAAATAGCTTAAACATGATTGAAATAAAGCCACTGCACTTTGAAGGCTTAAGGCTCCCAGAACCAAGTGTTGTGGTCTATTCAGCTCTTCCATTCATTCAGGCTCTTGAACAGAATATAGAGGGAAATGTCTCTATAGAAACAGGCAGAGCTCCCTTGAACTTATTGCTGGTCACTTCGCTTCACCTTCGACCCTTGGGATGAAAATATGTATGGAAAGTTATTCCTGCATTACTTTTGCATCTCACAGACAGGTATTACCAAAAGACAGGAGGGGCAGGTTTGCTTTTTATCCTCACACTGTTAAAGGAAACTCAGTCAGTAATCAAAAGTGGGCAGGTTGGCTGTGCCCTTAATGCCCTGCTGTGCCTGTGGGAGCAGGGCACGGTGGCACCCAGCAACAGAGGGGCAATCCAAATGCCACCAAGGGCCATGAAAGAGTGAGGATCACTCCCAAAGTACAAACCATCCCTGACATGCCACCACATTTGACAGGAGACAAGATCTTTTCTTCATTTCAGGGCTTCATTAACAATCCCTTTTCAAGCAGCCAGAACTCGTGGAGCTCTCAGTGCAGAACTGACTGCTGTGGTAATTAACACAGCAAATTAAAACTGGAGGTGTCTTTTAGCACCTCAACTGAACATGTATGTGCTGCTGACCATTAAACAGGAGCAGGTGGCCCTGCTCAGAAAGCCATTTGCTGAAGTTCAGTTGGATGCACCACTCTGCTCTTGGGCTGCCAACCTCACATTTGGAAGACTAAAGAGATTTGAAGGGAAAAAAATCACATTTTCATATTGAACCCTGCACAACTGGACACCTCATTAAGCAACTTCCAGCCTTGGAGTGGCCAGGAAAGCCACAGGGGTGGGAAGTACAAAACTCCAGGTTCATTAGGAGAGCAACTTCTGGCAAAGAAACACCTTTTGGCCACCTTTGCAACATTACTGTCTCTGAAAAATTCTAAATCAAGGGTTATCCTGATGCACATTTGAAGCCACCCAAGACTTCTTGGTTGTTGCTCAGCCTCCTCCTGCTTCATGCCAGGAGAGGAGCAGGAATTTTGCTCATGTTTCTATAAACAGCTTAAGCCTAATTTTTTTTACCTCACTTGTGTTTTATAGGAATCCTGTAAACAAAACTTTTTATCTGGAATGAATCCTAACATTCACAAAGAGTATCGGAAAAATTGTTCCAAGAGTACTGAAAGAGCCAGGAACTTTTGAAGTGAAAAAGGAAGAAAATAATTGTTCTTTTGCTCCACTGTTTCAAAAGTATCCACATCCCCAGTGCTTTACACACGGCTTAGCTCGTGATTTGGGGTCAAACTACCACTGAGCTGCCCATGGAGGATTTGATTTCTAGTAAAGAAGATGCTACAGGGGGCAAAAGGATGTTGTACTTTCATGGATAGTTGCACAAATTGTAGGGGGTTTCCCCTTTTAAGAGAAGATTTGCCAACCAACTATTAATATGCTCCTTAGTAACACGGACACGCTTCAAACAAAACTGGCAAGGCAGGAACAGTGAATATGACAATTCCCTGGAGTCAAACACCAGTCTCCTCAAACAAAGCAGCAGGAGATGGCCCTAAACTACACCAGAAAAATAAATGACAGGAGCCATCCCCTGAATATTCCCAGTAGGCCATTTGGTCAGATGAATGGTTGCTATAGCACCAACTGCCCTGAGATGAATTCACTCCCAAAGACCCAAAATAGCTTCTTTTCCAAGTTAAAAAACTACAGGCAGATAAATTTGATTTCAGTAGCACCACTGGAGACAGACCATTTCCATCACACAATTGCCACCAATCTCTCTGTGAGAACTTTGCTTTTGGGCATGAGCCGACCCCAGCAGCAGGTTCTGGCTCACCTTCCAGAAATCACTGCTGCCTTATTCTTTGACTACAATGCTTGAAAAATTCTGGTCCTTCAGAAGTGAATCCCTGCTGTGGTACTGGTATGGTTAAAGTTGGCAATAGAATTGCAACAAGAAACAGTGAAGTTCAACAAAGGGCCATGAGGATGATGAAGGGACTGGAGCACCCCATATGTGAGGAAAGGCTGGTGGAGCTGCCACCAGCAAGGACAGTTCTTTATATCATCCTTCCCTTCCCAATTTAACCCCCATTTCACAGTTTGAAACAGTTGTCTCACATTACTTACAAATAATTTGCTTTTCTTTTTCTGTTCAAGTGTGTTGGGGTGTTTAATTTTTCATTTCTTGTTTTCAGTCAGAGCCTTAACATCTGTTTTAAACACATCTACATCCTCCTCCCACCAATAATTGAAGTAGGTGAACATTTTGGGTACTTGGCAATTTCCTGATTAGAGAGCACAGTATCTCAGCACACCTTCTGCTTGGATCTCCTGGTTTCACTGCACAGCAGAGTTGGGAATATTTGATCCAGCAAGCACATGTGTTATTAAATTACTGGCAGATTTCCATGGGGTAGCCATGGCTTACAGTGCTTATCATTCCTTTGGCTAAATGCTTCATTCCATGTTTGCCCACGTACAAACCCAAAGTGCATCCTGTGTTTACAGCAGGGACCAGTGGCTTTTAATTCAAATACATTAAATTTCCTGTGGGGTATTTACAAACCCTTATTCCGTTTGTTTTCTCCAGGCTGAGCCGCCCAACAGCTCCCTCAGCCACTCCTCCCAGGATTCACAAATGTATTGATTTAAAATAATGAACAACAACTCAAACCCCAGATATCTGCACAGTTCATTCAGGAGAGAAAATCCAGTGTATTCCTGTCTGCCCTGAATCAGGTGGGACAATTCAAGACTCATCAGGAATGGCACAAACACTTACAGACCCTGAGATGGATTTTATGCTGCACTGCCTGGGCTGACAGCTCAGGATTTCCTCCCTGATGGAATGAATCCTATCTGCAATCTATACTGAGGGGGCAGGAAATGGATATTTAAGTTATCAATGTGCTGCTGTGGACTTTTATGTTTCCTACCAGTAAAATAATAGAAGGAACTCAATGCTCTTGTTCCAGCAGCTTTCAGTGCCCATGCCAGGGCAGCAAAGGCAATCCCTGCAGTTTAGACCCTGCCACCACCATCTGCATTACAGTGTTGTTCTTTCTGGGGAAGTTTTGACCTTTAATTTGAGACAAAAATTTTTAAAAATGAAAGAAAATCCCTTTTTTATGATGAAGTGGAGCACTTCAATATTACCAAACATTTACTGTCTCTCTAATCTCTAAAATAATTCTTTTTCCTCGATATTTTTATCCTTGATAGTTCCAGAGTTCTCAGAGGACCAGGGAATTGGGAGTGGGCCTGGGCAAGGCTGGGTGTTCATCTGTGATGGATTTGTGCAAGGTCAGCCCTGAGCAAGGAGCCTCTGGCAGAAAATCCCATCCCCAGGAGGCTGCACTGGGGTTTTAAATGATTCATCTCTGCAAAATGGTGGAGTGTTGGGGAAAGGGGATAAAATACACCAATTAAATCGCAGCCTTTCAAAATATGATGTCACAAGAAGTCACATCCTATTAGAGGAATCAGAAGATAAATGATTGCTGTGGGCTGCTGGAAGAGGCCAGGAGGACATAAAGCTTCCCACACTGTGTGCAAATCGTAGCAGGTGACTTCTTGTGTTGCCTTGCTTCTGCCAAAGTTCTTTGCTAACAAAGAGAAATGCAGCAGAAGACAAATATCACAAAGCCAGAGATGGCAAACAAGTCTTTGCACCAGAGAAAATCAGTAATTTCCAAAAGCAAAAGAGTTTGGGGTTGGTTTTGTGCCACAATCTGTGTGATTCATCCAAACCTGGAGTAAAATTCTCGTTATCTGACTCTGGTTCCAAACACACCAAAGATAAGAAACTCTCGTTTAAGGAAGGGAGAGTTTGGGCTCTGAGATAAAATCAAGGCAGGCTCCTGTTTACAGCACTGTGTGTGCTGAGGCTGCACCACAAAGGGGATGATGAGGCCAAGGCTCCAAAGTTCTCCAGGTGCAGGAAGGAGGGAAGCAGGATCTTGTTGCCTGGGAATGGCACCTGCACCTGCACTTTGGGAAATGGATGTTTTTAGACCTTGGGGGACTTTTGCACATCTCAGGATAAAAGATGCACCTGGTAGAACTGAAGTGTTGTGACAAAGCTCTTTTTCTTCTTCCATGTCCCACTAAAAGATGCACTGCAGGAATTACACATTTCTGTCATGTCTGGGCTGTGTCCTGCTTTCCATGATTTATACAGCTCAGAGAAGAGTGGCAGCTGTAATTCTGCCTGCCTGGCAGCCTCTAACAAGGACAATGAAAGCACTCTGGGCTCTAAAGAAAATGGTTATTTAATTAATCAACATAAAAACCCCCTTTCCTGCAGCAGCCAGATGGGTTCCAGCATCCTATTTCTCTTCATTCCCTAAATCATCTTCTGGAGAGGGTGTGAGGAAGGTTGAGCACAATTTTATACACCACATAAATAGCAGGGACCAGCTTCCCAGGGCTCTGTGTCCTTCAGGTGCATTGCTGATGGAGTTTCCCACCTACCTTTGCCTACGTGGATCTCTTGGGTGTCCAGCAAAAGGCAATTCATCTCTCAGCCCGTCCCTCTGCAGAAAACTCTTGCTCCTCTTGAAGTTTGTAGGGATTTGATCTCTGAACCCATGGCCATGGTGGGAACTCAAATGCAAATCACAGTCAGCATGTTTGAACAGAACTGTGCTGAAAAATGTTTGATATAAAAAAAGTGCTGATAGCTGCTTAAACTCTGTCTTCCAAGTTGGGAGTCAATCAGATGAGTCCTTAGAAGCCTTTGCTGCACAACTCAACAGGAGGGTTTGCTGGAGGCATTTATTAATGGAGGTATTTATTAATGGCTTTCAAATGAACTTTCAGCAAACAGCACCTTGGGAGCCCCCCTTCAGCCTGGGCTTCAGAAACATTTTGAAATTAAATGTAACAAAACAGACAGCTAGAAAAAGCATTAAAAAAATCCCTCATAGGCAACAGGCTGCAAGGCCATTAAAATTCTGGTCATGGCTGGGAAAGCAGAATACAAAATTTGGAGACAAGGGGGAAAAAACAACTAACAGCAATTTTGAAGAGAATCCCATGTGATTGTGGGAGCATCAGCTGGCTCTGCCTTGGCTGTTGTTTATAGACTCTGCTGTGACCCCTGCCCAGCAGAAATAGAACATAATGAAAGAGCTCTGCCTTCTCCGACAGTGCCAGCCCCATGAAATGAAGGTCTGGGCTGCTCCCCTGAGCTCCTTCTACACCACTCACACTGCACCTTAATCTGCTGTGTTTATAATGCAAAAACTTCAACAGGTTCTTGGAAATTCAGGCAAATCCTGTAAAACAAAGGAATTATGAAGCCAGCAGTCTCCAAAGGGAGACTTAGCACAGTGATACAAGTGTCTGATTTCATGCAACTTCAAATCTCTGAATCAGTATCAGCACATCAAAATCTTTCCTTTACTCTGATGGTGGGCACCAACACATTGCTTTGTGATCTAAAATCTCATTTAATACAATACATCTACCACTGTGTTCTGCGGAAAAAAACATAGAAAAACTGGAAGGAATGATGAAGGTTCCAATCCTTCAGGTGGACTGATCCATCCTGATACCTTTGTGACCAGGCAGTGGGTAAGGGGTGGATTTCAATGCTCTTCAGTAAACCCTATTCCATCCCTTGAAAACATGAATTAGAACATACCACCTGGGCCTATGAAAACTAATTTTTTAGGTATTTAGCCATGAGTTCTAAGGATCAGGCCCATGTTACTGCAGTTCTAGATAAACATGTGAGCTTCAGACTGAAGAGAAAATCTGTTCTCAAGGCTGGTGAATGTGCTGGTTCAACCTGTGCACCTGGTTCTGCTGCAAATGAAGACACACGTCAAAAAAGACCACTGAGCAAGTAAAGAAATAAAACAAAAGCAATCAGAGTGTATCAAGCCTTCAAGATAATTAAACTCTAATTAAACACTGTTCTCACTTTGAACCACAGATCACACAATTTGAAGCAATTTTCCACAGGGATTTGACAGTCTCGTGTGGCAAAGGAAAAGCAACTTCCAATTGATTTTGTTTCACTCTGTAAGGAAGTAAATTGAGTAATACATGGGGTAAACAAATGCTAGAAATAACAGACCCTCCCCAAACAAAGACAAATGAATTTTTATTTTATATATTGTTGCTCCAGGTGGACCCTGGCCTTGGATCAATCCTTCCTGACTCACTGCAAAAGGTCAGCAAAGGTCTGCCACAGAAATATTTTCCTTGCAAAAACTTGTTTTTTCCAATCCAGCTCTTCATTTGGCTTACACAAGGCTGTCAGTTTGCTGGGATTTATGTGGACATCCCTCCCTCAGAGCCACCCTGGGTCCTCCTTGCTGCCTGGATCCAGGAGCATTCCAGTGTCTCAACACATGGAGTTGCTGTAAGTCTACACCCACTACAATTAAAAGACCCATGAAAGTCTGGCCTGGACTTCATTTTGAGACAAACACATGAAGAAAAGGGCAAGTTACTCATGAGCACCCTGAGGACTCCAGAGCAGAGCTCCTGAGCAGCTCCAGCTGGGACAGGTCCCTCCAACTCCTTACCTTTCACAGCTGGCAGAGCAGTTTTACATCTCATTTTGTCACCTTTTCCCTTCCTGCACTGCAGAACAGCATTTATGTGTTTCATTTATGCTAAATGTAAGTACACTTTCATTTTACTGACTGTGCCAGAAATAGAGCTCACTCACACCTCATTAATACTGTCTGGCTTTCAGCTGAGTCATTTCACCTCATGGAGAAATAAGTCTTTATGCAACTATTTACTTCAGTTTTATGGACAATATATTCCAAAAGGATGCACTGCCTTCAGCACCACAGGTTTTCTATATCATTTGTTCTCTCATATGGAAAATAATCTTGATTCAGTCAAAAGGAAGCAATAAATCATATTAGCAAGTGAATTTCTCTTGTTTCTCTTCTATAACATATTTTATTCAGTTGTCTCAAAGTACAGACAATTATCTGATTAGAAGCTGTAATTTGGTAAAGGCACGATTTCAGACTACACATAAAGAGCATGTTCACCTCCGAGGTGGGAAATGCCACATTTGGGAAGTTCATAGCAGAATATGAAAGTAGAGGACAGAAGGTTAGGGAAAGTCAGCCTGGAAATCTGCGAGACAACACTCAGGCAGCTGGCAGATTTTAACTGTGGCTGGGGTGCAATTCCACAAGAAAAAACCCAAACCAAAAGCACCTGAATGAGCACAGGTAATTAAAGTCTCATTTTTATGTGTCCTTTAAAGGATAATTTGTCCAGTAGGACCAGAGGTCTTCTCCGTTCTCTTTTATGTGGTCCTTATCCTATTGTTCCTGAAAATGGCAGGACTGTTCCTACATGAGCATCCTGGGGACTCTTGATTGTGGCTATGCCATTCTTGTTGTTAGATGTGGAAAATCAAGTATCACAATTCCAGAAGGGTTGGGAGGGACCTTAAAGTTCATCCAGTTTCACCCCCTGCCATGGGCAGGAACACCTTCAGCTGTCCCAGGTTGCTCCAAGCCCTGTCCAACCTGGCCTTGGACACTTCCAGGGATGGGGCAGCCACAGCTTCTCTGGGCAAGCTGTGATGTAGGAAATCCAGCCTGGACTGGGAATAGAGTCTGTGCCAAAAACTGGGCCAGTGTAGACAATGCCAGTCTCCTCACCTGAGCACATAAAATTCTTCTGTTAGCCAGAGAGCCCTTCTGGCACAACCCACAGGTTCCCTTTGGTCCCAGTGATAGGGAAGCGAGGAGGTTGCCACAAAGTAGGTAAAACCAGCATGAGGTATTTTGGGGGCTTCACCTCTAATCCCTGGGTTCAGGGGGTCAGGAGCACTGAGCAGGGACATGGGAAGGAGCTGCTCCCATTTCCATTCCCATTCCCATCCAAGGTTGGGATTCCCATTCCCCAAGGCTGGGATTCCCACTCCTGTCCAAGACTGGAATTCCCATTCCCAGGCCAAGGCTGGCATTCCCATTCTCAGGCCAAGGCTGGCATTCCCATTCCTAGGCCAAGGCTGCCATTCCCATTCCCAGGACAAGGCTGGCATTCCTGTTCCCCAAGGCTGGCATTCCCATTCCCAGGACAAGGCTGGCATTCCCATTCTCAGGCCAAGGCTGGCATTCCCATTCCCAGGCCAAGGCTGCCATTCCGTTCCCAGGACAAGGCTGGCATTCCCATTCCCAGGCCAAGGCTGGCATCCCATGGCAGACACTGGCATCGCGCCGCTCCAGTGGCTCCAGGAAACAGCCCTGACAACCAGAGCCAAACAGACTCCCAGATACTTTCGTTAATCCTTCCTATATTTGTCCCGTTCTGTGGCTGGAAAGCCCGGAATTCATTTCACCAGAAAGACTGTAACTTCTTTTCCTTTGTTGTTTTGTTTGGGGTTTTTCGATGGCTTAGAGCAAATCAACACCTTGCTCTTTTTATCTCTAAGATTTCCAGAGTGTTTAAACACAGGATAGCTGGGAAAACACTTCTATACAAACCCAAGCAGCCTGAATGCCTCAGCTTCTAAATCCCTTTTTTTGGCTTGTCCAGAGATAAAAGAACCCCCAGGCTAAACACTATGGAGAAAGCCACAAAGTAAACCTTTTCCTGGCAAGTTTATTTGCTGGCATTTGTAAATCCATAGAGGAAGTGTCAAGCAATCAATATAGCCCAGGTTTAGGTTCTAATTAAAGCCTCCTGTTTGAAAACAGCTTTTCCTCAAACACTACGGGGCTACTGGTAGTGATAGAATATTCCCAAAAAAATAAGAGAATGGTTCATTAGTGTTTGTGGAAAGAGAAGATCAATGTGCCCTTGTGAAAGTTAATGAACCCACAGAAATCCCACACCCTGACCCCTGCTGCCCATGCCTGAGGCTGCAGGATTGTTATGCACTCACTGGAATTGCTCAGCAACAGGACTCAGATACAGCTCTGATTGAATTAATTTTATCTGTGTGATTACCTAAATTAATGGCATTCTGGCTGCAAGTCACAAACTTCAAGAAATGCTTCTCTGCTTAAACATTAATGATGCTTTTCTGCTGCAAGGTGTGAGCGAAGGAAACCTGAACACCAACACTTGTAAGAATAAGCATTAACAGCACTACAAGCATGAAAAATAAAGCTCTTTCACTCAAATGCTAAAACAACCCACTTAAATCACTGCCCTCCCTCATGGAGGAAAAAGTGTTTTGTAACATTTTGGTCAAGTAGAAAATGGAAGATCTCCTTTATTAAAGAAAAAAATACACAAAAGTTTTGAACTGGGATGAAAATACCTTGAAGTCTTGAGTGCCTTTTGGTGAGTCCTTGTGAGATTCCATGGGAATATAAAATGGAACTGGAGAGGATGTTCCTCTCAGCAGCACCAGCATTTACAGCACTTACATTCCCCTGAGTGCTGGTTAGATAATGGCATTTACATTCTGTTACCTGTAATAGAAACATCTACAAAAAAGGAACATAATTGGAATTCTTGACATTAGATTTTTTTTCCCCCTAACACACTCGATTCCAAGATTAGCCTTTTAAGATCATTATTCACCAAGTTCTGCTGCAGTCTGGACCTCCTCCCTCTCCCCACTGTGCTATGAGCAGTTTGCTGGTTCATTCCGGCTCAAAAGCCAGAACTTTCCTTAGCATGGATTTGAAAGTGGGGTCAGCAGCTCAATTCTTTCTCTCTGATCCCTCCCTCTCTTCAGCCCCAAAACATATTCTTCCATCTGCAGTTATGACCTGCAGCTTGGCCACTAGTCTTTTGTGGGATGAAAGGGGCCAGGGTGGGCCATTTCTGCCAGATCTTGTGTTACCAAGAGCTGTATGAATGGGAGAGGTTACCCAGAGCCAAGGACCTGCTCCTCAGGATGACTCTGCACAACACTTACAAAAGTTCTCTGGGAAGCCCTGTGGATGTTCAAGGAAGAATAAGGTTGAAGGATATAAAAGGCCATGCTGGAATTCAGTGGAGCAGTTGAAACCAGTCTATAAAATTGTTATTGTCCTTTTTACACACAGCACAAGCTCCAAGGAGCCTCTGTGAAGGCCTGGGAACATGGAGGGGCAGACACTGAAGAAAAACAGCTCTGAACACCCAGCCCTCCAAAGGGGTTTGCAACACATTTTCTGAAGTACAGCTCTTCAGACAGGGCACAGCTCAGGTGCCTGGAGATTTCCACTCCAGTTCAGCATCTCTGCACTGGTGTACCAGGTACCATGGGCACCCAACGGGCACAAACAGCATGACCACACCAGTGCTGCACACACACACTCTGCTGTGCAGACTCAACATCCTGGCCCCAAACCAGGGAAGCTCCTTCCCTTGCCACAAAGCCATTAACTCCAGGAGCAGCAAACTCTCTCACTTCCCTCAGCCAATGATGTTGGTAACTGAGCCAGCAATGATGCAAGCACAACTTCATCTGTTGGTACCAGAAATTAAAACAAAGTAACTTCTTGATATCAGGTCATACACACACAGTAATTCAAAGCAAAGTTACTTTTAGGCCATTTTTCCATCTTTCACAGGCAGTTTCACTAGAAAGAATAATGTCAGAACTAGTTGATTTAATGACCCTTCATTTAAAGGCCAGGGTTAGAGGGGGTTTTTTTGTCTTCTTTGTAATTGGACTGTTCAAGTACAGATAGTCCTGCTGTATCAATCACTGCATGAGTGAAAGGTGAATAAAAGCACTTACTGCACTGTCATATCCATGATAAAACAACAGATGCTGCCAGCTCTAAAGGGAATACATTAGCAGAAGCAAACCTGAAAGATAAAGGCCCATTAGTCATAACATGCCTTTCAATCACTTATTTATGTTAGCAGTTCAGCTTGGAAATAAAGTGAACATAATCCTTATTTACAATAAATTAGGCTTATCTTTGCACTATGGTGTTCCTCAAACAAGGATGGCATATTGATTTTTTCCCTTCAGAAACACATTTACCTTCACCACACTCAGGGTTTGCTTCCCCAAGAGCCTCCCTCACCTCCAGTTCTATTACTACAACCCTCCTGAATGTAGAAACCCAACATCTTACCTTTATTCCAGTGTTTTACTTCACAGTTGATAATATGGTTATTAAACTGGGAGGTCCTAAGCCCAAACCAGCCAAAACCAGACCTTACTGGAGTGACTGGTTACTTCAGGATGCTGTAACAAACAGGTTGAATTGACTTGGAAACATCTGCTCCTTCCTTATTCCTGGAGAGAAATTCTGGTTAGTAGAGGAAAGTAAAGACATGAGAGAGCACACATTGCTTTCCCAGGACACCCAACAAGTGGTTGTGTGGCTCTGGATGCTGAGAGAGATCCTCAGCAAACCCTCCTCCATCCTTCCTTCTACTCCCCCAGTGCCTCCACAGGAGCTGTTTGTGATGCTGACAGTGATGACAAAAAGCACTGCACCACAAATTAAGGGGACTCTTTTATTTTAAACGTTTACAGAGATGGAAATAAATACAAGAAAGAGAAGATAGAGAGGGTGCTTTGAAAAGAAATCAATCAAGTCTTCATCAGGCTTCAAACAGGAAAAAATTGTATCCAATAGCTGCTTAAAACTGGCCACCATTCCAAAGCCAAGGATTAGATTAACAATAATGTAAATAATAAAGATAAGCATTGCCACAGACAAGGGGAACAGAGCAGTGAACACACAGCTGTAAAGGACAGAAGGGAACCACACCACCACAGGAGAGTCTCATGTATTTACAGCATACCTATCATACAAAATCATTTGGAAGTATTTAGGGAGTGATTTCTTCTCTGTCCAGCTGGAATATATAAAAGATACACTGGAGGGTTTGTTGGGTTTCTTCCTCTCCCCAGTAATAGTTTCTGCTCTCGGCAAAGTTTAAAAAATCCTTTGTATTGTAAGAATTTTTCATCCAAGCTGGACTTCTCCACATTTGCATCCTCATCATCATTATCACTGTCATCCACTGGGGCAGTTGGTCAGAGGACAAGAGTTTGTGAAGTTCTTTGCAGTCTTTTATCGATGGTCTGACCCGTAGGTTGGAAAAGTGTCTGTGCGGTGGAGTTTCACTGGGCTGGAAACATCTTCACCAAGTCAGATGCAAAAAAACAAAACAACCCTCAGTAAGACACAGGCACCTCATTCAGTGTTTTGTACAGGACTTCAGATTACAGAATTTTAATTAAACCCATCCCTGCTTCATCTGCTGCTTCCTCTCAGAAACACTCACACTTAGATTTTCTTGACCAATTCCATCAGAACAGAAACTTGTATAAAGAAAATTAATTTAAAACTCTGACTTTGCACCTTACATAAAAACTGTACTTTAGCTCCCAATATTAGCAGCTGATCTTTCCTGACAATAGAGAAGAGGACAAGAACCAATTCAGAAATCACCAGCCCAGGTTGCTCCAAACCCCATCCAGCCTGGCCTTGGACACTTCCAGGGATGGGGCAGCCACAGCCTCTCTGGCAACATCTGCCAGGGCCTGCCCACCCTCACAGAGAACAATTTCTCCCTAAACTCTAGTCTAACCCTGCTCTCTGTCAGTTTGAAGCCATTCCCCTTTGTCCTGTCACTCCAGGCCCTTGGAAATAGTCTCTGTCCATCCTTCTTGTAGTTCCTTCAGGTGCTGGAAAGGCACAGTTAAGTCACTGGAGCCTTCTCCTTTCCAGGCTGAACAACCCCAATTCCCTCAGCCTTTCCCCATAGGAGAGGTGCTCCATCCCTCTGATCAATTTGGTGGCCCAGAATTTGGGAGCCTCATCTAATTAGAGGTGCTGGGGGTACTGCTGAAGTGGGAGCCCTGACTGCTGAACAGCACAAGTCCTCCAGTGTCTCCTAATTCCAGTGCTGGACTGGAAGTCAGGGCTGACTTACTGCACAAAGACTTTCACCTCCTTCTCACAACAACATTCTCTTAAGATCCTGTTGTTCCCATTTTAACACCAAGCTATTTTTCTATATATAAACCAAGTGGTTTGTACCCATACAGTCAATTTATCTCATGTCAGCTCTGAATTAGTGTTTTAATAAAGGGTTCCACAGCTGGGCACAGGGAGCCCAGGGCACTGCCTGTGTCCGAGGGCTGGAGCAGCCCTGGCCCCGTGTGCTAGAGCCTGCCACTAGCAGCTCATCTTCCCATGCCCTAATCTACTGAACAACTGAACAGGCTCTTAATGCTGCTTTGTAATTCATCGCTGCTCTGGTTAACTCGGGCTTTCCATGTGCTGCCTGCCCCCTCTAGTGTTGGAGAAAAGGAACTAGGAAAAGCATCACCTTTTAGGGTTCTTTTTTTTTTTTTTTTAAGTTTTTTTCCTGAAAACCAGAGGACCAGACTAGAATACGGCTACATGTGTTAGGGCTGTAATTTTTAATCACAGATGGTGACATTCATTGTCATGGAGGTGCTAAATTCCACTAGTTATATCTAAAAAATAAAATAACTACCATCTTGAGAAACAACCAGTGTCTGAGAGGAGGAGAAAAAGAAATCAAAAAATTAAAACACTCTGAATGTTTTGCAAACCAGGATGTTTAAAAACATGATTTGTCAATGCTTGATATTGGTAAATGTTGTTTTCACATCAGTGCCAGAAAACCCTGCCAGCTCCTGAGGTCTCCTCCTCAGCACAGGTTTACCTGTGGGTTTTTTTGGACCAGGGATGCTCCTGGGTGCAGCACATATCTGAGGTTTCCTGCTAAGCACAAGTTGGGGTTATTTTGCTCCTGGGTGCAGCACACATCAGCCCTGACCATCAGGGATGACACAGAAATAACTCACACCCTGATGGCCAAGCTGGGCTTCGCTTTCTACTGGCCTGATGGTGAAGGGAAACTGTTTCAGTCCATCAGTCCACTAAGAGAAGCTGTGGCTGCCTCATCCCTGGAAGCGTCCAAGGCCAGGCTGGTCAGGGTTTGGAGCAACCTGTAATAGTGGAAGGTGTCCCTGCCCATGGCAGGGGGCTGGAATTAGATGATCTTTAAGGTTCTTTCTAATCCAGGTCATTCCACAATTCTATGACTTCTGGCATCCAAATGCTTAATCAAGTTCATCATCCATTCCATATGTTATGAAAGAAAGTTATAGCAGGTTCTGGCTCCCTCCTCTCAACACTCCAGGCTGCTGCATTCTCTTAAGGGTTTAGCCCATCTCCTGCTGGCTTTTCCAACTCCCTAACTCCCAGCTCCTCGATACCCACCGTTGCACCACCACTAACTCAGCCAATCTAAGGATCTTATGGTGAGAGTGTGCTTGAAATATGGGGGGGTTTAATTCTGAAAACACACGTGACTACGTGATGCTGACTGTGGTGTGAGGACCAGCAGCTCCTACTCCAGGTGCCTCTGGGGAAACCAGCACAAAGCATCAGTCATACACATCAGGTTGCTGCCACGTACACTCTCTCAGGAGACTGAAGTTCAGATGTGAAACATGCTCTGAAATACTCTGGGGCAGAGATGTTCCCCTGACAGCCACCCTGCCTGCAGGAGCAGCAGGGTTCCTCCCACCCCTTCCAGACACTCAGGAACCACTAGATGTCCCTTGGAGACCATGGTCAGACCACTGGGGAGCATCCCTCCCTCTCTGCAGCCCGGGGAGGTGCTCAGGCATGAGCGGCCTGAGCTGTGCTGCCCCTTGGGCTGGCAGCAAGGAGGGGATGTGGAGGAGACACCTGCCCAGCCTCAGGCCATGCTACAATGCACGGTGGCAGCACAGCAGCTGCTCAAGAAACAGCTTTATAGAATTACTTATCACAGTCATTTCCTTTTACTTTCCCTAATTCAGCTGTTTTTAAGGATGTTGCTGTTTTGGTTGAATGTTAGCAAGTACTCACAATGAATAATGAAGGCTGCATGGCTCTTAGCACCAGGCAGGCTCCAAAGGGGAGGGAGCCAAAGGGGTTTGTGTCTGGCAAAACCTCAGTGTTTGGTAGCAGAAAGAACTGGGCACATTTGGTAACTGGCCATCCTGTAGAAATGGTCAGAAAACCTAACAAATGAAGGCTTCCTCTCCAATGGGAAGCAAGAAGAGGTGACCCTTCTGAGGACAACCTCTCTGCCAAATTCTCCATCCCATGAAGGTTTTGCGAGCTCTCTGTGTGTAAAACTCTCCCATCACTCTGGCTGTTGATACAACAGATATTTCACCTGCAATATTTCTCTGTTTGGGCGAAAGAGGGCATTGCTTACAGAGGGACAGGATGGAGGGCACAGTGTGACTTCTCACAGCACAGAGCCTCAAGCCCCAGCTCAGAGCAACATGAGAGCCTCTCAGCACAGTCCCTGGGGTTTGCACCCTCATGTCTGCCCTGCCCTGCCCTGCCCAGGCTTCAGCAGAGCCTTTCTAACCAAAAGCTGAGTGAAGGCACCACCTCTGCCTCAGCCAGCCAGCCCCTGAATGTCACCCTCTGGTGACACAGGCAGGCAGGGCAGTGAGCCAGCAGTGCCCTGAGCAGTGCCCTGCTGTGCCCCCTTACCTTGCAGGCCGTAGAGCTGCCCCGTGCTGTGCTGCCGGGTGATGTGGTGCCAGTAGGCGCTGCGGGGCAGGGGCACCATGGCACTGAGGGACACAGCGCGCTCGCTCAGCTTCATCTGCAGCTGCAGGGGAGGCAAAAGGATGTGAGGGAGACACTGAAACAGCAAAGCCACCCCCTGCAACAACTTCCACCCAAATAACCAGCACAGCCCCTCCCTCCAGCCCTCCCTCTGCCCCCCTCCACGGGCAGCAATGCCTAACGGGGTTAGTCTCCACAGCAGCAGGGACTAACTGGGTTAGTCTCCACGGGCACACACCATGGGTTAGGAGGCCAGGCTGCTGTTGCACCACCACAGCTCACCTTGGTGCTCCCCTGGTCCTGGGCAAGCCCTGCTTCCCCCAAGGGGAGCGCTACCCCAAGCAGCTGGAACAGAAACCAGGCATCAGCAGAAGGCAGGACAGTGCTGGGATGTTCCCCCTTCACCAGCACAGCCAGCAGAGGGGCTTCCCAGCTACACCAGCAACTTCCCACAGCTAAATACAACCCCAGCACACTGAGAACCTGACTGGATACGTTTCATGTGTGAGGACAAGTTGTTCTTGTCAGTTTTGAGACACTTTATATTCATCTCCCCTCTCCTACGGTCGAGGAACATGCCAGCTGGATGGCACAGCAGTCCAACACGAGAGCCTTCACCCAGACTCCCTGAAGGAGCAGCACATCCAAGTGTGCTCAGGAGAGCACGTGGGCTGCAGTGCATGGCTGGGAGTCCCATCTCACACTTCCCCCTCCATAAAGGGCCTTCAGCTGCATTTTTTTACATAATCACAGCCCCTTGCTATTTATACTGCATTTAACACCAAAAATCATGACAAATACATATCATTTAACATAGAAATACTGACTACTTTAAGGCTTTTTTTCTTTTATGAATTCATTAAGATGTATGTACAAGCTGATAAAAATATTCAGATTTTATCATAAGCTTCAGAATAACCCTGAGATAAGCTCAGATGGTTAAAGCCTGGTGCTAATAAAGCCAAGTTTGTAGGTTTGATTCCTATATGGATGATTCACTGAAGAGCTGGACTTTATGATCCTTGTGGGTCCCCTCCAACCCAGAATAATCTGCGAACTCTGAGAATGTAGCTAAAATTCTCTTCCCAAAGCTCATTCAAACATACCAAGACTGCACTAGACTTTTCTATTCTATGAAGATAGTTTTTTAAAAAACATTAAATTTTTCATTTTAGTTTCACAGAACCAGAGGTGAAAGAACTTTTTACAAGAAAACCAGTACATTTTGGAGCAAAGCAAGCACAGAAAAGAGGTGAGGGCTGGATGTATCCAAAGAGACCAAGTTATTCAGAGGTGCCTTCTACCTCCAACCTCCTCTCTGTGCAGTGGAAGCCTGTGATGTGAAGGTAAAACTAAACCAACCCAAACCCAGCTAGAGTCCTGCTCTGAAAACACCCACCACCTCCACATCAGCTGGATGTGAATCACTGCAGCAGGTGCCACCTACACCATGTTTATCTCAGCTCCTCTGCAGTGCCACCACACACACCTGGGCACCGTGGAAACAACCAACCAGGGGTGTTGGACAGGGAATTCCAATCAGCTCTGTGGGATGGCGTTTCTCAGCTGTAGGTGTCTCTTTTGGAGGTTTCATTTACTGGTAACTTGGGCAGAGAGCTAAGACAGCTTGAGCAATAGTTCAGCTGTCTGCAGGAGACCAAACCCAACAGGCTTTTTTGGGAGGAAAAACCAGAGACACAGCCAGAGAACAACTAAATAATGACACAGCAAAGGGCCTGAACTCAATCAGCAGGGAAAGGTTAAAAACCCCAGAGCTGAAGATAAGAATGAGTGTGTTCTGTGCTGAATACACAGCATCTCATCAAACCACCCCGGAGCACGAGCACAGCGGCTTTAATGGGCATTGATTCCATTGCCACAATTAACCTGCTGCATCTCTGTGCCAACATCATGGGCAGGGATAATTTGCTAATGCCCTGGCTCTGTGCCACAGGAGCACCCAGATCTGGGAGAGGGTCCCACAGCTGGCACTGACATGCTGGAGCACGCCTGGGGACAGGCTGGACATGCAGCTCCACACATCATTAACACAACTAATAAACTGATAACCAGAGGGCACCACATCTTCACCCTCATCTGCTTGTGCTCAAAGGAGGGGGGAGAATGAACCTGAATATGGATCAGCAGCCCCAGAGAGACTCAAACACAGCACCCTGCACATAAAACAGGCAGCAAGTGATGCTCGGTCACATTTAAACCCGCCCAGCAAAGATGGGAGAAGCTGTGAGGGACAACCCAAAGCCACCCCACAGCTCTGGTGGCTACAAGAGATCCATGGAGGAAGGGGATGGAGCACTCCCAGCCAATGCCAGGAGCAGCCAGGGAGCTGCTGTGCCACCTCCTGACACTTCTTGTCACCTGGATGGTGACACCAGCTCTGGACCAGACACAGGGTGTTGGTTCCCATAAGTCCTGTGGCTCAGGGAGGAAAGACTATGTATTTTCTTTCTTGGATCCCACCTTAACAAATGGCCAAAATTGCATTAAAAATTATAAAAATTATGAAAAAGTACTGCTAAAAAAAATAAAAATCAAAACCCTAATAAAAATCCCCTGCATAGCAATGTTCTCTCAGATTATCTGTTTAACATGGCTCTGAAAGGACAGAAAAGAAAGATGATTTAAGATTTGTTAGGTTTGGTTGGTTTCCTCAGGCTGGACAATCCAATTTTCAGATTTTCCAGGATAACTTGCACTTGAAGCAAACCTCTCTCTTGAGACCTCCCTCAGAGAAGACCGCACTCACTGTGGTTTTGAGGGGACTTTCTTCCCAGAGAAGTAGATTCGTGTAAACAACCAAAATCAATCTGAACAATAATTGCTTAAGAAACATTTCTAAGTTCATTACAGGAAAACTACAGGCTGCTCAAGTAATAGAAACAACTTCAGAAGTTAAAGGGCACCAACATATTGCTGCTGTTTTCACTACTCTCCATCTTGCACTAATAGTCAATATTCCAGGAGTTCCTGAGCACATTTACACTCTTAATTCTGAATCTCTGTGGAAGTGGCCAGAGATCACAGAGGCTCCAGTCTGGCCAGGGGCACATCAGATGGAACAAGTGCAAAGTGCCCACTTCAAGAGGGAAGCAGAGCCAGGGAAGGCTGCAGGAAACTGGCTGATAACACCTTTCATGAAGCCCTGAGATTTAGCTGCCAAAACTGGGAAGTTCACAGTTATTATTTCTCAGTGAGATGTCAGGTTGTAATGTCTTTACTAAAGCAACCTGAGGAGAGAGCAGTCAAGTCACAGCACTGCTCCCATCAGTTTTCATGGCAACCAAATACTCCTGAAAATATAACCTGAAGAGGTGTGTCCTTTCCACTGTTTGGCAAGGCCAAAGTGAAAGGAAAGCAACACTTGGACGGGCTGAGTTACCAAATGGCCAGAATGGCTTCATGTCTCACTAAGCCAAGGCAGCTCAGGCATCATTATGCAAAGCCAACTCATTCTTCCCTTTAAAGGAGAAAAAGGAGAGATCTGTGGCTTCACTGAGAAGGAAAACAAGTGAGCCCCAGCTGTGGAAGTGCCCCAGCCTGGCCACAGGGCAGCAGCACAGCAGCAGCACATGGGAGGGTGAGGTTCTGCCCCAGGGACTCACACCCACGTGCCAGCTCAGGAGCCACAGCCAGCTCAGGCACGCACGGAGCCACACACCGCGGGCACAGGCAGGGACTGCCAGGGAGGTGGCAGGCACAGCAGAGCCCACGTCCTCAGCACAGCCTGGCAGCTTCATTTCACTCCAGCAGCAGGGAATATTCAACTCTCTCCTTTTCTTGCACAGGCTGCAGGAGCTCTCAGGTGGGTTAATAAAACCTTCCCCTGAGCCTTGGCTGATCACTCCAGTGCTGTGGCAGTGCTCAGGATTCCAGGAGCAAACAGAAGACACTCAATATAGCCTTCAATTCCCACCACCACATCTACTTTCTTCTGTTACTTACCCTTTCTGTAAATAACAACTCAGGCTTCACTAATGCAAACATTTCACACAGAGTAAGCAATTCTTGGAGACAGAAACAAATACAGACAGCTGAGGATGAAGTGCAAGCCTCTGAAATGAACTCCTTGTTGAGGTGTTCAAATGCAGAAAAAAAATACAGGGAAAATCCATCAATTTGAACAAAGAGGTACTTGATTAATGTTCTGTAATAAGCAGAATAAGCCATGTGAGTTCTACACTGATATAACAGTCCTCTGCCCAAACTCCTAAATCTGAATCCCAGATTTAGAACCTTGAACCCCAGAGAAGCCTCTGAGACTTACTGAGTATTTTGGAACCAGACAACATTTCTGTGGTAGACTTGGGAAACCCGTATTCAGGGGCACATGGAGTCCTCTGAAACAATCACATTCTGCTACCAAATTACAAGACTTTCAGTTCCTCAGAAACATGCTGTTATCCCCTGCTCAGCACTCTAGGGCCTATAAAATTAGATTTAGGGATTGTGTTCCTGAAAAAGCTTTTAGAGGTGCAGCTGCTGCCCATTGGAATCTACAGCAACTCTGCATCTGTGGAGTCTACTGGCACTTGTAAGATGGAAACTTTACCATACAGCATCAGACATCATCTATTAAAGATGCTGTGTCATAAATGCAAAGCCAACAGAAATCACCTGTAAACATATTCACTGCTGTTTCAGGACTGATCCCTGCTGTTGGAAAATGAAGTTGTGCCCTCAACAGGTCACTCAACCACTTCTGATCCTGGTGGGCTGCAAATGTTAGTTATGCTGACCTAGCCTGGGTTAATTTTAATCTGCTTAATTTAGTCACTCTCGAGCACTTATATCATCTACCCATCTGTCTCAATGTGGGATATTTTTGAACTACAACTCCTTTCATTAACTAAAAGATCCTTGATTTTAAACAAACCAAACCAAGCAATGATGGTGGAAGAACAAAAGAAAACCAAGTATTTAAAACAGTTTGTTCCCTTCTCCATCCCCTCAACATCCACTCTCATCTTTTCTTAAGTTTCCATAAGTAGCAATGAAATTTTCTGTTTCATCCCAGCTGGTTCATCCAATTAATACTGGAATAAATCATTACTACAACTTATCCCTGAAACCAAGAGAGAATTCCTGAAAGCATTAGGCATGGGGAACAGAAGTGCTTATGTTTACAGTAAGAGAAAGGACAAAGTCTTGTTGCAGATTACATAAACCAATTACTGCTGCTTGGCAGAGAGAGGTTGTTTATAGCCAAGTTCTTCCCCAGTTGTCCATTCTATACATTACAGAAAGCCTGTTATCTTCAGGATAATAATTTTACTGCCAGAGTCACCCTGGGAGTCCTGGAGTGCAGAGACCAATTGGGAAATGAGATACACAAAACATTCCTTCTCTCTCTACAGGCTTCGTGAGCAAACAAAAAATTGAATTAGAAGTTAATAAGATCCTAAAACACAGTAGGTGCAAGTGCCATAAAACTGCCTTCCTTAGACATAATGCTTTTGGAGAACCTTCACTATCTTTTCTGTTAGTTTTGCATTTTCCACTTCTGTATGTCCTACCAATCGTGTGTGTAATAGAACAAGTTTTAGATACAGAAAGTTTTTGTGGAAAACAGATTTCCACTGAGAGATCAGCCACACATCTAGTCCTCCCCCATGGTTTAATCTGCATCATATGACTCTTCCCAAATCATCCTCAGAGTCAGACATCAATTAGCAAATGGAGAACTGAGCACAAGCCACACCATTTTGCAAATTGATTGATGAGAAATGCTTCCAACCAAACTCATGATGCTGACTAATCAAAGGAAACTAATGAGAATGTGCACTGACAGGAGCTTATCATCTCTGTATTAATTCACACTTAGTGAGAGCTTTGCAAACACAAAGATCAAGGTCTGGAAGTTTTCCTGTTGTTTTGATACTTGAAAGGGAATTCTAGCTATACATAATAACCTAAACTTTATAATCAAGTAGAATATAATAAGAGCAATAACCAGACTGTAAATCAAAAGTTAACATGCCACTGAAGCCACATTTTGCTGGTTGGATATTGCACTGTGGGACCCCAAGCCTGAGCAGCAGCCGTACCATGGAATTTTTCACGCTCTGCAGCAAACGCTCATGTTGTTCTGCTATGGCCAAGGCAGCCGAGTGCACCTTCTGATAGATTGCTTCCCCATCCCTGGTCTGAAAGATGAACAGTCCTTCTCCTGTGTCACACATCCTGCCAAAGCAAGAGCACAAGGGATCCAGCTGTGAGATGGAACTTCACAGTTTGTTCCGCGAACAAGCAAAACTTTCCTGTGCTGCTCTATGAGTGTCATTGCACATGCAGGGAGAAACAGACGTGGTTGAAACAGGGAACAAAGTTATTTTCAAGTCTTTGCCCTTAGTTCTTAGCAGCCCTGGTCCAACCTTACTGCTTCAGACCAAATTGGTGTTGTCCCAAACAGGGACTCAGCTCAGCACTGCTGATCTATCACAAGCTCTGGAGAGGTCATGCACCAGACCCAGATTTTTTATATTTAGACTCCATCTGGAATCTGTGCCAGGTAGGATTAATTTGTCTTCCCCCTTCAGACTTTGAACACTGCTGGTAATGAGTTTTGCAGAGTTTTATCTTCCACTTGAAACAATAAATACAAATCCTCAGTGTCCCAATTGCATTGTCCTGATGCATTATCAGCTAAATGAAAATGTATTTCTTTCCCCTCCCTAAGAGGACCAAATCCTGCATAATATGGGAGAAGGAAATTTAAATGCCTTTTCCCTGTCCAGAGAAGTTAATTGTATAATGGGTTTCTCTTTTACTGTTGTAATTCTTTAATGTGCTTATCTAACATAAAGCATCCATATCCCCTGAAAATGATTTGACAGTTTAGTTCAATAAACCAGGGCTCCAACTTCAGCCAAAGTGTTCAGCTCATGACAAGTGAGCTGCAGCAGCAATACAGAACAACATCTGGAACACAAGGAATTGCATTCAAATGGCTAATAAATCCATTTGGCAAACCAAAAACCAACCAAACAAAAAACCCAAAAGAAAGAGGAGTCCCTTCTCCTTTATTTTAGTTTGCTTTTGGGACACAACTTGGCATTCACTGCTTCCAACACCAAACCCCATTTCCCCTGGTACAGACCCCATCACTCTGTGCCCAAAAGCCCAACATTGTACAAATTCTGAATGATCTGTCAGGAATTCTGAATGATCTGTTCATCCAGTTGTCTGGCTCATAGACTGTTTAAGTTAAGAATAACTCTGTATAGTAGCACACAATGCTGTCCCACTCCTCCTCCATCCTCAGGCACGTTTATTTGGCAACTGTTTCCATTCAGCTGGGATTAAGATAGTTTTTATTCCTTTTTATTTTTTTTTTCCATTTTTTTAGGAGCAGATCCAGACTAGCCTCTGGCTGAAGATCAACACCCTTCAGAAGAGGTCCACAGCACCCCCAGCAGCCCCAGGAAAGCCAAGCACACCCAATAAGCAGAGAAGCTCCACGTACCTCCCTGCTTCAAAGGTGAACCACGAGGGGTCCCGCCCGTAGCGCCGCAGGGCACTTAATGGCCAAGAGACGAGTTTAACTCTGGGATTCTGGATGTCCCAAAGACAGATATTCTCAAATGTTATCTGCAAGGTACATTCCCCATGCACATCTAAATTAGGGGATGGCATCAAATACACATTGAATCTCTCTGGGAGAAAAACAAAAGGTTAGTCTAAAATCCCTGCCCGTTACATGTGCAAGTCATTCAAGGAATTTCCTATTTTCCAGCTCTAATAAATGATCTTATTTCCACTTAGAACAATTAATTCAGTTCCTTCCAGTACTCAATGAGCTCCATGTTTGAGGCAGTCAGAATGCTGCACTCCAACATCTGTGCATTCAGAGCCTGAGGAGAACTGCACCAGCACAAACCTGCTATTTGCAAGCAACTACTAAAATTGTGTGCAATAACAAATACCTGGCTTGTGCAGGTAATTAGGTAATTTGCATAGGAAAGTGAAGTAGCATGGCCTCAGGTTTTGCATGCAATTACTATTATTTATTTTTTGCTTTACAGTGCTGCCAGAGAGTCTCGATCACTGACATCATACAAGAAAACACACAACAAAACATAGTTCCCATCTCCAAGAGCAACCAACTTTTCTTTCTCAGACAAGTGATGCTCCAAAATAATTCTAGTTACCTTCCTTATTATCTCTGGCAGCAATTAAAAATAAAAGGCAAAAATAAACCCCTGAAACAAACAAAACCAACCCCCCCAACCAGGAAGGAGGGCTTGCAAAAGCCATTTGCTCCTATTTATTTCTAATATTCATATGTACAGTGCAAAACTTTTAAAATAATGCAATTAAAAGTTCAAAAGGTCAATATTTATGTACCTACCACTCTGCTCCCTCTCTACTCCAGATGCCAACAAGTCAGGCTCTCCAAGGCTAATGTCATTAATCCGTGTTCCAAGACACTCCATCTGCAGCACCTTGCACCACTCATCTGCCTCAAGTTCTGTATAAATGCCCAGAAAATCTGTGTGTAGGTATAAAATCATTTCTAACTTCACAATTAATGCTTGTGTGTTTACTCATGTGCATTGCCATCTCACCCACCTGACTCACAAGCAAAGGTTTTGGAGGTGTCATCACTGAAATAAATCCCCACAGCATGTTTCTTTGTGCTTTTTGGCATCCTCAGTATATTCTTCACATTATTGAGCTCTGTGATCTGAAAAAGCACAATGGAGAATTTTAATTAGGAGCTTGAAAAGAGATATATCCATTACTGACTGGGCAAGGAAGGAAGAGAATTATATCACGTTGTAAAGGAGAGAGAGAAGGTGAGACAGCTTGAACATGCCTGTGATTGCTCTTAGAGAAATGCAGCCTTGGCAGGAATCACCTCAGACATTCACCCTGAAGACCCTGGAAGATGAAGCAGCCACGTCCTGCAGGTGTGTCCTGTCTGCACATGAGCTCCAGGGTGACACCATCCCAGCAGGGCTTTAGCCAAGAGGTGCAATCAAAGCTTCCTCCGGCCTGAGAAACATTTACATGAAGGGCAGGAGAAAGACCAACCTGATGTAGCAGAAGCAAAGGCAGGTGAAGAAAATCTAAAGCATTCACCCACTTGGAGGAGCAAGTTCTAGCAGAGCTTTCATCACAGAGACCAAAGCTGTGAGAATGGTGAAAGCTGCTCTGTAAATTATCTTCTGATGGGAAGCTGGGGATTTGTTAGAATGGTCCACTCAAAACAACAAAAAAAATCAGTTTTAGTTATTAGAAAGTGGTTTAGCTTTAAAGATTCAGATTTCTGTTGCCAAACACTGACTGGAAAAACAGCTTTCATACCTTGAAAAAATCAACATGGATCTGTTACCTTGTATATAGTTTTGGTAAATACACACCACAGCTCCTTTGTACTTCTGATGGGCACTTTTCACCCTCACAAAATGCAAACAACGCTCTGAAATTTGACTGAGGAGGAATTCTTCATTATTTAAATTAACTTTAAGGTAAAGGCTACCACCCAGACAGGGAATCAGGAAGCTGTATTTAAATATTCATTCTCAGAAAACATTTCACTGATTCTTTTACACAGTAGGTGTTGGGGAGAGAGAGAAAGGGGGAGAATTTAGCAGAGCTGTGCAAACCAACAACCTTTCTCTCTCTCCAGCAGAGAACTGACAGCCAAAAATCCCACTTCCAACAAAGCCCCCTGAAAAAGCTTTTCTTATTGTGAATGGAAGGAACAAAGAGAGCATCTCATGGGCAACATCTCTCCAAACTGAAAATAAATAAGAGCTCCAATGCCAGGAAACTCCTTCTGTGGGCAGAAGGACGTAATGGAAGGAACAGCCCATGGGGGACACCCCAAACCTCCTACAGAGCTGCCAAATGTAGAAGTCAGGTTTTTACATCCTCCAGGTTGAAGATTTGGAGAAGTGTCAAAACTGAGACTTCCTAATTGCGCTTAATTTTGCACGAGGATTTTTTGCCCTTCCAGCAAATCCTGGGATGGAAGCACATCCCCCAGTGCTCACCAGACACTGACAAACTCATTGCTAAGTGTGACAAATCTGTCACAACCTATTCCCATCGTGCTCATGACATGACAGGTCAAGCACAAATTGCCAGCTGCCAAGCTCCAATGTACTTTTCCGAGATGCCAAGAAAGGATTCAGATGCAGGAGGCAACCAAGAGCCAGACCTTTCCATCCAGGACAGCAACCACCTTGACATTTTCACTGAGCATATTCACATTTCCTGCAAGGGACTGTGCCAATGAAGCTTTGTACCCACAGCCCCAAAAATCAGCACACAACGTGGTCCTACGTTTTGGAACTGAATCATTTACTTGCCTTGGAGCTTTGCTAATGGAAAGCTCCTTCCTGAAAATCAGACCCATCACACTCCTGCTGCTGGATACCCCACTGTCCCCAGTACAAGGAATCCTGAGGATGCTGTGCCAGGGCTCAGGGGGCTCAGGAAAGGTCAGGGACCAGGGAACTGCCTCTCTGTGCTGGCTCAGGAGCCAAAAGCACCTTCAGCAGTGTCAGAGGTACCAAGTGACCCCCATCATCTCTGGGCTGGGGGAAAACTAAGGTTTTCTCCAGCACCAGACACAGATGGACAAAGTCTGGCACTCTGGGGCTCACTCTGAGGTCAGTGGCACAAGAGTTGCTTGAATCCAGCTTGCCTATCTTCTGCCTGGGCACAACCTTGTGGCACCTGAGTCTGGGCAAACAACATTCAACAAGCACCTGCCCTCTCTTCCTTCTGGGGCTGAAGGTGCCTTGACCTTTGAGAGAGCCAGAGATACTCTCCATGTTGGTAACAGCCAGAGGCCAGTCTGGACCAGTTTTAGCCAAGAAGCAATTTCTGCTGCCAAGGCTTAACATGCCACCTGCACCCTTGCGGGAGATGCCTCCTAAAGATCATGACATTTGACCTGCTGTGTCACCCAGCAAGGGGGTTCAAAACACCCTCCTTCTCCCAGATGACTAAACAGCCTCCCTGTTGCTCACCCTTGAGCAACAGATGGTTCCAATTGTCTGGCACATTCACACGGAGGAAGTGACAGGCTGCAAACACCCCCTCAGCAGCTCTTGGAAAGGAGTCAGGAGCAGGCACCAAACACCTGCAAGTATCTCAGGCTCAAGTTTTCTTTTTTTTTTTAATTTTCTTTTTTTTTTTGCATTTAAAAATAACTCTCCTCCTGCCAGGCTCTTTCAAAACAAGTGTTTTCATGATTAGCTTAATTCAAGTGGGTTTTATTTATCAAAGATTAGCAAATAATGTACATTTATCAATTTCAATCTAAAATGGTGCCTAAACCACAAATATCAGACCTAAGACAGTGTTAACAGAGAAATCACAAGAAGAATGGTATTTTCTAAGGGGTTAAATAGCTCCCTTGGCATAATTGTCCCCTTCCCTTTACTTTCAAGCCTCATTTACATTAGGATGAGAATCCATGTAACTGAAATACATTTCCTTAAATTAAAAACTCAAATACTTGCAGAGCTGCATGGTAAGAAAGATCAGAACAGGAACAAGGATTCATCATTCATTCCCAGCTGACAGAACAAGCAGACAGAGCTTCACCATGACAGATACACTCAGCCAAAAATCCTTCCATCCCTCCCATTCCCTTCAAAAACACGCAAAACACACAGTTTACTGAAAATGATCTTCAGCATGGTTTGAATTAGTGCATAATTCTCAAATATGGGCAGCCTTTCAGAACACAACAGAGTATATTTACTGCCTGCACAACTGCCACACTCAATGGTTCTCACACTCTTGGTTCTCTCTTGGCTTACTGAAAATTGCACCCTTCCACTTGCCCAGGTTGCTTCAAGCCCTGTCCAACCTGGCCTTGGACACTTCCAGGGATGGGGCAGCCACAGCTTCTGTGTCCAACCTGTGCCAGGGCCTCACACCCTCACAGGGAAGGATTTCTCCCTAATCTCTAATCTAACCCTACTCTCTGGCAGTTTGAAGCTGTTCCCTTGTCCTGTCACTCCAGGCCTTTGGAAATGGTCTCTCTCCATCTTTCCTGTAGCCCCTTCAGACACTGGAAGGCCACAATTCAGTCATCCTAAAGCCTTCTCTTCTCCAGGCTGGAAAATCCCAGGTCCCTCATCCTTTCCTCCTAGCAGAGCTGCTCCATCCCTCTGATCATCCTGGTGCCTCCTCTGGACTGGCTCCAGCAGTGCCATGTCCTTTTGTTGGGACCCCAGAGCTGGAGGTAGCTCTGCAGGTGGGGTCTCACCTGAGCAGAGGCACAGAACCACATATTTTTTTAATTAATTAATTGATTGCTTGATTGAAATAAATAAATAAATACATTAATCAATCAATCTCCAGGCATACCCACATCTACCTTTTTCCCATGGGAGAGCACATCTCAGCTGGGAGTTTTCTCTTGCTCACATACGGAATGGCACACACTGACCATAACCCCAGCACTGACTTGGAAGTGAAAGAAAACTCAAAGAAATGAAAGGCAGGAACAACCAGCCCATTTAGAGATTCAGTTTTTACCATCACCCTCAGAGGCTCAAGGTTTATCTTTCCTGTGGAAGGACACGAACCTGCCCCTGAGAACTGGCATGAGCCTCATGGCATTAGACTGAAGATACCAAAACATCCTGACAAGTTACCTTAATTCTTTTAAAGCCTTGAACATGACACTTCATTCACAGCTAAGCTATATATTCATTAAAATAAATGTTTAACAGCTAGTTATTAGCAGAGTGGTCAAACTTGAAACATTTAATTTGCTACCGATACAGTTTTGCCTGGAAAACAATTACAAATTACACAATTCTATTTTCCAAACGGATTATTCCACAACTAGACAGAAAGACTGTTTAAATTACTTCTGCTGTTTCAAGGCAAGATTAATACAACTGGATTAAAACTTAGACCTCCTCGAGGAAGTGGTGTATTCCTGTCAGCACTATGCAATTAGGTGGGTTTGTGTTGGAATATTAAGGATTCTTCTGGCACGTTGCAAAGTCAGAAAAGTAACTTGGAGAAATCAGAATGTCTTCCTTCCTCCAGTATTATTTTGTTAAAGCATATGGCAATTTGTGGTTGCTTGTTTACATTTAACAAGTGAGAACTAGACAGTTACCTGAAAGGCAAACTCTCTGCATAGATTTTATAGCCTGGATTTTAATTATTTGCTCTCCCTTGTGGGACCAAATGAATTAAGTGGGCAATTTGCTTTGTGTATGCAAATTCCCAGTTCACCCCGTAAGCTACAGATGACTGTTCTCAGACAACCTGTATTTTAGGACACTGTAACCTTTCCACTTTAAAAAAAAAACCAGAACAAAATTAGAAAGTATTTAAAGGTCAATATTATATCCAAAAAAAGGTACTTATTTTTGTTTCTGTTTTAACTCTTCAGTGGTGAGGATGGCCCAGATCAGGCCCTGCTGCAGGGCTGCAGACAAGGATACTTCCATCATGCATTCAAATGCAGACAAATTGGACTTCCCAAAATACCCCTGAGACACCTCAGGAACACTCCTGACTTCACGTGAATAAAGGAGAGACTTTGATGGATCAAGGTGCCAAGGAGATGCTGTATGACCTCAGCCCACTGACTGGTACCCCCACGGTGCCCCCAGCCCCAGTGCTCGGCTCAGCCTCTTCCCACTGAGAAATCAAAGGAACATTTGCACTTTAATCTATCACAGAAAAAAAAGGGGAAAAAAAAGCAACAGGATGAAACACTTCAGTGAAGGAGGCAGGTGCCACTGAAAAATTAGCTCCATTCATCATTTTTCTTTTCCTACTCTTTGCGGTTTTATGATGGATTAAACGTCTCCTGAGATCGATGGGGTGAGCGGGGGCTCCTCAGTTTTCCAGATCTGATGCTGCTTTCAACAGCATTTGAGAATCCCTCCAGAGTCCAGGCAGGAAATTAATGGTCATATTCCTGAAACACTGGTAGTCTGCTGGTGAGCTTTTCCTCCTACAGAATCACCTCTCAGACCGAACCACACTCACCCTCAGGTTCATTAGCACCAGCTTATGGCACAGTGACACCTGACACGTGAACAGGACAGGCTGGGCTCCTATTGGCAGGATTAACTTCCTTGTCAGAGACAGTGAAAGCAGCCACTGGCCAGCAGGGACAGAATTAGAGTTGCCACAGTAAAGCTGTGACATGGAGCTGTTGTTACAGCAGCTGTTCCTGCTGACCAAAGTGTACCAAACCAGCAGGGACTGTCCCACACCTCTAGGTGATGTCTCGATACCACCAAAAGTGGGTGACAAGTAGTGACAGTGCAAGGCTCTGTCATATTCATTATTTGTTGTGGGTTTTATTAATAATTAACTATGGTTTTCATAAGAATCAGCTCATCCACAGAGTGGTACAGAGCAGCAGTGACATGTTCACTTTTTTCAACAGCTCATATTTAATACTGTTAGAAGCTGCATCATTCACCACCTTAGAATTTCACACATTTACAAGGGTTATTTCAAAAAGAAACTAATTTTTATCCACCTCTGCTCTTTGTAAGTGAACGCATTTTGCCCAGAAAACACTGTTTAATATTCATTAGGTTCCTCTCAGTGAGGTTTGTTAAAAATAAACAAGGACCTGTCAACTTGGAGAGCTGGTGACTACAACCAGAAAACAGCTCCCCATCCCAGGGGACAAACAGGGACACTGCAGAGCCCCAGTGGCAATGGCAGCACTGCAGAAGGGACCCCCCACTGCCCTGGGCAACCTCATTTAACCCTCCCCACTGGGCATCACTCCAGTGCAGCAAAGAGGGGCGATAAACGTGGAGAACAAATGCCAGTGGCAACATTGTCAGGGCAGAGATCACTGCCCAGCCTCTCAGCAAGCACATCCACAGCATCCAGGCTGGCACAGTGCTGGGAAGGGAGATCCCTCTGGTTTACACAGAAGGATTACAGGCTCCTCTGGGAGAAAGAAACCTCAGCAATTACCCCACCATTTGGGGCCTGAAGCAGAGAGGTTCAGGGGAAGAGAGGGAGAGATTGGAGCTGGAGTTCAGCAGGTCCCAGGCACCAACCAAACATATAAGCTCAGACTCATCACCTGGATTGTCCTCAGCTTTAGACTCAGAGCTCAGTTGCCCCAGCTGAGCCTCAAGAGGACATTTAGGATATAATCTATCAGTTCCTCCCTGGAAGCAGTACTGTCAGGAAACCACACTGCACTCTAAAGTGTTTTACTCCTCTGAAAGGCAAACATTTCTCTGCCCACTTCCCCTCAAGACACATGGGCTTAGACCTTCCTTCTGCCCAGAGAAGCTGTGGCTGCCCCATCCTTGAAGTGTCCAAGGCCAGGCTGGATGGCACTTGGAGCAACCTGTGACAGTGGAAGGTGTTCCTGTTCAGGGCAGGGGATGGGACTGGATGAGCTTGAGATCCCTTCCAACCCAAACTATTCTATGAGTCTACAAGTGGCAAAATTCTGACAAAAAAACAGACAAAATACATGTGTAAGGTGTCCTACTGCTCTGACAATGTCTCTTGAGACTTCAGCCAAGACTAGGGTTTGCTGTAATATCTGTAACTATTAAATCACAGCTCTGATTACACACAGTTTCAGCTTTCAGAAGCAGAAAACATGATCTGTGCAGCCACTAAAGCAAAGAGTTGATTCCCAGTGACTGATGGTGGAGTTTGACCATCGTTTACTCCTGTCAAATAAGCTATTAGAGAAACCAAGAAATTAAATTTATGAAAGTAATACTTTAAAATTAAGAAACTGTTACATCTAGACTAAGCTTGACTTAAAGCTGAAAATCCCTCCAAGGTAGTGAGACTTGCCATGATGCTTTATAGTGTGCAGACCCAGACTGCTGATGGGTTATATTTGTGCAAATATGGGCTAACCTATAGAACTTCTTGAAAGAAGAGAACAAAGTGCAGCCTCTTTTAGATTCCTCTGGGATTTCATATCTGTTGCCCAGTGGGAACTCCAAGTTAGCAGTGTGTGCTGCTAAAATGTTGCATTAATACAAAGGAAGAAACACAGATTTGCAGCACTAACTGGGAGAGTCACACTAAGGGAAATGCAGGATTTCACACAAAGCTGGCAACTGTCTCCCACATAACAAATGAAACAAATGCACTACTCATTGCTTCTCAAAGTTGCTTAATATAACTTTGAATGAACTATTTCTGGGCCTGACTTATTAGAAACAGCCACAGGTTTTATGACCAATCAACTACAGAATCCATGGCATGTGGACAGACAAGTCTGAAGTCAGGGTCAGTGTTCCCTCAAGATCTCCTAAATGTGTGTCAAAGTGAGTAAGTGCAGATCACCCTCAAGCTGAGCTCGCACATAATTCCTCATCTTCCAGTACATCAAACTGTTGCCACCAATGATTATACATTAAAAGGTTTCTTATTCTCATCTCCATGCCCAGGAGAATTACACTTGTAAATTCACAGGTGAATGTGAACTATGAGAGATGCACAAAATTCTGGAGAAGTGACTGGAGGGAAAAACTTCATTCTTTTAACGCTGATGAATTTAACAAAGGTTTTCACATCATTATTGCAAGAAAAATGTGCACATTGTCCTTGTCTGCAGCTGGTACTGTCTTCCCACAGATGCAAAATCCTACTAAAATGGGAACCTCCAAGTGCCCAGCTTTTTGAATTCACATGTTTCCTTGGATGGTTGTTACTATCCATATGAAGAGCAGCAGCCACTGCAAAGTATTTCAGACCTGAGTTTCAAGGGCTGAGGAGAGGAAAGGGCAGCTGCTTTAAAAATAAAGTTATTTTCCACTTGCTTAGCAAGATGCTTGCTCCAAAGCAGAAAATAGAACACTCCCTCTGCCTCTACTTCACTGAGTGAAAGGACATATGAATGGATTTTAAAAGTTCCAATTTTCAGGCCAACTAATACATGTAAACTTTAGATTTTATTCTTGATATTACAATAAATAACGAAAGTTTGAGAACCAATCTTGTGTCTTACCTTGTGGTAGCATCTGAAGTAAGCAGCTCGTTCATCTGAGAACTTCTCCAGCCTCTTTGGTCCTTTGCTTGAAGCTTTTTTGAATACTAACCAGCATCTCTGGTAAATCTGGAAACACAGGAGAGTAAACTTGGCATCTTCAGTGGCCTGACTATCACCAATATTCACATAGAAGTTAAACTCATAAATCAGCTGTTGCTCTGGAGCTACAATTAATGACTCTCAACAGTTTAGAGAAAACACAAAACTAAGCTAAGGGTTAGTTACATCCTATTTCTTTGGAATTAAAATACAACCAGAATTTCTTAGGAAGGTGCTTGGGAGGAAGAGCTGTGATTATGCCTGCAAATGAATGCAGGGTTTTCTAGGAAACAGTGACACATTTTTCCCTGTGGATTTGTTCCTGCTTTTTGTCTTGCATGCTTAAGGCAGATGTGAAGAAAGCTTGAGCAGACAGTAAGGAATGGACCTTCCACTGCACAGGCATGAGAGGTGACACTCCACGTGTATATTCCATGGATAAGGGGAACTGAGGATACATAAGGGAGAAGGAACTGAATTGCTGGCAATGAAGAAGGCACATCAATTCACTGCAGAACTTAGGACCATTCTGACAACTGGAATTTTGCTCCAGGGTCTGGCTGAATTTAAATCCAAGTCATTTGGGACAGACAGCCTGACTGTGCAGAGTGGTTGAAAAATCACCTTTCCATCTACAGCATTAAGACACTTCTCTCTCCACCTTCTGTCACCATTTCTTGCAATTCTTTAACTGTAGGGCACTTTCTCCCATCCCCTTACGTTGAAACCACAGTGCAGAAGGGAAGAATTACAAGCCTTGCCAACTGTTCACAGCCCACACTTAATCAGTAATTCCAAACTAACACCTGGTAAGTCAGAAATAAATCAAAACTGCCACCAAAAATCAGTGTGATTTCAAAGAAAATAATCAGACCAGCCATTAACAAGTAGTTCACAGCACAAATTCACTGCAGGGGGAAGTGGTGAGACCCCTGAACACACCTCCCCAATTGGGCAGCATCTCCCCAGGAGTGCTGAAAGCCCTTCAGTGCAGTCAATGCACAGAAGAGACGATGCTGTGCCCTAGACAGGAGCTCATCACGACCCTGTTAGGAGCTACAAATCAGGTCCTTGATGCCACCACGGTCTAGCACGTGCCTCAAACTTGTCAGTGTTTCTTCAAGTTGAAGACAGCACCTGGGCTGTTTGTGTTGCTACAGCTGTTTTGACAGCAGCAACAAGAACCAGCCCCAAATGCTCTTTAGGTGCCTCTTCCATCATGAATGCTGAGCTCATTTATCCCTCAAATCAACATTTTCACTACTACTCCATGAATAGGAATTAGTTGAAAGCACCGCTGTAATTACTTCCACTGCAAACACTGGGGCTGACAGTGATTAGATAATCCAAACAGCAACTGGGGATCTGATGTGCTGAGAGACAACAGTAATAGCTGTCATTTACAGAACACCTAAAACTTACCAAGTTTTCCCCATGAGAGATCCTCAGAAAGTCTAACTCAGGATTGAATTCAAGTATCAAAAATTAGCATCTACTCTCCATGGTCTCTCCTGAAAATTCCAGCTCCTCACAGAGCGGGTACTAGAAAAACTCCAGGTAAATAATGTGACTCTTTATGAAGTGCATCACCCCAAACCCAGAGAGGTGATCCAATATCCATGTCCAAGGTCACGTCAAGACAGTTCTATTTTGGGCTCCAAAGATCATCTGCTATAAATCATTACCACAACTGAAGTCAAAGAAGTGACTTCAAAGGAATGATGCGATCCAAGTATCTGGATTCCTGCCCCTCATTCCCATGTTCCTTCTGGTGCTGGAAAGACACTGTGCAGCAAAGGGGCTACTGAGCTCAGCTGGAACTGGTTAGCTTGGAGCCATGGCATGGGTTGGGTTGGAAGGGACCTTAAAGACCACCCAGTTCCACCCCCTGCCACGGGCAGGGACACCTTCCACTAGCCCAGGTTGATCAGAGCCCCATCCAGCCTGGCCTTGGACACTTCCAGGGCTGGCATCTGGCTGAGTAAAGTGGAAACATTTCTTCTGATTTTCTGAGCCTTATAATTCAGTTGGGATTTGGGAATATTCTCATGCAGACAGGGAAACTGAAACCAGAGTCTTGCTGTCCTACATTATGATGCAAACCCTGGAGTGTCCTGGAGACAGGGCTGGAGAGGGAGACCTGTCAGTCCCCACCACCTCCCAGCTGAGCAGAAGAGCAAAATCACCAAGAGCTGGATTTCCAAGTGCCTAAAATGTCCTTCTTTATACATGAAGCACAAGTTGTTCCACACAAAACATTTGACTTTAGAAACTAAAATCTGCATTTCAGTCCAAAGCAAGTTTACGTCACCCCTCAATGCTTTTATTCAGGAACTGATCTAAAAAAGCATCTGGAAATAGCCAAATTTTTAGAAATTGGATCAGAGCCAAACAATCCCTTATTTGTTTGTTATTTAAGAGGGATCCAGAGGTCAGAAACAGCAGCACAAAGTCTCATCTGGCAAATTCCTCCTCCGTGAACAAGTGAACCTTTAGGGAAAGCTGCCTTGTTTTATTCAAGTGTTGTGTTTTTCTGCACTTTGCCCCAAAACAAAGAATTCCAATGAGCTGCATTTACAAGGACAGTGAACTTGCTGTCAAATAAACACAAACTCTGCTTTTTTAAAAGCAGTAGCTACAAGTTCTCTCATGCAGCTTGGGAGGCTTTCCAGAAACCCTGGGCTATTGCCAGGAACTCATTTGTGACTCTGATAAACTCTAGAAAGAGATAATCCAGTAAAAGCACAGCACAAGAGCTCAAGTGACTTCACAGTCTCTTCTGAACTTGGGCTTTTTCTTTTCTGTAGGGAAAAAACGCTGCCACTTTAGGCAAGGCTGGTGGGAAGCTCACACACTGAAGGACCTCAGCTGCACATGGACAATTAGTTGAGCATTTTGTTGGACTTCCAGGGAGTCTCCAGTGGGCTGGAGCTCCAGGTACAAGGTCCTTCCAACAGGGAGTTGTTCACACAGGCAATCAGCCAGCAACTGCCAAGGGTCTGGATCTTAATTCTTCTATTTAAAAAAATGCCATAATATCTCACTTCTGAGTCAAAAGGTTGGTAGGAGTCCTGAAACAGAATTTGTAGTTCAAAGGAAACATGAGGAGACTGGATCTAGAATTTTGCTGTGCCTGTAGAAAAATGAACCAGTGCCAACAAAGGCAGATTGCAGCTCATGTATTAAATTCTATTCCCTCCTCAGACATGTCTGAAGCAGATTTCCATCAGGAAGCTGCTTCCTCAGGAAAAGCTGCAGGACACTTTCTAGTAAACAGCTCTGGGCATCAACAGGTTTGATGCTGAATGAGACTGTGTGAAGACCCCACAATCTTTCCAGGAGTTCCCAAACTAGAACTGCTTAATCTGAATCTGTTTTCCCCATAAATTATGACTTGCCTCTACTTTTTCAGCCCAGCTTTGCCCCACACCCACTTCATCCCCGTACTGACAGCAGCATTAAGCTCTATTTAATTCTGAAAAACCACGATGTAAGTCTAAAATGAAAAATATTACAAACAGGTAGATCACTAGGAAGAATCACAAACCTAACTTGTCCTGTGTTCAGCAGGACTTAAACAATGCATGTGGACTGCACCACTGGATGGTAAAAGTTGTCTGTAAAGACATCTCTGCACTTGGCAACAAGACAATCCCCCTTTCCCTGAATACCCATTTAATGTGTGTTATGAGTCAGCAATATTGCATTATTCATTGTGATCAGGTTATAATGACTACATAAATCAAGGCTGGTTTACATCGAGCTATTTTCTTCTCTGAAGCACTAAAGAAAATAATCTAGATTTCTCCTTCCCCTGAGAAGAAACACATTTGTGGAGCGATAAAGCTCACTCCTTCCCCTCATTCAGTCTTCACAAACAATATTTTCCACTAGGAAGTCATCCACAGCTGCTAATAGAGAATGAGGCTGCAATCTTGGCCCTGTGATTACATTCAGAATGTTCACAATGCACAATATTGCTCAGTATTGCAGTTTTTTCATCAAGTTACACAATCCAGCTTTGGGACTGGCCAGAACTTGCTGTAAGGCCAGTGCACAAAGAAATTCCTGGCAGATATTTATGAATCTATACACTTTTTACTCTTGTTAATGCAAGTCACAACAGGTGTCTGCTGCTCTCAAGCACGAGGCATTTTAATCAGTATTTTCTCTTCAATACCCCTCCCCTCCCTACTGGAATTGTAACAACCAGAAGTGGGATTTTTGTTGATGGTTCAGGCTCAGAACTCAAAGCCATTCCTGCAGTCTTGGTTTAAACCACCAAACAGCTGGATTTGAGCCTGCAGATGCATTCCCATTTGGCACACTAGTTAGAAGGCAGCTTTGTTCTAAATCTTGTTGTTGGGTTTTTTTTGGTCCTTCATGATTACATGAGATTCACTCCACTGACAAGATTTACTGCCCAAATATCCTCAATAGGTGAAAGTCTGTGTGTTGTGATCTGGGCCCCACTGTCCAAGCCACGAGGGTGCTGAGGAGCAGCATCTCAGCCAACAGAACAGCTCCCCCAGGATTACCTGCCAGCCCAGAATTGGAGTATTTGCTTCACTTGGTGTCCCTGCTGTGCTCTGTCCCAATGAGCAGTGACAGGGAAACACAAGCACCATTTTACAGGTGTTACCTGTAACTGGCACAGATTAGTCACTGGTCAGACAAAGGGGGGAAAAGTGCTCCACAAAACTGCTGCTGGCACCTCGGACAGATTTCTGGATGGAATAGGCTCACTAAAGGACAAGAAGGAATTTGCTGATATATCCCAGCCTGCTGGAGGATTATTCTTTTAAGAAGTTCTGAAGGGACACTTGGGAGCTTTTGAGAGCCCTTTACAGTGAATTATTGCAACTGTCAATAGAGCATTTGCAGCAATATACCCTTTAACTGCTGGTGCAATCAGCAGCTGCAAGTCTGGAGTTCAGAGACATCTTCTTCACAGATCCTGGCCAGAGGATGAAGCACTTTATCAGTGAAATCTCTCTGATATACAATCTTTTTGAGGGTTTTGGCAGAACTCTATGGTTCAGCCCAGACAGCGCAGGGGAGACGCCTGAAACAGCACTGTGGACCTCAGGGGGCAGGGAAAGGGCTCCAGGAGTGCAGAGCACCCAGGAGGTTGGCACCTGGAACTGGACACTGAGAGCTGCTAAAGAAAAATGTCTTCAAGACAACAGGGCTTGGATTTAAACCTTGCTTATCCCACAGGTATCACCTGTGTTTTGCATGGGAGTCATTTCTTTCCCTCCTCTACTCGGTGCCTTGAATCTGCACTGGCAGGTGCTCCTTGTCTGCAACTCCCAGGAGACTTGGTGATGAAGTGATGGGTAAATAAATGGCACTGTAATAAACTCGACAGGAGATGAAATTGATAAGAAGTTGTGCAGTTTGGTGTGGGCAAAACAGAACATGACTCCATTTTTCAGTTTCTCTAATGACTACCTGGAATTTCAAGACCTAAAAGACTTTAAAAGCAAGACTTGAACCTCCATCTGCTCTTCCTGCAAAAATGGTGAGTTGGATGGAGTACCACTAGAAAGAGCATTACTGGGAATATCCTTCCACTTTCAGGCCCTTTTTAAAGGACCTACAGCCTTCAAAGTATAGGGTTGCTGGTTTGTTGGGGTCTTTTTAAAATCACACAGAGAGATTCTGGGCTGTGTAAGGCCATTAGAGAAGAGCCCTTCCAAAAGAAGAGCCAAGAAGCACTTAGAGCAGAAACCTTCTCTTGCCAGTGACAGCTTAAAAAAAGCCAGACTGGAGCTCAGTATCCGATTTGGCTCCTTGAACATCTGCTAAGCTTTATATGGGCACAGTTAATTCTAGGCATGAAACTGGATAGGAGAAAATCAGCCTAGGACTGTAATGAGGAAGAGAAAATAGTAAAGGCTTCAGTGCAACTAAAGGCTGACTCTGTGTAGCCAGCTCACGCTGACAGCAGCTGGATGTGCAGCTGGATGTGTCCTGCTGGGCCAGGCCATCAGCACAAATCCTGGGAAGCAACACCATTAATATCATGCCAGAATTAGGGAACTGCAGAATAATTTATGATGACCACCATGAATTATGGGATTCTTCCTTTGGGATTCTTCCTTTTTTAGTCACTAAATATCTGACTTGGTTACTTTCATTATACAGGCTATAGGGGCAAAATGCACCAGGCTCTGCTCGGGGGTGCCCAACAATGGCACAAGAGGAACGGGCAGGAACTGATGCCCAGGAAGTTCCATCTGGACAGGAGGAAGAACTCTGCTGTGCAGTGACCAAGCACTGAACAGAGACCAGGGAGGGTTTGCAGTCTCTTCAATGGGGATATTCCCAACCATCTGGACACAATCCATGTGCTTGGGAATGGTCCTGCTGGAGAAGGAAGGTGGAACCAGTGACCCCTGTGGGCCCTTCCAGCCTGACCCATCCCATGACTCTGTATCCCGAATTCCTGCAGGTAGGTGCACAGAGGGATCTAAGAGCAGATGCCAAAGGGATCAGCAGAGGGATTCCATCCTGGACATGAACTGGATCCTGCACAGAAGAGTGGGATCTGCCACAAGTTTAAAGCTACTCACCAGATGAAACATGTCACCAGTTTGTCCAATATTTTAGAACCAAAATTCAGTCAGTTCACCAGGAAAGGTTCACCTGAGGATGGGGGGAAGGTGTTGTTTGTTTATTGGTTTTTTTTTCTATTTGTTTCAAGTTGGGAGTGGAGGGACTAATATTAACTTAAAATGAGGATTCCAGAGCCAATATTTCCCTGGTGGACTCCAACTTTCCACTGGCTCTTGCAGTCCTCTTGCTTTTGCTCAGGCTAATCCTCACATTAGTTCAAATGGACAAACCCCACTCAAATTAATTTCTCATATCCCCAGCTGTGCAGCAAGAATTAAAGAAAGAGTTCAAGAGTTCACTCACATTTAGGCAGACACCATCCCCAAGAAAGCTGCATTAAAAAAGTCTATAAAAGCCCTGTCTTAATTTGCACTACTTCATTTAACAGAGAATAGCCACTTATATTTGACCATAAGCACCGTGCCAAAAGTCTGCCACTCAATGGGATGCATTAATTCAGAACAATCAGCTAACATCCATCCTCACCCCGTGGAGACATTAGTGAGACCATTTAGAGGAAATTTTCCTTTGCCAACCACAGGGCGTTCATAGTTCCCCAGACAAACATTACTTGGCAAGTAAAGGGACACTTTAACCTCCTACATTATGTTCACTGGGGAAAAAATACCACTGATTTTACCCAACTGATCTTCTGAATTGAAACAAGATACGTTATTTTCAGTAAAGAAAAGCAAAATACTATTCATTCCAATAGCTTGAGCTTCCACTGGTATTTCTGACAGCACTTGATAAAGTCAGACAAAAAGATAATAGGAACAGTCCATCATCTTCCATGGTATACCTAAAACTGCACAAACATCAAATTAAGATGTCAGCCTCAAATTAAGATGTCAGTCTCAAGAGCAGACCTTGCATCTGTTACTTTCTTTCAAGTGTTTCCACAAACACTGCAAAATGTTAATTTATCACTGATGCAACTTCAGGGCAATGGTCACATCCAGCAGCAGGAGAATTACCTTCACACTGCGAAATGAACTGATGATGAAAAGGCAGCAAAATCACCAAAGACTAAATTTCACCTGTTTATAATCAGCTTTTCATTTCCTTTTACTGCCTTTACAATCATTCCTGACACGCCCTTCTCTATGCAGAGCTGGTGCAGTCACACCACAGAGACTTCTGTCTACAAAAGGAAGAGGAAAGAGGGAAAAAGAGAACTGGGATCCACAACCAGCAGATCAGGGAAGTGTTGAGATAAAAGCAGGAGAAAAAGGGTGTTCTGGTCAGGTTTGCATTAAACTTGTTAAAATAAAATACCTTTAGAACAAGATAGCAAATGGGTAAGAACCATTTGTTTACTAGTTAATCCAGTTTATGAAAAAAAGGCAAATTTAGAATGTCATAGTTTTGCTTCACAAAATAAGCCCATCTTCCAGGGAAGAACATGGAAGGTAATTTATCAGAAAACATAGGCTGGAAAGCACAAGAAAAGCTGCTCCTGCTCCTAAAATGGGCCACCACCAAAACAGGAATTTCATACTCCAAATCCTGATCTGCATAATCTCTTGGAGAAAAACAGGAATAGTTCTCAGGTTTAATTTTGGGGGATTTTAGAGCGGTTTTTTGGAAACAAATTAAGACCTTTGCTTCTCCATCCTGTTTGCACAAGGCAAAAATTAGGATACCTTAAGAGAAGAAACAAAATGTAATTCCACCATGTGAGTTGCAAAACCTTCTTGTAACTCACCCAGAACAGTGCTGAGCACCCTGGTCCTCCAAAGGTGCCCAAATGGCAAGCACTGCTCACCTTCCTCCTGCTCAACATCTTTGCTTCAGTTCCAGAGGTAACCCCATAAATATCCCTACTGACTTGGACTGAGATCCCACCAACAGAGGGAATCCAAAGGGACTTGCTCATGGACCCAATGGCAGAAACCAGATGGAGCTGCATTAGGCTGGAAGAACATTTACTGCTTATTCTCCCCCTTAGCTCAAGGATAAAGCTCAAACTTTCCAAGCAATGTTCTGAATCCTATCCCTGCTGCCTCTGACAAGTTCCAAGCAGTAAGAAATCTTAATATCCGTGAATATGTTCTAACACCTTATTTAACAGCTTGCTAAAACTATCAATTTCCAGTGGGCTTAGTATCTTGGAGGTTGAAGTTGTTGTGTGAGAAATCTGTTCAGTTTTGCTCTGTCTCGAGCCTTCCACACCGAAAGGAGCTGCATAGGTGTTAATAAAACACAAGGGGTTTATTAAGAAAGCCGCTTCAAATGGAGATACAGGCAGGCAACTTTTCCTTCTCCTCACCCCCTCCCCCAGCCTTACATCATTCTTCTTTCCAGTTTTCACAGCTCAGGCTCTCAAATCCCCATATTAACTTCCTGGCACGCTTGTTCAAGCACCAAGCTCTTCAACCATATGGTTCTAGTCCTGCAGATTGTCTCTCCCCCACTTTACCTCTCCTCCCACAGGGTTTCACAGAAACACTGCTATGCAAAACTTGTAAAAGTACATGTCATTTGGAACGTTCCACACCAATCTTCTCAATGAAGTTTCCACAGAAGTCAGTTTAATTAAAATCAGGAACAGAAAACCACGAAAGCTTTTGACAATCAAAAATTTTTGCTGAAGTGGACAAGTCTTAAACTATATAAAAGTTTTCCAGCCTCCTAAGCATGAAGAAGAAGTTTTCCCATATAGTTCTAAAACAAATTATCTGCAATAAGATTAAATTACATGTTTCCTGAGGAACACTCCATGGCACAGAATTGTTGGATTTTCCCACTTTAATCTTTCCGCTGCCCAACATGTAACTTCTCACCCCACACAAATACATGAAGATTAACATCCTCCTCATTTCAGGTGGAAGTTTAATATTACCTGTAAAGCATTACCAAAGTAAGAAGTAGGCAATCCAGAAACTAAGAATTTTTTTTTTCACAGAGTTTTATAATTAATTCGGAAATTTTGGAGCGCTGCTCACATTACTCCACTTAAACATCTCCTAGGAACAAACAACAGGCTACGCAGCCATGGCAGCATCAGCTCCCTCCTGTCACAAGCTGAAGACTAAACCTCTGCAAATTCCTGCTGGGGCTGGCCAGAGTGCCCTCATTCTGTGTTGGAGGACACCCCTCACACCACATTCCTTCCCTCTGATGTGATTAAGATGTTTTGGGCCTGTCAGACCCATCCAGCAAAGAAACTGGACACTCACAGATCCAGTTTCTGTCCTCAACAAGGTTCACACTAAAGAGGGAGCAATCCCACTGTTGCTGTTCCAGCAGCCACATCTTTCCCAAGAGACCCAGTTACTATGAATTTTGACTTCCCAAACTTCACTAGGATCAGGAGTTCAGTGAGATTGGTTAAGCTGGTTCAGATCAGTGTTAAACTGTGTTCAGAACAGAGGCACCCACATAAAATGTTTCTACTGTATCTTAAAGTGGTCCTTGTCCCAGTGAGATCAACAGCACCAACCCAGTTCCTTCCAGAGGCACAACTGCTGATCATTTCTCTCCTTCCCTCCACTTGGAGAGTGACCAGAGAGGTGCAAAAAACCAAGTGACGCTGCTCCATCAGTCCTCAGGGCAAGACCACTGAGCAGGACAAGCTGAATCCCTGTCTCACACAGCCCCAGCATGGCCAGGAAAGGGCCCTGCAGAAGGTGCAGTTGGAAGGAGGAGGGTCTGGGATGAGCTCAGCTCATCTTCAGCCCTGTTGCCAGATGTATGGGCAGAAGTTTCTCCACCTTTAGTGAAGTGGTGAAAGGCATCATTTGAAACTGTCATCTGCACATTTGATCCCAGAAAATCTGGCCCCATCAGAGGATTCAGACAGAATTCCCTCCAGGCAGCACTGCAGGGACATGCCAGAGGCTGGACAATGTGTGTGCCATGACTGAAGCCCGGGGGACAATGGCTGATCTCTATGTCCTCAGGACACTTCCATGGGCCACCACTAGCAATGTCAAACTGCACTTCTGGGAGCTGCTCCAACACCACTAACCCTCACATGGGGTGCTCAGATCCCTTTCCTGGATCCAGCCCAAATTTCCGAGGAGGACCCTCTCTAAAAGACAGGAGGCTGATCATTCCTTGCATAACAAGGACGTGCCTCCAGCAGATGGGGTTCCAGCCAGCCCCCAGCACAGGCTGTGGATTTAATTAGAAGGGTTCTTAAACAGATACAGCAGCAAGAACAGTTCTGAGCCTCATCTCCCAAGTGCAAAGTGGAGGGTACCCCACGAGACAGGATTGTGCAAAAACCTATTACAGCACTTCCTTCTCCAGACAGAGGCACAAGAAATAAGATTGCCAGGTAAAAAAATGACACTTTACTCCTCTCTCCCTCTTTATTCTCCGACAAACAGATCAAGAAGTCTGTGCAGACCTGCGTTTTAGGAACAGACATTTGGCTGTTTGCACAGCTCCATAAAAGTCAATGGATCCTCCCAAATGAGTGGTTTTAATAGCCTGCAATAACTTGATAGTAATAGAAACTTGTGGAACAGACTCCCAGAACTCCACATGCAGGAAATACTGTCATAAAATCATGGCAGTAAAAGAATAAATCAGGCTGCCTGTTAATAACGTTCAATTTTGAGAGTTCTGCACATTAGTCTCAGTGTTCAGATGGTTTTTCTGGGTTGTAAACATCCAGTGTGTCTAGTTAGTGATAGTGGATGTTTTATAGAGATAAATAGGTTGTAAAGCTTTTCCAAAAACAACAAATTGCCAGGACTGTTTGTTTTATGCCTTTCTGTCAGGCAACATCACCAATCCACGTATGTTGATTCTGCAGCACATGTTGTCCTATAGTACTCTAATTTTAATAACTTTTTTTTTTATAAAGGGAAAAACTTTGTCCTCTTCTAGAATACAGCTCACCTTAAATTTCAAATTATTTCAGCATTTCCCATTCTGCTTTTAGACACCTGGGAGGCTTGGGAAGGCTCCTGCTGTATCTGTGAGAAACAAAGCTGTTTTACTGGCCCAATTCTTGCATCTTCACCAGGAAACGAAGACACAGACAAGCTGAAGAACATGTTGAAAATAATCAGGGAGCAGAAACAGTTCCAATGTTAAAGTGCAGAAAGCATCACAATGTTGCACTTCTTTTGTTTAATAACAAAACAAAACACTGCAGATGCCTCAACAACTATTTATAAGCCTCAAAAATGTAAAAGATGTTGTCCATCCTTGCTGTTGGATTTTTCCTGGAAGATTGTTCAGTAATGCAGTGCACACACAGAGTTTTAACCCACCTTGTACCACATGAGATCAAACACCACAGCACTCAGAACAAAGCTCACATTCTGATAAACCTGCTATACTGATGAGGTTTAAAAGTGATGCTGTCTGAGAAACGGGGGTAAGCTGGAAATACTTGCACACAAGCCAGATGTGCTCACAGCAGACAAAGTTTGAGAAAAACTACTGTCATATTGGTCTCACCTTAAGAGGTTTGCTTGGAAAGGTGTTCCAATCCCACCTGGAAAGCAGCACCATGTGTAAGGCACCACAGACACACCCTCTATAAAGACATCTATTTTCTAAACAAGCCAGAGAGATGTTTCTGGAAGTCAGTATTTTCTAGTCAACTGAACACTGTGCAGAGCCAAACCAGGCTGTGCAAGGCTTGGCATAGCTGTGAACATGCACAGGTCCTTAACACAGACATCTCTGCTGGCCACCAGCCCATCTCAGCTGGTTCTGAGGCCCTTCTGTTAGATCAGCACTATTTGCTTTCAGCTGAAGACAGCTCAGGGCAGTTGCTGCTCGTCGAGGAGATTGTTTCCCTCTGACAGCAACAGAACTTCATCACTTAATGCAACGAGACACTCTGGGAGTGCTACAGGCATTCCAGAAACTCAGAGCTGACAGCCAACCCCACGGCATCTTGCTCCAGCAGGCTCCCATACATCAAGAGGCAGGGACAGGCGAGATGCCTGCAAACCCCACAGGCTCTTCCAACAGGAATGGCATCATCTTCAAATGCCCTGTACACAGGAGAACCACCAGCACCTTCATGGTGCCACAGCATCAACACCCCAAGAGTGCTGCCTGAGGAACAGGCTTTGGGAATGTCACCTGCCAGCACGTGGAGCCTCCAGCACTTACTCCTGCTCAACAGCAGCAGCAGGGCATCCCCTCAGAGCAGCTTCTGTGCTCCACAGTCCTTGCTCCAATTCAAATGTGGCATCCAGCAAAGCTGGGTTTAGCTGCAGATGCAGGAAGGGGAAACTCAGCCTTAACACCAGGGAGTTCAATAAAAGTGGGAAACTGGAACCAGCACACACCACTGGGACCCTCCCAGCCCATGGGGGAGGTGGGCTGGTGGCATTTCAACAAAGTCTGTCAAGTGCCTTTTCCCTTGTAATGCTCTTCAGGCTCACCAGTGTTACAAAACCCCTCTATTTAAAGGCTTTGTTCCTGTTTTGACTTTTAATTGTTATTTGAACACTCTGTTGAACCAGTCCAACCTAAAATGAGAGCTCAAGTGTGTCCACAAGCAGTGCACATCCTCCCACCCTACAAATGGAAAGACAAGAACTCATTTCTTTCCTTAAGGAAACATCTCCATAATTTATTCCCCCTCAGAAAGGTCACATCTGTACCACAGAGTGAGACACAATTTGAAAACTGTAAGCTAAAAAAAAGCCCTTTTAGATCCAGAGGCCACAAAACAACTCCCCTGCTTCATATACAGACACAAAGCACTTCATCAGCTGAGAGGGGACTGCAAGAGCACGAGTTCTCTTTCCCAAAACACAGGGCCAGTGGCTGGTGGTCTGACAGAAGCACTTCTCACAAAGCAAAGCTGATTTTCTCCGTTTTAAAGAACTCTGGAAGGTTGTGCTTTTCCACTGTCAGCACTTTTCTAGCACACAACCTCCTCTGTATCACTGCTAATGACAGAACACACAGATACACCATTGGCTGAGAGAATTATTTTTCTCCCTATAAGGATGGAGAGAATCAGAAAGAGTGAGCTTTCCCCTGAATATATTTGGCTCTGCAGAAGACACATGTGATACAAATGTTGCTATGGAAACTATTCTATTAAATAATATTAAATTTACATATTTAAAGTGCGTAGAAAGAGTTCAGGTACAAAACTAATTAGCCTAATTTCAACCTTGAAATTACAAAGTAGGGCCTACCAGAACTGTCACGTTCCTTTTAAAAGAGGTTTGCCTTTGAGCAAGCTGCTTCTCTGCACCCCTTCCTTTGCAAACGCAGCACCTGCACCCCAGTTACTCTGAAGAGTCATTTCTTGACATAATTTAGACACAAGCTCTGCTCCTAGTTCCCTTGGTGATGGAATTACCACAGTATTTCAGAGGCTAACCCAGAGCTGGATTCAGTTGGAAAAGACAATGCACTGATTACAGCTGTGCCACCATAATGTGAAGATGTATTTTAACAGCTCCCACTTACACCTTACTACACACTGAAATCCTTCTCGATTAAACACAAGTCCTACACAAGGCTGGAGTAGGCTTGTCCTTCCTAATGTTTTCACAGCATGGCAAAGCTTTTTGAAAGTTAATATTTTAAGGTCTAAAGTATTTTTCTTGGGTTAATTGTGATTACCCATTTCTGCTTGGGTATTGTAAATCAGGAGTCTGGGATTTTAAGCAGTTCAGAAAATGCTACAGGAAGAAACTGCAGCCACATTTCAACTTGTCTGTTCTTGAGTCATGGGCCAACACTCCAAGCTGGAAACTACCAGGAGAGAAAAGCATGCTCAAACTACATATTTTCCAGGATGTGAAAAGGTCACCTCTCCCCCACAGCACAGGAGACCTAAAGCAGTGATGGCCAGATCCCAGCCCCAACCACCTTCCCTCCCTAAGGTGCTCCACAGCACGGGAAAGCTGTCAGGAGAGAGGACCCAAGCCAAGGGCAGCAACTCAGGGCTCTGCACTTTAACACATCTATGGTCCAAGGAACGCTCTGGGATTTCTCTTTGACTCCTTCACAAAAGCACTTTTCATCCCCCCTTTTGCGTTTTCCAGCCACTGATAATGATACAAACCTTTGGAAAAAGAAGGAATGAGATCAAGTAAAGAAACTGCCTTTTCAAGGGAAACATTTAACATTTGTTCCATCTCATGGGCTCTTTATCATTATCCATTTCTCCCCCTATTTTTCACTCAGGTGTCACATGCACACCTGAGAGGGTATTTAATGTTTCCCCACCACCACCACCCTCCGAGTGGTCTGGAAAGCCTTAACAAAGGAAAGGCACAGGCATTAACAGAAATTACAACTATCTCAGAGTTAGAAGCACCTTATTCACATGTCCATTGAGTTTCACTGTTACAGTATGGAAATACGTATAATAGTTTAATCTTACTCACTGTTTATGCTTCAGCAAACTAAACACTAATACACATCCAGTAATGAAAAGACAGTCATGGCACACTAATTCTGCTAAATTTACTACAAGTCCTCTTGTAAAGATGTGATCTCCATCTGCCACAGAATCACACAGCTCAATCAACTGTGCCTGCAACTCCAGGTACAAGAAAACCAGGCTGATGGGATGCTTTTAAATGCTTCCCTGTTTCTGAAAAAGCCAGGGAGACACAAGTTACAAAAACTGTGGAGAAGTCATTGACCATGGAGGAGCCGGCAAAAGCTTTTAGAGGACCATGCACACAACCCCGTCACAAACCCTGATGCAAAACTCACACTATGGACATTCAACTGCCAACCTATCAGTTCTCAGTAAACACAAGAAATTAATTCCTTTCCAGTCCTGAGTGGCAGACACACTAAGGAAAAGATTTTCCATACACAAAGCCTCCCTCCAGGTGCATCCCCTTAAGCCACGCTGGCTCCCTGAGGGACTCAGGAGATGTGGAGCAGCTCCCATCGCCTGAGCGGCTCCAGGAGCTCCCTAAGGGAGCAGCAGCCCGGGAGCAGCAGCCCATGAACTGGAGGCACAGACCAGGATTCCAGAGCACATCCCATCCCACGGAGCAGGGAACTGCCCTGCCACTACCGACATATCCACAACCTACAACCCAAACTGGGGACACGCCACGGTAATCAAAGAACAGCCTTAAAATGAGTTTAAAATTAAATACGGAGCTAAAGCGGGCTTTGTGGATTTCCATTTTGCGCAACTCGAAGGAAGTTTAAAAAGCCTTGAAGACATCGCAAGGTCTTCACCTGTCCCACGTAAGACCTCAAAACCTAACCTGCAGCAGGAACAGCAGCACCCGAGCAGCTCTCAGCCCTCAGAGCTGCCGCAGACCCTCAGTCCTGGGGGCACTGCCACCCCCAGCCCCGCACTGCCCACTCCGAAGCCGGCGGGGCTGCCGCGCCCGGGGCGCTCGGAGCGAAGCGCTGCGCCGGGAGGCGGAGGCAGCGCAGCCCAGTCCAGCCCAGCCCAGCATCCCCGTCTCCCGAGGGGAGAGAGCGGAAAAAATATATATAATGTACATTATATATTATTATATATTTAGGTGCCTTTATTCTTCTCCCCCGATCATTTGTTTCCTGTGTCCCTGCGGAGACACTCGCTGAGCTCAGTCTGCAAAAAGAGGACAAAGGAGCGGCAGGGAGGGGAAAAAATAAATACAAGAGGCAAACCGGGGCAGGCGGCGGCACTCACCCCGAGCCGCCGGCTGCGGATGCGCACGTAGCCCTGCTTCACGATGTCGTTGAAATTGGAGGCCATCCTTCCCCGGGACAGGCGGCGGCGGCAGCGCCGCTCAGCCCTCCCGCATGTCGCGAGCAGCCGCCGGAGCCGCGCCCCGCACCGCCCTCCGGAGAGATCCGCACCGCCCCGCACCGCCCTCCGGAGAGATCCGCACCGCCTCCCGGTGACACCCGCACCACCCCGCACCGCCCTCCGGACACAGCCCGCACCGCACCGCCCGTCGGAGCGATCCCACCGCTCCACCCGCACAGTGCGCACCGCACAGTGTGCACCGCACCCCTCCCCGAGAGCCCCGCGCCGCCTCCCGCACCGCTCCCCGGAGTGCTCCACCCTGCTCCGCTCCGGTCCACCCCTGAGCGCCCCGCACGGTGCGCCCCGGGCTGCGGGAAGCGCTGCGCCCCCGGCCCCTGCACTGCCCCCGGCCCTGCACCCCGCGATGGCCCCTCCAGCCCCAGAGGGGCCCAGCGAAGGGTAACCCGACCTGCCCCACCGGGCTGGCCCGTGGAGCTCAGACCTGTGGGTCTCGCCAGGAAAGTGGGTTCCCCAGAAAGTTGTTCAGATGCCTGAAATTCGGCCAAGATTCTCCAGAATCTCCTCCTAAAGACGGGCAACCTGAGCTGCTGCCCTGGCCATGCCTCATGGCGTGGAAATGTCACACGAGCCTGTTTTCTAGGCAATGTGCAGTTGCAGTGAGGGCTGACTTAGCCTGGCACTGGGTCCTGGGGTTGCCTTCTGCTGCTCCCAAGTTCTCTATTTCCAGGAACGTGCAAATACTGCCAAGTACACCAGCGATCCAGAGGAGGGGGGATCTGGTGACTCTACAGGGTTTACCTGTTAGTGGTGCGCTATAAATACTGTGTCCTGGAAAGAGGAACTGTTCATCTCTTCATAACATCTTTTAATAGCATCACAAATATAGGCACTCCAAGGAGGTCAGCCAGAGGGATGACTTTGACTTTGGGAATTATCCTGCCATGGAAATTACAAAGAGCAGAGCAGAGAAGCACCACAGAGCACACAAGGAGCATAGAGCCACAGGGTGGGTGATGTCCACGTTCAGTTAGTTGTTTAGTGGCCACAAAAGTCACCTCTGATAAAACTGTCCCCTTTCTGGTTTAAATATGTAGCTCCTTCAGTTTGGGGGCAGGCAGAAATGATGCTGGTTGCTCTGCTGTGGTGCTCTCAGTTCTTGCTTGAAGGGGTGATTACACTTTGCAAGGCTTTGGGAAATATTAATTGATGAAGTGGCTTATGGAGGCAGAGTGTAGGACTCTTGCTAAAGGGCTAATTCACTCAGGATAAAGGAGGAAAGCCTGCAGTCCTTACTTGGGTATTTTACACTTCTGGTGCCTTTTCACTGAGCTATTTTACTGAATGCAGAAAATGGAAGAGCTTCAGCCAGAAACATGAAAACCTTTCAAGCCCATGAACCAAAATACACCAGAATTGACAATATTCTGAGGCAAGTCTCTCCATTGGGTAAAATGGGTAAGGCCACCAAGATGATCAGAGGGGAGCAGCTCTGCTGTGATGACAGGATGGGAGAATTGGGATTGTTCAGCCTGGAGAAGAGAAGGCTTTGGGATGAACTAATTATGTCCTTCCAGGACCTGAAGGAGCTACAAGATGGAGAGAAAAAATTGCCAAGTGCATGGATTGACGGGACAAGGGGAATGGCTGCAAACTGCCAGAGGGCAGGGTTAGATGGGATATTGGGAAAAAATCCTTCCCTGGGATGGTGGGCAGGCCCTGGCACAGGGTGCCCAGAGAAGCTGTGGCTGCCCCAACCCTGGAAGTGTCCAAGGCCAGGCTGGACGGGGCTTGGAGCACCCTGGGTGCCCATGACAGGGATGGATTAAGATGATATTTAAGGTCCCTTCGACCCCAAACCATTCTGGGATTCTGCGTAATCAACAGAATTGCATAGGACAAAATTACCGATAACAAAAAGGTACTTTTGTTAAATATATTGCAGAGCCCAGGAACAGTGCCAGGGCCAGTTTCACAGTGCCACCTGTCAGATTTCACTGCTGGCCCAAAGCTAGAGAAGTTCAGCCCCTCAGCCTGCTTGATCTTGTACAGAAGTGGGTGCAGTGCAGAGGCATATTTCACAATCTCAGGCACCATAAAAATACTAATGCTGGAAGCATCAAGTATGTTCTAAACCCAGGATTAAAGAAATTAAAAAAAAAATAAAAAAAGAGAGGCTTATTTTGGTTTCAAAGGCATTTGTAGCAGGAAAGAAATTACAGAGTCACTTTAGGTGTCTTTTCAACAAGTTCAGACGGTTCTTCTAATCCCTTCCAGTGCCTGTAAACACACACTGCTGGTTTCATTAGTCACTGGCATATTCCTGCAGGTAAACACATTCCTAAGAGCTTTGCTAAGTAAAGGTGGATTTAAGCCTGTGCTTATTCTTTGATGAATTAGGATATTAGTGTCCACTTACATTTTCACTTTGAACAACATAAATCCCTTACATATGCTGTGGTTCAAAGAGAAAATGCATTTTAATTCCCATGTGTGCAATATGTTCCAAGAATGTGCCAGGAAATCTCATTGTTCAGGTTTTCACCTCAATGCTATCACTAGAAAAAAATTATTTCCCCCCTTTTTAATATGCAAATGTGTGCTCTGGTTGTTTTGACAGGAGTCTTTCTTTCAGCTCATTTCTATTGACCATTAGCCCTCCCTACCAGGAAATGCTTTATCTATAGTCATGTTTATCTGTATTCCAAACCGTCTACAACATTTTAATAAGCTTTCATTGAAATTCTTTTCCTTTTCATGTCAATGGTGTTATTTCTTAGGAAGATGAGAGTCAAAGGTCACTTTGAAGTACCAGCCTGCTGTTAATAATTTAAGTGGATTATTGTTATATTCTAATCTCATAGTAACTATCATTGTGCTGCCCTCCAATGAGCTGGTTTGCTTTTAGCCCTGTGCAAACAGAAATCACTGTTACACATTTTAACTGAAAATGAAGGGAACTCTCAGTTTTGCCCAAAATGCCATCCTGACATTTTAAAAAGAAGTTAAATTCACCTTATTATATTTGCAGCACATCATCCCCTGTGTCAAGGGTATTATTTCATCACAGTGTACAGGTGGAATTTGACAAACATCTCTGAGACTTCCCAGGTTAAAGGATGAGAAATGCTAGGGCCATTTTGAGGAAGCAATATTTTCCATGGGAGTTATTTCCTCGAACAGATGGAGCTGGGACTAGTCAAGCATTTCCTGACAAAAAGAAAAAAAAGTTTATTTGATCACCCTGAAATGATTTGCTGGAAATCTATAACACACATCAATATTTTTTTTATGAAAAGCTCCCATAACGTTTTGTCTCCATAAGGTCAAGATGCCAACATTTTTCTGCTATAGTTTAGATTTTTCAGAGTAGTTTAGAGATGATAACATCACCAGGAATTGTCCTGACCTTTTCAAGTGCTTTGAGGTTACTGGAATGCAATATTTCAAACGCAGTATCTCCATGAAAAGCTTTTGGACATTCCTATGTCTAACTTTGTTTTGGTGTGAGATACATTTTTGACATTTCCCTCTGATTTTTGCTGTGGGAATTCTGAATTTGGACTAGTTCTAACTGCAAGGAAATGCAACAGATAATGAACAATAAGTGACTGTAATTCTTTATAAAAATTGATGGTTTTTTTCCTGTGTTACCTCAGATTTTGACATTCCTTATTCTCCTTTTTGCAAAGGCAAACTTGCAGTACTGCCTTGGATCATTTAATTTCAGAAAAAGAAAAAACCCCAAAGTTTATTCTGTTTTTTTTTCTTTCACAATGCAGAGATTTGATTAGTTCTGCCTTATAATTGTGGCTTGTTCTGCCACTGGTGCAAACAAACCACAAGCTGGACACACACAAAATTGCTCAGAAATTCACCTTTTACGTCTCATTGTGCTAATTTTGAGTGAAAGAATTCTGCTGAAATGAAGATTTTTCTCTGCTGTTACATCTTCTTCTGTACATCTGTGTTTGTACATCTAAATCTTTGTTTCTAAGATTCAGTGAGGCAGCTCTTGCAATGTCCAGCTCTCAGGCTGAGGAATGGTGTGTTGGGTCACAGAATAAAGGAAACCTCCATAAAATGTGTGCTTTTTGAGCAGCCTCCCTGGTGAAGTGAGGGCAGGACCCTTGGTTAAAACATCCTCATTTGCTCCAGGGATTTTTGAATATATTAGGCCTAAAATTGCATTAGTGAGATGCACACAGAACTTACTGGCAGAATTACTATGCAGATGTCAGTCAGTGCCAAAACATGAAAATTCATGAGAGCTGAACAGTTAACTTAAAAAACCCTCTCCCATAACAGAATGTGGGCATTGAGCTGCTTGTGCAGGAAACAGGAAAGTGCCTGCCAGCATCAGCCACTGATAATCAATATTTAATGCAAATAAATAATCTATTAACCAGGCTAACATGCCATTTTGCACAGCACCATCCCAGAAGCAGGCACTGAAATTGCCTTCCCCCTGTATGATTCATTGAAATCATTCTGCTCCACGTAGACCAAGGTGAGGAAATGGAGGATAGAGCAGGGGGTTGGGCAGCAAACCAAATCATCCTTGCACTGGAAACTCTGGTTCTGATTGTAATATTTTGTCCCTAACAAAATTACTGTCAACACAGTGCATGTTAAGCTAGAAATAAATACATGCTGACTGAGTCTGCAAGCCAAGTGAATCCAGGGGAACATGAGCTATTGAGAAACCCACCATTCGTTTCGCTTGCTTTGTATTTCTGTGACACTTACAAGCATTTAAGCACTTTTTCAGCCTCACTCTCCCGAAGACAGACAGCAAGGGACCTTCCTGCATCTGCACAAAGTGGCTGGGGGGATTAGGCAGGGCTGAGTGGGGGGTCAGGAGGTCACCAGCCATCCTCCCTGTTCCTACAGGAATTTCTCAGAGCTTGCAGTGTCTCTGGGAGCGGCAGCTCGCTCTGATCTGTGGGTAGCAGAGCTGGAGTGAGGCAGCCTATGCTGATACACCTTGTATTGATTAACCTTGTATTGGTACAGCCTGTGCTGATACACCTTGTATTGATTAACCTTGTATTGGTACAGCCTGTGCTGATACACCTTGTATTGATACACCTTGTATTGATTAACCTTGTATTGGTACAGCCTGTGCTGATACACCTTGTGTTGATTAACCTTGTATTGGTACAGCCTGTGCTGATACACCTTGTGTTGATTAAACTTGTATTGGTACAGCCTGTGCTGATACACTTTGTGCTGGTACAGCCTGTGCTGATACACCTTGTATTGATTAACCTTGTATTGATACAGCCTGTGCTGATACACCTTGTATTGATTAACCTTGTATTGGTACAGCCTGCGCTGATACACCTTGTATTGGTACTGCCTGTCTTGGTACACCTTGTATTGGTACAGTCTGGCTTGATACACCTTGTATTGGTACAGCCTGTATTGGTACAGCCCGTATTGATTCAGCCTGTGCTGATACACCTTGTATTGATACACCCTGTGTTGGTACAGCCTGCAGGGATACAGCCTGTGCTGATACAGCCTGTATTTTTAAGGACATTCTGTAGGAATCTAAACCTTCTGGAGAAAAGGTTATTCCAGCACTCAGGGTGTGGTATGCCTTGTCAGTGCTGGAACAGGATGCTGGTTGCTATTAACACTGTATTTAAATAAAGACTTTACTATTATCACACTGCAAGGAAAACATCAGCTAAGTTTCCGTTGAAACCCAGATGTTGAGGATTTTGCTTGAAAATTCAAATAGATACTTCTTTGCATTACATCACAATTTTAAACGTGAGAAGCTGTTTCCAAATGAGCCTTCAGTGTATACATTTATAAATATTCCAGCACCCACTGTTTCCAGGGAAATTTATTTCCTGTTGCTTTGCCCTAAATCCTCATTCCTGAGCCAATGGCAAGCTAATTTGAAGCCTGTGTTAACAATAATGGCTACAAGGCAAATTCTTATCTTGACTCAGTGCAGCTTTCAGCATTTCTTGCCACTTGTCTACAGAAAATTTACGCCTGAAAGTTTTTTGATCTTTTTATTGCTGTTAAAAGACTTAGGAGAAAAGTTTATATTCTAATTATAGTCTTTGCAGATGGCATTTGGAAATGATATCAAACAGTGTCAGTTTGCAGTGCAGTTTGTGATTATGTGCTGCCTTAGTAGCTTTGGGGACTGGATTTTACCAGTTTCAAGGTTAAACTTCCACGAGTATTTACCAGAACTGGGCATATGAATAAAATGAAGGATATGAAAAGAAAGACCATTTCCAATTGCAGCAGGACCTGCAGGTAGGAAAGGCCAAAGCTCTCCCAGTGCCCTGGAGCTGTTGGACAGGGAAGGTGTGATGGGTGGATTTTGTACTCGTGTCATTCTGCCAGTGCACCCTTTGCATGGAGGTGATGCAGGAAGGGTTGGGCTTTGTAGTGCTCTAAAAGCCTAAAGCAAGTTATTTCCAGTTAGAAGAAAGAGAAATTGCTAGAAAAAAATGATGAGTGATCTCAGTAGCTTCACACTGGAAAAGATGTCTGACTAAGAAGAGGTAATTTCTGACAGTCTTTAACTGGAGCTGAGACAATTGACTGCATCAATCACCCTCCTGAACCCTGGACATGTTTGGTTCATGTGTGAAAACCTGCAGGTCACTTTTGGAGAAGGCACCCCAAATTTGCAGATGTGCTTTGCTAACTTTGAAGGTGAAAATTCAAAATAACCATTATAAATCAAAAACTAACTCAAATAAGGCAGTCACTGGCAAGTCCTTCTTTTTGTGGCATGCAAGCAAACCTGGAATTTGTATGTCAGGGTGAAACTAAAAATATTATGAGCTGTTTCAGAGTGATGAAAGCAAATGACAGGCTCTCTGCTCAAGAATAATCAGTGCTATTGGAATGACAGTGTGCAAAATATTGTGTAAACTTCTGTGAAGTGCCCAGAAATGTCAGTATTTTAAACTGAGTCACCTGTGCCCTTTCTGTGTGAAATGCTGTGTATTAATTGCATTTGCACTGATGAGGAACTTAAAGTCTTACTGAGGATTTAAGGGGATTGTCAGTGTTCAGTCACGGTGCTCCCTTCTCTTGCTAAACTCATCCAGCAAGTCTGATGTAAAATGGGAAAGGATTCCTCAGGGAAATAGCAGGAGAATTCACCTCCTGAGGGCTGGGAATATTGCTAGTGGTCAATATTTTGAGGAGCAGATTCCAGCACAGACATAGGTTGTTTGAAACAGGAAAACTTTGCCAAAGGGTTGATTTCAATTTAGTGTCAGGTCACCCAGAAACAATGCACAAAAGTCAGGGGTTTTCACTGTAGAATATCCCAGTAAAAATATTTGTTTACTGTTCCCCAAAGTGTAACAAATTTTCCAACAAAGCTGCCATAATTGAACATCTGGTTGGTTTTGGGTGGAACTTGCAGACCCTCCTCATACAGCTCCTTCCCCCGGGAACTGAGGAGAATGACTTAAGGCCCAATTATCTTGCAGTTTACACCCAAAATATTGTAAATTGCACCTGTCATGCAAATGATTTCAAATGAGGATTCATTAACACCGGTGACTTTGCTTGCCAAGGCTCAGCTGGCTCTGGGGACTCATCAGTTGTCCTAAATGGTGGATACACACATGGATTAGAGAGGGGAGAAAGGCACAGGCATAAATATACAAAGAGCTCTCATTCATAAACTAAAACAACAAAGACAACCTGAGAAACTTGCAGTGCCCAACATTAACAAGTCCTGTCAGCAGTGCCTCTGTTTCCTCACTGATATTTAATGTTAAATAAACTCAAAGTTCATTTTGTCATCATTTGTGGCCAGACACATCTATCTCACTTCATGTTCACAGCATTTCAATGAGTAGTTTACAACATGTTAAAAATGTTAAATGAATATTAATAATATGAATTTGGGTGGCCAAAAGCACTGAGCTAAAAGGCAGGAATTATAAGATGCAGTGCTGCAGAATTACTAACCCCCTGCACAACCTGTGTGCTCTGTAACCCATAAACTGTGTGCTGAAACTTCCAACACTGTATTAAAACTTCAGAATATCTTGATTATGGGACTCTTAAGGGTGATTTCAGCTCAGTCAATTCGTTCTGAGCCACACTTCCAGCTGCCACCTGTCAGAAGAGGACCCCCTGGGTGGGGGAAGGTGAGAAGCAGCAGCCCAGGCTGCATCCAGCACAGTTCTTTGCAAAACAGATATCCCAAGGCTGAGGAAGAGCATTTTCTCTGGGCACCCTGTGCTGTTTTATAGCTTTGCCCACTCTTTGACACGAGCACAAAACCAAACCACAGCTCACTCTGCTTTAAACAGATTATTCTGGTTTCCCCTCTGAACAATTAACTGCTGGGAATTGATGACCAGCACAGGTCGGGGGGTGTGGGCAGTTCTCTGCTATTTTGTACCTCCAGCCCATCATTATCTGCTCAGCTTTGCATTGATCTTGTTACAGACATTCCTGTAAACAGCAGGAAATTGGATAGAAGGACTCCACATACTGTTTAGAAACAAGTTAAACCTGCCAACTGTCTTAAAGTATTGAAATTCAAATTGTGGTCATTCAGGGCCAGTCCTTGTGAATTTGTACACTCTGAGCTCAAGGAGCTTTCTCCTTCAGAACAAACCACAGCCAAAAAAAAACCAAAAGGGAAGGGAAATAATTTTAAAATTGCAACTAATTTCACTGTAATAATGTTGCTGTCCCTTTAGGTTGCCAGAGCTTGGAGTAGGAGTGGAAAACTGGCAGCATACCTGCTCTTGGCACTGGTGCAGGACTTCTGGGCATCACTCTCGTGCTTCAGAAATCACCTGTGTGCATTGGGCTTTTCAGGAGGGCTTAAAGAAGCTCAACTCTTAATGAATTTTCAGTGGGCTTTGGATGCCTACTTCTGTCAGAGTCCTTGGAGGGACTTTTATTACATTTTGAAGGCTTTGCACCGTGCAGGAGGAGCGTTCAGTTTTATCATTTTGCTGTAGAGGTTTCAGGCAGGGGCAGAAGGGGCAATAAACAGAGTGAAGAGCTGGGGCTTGCTGGCAAAAGGGAATGTAGGGGCTGCCCTTGGAGAAGGTGCCACACTCCCCTTCCCTGCCTGTGCTGGGGTCAGATGAGGGGAAGGATTTGTTCCTCTCCCACAATTCTTGGCCATTTTTGACCATGAGCACCGAAAGGCTACAGCCCTGACTCATCAAGAGCCTTAACTGTGAACCTAATTTAATGCACTTCCATAGTGATATTCTAAATTAATGGTCTTACTCATGTAATAATGTTTGTGAAGTGCTCAGGCAATGGCTGTTCCAGGGCCTCGTTCCTGGAATGATGGATGAGTAATTCTGAGGCCCTGATTTTGCTCTCTGTCAATAACAGTAGTTATGGGTTTTTTTCTGGAGAAACTGGTGTCTGCTTGTTGTAACTTTATGATGAGCTTTTGGTTGGAGTCTCAGTAAAACTAAACTGGCAGGATTTCATTCCCTCCAGCTGAACAATGTGCACCAGAAGACATATTGGTCTATCCTTTGTCTTGGGAATTTTCCTCATGGTTTCCAAACCCAACACATGTTACAAACTTCACATGTCAGAGAAGCCCGGAATGGTTGGGGTTGGAAAGGACATTGAAGATCATCTCATTCCACCTCCTGCCATGGGCAGGGACACCTCCCACCAGCCCAGATTGCTCCAAGCCCAGTCTAACCAGACCTTGGACACTTCCCAGGATGGGGCAGCCACAGCTTCTCTGGGCAACCTGTGCCAGGGTCTGTCCACCCTCACAGGGAAGGATTTTGTTCCTGTGTTTAACCTAACTTGCTCTCTGGCAGTTTGCAGCCATTCCTCCTTTCCTGTCTCTCCAGACCCTTGGAAATAGTCTCTCTCCAACATTCTTGTTAATCCCTTCAGGTCCTGGAAGCCATAATTAGGTCAATCTGGAGCCTTCTCCTCTCCAGGCTGAAGAACCTCAACTCTCCCATCCTTTCCCCACAGCAGAGCTGCTTCATCCCTCTGATCATCTTGGTGCCTCCTCCGGACTTGCTCCAGCAACTCCATGTCCTTCTGTCCTGGGACCACAGAGCTGGAAGAGGCTCTTACCATGTCAAGTACTTGTCCACAGTTAATCTTTTATTTCAGGATCTCACACATGATCCAAAATTTCCCTACAGATGGTGGGGGCAGCAACAGTGACATCCAGGCTGGCAGGGCAGCTCCTCTGGCCCTCAGCAGCTTCTCTGGCAGCTTCCTTGTCAAACAATTCCTTCATCTGGAGAGATGTCACCAACTAATACATTTTTTCTGGCTGTTTGTTCCCTCTTTTCTGATCATCCTGCACCTACCCATCAGGCCAGTGGTGCATCTGTCACTTGATGCAAAGGTGGGCAATTTATCTCCCATCAAACAGGTGGATCTGTTGGTGGCTCCTGGGGGCAGTTTGTGTCCCCTGGCTGGGCCAGGCAGATCAAACAGCTCTGTGGTTAATTGGAAACCCGTCTGGGAGATTGATGGAGCCCTGAGATTGATGAGCTTTATGGAAAGAAAACTCTAATTCCCAGCTGTGGTTCAGTCCAGGATAGCAGAAGAAATGCTTGTCTTTAGTCCTGGCAGTAAATAATGGATGAGTGTTGCCATGGCAGTGGAGCAGCGTGTGGAGCTGAAGCAGGAACTGCTGTCACATCCCTCTGCTCCTTCCACTCCCTGACACTTCATTTCCTTCACCTGAACCAAATGGTATTTCCTCTTATGAAAATCAGTAGTTTCTATTACACTGACTTGGGGCAGATTTGCTAAAAATCATTTTCTGTGTAATATTCAGTGTCACCCAAAAGCTACTCAGCACATTTTCTCCTTTTTTTCCAAGTGGAGGAGGAATGTTTGCCAATAAACAAAGGGTATCACTGTGATTCTAATGGTCTTTATAAATGTGGGTATTCTCATGAGCAAAACACACTTAACCCCTACTTTTAAAGGTCCAGTTGTGAGGTCTCTACCTTTAAAAGTGAAAGCAACTGGTGATTTTGTTCAGTAAAGATCTTCAGTGGCTTTTCTCCAGAAGCTCTTTTTCCTGTACATATCCAGCTTCAATTAAGGAACTTGACTGCATTGCATTGTTACAGATGCTTGGAAAAAATAGAATAGAGGACAAAACAAAATAACTATCCAGTGGAATCTCTAAATCCCTTTTAGACATATCCAGGTGTTACCACTTCTCAAAACTGGATTGCAAATGTGAAAATTAGAACCTTTTTAAAGCCCCAGCTCCTCGTTTAATATCACCAAAAACTACTTTTTCTTAATATTTTGTAAATCCTCATTTCTGAGTAATAACCTGACCCTGAAAAATGGCTTGCTATGAACCATCTTTTAGGTCCCAGAGTCAGAGTCTGTGGGAATGGAGTTTTGATTTAGTTTTGCACATTTCTTAATGGACATCTCAGTCTAAACAACCTTAAGAGTCCCAGAAAACATTTTGCAACTGTCATATCTGGCCATTTTTTGCTTGTATCTTCATTTCTGGAAGAAAAGCAGAAAACCTATTATATATCTTTATGTTGACTTCACTTCCTGACTCTTTTTAGGGCCTTGGAGTTCCTGCTGCCAGCTAAGCAGGATGGAAAATTCATCTAGTCTGTACTTGGTAACCTCATTGAACTTCAGCAGCAGCACCAGGAGCAACAATAAAACGCTCTCATATGTGGACTTTCTCATCTAAAATTCCTAAACTAATCCAAAAGGAAGATTATCCTTTCATTCAACAAGTTGCAGTGGGCAAGATAAGCAATCATGCAAGAAGATTAGAAAGACTCCAAAATATCCTTGTAAAATAAACTATTAAGGCTTTGATGTTCCCTTATCTGCCAGGGAAAGAGTCCCCAAACAGTACAGAACATAAACAATTGCACTTCAGAACTGAAAGACACTTTTTTAAGTGCCTGTGTGCACCTTTTTAGCCTTTAATAACTGAGCCAGTGTAAAATACAGCCCAGTTTTTAAGCACAAGCCACACAGTTGCATTCAAACTGCATCTACATTCCAAAAACATCAATATTAAGCAAAAAATTGTTTATCAGGAATAAGAGGGATTTTTTGCCAGAGCCTGGAGTGACAGGAAAAGGGGAAATGGCTTCAAATGGACACAGTAGATTTAGGTGGGATATTAGGAAGAAATAAACTGCCATACTACATAAAAGGCTCTTGGACCAACAAATCCATGTTCCATGCCTGCTCTAATCTGTGTGTCCATGCACATATGGAATTGGAATATTTCCAAAGCATTTGGCCACAAAAGCTTCTCAAAACCGATGAACTAGAACCCAAAGTACAGTGGGATGAAACTCAAAAGCATGTCATGAAACTACAAATAAGATCAAAAGAGTTTCAGATTTATTTAAGAAATCAGTTAAAATGAAATGGAATAACTACAAATGGCCACATTGGCAGTGCCTTTCATTTAGAGAAGATTTCATATGGTTAATGGTAATTACAGAATATGTGACAAATTAACTCAAAAGAAGTGAAAATATATATGACAGATAAGAGCAAATATTACACTACTGCTTCCAACTCCTAAGTCTTCCAGTGACAAGAATTTTAGAACCAGTCAGAAATTAGTTTTGAAAACAAATGTTAGATAAAAGCAGTATTTGGGGTGATGAAGCCACTGTAGTTTCAGAGGAATCAGTCAGTTTGATGTCCTCTGGCACTATGGATCTGATCAATCTTGAAGGTTTTTGTTAAAGCTCAGAATTTAAAAAACCTTAAAAAAGAGAGTCCAATCAAAAATCATATTTGTGCTTCCCATTCCTTTCCTGCAACTGTTGTCACTGTCACACCAGTCAGGGGTTGGGAAGAACTGGAAGAAATTCCAGAGAAAATGGAATTTGCAGCAGCTGAACTGTCTGGGGCTCCATGTGATTTCTCGAGAGAGAAAACCCACTGTCTTTCCTTCCAACAGTTGCCCAATAGCCTTTTTTTATCACTAAGCTGTGCAATCTTGGCTCTTGTCCTGACCTCAACATGTTAAAACCAGTACAAATTCCAACCCAAGTGGTGCTGCCCTTCTGTGGTCTGCAAAAGGCAGCTCTGCTCTCAGCACAGCACCAGCCAGAAAGGGGCAACATTTGGGATGTGCCACCCCAAACCCACAGGGCAAAGGGCCTTCTTGGTGACCTTGCACAGGAGGAAAAGAGTGTGTGGTCCTTTCCTCCAGCACAGCCAGAGGCCCTGGTGGCAGCACCTCCCGAGGGAGACATGCCTGTTTTGTGCTTCAGAGCATGTTTGATTACCAGAAACATGTTGCCTGAATCACTGCCAAGACAAGGAGCACAAGACAGTTTAAAGCACCATTTGCTTAAGCCTCACAATTGCATTAAGCCCCATAATTCCTCTGTCATGCAGGTAAATTGCTGGGGCAGGGCTGTGGTGTGGGGCTCAGGTTTTTTTAGTTGGTTTTGTTGTTTGTTTTTTTTTTCTTTTCAATGTACAGGTTCTGAAATGAGGGCAAAATTTTAAATCGCTTTTTTATATATATACAATTTTACTCTTTTAGCATTATCTCAGCTCTGCAAATGAGGAGATGGAGCATTAGGAGCACGACACCCAGCCCAGACAACAGCTGGTGGAGGCTCTCACCTCTCCCTAAGAGCCAAGAGGAGGAAAAGCAGAGCAGTTTTGCAAGAAGAAAATGATCCAAGACACACTGGGAGTTTAATGGGATTTGCATCAAACCTGTAATTCGCTGAATAAAAGAGAAAACAATAGGACAAAGAGCTCCATTTTTCTCCTGGCTGATAAGGCTGGAAATTGGGAAAAGCCCCATTTTCCCCAGGAGGAATTAACAAGATTCCAGTGATCAACATCCCTGGTATTGAAAAGCAGGTTATGAATGAGGGATCAGGAGAAAAGGATGTGGAGCAATGACAAAGAGGGCCATATTTTATTTAGCTAAATGGATATTTGCATTTCCCCCATGGGGAAGTAAAAGCTGAGTGTGGCAGGTGATTTTTCCTGTGTAAATGTAAGTAAATACACTTATGAATCAAGGGGATAAATCCAGCCCCTCACACCCAGCACTCTCTTACAATCACTCTTTCAGTTGAGGCCATTACTGAATAAAAATGTTCCTTTAGTTCCACTCCAGTTTTTCACCTGTGACTGCCAAGATATTCCCAGCACCACAACCTGTGTGGGAGCTTCTTGGTGCCTGCTCAGAAGGCAGAGGTGACACAGAACCAAGAAAGTAGCCCATGGAGCATCTACTCTTCTGGGATGTGCAGTGGTGATTTAACCCCAACAGCTGAATTTTCTGCAGTTATTTTCATATGGCACAGTTAGGATGGGCTGTCACGACTTGATTAATGCCACAAGGTGCTCACCATAAAGCAGCCCTTTAATCTGAAGTCTGCATGGTCACAAGTGTCACTTGCTCCCACGTGGGGACCAAGAATGTGGGTGACAGGGAGAGGAGGGGGATTTCATTAAAATTAACAAATTATTGGTGCAATTCGATGTTAAACAGATGTCACAGTGCAGACAGCTCATGTTTCTAAACCTACACATTACATTTTACCCTGGAGTAATGATTTATGCAATTAAGATGATTTCTTCATCTAACCTCTCTCCCTGTTTTCAGGTGTTCCAACCATCTTCATTACACTGCAGCACCCTCAATGCAAAATTTATAGCAAGACTCAAATCTCAAGGAAATTGGTGTTCAGTACTTTTTTAAAAAAAAGTACCTCAAATTAAGGAATAAATACAAGAGATTTCACTACTCAGTCCTAAAAAAGTTGGAAGACTGATTTTACATCTCTCTGTGCCATCCCTCTGATCCATCACACAGACCACTGACAACACTGTAGCCATGCTGTGTCTGAGCTACATTCTGTGATTCCATAAGGACCATTAGTGTGTATTTTTTAGGACACAAAAAGAAATTTTTCTCAAGTCAAATCTATTCCTTCTCATCCCACTGACTCAGTCCAGTGCATGTCACAGTCCTGCAGGGAACCGAATCACAATGGTTTGAAAGCACAATCTGGTGCCACCTTCCTTTGATGGATGTGCTCATGAATATGGACCAGAAACCCAGCACTTGCCTGTTGGGCCAAAGATGATCATCGTGTGGTTGTCACACCAGCATCCCATACCAGTTCCCAAGGAGAACTAGCACAGCAGCATCTGCCAGCACATTCTGGGGAGTTGCAGAGAATAGAGACACTGTATAATTAACAAGTCAGCACCCTGCAACTACCCTGAGGCAATGTGAGAGCTAAAAATGACTGGAGAAATGTAAGGAGTGGCAGAAGGACCTGCTATGTTCATTCAAATAATGAATTTGCTTCAAAGAATCGAGTGGAGCTGTTGTCTTAGTAACCCAGTTCGAGAAAGAAAATATTTCAGGAGGTTGGCACAGAGTCACATTAACATCTGCACACCGAGGCAGGCTGGCAGATTCAGGTCCTCTGCAAACACCTGGCATCAATTCTGCTGGAATTGAGATAGTGCTGAACTAAACAGAACAAAAGTTGCTTTTCCTCTCATACTCCCCATTTCCCAATGACAGCCAGAAGAAGAATTGGCTGCTCAGAACACACCTCACTGGGCTGTATTCTGGGTTCGGATAAGAACAAGACCCTCCTCGTGCCAAAACTCCCCATCCAGTCAATAAAACTCACCAATGACCAGTCACATGTCACACATGGGAGAGCATTTGCTGTTACCCTGTTTGAAAGGATTTTCAACGTTATGCATTCAGAGCTGCAAAAGACAGTTATCAAAATATTAGCTAAAATAAGAAAGTGTGTTCAGGCAGTGAACTGTGCAAGAGCTCCCTGTCATGGAAATGTGTGCTGCAATTACAGTTTGTTAAAAATACATAGTTCCCTCAGGCTGAGCCATCTGCAGGAAATGAACTTACCTTCATGGATGCCATGGGTCTAAAAAACCTGGTTTGTATCCAGGATGGTGTGTCCAGCAGGGATTGTCCCTCTGTGCTGGCGCTGGTGAGGTCACACCTCCAGGGCTGTGTCCAGTTCTGGCCCCCTCAGGACAAGAAGAACAACTGGGGGGCTGGAGGTGTCCAGGGAAGGGAATAGAGCTGGAGAAGGGGCTGGAGCAGTTGAGGGAGCTGTGGGGGCTCAGCCTGGAGAAAAGGAGGCTCAGGGGTGACCTTCTCGCTCTCTGCAATCCCTGCCAGGAGTGGGGAGCTGGAGGGGGTCAGGCTCTGCTCCAGGGAACAGGGACAGGAGGAGAGGAAATGGCCTCAGGCTGGGCCAGAGGAGGGGCAGGTGGGACATCAGGAGAAATTTCTCCATGGAAAGGGTGGTCATGGAAGGGGCTGCCCAGGGAACTTTGGAGTCCCCACTCCTGGAGGTGTCCAAGAAAGGACTGGCTGTGACACTCAGTGCTCTGGGCTGGGGGACAAAGTGGGCATCAGGCACAGGGGGAACTCAGTGATCTTGGAGGGCTTTTCCATCTTAAAGGATTCTGTGATTTGGGGATTTACAGAGGGGAAAAAAAACAAAACTAAAATCCCTCCAAACTGAAAATCAATCTTCAACAAAGTTGTTCTTTTACAGCCCCCACTGTTATTGGAAAAGAACAATTACTGTAGCAAATAGATTTAACTGAAGTGCTTGAAATGATCTTTGACGAACAATATTTCATAAACATGTCCATATTTCATTAGTTTGCTCTGCAAACAGCAGAGAGCTCTGGAAGTGACTGCACAACAAATAATCTTTGCAGCACCACTTTGCTCTTCTAGTGATCTGAAATGATGGTGTAACAGCCAATAAAGCACTTCAGATCATCTGGGATCTCTTGCTGGAAGTTTAAATGTGGTCCCCAGTGCTCGAGAGCCTGAAGTTCAATTGGCTTTAGTGGTTTAAATGCAAATGGAAGTTAATTAGTCATTAAAAAAAAGTGTACATGATAAACATGGAACCCCAATTTGTATTCAAACATGACTTCTCCTGGTCTAAAATAGAAAGCAAAGCAATTAGCCAGCAAAGGCATTAACTGCTTGGATTATTCAGTATATAATGAGCAAATGCATCCACCCTCCAGTGTACTTTGCAGGGCTGTTTTTCATTTCCTCTTAATGCATTCATAACATCAGGGTTTGTTTACCATTATGGTGATTAACAACAGCGAAACCAGATCAAACTCTGCTCTCAGTTGCTTTACAAGGCCAGAAAATTTGTTGTAGGAACAGCATTTGGCCCACTGCAATTTCTGAACTTCAACCACAAGCAATTTAGCAAAGCAGCAACTTGAAACATTGAACACCCTCTTCAATGTGTCGACAGTGCTGGTTGACCTGCTGCGTGTTTGACTTTGTGTCTTTTCAAATGTAAATAAGAGACTATCAAATATCTTCAGCTCATAGAACGTGTGGAAATAAACAACCTTTTCACTGAGGGGAATGCAGAAATGATGAATTCAGCGATGAATGACATCCAGCAGCAAACAAGGAGCTTCATGGCCTAGGGCAGAGTCACTGAGTGGCAGTGCAGGGGTGCGAACAAGGACACTGAAAACAACCCCCTGAACTGGCCACTTCTTTCCAGAGGCACAAAGACAACAATCCAACAGACACCATCCCCCAGCAGCCGGACATCACATCTGCAGAATAGCACCTTAAAGAGACATCTAAAATATTCAACGGGAGAACTTCCAAATCCTGACTCAAGTGCTTTACCCTCATTTGAATTGCATTACTTTTCTTCTCCCTCTCTGAATATTAATTGGGATTTTTGACAGAGGTTTACTGTCAGTGAGATGAAAGATATGCCTGTCAGCTAATGTTTACAAGTCAGTCTTCAAGCTGAGAGATAAAATTAAAACCATTACCATACCACCAGTTTCAAGCCAACCTTAATATCACACCTAATACTTTGCAATTAAGCTGAATTAGAAGAAATTAAGCAAAGTATCCTTCACTTTAACTAGAATTAGAGTTCTTACCTCAGGACATTATCCAGACACACTTATAACCACAGATGTGAGGAGAGGGAAAGGGAGTTGACCAAAACATTAATGTGCTTTAAGGTCCCACATTCAGAGCCATGTTCTTGCTCCAAACCTACCAGGATAATCTGCTTGGATCAGGTGGAGCAGAGCATGACAGTCATCCTCTGGATGTTATGGGCTGCTCCAGGCACATGCTGCCAATGTGGACTGTTCTCTCTGCTGGTTTTGCCCAAATTCTCACCCAGCAGAAGTAACCAAACAATTTGATTGTCCCTTCTTGAGAAAGGGTCCCTGTTCTGGTGTGAGAAGTGACAGTGACAACAACCATAGACAGCCATCATACCCTTCAGCTTCCTCACCTGGGAAAGGCTGAGTGAGAGCTCCTGGGATACAGGGACAACACAGATGGCACCTGTGCCCAGCCCACCATGGAGGGTCTTCCTGCTGCCTCTCAGCAGAGTCCCCAGTGCCCAGTTAGCACCTTCATCCCCTGATGCTGGGAGAAGACACAGCTCGTGGCTGTGGGATCTCAGTTCACCTCAAGACCAAAGGACAGTTGAGTTACTCTCAGACAACATGCCCGGTGCTGGTGAACACCTGGGTGAGACAGGAGCAGCCTGGGGCACTTCTCCAGGCACCTGGGAAGGACTCAGACAAAACAAAGCAGGATGATTCCCAACACTGATTTCTCTCGCAAGTGGTGCCCATCAGCCTCCAGCATTTATCAGCAGCGACTCACTGTGGGGGACAGGGAGAAAGGTCACTTTTCCTGCTATTGGGCAGAGGAATCCAAGGCTGGTGACAAAACCACATTTTCAATCACTGGCTTGGCAAATAACCATCAGGTTTATCCCACCTTTAGCATGAAGAACACGAGGCTGTTGGGAATAGTGAATTGGGTTTTCAAATGTTCTGGAAAAATGAACTATTTAGGATCTATTTAAGAGCATCCATAATTAAGTGGGGAAGGCAGGCAGGTAATGGAGAGTAGTGAAGGTACAGGAAGTAGGAAGAGACATGTGGAGTAGAGTTTTAGACTAGAAAAAGATCATAGAATTATAGAATAGTTTGGGCTGGGAGGGACCTTATTGATCATCTCCTTCCAACCTCCTGGATGGGCAGGGACACCTACTAGAATATTTTCTGCTTGATTATTTGTTGTATTTACACCTCAATTCAACAAGCCTCAGTCACTTTTGCTTCCAGGCAGAACAACCTTGCTAACATTTAATAGACTGTGTTGCCACATATTTTAGCAGATTTGTGTTAGAATTACCACAAGACTCCTAAAACTGAAAAAATAAGATAAAATCCCCCTTATAAGAATTCAAGGCATTTGAAGTCAAAGTTGCAGCACTAAATGCTGATAGAAAAATCCATCAAAACATTTCAGGAGTGTAGGAGTAGAAAACAATGTCAATATTATTTAGCCCAATCTTGGCAGTTTTCTGAGACGAGCAGGGGGGCATTTTGTGGGTTTTATAAGAGTCAGAACTTGTGAACCACACACCCCAGACTCCGGTATGGAATATTATTTTTCCTAGCACCACTTTTTGAAGTTCTCTGGATGGAATAACAGTTCACACCACAGGCCAGAGAACACCATGGGCCAAAACTGAAACAGGTGTTCATTTTATTCCAAAACCTGTTGGTTCTGAAATATCTCATTTTGGAGGTTTTCTGTGGGCAGTCGGGCAGAAGAAGGTAGAACTCAAGTTGCTTCTGCCAGTACAATGCCTGGCTCATGCATTTTCAGCAGCCAGCAGAGGAATGAGTTCATTTGGAACTGAAATTAGCTAATTATAATTTTTTTATTACTGGCTTCTGACCAAGCAAGGAAAGTGCTTTCTAATATTCAGAACACACTCTACAATTTACTACTTTACAAACAATTGTAGAAACAATATTATGATTACAAAATTATACTCTGGGTTTGATTCATTTGGACTAGTAACAGAAGCTGGGGAAAATTATAGAAAATATAAATAAACTCACAGATTTTGGTGAAATTATCCCACAAGACTTGTGCTTAACCTGCTACCTGTAATATTTCAGCAATAATTAATACAGTAGAACTTAATGAACCTGCTTGTTCTCTTTTTTTTCTTTTTAAATGACAAAGCTATGGTAGCATTGTCATGAAAACCCCACGTGTCTGAGCACTTAAAACAACTCCAGCATAAAGTTCTGCTCTGCACTGCAACATAGCCCAGGTGAGAGTCTGACTATAGAAATCAAAACTTATGTTTTGGGGGGAAATTCAATGAAAAAATGGCAAAAGCAGCACCAAAACTCAGGGTACTGAAGGGGGAGGATAGTGAAGAGATGAAGAAGGATCCTTTAAGTCATGGGAAGCTCCTTGGAACGATTTAGGAGCTGAGGGTCTGGGTACTGAGAGGCATCAAGAGGGACCCTAGACCAGCATCACTCCAGAGCCACCAGTTCTGTGTGGCTTTGGACACCACAGAGTGAACCTGAGCCAGAGGAGTCCTTTAGTTCCCTGCACAAAGAAAGGAGAGTGTGATTCCAAGCAGACTTCCCGTAAACCTGACAAACCCATGCATGAAATCCAAGTGTGCAGCAGCCACCTGCCAGAGAAGGTGAAAGTTCCTGCTGTTCCCAGGCTGAACACAAGGAATTCTGCAGGAATTCTGCTCCAGTCTCCTTTCCACACTGCTGCTCAGCTTGAAAAACAGCCTCAGTTTTAAAGAACCTGCTCTTGATCTCTGCTCAGTCCAAAGTCCTTCAAAGGCAATTCCTGAGGTTTTGAATAACATTGTGTTTGATTCTCTTGGAGGAGCTTCCTGAAAGGGAGCATCTCCCTGCTGGGGTCATTGGCAGCCCATGGGACAAAGTGGACCTTCCTTCTTTAATAAAGGAGCAATCCTGGCAGAGGAGAAAACCCACAGAAGTGCAGAGCTGGTTCCTTCTCAGGCTCCTCACAGTGGCAAAGGAAGAGCTGCATTTCTGAGCAACTCCATTTTTTTTGAACTGAAGGTGGAGAGGCAAGACCTTGTGGTGAGAATGTGCCAAGGCTGTTTCCTTTATACCTCCTGGAGCTGCCTTTTCATTTCCTGCTGCTTTGTATTCAAATATGTTGCTTCCCTATTTTTCTGTCCATGTGAATATAGAAACAGGCTAACAAGTGTCCTGCCTTTCCTGTGTGCATTCCCTGCCTCCCAGGAAGCCAAGACCTGGAGATGTAGATGTGCTCAAACCAAAAATGTCTCTCCATTTCTTCTGCAGGTCCAGAAATTCCCTGATGTTTTACAAACCCTGTCACAGCTTGTGCCAAAAGTGCTCTGCAGAGCTGTTTTGTTGCATCCAGGTCAGAGGTTAAAAAAGAAATTCAAAAATTCCTTATGTCTGGATCATCAGAACTCTGAGATAATGAGCTACATTCCTTCAAGGGACAACTAAAAGAATACATAATTAGATAAAAGCAAATTGTAATTGTATTGAATGATTTTAATGGAAGTCATCTGAAGCATTCATTTCAGAAGCAAGTAGTCCACATTAAGCTCCCAGAAATGCAAATGGCTAAAAGCACAATGGGACATTTGGGAAAAAAGCATAATATGTTAGGGTGATAAACCTTCTTGTGGAGTGCAACCAGCTTTATGAGGAAAAGAGATCCCTCCACCAAATTTACATTGAAATGGTCAGACATAAGGCAGATCTAGGAAAGATTTCACTGTATCACTATTTCCCTAGGCAGGGCTTGACTTTGCTTTCCATATTTGTGCTACTGAGATGAAAGAGGACAATTTGCAATTTTAGAAAGCCAAGTTGCCTGAGCCCCAGAATAACTCCTGTGGCTCCTGCTTTACACTGATATTTATTCAATACATACACTGCTATTTATACAATACATATATCGATATAGTTAATGTGGCACTCAGTGATGTGGTTTAGTTGACGTGGTGGTGTTTGGTCTGAGGTTGGACCCAATGATCTTGGAGGTCTTTTCCAACCCTAAAGATTCTATGTTTCTCTGAAAATTAAGGAATAATAAGCAGGAAAGCTCACACATGCATGATGCCCTTGTAAAGTGCCCAAGTTCTCCCAAGCCCAAAGGAAGAGCAGACAACCTTGCAGCTTCCTCCTCAGCCACAGAGCACTGCCTGATGGCCCCACCTCCAGTTAACTCAGAATTCCTCAGTTACATCCCAGCTTTCTGCCAGACAAGGCCAAGATCAGCCCACATCTGCTCCAGATGGGATTCCAGTGCCCCTTGTCCCACTCAGTGCAGAGAAGTGAGAGCTGTCTCACTCTGAACTTTGGGGCTGTTATAACCAATCCAAAACCATTTTCTCCCTGAACTTAGACATCATCTTTTCCCTGCTCTGCTGTTTTCCAGGCCAGATGAGGCCTAGGAACACCAAGAGTGAGGGATTTGATAAACTGATGATAAATGAGCACCCTTCTCCTGACTTTGTAAGGGATATTACCTTGTGCAATACTGCAGACAGGTTTGATTATCATCAGAAAGCTGGACCATGAAAAACCTCCTTACACAGTAAATCTGTTTCCCCTCTATTGTTGATTCATATATTTGGGCTTCACTAAAGAAATACATTTTCTCCTTTAGCACTTGCAGAGCTGGGATTTCTTAAGGAGCAATGGATGGCAGGAGCCACCTGAGCTGTTCTGGGGCTCAGGCAACTTGGCCTTCTGAAATTAAGAAGTTGCTTCTTTCATCCAAGTATCACAAATAGTTCTAAAGAACCTGAAAGAAGAATTTAGCTGACAATGTAACTGCAGGAGGCTTTTTTCCTCCCCCCAACAGCCTGACTTTGGATCCCAGCTGTGTTTACTGCTATGGCAGAAAGCATTCTTTGACTTGTAAGCTGATTAAATTTGACCTAAAAGTTAGAGCAAAATGAATGTAGCATTCTGTTAATCCAATTTTTTTGCTCACCATACAGCATTTTATAAACAGCCTAACACACAGAGCAAGTTGAAGAAGCAGCAATAGTTCAATAAAATAGTACAGCTTGCATTTGCTCCGTGCTAAATCTAGAGAAATGCTATCAAACCTTTTCCTTCAAACTTACAGTGGGGATCAAACCCAGCACATTTCAGAGCTGCCTCCCAGGATTTGCAGAGATCACCAAAGGAAAAATCAGCCATTTGGAGACAGAGGTGCCTCCTCCACCAGCGATCCTCACTGAGCTCCACAGACACATCCTTCTAGCCCTCACCCCCCTTACAGAGATATATTAGTGCTTAAGCTACATGTGACTGGCAAATGCTGCCCTGTCCTGCTCTGGGATGGGGCCAAAGTTCTGAGCTCTGTTTTTTCAAGCACTGGTAGCAAGGGCCAGGCTGAATTCCAAGCACTAGGGGCAAAACTCAGTAGGATTTCTGGTTATTTTCAAACTAAGGGTGTCACTCAAGCTGGATTTTGCACCTTCAGGTGTCCCCTCTGGATCATTTCCACCCAGTGGGGTAGATTTTGCCCGAGCCACTGCTGGAGCAGAAGTTTATCTCACCACAAAGTCAAGAAGTCTCTAAAGGGGTTCACCAACAGTTACTTAGGCTGGGATAAAATAATAGAATCATGAATTATCCTGAGCTGGAAGGGACCCCCTAAGGATCATCCAGCCCAACTTCATTCACACACACAGGTACAGAAAAGAATTTGCAAAACAAATACCCAAGAAAATAGCTTTAAAATAGGTCAAGACATTGGGCAGTGACATTCAAGAGGAGAAAGCCTGTGTTTCATTGGAATAATAATCAAACATTCTATTGGCAGCCAAAAGAAAATAAACTTTACTCTGTTAGTCCTTCTGTCAGTCCATCTGTCCCCTCCTTCCACTCAGCTTCCCAGCCCCACTCCTCATATGTCCTTGAGCAACAGTGGTTTCCTGTACTTGCAAAAAGAAAATGTTTTCAAATATTCAATTTCTTAATTTCTAGAGGTATTCCTGTGTGTTTCAGAACCCAGAGAATGTCTGGAAGCAGAACTTAAGTTGATCAACATCCAAATATCAGCATCAGTGGGAAAGTTTCTCTCCTGGTGACCACAGAAACTGAAATGTGTCTACATGGACTTGAATTTGCAAATCCAGACTGGCCAAAATGCTCCTTTTCCTGCCACTCCACACACACTGTTTCAGTCCTACAATCAAATTTAAACTCAAGATGTTTTTGCCATGAAAAGGAAGTATTATTGCTTTAGAATCCTTCCTGCAGTCTTATTTTCCCCATTATTCAAGGTTTACTTGTCTTCATCTTAAGTTCCCTGCCTAGATTTGGTTTAGCTTGTGAAAATCCAAAATCCCAGGAAAATAAACAGACAAACCCAAAACCTGCCCAGGAAAAAGAAAAATCCATGGCTGATTGTTTTGAATGTCTTAAAGGCAAACTGGAGCTGTTTATTTTTTCAAAGTTAAATCATTTGGAAATATTATCTATTATTACATTTGTTGAGAAAAAACAACCATACATTCCACAGAGTACTGTGTTGCTTGACATTTATTTTCACTCTGTTTCAGAACAGAGCTAACATTTGGATGTTCTTCACAGACTAAAATCTCTATTGTTTTATGCAGAGAATGTTTAAAATATTAAAGGTCAAAACTAATTATGACATGTCTTATTCAATATACAATTATTAACTATTGCTATTATTGTGGCATTACAATAATTATTGTGATTATTGCCTAATTACATTTAAAATCTGAACAAAAAAGGAATTAAAGGTTATCAGAACTAAATAAAAAAGCCTAATTGATGTGTTTTAATAAATCCCTATCAAAAAATTGCCTGAACTAACACATCCCTTGAAATACTTTAATTCTGACATGTTGGAAAATTTATGATGGAAAAAAACAGACTCAGTTATTGCTTGTGTGTTGTTCACTTCACAGGATAAAAACCCCACTGAGCTGTTTTTCAGTGAGGCCCAAATAATCCAAGGAGGTGACACCCAAGGGCTCATCCTTGTCCATTTCCCAGCTGCGCCATCCTTGTTCCCACCCAGCCCCTCCCCACCTCTCTGCACATGAAGGTGAAAGGCAGGTGAGTTCTGCCAGGGGTGAATCTCCCCCAGCCCAGCTCTGTGTGCAGAACTGCCAGAACTCAGGGGGAACAAACCCCTCCTCATAATAAAGGCAGGAAAACCACTCAGGGAGAGAATGAACACAGAGGTTGTACCAGCAGGAACTTCCCTCCTAATGAAATGTCTGTGCCTTTCCCACAGAACTCACCCCCCTGCAACTCCTCAGGTCAAGGGAAATTACAAATTTCTGCCAGGGTTTCTGTTCCTCTGCCTCCTGGCAATTAGGCTTTACTCAATTTAAAGACCATTTTTCTTCCTAATTCTCAGGAAGGAGGGAAGGAAATGCTGCCAACCTCTTCACAGAGCTTCCAAACTGCATTTCAGAAGAGCCAAGCAGAGAAAGTCCCAGTTTAATTGACTGCAGGACTCATTTTGAGCCAATCTTGCCCTTTCCAATTTCCTTCTCTTTTTATAACAGGCACCCAGCTATGAAACCCCAAACTGAGAATAAGGAGCCCGAGAGCCCTTGTTGTGATCTCAGCACATTCCTCTGGTCCTGGTACACCCTGGGGGTGTCCCTGCCCTACTGCACAGGTATTGAGCTGTGCCATCCAAAGGGGTGGGATACAGAGGGACTCAACTGAAAATAGAGGAAAAACCAGGGAGTTATTCACTCTTCTTTTGAAGGAGTTTGTCTCCCATAACACAACAATTGACAACTAAATAATCCCAGTCTCATTATCATAGATTCATAGAATGGCTTGGGGTAGAAAGGAGTTTACAGATCATCTATCCCATCCTCTGCCATGGGCAGGGACACCTTCCACTAGCCCTTAACTGGCCTTGGACACCTCCAGGGATGGGGCAGCCACAGCTTCTCTGGGCAAGCTGTGTCAGGACCTCCCCACCCTCACAGGGAAGAATTCCTTCCCAATATCCCATCCAGCCCACTCTATCAGTGTGAAGCCACTCCCCCTTGTCCTATCACTCCATACCCTTTTAAAGAATCTCTCTCCATCTTTCTTGTCACTCCCTTCCCAACCTCAAACCTTGTGCAAATAAACCTCTGGCAGCATGGGCTGTTCTTCAGGAGCAGGATATCAACTGCACACCATCATAAGCCTTTTGTGGCCTTTCTGGGGAGCTTCCAGGAACAGATGCAGCTGGAATTCACTGCAGGATGTGGTTATTTGCCTAATCAAACAAATTAAGAATTGTTTTGGAATTCCCAAACTGTGACACTTCACAGCTAAGCCTTGAGTGCTGTGCAGTCAGAGCAGACCAGGTTTGGGGGTTGTTGGAGACAATGAAGTTGGATCCATCACCTCAAGGTCTTGAAGTTCGTAGGGTTTGCTCAAGGTTCAGCTCCATGCCATGGCAGCATTCCCTGGACATCTCAGATTGCTTAAAAAGCTTCCACCTGACATCATGATCAGAACATATAGCGCAGCTAAAGTTGCAACTGAATCACTTCAGTGACAGACAAACATGTCCAAGACCTGGCTGCTCATTAGTTGGGCAAAACCTTCCCATTTTCCCACAGCTAGATGCAATTTCATGGATTATTTATTACATCCTCCAAGCCTCAAGTTCTTCTGCAATACCAAGCCCCAAAGTGTTTCAACTGAGTATTTTCCTTGCTTCCTTCACCTAGTTTTGAAGAAGTGATCATTTCACAGATTAATAACACAACATCACTTGAGGCTTCTCCAGCCTGAAGAAGCTCAAACTCCATTACCTGAGGCTGGAATGTCTGCATCCCTTAAACCCTGCTGAATTCTGCAGGGTGCATAACACTCCCTTCAATCCTCACCTCGGATTTTTCCATTTATTTATCAGCAGCTGGTTTAGAGAATTAAACCATCTGTTCTTTGAAAAATGAGTATTGCTGAAAAGTAGTTTAGCCTTGGCAGTAAATTCAGCCAGACTGCAGCTTGTCTTACCACTTCTGCTCCTACTAATCAGATTACAGCAAGAATATTACACATGTCAAGAGCCTTCATAATTGCCTTTAAAAGTGAAGGATAGTTCAGATCAAAATTGTTAGCCAGTTGAGTAATCCCTGTGTTTAGTTTTTCAAGTGTCTGAAAGTGATTTGCTTGTAAGACAAGCAACAGACAGAGATGTTCATCAGTTTAATTATGTTATTTGAAGACAAGCACTAATGGGACTGATGATAAACAAGAGCCTTTGTTTTCTGCTTGTCCTTTAAGGAAAGAAAATTCTGCAATTTAGGAAATGCAAAAAGTAGAAACACTGGACTTCAAAGGGCATGAAATAAAATTCTACCTACATAAAGGGCTCCAACCAGAAAACTGAGGGTCCTCTGTTGCTCACCTCATTGTTATTTCCAGCCAAAACCCTCAAAGCAAATCACTTGCCATTAACTTCTAGGTCTAGAAAGAGGAAATAATCATGCCTTTGAAATCAGGTTTACAGAGAGGTTTAGTCACTATTGCTGCTGTGACACTTAGAAAGTTTATAAAAGAACCTGCAGGTGTTTATACACATAATACTGTGCCACTCCCCTGTATTCTGATCTCCCAAACTTCTGTTTTAGGTTAGCACTGGCTCACTACAAGGGGTTTTGACCCTCTAAGTAAACAGGGACACTGAAAGCTGCATTGTAACACTGCTGCTGTTCTTCCTCCTCACTCCCCAAATCTTTCAGGGATTTCAAAAGGCATTAGGAGCACAGTAATCACCACAAATTCCTGCTGAGGTAAAAGGCTGGGATTTTCAACTGTGGGTGCCTGGTGTTATCTTCTTAAGTGACTCAGGATGTAATGAAGATGTCAGTGGGACCTTCATCACTCCTGAAGAAATAGGCCAATTATTCCAGTGCCAGCCCGTTGCACAGCTCCAGAAACCTGCCCTGGAAAATGTCAGCCCAGTCCCGGGCTCAGTGACTCACTGATAAACACTTTTAAAGCCTTGGGAGCTGCACAGACATTTGCAGGGCCTGCAGACAGGAGCAGAGACAGCCTTTCTCCCAAGCCCTGGGAAGTGATAGAGATACACTTTCTCTTGCTTTCCAAAGCCCCAGATCCAGAGCAAGGTGCCCCTCTGACCCACACCAGGCAGAGTTTCAATGAGAATCCCAACTCCCTGCCTCCTGCTCCAGTGCCTGGCAGCTTCTCTCCTCCTTAACCTCCTTCTTGCACAAAAGCCAGCAGAAAAACAGCCCTTGCCCATTCTATTTCCAAGACAGCACATCTCAGGCACAAAGCTTGGAGCTCCACTGCACCCTGGCCAGTTTTAAGGGACTCTCAGCAAAAAGAACTGGAATAAAAGCATCCTACTGCCTGCACACTCCAGGTGCAGGACTTCCCAGAAACTAGAAAATTATATGATATACAAAACACCTTTTTGTCTGCCCTGCTTCCTGTCTCCAAGGAGTAAAAGCACTGTTAGTTTGGGGAAAAGCAGCACAGGATAGGAGCAAGTATTTCATGGAGTGGTCACCACTTTGCCTCCAAGAACAAATAAATATCCCACATTTCTTTCAGGCAGCAAACAAAGACAGATTACTTAAAAATAAGGCACAGTGAAAAATCAATCTGCTGAATTAAAAATATGTTAATATTTTAATTGACATATTACATATCAGCAGGAGTCCAGTGAAGTGATCTATCTTTGTGAGCACACAATCATTTGTGGTGCTGGAGAACTGGCCCTGTTTGTACATGGAGATCCTCTGCCTATGGAATATGCCATCCCTAATGATAGAACTCTATGTAACTACCCAGAGAGAATAGGATTTATATTCCTAAGGTACAGATGGCTTCATAAGTCATCAGCAAGGGAGGCCTGAGTGAGGAATTAGGTTTCCCCTATGGAGCAGAGAGCAATTCCCAACCTCAGTACGGCTGGTAAATAACTCGCCTAAGGAGCTGTAGGTCCCCCTGTGGGCTCTGCTGGGGCTTCACACTGGACACCTCACTCTTCACCTTTTTTTCAGCCTCTTTATTGTACCCATTTGGAGTGGTATGTTTGGGTTTAATGCAAAATCATCCTTAGGTTTAGCACAGAACAGATCTGTGTCCTGTAGAGTGCAATGACCAGGGGAATCTCAAAAGGCATTTAATTTTCATAGAAGAACCCAAAAAGTAATCTGTGATTTATATCAGATACTTGAAAGGCAGCTTCAGTTAAAAAAAAAAAAAAGGAAAAAAACAACAAAAAAAAACCCTCTTCAATTGTGCAAAAGCCACTAAAAGAGTTTCTCCACCTCTCAAAACCAATAAAATTTGAATTACCTTATTTGCCCCTTCAGAACAGATGAACTCTCCACATTGCAAGTTCCCACCTATATCCTAAAGAAAAGACCCTCTACTGATACCACTATTTATAGGGGCAAAAATGAGGGCAATGGGGGCAGGTGATGAATAAACTCAGCTGGGACTATTCAATGAACTCAGCTGGGAGTATTTAATTTGGGTTTAACTGCAAATGCATCCTGCTTTAAAAATCTTCCTTCCCTGTTTTACTGTGTTGAGGGTTTTTTTAGAAAAAAAACCCAAAATGGATGTTTCAGTTTGGACTATTCAGAAAGCAACTATTTCAATTTCTAGCTGTGTATCCATATTTTCCTTGAAATAACAATATATATCTTCAGGAAACACAAACACACTAAACTTCCTCATTTTAAAGAGTTTTTTCCAAGTAGATGTTCTGAGTATATTATATGGAATAGGTTGACTAACAGAATATATTTTATGAGGTCAATTAATGAGCACTAAAAAACCAAATACCAGCTTTCCTAAGGGGGGTGTGAAACCTGCTGAGCTTCCAAAAAACAACTCAAAAAGAGCAGCAACAGATGAGAGTTATTCCTGCAAATCTTTTGGGGTGGCTGGGGAATTCCCCTAAAAAAATCCAATAAAAGTTCTTGCTCCTGCATGTTGTGGCTGAGGAGCAGAGGGTTGGGCAGGGCAGGCTGTGGGAGAAGGAGGAGAGATGTGCTTTCCTTCTCCTTGCTCTGCTCTGGAGGAAACTGCATCTGTGGATGCAGCTGCACCTCTTTAAAATTCAAAGTGTTTCAGCTTGATTTTCATCATCTAAATTTCATCTTCCCCCAGAAGAATGGGAATCAGAGAATGTCCTTTGGCTCTCTTGCTTTTAAAGTGGCCTTTTCATTCCCTTTTGCCAAGGGTGGTGTTTTCCAGCCAGGATCAGCTTAGGGCTGTTTCCTTGCTCTTCTAAAATCCATAAAATGCAGGGCAATGGAGAAATGGCAGATCATGGACTGTGCAAATCCACAAGATGCGGCCTAAAACCAGCAGTGTTTTATGTTCCATACCTAACCATCAGCCTCAATTCCTCTGAATGATCAGGTGGCTTATTGTTCTCTGCCTCAAATCAATGTCGTTCTCTCAGTGTAAGGGAGATGGAATTGGGAGACAGTCACTGTCTCTTCATCTTTCCAGTTATGACCTGGAGAATTTCACCTGGCTCTGATCTCCAGATACTTCCCTTAAATTGCATAAATGATGTCCAACACCCCAACAGAGAGAAGGTGTAAGACCAATTAGAGGACCTGTTTCACTGCCTATCTATTTTCACTGGTTGAAATATTTGAAATACTGTGAGGATGATTTTAAAATACCCCATTGCTCTCCATATAAAAATGCCTCAGATGATGATTAACTCTAAAAATGAGATTGATACCATTTGATTTCAGTGTAACTTCACATCTTTAGAAATTACCCACATTTGTGCATGCAAATACTTAGCCCTGTAGCTCTATTAGAAGCAAACAGGATTTGTATATGGGAGCTGTCAGCTTATTTGATCTGTGCATTCACTCAAATGCTCTTTGCAGGCAAGTGCAATTACACATGTAAAGTGCAGAGAGAAATGGATTAAACAGGTCTGGAACCTCTCAAAAAAATTACCCTGTGTATATTTTAAACCAGCCCCTTCAGAACAGCTAAAATAAATTCTGCTCCAATGGATTACACCTGCCAAGCACCCTCTCCAGAATTATCCAGGGGTGGGGAATATGGCTTATTGTATGTCCAGTTTTGGGAACTGTGACACTTGAGCTCTTCTCCATTGCTTTGAGCGACCCTGAGCAAAGTAAATGAACTTCTTTTATTCCTTGAACAAAAGATCAAAGAAATAAAGCAGAGAAATAATTTCCACCTTCAGCTGATGCAAGGAATAACTCTGGGCTGCTCCAAGTATTTTGATGTCCCTGGAGGGAGGAACGAGGCTGAAGTGGCACTGCCAGTGCAAACGCCACTGGGACCCACCAGTGTGAGCTCAGCACAGCCAGGGCAGAGCTGCCACCTCTGCAGCCACAGCACTGTCCTGATTACAGAGCAGAGCTGCCTTTGGGGTCACAAGTGGACCGAGATGATCACCCTAAACTGCAGTTAGGTGTGACCACATCTGTGGTCGCAGGGCTTGTTGTTTTCCTGGGACATGCTTTTCCCAAATAGTGCTGGCATTCCAGTCCTTAGCACTGAGCCAGGAATGCACTTTGCAGCTGCTGAAGCAGCCACTTGTCCAGATAAATTTGATGCTTGCTTCTTGATAAATCTAGATACTGCCTTTTGTTTGTAAAAAAATTAAATCAGCTTCCCCAAACTGACAATCCTTCTCCACAGCCCATTTTTTTCCTTTAATTTTACATCGCCCCAAGGCTGTTTTTATTATACAATGAACTCTTTAATATATTTTATGCTTCGGGCTCTGAGTCACTGAACCGAAAACCTTTGATAAATTACTATTCTATGACACTTTGACTTCAATTTCTTGTAAGTAAACACTTCTGATTTGTTCCATATAATACATTACACAGTTCTTGCTGTACTAAGAAGCTTAAGTAATTCAGGAAAGCTTTGGTTGCATTGGACAGATGAGAAATTGAGATGGAAAACAAAGCTCCAACAGCTGGGGGGGCACAGACCTGTGCAAGTACCCAACACACAATTTGGATGGGCAAATGAACCTGTGTCTGGATTGCTCTTTGAAATCCTGGATTTGAAATTCCCTGAGTGATACTTATGATTTTTATCTTCCTTTACAGTGTAGGAATGTTCTCCAGCATTAATGAAAATCATTTACTTGGGCCATCACTGGCATTTCCAAATGCCCCGAAACAATTGTCTATTGGCCTCTAGGAATGGACCTGGGAGCTGAATTCCTGAATTAGATTACTTTGAGTCACAGCATGTTTCTCTGCATGGACCTGGTTATTCCTATTTTAGAGACTTAACTAGGTGAGAAATAGCTCTCTTGCAAACATCTGTCACTTTAACTCCCAGATGAACCTCTTGCCTATTTAATCCATTTTAAAAAGTCACTGACACCATGTTAGTGGCACAAAAGAGACCTCAAGCCATGGTACATATCCAGTATAAAATCCCAGAGAACAACCCAAAAGTGCAACTTCATTTTTTCACTAATAGTATTGTATTAATTTCTTTTTCATGAATATGAATGTCCATGAGTTATGCTCACTGTGCAGCACAAACACCATGTTTTGGAGAGCATCATCCTGGCCAGGAGGAGCAGATTTTCCATTTAGAAAGGCATTTGTGCTTTGGAGATGGAACTGTGCCATTCTGTGTCTTTTCTGACTGAGAGATTTGAGTCCTCCCCATCCCAAGACCTGGGTACTCACAGTGCACGACTGAGCAGAGCCCAAGCAGGAGAGGTCCTAAATTAACTGCTCCTTTAATTAAACCTTGAGCTACACACTGTTCCCTGCTTTATTTGTTAATAAACCCCTCTGCAATAAAAGATTTTTATTTGTTAATAAACCCGTTGCAATAAAAGGCTGCATCTGATCTTGCACAGCATGTGGTGACAAGTACAGGAGGAACTCTTTGTTTTACAAGTGTGGCATTTTCATCTCAGTGGGGGAGTTTCTGTACTTTCTTTGAGCTTCTCTCGATTGAAGGCTTTGCATTTCCAAGTGACTCACGGGACTTTGAAATAGAAAGGGTTAAACTTGCCTAGAAGGTGTTGGGCAGATTCAGAAAACACATCTCTGTGCTGTTGTATCTTTATTTTGTAGTCTGTACAAGTCTGTACATAGGACTGGCTTTACCCCAAGAGCCATCAAACACACCAATACACAGACATGAATGTCTTCTCATTTTTCACATATTCTTTTTTTTTTAATAAATTCAAAAAGTGGTCTCTGGAATTGCTTCTGTTCTGTCCTTTGGCACGTGGCAATGTCAGTGAGTGTTATTGGTATCACAAAGACGAAGAAAACTCTGGGTAATCCTTACATTAATGCTCAAAAAAAAGAGCATTAAGGGGGACAAAAAGGGACTTGAAGTAGTTCCTACTTTTTAAAGGAGAAAACAATCTTAACCAGGTGAATGTGAGTTCAAGGCCAATGTGGTTTGGTCTCTATAAATTCTGGTTTGGTCTCAATAAATTGTCAGAACACTTTTTTTATGAAAAATAAAATGTTTCTTTCTTGTCTCTTTGCAAAGCCCTACAAAGATTTCCTGTCCAAACTGCAGTGAAGGTAATTGGAAGCCAGCCTGGAAAAGTGTTAATTAACCCCAATATTCAGCAGGGTGAGGGGTGAGGGGAGACATGCAGGGTATTTGGAGTGTGTTGGGTGCAGTTTTTGACCCACCTCGTGGCACCCAGTTTGGCTGTTCACAACCAGGAGATCAACACTTGTACCAATCCAAACACAAAATTCATTAGTGCCACGAGAGAATAATTATCAGATCGTGCACAGGTAGTTATGCAGCTAATGACCTGAAGATGGGAGTGTAATTAAAGCCTTCACTTACCGGCTTCATGAACTCTACTGCACTTCCCAGTCTCTTCATTTACGTTCTGTTCATTAAAACTGTACAGATCATTAACTCATTAACAACTGCAGAATGCAAATGGAGTGAACTAGAGGGAATTTCATGTCTCCTTTGTTGTGAAGTATGTTCCAAAGCTGGGCTGGTAATTTTTTACAACTGCTATTAGAGTGGTTCTGTCAATGAGAGAAGATCTTTAAAAAGAAAAAATATTAAAGCTAACAAGAATTGATATTTCACAGTTAAATTGCCAGTCCAGCCACCAGGCAAGTAAGGGAATGAGCTGCTGTTTTGAAAGGTACAACTCAAATTGTTCTTCTCTCTACTGTCTTGACCTAAAGGGCTGTTTCTAAACGTACTGACCTTGCCTTTTTTTTCCGTTGTAATAAAGGAAAAACTTTAAAAAATCTTCACTGAGATTATCCCATCAACAGCATCCTGACAAACATGGGCAGAGGCTGGGCAGAAAAGCTTGTGGAATAATGGAATGATTTATGCCTGATAATTAGCTGCAGAAAATGATGTGTGTCACAGGGGCTTTGCCTCAGCTCTACCATCTGCCTGGGCCAGAGGAGGACCAGCTCAAGAGGAGCATCTGGCACCTCACCTTACAACCCACAGTCACTCCCTGGACTCACCACAAACTCTGCAGCCAAGAGCTAATGGTAGAAGATCTCATGAGAAAACTCTATTTCAGGGCTATTTAATTCCCTCCTGTTGTTAGAAGTCCCTCTGAGGCAAGGAGGGACTGAAGGTAACTGTGCATCTCTGGTGGCCCCAACACAAAAAGGACAAGAACAGCTGAAGCAAGTCCAGACAACAAAGTTCTCAGGGGACCGGAGCATCTTCCCTGTGGAGACAGGCTGGGAAACTTGGGGCTGCTCAGCCTGGAGAGGAGAAGGTTGTGTGGGCACCTCAGAGCACCTTCCAGGATCTGAACAGGTTACAGGGAAGCTGGAAAGGGACTGTTTGTCAGGAACTGGAGTGACAGGGCGAGAGGGAATGGCTGCAAACTCAAAGAGGGGAGATTTAGGTGAGATATGAGGAAGAAATCCTTCCCTGTGAGGGTGGTGAGACCCTGACACAGGTTGCCCAGGGAAGCTGTGGCTGTCCCTTCCCTGGGAGTGTCCAAGGCCAGGCTGGACAGGGCTTGGAGCAACCTGAGCTGGTGGGAGGTGTCCCTGCCCATGGCAGGGGGTGGCACTGGGTGAGCTTTGAGGTCCCTTCCAAATAAAACCCTTCTATGATTCTGTAAGTTCTTGTGAGAAGGCCTGGCCTTAAAGACCATGCTCAAGAGTTTGGGGGTCAGTCCTTGCCATGCCATGGTGGTTCTGGTCATTCCCACTCAAGCCCTTGATTTTCAGAACAGCTCCCCTCCTCCTGTCCTGCTTCCAGGAAAAACATCACTCTGAATGGGAGGGTTTTGTATATTTTTTGGTGTTCTATAATCTTTCTATACCACAAATTCCCATCTTTTAAAGGAAAATAAAGGATTTTCTGTCACTGTTCCTGGCAGAAAAACAGGAAGAGGAGGATACTTGTGGAGGTAACACTGTAGGAATAAAATACTCAGCATTTTGCTTTCTGCAGGGTGACATTTCTGGGGTGCACTTTAGGGGCTGTTCCTCATAATTAAAGTCATCAGTGAGACAACAGTTCCCCCAGATCAGACCTGACTTTTTCTAGGCAGCCCTATTACCTTTAAGGAAGGACACTACATTTGCAAGTATCATGGCAAAGAAGTTAATTAAAAGGGCACTTAATCACATTTCTGGGCACCAATACATCAGGTGGAGATGTCATTTTCATTAATATCCTCCAATATTTATATTTTTCAAGACTCTGTAAAAGTGCTGTTAATGGACTTGAGAAGAAGAGATAATTTTCTTGCTGAACCGAGTCCGTGTGATTAAGTGCTCAGTCTGTGGTAACAAATGAATGCAGACACCTTTAAATCCTTTCCACACAGACAAATGAATGTATTCCTTGTCATAATATTGCTGGAAATCAGGCCAGGCTGGTGCATCTTTGTGACTTTCCCCTGCATGAGTCAGATTTACACCCCTGGCAAAAAAAAAAAAAAAAAAAGAAAAAAAAGAGAAGGGGGGCTGGGCTGACAAGCTGATAAACAAGTTAAAATAATATCATTTGCACTGTTTTGTATGCTGGCAGTGAACACACCATTCCAAACCCACCGTGGGGAAATGCATTAAAAGGCTGAATGGGGACACTGAGGGACACTGAGGGACACTGAGGGCTGGTGCCTCTCCTGCCTCCCACCCCGAGCAGTTTGCAGGTGGAGATGAAAGTCCCATTCCTGCTCCAGCAAAGCTGACATTTAAATGGGATGGCAATGTTACATCTCATCCGAATTTCAAAATCCCCTGTGCTAATACTGCTTAAGCCTTAATTGCACATTTAATTGTTAGAATTACAGAATGGCTCTGGGAAGTTAGAGGGGAGAAATGCAATGGGCAAAGATACCCAGAGCAAATCAAACAGGATACACACAGAAAATGAGTCATTTTCTATTTTACAGAAAATGTTACACATGTTTTGCTACCAATCAGCACAAATGGTGAAATATGAGATCCCTGTAAACCTTCGTGCTGCTGAATGTTCTGTGCTTATTGTAATTAATCATCTAAAATTTGTCTGTCTCCAATCTAAAGGATGTACTGCCATGAATTCAACTACAGCAAAGGACTCAGTTTTCTCTAGCTGGCAGTTTTTTAAAGCTCTGCACACCAAAAATCCACCCCACATCAGAAAGATTCTGTGTTTGAAGGGAAAGGCAGATTTTTAACTTGCTAATTAAAATACTTGCCTTCAAACAGAAAATCAATCCTATCTACAGGCTCTCTGAACTCAACGTTTTGAGGCTGTCAATGAACTTGCTAAATTACTTCAGTCACCGAGGAAATAAATATTCCACAGTTTGTGAAATAATGACCTGAAACTGGAGGTTAGGATGGCCAGGGATGTGCAGGGTCAATGCTGAGATGTCAGAACTTCAGTTTCTGTATCAGGGCCTGCATCTCCTGCAGCAGAACTCCTGTGAGAAAAGCCAAAATAAGAATTTAAACCAAATCCACAGACAACAGAGTAATTCTTACTCCATGTATTACTCCAACACATTCATTACTGACACTGCTTTCTGCAGTGGCAGCCCTTTGGTTGGGTGTACAATGTCTCACAAATTCCATAACTCAGCTGCCAGCCACTATCACTTTGTTAGAACTGGGAAAAAATAGCTCTCACTTTTTCAGAAAAAGTCATCCCTTTGTCACTGAAAAGCCGCTTTTTCATGAACACTTTAGAAGGTTTTTATAAAGAATCCAAAATTAGGAAACTGATCTGGAGGCTGACCAAACCCAGGCTGAAAACACACTCCAATTGCGTTTCTGACAGTGGGGGGAGGTTTGCTTTTGTGTGCAGCTGAATTCCACAGTGTGCACTGAGCAAATCGATTCACTGCTCCTGATGTCACTGCCACCAAACCAAACTGAGGCTGCAGGGGGGACTGGAAGGATCAATTCAGATGGGTCTGACCTTTTGGCAGTGATCAGTGGCATTACAGAGATGAGCACTTCTGAATCATCATTATGGTGCATCTTGGCTCATGAAATCCTCCAAAATCCGGTGTATGAATGGCATCCAGTGCTTTCCATGAGCTGGGAATCTTGGCACCTCTGCCTGGTGCCCCGGTGAGTTTGCAGTGCCATTTGCTTTGGTATCAGCCACGTGTTGCTGCTCAGATCAAACCAGGACAACCCTGCTATCAATAATTCCCAGCTCTGTTGGCATCACTGTCATCTTGCTTGAGGTTCTGCTCCTCTATTTCCCTGCCCTGCTGACATCCTCCCTCTTTCAGTTCACCAAATAGCATCAGACTTAGAAATCTGTTGTCTTCCCTCCAGATATAACACCAGCTGTATGATCCTCACACCCTGGAAGACTCTTGTGCTTTAAAATGATTTAAAAGAAAACATCTTCCTGCCCTGAATGCACCATGTGGTGAGCAGATGAAAACTCTCCTGAGCGATCTGCATTATCAGTAGCAAATCTGTACCTTCTTGTATAGAAAATTAGATAAAGTATCCACCTTGCAGACCTTTAATTTAATCTAGAGATTGATACCATATTGCCTCCAAGCTTTAGTTCTGAAAAAAACCAGCCATGAAAGATGGACAGGCTGTGTTAATGAGATTTGACAGTTCTTTGTCCAAGAGAACACCCTCCAATAATGTATTTCTAAAATAGCAGGAATTTTCGTGGCTAACATATGTTGCAATTAAAATGACTAATGACAGGCTGTGATACAAAATGACATGCATGTGTCCTCCTTCCCCAGGTTTACTATGAGCCCAAACCTCTCAAATCAAACTCCTCATCAGCTTGGTTTTATTTCAAGGGGTATGTGGGGCAGTTACCAAATCAGTGGGATTCAAACTGCCAGAGGGCAGGGTTAGAAGGGATTTTAGGAAGGAATTCCTCCTTGTGAGGGCAGTGAGGCCCTGGCACAGGGTGCCCAGGGTAACTGTGGCTGCCCCATCCCTGCGAGTGTCCAAGGCCAGGTTGGATGTGGCTCTGACCAAACTGGGCTGGGGATTTCTGAATTGGTTCTTGTCCTCTTCCCTAATGTACAGAAAAGATTTGCTGCTAATATTGGGAGCTAAAGTGCATTTTTCTTTTAAAAAGAACCTTAACAAAATTAAATTGCTTTTCTGACAAGTCCATCACTGCAGTCCTTCTGCTGTTTAAGCTGAATCAGGAGTCAAGTGACCTGTCCTGACTATATTATTGTCAAGAAAACATTCCAGTGGTGCTACCCAAGACAGGATCATTTTGCCTGTTTTTTCCTCTTTTTAATTTGTCAACGGTAATGAAAATTGAAATCCTGACTGTGTTTTCCAGTGTGAGGGGACAAAGCAAGCCCTGAGAGACCATTTGGGAGGGCAGAGGGATACACAGAACACACACACATCCCTTCAGCAAGGCCCCAGTACACTGCATTTTCTAATAATTTCTGCATCTGTTCATCAGCTCATCCACTGGATTCTCCTAGTATTTGTCTTAGTATTTTTTTACTCACTCTGAACATACCTGTCTGTCTTCTAGGCCTTTTATTCTCTCTGACATCCCAGCAGAACCTCAAAATAAAAAGCTTTTGTATTATTTATAGAACTTATGCATAGATCCCCATAATGTTCCCTGAATCTCCACAAAGCCTGTGGTGGGTTTTCTACATTTACAACAATTTTATAATCCTGTTTGCCTGGCCAAGACTAGGAATAGAATGGTTTATTTGGTACCTGGCTAGCCCAGTGTTGCACAAAGCCCTGAGTTCAGGTCAGTGCTTTTCTCTCACCCTTTATTGATGACCCTTCGGGAATCAATGTGGGCTCAGCTTTGCTCTGACACTCATGAGCTATGAAGTCACCAGGAGCTGGAGACATCAATCAGGCAGCCAGGGGCTCATTGTGCATTCAGTGTACATGCAACAATGGTTGAGATAAAAACCCAGACAGAGCACAATCCAAGCTGCACAAACAGTGAGGATCCCACACTCTTAGCAACAAACACCTTGTGTGTCACCTTGATGGTGTTTCCAGGTCAGTGAGTGGGCTCACACACAATATTGAGAAGTAGCAGTGTGCCTGTTTGCTCACCCTTTTGGTCTCTACCTGCTGTAAATATAAACCAAAATATTTACAGTAAACAGATGCTATTTGCCTGATCTGTTCCCTGCTGCTCCTTAATGCTTGCAACTCTCTCCAGTTTCTGCCAGCTCAAGATGTTCAGCATTTTTAAATATCAAACTCTCTCTGTTTTCAGAGAACTGAGTTCCTGGTCTGGGAGTGGATCTTCAGCACCCCCCAGAGAAGTCCACAGGCCACGGATCATATGTGAAGCTCTCACTGGATCCAGGGATGCCACCAGGCATGCAGCAAACTTACATTTTTGATTCTAAACAAGTTAGAGCCTAAACTGGTTGCTGAAGGTAAAGGCAAAGCTCTGCACTGGCCTTGGAAAAAAAGAGGGGGAGCGGCTTCATCAGTTCTGTTGCCCCAGAAGTCAAAAGCAGGCTGGAGAATGGACAGGCCCAGCACTGCTCTGGTCCAATTATTTCATCACTGAACATTTTAATGAATGTCATAAGAAAAAACAGTATCACCTTGAACATGAAGGTTTTAATTATGCAGTGTAACAAATAGAATTACCTCCCTTTTCCAGAATTATCTAATGAGCTCTGAAAACACTTTTTTACTTTGCACCCACCACTCTGTGTATCAGACAATCAAATATCTCTTAAATCACATCAAACGAACTCCCAAAGTCATTGAAGAGATAATAAACTCGGTTACAACACTCACCTGGTATACAGTGAAATGTCTTTCATATATCTTTAAGTGGTTATTAATCTCTGAATTAGTTTAGAATACATTAACCTTCAAGGTAAATTAGATCAATCAAGGAAATGACTCACAAGACTAGATCTATCTTTTTTGCTCAAATTCAGAGTGTGTGCCAAGAATTTAAAAGGATTCCAGAGGAGCTTTTGCCTGAAAGTATGACATTTATCCTGGAGAGGAGCTGGACATTCATATTCTTCTTGATGCTGATGGATAAAGTTGTTCCTTAGGATAAGAGGAATAAATGAGAACAAAATGTTCACAATTGTGCACAAGGGGAGTTATGCTGTGAATGCAGAATGACGTGGAACCAGTTAAAATCAGGTGCAATCAAATCATCAGCTCCGTTTGTTTTCCACTCTGGATTTATTTCAGCCTTGTTTAACTACAGAAGTAACCAAAAAATCTTAACCTGTTCCAGTTTGCATATGGCACACAGTCCAGACATAGGACACATCCTGCTTCAAAAGCACTTCAGAATTTTGGTTGGAGATCTTAAGGAAAAGGTGCTGAAACATTCAGGGGGAATGACCCACCAGTACAGGTCCTGAAGTCATCTGTGCATTGCCTAAGAACCTGAGAGTTCAGTGCTCAGCCAGATTCTAAAGGAAAGGAGAATATTAACACTGAGCAGCAAGGACACTAACCTGAAGTCAAGGGGGTTTTATGTGAAGATGGTGAAAGAGTTGGGGTGGTTTAAACAAATAACTGATTATGCTGCTGCAAAAACTCCACGTGCAACTGGGCATGGCACAGCTGCCATGAGATAAGTCACTGACACAAACTCCTGTTTGTAGGAAGATAAACTGTTTTACGGGATCCTTCAGCTGCCACCGGTGATCAGTGTCACTGTTTACAATGCTGTCTCCCAAACCAAAGCTTCCAGTCCTTCCCCAGCAGAGGTGTCACCAGAGGTGCCCTTGCTCGAGCTGTGGGTAGTGAAGCCCAGCTTTTGTAGTCGTAACACACTGAAAATTGATGTCTCGAAACCTTTCCTTTGGCTGGAAAGGGGATTATTTTATTAAAACTTCAAAGCCTGCCATTTGCCCTGGATCAGAACACCTGGAAGCACGAGATTTGCAGTGCTGAGAGGTGACATATTGACTCCATGTCATTTACAGATGGCCAAAAATCCCAAAACATAAAGCAGAGCATCTTTTAAGCCCAACAGTGTGTGTCAAGGGAAAAGGAAATGCAGGTTTCACTTACAAAGTGGCATCTGAAAGTATGAGGGAAAGGAACTAATGCTGCATATGGGCTCTCGTGTGCACATACTGCAAACTGAACACCTGATTTAGGAAGGTGTTTTGCTGGTATCAAACCTCTGGAATATTTGCACAGCCCTGTTGTTTTCAGTGAGCAGACGGGGTTATGTGGGTCTGCAGCAGAGTGAAGGGTCTGCACCCTGACTGTGTGTGCCAGTGCTGCCTCCCTGCGGCACTGGGCATGGAATCATGGAATCTTTGGGTTGCAAAGGACCTCAAAGCTCATCCCACCCCACCCCCTGCCATAGGCAGGGACACCTTCCACTACCACAGGTTGATTAGAGCTCCATTCAAGCCTTGAACACTTCCAGGGATGGGGCAGCCACAGCTTTTCTGGGCAACCTGTGCCAGGGCCTCCCCATCTTCACAGCCAAGAATTCCTTCCCAATATCCCACCTAACCCTTCCCCCTGGCAGTTGGAAGCTGTTATCCCTTGTCCCCCTTGTCCTGTCACTCCAGGACCTCCTGTCACTCCATCTTTCTTGTAGCTGCTTTCATAGTGTTAATGGAGGCTCATCAGTGGCACCTGAGTGCCCAAGGCTGCCACTTTCTACCTGGGCACAAAGCACAAGTGTTTGAACTGGTGCCACGGAATGGGCACCTGGGAAATTGCCATTTTTCAGCCAAGAACTGAAGACGGATGAAGATTTCTTCAGGGAAACGGTGCCAGGACAGGTCCTGGAAGGTCACAATTAGGTGACCCCAAAGCTTCTCTCCTCCCGGGTGACCAATCCCAGTTCTCTCAGCCTTTCTTCCCAGCAGAGCTGCTCCATCCTCTGACCATTTTGGTGCCTCCTCTGCACTCTCTCCAACAGCTCCATGTCCTTCCTGTGCTGAGGGCTCCAGCTATATTGGCCATGAAGAATTTCAGCTCAGGATGGTGAACTCTGCAGCAGAAGAGGGAGATTTCCCTACAATTCATCCCAGCTTCTCCTGAGCCCGTGCTTATCATTTAACACAACTGTAGCCACCCAGATCCCATTTTGGGGCAAATCTCTTATCAAATTACAGCAATTCAGCAGCAAGGACACAAAAATCTGCTCCTCAGCCCTTTCCTTTTGAGCTACTCTGCACCTGCTGGGATAATGTTGCTACTCCATCCTAATTACAGAGAATTGAGTAAAAGCTTTGTCCTTGTGCATCTAGGGATAAAGACAGCACTTCAGCAATCCTGCTGCAATTAAACATCAGTCTGAATGTGCATGCTGTAATTAAAACTATGTCTGTTTCTTTAAAACAAATCAGTTGTAATTGGCATTCTAATTGAAAGCCTATTAAACACAGTGATAAATGCTATCTGAGAGATATTTAAAATCTTGACACCTACATGATGCTTTACAAAGCTCTCAAAACATTGACTAATTCACCCTTGCAATAGCTGAGACAGATAAGTAAATACAGCCAGCTAATCTGAAGAGGAGAAAAGGAACTGAACAGCTATTTCATTGATAAAAACAATTCGAGAGCACACTGATTTTGGTTAAATGTTCAAAAAATGATCAATTATGGGTTTCTAACATTCTCACAGCATTCAATTAAAACAAACAGTTATTGTAGTGGGTCAGAATGCAGTCCTGGAATGCTCCTGATCGTGTCAGAGAGGGCACAAAAGCTTATTTTAATATCCTTCCAGCCCATGTCACTCCTCTGGGAACAATCTGTAGAGGCAAAACAGGTGAGAACAGAACTAATCTATGGCTGTGTTCTCCCTGGGCAGCCCCTCAGCCTGAGAACTGTTGCCTTGATTTTCCTCAATTATTTTGGGGATTTTTATGTAGAATACAGTGAAATATTCAATGCCTGAAGGTTAATGGTTGGCTTATGCCTTAGAACATTAAATTAATGGTAAGAGTTGGTCGTCTTACATTTACGGGAGGGATTGGTGAAGTTTATGTTTGATTCACTTCCTTCCTCTGGCCTAATGTGTCTGGTGAACTCAGGGCTGGTTTAGCAGAGACAGCAGCCAAGTCTAAGAGTCTGGGATCTTTCTCCCTCCTGTCCTGTTTAGTACAAGGAAAGGTCTGCAAGTTATTCCTGTTTGGCATCAAACTCTGGGAATTTTTGAGCTAATTCCTAAGCTAAGCACAAAGTTACTACATGTTGCCACAGCAACAGGCATCAGCTAAAACTTCATGATATTAAATAAATCCTTGCTTTGATATAAAATGAAATGCAATTTTATTTTATTAGATGCTTGTCATATCAAATCTAATGGCAATAAAATTATGTCAAGAAGTTCCAGGCAGTGGCAATAAATAAAAGCCAAGCTGATGTGACACTCCTGTGCTGATGTCACCAAGCAGCACCATAAATACACCCATTACTGGGCTGGGAAGGAAAGCTTCCAAAGCCAAACTACATGTACAAAATGCAAAGCTGCAGCCAAGTGTCACTGAGAGTACCTGTGGCTGAATGCAAAACACTGGGGGGGAGCAAGAAAAATAGGATCTAAATTCCAAATCCCATTTGAGATACACAGTGCAATATTACATAGGTAAAACACTGATTTTTTTACCTTTGTTCCAGTCTGACAGCTCTGTGTCCAATGCAAAGCTGATCATAAATTTGTACTTTTTGCCCTCTAGTTATTTCTTCTTCAAGAACTTAAAAAAGAAAACAAGAAACCCACAACCAACCAAGCCACAATCCAGAGTATCATAAAATAAATTCTTCATCCCACAGTGCTTTGAATCTGCCATAATGAGCTGGGAGAAGTGACTGGAGAGGTAAAAATGAGGGTTATAATGCACTCCCTGACTATTCCTAAATACCACCATCTCCTCCATGGCTACATTCCTCAGGAATGAATGTGAGAATAACTGGGGAGAGGGTAACTCTTCTGCAATCTCACAACACCCACAATGGTTGTACAGCTCCTCTGATGTCCAAAACTGGAGGGTGAACACAACAGAAAGGAAAACAACTGTAGCTCTGCCCAACAAAAAATAAATTAACAAGTACAATAAATTCTACAGTTGATTTTTCTACCACTTTTGTAAAATCAAAGATCACAACTGCAATAAAATGTGTAATTACGACCAAAATTCTTCCACAGTGAAGTCCATTTTGTTACTTTTTTAAAAATAGTTATTTTTAATATTTGTCCTTGTCTGCATAGATGATGTAGCAGCATTTTCTGGAAAGTGCAGAGTGTAAAAATCAATCACTGTAAATGCTATGCTGAACATCTCCAACATATCCATTGCTCCCCTTTTCAAGAGCTTGAATTATCCCAGTTATTTCTCTTAGGTAGTACATACATGAAAAACATATGAACACTTCTCCAATCCCTCCAAGGTGAGAAAAGTCTTGTATAAAATCTTTCTCAGAGGCTGTTGGACATCAGTGACATGTTTAACACTGTTGCTGGGAGACATTTTCAGAAGCAAACCAAAGGTTTTCTGGATGAACCTTTAATAGCAATATTAAACAACTGGGGGAGGAAGAGCTTTCACAATAGAAATGAAAGTTTTATTATTTTTCCCCCAAGTGTTAATAAAAAGCAGTCTTGGGTGCAGAGTTGCCATCAGTCCTTGGCCATGTGTGTTGAGATTAATAACTTTCATCTGAGTTGATTCACCACTGTTGTGTACCCAGAGGCAGACAGGTCTTATATATACTCATGTGCTAGAGGTTGTTGTTCAAAAAACAGCCCTGACCCCTGAGTCTGGTTTAATTCACACTTATATCAAGATACTCTAAATATTATTTAAAACAAAACCCCCAAACTTGTAACTTTACCAGAGCATTGTGTTTGGTGTGCACAATCCTATTTGCTACAGATAACAAGGCAAGAAAACCATCCAAACTTGATATGATGGATTTCTGCACTGTGCTTGAAGGGGTAAAACTTGACAGAATGTAAAAACCCACTGAGTAATGTTTTTCCTCCCTTGTGCTGGGCTGTGTTGCCAAACAAACAGGAGATTTTCCTCTTGCTGAGGAAATCCTCCCTGGCCACTGTGTTTGGAGCTCTGTGTTCTGTGCAGCCCCATCAGCAGCTAATGTTTAATTATAAAATAATTTGGTTTTCTGCATGACTCACACAATCTAAATAAAGACAAACTTGCTTGTAAATAATTTCTGTCAGCCCTCATTATGCCTCTATCTATCCCTAGTTTTTTCTCCTTCATGAATCAGATTATTAGAATAATATCAGATAAATTATCTGAACCACTGACTCATGCAAACCGAACTGCTCAGTTCTGTTGTTCCTACAGAAAATATGGCTTTAGTATTCAGTATTCAGTATCTTTTTGCTCTTTGAAGTCACAGTTATTACCATACAATTATCTGTACTTCAGCTACACACCACTTGCTATAATTACGGAATCATTATCCACCACATTTATAATATGGACTGTAAAGGATCTACTCTACCAAGGTGAGTGCAATAATGAAGATTCCACTGGAGAAGGTTATGCTGGAGATCATCACATGGAAAACACTTTTATATCAGCTGACAAGATACAGAATCACAAACAAGTCCCTGAAAATATAATAAGTGCAGTAATTGCATCCTACCATGTTTTACAACCTACTTGGAAAAACTGTTGAGTCTCCTTGACATGAGGCACTGAAATGAGCTGTACTTCAAAGCTGCAGCTTTGCTGCCTTACCTGCTTTAATTGCTGCAGCCAAGTGCCAGACCAGCCATGGGGGGCTCTGGGACTGGAAAAACAAAGCCACCACTGAAATTGTGTTTTAATCCAAAGATGGAGCTGAATAGTTAATTCAAATACTGAGAGATCCTTGGCCAACACTCAAAATGCCCTCGGATTAAAACAGCACTTTTATGGCACATTCCATCTTTCAGGTGCTTTACAAATGTCACTCCCTTGACAATACAGAGAATGACAAAAACTATTTGCATTCTGACAACAGTATTTAAAAATTTATATTGTCAAGTGCAGCTAAATGATTCATGATGTGGGCAGAGTGCACAGAGCATCAGGTTTTTCCTTTGGCTTCTATCACCTGAACAAGAGAACTGAAAGCAAACATTAATAGAGATAACAGAAACTTCCAGTCTACAAAACATAAAAGGTGTTCAGAAGATGGGATGCTCAACAGAATAAATGTCAACTGAAAAACAATTGAAAATATTCACAAGGGAGCAGAAAGGTTATTGCTGACAAATGTTTTCAAGCAACTGATGCTCAATCTGCAAATAAACTTCTACTGTGACAATTTAGAATAAAAAAAGGTGTTTCCTGCATGGTCTATTTTACACATATAAAATATGAAATGACAGCCTGGCACAGTAGTTCTGTAAATTCCCAAAACTCAGGGACTAATCTGGAAAATTCTGTTGAATTACTTGCCTGACTTGCAAACAGCTGTCCAAACCATACATGGAAACTGGACATCCCAAGTGCAAAAAGGCACATTTTTGTAGGAAGGACTAAGCAAATGGGGAAGAGGCATCGCACACACAAAACCCTCAGAGAGGGAAAATAAGGGCTGGTGTCACAAAACAAAAGCTCTGGTACTCACAGGGACACTCTAACAATCTTTCCTAAACACCAGCACTGTGTATAAGTGCACATTAGGATCAAAATGCAGCAGGGATAATGCCAGCTCTCCACACCTTGCCATGGCAGGGGGGTGGAAACAGATGACCTTTGAGGTCCCTTCCAACTCAAACCATTCTGTGGCTTTTCTTTTCCATGCTGAAGCCACATCCATAGTGTGGCCTGCCTAGAAATCCCAGTCATTTCAAATACCACGGACTGCAGAGCTGGGCCATGCTCAGAACAGCAGCCCTGGCACAGCAGTTCCTCAAGCACTGAACCTGAAACTGGTACCAACCAGTTAATGATCTGTGATCCCTCAGCCAAAGTTTCCCTTCACTAAACCCAGCAGTGGCCCCAGCCTGGCATGGCCTTGCCAAACAATGACATTCCCAGTTCTTTAATGCCATCTGCTGGGTGCTGCTTGTTATGGGTGAAACTCCATCAGTTTTCATCTGGGGGAAAAAAACCTCTTATATTTTCTTTGGTTTAAAAAGATGAGTGCACGAGACATTGAATAATACACCAAATTTTCCACACACAGAGCAGCAGAGTTGCCATGGCTGCAACCACCACCACTTTGTGCCTAAGAGGAGCTGAACTATTCAATCAGGAATACAGAAAAACTTGGGAGTGTTTCCCGAGACACAGGCTTGAATTAAAACCACAACCAGCAACAAAAGGTTAAAAATCTGCTCAGTTACAGCCAGGGCAGTTGTACACATGTCCAGGGAACTGTACACATGTCCAGCAGTGGAAGCACCACTTCAATACTAGAAGTGGGGTTTTCTCCCACCACATCCCCACTGTGAAGAGGAGATGCTGCACAACTGACACAATAGGTTGGTATTAATCATCTTATAAAAATATACTCACCCTGATTTCTATTAAGAACAACAGCTGCAGATTAGTATTTGACCAACTGAATTCTCTGACCACCCTGTGTTGGGAAATAGCTTAGAAAGATGATTTAAGAATGCTAAGATTTAATTTTTAAAAGCAAAGTCAAATGAGGTGGAAAAATACACTAATCACAGCACCCAAAGTCCAACAGTGAGACAGCACCTTTTTTTTTTTAGGCTGTGAGGAGTCAGCCAATTAAGACATTCAACTCCACCTAGGGATGGAGGTGCAGTTTCAGGGATTGATGCTGACATAACAACATCACCTGTGAACAATCCTGACTCGGTCTATAAATGTGGATTTAGAAACTGACTGTTCAGGAAAATTAGCAGGTAAGACTCACCACTCTGACTTACAGCACCTTTTGGGATTCCAGATTCAAAATGACTGAAAATGGTGACTCCAAAATCTTGTGAGGTTTGAAAAGCCCTTTTTTCTCCTCTGTGAACTTGCTGCCACATTGTGCACCAAGTTATCAGTGTAAGCAATGACACCTGAGCTGCCTGGGCTAAGACTGAAACACAGAGGATGCATTTAGTGTTTCCAGGAGGGCTGCTAAAACCACATAAACAGCATCACAGCTGAATCCTGCCCCATATATCACAGAGAAGCTTTGATCAAACTGCCACCACAGTACAAATCAAAAATTCCCTATTTCTGTTGCTTTTACACTTAAGCATTTTCATGAGTGGAAAACAAGACCAAGGAAACTACAGTACATGCCTTGCTTTATTACTTTAATAAACAATGCAAATATTCCCATCTTGATGCTTTACTAAAGGCTTTCCTGAACGAATAAATAGCTGCAAAAACCAAAATAAGAAAGTTCTCATTAAATATATGTAATCCAAGAGAAGAAAGTTAAAAAAAAGAAAAAACAAAAAGAGAGTGGTGGATTTTTTTTCAAATGTAATTGGAAACAATGTTATCAAAACATTTAATAAACTAAGGAAAAAAATGTATGTTGCATTTAGAAAAGCTTCAACTGTCCTCAGCCTCCAGATTTATGTTATTTCCAAACTTTGCATAGAGCTGAACTTTGAGGTCAGATAACACCCTCTGAATGGACTCCACTCGTGATTCCAAGGCCTCGATTTCTTCTTGTAAACTTCTCTGAAAGACACAAAACCCAACCAATTATGTAAAATCAACTAAGCCACGTCTGTCACAACCCAGAACCAACCAAAGGTGCCCCTTTGCCAACTGAGTGCCCAGTGAGGCTGCAGGATTTGCTGCTGGGCCAAAAAACCCTGAGTGACCTTGTACGTGACAGCTCAGCTGTGACTTACTGTGCACATACAACTCAAATCCTAAATCCACTCCCTCTCCTCAAATCCTACATCAAACACAACTTTAGAAAGTAAAAGGTTCACAGGATGAACAGATGATCCCATTCCAGTGCTCAGCACACAGACAGGACAGTCAAGGAGCTCCCTTTTGCCCAGACACACCTTTGCCTCCTCCAGCATCTCCTGTGTCTCCTCCTGGGAATGACTGATGAAGACATCTCCAATCTGGTAGGGTATCAGAAGGGAATCATCATCCAGCATCATGATGTCATCACAAGCATCTTCCAAGTTCTGAAGTTGTTTCTAATTATCAAGACATAAGAAAGATGCTCCCTTTGTACCAGGTCAAATATTACAATGCACAGGTAGAACAATTCCAGAGCTGTGATTTGGCATCAGTACTAAATTCCAATCCAGCAGAAATTCCCAGTCAATACTCATTACCTGTCATTAATACCACAATTAAATGTCCTGACAAGGGAGATGCAGCAGATTTAAATTTCACTAGTATCTGATATGCTCTTACACAAGATTTTTTAATTTAGCTAGAGAACAAAAAAATGTACCTAAAATGGCAAATGTTAATTACTTAATTGCAAAAGTAAGATTGCACAGAGTCCCAGCACCTAAGCCATGAGTGGAACATCAAGATAAAATAGAGGATTTTTACACATACATATCAGGCAGAAAACATCTTGTGCCAGTAGTAGCAGTTTGTAAAAACTCTGCAAAGCTTCTTTGGAAATTCTGTGACTGATGTTGAAGAAAAGTGACTTAATAAATGAGGTGGCCTCTTCAGCACAGCAAAATAAAACCTTTGTGCTTTTAATGACAATCTGTCAACATGTCAAAAACTGCTTTTGTCGTTCAAAACAAAATATGAGTAATCTCAGAAAGGAAATATTAAGAGCCCCAAAACAGCCATTATATAGAGATAATGCTTCAAATATGACAACTCAGGAGTTCTAAGAACTGCATGAAGAAAGATACTGGAGATCTTTATTTCTCATTCATTCTTTCTCACTCCTCTATTTTCAAAGTATCAGAAACCCCATATTAGAACCCAGCAATCCACAGCCCTGTTTTCAGTGTTACAGCTCAAAATGGATTCAGTGATATCTGAAGATCCCACACATGATGGGATAACAATATATAAAACTGTATTATGTATTTTTAGCATATATAAGTGAAATCTGAAGCAAATATACCTTTTTCACTTCTATTTCCTCTTTCAGCTCTGTGATCCTGCTGGTATTTCTTGCAAACTTGTTAATTTTCTGTTGATCTTCAAAGGTGACATTGACATCTTCTGCAGCCTGCAAGGAGAGGCCAAAATGAAGACTTCATTTCTTACCTTAACTTGGGTCTCACTACAAGGTAAGTCCTACAAAGCCTCTGAAAAACAGACTTAGAACTACTGCATTCTGCTTAGAGACCTAATTCCTTAAAACACCTCTTCAAGGACATCAGGAATACCCACATTTAGCTGGGTAACATCCAAATGAAACACCATCCTACCATGGCATCCTAAAGCCAAAAGCTGTTTCCTGGGCAGTGCCAGCAGCTGAACAGGACACCCAGCTCCAAGATCCCAGCAGGAACAGTGGAACACAGCCATGGGATCTGTCAGCAGCAGCACTGTTTGTGAACTGGTTACCTCTGATGTGCCAGAGAGGATTTTAAACCCCTTGACTGTGCCCACACACTCCCCCTGACAGCTCCATGCTCTGAACTTCCAGGGATGGTGCCTTCACCACTTCCCCGGGGAGTCCATTCCAGTTCTCCCTGGGGAGAGACTATTTCCAATCGCCTGGAGGGACAGGACAAGAGGGAATGGCTTCCCACTGCCAGAGGGCAGGGTTAGATGGGATACTGGGAAGAAACCCTTCCCTGTGAGGGTGGGGAGGCCCTGGCACAGGGTGCCCAGAGCAGCTGTGGCTGCCCCATCCCTGGGAGTATCCAAGGCCAGGCTGGACGGGGCTTGGAGCAACCTGTGCTAGTGGAAGGTGTCCCTGCCCATGAGAGGGATGGATTGAGACGACCTTTAAGGTCCCTTCCAAGCCAAACCATTCTGGGATTAACACCCTTATAGTTAATATCCACCCTGATCCTCTCCTTGTTTACATCGATCCCGCACCGCCCCGAACCCGCAGGAGCAGCGGTGAGGGCAGAGCCGGACCCGGGCAGGGCCAGGGCAGCGACCTCAGCCCGGGGCTGAGGAGACAGAGACAGGGAGAAGCTGTGGCGTCCTCGGGGAGGGACCGAACCCCACCGGGAAGAAAACAAATCCCGCCGGGGAGGGAACAAATCCCACCAGGCCCTTCCCCGCACTCACCGCCTTCTTCATGGTGGCGGCCATGTTGGTCGGGCTGAACCACTCGCCCTCCGCGCAGAGGAGAGGTTGTGGATATGGAAAAAGAAGGAAAACAAGGAACAAATGCCCGACAGCGGATACCCCGCGGGGATCGAGGCTGCTCCTCCTGCTCACCGTCTTCAACCGGGCGGGATGGCCGGAGAGGCCGCGGGGCACGGAATGAACCTGTGCCCATCCCCGCGACGCTTGGTACGGCCCAGGCACAGGGGAGGGGCCGCTGGGGCGGTACAGGGAGAGCTGCGGCCGCCAGGGGGCGCCAAGAGACGGGGATGGGGTGGGGTGGGGTGGGATGGGATGGGATAAATGCGACGGGACGGGACGGGACGGGACGGGACGGGACAGGACGGGACAGGACAAATAGAATGGGGTAGATGGCATGGCATGGCATGGCATGGCATGGCATGGGCCTAGAGCATCTCTCTGATGAAGAGAGACTGCAGGAGCTGGGCCTGTTTAGTCCAGAGAAGATGAGAGGGAATCCCATCAGTCCACACAAAAATCTCCAGGTGGTGACAAGAGGATGGTGCCAGACTCTCCCCAGTTCTGTCCAGCCACAGGACAAGGAGCAATGGCCAGAAACTAAAACACAAGTCCCACCTCAGCATGAGCAAGAACTTCTCTCCCTGGAGGTGGCAGAGCCTGGAACAGCTGTCCAGGAAGGGTGTGGAGTCTCCCTCTCTGGGGACATTCCAAACCAACCTGGGCACGTTTCTGTGTCACCTGCTCATAACACTCTGTTCCAAAGGGAGAGCAATAAAAGACAACACCCAACAGAAGAATGGGTGTATATTTTAAAAGTTTCTTATTCTTGGGAGAATGGAGAGTTTGGGTTCCTATTTTATTCCTTCAGGAAACAGACCCTATACCAGTGGTGTTCAGCTTCATTTTATGTTAGAGCTGCTTTGGGAGCCCTTTCAGTAACTGCTTTTGGCTGAATAAATTTAAGATAGTCACAGCTGGTCCTGGAAAAGATTGCAGCAGGTTTCCACTTTAAAAATTTCAGGAGTAGCAAAATATTCTATAATGTTATACTCTATAGTATTTACTGAATGAAAAGCTTTTGGGGATTTTTTCCCAGTTCAGAATGACTGCTTACTTCAAAGCTCCTGTTACAAACCAGTAATAAAAAACAGAACAGGGAAATATCTCTTAATTTTGGGTGTCCCTTGGGCTGACTGTTGCATTTTATTTTGATGCATCATTTTGCCTTGTTTCCCACTGAGGGAAAAAATTAATCACAAATATTGTCCTTAGAGAATTGTTATTAATTTATATAAAACATAAGACTATTGCTGAGCCTGTTTTCTCAGAGAACCAACTCTCATCTCTCTGGGCATTCTCTTACTTTTCCCTAAGTCATCTGTCTTGTCCCTTCTCAAAGATCCTACCAGGAAAGGATAAAGCCTGAACCGTGGTTATTTCCTGGTGTGGATTAACTGAATAATACATGTCAGGTCTGAGCCAAGGCAATTTCCTTCAGGAGAAAAGGAATGGATTTCGTAAGAATTTGATGACTCAAAGGCTTTGAAAATAAATCTTTTTCTCCCACATGCTCAGGCAAGATTTGTGGGGTGAGCACGTTGCCAAGGGTGACTTACTGTGGCCCTTTCTTATGTAAATAAAAGTGAAAACAGCGCACGGGTGCAAACCTCCAGCGGAGGAGTCACACAAACCCACTGAACTCCGTGACCTCATTTCTCTTGCGGTTGCATAAAGGACTTGCTCCTTCTTGTGCTGGTCCTTGTTGTTGTTGCTGCTGTGGTTGGCTTCGCCTGGTGCTCCGGTGGGATCCCTTCCCTGCTGTCTGCACCCTCCACACCCTCCAGCTCACCTCTCCTTTGTGGGTCTTTGCCACATTTGCACGTTGTTTGCTCCAGCCTTTTGCAATCCAGCTGGTGGGAAAGTCTCCTCCTGCTCTTTTGTGCCTGAGTTGTTTTGAATTACCAAACTCTTTACCCCTTTCCCTGAAGTCCCTCAGAGCTTTCTCATCCCTGGGAATCTTGGAACACCCACGTGCCAACGGTGCTTGTTAACACAAGATGCACTAGAAATGGAGAAAACTTCGTGGAGATGAAGTGGTTGGTTTATCCAGGTTTAGCCTTTATTAAGTGCATCACTTCTAGCAAAAGCCACACAAAATCTCACTACTTTAATTTGCCAGTATAATAAAGGAGTGCAGCTTCCACATCATGTAGGGACAGGGATGCAGTAGCACAACATCAGAGGACTTATTTTGGAATGAAGGTTCTTGTGTCAGAATTCCTGTGTCTGCTCTTCTTCAATCAACATGGCAGGGGAATGGAGGCTCAAGGAAAAAAATCCCCTTCTAAGAGAGTTCTTTTCCAAAAGGGCATGTCGGCTCTTAATGACACAACTCCTAAGTATTTATAGGTCAAGTTCCCTCTGATCTGAAAGTTTTTCACTCTTTTGTAATCTGAGGCAGATTTTCTCAGATTTCTAACCTTGTTCTTTCAAAGAAAGAAGATCCCTCTTGTTGGTCAAAAGTATCATCACCATTTCACCGTCCAATCCCTTCTCCATGTTTATCTATATCCAGAATGAGTTATTAAATTGCCTTAGGTTCTTTGTGCAAGGAACCCCAAAAAGCTTCACCCTCTGCAAGGGAAACTTCTTGCCCTGCCCACAGTGCTTGGCAGAGGGTTCTGCAGTGTCAGCTGGACCTGTGAAGCCAAGGGGAGTTTCTGTTGGTGCCTCAACTGGAAGCTGGAGATTCCCTTTTGCTGGGAAATCCCTTCATGGTTAAGCACATTAAAAGACCTTTATTCTACCTTAGTAAACAGCATATTCTGTAAACACAACACTTTATAATCCCATAATTCTGTCCCAGCAGAACAGTTGGTGTTGCTTCATGCTGAGTTTATGTAGAATAGAAGGTAAGAGCTCTCTCTGCAACCCTGCCCTTCCCCCTAATGAAGAGTAGACTCCTGTTCCCTCCACAACCATCACCCCACTGGATTCTCTCACCTTAAAGCATAGCAAATTTATTTGCCACTGAACCTGAAGGTTCTAAACTCTCAGAGGTCTGTCAGGAATGTGCCCTGCCTGTAGTGTTGTTACTCATCGTGTTTATTTAATGTGTACAAGCCTGTCTTTTTTTCTTTTTTTCTCTCTTTCTTTTTGCCTTTGGATGAGGAAAGTGCTGGAAGAACCACAACAGAGTCTGGGAGAAGAATTTTCCTCAGAGATCCATCAGATGTGCTCATTTGCTGCGTTACCAAATAGAGCAATAAATCCAATAAATGTTTTCCCAAGGGTGATGTTGCATTCAGTGAATCTGAAACAAAACTCTTCCCCAGAGAGGTCTGTGCCCAGGCCTTTGAGCTGGAATCACAGCAGGATTTCAGGCAGAGGCTTTATCTGATGACCCACTGCTGCAGTCTGCTCTAATCCCTCCAAAAGCAGTGAACAGGAGGAACCAGGACGTGGCCCAAAGGGCATTGAGTTCAGCTAAGCACAGCCCAAGTGCCTTTGGACTGACTGATGGCAAAGGCAGAGAGAGTTTTCATATTTTCTTATGGCTCTAACAAAGCCAACAGAAGTAAAAGGCCTTCAGCTCACAGCAATTCACTGGTTAAAGTTCAAACTCATCTCTTTGGGGTTTTACAGAAATAATTCTGGATTAATAGTATTTTTTATATATCTAGTAGACCTTTCATCAGACAAGGGTTGTTCCACCCTCCCCCTGCCCTGGGATGAAGCAGCTGTGCTCCACAACAGTAAACACCATTAAAAATCTCCTATTTATTTGCCATTTCTGGGAAATTTAGGGATCAGTTATTAAGAGCAAATAGTAACCATGGGCAAGATGATGATGATGATACTCATAACTTACTCTCCTCTTCTCTGAACACTTGCAAAGGACACAGCTGGGATGGTGAGTGTCAGGAGGAATTAGCTACAAATGGCACAGAAGGTGCCATCAGCAGCTGGGGCTCTGTTCTCTTCTGGCTCAGGGGACAGGCACTGTTTGCTTAGCCCCTAAATTCACCTCCTAAACCATCTTTCTCAGTTATTGGCAGGAGTTCCAGGTGCTAAACTCATGAGAGCATTACCTTGGTATTTCAGGGGAATGTAGACACCAGATATTAATATCTGGGAAACTGATTCTAGAAACACAACACAAAAAAACCCAAACATTAAATACTATATTCACACAATTATGCTTTCTGAGACTTTATAGCAGGTCAGCACAAGACCAAGCAATATTTATTTTTGTAAGATGAATGTAAGCAAAATGTGCAAGAGCAACATTGTTATGTCTCTTCTGGTAGCATCTCATTGACACAGAGGTCAGCAAGAAACAAGAATCAGTTTGCTTTCAAAAGACTCAGTATGAGTTCACCTTTACCTCAGCAGAAACATCCATCAGATCGAAAGCAAAATGATCTGTGCAAACACTACAGACTCAATCAACAGATCCAGTAAATTGCATGAGTTTGAGTCTGATTCAAGTGCTTGTATAACCAGCTTAACAAATTCTCTCAAGGACCCAGACAACAGCAATTTTACAGGTAATTAGAGAGCCACACAATGACAAAAGCTTCAGATTCTAAACGTAGAACTTTATTTTCATTTCAAATATCATTTAAATTAAATTTTCTGATTTTGAAAGCTTTCCTTGCTTTTGGCAAACAGGTTTTGGTCACTTTACTTACATTGTACTGTTATCGATGCCATTCAAACTGAAAATATTCATCATTTTTCAGTATCATAACAGTGTTTCTCCAAGCAGAGCTAAAATTAAGATTAATTTCCCAATGCGGAAAAGTCACTAAGAACTCATGTACTTATGGAATCAGAGAAGGGGTTGGATTGAAAGGGACTCCAAAGATTATCCCATTCCACCTTCTGCCATGGGCAGGGACACCTTCCAGGTTGCTCCCTGTGTAGCCTGGCCTTGGCCACTTCCATGGATGAAGCAGATTTTGGCAGTTCACTCTGAATTCCTCAATTTCTGGAAGTGTTGAACACTACTAAAGAGAAAGCAGAACTTCCAGTATCAGCTGGATGGCACAAAATCCTTGAGTGAAATTCCTGCCTCCTGAGCAAGAACAGTGTGCTTTGGAAGAGGAAATGTTGTGACAGACTCATAATGCTTCTGCTTTTTAAACTGAATGCACCTTCCACAGCACTGTGGGAGAGGTGATGGAAGGTTCCAGACTTCCACCAGTTCTGTCCAAGGAGAAATGTTCAGCCTGAGACAGTAACTTGTTCTCACAGTGTTCTAATGCACCAATCCCTGACTCCCACAACTCACCTCCCTACTCAGGCAGGACAATATTGTTCAAAGGACAAGAATCTGAAAAAAAAACTGGAGGATGATTGTAGCTTTTAGAAGAAAATGGAAGAGTCTAACAAGTCCTGAGTTTCCATCTGACTGTCAGAGCATCTTGTCCTAGACCTCAATTTCCTTGTACACTTTCTCCCTGATATCCCCCCTGGAAGCTCAACCTCTCCAGGGAATGAAGTGTGTGTGGAGTGTTGCTTGTTCACGTAAAGCAGATAATAGATCTTTATTCACAGAAAATATAGTTCAACTTTTTTCTTTTTTTTTAAGCAAAAGTTAACTATGCTTGATTTAAGTCAAGAAATCTCTTCATTTTCTTGAACCATGCACTTACTTAGGGGCTCCTTCAGGAGTTGGATGTTGCAATGTTTATTGCACAGGTGGATATCTCCAAACAAGTCATGGCCAGAGGGAAGATTCCTTGGCTGGTGGAGTTTGAGCTGTTCATCTATCCCTGTTTTTCTGGATCCCTGTCTGAGGATTGCCTTGGTCTTGGTTTGCTCAGCAGACCTTTATTTCCACACTGCTGCTGTCATCTTGGGGAAGTGTAACCATCTAGCATGCAGTGGTATCAGAATGTTTTGTGTAAAAAAATAACATTTGAGTAAAAATATAAGATTTCTTTTGCTTTCATTTTCACAGTGAATGTGAGTAACTTGGAGATCTCAATGTTGAAACACATTTCAGTTTCTCTCTGTAGAGTGGGAATTCCTGTACTTTCCCATTTCCTAAGCTGAGGTTAAATTCAGCAATATTTATAAAACTCCTTAGCTGAAAAGAGGCACAGGATTAAAAGTGTATAAACAAACATGAAAAAAACTTTCAATAACAACTAGAGTTTGTAAGTTGCATGGAATTTGTCTTCCTCAGCATTGTGAAATACCTTGTGTGTGACAGAGACTCTCCCTGTGTCATCTGCTCATTCTTCTGGGCCACTTCTACATTTTGTAGTATTTTAGAAAACACAGGAGACTTCATAAGCATTTTAGGGCCAAATTAGCAGAAAGCTTTTCCCAATAAGGAGAAAGAGGAGAGGTCAGGAGACAAGAATTTTGTAACATGCCACAAAGCAAACATGGAATTACAGGTATCAAGAATGAAAATCCACCACCAGCCTAAAGCTCTTCACCTGAGGAGTAATTTTGGTGCTATTTAGTGTATTTGAAGGGTGCTACAGGAAGAGCTCTCAGTTCATTTTGCATGAGCTCTGACCTTCTGATGTGTTCTCTGGCAGCTCAGCTGTTGTGGGCTTCAAATGAGCTCTTACACCCTGGTGAGGAGATCTTGGCTTGGTGGGATATCCAAGCTTTGTTCAAAGAATGTGTTACTATTGTTTCCCAAAAGGTAAGAATAGCACTACTTCTGCTTAGAAAACAACTCTAAAACTTGGACTTCATGCACTGATTAAAGAGTTTAGTGGTGAAAAAGATGCTCTGTGATCCTGTACCTGCACAACAGTGCCTGACAGATCTCCTGAAGCATCACTGGCAGATGGTTTTTCAAGGAATGTTCTCTCTTGATGTCTAAGAGTGCAGAAATCAAAACACATTTTTATCTGGAGAAAGCATAGAACAATATGTACCATAAGTTATTTAGTTTTGATCTTCAAATATTTCCTGGCCTTCAACCTGAAAATATTCTTTGCCATATTACAGAAGGGAACAGGGCTTTTCACTCACAGTTGTCATTAGCAAATGTTGGGAAGTCTTGTGGATAAACATCTGTGGGACAATGGTGCCATCTTCACTGTTAAGGGAGGATGTGCCCCCAAACTCAGCTCAAGAACACTGTCACTGCTCTCGCTTTGCTCCTAAGACAAGCCTTGATATGTTCTAAAGGTCACAAATGAAAATTAAAGCCTTGGGTTTGAGACCTCTTAAAAAAGAGGGGAGGAAGAAGTGGGGGCTGAAAATGCCCTTGGAACTGCACTTTGGCAGGAATTGAGGCAATCATTAGCCCTCCCAGCTCCGGGCCCAGCAGAGCTACAAACACACCAGCTCCCATGCCAGAGAGTTACATCACGACCACAGGAGTTAAATAAAACCTTTTCCATTCTGCAATTTAAAAACAGCTTAATAGAGAAGATTTCGTATTAACAGGGTGATTTCCTCCCCGTAGCCGTGAAGAACATGGAAAAAATGACCTGTGCCCAGCTTAGTCTTGACTTGCCTATTCCAGACTCTTTTTCTAAAGAGATCGTTTCACAGGCACTAAGCTGTGACCCTTCAAATGAGTTCATTTTGACTCCTTGAATAGACAAAGAGCACAAATTGTCTCTTCTTGCCTAGTTTCTCAGAACTTATCACTGAATGGAGCCTGAACTGTGCTCAGTCTATAAAAACAGCGAGATGTGTTTCAGTAGGACTGGTTCAAAGAAAACAAATCACAAAAATATCAACTTGTGGTGTTTCCATAAAAAAAAAAATTGCAAACCTTAGAACCAGCTTTAATTTTAAAGCCTGCCTGGGAACAGCTCAGATCTTGTGGCCCATGTGGTATCTCATAAAAGAAAATGACTGAAATAGAAGATTAGAAAGGATGTACAAAACTCCCAGAAAAATTCTGAAGTGAGATGTGATGCTTTTGTACAGTTTCTCTGCATTGATCCTGTGACCTTGTGTTTTTATTGTTATTAATTGGACTTGGAGATGTGTGCCTTTATGGGACTCAGGTTCTGTGTCAAACCCATCTTCTGATTGTCCTCTGCCTGTCTCTTGTCCAACACACCCAAGTATCTGCACAATCTGAGTCTTACCCTCACACAATGAAATAAAGGGAATTAAGAGCTGACTCACAAAATGCACCTTGGGAAAGAAAAAAAAAGGTAGCATGGGGTGGGAGAAAATCAAATCCTCATTGTAGCAAACCTGTCTTTCCTGGAAACCCTCACGTTTACAGGTAGCTTTTTGCCTTGCAGCAAGATCCACAGCCTCTCTGACTTCTCTTGCACCAGGAGGACAGAGATGAGTACCCAGGTGATCTGGGCAGCTTTACCTGTGCTTCTACCTCTCCTGCCTTTGCTTAGCGTGAAAACCTTTGTCTCTGAGCATGACTGTAGTTTCTCATTAAAAGACTACGGCAATTACAGATTTTTGTCAGAATTTAATGCCTAACAACACTCGTAGTGAAGGGAATTTTGCCTTCTCTGATGATGTACTTTCCATAAATCACATGCCCTTTCCATAAAGGTTAGTCAGCCCAGGAGGGGAAGAGCAGTCCACATACCACAACTTGCTATTCCTCAGCTCCCTGCAATTTTTCATTCCATCACTTTAAAGCTCAAATACTGAGGGAAGACTGAACTATTCTGCCACCTGTGCAGTGCAGGATGAACATCACAGCCCCTCCGCGTTTCCGCAGGTGAGCCCTGGCTGTAAAAAGCCGAATTTAAAAAAAATAAAATATAATAAAAAGGGCTCTTTAGAAGAGCGCTCGCAAGGGCGCCGGGCAGCCTGGGCAGGGAGCGGTGCCGTGCCCCGCATCCCCGGCAGTTTGGGGGAGCAGAGCCCCGCACATCCTCGGCAGTTCGGGCGAGCAGAGCCCCGCGCATCCTCGGCAGTTCGGGGAAGCAGAGCCCCGCGCATCCCCGGCAGTTTGGGGGAGCAGAGCCCCGCACATCCTCGGCAGTTCGGGGGAGCAGAGCCCCGCGCATACTCGGCAGTTCGGGGGAGCAGAGCCCCGCACATCCTCCGCAGTTCGGGCGAGCAGAGCCCCGCGCATCCTCGGCAGTTTGGGGGAGCAGAGCCCCGCGCATCGCCGGCATCCCGGCGGGTCGGAGCCGCACAGACCCGGGAACCCGGCGGGTCGGGAGCGGGTGGAGGCGCGGCTGGTGCTGGCACGGTGCCCTCCTGCCTCGCCTGAACCTTTTCATGAACCGCCTGCCCTGCAGGCTCCGCGGGCCGGGCCGGGGCAGCCGCCCCACCTCACCCCACCCAGGGCTGCCATTGGCCCCGATGAAAGTCCAGCACCTCCGGCTGCTATAAATGTCCCTATAGCGGGCGGGCGCTGTCACCGCGGCTGTCACCATGAGCGGCTGCAGCATCACCCTCCTCCGCCGGCTCCCCGCACGCACCTGCGGCCGCGCAGCCCCCGCGTCCTCCCTGAGCGCTCTGCGGCCCGCGGAGACCCTGCCCGGGCCCCCCAGCTGGCCCCTCATGGGCAGCCTGCCCGACGTGCTGTGGAAGGGGGGGCTCAAGAGGCAGCACGAGACGCTGGTGAGGCGGCGGAGCGGTGGGGATGGGGATGGGGATGGGAATAAGGAGAGGGACGGGGATGGGAATGGGAATGGAGACGGGGATAGGGATGGGGACGGGAACAGGGAAGAGAATGGGTAAAGGGATGGGGACGGAGATGAGGATGGGAATGAGGATGAGTATAGGGATGGGGAGGGGAATGGGGATGGGGAGGGGAATGGGGATGGGGACGGGAATGGGGATGAGAATGGGAATGGGGATGGGAATGGGAATGAGGATGGTGACGGGGATAAGGAGCGGGACCGGGATGGAGACGAAGATGAAGATGGGGATGATGGGGATGGGGCTGAAGATGCTGCGGCGAGGGGAGCGCCCGGCACTCACGGCGCGGGTCTCTCCCGCGCCTCCAGGCTGAGTACCACAGGAGGTTCGGGAAGATTTTCCGCATGAAGCTGGGCGCTTTCGACTCGGTGCACATCGCAGCGCCCTGCCTCCTGGAAGCTCTGTACCGCCGGGAGAGCGCCTGCCCCCAGCGCCTCGAGATCAAGCCTTGGAAAGCCTATCGCGACTATCGCGACGAGGGCTACGGGCTGCTCATCCTGTAAGTGGCACCCGCAGCATCCCGGGGAGGTGCCGGCACGGCCGGTTGGTCCCTGCGGGGCGGGGGAGCCGGTGCGGTCAGGGCGGATTCCAGGTGCCTGCGGGATTCTGCAGCCGCCTCCAGGCCACCCTCCGCTCCCCGGGCCGCGCTCTCGGGTCTCATCCCCCTCCCCAAGGAGCGCGTCGGTGCCATGAAGTATCAGGGATGTCGTGGTGCACATGCTGAGAGTTGGGGGGGCGGTTCTTCTTTCGTTCTTAAGTCTTTCACTTTCCAACCATGCTGTCTTTATCTCAACCTAGGGAAGGAAAGGACTGGCAAAGGGTAAGAAGTGCCCTTCAAAAGAAATTAATGAAACCCAGGGAAGTTGTGAAGTTGGATACGACGATCAATGAGGTACCAGGCTTTGAGAAATCCTTCCTCTTCCCCCTGGAAACCTGGGGGATAAAAGCAGGTCCGGTTCTTCTGGATATCTCATGCTCTACAGTGATAAGGCCACGAGTTCATACTCAGATCATTCAGGGAACAAAAAATACAAACTTATTGCCAGGGTCTGACCAAAGGAGAGAATACACAGAAACCTGTAGTTGAGACTATCTATCTCCACAGAACAAGAATTTTCCAAAATTATACAGGCTCCTGCAGTTTTTGCCTGCTTTTCTTGCATTCCGTAGTTTTTCCCTTTACTCCTTCATTCTTATGTTCCCCTCATCGGGGAACACCTCCCTCCTTAACCTCTGTGTTGCTCATTGAGTTTGAGGAGCATCTGGGATAAGCAGCTTAATCCTCTTTATTGTGAAACTCCAGTGTTATCCCAGAGTGAAGCATTTCATCCCTGTGGAGGAAAGCTCAGTTTGTGGAAGTACAAGCAGTGATAGCACAAGAGTCTGTAAAATCCAAACCTATGTTCACACAGAGGGAGTTGAGTCTTGTACAAAGAACAGGAAACAGAAGGATTCCTCTCTTAGGGAAGATTGTTATCTATTTAAAAGACAGCTGAAATGCTGAATTACACAGGTTTTCTGTTAGCTGATGCCATTTTATCCTTCCTTGTCTCTCCACTGCTTAGGTCCTAGAGGACTTCATGCACAGGATAGATGAACTATGTAACCACAATGGACAGATGAAAGATGTCTATTCAGAATTCAACAAATGGTCCTTTGAAAGTAAGTGATTTTCTGCCTCAGTGTGGTGCACCTGCCATGGCATTTCAGTTAAAGTGTGATCAGGGCTGAATGCATTGTCTGCTTATTTCCAACCTGTCAGCTACAATACCATGGCAAGTGAGTTGCAGAACAGCCAGGGGACTACCAGCACATGTGCAAAATTCATCTACAGCTACACAAACTCTTCTGTCTGGTCATCTGTCTGGCTTATAAAAAAGAATCAAATATTCTAATGACTTATAAATCCAAAACTTGAGGGAATCATAGTGCATTTATCTAGAGTAGGATGGACTTATTTTGTCCACCTGATATTTGTTAATTATCAGCAGCACAAGATCAAGGAAATGATCCAATAAAAGTGAAGAAGTGTTCATTGCAGACAGAAATTGGAAAATGCCATTTGAAATGTTTATGTTGGGATTGAGAAGCACTGAAATAAGTTACCAAGACAGGATCCTGCATCCTTAGAACCCTTTCAGAGTACAGAATGTGCCAGGAGTGACTTAGAGCAGAAGGAACTGCCTCAGTGGTTCCCAAAAGGACAGGAGGGGTATGATGTTTTGCTGAACGAGCTCTGCAGACCTGTCTGCTCTCAGCTGGCTCAGCTCAGCAGCCTGTGCACTGAGGCCCTGAAGGTGGTTTCATTGCCCTGTCAGTGGTGATGGCTGCCTTTGGAAAGGCACAAATAAGAAACAGCAGCTTTTTAAAAAAGGAGAAAAGGCAAGTGGAAAGAGATGGAAACTGATGGAGTGTGGGATGCTGCCAGTGTTTGCTAGTGGTTTCTGCCTGTGGGAAGGGCTAGGGAATGCTGGAGGAGGTGGCCCAGGGAATGCTGCAGGAGATGGCCTCTTCAGGTCCAGTTTTCCTGCCACTCAGTTCTCTTCAGTAGAGTTGCCTTGTATCTTATTTATTGAATAATGCCAGCCTTGCTTGTCACAATGATCTGCTGCCCATGAGGTTGTCAGTGGTGCTCTTAATTTGTGAAGAAGTGTTGCTGTAAAGGCCCCTTAGCTGGATACCCTCTTTGGGTCTGAAGGAAACAGGCAGAAGGTGTTTAGAAAAGGTTGCTCTCACAGGTCTGCATCACAGACCATTTTTCAGAAGGATAATCCAAGCCATTCCTTGACAAATGGTGGCCACACTTTTTTTAATATCATTTAATCGTAATATTGCTTAACCACAGGTATCTGTTTGGTGCTGTATGGAAAGAGGTTTGGCCTCCTGCAGGAGGATGTGGAAGAAGAAAGTTTGAACTTCATCAAGGCTGTGAAAACGGTATGGAAGGGTCTTTACTGGGACTGTAATGATTTTTTACCCTTACTGCTGATGAGAGGCACCAGTTTAGATGAGTCACCTGAAAAAAGCAACTCAGGCTTCTGTGCTACCTATTGGCAGCTTTGCACATCCAAAGTGACACTTAGAAGTGCAAAGCTAATCCTGAACATCTGCCTCTCTCATTTATGAAATGCCTGAACCTGACAGGGAGAACTGACAGGGACAGGCTGGTTGGTTGGTTCAGCCTCCTCTCCCTCTGAGACACCTCTTGTGCAACGCTGCTCTGTGCTGGGTGGGGCTGGGGGGTGGGTGGGGTCATGCAAATACCTGGATTTGGAGGTTACTCGCTCCTGCAAGCAAACCTGCCATGCATTTTGCTGCAACTTGGGCTCTGGTGATACAAACCTGCCTAATTTTAGTCATTGAAAAGACAGGCATCCAGCCCTGCCTGATTTTTTGGCTCTATCTGTTGTCAAGGCAGAGAGAGGCACTGCCAAAAGGCAGCCTGTCCCATTCTAAACAGGTGCCTACAATAGACGGGATGCATTGCCCTCTGGAGAACCCACTTATCCTTCACTGGCTGTCCCTAACTTTTAGCTGGATACAGTCTAAGTAGGTTGAGGCCCATCCTTTGTGCCCAGGATGGAAAATCTGCCGGAATCTTGCCTTTCTGAGAACTGCCTCCTATTCACAGTCTCATTTTGTCCCAAGGTTGCAAGTAGAGTGATTAAAGAAAGATTTCCCAAACTCTTTCTCCACCACAGATGATGGCTACTTTTGGGATGATGATGGTGACCCCTGTGGAACTTCACAAGGGGCTGAACACAAAAGTCTGGCAAGCTCATACTAAAGCATGGGATGATATATTTAAAACAGGTTATTGTTTTAAACACAATTTCTTTTCTTGCTCTTTATCTTTGTTTCCTCCTTGGTGGAATTAACTTTCTCCATCCTTGCAACTGTTCTTTGCTGCTGTTAATCACTTCAGCAAGGACTGACACAGCTTTGCTGCACTAAACGCAGACCCATTCCAACATGGGAACAGTTTTTTTATGGCCAACACTCAGGTCTGGTTGTGGGACAACACTTAATTCCCAGGGAAGTCCCACAATTTTGGGAGCCAGCAATTAAATCCACTTTAATTTTTTGTAAAAGTAAACAGCCAGAAAGTCCATAATCTCTTTAAGGACAAGGATATGAGTGAGAAAAGGGACTTCCCTTAAAGGGAGTTGTTTTCTTGAGAAACAAGAATTTTATATGCAACAAAAACTGCTGTAACAAAGAAGAAAAGACAAGGGAAAAAATGAAAAAAAAAAAAGAAACTATAGGTTTTGTGATCACCCTGGAATACAGCTGTAAATCTTAAAAGAGAAGCAATTTAAATTATAGGTACAGTTCAGCTTTTTGGCAACTGTTTTTGACTGCTTAAGATGAGTTGGCCTTCAAGGTTAAAAAAATTTAACTGCAAATACAAATTTAAGTTTGTGTTTTTCATATTTTGCTGAAGAGTGACAGCTGTAAGTAAAAATTGAGAAGACTTTTGGCCCTTGGATTGTTGTAACACTGAGGGATTCATCTCCCTCAGGTATTTGAGTGCTTGATACTGCAGAACTTTTGGCCATGCCAGCCACACGTGCACACATTTTATTGCTTCTTAGTTTATGGGGTTTAGGAGAGACACTTTAAGCAAGTTTTGTTCAGAAAAAACAGTTTAACACCTTCACTTGACATGAATAACTCCTTACTAGGAACTGGTTTTAACAGTTGGGGTACTCATGGGCAAAATCTAGCTCTCTATATTTCAAAATCAACCCAGCATGTAGAAATTTGGCATCTCTTTGTGCCTTCCCCTTGTAAATCAAAGGTTTACATTTCCCCCCAGGGAGTCTGAGTGCTAAGTCTCTTTGATTTTTTAACACCTTAATCCCCTTTGAAAACCCAAGGTACTAAATTTCACACACTTGCCTTTCTGTTTGCTGAATATTTCCCTCCATGTGTCACTGATTTCCTTTCCTAATTTAAGAAAGCACAATTCCTAATGGTTTGCAGGAGTTCTGCCTGTTCAAAAGATTTTTTGGGACTGAGTTTTTTGTGTAAAAAGCCAAAATACCATTCTTAATTCAGTATAAATATACTATTTCTTCACTGCTTGAAAAAAGAGCTCAGCTTGGCACCTGCTTTCAAAATCCTGCACGTCAGACGCGGTTTTGTTGTTATTTTTCTGGTGTTTTCAGCCATTTTCCATTAATCACCCCACTGCTCCTCCCTCCTCAGCCAAACACTCCATCGACTGTCGGCTGGAGAAACACTCTGCCAACCCTGGGGAGGATTTCCTGTGTGACCTCTACTCGGGGGGACAACTCTCCAAGAAGGAGCTCTACGCTGCCATCGCTGAGCTGCAGATTGCTGGAGTGGAGACGGTAAATGTGGCTTTGCAAGGGCTTCCAACCCTGCCAGAAACCATCACCACCACCCCTGGAGGGAGCTAATCCTGCTCTGCTGGCCCAAGGGCAAAGGAATTTTTACCTGAAATCATCATTTGTTCTTCTGCTCATCCTTCCTAGAGAACAACCTTGGTGGTTCATGATCCCATAGGCTTTCAAAATACCATAAATCAGTGTCCAGCCACTGAGCTTTTGGCAACTTCTTCCTTCAGTCACCACAAATGGAGGTCTTACATTTCTTTCTGGTCCTTTTTTCAGACAGCAAATAGTTTACTGTGGGCTCTGTACAACATTTCACGCAATCCACGAGTCCAGCAGAAGCTTTTCCAGGAAATAAACAGTGTTTTGGCTGCTAATGAGGCTCCAAGTGCTGAGAGCTTGAAGAATATGCCTTACCTGAAAGCATGTCTGAAAGAATCCATGAGGTAAAATTCCCAAATGAGAGCAAAACAATCACCAAGTGTTTTCACCAGCTTGTGGGTACCAGGGGAGAAAGAATTTTCTAGTACATATAATTTGATTCATCTGGTTGTTTAAGGTGAACTGTGAGAGACAGAGGAAGAAAAAAGGCTGGAAATTTAACCCAATGTGTTTCTTTCCCTGCAGATTAACCCCATCAGTACCATTTACCACTCGCACCATCGACACAGAGATGGTTCTGGGAAATTACATGCTGCCCAAAGGGGTAAGGCAACTAATTCAGCTTACTAGGGTGTTTTACCATTTATTAACTCTCTTAAAAACCACAGAGGTTGGTCATGTTTCAGTCTCCAACTGGCTTTGCCAGAGCATGAGTCCCAGGATAAGGAATGAGGAATTCACACCAAGGATTCCAATAAACTCAAACCACACTTGCCTGCACTGCTGTTGGATTCAGACAAATATTTGATTGAAAACATTTGCTGTGCTATTTCAAATTTTTTTTGCCAATTTTTCCACAGTTTTCTGAGGAAACCAGCAACTTTTCTGTATTCAAATTAACCTTTGGGAAATTACACAGCATCTTCTGAGGAAACTGCCTCGCTTTTACTGTTGCATTATTTTTTCCCCTCAGTGAGCTGAATCACTTGGCACTTTGTAATGAGTCTCTCTCTCTCTCCTGCTTTGTTTCTAGACTGTGCTGATGATAAACAGCCATGCCCTGGGCTGCAGTGAGGAGTATTTCAGTGGCTGGGCTCAGTTCAGACCCGAGCGCTGGTTCCACAAGAGCCTCATCCAGCCCTTCTCGCACGTGCCCTTCGGGCTGGGCAAGAGGATGTGCATCGGGCGCCGCGTGGCAGAGCTGCAGCTGCACCTCGCCCTTTGCTGGGTAAACACCCCCCACAAGGCACTTGGAGCACATGCAGCTAATCAGGTTTGGGAGCCCAAACTCACCGATGCAAACGTTTGTGTTTCAGCTCATCCGCAAGTACCACGTTGTGGCCACTGACACGAGGCCGGTGGAGGCTCTGCACTCGGGAATCCTCATTCCCAGCCGGGCACTGCCCATCGCCTTCCACAGGCGCTCAGGTGGGTCCACAAGACTCTCCGGGCACAGCAGGCTCTGCCTGGCACATCTTTGAGAGTTTCCATGGAACTGGGACTGCAGGACAACAGGGCTTTGTCTAATCTTCATCCTCACACTGTGAGGAGGATTAAATACCATTAATAGTTTTAACAGCAAATATTCTGTGTACTAAGACAAATTTCATATACCTTATGGCTCTGAAGTCAGTTTATACTCCAAGCAGACATCTTCTCTTCATGATGTAGATCAGAAATAGGAAAATGTTGGAGAAAATAATAGCCATCATATTTTTCATATTATGTTTATATTATAACTTCCCCACTGCACTTCTAGAAGATATTTCCTGAAAAATAGCATTTGATTTTGAGCATCAATGTACAGATTAAAAAGCCCTAGTGAAGGAACAGTACACAGTGCCCTGCAAGGATTAGAAAACAAACCCTGATTTAAGGTAGAAGGACAAAGAAAAATCTATTTGTAAATAGTCATGCAATGCTGTAGCTTAGTAAACACTTTTGTTGCATGAAATTGGATGTGAGATTTTCTCTGCTCACAAGCTTGCACAAATGAGCTAACAAAATATCTTATTTGTCTAACAATCTAAATTGAAAAACTATTTATTGGATCTGGAATAAAGACCTCAAATTAGAAATCAAGTGATATTTAAATACTGTGGAAGATATTTTTGTGCTGGCCAACCACAGGGAAAAAAATCCCGCAGTATAATACAAGTACTAACTCCTCTAACTATGTTTGTTTCGTTCTGTTTGCTTTGGAATAATCACTATATAAATTTTTTTTCTCTTCAACACAGCTTGAAGAAAATAAATTACAACCTTGCTGCTGCTTCCTCTTAAAAAAACGGGCATTGACTGGAGAGGTCACAACTATGGAGGCTCCACCAACCAGTGAAGAATTGCAACACCCATCCCTTGAACAACTGAAGAGCCAGAAACAGCCCAAGAAAAGCTCCCAGACTGCTTTTTTGGGGAAATGTGGTTAGTTAGCTCATCTAATGTTAAAAGGAAAGAAAAACATCACATGCATCCACATCCCTGTGGAAAGGCAGGGATTCAGTGCAGCGGAGGCTGGACAGGACAGGGAGCTCTGGACAGTTCCTGACTGAGCTGAGGCTGCACATGGGAAATGCTGCAGCTCCAAGGGCTCAGCAGAGCAGCTTGGAAAGAGCTGCCCCCCAGTCTGGGCCCAGTCACCACTGGACTGGCCCTGTCAGCTCAGGGCAGAAGAGTTTGGGAAGTCAGTTTAAGGGAGGAGGAACTGGTATAGTCCTTATCAAATCAGCAGTGCCAGGGATTGAGCTGAGAAGTGAGACGGCAGTCTGGAGTGAGGCTAAAAACAGGGCTTGAAAATTAGGGTAATTAGAGAAGGGTATTTTCCTGCTGATATGACAAGAATATAAGGACAAATGGATATAACAGGATTTACTCCTCTTGCCTGTTTGTACACAATCCTGTGCCTGGCACACACTCTGCTCTTACCCAGGATGTTTCTTGCCTCCAACTCCTGCACAAACCTTTTTATCCCACCTTTATTGTCAAACTTTAGTGGCCTTTTATTGCATGAAAAGGCCTGATCCATAAATGGAACCACTGGAATCCTATGGGTTCTGCCACGGTAAAAGGATGATTATCCTAACAGGATAGTTACTACATTAGATGAGTAGTGTAAAAGGAATGTTTCAAAGAACAATTTCCCAGGAAATAAGGATCCTGAGTATTGCAATAGATTTATTTCTTGTGGAGATTGCAGTATTTGTCTCTAAAGGTTAGAATTGCCAGTGCCTTGCATGTAATATTGTGCATTAGTTGTTATGGTCACTAGTTTTACCCATGATGCAGTTTCAAATTCAGCTTTATATATAGAAAACTGGTTTGGTTTTTTTTTTTACATTCTGCAATTATACAAGATTTTAGCATTTGTTGGTCTGTCTCCTGTGTTTTGTTTGTTCTCCTCTGTTGTTGCACTCAGACATGTAATGTAGCCATATTACAATGTATAAAGCATTTCATGTATTAGCAGAATATTTCTAGTCAACTTGGTAATAGTCGATTTTGTAATAAAATATTTTGTTTTCTATAATTAGTCTTGTGTAGTTTATTATAAAGTCATTTTAGCTTGAGAAAAATCTTGCCTTCCATGACTATTTCTTGCAAAAAAAAGCTGCTGTGGTGCTTTTTATCCCTCTGCTTGACATCCTCAGTGGGCTTGAACTGGAAATTCTACCAAATTCTACTTTAATTCAACAGCAAAATCCTCCTGCTTTGTGATACCCTGAGTTGGTGGATTATGAGGACTATGACACTCAAGTGGGAGCTGGTTGGAAAGCCCAACTCCTGGTGGAAGGGTCTGGTGGGCACTGCCTGGCACCATCCAGCCCTGGCAAGGCAGGTCGTGGGTTAAGGAGGAAGAGTTAAGCCCTGCAGGACAGAGCTTTGGTGCCAAACCCTTTTTATGCCACTGATATTGCTATTCCTTCAATCCAGACCAACCCCAGTGTCCAAGAATGGGTTAAATCCATGCCTACAGCCCTTTCCTTGGGTATAATCCTGTGAGACCTCAGTGAATGCTGTCTCAGGAGTTTCTGCATCCATGGCACAGTTTTTCCCTGGCATGCACAGAACTGAGTCTCCAGGGATGGGACTGATGCATTTCTCTGCCACTATGACCATATAAAATCTGTAAAAAGTTTCAAGGAAGGATGAAAATAATTCGAACTTTTGCAGATTGAAAAGAAATATATATTAAAAGAATCAAAAGAAATATATATATGACAAAAAGCCCTCCAGCAGCACTGTGACTGACAGGCTGTTGGTCACATGAAGAGCAGATGTGACAGTCAAATCCCACTCTGACTTTCCAAGGGAAGGCAGCCTTGGTCTGAGTGACTGGTGGGGTGAGAGATCCTCCAGCACTGTGAGGATGGTGCTCTCCTGAAATCACATTGCCATGTGCACTTACAGGGACTGGAGCTTGTGTTGCTGACACTGATCTGGGAGCCCTGGGAAGGGTAGGCTGGGAGAACAATCCCCAGTAAACCTGGGGAGCTCATGGTGTGACAATAATACACACCAAGTCTTTTCTTATAGTATGAACTAATCTTATCCATTCGAGCCAATGGAGTTGTGTCAGTATGAGATGAGAGTAAACAGAAACAGTTTGTTCAATCCCAGGCATATCGCATTGTTCACAAATGTCCTGATGATTTAACTCCTGAAGACAACCAGGGAGAAGAGGTGTTATCTCGTTGAACTGACCTTGACAGCCCAGTTATCAGCTGTTTCAACATCCTTTATTGCTCCTGTGTAGTAAATCCCAGGTTCATACTTACTGGACTGCTTATAATTCTTGCTACTTAAATTTCGTGGCCTCAAAGATCTATACAGGTGTTGCTGGGAGGAAGGTTTAGACTAATTCTCTGCAAGCTGAGGTACAAATGAGAGCTGTCTGCTGGATTTCTGAAAGTACAATAACCACTGACCTGGAAAATTGTGTTCCGGAAGCTTTGTAGATTTTCAAGTTCCTGAAGTTTGCAAAGAACTCCATTAATCTGCTACCTCAAAGTGAATGTCCAAAGCAATTTCCCTGGGAAATAGGTAATTATCAAACAACACAGATAATGAATGACCAAGCCAGACTTCCACATCAAGAAACCCACATGGCTTTCTTTCCCCTCGTGTTTCAGAAGGAGAAACCCAGCACGATGCCTCTGAGATTAATAAATGTCTCTGAAACCCTTCACCTGTGGCCAGCTGGATAAACCCAGTGCAGTCCTTGGCTGCTCTGAAATGAGTTGCTCATTCACAATCTTCTTGTCAGCACTACTTCCCTGTCAGCATTTCCTGCAGTTACTCCTCAGAGGAAGGTAGTTGGATCTTAAAATAAATGGAATTAATTGGCCTCTGTATTAGCTTTCTCAGCAAGGAAGTGAACAAGGTCTACCCATCCAAAAGGAAGTCAATTCTGTCCAGGCTTTAGGCATGTTGGTGGGAATGGTGTAAACAAAGCTGGAGCCAACTAATCCATGCTTTTTTGTGGATGAAGAACATCAGTTTTCAGGAGTGACAACCTGGCATCTTTGATTCTGTTCATTATACTCTGACTGTTCCGAGGCTCTGAGTCAGTCTCTGTGCACTCCTTTCACTGCTCTGATACCTGACAGATAATCTGTTCTGCTTTGCCTCCTTCCACACTCACAGGGACCTTTGTGCTCAACAGCCAGAGGTAGAACTCATAACTGTGTCAATGCTGACTTTAATTCATGGGGCCAAATAACCCAAAATCTGAAAAATTAATTCTGTTAATTTCTCATAGGTAAAGTCCATTTCAGGACAAATTTTTGAAGAACAGCTCAGCAGATTCTTAATTTTAAATATGTGAACCATCATTCTGATCTCAGTGGGACTGCATGTGTTTGTGTGAGTTTTTTAAATGCATTGTCACTTTATATAGAAGGAGAAAGTTTAACAATTTCCAACAGTTCGTGGCACACAGATTCAAAACTCATGGAAGAGTTGTAGCTTTAGAAGAAAAAGCTGCCTTTTTACTTCAGATAATTCAAACAAAGGGCCTATTGAGATTGAAGCAGTTTGTTAATCTCTTTCTCTTGGTGGGTGTATTCTTCTGATAACTTGTGGATTGATATACTGAGGTGTGGGTGGCTGCATTCAGATTTTTTCATTGTATCCTTCCAAGCAAGGCTTGGGAAAAAGTGGGAATATTATATTAGGAAACTGAGCATTATCCTTATTCACTTACATTTTTCTTGGGTATTTTTTGAATTTCAAGTTTCAAGGGAGAGAAAAAACAGAGAATTGCTGAATTGTTTTGCCCCAGGAGGTCCTGTCCTGACTGTCCAGGCTGCCAACCCTCCTCTCTCTCTGCTGTAGCTCGGGGTTTTAATTTAATCCCACTGCCTTCAATCCCTTTCATACTCTGAGCTACAAACCATCAATACATTTGTTGGCACTGGGAATGTAAACTCAAATGAAAGTGGTGTCAGCCACTGTGAAACCAGTGCAATTCTTTGGGCAGGGTTGTGGAACTGGTGTGGATGGAGCCTGCACCTGGGAGCTGCTTCAGTGTCACAGTGCACTTTTCCCAGGACAGCCCAGGTTTTTGTGTGAATATTTCTGTATTGCTGTTCACCCAGAATTGTGTTAATGACTCACATCATTCCTATTTGGACTTTCCTCTGTACTTCTATTCTCTTCTTTGGAAGCAGAGGAAGGACTACATTAACTTTCAACTCTTGTCCATAGTTTTTGTCTTACTGTATGATCACTAATCTGTGGCTTTGGAACAACCTACCAAGTTAAACTCCAGCTGCAGTATTTGGATGCAGAAGGAGTTTTAGATAACTTTATATTGTGGGGTTTGGATGGAGCTGAGTTGTTGTGGAGCAATCCTCCTCCTGACAGGGAAGGCAACAATGAAACCTCTTTCTAAACCACAATATTTTTCTCCAAGGCACAACGTCAAAACAAGTGTGGAATGGAATATATTTTACAATCAGGCTAAATTATACTGTGCTTCCTTGGGCATGTTCCTCTCGACAAGTTTGAACTCTTTGCCTCTAATTGTTCCATGTGTTGAGTGAACTCCAGCCTTCTCATGTCGTGTCAAAAGGGAAGGAAGCAGAGTCAGCTGCTGGCAGGGAGAGCAACAGAGCAATAAAGGGGAACCAGGAGCAGCCAAATTACCCTTTGGTCTCCCCAAATTGGTACATGCACATTTGTGATACTTTACCCTCCATTATCAAATTAGGTGCCCCAAAACCTGATAGTAAATCAAGCCAGTCACATCTGATTCATCCTGCTGTTGAACTGTGTTCCACATAAAAACAGGAGATAGGAGAGAAGCAGGGGAATGGTGTAGGTCTGAGTTACCTCAGATTAAAGGGTTCCCTCACTGCCAGATGGACTTCCAGCAGCACAGAGTTGGCTCAAGGCGAAGAAAGGAAAATGTACTCTTAATTTAATGGAAATCATGGAAGAAAGTCTTGGAGAAACCTCAGGCAGTTTGGGTTGCACTTATCTGGGCTTCCCAGTTCCTGCAAAAAAGCCCTTACTGTTATCTCAGTCCTACCCATGGGAATCACCAATAGTTTTGCAGACGAGGTCAATGCCTGAATCAGGCCCTGTCCCACTTTTTGCCAGGGCAAAGGTACCCACATATCTGATCAGGAGTCAGCCAAAAGCCAACTCAGACCATGGGCAAAGGCCACCCTTTGGCCCAGAACTGGGAGCTGCTTTGGTGGCTTTGCAGGAATGTTCAACCACAGGCTGCAGACACGAAACTCCTTATGTTGGGGCTGATGGGATAAAACTGTCTGTCCTACCAGAAAGTGCAGGAGGAGACCCCAGCTGGGATTCAGATCTTAGTAATTTTAAATGGGAGCTGCAGTAGAATAAGGAAGACTCTGACAGTAAGACTCTGGGCAGGATGACAAGATAGCTGGAATCATACACACCTTTTTCTCTGTTCCAGAGATGCCAAGTTTTGGTGCTCCTGAAGAGTCCTGCCTTCCCTCTGGCTATGTTTGAAAGACAGAGCAAGAGGGAAGAAAGGCTTTAAGTACACATTGCTCCTTGTGATGCACACACTCAGCATCTCATTTCAAGGTAAGTGAAAAGCTCCAAAGCACTTCACTCCACTAAAAGAAAATGAAAAACAGTAAAGAGAAGAAATCAGAAGGCATCAGGAGATGTTTTACATGAAATGACTGAACACACTGATAGAAATTTCTCAGGTGATTGAACTTCCTGGACATTTTTACTGGCATCTTCCATTGTAGCTTCAAGGAACGACTGGTTGTGGCACTCAGAGCTCTGGGCTAGGGGACAAGGTGGGGATCAGTGACAGGTTGGACTCAGTCTTGGAGATCTTTTCCAACCTTAATGATTCTGTAATTCAAGACATATCGTGGGAATTTGGCTCCGTAAGTTACGAGTCATTTGGTTCTCCTAAAGAAGTTTAGCATTTCAAAGTTCATGTCTAAGTGCTTGCTCCTGAAAACTCTGATAAGAAGTTCAGACTGAGGGAAACCTTTGCAATGGAGTGAAATAGCACTTTATCAGCTTTCTGAAATCCAGAAGCAGTGCTGCAGCTTCGTGGAAGTGTCTGCTCATCCTGCCTGTCTATTAAATACTTATTTATGTGCAGATTGAAAAGGATTTTTCAGGGAGACAAAGTGCCATAGAGTTACAAGAAGAATGTAGGCCCATAATTTTAAGGATATTTCATTTATTGAGCTCTCTTTATATGCTTTGATTTAGGCACCAAGGGCAGCAGCTACTTTAATTAGGGATGGAGGGGAGTGAAATTCTTCTGAAATGGAAAGGACCTGTCCCTGGGAGCTGTTCACACCAAATCCAAAGGATAGGGGAGCTGGGTGAAGTGTTTTAGGTGTGGTTTGTTCACCTGCAATAAACTGTGGAGGTTGCACCCCAAGGAGCTTTGTGGGTTCACAGACTGATTGTGGGCTGTTGTCCTTCACCCCCTCTTGTTTCAGGTGTCCTGCTTTCTGTCCTGAGACTTTGATCCACACAAAAATCCTTTTTTGCAAGGCTGGTTTTAGTGAGATTAGAGCTGCTCTGACTCACTTCTTGGCTTCAAAATTGCTGGAGTGAGCAGCAGGAAGGTGGCATGGCCATGTGTTTGGGGGATAACATGCTGGAGATGGAGAGGGTAAGACCACCTTTCTGACTGCATCAGCCCTGTATTAGTCCAAGGAACAGAGAACTGCACCTGAAGTTGCACAGACTGACCTGGAGAGTGATTCCCAAGGTCACTTTTAGGAGAAATATGAGTGTTGAATCAATTAATTTGAGATGCAGACGCTCAGGTTCTTAAATATTTAGAAGAAACTAAGCCATCTAAAGTCAGCAGGATTTATTTTTATTTCCCAAATGCCAAATATTTCACCTTGGATATGTAAGAACCTCTCAGGAACGTCCCCTCTGTTTTGAACAGATCAGAAAAGAACTAATTGCAAGAGATATCCTTGTTGCTGAACAGGGGCAAAGCAAAATTCCAGCACAGGGGCACACTCAGAGGCAAGGCTGGCAACTAAGGGTTGGGAAGGTGTGGGAGGACATTTTCCAGCAAGGAAGGTACCTTCAAATACCATTGATTCATAACTCTTGCAAAGTTTTTCTTGCCCAAAAGCAGAATTGAAAGGGAAACTAGATCAGCTCATTGCTTGAGGAACCAGAGGTAACAGATATTCACTGCAGGGTGGGGAAGTTTTATTTATGTGTGGATTCAAATGAATGGAATAAATAATTAAAAATAGCATATTCTATTGCCTGCAGGTGGAGTTGTTCAGGGAGGGATGTGGTTGGTGCCAAGTATTTGATCTGTGCTTTGATAACACCAGGGCTCTGGCAGGTGCCCTTAGAAACACAGACAACACGTTTCTTTGCATATTCCACAGCCCCTCAAGAAGCTGCTGTTTCCTCTGAGCCCCTCTTGGGTTGTGATTGGCACCCACTGGAAAACACATTTCTGGGGCCATGAAGAGTACTGTGCTATATATAAGAGTCAATGGCAACCAGGTAAAAGAGCTGAAGGAGCAACTGGAATTTCTGGGGAAAATCAGAGCCTCTGGGCAGGGAGATGAAGGTGTGAATTCTGTATAATGGCAATAACCAGTTCCTGGGAGAAGTTAAAGCAGAGGGTGTTCAGACAGGTCACACGGCAACCACCAACATGCCTGTCTCGAGGCAGAGAGTGGGGACAGAGTGCTGGGGATTAAGGGAGGGAAGGGATGTTGTGTTTGGCTGCCCCAGCTGCTGCCTGGGGGCTCATGCTGGGGCAGAGCCGGCTCTGCATTCCCTGGCTCCCAACCCCTGCCAGCAGCATGAGCAGGGCAGGTTGTGCTGGGGAGGGACAGGGGTGCTGGAGCTGCACAGGATGGTTAAGTCGCCAAGAAACATGCCCATGTACTCATACCCAGGGTCACTATTCAAAGCATCTGCTCAAAGTCCTGCCCTTGGCCTTCTCTCTGCAGGAAAGTTGTGCTGTGTGGTGTGTGCTGGAGCTGACAGCTCCGTGTCTCTGCACCCTGTACAGGGCTGGGACCTCTCACTTCACCTGAAGAACAATGGAAACTCTGCTGTTCTTTTTGGACTTGAAATTAAATCTGGCAATTTTAAATTCTTTTGTACATGAAAATTTTAAGTAAGTGGGTTTTGGGATTTTTAGCAAAATATTTGGGAGAGACAAGACATCAGGTGAATGCAAAATTTGTGGAAAAAGAATCTTTTGCAAAACTTGTGGAAAAGGATCTTTTACAAAACTTGGAATTGTTTCTAAGAAGAAGCAGCTCTGTTACAACAACTTATTCCAGGACAAAGATTTTTCTTTCAGTCAAGCTCTGAAGTGGTAGTTTTCAACATTATTATGTCAACAACTTTTCATTTTCATTTTGAAAGGGCATTTCATGAAAACTGCCTTAACTTCATGGCATGTTTTGATTTTCAGAAAGCAGCTCTGCCTAAACACCTTCAGGCACAGCATCACCAGTCCCATGTCATCAACATTAAATCATATCAAAACCTTGGACAATGTTGGTCTGAGCAGAAAGTGTCCAGGAAGCTCTTGAGCCTACCTTTAAAGCACACCTTTTCACCAAAGACTTAAGTCTCTGAAGGCCTCACGGTCCACTGACCCTTGATTACTGACTGCAGCACCAATGACAGCCCTCTGAAGGTTTGCAGATGCTGAGTGAACTATTGATACCACGTGTGTGAGAAGACCAGGCACATCTCCACCTTCACAGATACGATCTTGGTATCCTTCTACACCCACATTCCCTGACTGGATAGTTAACTTGCTCCAGGAAACCCTGTTCACACAGTCAAGGAGACTCTGGAGGAACACAGTCCATGATCAGATGCAGAAGTTTATTAAACATGTTTGCCAGGCATTTGCAAGTCATCACACAAACACCGTTTGAGTAAAAAGGAATAACAATTCATTGACTAGAATATGGGTATTCATCAGAAAATTAACACTGGACTTCTGTCAAAGGTTGTACCTATTTTTGGTGGGTGGATGCACTCAAGCCTTCAGAAAAATGCAGCCATTGCACCTTTCCTGCATCTCTAGCCGTGGCACGTGCACACAGAGCCAACTGATTTATTCTCAGCTGCTAATCCAGAGTTGGTCTTGCTTACCTGGCATGAGGGCCAGACTGTAATTAGTGTCATTCCTGGGGGAAACCTGCCCTCTGAGCCATTTCCAACAGTCTGTGCAAGACTTTATGATATCCTTAGCTTGTATCAAAATCATAAATAGTCACTGATAGTGACTTAGCAGGTAGATGTTTTAAAAGCCCAGGTAACAATGTTTGACTCAATTAATTCTGCATTACCAAAAGCTCCTCTGCTTCCCCTCAGAGTGCTGTCCTCCCATTTCATGCTGCACCCTTCCAGGTTTCCCTTGTGCTGCTGCTTGGCAATGGAGGATCCAGCAGTTCTCACCCTCAGGGCTTGTCTCACCCTCTCAGGTGCCTTTCCCTTCCCTCCTGGCCATGCCCGCCTGTCTCACCTACCCCCTTTCTACCATTCCCCAGGCTGTTTGCTCAACCTGCACCAAATCTGCCTTGAGACAAGCTGGACAAACCAGGCAGGGTGATGAAGAAAACACACTCTGCCCCAACTAGATCCTCAAAGTGGGGCCAGAAGGCTTGTTTGGGCAGTTATTGCCCCAGCAAGCCCATGTGGAAAGTGGCTACAAGGGAGCATGAACCTGCTGCTGCTGCTGAATGACATCCAGGGGCTGAGAGCAAACAAAAGATGTGCCATGTAGCAGCTCCTTTCATCTCCTTCGAGGACAGAAACAATGTACAGAATGTGTCTAGACAAGGTGATGATGCATAATCCTGGCAATGTGTTCCAGGTGTGAAGGGGAGGCAGGGTATGGCCACTACAGCTCCTTTCTCACACATTCTTTTTCTTCTTGTCACTTTTTCTTCCTGTGGAAGGGAATGGAGAAAATGAATGCTTTGTATTCGTTTTGACTACAGTTAAAAATATAAATTAAAGCATCCTTGAACTTCATTTCAGCTTACAAGGTGAAAAGTAGAGAAAAACCTTTGATATCTGTTAATTTGGAATTACTACCAAAGGAGATGCTATGAATAAAGTCAGTCATGCTCACCTGCTTTTTTTAACACATCATTTATTCTCCAGCTTCCGAGGAACTCGCAGGTAGCAGGGGTCAGTGCCTCCAGGGCTCCCAGAGTTAGTGTAGTATGTGGGATTTTTTACTAAAAATAGTTAAAGTTTCATCAGGATTGGACTTTTGTGTGTCTATTTTTGGCATCCTTCAGTAGAAAAATGCACTGGCTGAACTTGCCCTCCCAACCTCTTGAGGGTGTTTTGCTATTAATAGAAAAGAGGGTTTAATAAGTAACTGGTCCCACGGTGCAGGATAATACATTCCCACTCTGCAATCTGCTCCTGTGACCTTTACAACCAGAGACACACTTCAAAAACAATACAGGGCTCTGCCAGGATGCTCGAGCAGGAGGGAGCAGGTGCCTGTGGGAGCACAGCCTGGCATGGTTGAGCCTGGGTGGAAAACGTCCCAAGGAGGTGACCCACCAGCCAAATCCTGAGCCCTCTGAACTAATATTGACACCAGCAACCCCCAAGGTCTGCAGTGGGGAAAGGTGAGGCAATTGGGATTGTTCAGCTTGGAGAAGAAAAGGCACAGTTAAGTTGGCCTAACTGTGGCATTCCAGTGCCTGAAGGAGCTACAAGAAAGATTGAGAGAGACTATTTCCAAGGGCCTGGAGTGACAGGACAAGGGGGAATGGATTCACATTGGCAGAGGGGAAGTTTGGATTAGAGATTAGGAAGAAACTCTTCCCTGTGAGGGTGGGGAGACCCTGGCACAGGTGCCCAGAGAAGCTGCGGCTGCCCCATCTCTGGAAGTGTCCAAGGCCAGGTTGGACAGGGCTTGGAGCAACCTGGGCTGGTGGAAGATGTCCCTACCCACGACAGGGGTGGAAAGAAAAGAACTTTAAGGTCCTTTCCAACCCAAACCATGCTGTGATGATGATTCTATGATGAACTGTGGCCAAACTGCCCCCAGCTTTCTGCCTTGACCCACAGGTGGATGCAGGAGAGGAGCAGCATGAGAGCATTTCCCAGGGATGCAGGGATTAGGGACCAGTGGGATCCAGGCTCACAATTCTCAGCTGCACATTTTCCCGAGACTCCCAAGTTATTAGCATGTTAGGAGCTGGTTTGAGTCTGAAAAAGCACAGAAAAGTCATGGTTTAAGAAGAAATAAAAGATTCACATCCTTTTAAGATGCCTTGTCACACAAAGATAATGTGGGTCATGCGTGTAAGCCAAAGATGCCACCATGGGTGGGAGCCAGTCCCAGTGTGAGGGTAACTGGCACACTGAGCCATCTGATCTCAACATGAAGCAGGAAAAACAGTAGGAAAACCAGGCCAGGAGAGCTGATTTATTTCTGAGCAATATATGACACTCTCATGAGTAATGGTATTTTAACTTGGAAGGTTAAGTGAGAAACAGAAACTGAGTGTTTGTGGCTATGTTCCAAGAATAATATTTGAACTAATCCATCAGCTTTGATCATCCAAGTACCCATCATGTTTATTTGTAAAAAATGTCAACATTTTTCTAGGCCCATGCGGATTTCCCCTCCTTTTGATCTCTCAGCACCCTCAGTTTTCCTGTAAGGTTAGAGGGATTAATCCATATTTATGATCACATCAAAAAGTATTCTTTGTTTTCACATTTTTCAGACTGGACAGGATTGAGACAAATAATAAAAACATACAGAATAACTTGTGGATCTTCCCTGCTCTTATGAATTAAACTTTCCTTCTCATAGGCACCCTCAGAGCAAGATTTTCACCAGCTCTTATCAGTTCAGAGCACACAGAAACCATGCCTTGGGTGGAGGGGAAAAGGTTCTTACATCCATGAAAGTGGGAGCACAAAGTTTGGGGTGGTGGTGTCTCAGCACGAGGCTGGAGCCAAGATGAGCTGCCTGACACTGTAACAGACACAGCGAGATTATGACTCTCCTTTCTCCTGCCCCAGCAGCAGGAGGTTGCTCTATTTGCTCCACAATTTTCTTTACAGTTATGTTGATTTGAAGCTCTATTAGTTCTGCAACTTGACCTTTTGACAGCACACAATGTCCCAGATGCACAACAATATTCCCTGGAGTGGAAGGAGAAGGGATATGGTTGGCTGTGCTGAAAATGACCATTTCCATTTCCTAGACAGACATCACTAAGGCTCCATTAGCCTTTACCTCAAGGGTCTTGTTCTAGAAGAGAGCTTGTCATTAATTTTGGGTGTTAATTGCTTGTTTTCTCAGCCAGAACTGCCAATAAGGACAGTTGTGAACATCTTGTCTGGTGAGACTTGAGTGAAAACCACTTTCTTTGCACAGAGGATGCTGAAAATATCCAGAATCTTAACTGACAGCAAAGACATGGAAGTGTTTATAGCCACTCCTTTACCTTTACCATGAAAATGTTTTCAGAACTGTTATAAAAATCACCTCCCAAACCCATTTCTTCCTGAATTCTCTACAATGGCACTGAGAATGGTTCTATGTTGAAGTTTTGTCTTTTACTGTCCTTTTCTCTCTCACACAAGGCAGAAATATCCTAAACCCCACACCCTAAACCTTCACTTTCAGTTCTTTCCCCCCTCACCACCCCCCCCATCCACATGTTGCACAAAGTCTTTCAAGTCCAGGTTTGTTGGAGCCAACAAAAGCATCTGGTAAGTCAGTGGTGTCAAAAAGTCTAGCTGAAGCCTTCCTTAATATTCTTGGGCAACCTGTTAGGAAAAAGACAGTAGCTTGTAGGAACATATTGCAAAAGCCTGTCCCTCCTTACCAGCAGTGAACTGCATGATCCAAGATGGAATATATTTGTCTCAGAGAATGGATGAGTGAGTTTGTTGGGATTATCAGCCTGGCTCATGGGTAAGAGCACTGCCCTTGCTTTCAGCAATCATTGATCTAAAGGAAAACAGGTTTTTTCTCACCCTTTATATTTTATTAGACATTATCAAAGGTGGGAAAAACCCGCATTGGATCTGAGGTAGTTCCCTGGCAGTGTTACAGCCTGTTGGACCAGCTGGGTGGCCCAGAAGAGCTGTAAAATGAAGCAGCTGCTGCAGAAATCTCACAAAGTATTATATGCTTTTCTTATCATGATGTGACTTTCCTAAACATACCATGTTTTCAGCAGAAGTCCCTTTAGAACCAGGCTCAGCCCTAAAGTGTGCAGCTCAGCCTACAGAGTGCAGGCAACACCTACACCATCAAGACACCTAAAAGAATTCTCGGCTAAGGCTTGGGGAGTGCCTTTTCTTGGGGACAGTTTAGGAATGCACAGGGAGCAGGTTGCAGGCAGGTTGGATCCTCCAGGGAGCAGGACCAGCCTGGTCCTGGCAGCTGCCTCCTCCAGCCTTTTCCCAGCAGATCCTTAAGAATTTGCTGAGTGAATGAGCAGCACCCACGGGGCAAACCCAGCCCTTCCAGCACAGCACCAGGCTGGGGGACAACGTGAAACACAGTCATGTTGTGTGTGCACAGCAAACCCAGCTCACCCCGGGTCTACTGTGTGCATGCAGAGCAAATATTCAGCAGGAATCCCTCCTGTGATAAGGGAAAGGCCACAGAGTGCAGCCAATCCCAACACTGACACGAGTACGTGACCCACTCTGCTCTGCTGGGAAATCTGGGCACTGCTGCTCGAGGTTACAGACACCCCTGCAACTCTTCTGTGGGCTGCAACACCAGCCAGCAGCTGAATTAAAACTACACTTTTCATTTTTTTTTCTTTTTAATTGGAAATTTAGAGAATGTATTTAATCCTGTGGCCTCAAACTGTGTAAACTTGCAGGTTAAGTACTCAATTAAAAGGTCAAATTATCCAAATAGAAAACTGAAGTGTCAGGCAATAATTGTCCACTGGACTCCGTTACCTGAAGAGTTCATTGCACACTGACCTTGTTTAAATATTACCCAAACTGATGGGATGTGTGGCACTTCCTACCAGTTACTTATAACTCCCAAAAATCCGGAGCTGGGGAAATACCAGGATCGGTCTTCGGAAGTGTTTTAGTATGACATTGCAGGATCCACAAATACAATGGAAATACTCTTAGAATTCCTAACTGATTTATTTCTAGGGGAAAAAAAAAAAGAGTAGCCCTTGTCTCTCATCAGCATAACAAAAAGTTCTATAAATGTAATAGAATATTTAAGCTCTTACTAATGCTTGCTGAAGAAGTTTCATCTTATCAGCCTCCCCCAGGTCTGAGTTCTGTTCCCATAATTTCCATGTGGGATGTCTATTCTGACTCAACATTCCAAGCTCATTCTTTACTTGTGACCAAAAACTAAGATTCTGCTTGTCTTGTCTGTGCCTTTAGCAAGTCATCAGGGATGGTGACATCTGGCAGTCATCCCTACCACAATCCCTGTTCAGCACCATTGGGAAGGAATTCTTGGCTATGAGGGTGGTGAGACCCTGGCACAGGTTGCCCAGAGAAGCTGTGGCTGCCCCATCCCTGGAAGTATCCAAGGGCAGGTTGGACAGGGTTTGGAGCAACCTGGGCAAGTGGAAGGTGTCCCTGCCCATGGCAGGAGGTGGCACTGGGTGAGCTTTAAGGTCCCTTCCAACACAAACCATCCTGGGACTCTATGATTCTATATAATGTTCTTGTTATTAATCCTTGTGCACTTTAAAGGTGTTTTCCAAAGCTGACTGACATGGTGGGTTCCTTTCTGTAGGATTTGGACGTGCTCAGATGAAGTCTGAAGTGATTCTGCCTCCTGCACTCACCAACCCTGACGGTGCCACATGATCAGCAGATCCCCTTTCTCTTCTTCCTTGAGTGTCCCCTCTGGAAGTCACATGCCAGCCTCAAAAACATTAACCTCTGTGTCCTCTGTAAACCCAGCCCTGTATCAGCAGCAGAGAGGCCATACTCTGCTGTTTTCTGGGAGATGTGATCTGTTCCTGATAAGGGCTATCTAATCACTTCACAAAGTTGAGAAGAGATAGCAGGGACAAAATAATAAGGCTGCTTAATATGTGGCACTTCTCTTTCTTTTCAAATCCTTGGGCCTTGTAAACACACATCATCTCAATACAATGATAAAAAGGCTTCCTGAGTCACCAGCTGGATTTGTTGTGGGACCTGAGGGAGTTAGCACTGACATATGAGTCACCTTAAATCATTAACCACACCTGAAAATATCAACATGGACTCCATGACCCCAGGGAACAAATTTAACAACACAAAAACTTGATCTGAACAAAAAAAAAAAAAATAGAAAGAAAAAGAAAACTAACTTTAGAATGAGACTAGTTCAGACCAAACTCTGGCAGTTCTGTGGCTTGAGAGACAGCCTGAGTCATGTGTTGGCATTCACCTCTGTCTGTGAGGGGGTAGATGCATCTCTCTGTTCAAAGGGAGAATAAAGGGATGAACAGGACATAGTTGGCTGCCCAAGGAGCCATTACAGCAGCCACTGCATTCATGTCCTGCCCCATCTTTGCTAAAGAAAAAAATCCTATATTCAATTAAAGAAATGTTTAAGTTACTCTTTATTAGCCAAATGTCAACAATAAATCTGCTTCTCTAGGATTTTTATTGTATTTTCATATTTAAAAAACTATTACGATAACCTAATTTTTTTAGGGTTTATGGAGGTGTTATTGTTGATACCTACATATTATTTTCACGGTTGTGACTTATGATTTTACTACAGATGCTAAAAACAAACCTGCCCATGAGTATGCCATGAGAAGAACAGCCCTTTGGCAGCCAAACTCTCCATTCAGTCCCCACAGTCCCCACAGTTTGTCTATTTTAATAGCAGCAGGGAAACAGGGTGTGTTGTAGCAGCATGAGGAAACCCAGAGGGCTTGAAAAGATGAGTCTTTTTTAGTGCTGGCAATTAAATAACAGAAATGTCACTTCCAGTTTGAGCTGTAGCAACACGCACATATATGTGTAGTTAATCAGACAAGTTTGTCCTTGGTTGAAGGCAAAGGAGAACAGGCAGAAAACTCCCGTGCACAGGGAGGAAGTGGCTGGAAGTACCTGAGAAGAGTTGCAAGGCTCAAGGCTGCTTGAAAGCACCCCATTTAGAGCCACAAATATTCAGAAACTGAAAAATGAGGTTCATCACCTCGGGACACCTTCTATCAGGGAGGAAAAGGCAAGGCAGGGCTTGTTTTCCAGCAAGAGAAGTTGCAGGACACTAATGCCAGAAAGAGTTGTGTAAGGTATGTCCAGAACTTCAGCTCTTGCTGAGCCTTGGATTTGAGAATGGATTAGGCAAACTCGGCTTCAAACTCCCTGACACCAGGTGCCAAGTGGGTCGAGATCCCTGGCAAGGTATCCTCTGCTGAATTCCCAGACAGCCCAAATCTGTGTTTCCAAGAATCCTGGGTCTGACATTTCACTTGCCCTTTAGCACAGGGTCAGGGACAGCACAAGGCTGAGAGGTGGTTTCTGTTGGGGAAATGATACAAATTGTACAGTTCAAGGGAATTTGGAGGATTTAACCAGCCTTTGCTTGAGTCCTGGCCTTTTTCTAATCCAGAATTCCTAAATTAACTGCAGAACAATTACAGAAAGATAAACACTATGAGCCAGGCCAGATAGATTTGGAAAGGCAAACTTCAAAAGTCATACCAGCAGGATGAGTAGCGAAGACCAGAATTCCATGTGCTCAGACTGTCATCACTGTGATGTCTTCAGGGAACATGGATTAGAAGGAAAGACCAAAGAATGGACAAAATTAAAGTTTGCTGCAACAGTGGAAATTGGTGGATAAAATAGTCTAATTTGGTGGAAATGGTGTGAATGAAAGTGGTTTGTTGCCAGGAAGGTTCTTCTTTACTACAGTTACCTAGATGAATTATTGAATAATCAGGCCAACAAAACAGTGGAATTACTATTCCAGGTGAGACCCCTGGTTAGCCAATGATCCTGCTATCTCCAGGAGTGATCCCAGGCCTTCAAAGCCAGGCAGGAGACACATTGTTTCAGCCAGGTACCAAACACATTGCTGCTTGTGAGGGGTCTCTTAATCTCTAGTAAGAGATTGTCTTAAATCCTAAAATGTTGGATTTAATGCTATTTCAAAAGCAGCAACCCCTGTCATCCAGGATTTATGTTTTTCCACGTGGCAGCCAAAATGTCTGAAATCTTCACTTCAGGTATGCTGTGGTCCAACCTTTGCCATTGGGACTGGTCACTGTGCTCCCCAACACACCAGTACTGCAAAAAAGGAAATGCCAAGCCCAGAAGTGGGAGATGTAAAGCTGTGAAGGAAACTGGTGTGGCAGGAGGAACAGCATCTACCAAACTGACCAACTCCATGGTTTATCAGGGATATAAAGGAGTGAATTGATGACTCTGCTACATCTGAAGCAGACACATTAATGATTAAATTCAGAAACCCCCAAGTCCATCAGAAATGCTGGTAGTGATTCCCAGCCCCATGGCCCATGGAGGTGACCTCACTAATCAGCCTGATGGGGAAAGTGAAATGCAAAGCAGCCCCAGAGTTCCAGGCACTCCCCAGTGAGTCACTACTGCAGCCACGGCATCAATGGGAAATGCTGATTGCCACTTTTCTATCCTTTCCCACGTGCTACTTCCTCACCACTCCCCTTCACAACTCCCTCCTGCAGCTGAACTCACTCCTCCAACCAGCTCCTTCCCATCAGCCATCTGCCTGCAGCTCCCACAGTCTGGAGGGACAGAGGAGTGCCAGGACCATTCCAGTTGGTTTGGTCCCTGAGAATCCTCATTTGTGATGCAGAGAGCCCAGGCTCCTTCCAGCTGCCTACACCACTCACTTGGAACTAGCCAGGCACATATTTTCCCAAATCCACTTGCAGAATTGCCAGACAACAAGCTCCCATGGACTCAGGGCATTCCTTCTGCCAGTCCAAGGGTAGGAGTCAGGTCCTGTCACCACAGCAGGGGGAACAGAGAGAGGCCTCTTGTCTACCTCAAATATTCCTGTCTTGTGCTGCAATACATGGGCTGTGCCAGTCTGTAAAGAGATGAATTCAAAGTGGTTCAGGTGAGGTTACACAGGACAAATGCAGGGAGTGGGAGTGCCAAGATCAGTTTAACCCCAGCTGGCAACTAAACACCCCAGAGCTGCCTGTCCACTGCCCTCACACTTGGGTGGGATGGAAGGAGAGGGGGGAAATGGGAAAGCTTAGGGTCGAGATAAGAACAGTGTGATAATTGAAATAAAGTAAGATAGAATGTAATATAAAATAATAATGATGATTATTGTTATTAGAAGAACAAAAGAGAGAGAGAGGAATAAAACTCATTGCTTGTTTTGGGCTAAAACGCTGAGCTCAGCCGAGAGAGTTGAGCATCTCCCCGCTGAGTGCAGCTTAACGCCGCCACCTGCTGACGGGCTGCCGGGCATCCCTGGGCATCCCTGAGCATCCCTGGGTATCCCTGGGCATCCCTGAGCATCCCTGGGTATCCCTGGTCATCCCTGAGCATCTCTGGGTATCCCTGGGCACCTCTGGGCACCCCTAAGCATCCTGCAGCATCCCTGGGCATCCCTGCACATTTCCTGAGCATCCTGCAGCATTCCTGGGCACCTCTGGAAGCTGATGCTGAGAATATTGTGGGAAATGAAGTTGTAAAAGGAGAAAGCTAAAGGTTGTATGGAAAGGTCGATTCCCAGGGCTTGGTCATGGAGGATGGCTCAGCTCACAACCTGGCCATCAGTGTCAGATATTATTAAACTGTCACTCCTGGAGAGCTACACTTAAATGAGGTGAATCTTCATCATCTTTCATCTTTAAAGCTCAAAAACTGACAAATTGTCTTGGATGCAGAAGCAACTGCTCCAAATTGCATCAGGTCTAGAAATCTTCTAATTTTTTTGTTACTGATTTTGAATTCAGGTATGTCAAATTCAAATGAACTCAGTTTCCCTTCTGAGCTGGAACTATTTGTCCTCACTATAAAATTACAAGATCTTCCCCCAGCACTGACCACTGGAGAGAGGAACCACCTTGAGAGGTGAGCTGGGATGTCAGGGCTGTGGATGAGGGAGGTGTTTGCCTCCTCACTTTCTTATGCACAGCTCTTACTTCTGCTTTTGAGGATTCACACTTTTAAATATTGAATTTAGCTATGAAGTCTGGCAATGTTATCCCCTTCAAAAATGCATAATATGGCTCTGAGTATCACTAATTTTACTGCCAGTGAGTTACAGTTAGACTGCAGATCCTTGAATTGCAGTCTGAGCTCTGAAGATTTAATAACTCCTCTTTGCCCCTTTTTGACACGGTGACAATTTTTTCACACTGGTATTTAATTTTTGTTTTAAACCCAAACACATCAAAACATTTCTGAACACATTTAAACACAAGCCCCACAGATTCAATAAAACCACAGAATCCCAAGATGCAGTTCGTATTTTAAAAAAGGCTGTTTCGTGAACCAGAAGGATTTACAAGAAGTCCTGAAACTCCTGCTCTGTTTCTCCCAGCTGCTTTGTGTGCTGCTGGGATGTCCCTGGCTGCTGTGGAGTTGTGCTGAAGGACAGGCCTGGGTGGGAGCTGAAGTTATCCTGGAATAAAGCCTGAGCTCGTAACAATCCAAACTTGCCGAGTAACTCGTTGGGGTCACAGAATTCAACTGAAGTGCTGAGTTCAGAAAGGGAAAGGGGCAGTGCAGGAGCTGGCACAGGTCCTGTCTGATATCTCAGTGGAAGTTCATATCCAGTGGCAGAAAGGAAATGACATAAAACTCTTACACTTCACAGCTTTTCACTGGGACTAATGTTCCCTTGTATAGCTCAAAGCTTTTTTCCCTTGAGTGTCCTGAAGTGAGGGCTGCCCACCGTTATGTTTTCACTCAACACAAGTTTAGCAAATCATATTTTTCCAGGAAGAAAAATTGGCTCCAGCTGTCCTAATCCTGCACTGAAGAGAAGCATTAACTCTGGGCATCACGGCAGCTGCAGGAATTCCCAACTGGAGTTGGGCAGAGTTCTCCCAGGTGATGCCCTGTGAGCATGAAGCATCAAACGAGGTGTCCAAGGGGCCAGTGAGGGCTGTTTTCTTGGGAGAAAAGACCAAAGCAAAGAGAAGAAAATGTGGACCTTTCCCTCAGCCCAAATCTGCAAGGGTGGTGAAACACAGGTTTGAAATCAGCATCACTACAAAAATGCAGAACTGTCAACACCACCTCACCTGTGCCCAGCTGGCACAGGGCACTGACCAAGCCAAACCCTGGCTGTGGGGGCTGCATTAACCCCAGCTCAGCCCATCCCACAGTCTGCTGGAGCAGTCTTAGCTCCTCCTCAAGTCAGGACAGCATCATAGACATGGATCCAGCACCCTCCTAGAGACAAATCCTCTCCTTACTGCTGCTGTTGCTGCAGGTGCTGATGTGTCAGTGCCAGTCTCTCACTAAAATGAAGAGTTAAATACATGGTCTATAAGAAGTGGTTTTTTCCTGCTTTTTAACAACCCAAGCTCCCCAAATTTTTCATATTTCAGTCTTGGGAAGGGAAGGGTGAGAGACTAACAGGGGGAAGGTACGGCCAGTGGGCATCAAAGCTGTGACAGCTGGAGAAAGTCATGACCCAAACTGTGCAGAAGCTGCATTAAGGAAGGGAAATATTTAACATAGTACTGTTATCATCACTGCATATTTGATAGACACTTAAAATGCTCATACAGGAGAGTGATTGTGGTTCAAATGCCTGTTCCACCCACTAAGGCACTGCATCCACAATAACTCTCTGTTTCAATCCTGACACAGGAACCTTTTATCTGTTCTAGAAGCTCCCACATGAAGAAATAGCTGGTGTAGATTTTGGAATTCTCTCTCTTTACAAACAAATAGTGACAGTAGGAACCTGTGGGGGTTTGTGATGGGGGGAGGAGAGACAATCCCAGATCAGCAGCTCCCTTCCTACATGTGAGCCACGACCAGTGTCTGCAGAGCTCAGAGGCTGCAATGGAGGTTGGAAAACACTGTTGAGGCTTCCCCTGGGGAGTGACTGCTTCTCATTGAGCCTGGTGCTCCAGCTGCAGTGTGTGAGCCAAGTCCTGCCCCCCCCCAGTGTGGATCTATAGGGGTTCCACTGCTTTGGTGGAGCTGTTCCAGGGCAAGCCCACAGTAACTCAGGCTGCTTGTGGTCCCTGCTGAGAGGTATGGCAAACATGGTAACAATTAGGGAGGTCTCTGCTTCCCTGGAGCTCCCTGCACTGAAACAATTATTCTCTCCTTTTCATTGCCCATTCAAAACCACATTGGCTAAATATAAGACAGATTCAATAATTAATGTGAGCTCCATAAGAGGCAGCAGGGAAAACCTACTTGCTGAAAACATAACTCTTCAGTAATCACTAGGAGTCACTAACTGTAAAGGAGCCAGATCCAATAAAGCTTCAAACTTAAGAAGAACTTAAGAAAAAATTGTTTTCCCTGTAACTCTGAGTCAGGCGTTTCAGTTCTGGAGGTTCAGATGTGCCTCCCTTTGTCCAGTTCAAAACAGCATCAGCTCCCCAAAAGGTGAGGATTGTGGTGCTGGTGTCATGGGTCTGACTTTACCTCTGCACCATCCTTGCAGCTCATGTCTGTGCCAACGATCTCCCAATTCATCCTTGTTTGCAGCTATTTCTCAGCCATCAGTGCAGGGATCCCTGTGAATCTTGGGAGCCCTTGTGTCACCCCTTGGGCACCAGTCCAGTCCTGGCCATGTGCTGAGGGCAGGTGGGTGCCGTCTGGGCTGGCCTGTCTCTGGGATTTTGGTGGCTCATGTGCTCTCCCTGCTTGGATTCTGGGGTGAATTAAACAATGCAAATGTTGGGCCAGTCTCGAAGCCATGACTCAGTTCATTCATCCTCCTGGGACTAAAGTGGGAAAGGCTGAGTCAAAACTTCATTCATTTGTATTTTGTCCAAAACTGTCAGAATTTCACTGGAGTTCTGCCTAATTTTTTTATTGCTCAGCTGTTCTGCAGGTTCCTTCTCTCATCTCTCTCTCTCTTGTGTTACCAAGAGTGTATTGCTGCTCATCCCTCCTGCTCTGCTCAATAAACGTTGACAGGAGCAGCCAGATGGAAACTCTCACCTTAAATTAACACATCAGCCCCTTTCAAGCCCACATGTAGCAAAGGCAGATGCAAATACAGACCAACAGTATCTGCTCTTCACTTGTCAATATTTGAATGGTCTTGGCTCTCATTCTGGACAGTAATAAAAGAAGCTGGTTAATCATTTATAATTGTTGGCAGCTCTGTGCCATCAATGAACAGGAAGTTTTATGCAGCTGTCAGATGCACAAGCTGAGCGTTTCCTGCAGATTTATTTGGTGACAGTTTCATTATGGATTTTTAGAAAGAAAAAATAGCATTTTGATCACTGAAAAATCAAGAAAGCAGCAGACAGTTTCCTGTGCTTTGGAGAGGACTCTCTGTGGCTGCCATTCAGCTAAATAATTTGCAAGCACGAGCCAAACCAAACTGTGTGCCCCTCTGGTCTTTCCTGGATGGATATATGGGATGTCTTTGGAATGGCTGTAAAAGAATAATAAAATCAGAGCTAAAATGTACCTCAAAGAATGGTTGGTTAATTGTCCATCAGGACCAGATATCTGGGGAAAATTAATCAGCATAAAGCTCCCTGTGATCTCTCTAATTTAATAAGGTTACAGCAGTGTAATCAGGAGGAGCATCTCAGTGATTGCACATCAAATTAGCTGAGGGTGTAATTGCACAGATGCTGGAGGAGTCACAGAGACACATTCCCTCTGATATTTGCTGCAGTTATTTCTGCTTTTGGAAGTGCTGCCAAACCAGGTCAGAGAAGGATGAGCTTCAAGGAGGGGAGGGAAGAACAGCTCTGATCTCCACACAAATAGCCCTGATACTGGGGGAAAACACCTGGGGACACTGTGGGCATTCCCATTGCCTGCCTGCAGGTTTGGGGAGGGGATTTGGGAGAGGACAGCACCTGGGACAGGTGTCACCACCACCCTCTGATTTGTCCAGCACAGCCTATGTGGGACCCAAAGGACACTTTTCCCCTCACTTCAGCACTTGGGTTGAACACCCAAAGCAAGGCAGTGACCTTTTCTTTTCAACATATCTAAATAATTCCTGCACAATTCAAGTCATGAAGGCAGAAAAATGCCTGGATGAATAATGGCAAACACAATTCTGTGGGACATAAAGGAAAGAGGACAAACATCCTTCAGCAATGCTGCCATCTGTCCAGGCTCAGTTCAAGAAATAGCCTTTCTGAGGAAAAGGAGTATTTTTATTCTTATATTCACAGCACATGCCATAAGGTGAATACAATAATCCAAATTATTTTTTTCATGATGTCCATTAAGTTTTGAAGGCTGAATTTGAAGACATTTTAGGAGCAAATAGATCCATGAAAAGCAAAATATGGTGCAAACATACCCTGAATTTAATGACCTTTTCTTAAAGAAATGATGAATTTCTGGAACTAAATATTTATGTCTTGCATTTCCAAATTACTTCATGATAATATTTAAAGGCAAGGAAAAAGAACAAGAGATAAAAATAAAAAAGGGAATGAGAAGTAACCCAGTGTCACTGCACGGGGGAGTGGTTTCATGGCCAGGATGGTGATTTGCGTCTTAGCCCACAGAGAAGTTCTGGTGCCACCATCCATCCAAAGGCTGTTCCCAAGCCAGATTCTCTCTCTCTACAGGATTATGAGAATGAACTCATGGGGTTTCATCCCAGCTTGTAGCAGGCAGGGATTTACAATAATTAAGATGATAAAATAAGGGGAAATTATAAAGATGCTTGACCCAAGGCTTGAAAGATGAGGGCATAGGAATATCCATTCCTTCTCCCATGCAACACTGCTCAGCTACTCTGTTTCCATCCTTACAATGTTTTCATCATCTCTAAAAAGCATCTGACACCATTCACATCACCCTTGTTACAGATCTGTTTTCCTTTCTTTGTCATGGCTAGTAACAGAATTCTACTCAAAACCATAAAGCAACACTGAAATAAAAGTACCATCCAAGTAATAGGAACAAGTCAATAGGGGAAAAGACCTCTGGGATTGCAATGGTGCTCCTTTCAAATTATAAAGTAAGGAATTTTTTCTTGGTATTATGACAGTCTGTGGGAACCCCACTTTCAAAACCAAGTTTTATTGACTGACGTGGTGTGAAAACTCAGAACAAAAAGCCATTCCCTGCTCCAGACACCCCCATTCTGAGTGTGGGCTCAGTGACTCACCTCAGGGAGCAGCAAATCGTGACAGTGGGTTTAAAATATCAACACTTAGTCAGTCTGCATATTGTGGAGGGATATTAAGAACTACTTTGACTGCAGCAAACAGACACGTTGTTAAAAGCTCGGGTTTATTTGCCATGGTGGGAAAAGCCCGTGTTTGGAAGAGGTTTGGAGATGTTCACACAGTGTCACAATTCCCCAAAGCAGAGTGTCCATGAGGGGCTGTCCCAGAGCCACAAATTCAGCTTTGCCTTGGAATAGGTTTGGGTGGCCAGAGCTCTAAGAACAGAAAATATTTGGAGAAGGCTGGGAAGGTGGACAGGACTGCTCCACCCTCAGTGTGTTTGCACCCAGTGTTTATGAGCACTCCCTGGGCTGATTGTGGAGGCAGAGCAGGGCAGAGGCAGAGCTGGGCAAGCAGCACCTCACCTGGACCAGCTCTGGGTGGGCAGCACCTCACCTGGACCAGCTCTGGGGGGAGCAGCACCTCATCTGGACCGGCTCTGGGGGGAGCAGAACCTCACCAGGACTAGCTCTGTGGGAGCAGCACCTCACCTGGACAGCTCTGGCTCCCAGAGTGTGTTCTGACCCTCCTCCAGGTAACTCCTGTTGCTGCTACTGCTCATTTGGCTTTTCTTGGGTTTTGCTTTTGCTCTTCCTCCTCTGCCCGAGCAGTTCTGCCTGTGCCGTCCCACTGAATGATCTTGGGAGCTCCTGCAAACGCTTGGCTTCTCTTGTCTGGGTTTTAAAGCACCTGCTCTAACTTTTCCCTGGCAGATCACTGGCTTTTTTTGCCAAAGGACAGAAGAATGCAAAGATCAGGTTTCTGACAGAGCCTTTCTACCAACCAGGCTGGGATTGTTCACCTTGTGGCATTGTTGAACTGTTCCCTCTCTGAAAGGCCAGGGCGTGAATGTTTGAACTATTTTGCTTTTCCTACTTGGCTCCAATGCAGAGTGGCTGAAAGAATTGTGTTAAGAACTGCCCCTGGAGCCTGAAGGACTGTGGTTCTGCATGTCCTGGATGCACAGCCAGCTGCCAGGCTGCTATTCGAGTCGCTCTTGGGTGTTCCTTGTTTGCTGTAGGTGAGTCAGCTCAACCCTTCCTTCTGCTGTGCCTTCACTACTGTCTATTGTGTCCATTCCTCCTCCTCAGCCACTGACAGGGCTCAGGTGCACTTGGTTTCATCACAACCAACACGTGTCTGAGGGATCTGTTCCTGCAGGACAGCAACTGAGAGCTGCACTGAAGGAAGGTAAGGAGACTTTCTCAAACTCTGTCCTATTGTTAGTCCTTCTTGGCTCCACATGAATCAGAGCAGGAGCTTCTGCCTTCCTACCTGGACATGGACATGTCTCTGTGCTCTCCTGGGTTCCAAGAGGCAGGAAGGTTGATTATTCTTTCTGACATTTAAATACAACATATGGCAAGTTTTGTGAGGAATTAATGGTGTACTTTGGGCATTAATAGACACAGGTAATTGTACCATTACAGCTTGGTCAGGATATTAGAAAGGTCAGGCGTAGCTGGTTTGAGCCAGAGTAAACAGGAGATCACACATTTTGTTGTCATTTTCTCTCATAGTTTTCAAAGCTTTTACTACTTTGCCAGCACCAAAACAATGATTTTTGAGAGAGAGAAAAAGGAGAATTTCCCAAAGCCTTGAAATTATGCTCAGGCACACGATGGTTCACATGACATAAAAAAGCCTATTTAAAATACATTTTTTTCTTTTGGATTATTTTCTGCCTTACAATAGAAGCAGTGAAGCATAAGTCAGGAAAGGAACTGTTTCAGAGCTGTGTCTGGTGCAGAGACTGGTAGTTCATGTTCCTTTTGCAACCAGCAGGGCTGCATTCCAGCCGGCCTGAAGGAGCCCCCCACAAGGAAAAAATCCTTGAAACTCAGTGAAAAAATCTGTGTCTAGGAAGAAGCCTAAGGATGAGAATGAGCTTACTCCACTCCTCTTGACTTCTAAGGGCTTTCTTCTCATCTTGAAGAATGGTCTTGTATCAGCATCATCTCTTTTCTCCTGTCAATTCTCAAAAATTGCCTTGTCCATGTAAATGCTGCCAGGTCTTCTCTCATGGACTCCCAGGGCTGCTGCAGGTTTGCTCTGTACTCACAAGTTACTACAGACACCAGCTCGGTGCTCCTCAGAGGTACAACAAAGAGCACAAACAGGTCTTGCCTGGTGGTTGTACCGCTAAGAAATGTGGTTAAAAACTGAGACACCCAAAGCAGAGGCCAAGTGAGCACCCTGAGGGTGGTGTTGGGCTCACAGATGGACAGATGTGCTCAGTGGTTGATAGTGGCTAAGTCTGCTCACTGGGAACAAGCTCGTGACCACATCCTGACAGCTCCCAAAGGCTCCTGGTCCTCAAGCAGGACACACATGCTGGGAGTTCTCAGCATCCTCTGGAATGGCCAGAAATTAAACCACAACAAGTTCCACCTCAACATGAGCAAGAACTTCTTTCCAGACAGAGCACTGGAACAACTGCCCAGAGAGGGCATGGAGTCTCCCTCTCTGGAGACATCCCAATCCCACCTGGACATGTTCCTGTGTCACCTGCTCCAGGTGACCCTGCCTGGGCAGGGGGTTGGACTGGGGGATCTCCAGAGGGCACTTCCCACCCCAGTGTTTTGGGATTCTGTGATTCATTCATAAACACATTGTGAGAGTCAGTTATTCTCCAGAAAACCTCTCTGGCGTCACACTGAAGAATTTTGGCTTCAAGACATGGCATATCCAATGAGAGAAAAATGGATTTGTTCCAATAAAGCAGAGCCCTGAGTACTTTGGGAAAAATATCACCATTTCCTTGGAATTCCAGGGCTGGAGCTGCTCCCTGACTCAGGTCTAGAGCCCCACAGGGTGCCACCAGCTGCAACAGTCTCTGCAGCAGCAATTTCAAGATGTGGTGGCAGAAGGGAAGAGCTGTGACATTATTTGCTTGACAACTTGAAATTCTGCCAGTTTGATACCATTTTGAATGTTTATATTCTAATTTCTGCTGATGCTCAGATTTGTCTGTAGGTGGCAGTGACCTGTCATTTTTTTCTTAAAACTCGGCAGAAACATTTGTACTTATGTATTATATATATCATAGAATCACAGAATGGATTGGGTTGGAAGGGACTTAAAGAAGATCCAGTCCCACCCCTGCCATGGGCAGGGACACCTTCCACTAGCCCAGGTTGTTCCAGCCTGGCCTTAGACACTTCCAGGGATGGGGCAGCCACAGCTTCTTCATTCCATGATTCTGTATGTCCATGAGACACTGTGTTTGGTGTTTGGGGATTCTGTTTGGAGAGGATTATGTAGCAAGTTTTCCCAATTTTAGCAAGAAAGAAAAAAAAGCCTCAAATTCCTATGTAACTTTCTATGAGACAGAGTTCTGGTGACTGAAAATCTTTTAAAATTCCACATGACCACTGTGTGGGTTTTCTTTCAGTGGGAATTGTAAACTTGATTTTAGAAAATGGGTGATTTCCCCTAGAGCAAAATCTGCCAGAGATGAGGACTGGTGAGCCCTGCTCTGGATCATTTAAAGATAACTTATTGGATGTGAGTAGACCTGTAACAACAGGAAACTGGAATGGCTGAGACTCCACATACAAATCATTGTTGAAATACAAAAATAAGAGAGGAATTTGCTTCTCTCTCTCCCCACAGCTCCAAACTGCTTTTACAGCACATGTGAAAAAGGAAGCAAAGCTGCAAATATTCCATCCTTTGCTTAAGTTGTCTCCTGGCATAAACCAGGTCTTGAGAATGGAAAACAAGAGTAAATCCTCCAGATTCAACCAGATACTACATTTACCATTGAGATTAAGCAGTAGGATTTGAATCTTGTTCTCTTCTGATAGATAATGTTTAGAGTTGCTAGGAAACAGAATTTCAGAGCAAGGACAAGAGGCCATTGTACATCCACAAGGAAGCACTGGCTGTTTCCCACTCCAAATCAGAACTTCTGGTTTACACTGGAAATATCAGCAAAGAAGATAAAATCCCTGTAAAATAACTGTCCTCTGAGCTCAGCAAGCAGGACCTGGAAGCAGCACAGGGGTTGTGGCTGAGAGCTGCCTCCACTCTCCCATTCCAATTTTGGAAACAGGACTTGCCAAAACTACTGTTTTCCTTCTTTTCCCCAATAGCTACAGGTTGTTTAATTACAATTTCATTGAATTAAGGAATTGTTCTCATCCATGCCCCTGCAGCTCCACTGGTTCCTACAGGCAGAAAACAGAGCAATGATAAAGCAGAAAGCACCTGGTGGCTGGGTAGGACATCTCAACGATGAGCACAGCCCCAGCCTCTGCTTTCCTCTCCCTGCACACCTTTCTGTCTCCAGGTGTGTCTCAGAACACTTTCTCCTTCTGGTTTATTTATTTCACAGTATATACACATATATACCCTGAGCCAAAGTCAAACAGGACCTTCCCTCTTTGACTTCAGATTGGTTTGCTCCTTCACCACATTACAGGGAGTGTCTGGCCCCAAAGAATTTACAGTCCTAAAGCACAGCAAGCTCAGAGGGTTCACAACTGTATTTTAAATAAGGGGAAAGAAAAAAAAAACAAACAAAACAAAATCCCCAAAATTTTATGTGTACTTGTAATTAGGAAAGAGGCTGCAGTTTAGAGTTTACAGAGGTGATGTCTCTACAGGCCATCTCTTTTCTTTCTGCTTTTCTAAAATGAAAATCAAATAAACATATACAAGCTGTTGTAATTTATTCAGAGATTTTCTTCTTTTTCTGCTGCCAACTCCATGTTGCTCTCTCCTGAGCCCTAATGAATGATGCAGGTGTGATTGCAGCCAGTTTTCCTCAACAAACAAGAAAAGTTTGTTGGTTTGGACCGTTTTCTGTGAGCCCTGAGCATCATGAGCTTGGGGGAAGACTGGTTGGTGCAGCCTTAAGATGGGGCAGGTGGGGCTTCTTAGGGACTTCAACAGCCTGTCTGTCCCTATTGGCTGTCTCTTAATTTGAGTCAGGCAATAAATTCATATTAATGAGAAAGAAGGGGCTGGTTGGTTTTTTTCTTTGCCTGACAGGAGCTATGGGGAATACACTGAGTGTCCCAGAGGAAGCTGAAGAGGACAACACCTGCACAGTGAAGAGCTACCAGGTCAGTGGGAGCTGCCCATTCTCCTCTTCCCTGGCTACTTCCCACTGAAGCTTTGAACCTCTGTGATATGCAAGGCCTAAGAACTGTAATATTTGCTATTTCAGGCTCTCTCTGACTCTCCTGACACCATTAGAAATGGATCTGCTGTGTTTGCTCAGGCTCATTCTCCAGCAATGAATGGTGAAGGTACGTCCTGGGAAAAGTGCATTTGACCTTCTTGTACCCAGAGCCAGAGGTTTATCCTGGGGCAACTATAAATATTGGGGCAGAATTTCAAAACAGAAGATGAGCCCATGTTTCAGCTTTTGTGAATCATTACATGTGGCTTCACAGAAGCTTGAAAGGTTAAAGATAATGAAGAGAAAAATAAGAAAATATTTCTGAAATTCTCGGGAAGCTGCTTCATAATTCTAGGAATTTGGTTCTGCTTCTGGACCACAAGAAGTGGTTTTATAGAGTGAAGGGTGTGATTCGAGTGAAGTGTCCTGGGCCAGGAGTGGTTTGGTGCTGGTCACTTCCAGGCTGCTGCACAAACCTCAGGGTTTGTGATGAACTGCCTGTGCTTGGGCTCTGGTGGAACTTGTGTCTCCAACAAGCCCTGGGGGAATTCTTGCTGTAAGAAGCTCAAATTTAGGCTCTTGGAATGGGTGTAATGAAACAATTACACCAATACAAGGGGTCAGTGGCCTGTTAGTGAGGATTTGAGTTGTAGGGAACACAAGGGAATGTTTTGCAGGCTGCAAGAAGAGCAGTTCATGTGTTGGAAGGGAGAGCAAAAAAGTCTTTGTCCTGGCTACATGCTCTTATTCACAAGGCTGTGAATTCTTAGAAACCACCTCTGCATTTTTTATATGAAACCATATTTCTGAACCCTTCAGTAATGATTTCCAACAACTGAAATGGCAGAAGTGAGTGTGACTTCTTGGTCATCTAATCATTTCCATCTTCTCTGTTTTCTGGTCCTGTGTTCTTGGGAAGGTGCATTGCTTTGACTTCAAATATACAAAACAATTCTTTGTTAACAATTAAATATGCATAGAGATTTTTTTTCTGTCCTGTTTGTCATTTAAAACTTGTCATACCTGGGAAAAGTATAATAAGATGGAAGGCATCATACCTGCAGTGATGTTATGTCAGAATTGCCTCTGGCCCTGAAGTTGGACAGTGCAATGCCCCTTCTGAGCCTGGGATGTTTAATAGGCAGAAACCTGCCTTGCTCTCCTTGCAGAGACAGCAAAGCTTCCTGAAGGGAGCAGCTAAAATCTGCAGGGAGTGCTTCAGAGCCAGCACTGCACTGTCTGCTGCCTGTGTTTGAATCCCAGAGAACTTGGGCTATAGCAAGTCATAGTTTATTCTCTCCCTCACACTGGTGAAATGAAATCTGTGTCCCTGTTGTGTGGGAACTGAGTGTACAAGTTGAGTAGTTGATGGGGGTATGAGTAAATCTTTACTCAGTGTGTGCATCCCATTTCAGCCCTGTTTGGGAACCAGGTTTTCCAGGGATGCCACCAGGGCAGGCTGGACCCTGGGCTGCCTCTGGAAAGGGGATCCCCTCTTCCAGTGCTGGCATCTTGAAAACCTGCTGTGAATGAGACGGTCTGAGCATTAAAAGTTTGTTCCAGGTAGTTTTGAAAAGTTATCTTCACATATTCTTGGGCAATTGCTCTCACTCAAAGACATGTGTCTCTTCTTGCTTGTCAACACCTCATTCATTCTTTCTTCCACCTCTTTGGAGCCTTTGTGAGCAGCTCTGCTCCTGTTCACAGCTCTGCAGGTTCAGCCACATTAATTTGACCAGCATTTCCTTTGCATTGGATTTCTTTCTGTTTTCAGAGTATCTTAAAACCCAACAATTCTCTTAAATCTCTGTAAGGAAAGAAAATACTTTATAATTCCTTGCTAAGAAAAAATACTTTATTATTCATTATTAAGAGAACCCTCTCAGCCTGTTACAAGCACTTGAAAAATCTAAGTTTAGACCCAAATAATCAGCCTGGCCTGCTGATATGCAGATGGCACTGATTACAGCTCAGGATCTCTGCTCCATGCCTAATTTCCTGATGCCATCTCACTCCAAGGCAGTTTAAGCAGTTTTCTACTAGAAAAGTGAAGCCTCTGTGTTTCTGCTGGTGTAAATCAGCAGAGCTCTGGGAAGTAAATAAAAGCCAGATGATTTACACTGTCTGAAGACCTAGAAAATGCATGTCCATTTTACTCCTAATACATAAAATAGAGCATATGGGATTGTTTTACTTAAATGGATTAACTAATTAATGTAATTACTAAATCAGTTTAAGTAGCAAGTTGAAAAATTAGACTGCCCTATGGTGATGTTACTTCTACTTTAACTTTATTCGTATTTTAAAAGCAGTTAAATTTATTAACTGTTTAGATACCACTGAAATCTCATTGCCTTGTGCAATATAATCAAGGTCTTGGTGAAATGCAAGTGCTGTTTGGAGATAGAAATTATTGCTATAGAAAACATAATTTATAGTATTTCTAAAATGAAATAAAGCAGTAAATATTAGTGTAGTGTGTTTTATGGTCATAAAGTGAGGTTTTGGAGAAGACAAGTTGAAAAAAGGTAATTGAAGCAAGAGGATTTCATGAGGAGTGTTAGCTGGTTGGTGGTGGTCTTTGTCCTGTTAGTTTGCATTGCTGTGATTGCCAGTGATGTGCCATGTGCTGTGCATTAGAGGGTGCACTTGATGAATGAGGGGCTGAAATCCATCGCTGCTCCTGTAATGGAAGAGGAATGCAGAGAGTTAACTCAATCCCAGCAGAGGAAGGAGTGGCACTTGGAAGAGCCTCCTCAGCATCTGCTTCACATCTGGGGGAGCAAACCGGGCCTGGTTCCCTCTGTGCTGCTTCTACTCCAACAGCTTGACAGCTGGGTGGGCTCAGAGATGCTTTCCATGCCTTGCCTTTCCTGCCCCTATCGATTATCAGGGGCAGACCCTGCACAGGGGGTGAACATTCCCCTGCTCCTCCTGCAGTGCCGTTGCTGGAACAGCAGTGCCCTCACTGTTGTGCCAGGGCTTGGGGCTTTGCAAGCTCGAGGGTAGCAGGGGTTAATTCTCACGTTTTGTGCTGGACTTTTAGTGCTCTAAATAACAAAAGTACTTTGTGGACAGCAGGTAAAGGAAAGAAGGCCAGAACTAGAAGCTGTATCTCTGATTTACACTAAATAGAGCAGAAACGTGGCAGGAAATGGGAACAGTTCCATGTGTGTTTGGGGGGTAATTACATGCATATTAAAACAATGACCTGCTCATAAAAGAACTGCAAAGTGTCTGGAAAGATTACAAAGGAAGAAGTTCAGTGAAGATGCAATTCCTTTGTCCCAGAGGATGATCTCATATTCTCAAATTCTGCTACTACCCAGCATCTAACAGAGATTATGTATTGCAACAGCTCTATGTGCCTGCAAGGCCTGAAACACAATGCTTTTGAAGTATTATTTTTAAAGAATGATCATTATTATTCTTGCTTCTGGCTTCTCTGCCCCTATTTCCATTAATTCAGTAAATCTGTTAGGTAAATAACAATGGTAATTATTAGTGAAACAAAATTATTCTTGCATTATAAATGTGCTGTCAACTTCTTTGCATGGAATAGTGGGGCATGATTGCAAAAGAAAGTCAGTGTGTTATTTCCTTTCTGAAGAAAGGAGGGAAATGTCTTATTTGGTACTTCCACAATGCACCTGAAAAATCAATCATTTTAGTTTTGTCACAACAGTTTTTGAGGCCTTCCATGTGAACATGAGGTACCCTTGGAGATATGAAAATTCTGCATCTACTACACTATCATGACGCCAGTTCAATCTGAAACAAGAGAATGAAAAATCAACCTACAAAACAGCTATGAAAATCAGTGAGAAATGTAAATTTTAAAAAAATCACTCATTGTTGCTGCCTATGTGGGTTTTTAAGCCTAGTATTTGCTACAGTAATTCATTCAGGGCTATTACAGCCCATTGTGCTGGCCTGCACTGAGGGAGTTCCTGGTGCCAAGTGTTGCCTTGTAGCCCTTAATGATTCCTTCAGGCCATTGAAATCTATTTTCTCCATGATTAGCTGAACTCCAGGGAAGAAAAAAGTGCCCTGTTATTAAAATTCCACTGCTAAGCAAAATATCTGTAACTGGCTTGTATTCAAAATAGTCACAGATACTCAAACCAGACTTGTAGCTTATGGTTTGCCCCATTCAGATTCCAAAGAGACCTGACTTGTTTCTCTTGTCAAAAGCAACAGCACCAGAAAATGTTTCTTCCTGGATTTATTTTATGGCATGTTTGTGCTGATGGCCAGAAAGATGGAGAGACTATTTCCAAGGACCTGGAGTGACAGGACAAGGAGGAATGGCTTCAAACTGTTGACAGAGAGGAGGGATATGAGGAAAAAATCCTTTCCTGGGATGGTGGGCAGGCCCTGGCACAGGTTGCCCAGAGAAGCTGTGGCTGCCCCATCCCTGGAAGTGTCCAAGGCCAGATTGGACAGGGCTTGGAGCAATCTGGGCTAGTGAAAGGTGTCCCTGCCCATGGCAGGGGGTGCAATGGGATGGGCTTTAAGGTCCCTTCCAAACCATTCCATGATTCTGTATCATTGCACAAACCATTACTCTGTGCAGTTTTTCTTAAGTCAAGCAAAAAATGTTGGTTTAATTTGCCAAATTTCAGAAAAAAATATCTCTGTTTTCTTCCAGAAGAGAGACTTTGTGCAGTCACAGTGTTGCCTTTTTAGCATATCCTGATGAAGGGAAAAGCAAGACAAACCTGCTGCAGTGTGACTGTCTTTTGTTAAATACTTGAAAGGGAAATGCCTGTGCAGCAGTAGCAGGAAATGCAGTCTCACAGCAGTGCTGTAAATTGTGTATTGATTTTCATTTCAGAGCAGCTTTTAATCTCATTCAGAAAGAGCAGCTTTGATCTACTTGCAGACTTGGGCTAGAATTTGGGAGGTTTTGTTTCTCTTCCTATTTCTGCCTCTGGACTGGGAAATAATTTTTGGAAAGATTGGCACTTCTGTCTCTTTAAAAACAAAAATATCATGCACTTTTCATGCAACTACTGGAGTTTCAAAGCCTTTCTCCTTTAGTTTGCTGTGATTGTGGCATGAGTCAGACTCTTGTGTGCAGCCCAGCTCAGCAGTGTCTCCTCACTGCTGGTGGATCTGCTTTGCCTATGTCTGCACAGACTTTCCCCAGAACAGTTTGAACTGTCCTGACACAAGAGACACAGCAGAGCTCATGCCAGTGATATTTCCCAGGTCTTTCATTCCTTCCATGATAATTAGAGATAAAAGGAGCTTGATAGGTTCATGAGCTACTTCTTGTTTAGCTGGTTTGCTTAATGATGACCTTATATTCCTATTTTTATACTGAAGACAGTTTTCCTGTGTTTCATTTGTTATCTCTTACATAAAGCAGAAGTTCAGGATCTATTACAATTACTTTCCAATGTATATTGTTTCTCCTTCCTTACCTGGGAAAGGCTTTGCTTTTTGCTTCCTTCCCAAGTTTCCAACTATAATTAGAAGTTAGTGCTTCAGTTCTCTTTCATACAGGAGGGTTAGGAAAATATAACTGATCTTTAGTGGCCCTCACTGAGCAGCTGAATAGGTGGTTGAGGAGCTGCTAATTTGTACCTTTGCTTTGCATGTCAGTACATCGAAATAGGTGCTCATGAAATATTGCAGAAGGTGATTGCTGGCCAAGGATTCTTGCCAGTGGAGTAATTCTCTTACATGAATAATAGCAGAGAGAATACAGTGAAAGAAGTTTTCTCAGCGTGCACAGAAAGTGTAAATCTCTTCCCTGGTGAGAACAGGTTGTACTGAGACACTGTGGCCACTCAAACACAATTAGAAAGCAAATGGCACATGAGAAATGTTGGAAGTAGAGGAGCTGGGACCTGGTGGCAGCTGTGACTCCTGACACCACTGACTCTGTCACCTGTTGCCTCCAGTGCTGGCAAGTTTCTGGTCAAGTCCATTGAGATTTGTGCAGCACACTGTGGCACTGCCCTTCCTGCAGCCCTGGGGTCCCAGCACGGGATATGGAGCTGCTGCAGCGAGTCCAGGGGAGGCACCAGGATGACCAGAGGGATGGGAGAATTGAGATTGCTCAGCCTGAAGAAGGGAAGCTTTGGGATGACCTGATTGCAACCTTCCGGGACCTGAAGGAGCTGACAAGAAAGATGGAGAGTGACTATTTATAAGGGCTGGAGTGACAGGACAAGGGGAATGGCTCTGAAAACTGTCAGAGGGCAGGGTTACATGGCATATTGGGAAGGAATTCTTCCCTGTTAGGGTGGCAGGGCCCTGGCACAGGTCGCCCAGAGAAACTGGAGGTACCCCATCCCTGGAAGTGTCCCAGGCCAGTTGGAGGGGGCTTGGAGCAACCTGGACTGGTGGAAGGTGTCCCTGCTTTAAGGATAAGCTTTAAGCTCCCTTCCAACCTAAACCACCCCATGATTCTTGAGTTTATGGAAGTTCCTGCTTCCTGCTAGTCAGGACCAACCTGCAGCATGAAGCAGGGCTCCAGCAGGGATCTTGGTCACCAAGCTGGGGCCATGAAGATGTCATAACTGGGTTGTGGAGCTTTGTCCTTGTGGATTTGCCCAGGGATATGATCAGGGATGTATCCAGGGTTCCCAGCACTGCCACAGGAGGACAGGATCAAATGGATACCAACATTGCACAGCACCTGCTGATGCCCAGGTGGTGTTATGCAAAATCTTTGGGGGAGGTGGAAGCTGGGGTGCTTTTGGTGTGAAAAGCTAAAGGGTGGCTTTGAAAGCTGGGATCTAAAAATGTTCTGCTAGCCTAACCTTAAAAAAGAATTTACCAAATGAAGCTGAACACTGAAGGTCTGACTGTGTAGAAGACAGGTGTTTCACTCAGGTTTTGTTGGTATCTGGGGTTTTATTTCTCTGAAAGGAAAATGGGAAAGGCATAATATTGACTAGACTATTACAATTATAATTTGAAATCATTTCAAATTTATGTTGAAACTGACAATTTTCACGTTCTCATTTAGCAAGTCAGTTTGAGGCTGTCAGTTTTTCACAGTTCTAATTAAGTAGATCTAAATTCATCCCTGAAATCTGTGGTGATGATTGACAGGGAAGTCAGATCTATCCTCCAGTCAAAGGAGGGAAGAGGAGCTGAAGCTGAGGGGGAGCTATGTAAGGTTGACCTCTCCACAAGCCTCCTCTTGTTTCCTGGGGTTTCACACCACATCATCTGTGATTCAGTCTCCTGACCACAAAGCACATACAAGACAGATTATCTTTCTTTTTTTTTTCTTTGCTTCTTTTGTCTTCTATAAAGCAGGAGCCGCCTCCTCCTGTCTGCAAATCTGGCACTAGGCATTTTCACCTCAGCTGTATTAAAGTGCCACGGTATTATAAAATCATAAAATACACTTTGAAGCTGAAATATTTCACATCTAAATTTTGATGGCCACACGTGTACACAAGGGGTGAATGATTTGTGAGAATTTTGGTGCAGGAAATGTGATTCATCCATACTGTTGGTGGGCAAAAAGAGTCAGAAATGTAAGGATAAGAAGCCTGGCATGGATGTGATTTATAAGTATTCAAATGAGGCTTAAAATAACCTACAGAGTATAGAGAAGTGTGTGGACAGGAGGCAGCAAAGCAAGGAACAGTGCTGGAAAAAGGAATGATAGAAGTTATGGCTGCAAAGCCCCAAGGGGAGTTTGGCCAGCCAGGAAAAGGGATCAGTCCTCGGGGTTTCCATTCTTTTTTCCTCTTTAGCTCTGACAGAGGAAAGTGTAACATTTTAATATATAACTGTCTCAAGTTTTACTGAGTAAATTTTTTGCATATTGTTAATTTTAATGAAATGTCCACTGGGTTGTTGCCTGACTTAGCTGAGAGGGGGGTGTGGAGAAAGCATCACTTGCACTGACTGGAACGAGGAGGGGCAGGAAAGCAAATCACCCAGGCAGGTGTGATGGGTGTGCAGCAGGTTGTGTTGAGCGCGGGAGGTGCCAGGTGAGGTGCTCTCCGTGTTGTGCCCCCCAAGGCCCCACATTTCAGGCCCCTTTCCCAATGCATGATCGATTGCCCAGCCAGCACAACTCCTTGGCTGTGCCGGCTAATTCCCATCCTATGCCTCTGTTTGCAGTGGATGCCAAGGCGAGCGTTGCCCGGGATAATGTGGCCGTTTCTTCCCCGGAGACAATGGAGCAGGGTCCCACTGCCCAGGCGGGCGGGCAGAGCCTCGGGAGCGCTGCCAGGACAGCCCGGCCAGCTGTGCCAGCCCGCTCTGTGCTCTCCTTCTCGTGGGCTGTACCAGGGCGTACCGAAGAGCCAGCGACGGATTCATCGCCGGCACCGGCCACCCTTGATGTCAGCCCTGTGTGTGCCGGCGGGAACAAAGCCCTGAGGGAGGGCACAGAGGTGCCCAGGGCAGCTGTGCCCGAGCAAGGCACTGATAAAACCCTGAGCTCAGCCCCAGCACCGCTGCAGGACGTCGAGCTCGTGGCAGAAGGGACACCTGAGGGAGAGGATGAGGCCACCTCCAAACCAAAACCAGTGACCTTCTTCGATAGGATCTTCAAACTGGAGAAGGGAAAGGAAAGGAGGAAAACACAAGGCGATCCCCAGGAGGAAAGGCAGGTGGTGGACGTTCCTGACGGGAGCATCACGGCTGCAGAATTGCAGAGCACATCCAGTGGTGTCCCACAGGAGAAGGCAAGTGCTTCTGTAAAATATCCATTTCACTGGTGAAACCTCTGGGGAATATTCACAGGGCAGGACAGCTCAATGCTGTGAGGGCTGTGAGTGAATGTGTAGCTGTTAAAATGACCACAGGTAATGCCCCATGAGGGTCGCTGGACAGAGGTGTGGGAGAGGAACCTGTGGTGAAGCTCTGATTTCTGTCTCAGGACTAAATGCTGAGCTTGAGTTTAAATGAATTTTTAATGCTCTGAAAGGTTTGGGCGAGATAGTTGTGTACTTGAGTTGGACTCAATTCTTGAGGGTCCCTTCCAACTCGGAATAGTCTGTGAAATGTGTTCATGCTCCAACTGCCAGGATGAACAGCAGCCAGTGAAAACAAGAATATCTGAAACTGAAACTCTTCTTATGCTTTAGGAGGCTGGAGTTTGGCACTGGATGGTTTTAAAGAAGTTCTTTGGTATGTTTTGAGTCATAATTAAAGCAGTCCCACTTCTTTAGCAATAGCAGCTTGTTGCATATTCTACACGTTATGCAGCAGCAACTTTTTACTCCTGCCTATTGTGATTTTTGTAGTTAAGGCAATGTGGTCCATTAGAACTGATTTTACAGCCTGAGAATGTGATAAGAAAATAAGTGTCTAAACTGTGAGAGCACATTGGTTGAAGGAGCTGAAAACAGGTGAGTTTAGATTTTACACTTGCAAGGTCTGGTGTCAGCAAAGATACTATAGAATTAATTATCCCCATGGATAGGGATAAATGACATAACTCTTGTTAGTTCTGCTGGAGAGGTGGAATACACTGACTGGTGATTTAATTCAAATCCTGTCCAATGTTAGAAACAGGAGGGAGAAACTGTCCCCCTCATCAGAACCTATCTGTAAATGCTATTTTAATAATAACTGGGTTTATTGTCCTGGTTCAGGCTTACAAACAATCTTGGTCTGTGCTCACTAATGATTTGGGTAGTGCTGAAAATAGTTCACAATGCTTACACTGACAGCATTGCAGGCTGTCCCCAAGTCTTTGATTTGTCATCTTCTACCTTGTCTTCTCTATTTTAGAACTTCTCAAATTCAGAGACCACATTTCTTCTATGAACTTACCATTTCGAATATTTTTCTGTAGCTTCATTTATAACACAAGGCAGTTGCATTTTTGGCCACTGCCCTCCAGAAGTGGCCCCATCACTAGTGTTTCAGACAGCTACAGATGCACATTTAAAGAATCCATAGTCTCCAGCAGGCAGAATATGAAGTCATTCACTACCTAAACAGAATAGGGTAGATAGTTCAGAATGAATCATCTGTTCATTGTACACTGGTGCCTGTGGCAGCCTGTGAGAAGGAAGCTTTTCAACGCTGTAAATTCCTGCAGATATTTTTGTCTAACACACACAGTAAGTTTTCCCTGTGGCTTGCAGGAATTGTTACTTTTACAACCAAATGCAAAATTCACATTTCCTATTTTGCTCTCATTGCAGTGACACTGTTTTCACACTGTTGAGTGTGAAAGGCCACAGTTGGTGCTGCTGAAGTAAAACAGTGAGAAACTCTAATGAAATAACAATCTGGAGGAGTTTTAGCCAGAAGTCAGTTAGACACTTGCTGGGAGCAAATAGCCATGTTGAAAGCTCAGGGAAGCCAGTGCTGTAAGAACAGCCACCAGGGCAAGATCATACAATTGTTATTCTGCCAGTTCCAACAGCTCCTGGAAACACTGTTCCTTCAGATCAAGCTTTGTTATATCAGTGCTGCCCATTTTTCTTACTAATTCTTACTGATTTGGAGATATCTTCCAGTTCTCTTGTACCTGCCCACATCCTGGACCTCACTAATGGGACTAACCTGGACATTCCAGGCACTCCTCAGCTGTGGAGGATGTTTGGTGTTGAGTGTCTCGGGATCCCAACCCACAATAGCAGCTTTTTGGTGCCTGGGGACCTGCTTGAGGGCAGGTCTGTTGGGTGACAGAAGTACCTGTGCATCTTGTGTGTGCTTGAAGTTGTATCATGAAAATCCTTGAGCACTCACAAAATCAGGGTTCATGTCACTCAGTGCAAATAAGTGGCAGGGACTGAATTTTCACCTTATCCTTGAATTTCTGAACTATAATTCTGTATTTTGTTCTTCAAACATGAAACAGAAAATATGTTGGAGGCACAGAGGAGTGAAGGACCTTTTCAAGGAAAAATTTATCAACTAAACACTCCAATATGTTGCCAAATTTAAGTCCATTGCTAAAACCAAGGCTGTGGCTCTGCCTTGCAGCACAGTTATGTTCTGTTCCCTCTAACGTTTCTAGTTCTCATGCAGGATGGGAGAGTGATCGAGTCTAATTTAATTACTGTTACTGTAGTGACTACAAACTGTTACTAAATAATCATATTAAAAATCCAGATAATGCTGCCAACAGTTCCTTTTTTCTTTTTTTTTTTGGTGGATTATGACTCGTAGTATCTGTAAAAGCTAAAAGCAAAGCAAAGTTTCCCTGCATTGAGTGCCAACACAAAACAAACAGCATTGCTGGTAAGTAAGAGAGAGGCTCCACAGTTGTAGCTTAAGAGCTGCACAAACATTCTGTGTTTGGTGAACCACTCTTTATTTTTGTGGTCTACAAAACTACATTCAGAACACAGCATAATTAAAACAAGGGCAGAATTCATGAATTCATGAAGCATTTACTATGTAAGCCAAAGAAAAGATAAATTATATGCCTGAAATGTTTCACTGAGCCATGATTCATGCAAACAAAAGTGCTGGCAGGAATACATTCTTTTGATATGTTTTTTTCTGATGACTGAACTGAAACTACAGTATAAGTATTTAAGGTGTTTATTACCCCCAAATTTGGCTTCACAGAGAGATGAATTGAACATTTACATAGGATCTGTTAACTTCTAATACTGACTTTCTGTTATTTCCAGACTTTCTTTTATTATTTGCCCCCAGGGCTTTGCACAAGAAGCTGCTGCCGAGGCTTTTGTGGTGATTCTGTGGCTCTGAAAACTTGATAATGTAGGACTGTGCATTATCCCTCCTGATTTATATGCTGGTGGCCTGAGTTTGTACTCCTTCCTGCAGCAGCATTCCCATGGGAGCACAGGATGGATCACAGCATCTGTCCAAGTCCATACTGGAGTTGTATCTCGGTAGCTGAGGGCAGCCCTGGATTGGGAATCCTGGAGTGGGAATACTCATGCTGTTGGGGGGCTGTTATTGGGCACATTTGTGCTCTGGAGTCAGGGATTTTTGGATGGTGCCGGGCCTCAAGATCTGCAGTGGCTTTCCAGGAGATGCCCTGGCCCAGCCAGTGCTGCCAGAGGTGGTTCTTGTCCCCTCTGGAGCTGCCCCAGCTGGTGTCTGCAGTTGGAAACAGCTGTGCAGCAAAGCTCCCTTCCTCTTCCAGTGCAGCCCAACACCAGGGCTCAGGCTTGTGACTGTTATACTGAAAATCTGCTTATTTTTTCTTGATAGCATCAAGTAGTAAAGAGTTTGATGGCATCAAGTACTTCAGCTATGAAGCTGGTTTTGTTTAGCAACATAGCTTCTGCCTCCTGCTTCTCTGATCTCTTGCCTCATGCCTCTGTTGGCCCTTGAACATCTGAACCAGAGCCAGCATTTGTCACAGGAGCAGAGCTCTTTACATTCCAGGCCTGGCTGAGGGGCTGCTGTGGCCACACGTGTTCTGCAGGGCACAGATTGTTCCTGGAGCCCTCGGGGCTGTGACTGGCAGCTGGACAAAATGCTGTTAGACCCTTGTCAGAAACTTGTGAATAGTTGAGGCTCTCAACCACTGACTGTGCTGTGATTCTCCCTGGGCAAAAAGAAATGGTGGGTGGAGAAGTAAACAGAAAAAACCTTGTGTATTTTGACTCCCTAAATGCTGTGTGAAGACTGACCACTCAATGCTTAGCTTTCCTGATGGCACTCTGTTCCTCTGAAGTTTGAAACCAGTTATGCATCTTTAGTCAACTCCCTCCACTAGTGACCTAGTCCTCTGCAAATGTCATGCAGATATTTTGGCAATTTTAATCACCATTTAATTTTAATTTCCAACTTTATTTTAACTTTTCCCAGTAAAAAAACAACAACAAAACAAAACAAACAAAAACCTATTGAAATATAATAGACAAGAAATGCTGGATGGGACATGAGGACTTGTCTCAAGCTGCTCTCTCTTCTGCACAACACTTGTGTTGAGTTTACCTGTGTGGGCTCAAGGAAAAAGTGCCCAAACTAGTCCTTCTTTAGGTGTCCAAATGAAAAATGAGTAACTTAATACTGCACACCTGTGAGGTCTGAGCACTGGAAAACTCCTCCTGGGCTCTGGGAACTGCATTTCCATGAAGAGAGGAGGCAGTTCCACCTGGCCCAGACAAACTGCTTTGGGTTGTTGCCCTTTTCCTTCTTTTAATCTGTGTCAGGCTTGTGTTTGCTAGATAAAAATTGTTCCTGGAATGGCAAAATAGAGTGTATCAGTTGCAATCTTTGCATGGTATGATCAGACACTGCGCCGTCAAAGGCCAAAATCTCAGCTTTTATTCCCATTCTTCACAAGTTTGGCCTTGAAAAGAGAAAAGTGGTGGTTGAGATGCTGTGTGTGACTAGATCTGTGTTTGTTGTACTTGGTAGCTGAGAACAATGTTCCCCCACCCAACAGCCAATGCTGAATGTATTAGAGAAGAGGGGAAGGAGATGTATAAATGCTCAATTGTTCTCAGTATGTAGGCTGGGGAAGTATGGTTGGAATTAGGGTTGTGACTCCGAGCAACATAATGCAAGTCACAAAAGTTACTTTTGCATTCCAGTGGAACTCAGGCAAGCCAGGGCTGAGGAATCTCTGCCCCCTTTTTTTAGGAGATAGATGACTGCAACCCAAAGGACCTACGTGCCTCTGCAGGTGTCACCAGTGCCACTGCTGCTCAGGCTGAGAAGGCAGAGGTAAGGCAGGACAGCCCCCAGGCAGCTGCTGCAGGAGACAACTCCGTCATGAGCTTCCTCAAAACACTGGTAAGCTTTTGCCTTTCTAGTTCTTTATGCTTTAAATTGCTCCTAAAAATCCCGTGTGAACATGAGCTAAATGTATATGTTTGCTGTCATGGGCACTGGGGAGGGATGAAGTGAGAGATGTGTACGTCCAGCACAGTTATAATCAAATGATGAGCACCTGCTCTGGAACCTTTTAATTCTAAATAGATGCTTGTAGACCTGGAAGTATTTAGCTGTGTTAAATATCTTCTGCAGGAAAGAAATCTTTTATGCCATCTCTAAGTTCATTTTTTTATTAATTGATGCCTAAACTTGAATAGTAAATATTTGGTCCAGGCAGTTTTCATTTTAGCCATTGATTTTAAACTCTTAAATGCTTAGCTTACAAATATTGCTTTCCTCTCATGGGGGAAAACTTACATTTTTACCTTAGTGCTGCAAAAACCTGCTGATTATGATCTTTTAGATCTTTTGAAAGGCTGAGTGCAGTGACTGGTTTTTTCCTTAAATACTTTTAAGGTCTCCCCAAGCAAAGCTGAAGCCAAAAGTGATTCTGAAGACAAGGTAGGCAGACTCCTCACTCACTACTGGGCACTGGATATTTCTGACACAAGTATTTTCTCTTCATTGTGTTGTTTTTTCCACAATTGATGTAATTTGAAGTAGTTCAAAATATTTTTCCCCTGAATAAATTTGAAAGGAAGATGAGAATAACCAGTGCAGTTTCTCATATCATCTGTTACAATCAAAATCAGAATTTCTGCATTTTCTGCAAGCTTGATGATGACTTGGTAAAACTTCTGGTTGTTGCTCTGACTTGTTTTTGGTCAAAAACTTCAGGTTTCTGCAGCGAAAACCTCTGGAGTCCACAGAAACTCCATTTGCTTATAGAGCAGAAGCTCTTCTTGCACTGTGATAAGAGACAAAGAATAGAATCCCAAAAATGATGTTTTACATGTAGATATTACGTAGCTAAACTCACAACATTTTTATCTCATTTTTTTAGTCGTTTTATTTTCTCCAATGGTCAGTCTTTGCAGAAAGCTTGCTGAGGACATGGGGGATCACACCCTGATAACTCTGAAACCACTCCAAAAATCATCAAACCAGGGCTGTCTCCCAAGCCATGCAGAAAATACACTTCTCCAACTGCACTGGTTCAGAGACTTGCAGCTCTTTCAACAGCTCCTGACAAATCCAGTTGCTCGGTCCCATTGACACACCTGGTTTATCAGGTGCTGCTGGAACAGGTGACTCCTGGTGCTGGGCTGCTCCAATTGGAAACAAATATGCTGTTTGGGTTTGGTTTGTTATCACACCTGGGAGGGGAAATAAGCCCAGATGACTAGCAGGATATGCAAATTCATTATACAGAGGCTGAATGGGAGTTTCTTAGGAATTCCTTTATCTTCACTATCTTCCTGATATGACATTTTCACTTTGTTAAAGGAGGAATATGTTTAAAAGGTTAGTTTATCAGTTGTCATATAGAAAAGCTGCAGATTTTTCAGCTGATAGAGTAATAGTATTTTTTTCCCCTGAGAAATAACTTGTGCCTCGATGGCAAAGATGGCGCTTTGGGCCTTGGTGCTGTCTGAGCCTCTCCCAAGTGTTGTGGGGCTCTTGGGAGGCTCCTGTGCCTTTGAGTCATAGAATCATAGAATATCTCCAGTTGGATCTCACAAGGATCATCCAGTCCAACCCCTGGCCCTGCACGCATCTTCCAACAATCCCACACTGTCCCATCGAGGATCATCCAAAGGCTCCTGGAGCTCTGGCAGCCTTGGGGCTGTGACCAAACCCTGGGGAGCCTGTTCAGTGCCCACCACCGTCTGATGGAAGAGCCTCTGGGTGAAGCCATGTGTGCCTCCAGCAGCCTGGGCACACCCTTAATGAGTGTCACTCCATCAGTGTAAACACAGGAGTGAGAGCAGAGTCACTTCCCTGCAGGAACTGAGCCTTTGCAAGTTGAAGCAAACCAAGAAATTGTTCAAAGATCTGCCCCAGATCCCTGAGCCGACCCTTCTGTGGGGCAGACCCTCAGGTGTTGCCATGTCAGTCTGCATTTGGGAATGATGAAAATTATGCAGGATACTGCAGGACAAAAGGGCCAGTCTAGATGTGGCTGGCCACAGCCTCTTCACAGCACAAAGCAGATGGTGACTGCACTGAGGGAGGGCACAACCTTGAGACCAGGATCTCACCCTCACGTGCTTGTGTGTGTCACATCCTGGACTCTGGACCTTCCCTCCTACTCTGCTAAACAACTCCAATGCTTGTCCCTGCACAGGGCAGCCCCAAAAGGCACGTGGTGGTATTGTTGGTGTGTCCTGTGCAGGGCCAGGAGTTGGATTTTGATAATCCTTGTGAGTCCCTTCCAGCTCAGTATATTCTGTGATTCATGTTGTAAACTCTATAGGCTCATTGCTTCTTTGGAGTTTGGGTCTCTTCATACTTCCATAATTTCTGGAAAGTTTTGTCAACTCATTTTCAAGCTGTTTTTGCTGGTTGGAACTGGTTAGGGGTTTTTGGGTGGTTTTTTGGGGGTGGAGTTTTTTTGGTTTTTTTGCCTTGTTCAAGTGTAAAAGAAAAGAACAAAGTTGGCAAAGGAACAAGCTAAATACTTGGTGGGTTGACACCTGAGTCATTTGTCATTGACAGATAACTTTTAAAATTTGTAGTTCTTCACTATATATTGGCTTGATTCTTAACTAAATCAGTAAATAAATTGTCTGAGGGAGATCAGAAGTCCAGGATACAAACAAGTTGCAAGTAATAATCCTACATCCTCCTTTGTGCCAGGCATCTTAGTGCTTTAAAATGTGACACTGAGACCTTCAGCAACCTGGGCTAGTGGCAGACGGAGGAATGAAATTATCTTTAATGTCCCTTCCAACCCAAAGCATTCCATGAGTCTCTGATTTTATTTGTGACTGGTCACATGTTATGGGCATATGTGCATTTGCAGTACCATAGAACGGCCTCTTCTTTCAACTTGGTTGGGTGTTGAAGTCAGTTGAGCAACACTGGATACTTCTGTTTGTGTCTCCCTCCTTTGTTTTTGTTACTGAAATAGTAGGGAAGGAAGGAAAGAAAAACCCCTTTTGTTCACAACATGAGAACTTCAGGTTTTCCTGCACTGGGGAATCCAGAGGGTTATGCTGAAGACTGAGGGGACAATGGGCCCCAGTAGTAACTTGGAGTGTTGGAGTTAGGATGAAAAAATGTTTTCCAGGGCTGTGAAAAGTAAAATGGAACACTTTATCTAAAACATAGTAGACTTACAGCAAAGTCATGCATATGCAAGGCCCCACTGTCCCCTCTGCAGGTAGTTTGGTCTGTTCTGAGCTGCAGGGAGGCTCCTGCCACTCTGTAAAAACTGCTGGCACTGGGAGTTTTTTCTCATACAGATTATCAGTGTGTTTTTATTTTATTTGTAGTGGATTTTTCAATGTGCTGCCTAGTTTTTAGTGATCCAGTCTCCAACAGCAGTGGGCAATGATTCCCAAAGCAAGTGCCTCCTGCAGATGTTTAGAATGGAATTAAAAGGAAGCAGAGCTCAGTCCAAGCTTTCAATATCAGCCTCATTACCATTTTTTGATATTTTCATTTTTAACTAATTTCATTACCATTAGTGCAAACTTGAAATATTTTATGCAGCATATATCATGAATATTCATACTGCCCTTTTCTAAATAATACATTATGCAAAACATCTTGGAGTCCACCTTATACTCCAGTAAAAACAATGAAGGTTTTCCCAAAGACTTGTGTATTTTTCTATTTTAAAGTAAGTCCTAAATTTAGTTGCTTACTCATGAATTGAAAATACAGAAGTCTTTGTGAGGTTTAGGTTTCAATGTAATGGATATTTTGGAGGGAAAATCATGATCTAATTTGGAATCAAGTGGTTTGTCTTAGCTTTTATGTCAGTCCTCATGTGAAAGAAAGTCTAAGGAGAGCTAAGTAATTACTCAGAAAAAAGAGTATATGTACAGGGGGAAAAGGAGATGATTGCCTTTAACACTACATGTGTGAGTGTTTGAATGTCTTTTGTGAACCAAATAACTCTGCAATAAGTGCTCAACTGCTGTTGCACAAAGGGCTCCAAAGCAGAGAAGGGCCATGGTGGGCAGCCTGCTCTGAAGGCAGAATCCCCAACCAAGGGAGCCAAGAAAAAGAAGGCAGAGAGCCCCAAGCTGGGCCACGGCACCTTTAGTAAACTCTTTAGGCACAAGGTTGGTATGGACCTCCAGCAGGAGCAGAGCCCTGAGCAGTAACAGATGGCTCCTGTCAGAGGGAGAAGCAGTTTAATTGGTGACTCCAAGCAGCATCTGGCCAGATGTGCAGTGCTCTGGAACTGCTGCCTGAGCATTTCTGGGCCAGGTGGGATGAAAACCATCCTCACAAGAGACATCTCCCTCATTGGGCCATCTGTGACCTCAGGGTTCTGGAACAGCTTCTCTCCCCTTCCCTGCTCTGTGCTTCCACTTACTAACACTGACTAAAGCTCCCTGGCCACTAAAAGCAAACCCAAAAGGTGCTGACAAACAATAAATTGTGTAGATGTGCTCAGAGCCTGCAACTGTAGGACAAACTGCAGAGCTCAGTCCAGCTGCATTTCAGGCTTTAAGATCATCAGTGTGCACCATCACGAGGCTAAAACTGGCAAATTGGGGCATCTGATGGGGCACAGAGAAGGCTGGAACACTGAATTTCCTTCAGAAATAGGTATTTCTCACTGAAAACAAGAAAGCAATTGTCAATTGGAGTCCAAGTTTGAAGGGGAAAAATCTGGTTTTGGAGGATATTTTAAAGTGTTTAAAACGCACATTCAAGTGAAGAGTTGTTTCAGAGGACATCAGCTTTTTACTAAAAAAACCACAGAGAACTGTAGCTTTTTAGCCCAAAGAATGCAGGAGCAGAGACCCTTTCACTGGGGGAGGCAAGTAATTAATATTTAATGTTCACTCAAAACACCCACATGGAATTTCTGGTGAGTAGGGGGCTTTATAGTCAAGGGCACAAGTCAAAGGGAGTTCTGAAACACATTTTCAAAACAGAAATGTTCTTTCCACTGTCACATTTTTGAGAGAAATCATCTGCATGTTGCTGAAGGAATATTAATATTCCCAATGTGTTTTAAGTCTGCAATTCATGCCAACAGCTTAAAGTTTAGATCTCTTATATATGTTGATAGCTAATAGTTTTGATATTTAATGCAGTTAAAATATGAATTACTTGTTCATAACGAGTTAGGGCTCCTTGGTAAAAAGCAAACCCCTCTAGTGCTTTTTTTTAAGGCTCTTCTGAAACAATTCAAACTCTTGCAGTGAGCTGTAGGGAGGGATGATTGGCTTTCATTGGAATAGTTAATGGAACTTTAAAAAGTTATGGTCTGGAGTGACAGCAGTTGTCTTTAAGGAAAGCAAGAGCACTAAATTTTTACACCAATAAAGTCTGTCTTATAAAATGTCATTACTTTTAAAACAGCTTTTTCTTGTTTCCAAATTTATTTTCACAGTTTCCTTTTCACATACAAAATGCAGAAGCAATAACTGAGATAGAATTTATGGCATAATAAGAGTAAAGGGGACGGATGAAAATGGTGCCAACACTTGGCTTGTGAGGCTGATTGAGAGTGGCAATTCAAGTCAGAGCAGTCATGTGACAGGCAGGACATGAAGTTACCAAGTCTAATTAAAAAACACCATAGTTTATATCTTTTCATCTGAAATGCCTTACCATGATGTGTGAACTGACCAACAGGTAACAAATTCCTTTATTAGAAATTATCATTTTAATATATTTGTTCATATTTCATTTTAAGCACCTCACGGTCTCCTCTGAAAGTTCTTTACAAGCTTTCCAAGATAAAAATCTCTGAACATTAATTAAGATTATATTGGTTATTAGTTTAACAGAAACATTGTTTTTCAGCCTCCTGTGTTATGAATACTAACTTTAAGGAAACTCCTGAATGTTGTGTTCAAACAGTAACATACAACCTGATGTAAACCCATAACACACCGTGGTTTGGCCACTTGACCTCAGCTGAGTGTGGGTGGATTCCATACCTGAGCCTCCTTCTGCTCTTTCAGTCCCATCCGTGTGTCTTTGCCTTGCATTTCATGCCAGTGTTGCAGTATAACTGCTGATTTATGGCATTTTTACCCAGAACAGAAGGGTTAATCACTTATTTCAGCACTAGTGCTGAGCCAGCCATGGCATTCTGCTTGTTCTTACCACTTGCTCTGGATTCTGTTAATTAGACCTGACCACAACAAAGAGCCTGGCTCCTGCAAGATAAACTCCCACCTGTTCTTCCAAGAACTCCCCAAAGCCTGTGGCAGCCCAGGGCTGCTGGGCTCAGTTCATGGCTGGTTGATCTTTCTATCCACAGCTCAGCTAATGCTTCTTCAGCATGAGCTTTGCTGGGTGTGAAGGCTGACATGTTGGGGTACCACTGGCCAAGGAGGAACTGAGAAAACTGGATCCCTCCTGGGTTTGTCTGTTTTGATGAAATCAGGAGGCCCATCACTGCCCATTGAGGTTTCTACAAAAGATGGAGAGACTTCTTACGAGAGCATGAAGTGACATGACAAAGGGGAATTGCTGCAAGCAGCAGGAAGGGAAATTTAGGTTATATATACAGTAGAAGTTCCTCCATGGAAGAGTGGGGAGGCCCTGGCACAGGTTGGGCAGAGAAGCTGTGCCTGCCCCATCCGTTGAAGTGTCCAAGGCCAAGTTGGATGGGGCTTGGAGCAACTTGGGACAGTGGGAGGTGTCCCTGTCCACGGCAGGGGCTGGAACAGGATGGGCTTTAAGGTCCCTTCCAACCCAAACTATTCTATGATTGTATGAAAAGACTAAATCCCACTCAATGCCCACAAGTGTGAGTGGATGGGTTAAACCAACCTCCAGCACCAGCAGAGCTTCTCTTTGTGGAGCTGCAACTCCTGTCCCCAATTACAAAGCCATGACTGCTGTGTGCCCTTGGTTGCCACTAACCATATTGTGTCCCATAAAGCAAAACTTGCCCCTCTGAAGGTGACATGAGCACATCCCTGACTGGTGTGTGGCTCCCCCAGGGAACACACCCAGCTCTGGTGTGTAAATGTGCACTGGAAGATGCACAGGGACCTGGTGCAGAAAAATCTCTGTGAATGTCTCAGAACCCTGATGTAATGTCTTGCCTAGGCAGAAAGGGAATATATGGAATGTTGGAATGCAGAGATACACACACCTTTTTAAAGAACAAGTTCAGGACTTATGAGCACAAAGCAATGCAGGTAAAAGGATGGGATCCAGCAGTGCCTCTGGAAGCCTTGCCTCAGCCTGGCATCAGTTTCCATGGTTGCAGGAGCCAGGACTTCCCCAAACATTCACTAAAAATAAAATAATTTGTGTCACAGACAATTCCTGAACTGTGAGCACTGACATTGCCTCAGACAGACTTGTCTTTGTGTTTTGTTTCCCTTCAGGCTGCAAAAGAGACCCAACAGACAACCAACACCAAAGTGAGTGGGATGAGTTGAGTTCTCTGTGTGAATAACGTGGGCAAAAGGGAGTTACTCTCACTGTCATCTTTAGTCTCTAAGACAGTGCTTTAATTCCTTTATCACTTGCTCCTCTCTGTTACGAGGGGTGGGTTGCTGTGTCACTTCCTTTGCCTGTTCAAGGTGTTGCTTCATTTGGAAGGGCAGAGATGCACCTTGTTACCTGTGTGACCTGTCCCAGGCGATGCCTGAAAACACTGTGAGTATCTTGCTCTCCACAATAACCTGTGTGCCCACGTTCCTTTCAGAGCCCTGAGCCGCAGCCTGTTCCCTCTGCAAAGTCAGACAAAAACGTCCCTCCCTCCCAAGAGCCACCGACAGCAAAGCAGAACCCAAAGGCTCCTGAGGCTGCAGCCCCCCCTCAGGGGGCAGCCAGTGAAGCTCCCAGGGAGGGAGGGAAGGAGAAACCATCAGCCACTCCTATGCCCCTGAGCAAGCTCTTCTGGAAGAAGGTGAGTGTGGACTGGGGAGCTGGTCCATGCCACGGCTCCATCTCCATGCAGAGTTATTGCCAAGCCCAGTCAGAGCAAGGCAGTGCCCCCTGCCCAGGGGAGTAGCTCCCAGTGCTAAACAACAGATGCACATCCAAACACACACCTGTCTTGCATTGTGCTGTTTATGTGCAACAAGGAATGTTGTTCTCTGTCAATTCAACACATTTGTTAAAAATCCCCCTGAGATAGTGGCATTCTCTACCAAATCATATCTTTAACAGAGATATGACTATAAGCCCCAATTTCTTTTTTATGGCAACTGTTTTAGTTCTAAATGTTTGAAAACTTGGAATTTGGTGAATCGATTCTTATTCAGTAGACAACGTTCTGTGACAGAGCACATGAGTCTTTAAGTCTGGGAACCCAACTGCTTGGGAAGACACATTATTCCTCAGGTTAAGTAATGATTTTAACTAAAATTAGGACTAACTCTGAAAACACAGTTCCTGTTTCCATGATCCTCATGGTTTATAAGCTGAAGGTTTATTCTTTCCTCACTTCATTTGAAAGAAGGGCTGTATTAAACTTTACTGAATCACTGTATGTTGAATAACTGCTTTTCTGGGCTTCTGTTCAAGTCCAAATCCCCAAAATGAACTGCTTCCAAACACCCAGATGCTGCTGAGTGGCCCTACAGCTTCTTGTGCTGTGTTTTACCAACTGATACCGTTTTGATATGTTACTTATGTTTAAAAAGAAAAGGTGGTTAGATATTTACAGAGTAAATATGCATGAAAACAATGTAAGCTTGCAACAATTCTTACTTGGGCCTTAATTTACTGGGGAACTGAGTGAATCAGGTACTTGGAATGAGAAGGAAGTTGGGAAGAAGAGGGAGAGATTTTATATAGTTATTGCTACAGAATCCTACTCTGAGTAGTCTGGCTTATTTGAAAACAGAGCTGGGAAGCAGGATGTGTGCTGAATATCAGGATGAAATAAGGGGAAAGAAGAGGCCTCCTGGCAGACTGTTTTGTGTAGTTTCAATGTACAACAGTAATAAATCTGGTCTGAATTCATTATTTTCATAATGAAGTAACACAGTCTTTTAAAAAAGAAAAAAAAACATATAAGAAGGCAAGATTTTCTTGCAGAAAAAGAGTGAAAATCACTCCTGTGGGGGAGAAATTGGTGTTGATGGTTTAAAAAAAAAGAATCTGATAAGGTTTTAGTAAGATTTCAAGCCCTTATTTTGAAATAATACCTCAAAGTAGTTATAGATGTTTTACTGCCCACAGTGAACACCAGCCCCTTGGATCTGATATTAGAGATAAATTAGGTCTTGGTACCTGCTCTGTACTCTTTAACCTTGTAACAATCTGCATGTTGAGTTCTGGAATCTTGAACACCTCAGGAGTATAAACTTTGTCCAAAAATTCTTGCATTCCTGCTAGTTGCTAGCACTGCATTTATTTTCTTCTACATCATCATCAGCTGCTTATGGAATAGAAAGTTTTGTGGAGAATTCTCTACAAGCAGATTTTTGTTGCTGCCAAAAACATTAAGGGGTGGTTGAAGCACTTACACAAACGCACTGAATCACAGTATTAAGTGAAACCTGAACTCTGAAAAACAAGCCTGTTCTTGCTTAGAACTTCTTGGGTCTGGAATCATGTTGAGACCAAAATTTCTGCAAGTTTTTTGGATTGAATTTCTGCAGTAGAGAAGTGAATTTGGTCCTTAGAATTAAAAAAAAAAAAAAAAAGAAAAAATCTGTTTGGTTGGGCATTGAATGCTTTCATGTAAGTGTTGATGTTGCCTTACTGAGTCTTCTTGACAGACAATAACATTGTATTTCCTTTGATGAATGACCCTGGGGAGCCAGTCAGCTCGAAGCTAAAAAAAATGAGGATAGATGTACAAAAACCCAGAAATCCTTAGACTACAGGTTAGGCTCCAACTCGGCTCAACTTGAAGATTCTCTGGGCTTTGTTCTGCACTGATTTTCTCTTTCTGGCACCCTCAGTGCATTGTCCTTTTGCTGGGACAGAGATTTGAAGTTGGCAGCTGTTCCAATAGGTGGATAATTCAGAGTCAGCACCAATTTGCCTTTTGAACTAACAAACAGCCACCACAACACTCAGTAGATCCAGGATTGAGATCCAGCTTCTCTTTCCAGGTGATCCCTTAAATATCCACCTTCTGATGAGCTTGCCCTTCAAAGTGAACTAATGAAGTGCCTGTCAACACATTAGAGTTGATGCTGCTGCTCTTACTACAGATGAATAAATATGGAAAGGAAAAAGCAAAAAGTCCTTATTCAGCTTCTCAGCTGGGAACCACTTTGTGTCTGCCCCATTTCCTGAGCAGTCTGCACAAGAATTTTCGTAACTGTTACTCAAATGTTTGTCATGACAGCATTTGTTTTAATAAGGAATACTGATAGAAAATTCCAGTTAGTAATTTCCAATATTTGTGTTGGAAAGCTGGTTTCAAGGTCTTGTAGATGTTTGATCAGGGGAGAGAAATGTGATGCTTCATATTTATCTGATTAAAGCAGGCCAGTAAATGGGGGAAGGTGATTAAGGTGGCATTATTTAGATTGCTCTGCCCAGGTCTGGCTCAGCTAAACACTCTTGAGTGTTCCAGGAGAGCCTGGAGAAGGCTGTGGAATGAGACATGCTGGAGATTAATCACAAATCTTGTGGAGATCCATGTGTCAGAGGAATGTACAAACCCCACGGCTCCAGCTGAAGGACTATTGTAATAGAAGGAACTTTCCAGTAATTCACAAAAGCTCAGTGGGACCCAAAGTCCTTCTCTAAAGGCCATGTTGATGAGTATCCAGGGGCTTTTCTTGAACTCAGACGAGGTCAGAGCCATCAGAGAGAGTGACTGTGACCCATGGAATTAGGTGAAGTAACAGATGAGCTACTTAACTACCTTGTACCTCAAGAAGTCATTTATATCTGTGCAACTGGGAAGAGGAGCTGGTGACATAGATGGGACCAGCCTGAGAATGCTGGGGCTGTGATACTGCATTCCTGTATTTCACTAAGTATGATGGTATACAGTTTTAACAATTAATAATATCCATTATGTGTGGTAATTGACCCTATTTCTGCTTTTGTGTGCAAACTCCTGGGTATGATCTTACTGATATTTACTGTTTTTATCCGAGTGTGATCTATTCAGGACATGTATTGTTGTATGTAATTTCACTTAAATTTTCTTTTAAAATTGGAATCAAATCTAGATTCTTGTGTCTGGGAATTGATGCTGCAATACCAGAAAGGCTATTTCTTCAATTTATCTGAACTGGTGCAATTTTAACACTTATTTACTTTTTTGAATTGGGATGACTCAGATTCCTGAAGCAACAGGTAGAGATCAGGGAAGCAGAGGATGTTTTCATGCATTTGTTCCTGACGTGCCAACTCACTGCAGTGCTGCAGCACTTTGATTGTAACATCTTTAAAAAACCCCAAGCAAATCCTCGCTGATCTTAAGTCGGGCTGTTTATTCCCCTCTCCTCACGTTTCCCAACCCCAGAACGCATCGGAGGAAGCGGAGCCCGTAAGCAATGAGAAAGCAGAGGCGTCTCTCGAAGCGGTGGCTCCTGACAGGGACGAGAGCAAGAGCCCTGAGGGCTCAGAAGTGAAACCCCGAGGAGCGGAAAGCAAAACCCCCAAGGCGAACCTGAGGAAGTTTTTCAAGCTGGTAAGCGAGGGATGGGGGCGATTCTTGGAAAATCCTTGGCTACCGCGTCTGTGCGGGCGCGGGGATGCAGGGATGCGGGGATGGCCCGGGGCGGAGGGATGCAGGGACGCGCGAGGTGCGGGATGCAGGGATGGCCCGAGGCGGAGGGATGCAGGGACGCGCGAGGTGCGGGATGCAGGGATGGCCCGAGGCGGAGGGATGCGCGGCCGTGACCCGTTCTCGCATCCCCCCGCGCATTCCCCGTCCTGCATCTCCCTCTCGCGGCTTCTGCCGGAACGTTCCCCGCCCGTCCAGGGGCTCCGGTGGCCCTTTCCCCGCCGAGCTGGCCCAGGGAGCTTCAGGGGCTGGGCCACCGAGGGAGCCTCAGCCCCACAAACCTTTTCCCCCCGGCTGATGCTCCCGAAGGATCCCATGTCCCAGCCCATCTCCCGTTTGTCCAACACCTCTGCACTGTGTTGAGTTCTGCACTTGCTTCAGGGAGTTGTATTTTTAGTAGCTCAACTCTTTTTTGGCAGCTTATATAGGTTAGCTAAACTGGCACGTGAAAGGATGCAGTTGCTGCTGCAAAGGTTTAATAGATGGAAAAAAAGGCATAAAGTAGACCCCTTCCCAGAAGACCAGAGGGAAGAAGGAAACCAATGAGGTGATCAAGTGGCTGGTATCATCCTGTGGCTGTAGGTGTCAAGTTATCCCAATGGATTTGTGTACAAACTGTCAGACAGTATTTCTCAAAACAGCTGAGAAAAGTAGCCAAGAAAGAAAATCATCCAAGTCTAGAAATAACATGTCTCTGATTAAAATTGTAGCAGACCTTGAGGATGTACACAGCGATTTATCTATTTTGGCAAGATTTACAAATATATATGGAATATTTCTATTTTTAATCAGTGCTGGTTTATTTTCAGGCAGCTACATGGTGTGGGTATCAGAGTAGCTTAAACACTGAAATGTGGGGAATGCAGCGTGTTCTAAGCTGGTGTGCTGAGCAGCTGTGGGGTCTGCCCCCAGGTGAGACCTGGTACAACCTGTGAACAGCCAGTGCCAAAGGCTGAAATAATGACTACTATTTCCAGGGTGGGCTGTATCAGAGACAGTGCAGGTGCCCTGATAGAGATGTTACACCTGAGTTAGTCACCCCAGGTCCCCTTTGAAGGCGTCCAGTAGAGCTGAGCAGGTCTGAGAGCCCCTCAGGACACCCTGAAAGTTCCTGTATGGGATATAAACAGGTGCAAATCTAAATAAGAGAAATCCTTTCAAAATGGCTGGTTTGAGATATTTTGTGGAGATAAGAAGGGTGTAAAATGGCATTTTTAGTCAGAATGAGATAATTGCCAACTGTAAGCTGAGGCTGCAGCTTTGTCCTCAGTCAGGAGGTTTATTGGCAGCACAACTGGCCTGAGATAGGGTTAGGTATGGATGTTCTCAAGGAGAGTTTATCTTTTTGGAGTAATAGAATATTATTTCCAAGTTGTCTGCTGTGCCTGTACTGGCCTAGTCCCCAATGTAAATAACCTTTTATATAATAAATAGCATTTGGAATTGGAAATAACCATTTTATGTTGTCCCAACATAAATTTCCTTCATTATTCATGAAAATGTAGCAGGTGTGTAGGCTGGCCTCACCTTCCTCCATTTAAAGACAGGCTGATCCACCCCTTGTTGCCACAGAAAGCAGGGGTTTGGGAAGCTCTGGGCAGCAGCAATCCCAAGTGGCCACAGGCAAGGATAAGAGGTCAGCAGTGCTCCAGAGAGATATCCTTGGGATCACAGCTTGCTGACGGCAAGAGGGAACTTTGTCTAGACCTCAAGGTCTTTCCTATGCTATTTTTGGTTAAAAAAAATTAAAAATATAAAAAGATGGATTACTAGAGGTTGGCTAAAGCAGGGCTATTTTTTTCTGTGGGGTGTTTATGGGGGAAAAGGTGACACTGCTGCCATAGCATCAACTTTTTTTTTTTTCCTGAAAGCATTTAAGGACTTGCCTAAATAGAAATGCAAAGTAGATCTTATCAGAGCACATCTTCATATGCTCTGGACCGAGTTTCTCTCCTGCAGTGGAAAGACAGACCACACTGAGCTTCCTCCCCTCCAGTTCTGCAGCCTCTTGCACAGATAGAGCATCACGAGCGCACACACACACACACAAGAGGCTCAGCAACATGTTCCAGAGAGAATTTTCCCCACAAAGAAATGAATTGTCATGGAGTAGTTTAGTTTCCTATCCTCTGTTGGCATGTATTGATTTTCTGTGAGTTTACAGGAAAATCAGGGACTGAAATGGGTCCTTGCAGTAATACCATTTGTAGGATTGAGCTGACACTGTTGTGCTTTGACTTAAATATCTACAAGCTGCAGAAAACCACAATTCCGCCTGATCTATCTTTAGAACAAAAGTCACATCCTTTCATTGTTTTCATTGAACTTATGCAATGCAAAATGACATTTAAATTTGGGCTCTCTGAAATTGTGGAGTTTATTTTACGCTTTGCTGCTGAGCTCTGTGGCTTACACAGTCCCCAAGAGAATATCACAGAACACACTTGTTCATTACAAATGTACACACTACTCCTGGTGGTTCTGCTTGTAGCACTAATTGTAACTAAACCTTAATTTAACTGTCACAGAGCTTGTAAGATTTACTCATCCAGCTAGTTTTGTCAAACAGGTTTTTCTCACTTTTAAAGCTAGGTGGAAACAGTTCCTTAAAAAGGTATTTCAGAGTCAAGGTTTGCTCTGAGTGACCTTCCAGTGCTGCAGCCTCAGGGTCTGCTTGGATTGGGAAGAGAGGGCACCAAGGAGGACCAATACTGAGACAGGGATAGACTGAGGGCATCATCTGGGAAGCAAAAATTGGGAATAAATGGATGCTGATGATAAAATATAAAAATACACCTTTAGAGCTGAGTGGGTTTTAATTATTCAGAGGACATGCACTTAGTGTGATGGCTGAAGAGAGAGGAGGTCCCACTAGATCTTGTAAGACAGACCTGGCTCTGCAAAGCAAACAAGAGCTCTTTCCTAGAAAACTGCAGTGGCAGGAAAGACAGCACTGCCTTCTTTAGTGCTGATATGATCTCAGGTCCACTGAGACCTCACTCATGTTTCTCATTTTTTCTTAATGTGAAAATTGACTTGCAAGAGAAAATCACATGGAAAGGAACCAGCTAAAGTCTACCTTGGGGTTGTGGGTATTTCAAAAACATCAGTGCAGTCTCTGAAGTGCCTGGGTTTGTTTTAGTGTTTTAAAAAGTGGCCTTAAATCAAACCTTGATTCACGTGTGTTCTTATTGACCAAATCCAGTTAGAGCTCCTGTAACCCTTTGTTATTTCAGTCAGTCAAAGGGGATGGAGGGACAACCCGCTCAGAAGGGGTAAATGGCCCCACTCACCATGTAAGTTCCTGCATTTTTTTCATCTTTTGGTGATGGGTTCCTGCCACCTTCTTCCATACAACTCTGCCTTTTGGAATGTAAAAACCACTGAGAGAAAAGCGCTCCATGTTGATTTCTTTCCTTATCTATTTGTTTTACCTGTTCTTACTATTAAACAATATTTTAAAGGGTTGCTATCAGATCTTTTAAAAGAAGAAAAAGCTATTTTCCAGGTGTGTTCCTTTTCCTCAAATAGTGAGTTTATGATCAGTTTTATCCCCCTCTCTTGCTGCTGTTTTACTTTCTGCATGTACCTTGGCTTAGGCAATGAAACTAAATACACACAGTTAGAATTATTTTTACTTTGTTGATTTACTTGTCTTGTGAGGGAAAGATCATTTAGGTGGAAACTCTGTAAAAGAGAAATGAAAGTGAGAATGAAAACTGTACTCTGCAATTTAACAAAAGCCATGATAATATTTTTTCTTATTCTGTTTTTGTTGCTTTCATTTTATGTTCATAAAAGCTAAACCAAAACTTTGGGTATGACATTTACATTATATTCTGTATGGCTTTAAAATGCTTCAGAGAAATCATGTTCTCATTAGAAACACAAATATTGCTACCTTCTGTGAGAGCAAAAACCTCATCTATTGCAAGTCAAGATACTCAGAAGAATCTCATTCAGTAATAAGAGATAAACCATAGGGGCTTTTTATTGACATAGGACTTCCTTTAAGAGAAAAATAGAAGTTATATTGAAAATTGACATTTCAGCATTTCTCTTTTTTAATTAACAGTAAAATTATTTCTCATGCTTCCTATTTTCACCATGTCCTATGACACCAAGGTTATTCTTTCTGAATTACGTCTATAAAGCAGCCCAAATATAGAAAGTCTTGTCTTGTGACATTTACTCCTCATTTCATACAACAGCTCTGTGAAGTGATCTGGGTAAAACACTAAAAGATACAGTCCTGCATCTACTTTTTATTTTTTTAACTAGCAGCCAGTTTCCTTCCAGTTTTGTACGTCCTCTTATTGTTCTTCCTTCTTCTCTCCTTTGCCCTGGTGTAAATGAGCAGTTTTATTACACAGAAGAGCCCAAGGAAGATTTGGATCTGCTGTTGACTTTTGGGGGGGCAGGGGGGATTTTTGTGGAAGGCTCTCCTTAAATTATGCAATTGTGTCTCTGGAATGCTGTGATTCTTCTCCACTTTCCATCACTGCCATTCTGAAAGCTACAGAAATTTATCATAGCACTGATCCAAAATCTGCAGAAATTCCAGAGTCTGCCTTTTGCACTTAAAAATCAGCCTTGGATTAAGGTCTCCTGTACCATGATGGGGAAAATTCTATTCTGTTCATCTTTTCTTTTTTCCTTTCAGTGGCACTGTCAGTGTTGAGGGAGGAAAAGCAATCTGTCAGGTGCAGCTCACTCTTTAGAATAAGAAACATTAACATGTTTCATTATTCATAGGCTTCACTCCGTATTTCCTGAGCTGCTCCCATCAATATAAAATATGCCAATTTCCTGCCTTTCAAGGTTAATATGAAACACCTCAAAGAGATTATCTGATAGGAATTTTTTCCCCTCTTATTTTGCCTGGAAAATGTAGCATGAATATTTTTAAAAAGTGTTTTGTTTGACTGACATCAAAGGCCCAACCTGCTCATAGAAATAATCCTGTTGCATCCCACTCGGATTTGACTCAGTAGTGAACAACCAGACACGTGTGGGGAGAGAGACTCTAATTCTACACCCCCAGAGCCAAGGCACAGATTTCACAGGGTGTTAATGAGGGTTAGAGGTTGTTCTGGCACCTCTGAGCTCAGAGGGATCTGATCTCACAGCTCTATTCATCTCAGAGCTGCATTTTGGGTGCTGTGGCTGTTTTTGAATTGAATGTGCACGTTTGCAACTGCACCAAAGAGACAGTTCAAAAGAGAGCTGAGACAAACAAGAGTCAGAGGGGGCAGCAGCTGAGAGCTCCCAGATTGAGTTAAACTGAGTCAGACAGACAAATCTGCCTTTCTGCTCATCCTCGTGCAGCTCCTGCATCACTTGGGCACTCGAAAGTGCCTCTAAAAAGGCCTCTTTTCTCAGGTGAGGAGAACAAGACACAGGTAGAGTGTGGTGTCTCTGCAGCCCCAGATGACAAATCTCCTTTATTCTGAATTCTTGAATTTGTTTGAACAAAGCATTGACACCCAGGTGGTGTAGGAGGCCACTGCCCACCTCCAGCTCCATGGCTTTGTGTACCTCCTGCAGAACCAGAGCCAAGACCACCTTCTGACTGGATTTTTTCACTCCAAGAGCAGACAAATCCAGATGTAAACAAATATATACCCTCATATGTCCGGCCTTTAGAAAAGTTTCAGTATTTTTTGGAGGACTTGAGCCTACTGGTCAAAATATTGCATTAAATGGTTGCAGGTTCTGTAATTTAAATGTGGGATTTTTTTAAGATTAGGTGTGGAAGAAAAGTGAATCAAGTGTAAAAGGCAAGTATTGCTACCCCCTCTCATCCCTGTTTCCCCAAAATTAGCGTGTTTTGAGGGTATTTTAAAAAATAGATACAAGAACTGTATTTGCATTCTGCTTCTCCACAGTCTCTGCTTTCAGGTTTTTTCTCTGAAATCACAATATCTAAAAATGGGCTTGTTTATAACAAAAGCCAAGCTTGTCATGTAAGCATAAAAACCCCAGACCTTTAGAAGAACACCAAATATCTCAAGGCTAATGGTAAAATCCTCAAAGCTGGAAAAATTAACAGTATTAAGCTCTGGGCCGTGCTCTCATGGAAGATTAAGATTTCCAGCTTTTCAACATGGCAAATTGGTGTTGGTTTAATGATGTTAATAAAGAAAGCATTGCCTTTTTTTTTTTTTTCAAAAGAAAAGAGAAAAACCTGTTTTCAAACAGATTTCCAGGCAAAACATCATCATTTGCTACTCTCCAAACAGTGACAGTTTCATTGTCTGATCCTTTGTTTGCCAGAGATGATTTTTCTCCTGTGAACTTCAAACATATCCCACATTTCTCCAAGTTCCAGAATCTCTTCCTTTACTATAAATAGGTGCTCTTGTCCTTCTTTAGAAGATTTGCTGTCTCTTGTTGTACCTGAAATTCTTTTTGATGCTGTGGCCTTCCAGGGCCAAACCCTGTGCTCTTCATTTTTGGGTGGAGTGTTGCACTTTTGCAGCAGATTTATTTTTACCCTTTGCTTTATGGTGTCTTTTGCTTCTTTTCTCTCCCAAATCTTTCCCTTGCATTTTTTGGGTGCTTTCACTGCTTGGGATGCAAAATCTGGAGGAGTCTCAGTGGGCAGTGCCTGCCTGTGACTCTCTGCATGTCTCCATGTGTGTTCTCTGCCTCCTAAACCTGCTTCAGCAGAGACAGAGAAATAAAGCAGGTTTTTGCAAGATGGTTTGATCTTTCAGTCTTTGCTTGTCTAAGTAATTCCATCAGCTCCTTGGGAGCCCCTCCCTGAGCCAAGGCTGCAGGAGCTCATCCCACCCTCTGTAAATGAAACCCTGTTGGACAGCAGGCTTTCTCCCTGCCAGGTGGCCTTTCATTTTTATTTTTTAATATATTTACACCTCACCTTTCAAAATGTGTTTCCCACTAAAAATAACCATTGTTTGAAACCGCTGCAGACATTAAATGCCACGGAGAAGCCACTTGTCCCTGCTGAGGGTGACCCTGTGAGCCAGAAGAGCAAGGAGAGCTCCAAAGACAAGAAGGCCACGGTGGAGCTGAGCAAGCAGAAGAGCAGGGAGCAGCCAGAGCCCCGGGAGCAGCCGGACACCGACTCCATCCAGAACGGAGGAGATGCTTCCAAGGAACCCTCCTACAAGAAGACTGAGAAGAGGCAGTCCCTGGGAGGGTTTTTTAAGGGCCTTGTATGTTAATTCATCTTCTCTTTTTAGCCATTCCCCAGCTGTTTAAGTGCTCAGCCTGCAAGTTGTTTGTACTCCCAGGGAGTGCAACTTCACCAGCAGCTGCACCCAAAGAACATCAAGATTTTGGGTAAAGGAGGGAAATCTTGGGCCTCAGGGTACTGATTCACAGGTAGGGCTTGCTGTGGGAGAGCTGTAATTGTTCCCACACCCCTGTTTTGGGGGTTCATGCCTTGGCTACAGGGATGACTCAACGTTCCTGTAGCAGGTACTGAACCACCTACAAATTACAGGGTGTTTATAAAGGAGAAGTGGAGGTGGGGCTGGTTTACCAGAGAAACCTGCCTGCCCTGATGGTGCTTCAGCTGCTGCTTCAGAGCAGCTGGGATATCCCTTCAAGAAGGAAATCCCTGCAAAAATTAAATCCCTGCAAGGCAAAAGTCAAGGGAATTGATGTTTTTGAATGGGGTGGATGGGAACCAGCATGGTGGTCACAAGATAAGCACATGGTGTAAGCAATCAGTTATAGACTAGTTAAAGCACCAAAAAAGTACACATGATATTTTCTTCTTGCTTTTTGTTAAATCTTAGCCTAAATCTGCTATGACCCCTTCACTTGAAACCTGAAATGTAGAAAGCAAAGAATTCAGCACACCAAAACTTCTGAGTTTCCATAACTTGGTGTTACTGATGCAATTGGTGATTCCTCAGAGCATTAAATAGATGATTTATTTTTCTGCCTGTCCATATTCAGGGGCCAACATAGAAACAGGAGCACAGGTTAGACCTGGGCCTGTCTCTTAAGCCTTGGCAAGAGGCTTTTTATAAATCAATTGCAAGGATGCAACTTAAACCTCTTTCCTCATATTGCCAGAGCAACAGCGAATCCACAGCTCTGTGGGGTCATTTTTAGCATCTTTTGGAAATCTTGTGTGCAAATCAAGCTTTGTCACAACTTTCAAGTGATGCGAAGAAACTCAGCAGCTGTGTGTGTTACCTGCAGCAATTCCAAGTGAATCTGACTGCCCTGAGAGATGGGCAGCTTTTTTTATCTTCCTTTTTTTTACTCTAAGGCTATCAGGGTAGAAACAATCCTTCAAGAAGAAAAGTCGAGTGATATAGATTAAAATAGTAACTCAGATTTGCAAATCAGCCCCATCAGGACAGTGGGTCACAAAGCCACTGCCATGCACACCAGAGTGACTCATTCTGAGGTAGATGATTCTCCACATCACAAGAAGGGTTTCATTTGTTCACAGAATTACTATGTATCCAACAGAGGGCGATTTGCATCACCAAAACAAGGGCATATTACAAGGGGAATGAAGAATAAAAGAGAGAGACCTTCCTGCAGTAGAGATTAGCAGCAGTTCAGCCACTTCCTCATTGTTCTGGGGTAAAATCCTGGTCCACCATGAACCAGTGGCATTTTCCTGTAGCTTCAGCTAAGCAAAGAGTTGGAGCTGACCTGGAGTTAACAACCAACTTGCATTGGCTTCCACTCCTCTTGGCTCTCAGTGAAGTCATGAGGAGAAACCTTTTTGCTTAGTATGACGTGAAAAGGCCAGAGCTGTATGATATTGGTTATGTAGCTCTGTGAGCTGCCTGAAGTTATCAAACACATGCTCGTGTGTTTCTCTTACTCCACCGCCTTTGCCTCCAAATTCTGTGAGAATTTTCATTGTGCCCAATACTGGGGTGTATGTGTAAAGTGATTCACACTCACCAAGGGGTGTGTGGGTGTCATATCCTGCCCTGGGTATTGGCAACCTCCAGGAGGAGCAGAGGTGCTTAGATGGTGGTAACACATCTCATGTCAGCTGGAGGGGAGGAGGCAGCCACGTTTTTCTAGCACAGGTTGTCTAGAAATTAGGGAAATGTTGCCTACCTCTATTATTTCTGGAGACAAGTGAGAGTTGTTTCTCCAGTCTGGAGTTTTCTTGAAGTTAAGCCTTCTTGCAATTCTCTCTGGAGCCTCTCTGTGAGAAAGGGATTGCCTGTTGACAATCACTCTTTTATTTTGTATAGTGTCATTCATCCAAGCTGTATCCAAAACTCTTTCATAGAGTTTAACAAGAGATACAAATTTAGAATTATTCCAGAAAGGCTGATATGAGGAAGTGCAAGTTAGCAAGGAAAAACTTTCAAGGGCTCTCATTCATGAAAGACACAGAGAGAGACAGGAAAGGTGTCTCAGATTCGAAAGGCAAGAAAAAGCTTTTAGATCAAGAGAGGAGATAGGCAAGAGGTAAAAAGGCCATTTGGGGAATAAAACAGAATAAATGTAAAGGAAGTAGAGATGTGCTTGGAGATATTTTTTGCTTGCTCAGTTTGGCTGTATAGTCCCTTATCTTGTATTGCAATTACAGAGGCCAATAGTGTTTCTACAGCTTTCCTCTCCCATTAACAGATGGCTCTTTAAAAATAGTTTTTGATAACAACAGTTACACTGATTTGGTCAGTTTACTGTTCCCAGAGAAAAAAAACCCAAACAATCACATAACAATGAGGTCTGTGTCTGGAACATCTCTTATGAAAAATTACTACCTCTCTTTGAATATCCTCAAGAAGATTAACCAGAGCTAAGAATCCCAGTTCTGCAGCACTCCTAAAAAATAATCTCCACATCTCCCAGGTGATCAGACTCAGCCCCAGGAAGGTGTAATCATTAATCTCAAAGTATTAGATCACACACACAAATTTCCATTTCAAGATAAAAGCTCTAATATCTGGTGACAACTCAGCAGGAAAATTCAGGTTTATGCTGCTAAAAGGGAAGCAGGAGATCTTGAGCAGGGGATGCAGCAGCAGCTCCCATGCCCTGTGCTCACTGAGCTGTTTGCTATTTCAGTAGCAGATATTTTAACACCACTCTCTCCTGGCTCTCAGTTCCTCTGGGAAAGGGCACAGAGCAGGAGGATGTCAGACTGCAGGAATGCAGCTGAGGAGAACACTGCAGTTCCAGCATCTGCTCCCAGTTGGGGCCACAAATGCTGAAATTTTGGCTACAAATGGAGCCACTTATGCAAGCAAAGAGCGTTCCAGCCCTGCACGGCTTGAGCACAGCTGATAAGGTCCAGTGGTTGTTCCTATGGCAAAAGAGATTCATTTATAAGCTATATAAAATGTATTTAGTCAGTCTAAGAAAGATTAGATTAGAAAGAAAAAGAAAGGGGAGGGGGGGAAAAGATTAATGACATTGTTTTCTGAGCTGGAATAACTCATGCTCAAGTTGTCAGAAGCTGGGAGAGTTTAGCATGTGGAAACTATTGGGTCCTGTTGTGACCAGAGTATGTGCTCCACTGACACAGGCTTCTCCTGGGCAAAATCTGGGGGAAAAATATACTCCAGTACCATGACATTCTTGTGTGTGCACTTTAAAGTGCTCTGCCCACAATAATATGTCCCAGCTTAGCTGTCACCTTCCACTGCACTGCCAGACACGAGCCAGCAGTACCTGTGCCTCTAAATCCCAGGGCAGAGCTGGAATGTGTCCGTTAAAAGGGCAGGAACAACGTTTTTTATTTCACACCAGGCTTGGAAATTCCAGTTTAACAAGAATCATCAGCCAGTCTCCCCCAGAGTTTCCTGCTTGAATCAGCAGCCACCTTGGCAATGGGTGCAGCAGGGAGACTGCAGGATGAGCAAATAACAGGACGCCTCTGCAAATGTGCTAAACGAGTCAAAAATGGGGATTATCTCAAATGAGCTCCTTCTCCTGTCTCCTCCCTCCACCTATTTATAGGAAGAATGGCAAAGAATATCCTCTTGTTTCCTACATCAGTCTAGAAGTGGCTTAACATTCTCATACTCAGACAGGAACAGCTACAACTGAGAGACTCCATTACTCTTTTAATGTGGGAAATCCTTTACCTGATGTGTAGGTTTTTAGGGTTTCTGGAGACATTTGGAATTACTAGATCACTGGGTACTGTTTGATGAACAAACAATGGATTTGCTGCTACGTGTAAATAGCAAAAAATTGTTATCTTGCTCTAGAGCTTCTTCCAGTCTTGACATTGGTGGAAGCAGAAGCAAATCCACTGCAGCCAGCTGAGCTGCACAAGGTTAAAGACAGGGAGTTCTTTCAGTCCTTTGTGATTTTTGGCTGTTCTTGTTCATACTTAGATTCTCAAGGGTGAAAAGTTAAAAGAAGATCAGTGAGGTGGATTCTAATCACTATAAAAACCCCACTGTTTTAACTTCCTTGAAAGGGATGAGGAAGTTGAGATCTTTCACTCTCTGTGTCTGACACAGAATTGTCCTGAAGTGATGACTCAGGTTTCCAGTGGAAAAACTGTGAAAGGACAATTCACATGATTGTGCACAGTTCTCATGGTAGGGAAAGCACACAGCAGTCACCTTTAGCTTTGTCATGCTGGTTTTTCTGTTTAGCATGTAATGCTTTAGGCATCTGGCTACAAACAGCACTGGCATCCCACACAGTGTTAACAGTGACCTCTGAAACACTATTTGTGGGTCCATTTTGCTGTCATATTCTCAAGTTTTGATGACTTCAAGGCCAGTAAAATTAGGTCAAGCACCTTAAACTAAAGCCAAGTTTTTATCAGTTGCTAGTGAAAAATGTAGCTGGTATAGTTAGAGCTATACATTTCCTTCACCTAAGCTGGATTAGTGTCTTGAGCTGGTGCCAAACCCAGAATTATATTTGCAGTGTAAAAAAAGCTTTATCACTCACACATTGTAGAATACCTGTCATGCATAAAAGTATTTAATGTTCCCTTAACCTAGAGCAGAGCAAGGCTGGCTATAATACACCATTAATCATGCCTGAAGGACTCCTAGCATGGTTTCAGTGAAGCGTTTAGGCAGGGAAATTTTTGAGAAAGTTGTGCCAAAACTCCAGCACTACAAGCACACAGCAGCTTGGCTCTGGGGTGTCAGTGCAGTTTCTGAAAACAATTGCTTTCCATGCCAACTGAGAAAATGATATTAAAATAACCAACACATTTAGGCAAAATCACAAGCAGTAGTTTCAGGATACAGATGCTGCTCATATACATATTAAATAAAGGACAAATTGAGAAAAGCAGAGAAGTGAAATGAGTGCGAAACAACTGGTAGCAAAATGCCTAATTCCAGATTGAATCATTCTAAAATACTTGAAAACAGTTATATAGATCTGTCTCTTATTCCACAGGGTTCCAAAAGGATGTCTGATGCAGAGGTGCAAACAGATCCAGTGTCCATCCTACCTGCTGGGAAATCCAAGTAATGACTCCACGTGGCTGCTGGAGGCTCAGCAGCTCTCTGAGGGCTGCCTTGCAGTAGACATGACTCATTCTTTTCCTTTCCATGGCTGTCATCAAATGCCTGAGGCTAAAGCAAACACTGGTGTATCATTTAAGGTATATCATTTACGGGGTTTGTTCCTTAGATGTTAGAAAGCGATTCTAAAGAACACCGAGAAACATGTAGTATGTTTGAAGAAAGGTCATGTGGATGATTTTAAATCTATAGAGGGGTGAGTATGTAAGGTAGGAAGGTGGCAGTGAATTAAATAAAGGGCAGAAAAAAATGCACGTGACAAAGGAATGCTGGTTGGGCAGCAAGGCACGAGCAACAAACCCTCCGCTTGAGAGAGCTTTAAGGCAGCCAGGAAAAATAAAAAATCTCCTTTGATAAATGTTATACTCAAATGTAAAAACAACCCAGTCATTTTTGTGGTTTTTCAATAGAAATTAGCCAAACCAGCCTGCAGAATAATAGAATCAGTGGTTATAAAGTCATGCTTCCTATTGGTTATTAATGGAAATTAAAACGCTAAAATGCAAAGGCTTTACGTGATTGAGAACAGTCGTGGGCGAGGTGAGATAACAAATTAAAAGCTGTTTAAGGTTCTAATAGGAACACAAGAGGGCACCCACGTACCCGTGCACTCCTAACGCCGGGCTGGACCTCCGACCACGGCATTAATGTTTCTCGGATCATAGGAAACGTAGTTGGTTATTCAGGTATTTGTTTATATCCATACTTGTAATTAATCCTAATAAAAACCAAAATCAAAGCTGTCAGGCACTCCCTGCTTCACAAGAGTCCTGTAATAACTGTAGTTAATAAATTTTGCAGACAATTAAGATTTCTCTTTATTCAGTCCTGGGCAAACCTGTACAGGGAACCACGGGCCTGACATTTTAATCAACACTAGCATCTGAATGATACAGTCCTGTATATTTTGACCTCCTTATCTTTAAATAAACTAATTTTTATTCTTTGGGAAAAAAATCCTTTGCTGCTTCAATTTTAAAACAAAGTTTGTTATTTATGCCCCTGTAGTCTGATGATTGATGTGACATTAAGGATAAATGAGCACATGCAAACCCTGCCTGGGGAGGGAATAGCTGTTACTCATTCTTTATGTGAGTGAAGATTATAACTGGAAATCAGGGAAGAATTCTGTAAAATCTGCAGAATTCCTGTTCAAAGTGGTCATAGGGGATGGAGACAAAGAGCCCTGTTTGTCCATATGAGCCATTGTAGGTAGGTTGTATTTTTGCAAACCTGCAGCCTTGGATGCACAACCCAAACTTGCTGCTGGTTCCATGCACAGAGGGCACAGACAAAAGGTTCATCAGTTCCAGGGGTACTTTCTGTTCCCCTCCCTGCCACAATGGGCCCTTCATGCCTTATAAAGTGATATCAACCAAGAGAAATCATTTACAGATTTCCAACCTGGTTCCTAAAGACCTACATCTGTGTGGGACCAGTGACTCCTGGCATGAGAGAAGAACTGGGCTTGTTATATCCAGCTTTGTTAAAAATTAAATAAATAAATAAAAGGTTTAGGCTTTGTCTACATTGCATGAGCTTTAATTAAATCAGTGCATGTAAAGCTGCATACAGGGAGCCAACCACCATGGTTACACAGTGGTATGAAAGTGCCAGATGTCAGCACAGTGTGTGTTACCAGAGCAGAGGAACAAGCTGCTGACTTCAGACTGCTGTAATTGCCTCTCTAGTAGAATAGTATTTAGGCATTTTTCAAATAAAAATATGCTCTGGCTACTCAATTATATTATAGAATCATGGAATGCTTTAGGTTGGAAGGGACTTTAAAGATCATTCAGTGCCATGGGCAGCGACACCTTCCACTAGCCCAGGTTGCTCCAAGCCCCATCCAACCTGGCCTGGACACTTCCAGGGATGGGACAGCTCCTCTGGACACCCTGTGCCAGGGCCTCATTGCCCTTACAGGAAGGAATTTTCCCCTAATATGCCTTGCTCCCTGCCAGTTTGCAGCCGTTCCCCTTGTTCTGTTGCTCCAGGCTCTTGCAAAATGTCTCTCTCCATCTTTCTCTATTCTGCCTTCAAGTATTGCAAGGCCACATTAAGATGACTCCAAAGCCTTCTCCTGTCCAGGCTGAAAATATAGACTGTATTTATATTACTACATTCCAGACAGTGTAGATATTAATATTATGTTATGGACAGATGAGCCCTTCTGTGGAGGAGAACCACCCTAGCCCAGCCCATGCTGTGGGAGCAGCTCTGTGCCGATTGCACTCTATTCCTGAGGCAATCAGGGCTGCTGACCTTGTGACTGGACTGTATCACTTGGCAGTGGGGCTAATTTCAGGAATCAGGAAATCCTCTTGGCAGGAAAACAAGAAAAACAGTGAGTTTGGCTGGAGATGCCCCTCATGCCACGGAGCTGCTATTGCAGATGCACTGAGGGTCAGTGTTGGCACTGCCTCCCCCAGAGAAACTCCCCGAGTTGTTTGATTCCTCTCTGATAACAGGAACAGCACGAGCTTTGGGGAAGCAGGGTGGCCTTCTCCTAAAGCAGCAACACATGGAGCCCCAAGAGAAAGAAAGGTCTTAGGAGGTGCATCCCCAGTTAAGCTGAGCTTCCACATTCCACATGACATATAAGAAACATAAAAGTACAGCTTTTATGTTCAGGCCCGGTACAGTTTAACAAGTCCTTTGGAAATCAAAGCTTTGGAAGAAGCTGCAGCCCAAGACAAAGAGTAGCCGAAGAAATACATTGCATTAGGCTGCTGTCAACAAATAAGTTCTGGCTTTATGCAGAGGGTCTTTTGAGTGGAACTGAAGCAGATCAGAGTGTTTCAAGGATCTTAAGGTGTGTTTCATGTAAGCATTTTGGAAGAATTTTAAGCAGATAATGAATAATATAAATATATCTCATAAATGTAAAAGGAAACAGATTAAAATTGCTACTTCCCTCCAATGGGTAGATGCTTATTCCCCCTTCAATAAGACAGCAGGTTCCCACGTGAATCTGGCTCTGCATCTGTCCCCAGGATGAGCCCTACGAGCTGATCTCATCACTGCACACAGAGGGGTTGGATGCTGCAGGTTTTCCTGACCTGGAAGCAAATTATCTCCATCAAAGTGTGTCTGAGCTCAATTGTTCACCTCTGGAAGGTGTCCAGATGTGTAACTGCACAGCCTTTCAGGAAGGTTCTATAGATAACTCCTGGCACAACTGCCCTGCACTGACCCCACCATGCTCAGCCCCAGTACAACTATGGGATTTCTGCTACCAAATTCATTAACCACACACTTATTATTAACACACACCAGGTAATTGCCCATTGGCAGCTGTTTCTTACTTGCTGTAAGCATTGTGTACAGACCAAAGAAAACCCCAAAAGCCTGGTGGGTTTCCAGCCTGCCCTGTTGAGTGGTTGTCTCTTGAGGTGTGTCTATGAGGGGGTCTCGTTGAGAGTCACGCAGCAGCTGCTTTGAGGGCCCATCTCCATGTCCCAGACCCATGTCCATGTCCCAAATCCATCTCCATGCCCAGGCCCATCTCCAAACTTGGGGGCTGCCCAGGAGGATCCCAGCTTCTGTGAATATGTGCCTGAAAAGACCGTAATTACACTCTTGATCCTGTATAATTGGATCTTGGGAGGTTTGTGGTGGCCACCTGGCTGCTGAAAGCATTTGCTCTGATGAATTATGTGCATCCATCCATCAAACAATGTTGGATCTGAATTTCCAGGGAGGTTTGAAAAGGAATAAACTGCTCTGAAAGTATCTAGAAGGCACAGATTCACTCCCTGTTGACATTGCCAGACCTGTGTCTACCCTCAGACTGGTGTTACTATGGAGCAGCTTTCCAGTTGGGAATCTGATCAGGATCTTGCCCCTTGTAAGTATGAGATTCTTCAGTCTGCTCACACTGAGACCTGGATCTGACATCTAAGGGAGCAACAAAGCTGCTTCCAGGGTTTGTGGGTTTCAGAGCGCTGCACCCATGGCTTAGATCATGTTTTAAGACTACCTTAATACCTTCTTATATGTAAATATTTACAGCTGGCTTTGAAGAGACTTATGCAGCAAAATCCATGGAAAAGGGAGCGTGACAGGAGAGACATGAAGGGTTGGTGCAGACAGGCTGTGGGAACTGACCCCACGTGGGAGGTCAGGGAAGGAGCAGCTCTAACTTCTGTGCAGTCATACACTCCTCTGAGAGTATCAGTGAAGGATCTGGATTTGCTGTAGACTCCACCTCTTCTGGATAACACACCCTGGTCTTTACTGGCAATTTCAGCAGTTTAGCAGTTCTGAGAACACAAAAACAGGAAATTCTGCAGCAGCCTTGACAGGGCTGAAGATGCGTATAAATTCCTTCAAGAAGCGTTGTTTTCTGAAAACAAACTCTCAAAAGCCTTGAAGAAGAATAAACCTCTTATCAACACTCTCTGCTTTTACTTAATCATTTGCTATTAAATTTGTCACCTACTGAAGTGCAGAGGAAAACAGCCTCTCCTGCACAGGAAGCAGCAGCGATTCTACTTGGAACCGGAAAGGTACAAAGTCCAAATTCCTTCTTTATCACACCCCACTGTGAGCAGGTGATGCAGCATTTGCACTATCCCTTCACCTACCTCTACACAGAGCAGGAATGAGGTTCTTTATTATTCTCACAGTGCACAGGGAATGATAAAGACAGACCCTGAACATAATGACGTTTAAAGCACAATTAAAATTTTGCAGACTCATCTTTCTTGCAGTGCTCCACAAATTTCAGGGATGTTTGTGATTACTTCATTAGAGCTGTTTGGAAAATAGAAGGGAAGTGAGGATTAAGTTGCAGAGTTTTCACTTTTTTTTTTTTCTGTCAGCAGTTTCCAGTCAATTGGAGAAATAGATTCTTAGTTGGTATAGTCTGCAATTTTATTAGTTCAGTAAATGAAATTGAAGCAGCCCAGAATGTTGAGGCACTGTCACCACAGGAAGCTTTCTTTGTGCAGCTCTTGAGCCCTGGCAGTGACTGTCATAAGAGAGGGAAAAGAATTGCTTGTGAAAAAAATTGCTTGTAAAATTGAGCTGAAGTTTGTTTTTCTTCTTTTTTAACCACTGATTCATAGTATTGGAAAGGCATATAATTATCAAATGCCCTGTTGCTACACAAAGAGATTATATAACCTCTGATAAACAAAACAGAAATAACATGTGTCTGTCTAGTACAGCTGAAAATCATCCTCTCAGTCATTCACTTGGGAAGGCCCAAATCGAAGCTGTCACACTCCTGTGTAGGCAGGTTGTCACCAAGTGCTGCACTCAGGGAGTGATTCCTTTCCAGAGCACAAACAGAGGGTTTGGAAGAAGGTGTGAGATTTTGCTTCCCCTGTGTGGGCTGGGAGGGAGCTTGGGGAGCAGGGCAGTGGGATATCACTGTAATCATTGTGAGGAACAAGAGTTGAGCTTGCAGATGTCCTGTTGCCTGCTCCTGATCCCACACCTGTTCCTTCCCAAAGCCTTCTCACTCCATTTCTAGTACATATGAACAAAAGTGCTTGTTGACACCACTCAGGAGGTGATACCACATTGTTCATAGCTGAGGAGCTCAGGTTCATATAAACATCTAAATAAACAGGCACTTGGTGAGCTCCTAAAGCCTGCTGGTTGTCACTGGAGTACTACTGGAGACTTGCAGGAGTGAACGAGCTCTTCAGCTCAATATTTTACAGCCCTGGGTAGTTATTTCTGTAAACCAAAATCCCTGAGGTGGCTGGAAGGTTGGCAGAACAGGACAACAAAGAGAGGAATCCTTTGACATTCCTGCAGCACAAATTAGCAGGCATCCTTCCTCTCCAGAAATCAAAGCTACATAACTTTAGTAACACCTATTCACTGACCCAAAATGCTGTATCTCTAAGCAGAAGCCCCTCTTAGATGTTACAGAAACCATTCTTTGCACCCAGAGAATCCCTGGGGGGCCACACCAGGAACATTCTGGTGACAGCAGTTAAATGCTTGCACCTGTGTGAGCAGAGCAGCCCTGCCAGAGACACAGCTACACACATTGAATTCCAGTGGGACTAAATCCAAGCAAAGGTTTCCATCGATGTTGTGACTATACCTGAGGATCTTTTCTGGCTCTCTTCTCCCACCTTCTTGCCTCTACACACTCCTGCCAGTAAAACTGCCAAGTGAAACCCAGGGTTTGTCACTGTCCACCTGCTGTTGAGGTGGGATGTGCAGGTGCCACAAGAACCTTGAGAGGGTTAATGACTGTAGTGGGGGGAGTCAGCCCAGCTGGGGGCCATTTCTGAGTTGAGAAGAAGGCTTAAGCCCCTTTGGAAGGGATTGGGAAGGAAGACAGAGCTGCTAGAAGAAGAGTTGAGGTCTGCCTGGAGCAGGTAGGAGCTGCGTGTTCCTCAAAAGCCCCTTGGGTAGACAGGATGGGGAGACTGTTTTGTCACCTTTCAATCTGGAGTGTGCTCAGCCTTTCACATGGAGTCTTCTTAAGGCTTCCCAAGGAGCCACCAGTCCTCTTCTGGGTTCAGCTTTCCTTGGAATTTGTGGGATGATTTGCCTGAAGTGCTGTGTGATGCTTTAGCTCAATCCCTCCCTCAAACCTGACCTTTTGGAGGTACTGCACACCTGTAACTCAGAGCAGCCATCTACTCTCCCACTCATTTGTTAGAAGCCAAAATGTGAACTTAAGTCACCTAACTTCAACCCTGAAAACACAAACAACTTTGACCACCACCACGATCAGTTTAAAGGTGAATAGCATTGCTAAAATGTAAATTTACTGAAGGCCAGAACTATATGGGAACATTCATCCCAGAAACAAGCTTTGTTTTGAAAGTTGTCTTTCCTTGTAAGACAAGATGGTGTTCTGTAAGTGGGGGGTGTGTCACTAAAGCCTCAGTGAGAGACCCAAACAGGGCTTGCATGAGTGTATGAGAAAATCATGGTGGATTTTGGCATGTCGGCATCAGAAAACCTGACTGTGCCACTCCACATAAAATACTGTTTCTTGGGTTAATTTTGCAGGAGCTTGTTTGTGTTTTTATTCTTCCAAAATTCTCTGTATCTCTGATGTTTGTAATCTACCTTAATTGTTGCAAAGAGGTTTGGAAATGGTGCAAAAGGAACCTGCAGCATGGTGTGTTCAGAGGCAGGAGATGTGGCAAGGAGAGGGTTAAGGCAAATCTGCCTCCTTGTCCCATGTCAGTGTGTCAGTCAGGAGGGCTGACCTGCAGTGATGTAATATAATATGGACACCGAGGCTTTTAACAAATGTCACTTTGAAACAAAGCATGTGCTTTTAGAGAAAGTTGTTTGTTTTAACTGAACCCAAAATCAAGCATTCATCATCTTGTCTCCTGTAAAGCATATTGTGCTGCCTTGGAAAAAATGAAACTAAACCATATGCTGAAAGTGGAAGAATTTAGAAAAACTTGCTCTCTTTCTCTCCAGTCTGTGCCTCATTTTTTTTAACTTCAGGGAGGGGGGAGGAATTTCTGTAGACAGGGTAAAGATGGTAGTTGCTATTCCTAGTCCTTTACACAAGAGTAGGTGTTTTCAAGTACTTGGAAACAAACATTGTACTAAAATTACTACCGGTTACTGGCAGAATTGCTTGTAAATGTCTGTATTCTAGGATGGAAATAGTATTTAAGGTTTTGCAGAAAGTGTTCCTTAAGCTTTTTGTTCACAGATGTATCTTTGTTCTTATGCACACTCGTTTGCCAAGAATCTCCTAAGCAACTAATGATTATACTTTCTTCAAATTTGGGTACTGGGCTTGTAAGTCTCCAAGAACTGAACCTTTTCTGAGTGCTGGTTCTCTGGCAGTGAGACATTGCAAAGTCACCCCAAACTGACATGGTTAACCTCCTTCCAACCTTCTCCTTTATCTTGAATTTATTCCTTCAAGTTGACTCTTCCTGAGACTGTAGTGTCAGTTCCTATAAAAGCTGAAAAATATTATGTCAATTTAGAATTGGATTTGGAAGTTTGGGGACAATTTATTATCTCTTTCTGAGGAATATTTTCAGGATCCAGAATGTATTGTCAGACTTTGTGCACCAATCACATTTATCTAAGTACTTTTTTTATATCTGACTTCCTCTTAATACATTCAGTTGATCTCTGTCCTACTACCAAGAGAACAAGAAGTACTCCTGAAAGATCTCAATTTGCAATCTGAGACAATTAAAACTATTGTGAGCAATCCACTTGTTATCACCAACAACCATCTCGGAGACTTAAAATGAGATTTCTATTCCAGTTGTTAGTCTGAATTTAGATTTTGCTGTTAACAGTCTAGAGATGAAAAAAGGCAGTTTTTGCAAGTTGATCTTCAAAACAGACACCTCAACTAAGATAGTGCTTTATTCTTCTTACACTTATTTATACTTCATAATTGTAATTAGGGTTTCTTACGTTAAAGCCAGAGATACAGAGAACGTGTGAAAAGATAACTACATCTGTTGTTTAATTCCACTTTTCCCAGTGTGTATCACACCTGAGACATCTCCCTCAAAACCAGGTTTGTTAATTGTCTCCAAGAGACAAGGTTTCCAGCTTCACCATAGCCCTGATTCGCACGTGGTTTTTGTTCAAGTGAGATCTGTCCACCCTCAGACCAGACAGGATTTGCTTTTTCTTTTGTTTTTGTTCTTTTCTTGTTGCATTTGGTGGAGTATTTAACTTCCATTATCAGAACTAGTCCTGAGCTGTTTATGATTTAATATCCGGCTCACAAGGAGGTTTAGGCTTGGGCCAGATGATGAATGTTCTATAAAAGCTGATGTTGCTGCATAAAGAATCAGCTCAGGTGGAAAAGGGAAGGTGCCAAAAGGGAGGTGTTCACACCAAAATGGACTGCAAACAAGCTGCTGCAGAACCATATGCAGGACCTGTTCTCAGCAGTGAAATATTAAAGATTAAGCAGATAAAACAATCCTTGCTATTGAAAATCAGATTACTGCTTTCATGCATGTGTATTGGCTGTGCAGCCCTGACACAGATGGACACTATTAAAGGGAGTAATCAAATACCAACATGTGTTTCATGCAGAAAGAGACCCTGAGCGAACTGGCTAGCAGGAGAATTCTTGTGTTTATTTTTATAGCAGAAAGGTGACCAGGATTTTAAGCTCTTTTTATGCTGATCCTGTGGCGATTACTGGGAATTCTATGTGATTCTCACAAATTCCAATCTAACAAAAGTATAATATATTTTAATTATTTAAAATCAAAACTATAATGCATGAACCTGGGTTCACACAAGGTCCTGTCACTCTTTCAGGCAGGTTCCAAAGTGTACTGGGATAATTTAGATGTCAAAAATTGACTTGCTTTTACTGTAATTAAATGGGTGTACATCAAGATTCCCTAAATTGAATTTAGGAGAATCCCAAAGCGCAGAACAGATGCAGTGCTGCACATCCCTCCCAGAAGGACAAATACTGCAGCCACTGACCGACTGACTTGGCATCTGACGGCTCCGAAGGTGGTTGTGGCCAGCGCAGGGACAGGGCACTGCTCACAGGTTTGCGATGCTCACATCGCGATCCCTGCAGCTCTACTCAGGCTCCTCCCCTGCCTTCCTGGCAGCAAAACACACAATATTGGCACTTCCCCGAGTCGCTTCCTTGTGCAGCAGCTGAATCCCATCCCCGTCCAGCTCTGCCGCTCCGGGCTGTGCCTCCCCAGCCTTTGTGTCCTGCGAATGCTCAGTGACTCCATTCCTGCCACGGCCACTCCAGTAACTCTGAGAAAAGAAAAAAGGTCGCTGCTGTTATTACAGGATTTGAAAAATATTTTCCCAGAATTGCATATATTTTTAACCATCGGTTTCTCAAAGTTTGCTGCTTTTCTGTTCTCCTGCAGTTAATCTGTTTGTCTATAACAATGTTAGGTTTGGTTTAACTTTTATGGGGGCGGCTGATCAGATCCTGTGGATTACTGAACTCCATAAAATCTCTGTGCCCTGCAATTCTATTACACAGCACTTCTTGCAAATTCACTGAATGTCAGCACAGTGATATCAATAAAATCACACACACCACTTCCCTAACTGGGCAAGAGCGAGTTGTTCTCTCCAAAACTGACTGTTGAACCAGATTTTCCATGAACTGTTCTGTCAGTGTGTGCGTGCAAGCACACACATCCAATCCCGGCATTCCTGGGACTTCATGGATTAAGTTCCCATAAGCATCCATGATATAATTTCTTCCAGGACCAGATTCATGTGGTAATGTCATTGTTACACAACTGCTTTTCTCAGCTTTAAAATAAGGGCATTAAGTACTAAATAATCAGAAGTTTCCTCCCTTGCCTCCCTCACTGATTTTTTTCCAATGCGAATTTAAAAGCCAAAAAAAAAAAACTGAAAGGTTAAAAAAAATAAAAAAGAAAGTCTTCCGTACCAGAAGCACAGACATTATGTTAGATCAAGAAGAGTTTTGTTATCTCCCTCTCCCCACCCCCAAAACAGAAGTTGTTTCAACATCCTGGCTTGTCCCTGCATTCATACCAGCAATATGTTCTTTGGCATGTCCTGAGCATTACACCAACAGCCCAGCCTGCCAGCAGTTTAATAGCTCTGCTATGTGATTATAGTTTTCAGGCCATACCCACTTTATTGACACATTTTCCTTTTACTATTGCTTAATATCACTTCCCTCCTCTTTCTGCCTCCCCCTTCCCCCGTTATCCAGCCCCAGCTCTCTCTCCAATGCCAGTAGAGGGCACTTGGATTTAGTTTCTTGGGCGTTTCAGTCACTAGAACTATTCAAACAGTTGCACTTACAGAGTTTTTTTTCCCGTTGTCCCATTCATAGAAACCTGGAGTCTAAAAACAAAACCCAAACAAACCAATAATCTCACCCTCCATGATCCCCATTTACGTGGAGCTCAGGGAGGCAGAGTGGTACCCGGAGGGGCTGATGGATGTCCCTGCAGGGAAGGCACCATTTGGGTGACCTCCAAGACATGTTTTCTTTAGAAGGATCCTTCTGATCTGATCGTGGAGGGAGGATAATGAAACGTCCTCCAAGATGTTTTCAGAGCAATTTCTTCGCAGTGCTGCTCTGGGTAAATAACACTTCTGCAGCCTCAGCAAAACAGGGGCTTATCCCAACTGCAGCTGGGCACAGGGCTCCAGTGCACACCTCCAAACCTCCCTGCTCCTTCCTCTCTTTGCTCTCGGGTTATTTTTATATTTTTCAGGATTTACAGCTCAAGCTGGATGTTGTGTCCAGTAATTTCTGTGCAGGTTTCCTACTAATCCTCCCCTCCTTCACAAAGAATAAAGCAATGCACTGTATGGTTTAATTCTTAATACTTGGCTCAGAGAGCTCCTGTTTGAGGTATCACTGGGGATGGGGTTTCATTTGGTGCCTTTTTTGGGATGCCACTGATTAAAAGCTGGTGTGTGACTGGGAGTGGGGCAGACAAAAGTGAAGGAGTGTCACTGAAGAGGAGAGGGGTGATGATAAAGGGGAAATAAGAGACCTCTGCCTTATAAAAACTGATGTACATAGGACAGAAAAATAGGTGCCTCAAAATGTACCCATGCACAGTGTGACCTGAATGTTAAGCAAGTGCCACAAAAGTGCTTTTAAATTAGAAAGAGAGAGGATAAATGAGAATAAGTGCCTTATGTATATGAAAAGATATATTCCCCACTCTATTCTCTCTTTGTCTTTCAAATGCAGAAGAAACAAAAAGGTCAAGAGAGATTTGGTCGATACCATAACACGGAAGTCACTTTTTGTGCTGTTGTGAATGTGTTATTGTTCTTCTCTTGCTGCCTTGTTCATATTAAGAATGAAATAAAAACAATGCTACTGACAAGAGAGGGACAAAGCCTGTGCTGGGCCAGACAGCTGTTGGGGAGGAAACTCTTACCTGTGTTCTTTACCACATTGCTTTGAAAAAAACCTGCCCTGTTTATTCTCACCAAAACCTTGTTAGGAAGCAACTTTGAGTTTTCTGCCTGAGCCCTGTGAAATGTCTCAGTGTAAAGCCTTTCCCTCCTACCACTGCCATCCAGCTGGGAAAGCTGGTACCTCACAGAAGTGACTGAAGCGTGTCTGGTGCAAAAGCCAACTCATGTTGGTGGCTGACAATTGCACCCAGCTCAGCAAAGAGAACTGACTTGTGACTTCCATGTCTGAAGTGTATGTGCAGTTGTACAGCCAGCTAAGTCCTTTCAGTTCATGGAGAAGTCAGATAACTGTGCCACTGCTGTGAGAGATCCATAATTGCCTGGTTATGTACATAATTAATTAACTGCTGTATGCAATCATAACTGCACAAGTGGAACAGGAGCACAGTCATACCCGTCACAAAAAGCTGGGCTCGGACAGACAGCTGAGCTATTAATGTTGCACATACTGGGACAACTGGGATCTTTAACGTGTTGTGTCACCTCAGCAGAAGAGCTGCCATGGAATCAGTTGCTTTTCAAAGAAGTATCTCCTGCAGGCTGCTCTGGCCCAAAGTATTGATGGTCCTGCCCTAAGCTGTGGCAGAGAAATAATTTGCCAGCATTTCTGATGTTATTTCCAATACAAACTCATCAAGGTTTAAAAAGCACACTCCTTGTGCATTATCAGTCAGGTCCTTTCAACATAAAGAAAAGATTTGAATCTCCTCCAGTCATTGCGAATTGGAGAAGGGATTGTCTTTGTAAACCATCTCAGTCTTTTTGCCCAGCAATTCACACAACAGGGTTCTGTTTTGAGGCTGTGGCTTTTGGGAACTGTGATATTTCCTGAGACTGGAAATGGTGAAACTCTTCTTAAACTGACTAATATATATTTCAGTTTAATAATGGAAAACGTGTATTCAGAACTCTCCCTTTAAAGGTAAGGGATGGTTCCCACTCCACTGCTGGGTGAAGTGCCTGGTATTTGGTGTCAGTGTTCTGGTTCAGGCAGATGTGAGTCATGGATCCAGAGGAAATTTTTGTGTGAAAGAGGCAAATGTTGGGTTTCTTTAGTCGGTTCTGACAGGCACATCACTGCTCTGAGGTTTCTCTGCTGATAAGTATTTAACCCTGTTAGCTGAAGCAATTAGCAGTTCACCCTTAATCACAACTCCGGGCTAAAAGAGAAAGCCCATACTTAGATAATGGGGGAAAAAACCCCTAAATTTAATGTGAGATCCTTGTGCTTACAACTGCTGTGCTGTGTATATCCCTGGCATATATTTCTGACTCTATGAATCTGAAGCCTGTGATGGACAAAGGCCGAGTCACTGGAGCCAGAAAGATTTTTATTTTTTCTTTTTAATACAGTCTGAAAGGAGGATGAAAATAATTTGTTAGTTGGCCTCGTAAAGAGTATTAAGTTTCCCTATAACTTTGCCTGCCATAAGGAAGGGTGGGATAACCTGCTTAGGTTTTCCTGTTGCATTTCTGTCAAGCCAACTTTATCAGTAGTGCCATTCCTGTAAGTCAGTCACCCTCTTGGAAGGGAAGAGGTGACACAGCACTGTGATTTTGGGGTGCTTAGGGAGTGTGGAACAGTGCCCAGGATGGATGCAGGGCCCCACTTCCATTGCTGGATGATGTGCAAGGACCAGGGATGTACATCTTCACCTAGCTGGGGCTGAGGAGCCTCTGCCCCTGCCCAGTGTGGGGCCATGGGATGGTCCTAAGCCCACTGTGGGCAAAAGGAGCCACACTGGCAGAAACCTTTTTGCTTTTGTGTTCATTTATTTCAGACCAAAGGAGCCGGGGCAGCCATAAAAAGGGGTTTGACAGCAAATTCTGAGTTGGCAGCAAGGAGTGGGGATGGAGACCTGCCTGTGGCTTAAGACTTGGTGATAAGCTGCTTCCAGCTTTTCCTCCACAGGGATGTATTAATTTATTAACAGGGAGTGTCACCAGGATCAGTCTGGACAACCAGAATAAATCCAGTTTATATGCTTCCCCTCAGTGTTCATGTACTGCACAGGACAAGCAGATACAACAAAAGCTGTGGCTAATAGGACAGTAAGAAGCATAATGAAAAAGAGCATATTTTCAGGTAGTTCTTTTCAAACTGTAACCCCACTATGGCGAATGAAAGCTTGAAATAAAAATCACAGTCAAAACGTGTTTGATACTGATCCCCAGTAGATGGTCACATCTTTGTTTGCAGGGCTGTCAGAACTTGCTAGGAGCAAAAAACAAAACCAAACCCCACATTCACTACTCCCCATCTGCCTGACAAACTCCAGTGTCTCCTTGCTTCTAATAAAGATCACATAGAGCTAATACTCTATCAAAGCGTAAAGACCAACTCAATGCAGCGTTCACCTCCTCCCAGGGCCTGTGCCCTGGTTTTATTGGCATGCAGGGCACAGGCAGTGTCATGAGAGGCTTGTGAAATGCAGCTTCCCAAGGCTTTCTGAGCATCTTGCTGCAGATTTTCTTAAAAGATATCAGTGTTCTTAGAAAGAGCATGTCTGTGCTCTGAGAAATCACTTATTTTCATGGCTTGCCGATGAAACTCTGGAGAGAGGGAGAAAGAGAGGGCTGAAACAAGACCAATCCACCAAGTGCAGCCAGGACTCCAGTTTGTCAGGCACAGAGTGGTTTGTTGGAGCAATCGATAGTTTGCAGGGTGATTTATTCTGCGAAGCAGCAACAGCAGTTCCTTCTTCAAAACCTACCAATGACAACAGAATTGAGGCAGAAACCCTAATTCTGGAACCTGAGGCGTCCAGAAGATTTGGGGGCTCTCCCCAGCCTGTGTGTGGTGACTGATAACCTATCTGGAAGCTCCTGCCTGTCTGGGCCAGGAGCCGTTGGTGTTATCTGTGTCAGAGGTGGCTACAGAAAGAGAAACTGCTGATTTTGTTTCCACACAGAAGGTGGTTGAATGTTAGTGTGCTCAAAAAGAAAAAAATACAGTGTGTGGAGTAGGGCAAGTGACATTTATAACATCACTGAGAGGCAGGTTTGGGTTTGGAAAGAGCAGAGCAGGCTGAGTAAAATAAGTGACCCAAATTTCAACTGCAACATGCTCAAAACTTGCTTTTTCTTCACTTAAAATATCACTCAGTATGTCTCACTTTATCATTAAATACTTAAATGCCTTAAACTTTGGGTAGTTTGTTTAGATGAAAAGTATTATTTTGTTGAATGAGATAAAATAAGCTACTTACAGATTTGATCACAATAATCACGAATAATCTAATTTAACCCTTTTCAGCTTTAAATCACCTGATTTGGGTCAATTTGTTCACAATGTTTTCTCCAATAGTTTGTGCAAACAAACCATGTCCTGTGATTTTTCCTTAGACTGTCTAGGAGGAGCTTGACATTGTTCAGTTTTTTGTCACATGATTGGCCACAAGTCACATTCTGTTATTTCTGTTTCCTGTTTGATGACTGAAATAAGAAATTTTCAGGTCTTGAAAATTATCTGATCTATTATGCAAATCAAACCTCAACTTCTGAGAACTGACCCAAGAACACTTTCACTCCTGAGTGTTCGACCCAAAACATGTTTGGCTTTGGGACTCACAGTGGAGCTGCTTTTCCTCAGTGTTCTGGAGAACAATGATGCACAAATCTGTCTTCTCTTTGGTTTTAGTTCTTTGGTAATGCTTTATGTACCTTTGGTTTGAAAGCTACACCTGGACATCTGCTCATGTGATGTATGGTAGGGCACTTTCTTCATTCCCCGTAGGAAGGGCAGTGTGAGGGTTTCGTGGAAAGGCTGTGCAGCTCCAGGCATGAGTGGGTGGGTATTGCAGCAGTGCCACTAATTGCACACACCAATATAGAATCATGGATTATAGAACCGTCCAGTTTCATCCCCTGCCATGGGCAGGAACACCTTCCACTAGCCCAGGTTGCTCCAAGCCCCATCAAACCTGGCCTTGGACACTTCCAGGGATGGGGCAGCCACAGCTTCTCTGGGCAACCTGTGCCACCACCTTCATAGGGATGGATTTCTTCCTAATATCCCACTTAACTCTGCTTTCTGTCAGTTTGAACCCATTCCCCCTTGTCCTGTCCCTCCAGGCCCTTATAAATAGTCCCTCTCTGTCTTTCTTGTAGCCCCTTCAGGCTCTGGAAGGCCTCAATTAGGTCACCCCAAAGTTTCTCTTCTCCAGGCTGAACAATCCCAACTCCTTCAGTCTTTCCTCACAGCAGAGCTGCTCCATCTGTCTGATCATCTCTGGACTCTCTTCAACAGCTCCATGTCCTTCCTGTGCTGGGACCCCAGAGCTGGAGGGGGTTCAATTTAAATTAGACATCAAGCTTCTTATGCAAAGGCCACAGGAACATTGCAGGTATCTCTGGCCACACCCAGAAAGCACATTTCATTTATGGTGGGCAGGCTGTTGTGGCCTAAGCATTATTGTCTGTTAGCAATTGAACTAAAAATAGAAAAAAGTAGAACAAATGAATGATGGCTGAGGAGGAGACTCGTTTCCTGTAGCCTACATTACACCACTTTTCATAATCTCAGCCACACCATTTAACATGGGTTCAAATTAAAATGAAAGACCACAAGGTAAGATCAGCCTAAAACTAAACATTGCTAAACTAATTCTATGCTCATAAAGTACATTTTTATATAGGGATGTGTAGTGGAAAGCAAATGTGCAAGCAGTGTCTGTCAGCAAACTCCCAGCCATTTGACAAAACTGGGTTTGACTGTGGCTCACTTTGGGGTACCTTTGCAAATTTAAGATGGGAGAGACATAAAGGCAAACCCATCACAGAGAACAGACGTCAGCTTATAATAATAATACAATGATACACATTAAATTCCTGTTTCAAACCCCACAAATCCTCAAACAGTGCATAACAACAAGCAGGTAGTTGACTCCCTCAGCAGCAAAGGGTGTTCCTGGAGGTGGCAGAGTTTGCTGTAATCTGCATATTGGGTAATTCACCCGGAGGAAATCAGGAGCTGATTATCTACAGGACTCTTGGACTTAAAGTCCTTTATGAAATCACCCCAATGTAACCAGAATTCTGCTCAGGTCGAAAGCAGAATGGTTTGACAAGGTTACATTTAAATGAATGCCAGCAAAAACCCCCATGGTATTTGTTTTTGTCTATTTATTTTATAGTTTAGACTACGGTGCTATCTATTCTAAAAAGAAAAACACAGAGTTTTCAAGTCTACATATGTGAGACTTTTTTAACATTTGGAATAAATCCAGTAATTCAAGGTCTCTTAATCCAAGGTCATACCAAACTTTCTGCAGAACTGTAGCTTTATTTTCTGGGTTTAGATATAAGTGGGAAGGACTAAATGAATTTTTACTTCAGTTAGAACAGAATTCTATCACTTCAAACTGCAGTGCCTAAAATAAATATATCTAATTTTTAGGTGAATTTGCCAGTACATTATTATTTGCATAAATTCATGCCTCTGAAATGGCCACAGTCATCACTATTAGAGCAGGGTGGGCTCTCCTGGACGTGCACCAGGGAGTAGCCCGGTCTCAACAAGACAATAAGAATGACCAAATTCCCATTTGCTTTCAGAGGAAAGTGAATTTCATGTGTCTGAAATTGGTCATGGGTCATTTCCAGCTGCAGTTATTTTGAAGGAGGAAAGAGGATTTTTGCTGTTACAGCCTTTAGTTTTGTGGAGCCTGTTTGGAACACTTTCATTTGGGTCATTTAAACAGAGTTACTGAAGTATATAAACATCACAAGTCATCCCAGCAAACTTCACCGACTACGTGAGGCTTTGATGACTGGGTTGGACTTATGCAACATAAATATAACAAAACAATGCTTGGAAACTTCGATTTTGTGGCACATACACAGACTCTGAGTGTAAATCAGTAAATGCCTCCGTTCGTGTTCATTCAGTACCCTGATTTTAAACAGCATTTTCTACTGAATAGGCTGTATGTGCAATTTTTACATTGCTATTCTTAAAAAAAAAAAAAAAGTGGGATAAGTTTGGGCAAATTCCACTTACTTCCCTGTCATTTCAGTCTTCTTTTGTGTTCTGGATGTGTGAGGTTATTTATCTGTGAAAATGAGCTCCTAGGAAATACTTAGTGAACAGTTCTGCTGGAATAACTCCTCCCTGGGAGTGAGCAGTTTTATTCAGAGGTCAGTTTGTGGCCCCGCTGCCAGAAGGAGAGTCTGTACTGGCCTCGATGTTGGATCATTTCTGCGGTTCAGGATCAAAGCTCATCTGGGATAAGATCTTTGTTTATAGACAAGTTGGGTTGGTGGCGTGTTTGGGTTTTGTTCTCTCTTTTCTTTACCTCATTGCAGGAAGTTGGTTGCACTTTCAGAGTGGAAGACACTGAGTGAGCATCGTGCTTGTCTCCTGCTGGAGACGCTTTTACTGGAGACAGTTTTTGTGTCCTAGGGATGCTCCCACTCTGGATCTGGCTGATCTCTGTAGCAGCTCTCCTTTACACAGAGCGAGCTTTGTCTCTGCTCTCATGTGCTCCATCCTGGGCTTTGTGATCCGCATTTTCCCAGCGGGGCACAGCTGTCACGGTGACTCACAGCCTGAAAATCACCCTTTGATGTAGCTGTGGCTCCAGCCATGTAGTATGTTCTCCAGTTCCTTGTCCTGTCTAGTTTGAAGTGATTCAAACACCACTCCTGTTAGCAAAATATTCCATAGTCTAGTCGAGGAGACTTGTTATTCAGCCTAATTTCATTTCAGCCCACACTATTTCTTGCCAGTCTTTAAAGTTTACACACGTCAAATATTTTAAGTTCTTATCATATCCTCCCTTAGTCATAATCTTAAGAAATTAAATTAAATGCATTCAACCTCTTTTTTAAAATAAATTAATTTACCTAGAAGGCTTGTTACTTTTCTATTCCCTGAGTTAGCAATAAAGCTCTACAAACAGATGGGCATTAAGGAGGGGGAAGGGGGATTTTTTTTAAATCAAAGTGACTCATGCAGAAATATTAAAAGATACTCAGAAACGTAACAACTTTTTTAATTGTGAAAGTAGTAAGGGTTTTTTATAGATAGAAGGCTCTGTAGAGATTGCAATAGTTGTGCAAATTGATCTTCTTTTGTTGTTGTTATGTTGTTTTTCTATTTACCAATCCCCTCCATGTCAGTTCAGACTTCCTAAATTATTCTAAATTTGTGACTTACGTTGATTCCCCCTCCCCCCCGGTCTTCAATGGTGATTTAATTTGAGCACATTTATGTTTTATGTGAAATTATTCATTATGCAGTTGGCCTTCTGTGAGACAATAAATTGCCCCTTTCAAACAATAGCCTGCCTTTTGGAGAGGAGTTAGGGCTGAGAGAGAAGTAAGGAGATGATAGCGGAGAGACTGCTTGGAATTTTAAACTGGTATTCGGATGGTCTGCGGGCAGGCAGGGAGGCTGCCCTGCATTTCCTCCTGTCTGGAACATTAAGTGTTCAAGAGCAGTAATGGTGCTTCCTGTCAGTGGGAATTGTTTCGCAGCTGATCACTTTATAAAGTGGAAGGGCAGGGGAAGCGACTGAAATAGCTGGGAATAGGAAATTCCTGCAGAACAGAGAAGTAAAAGCCTAAGAGGCCTCAAAGTGAGTAATTGAGGAAGATGGAGCTGCAGTGGCTTCTCTCACTTTTCAATTAGTTGGGTTTGCTCGACTCTCGCCGGTGGGAGGGATCCGATCCCTGGAGGCTCTTGATGCGAGTCCTGCTCTGCTCTGCTACACATCACGTGTCCAACAACAAAAAAAAATGATTCATTCCTTCTCCCACAAAGCCTGCCTTTTTTTTTTGTCACCCCCTTCTCTCTTTCAAACATCCAATTGTCAATTAAAAAATTGCAGTATTTTTTCAAATGGTTGGGGAAATGCTGTTTTCCAGTGGGAGATGAGAAGCAAACTTTTCAAGCTGGGGGAGGGGAGTAACAACAAAGCACTTATTCTTCCCTTTCCCCTCCCCCAGGAGAGGGAGGAAGCAGAGGAGTGGTAGTAGAAGTAGGAAGAAGAAAGGAATTAAAAAGTAAAGAAAACTTGAAAGTGGAGTAAGGAAAGGAATTTAAAGGGGAACTGTACACTTTTTGGCAAACCTTTGGCAGGAGGGCTAAATTCTGGGAGATGATGAAAACTCTGCATTTAGAATTTTCTTTCATTTTAAGCACGTGGCATTGTCTTGCTGATATCAGCTTAGTTACTCTGATTGATTCCAACTGAAGGTGTGGCCTGAAGGTTTGGGATAAAAGGCAGCCGAAATGGTTTGTGTAACATCCTCGCTGCTCCTGAGTTGGGGCAGAGGTAACTCACTTGGAGAGTTTCACCCGGGAGGTTTCATAACCTTTAAGCTGGGTGTGTGCTGATTCAGGGCGGTAAAAGTGCTATTCAAAGGCAGTTCAGCTTCGTGTGGTGCGGGCTGTTCTCGGAGGATTAGCCCAACCACCTGTTACTAAAACATGAAACCCAGGCAGGAAAACAATGACATACCTTTCCAGATGCGCCCAGAAAGGCGCACCTTGGGTGGAAGAGCTGCGAGAACATTCTGGTAGGGGACACGCACCAGCTCTTGTCTTTCAAGGTGAAACTTTTCCACTGTTCTCCCTGTGTGCCAGCCTCGCATTTCTGTGGGTTTTGTGCCCTGACACACACGTGTGCACACACTCACACACAACCTTCTGCTCCCTGAGGGCTCTGATGGAGCCCCTTGCACTGCTCAGGCTGCCTCAAAAAGAGGAGCAAAGGATGTTACATGCCGGAAAGCACATGCTTTGCCACTTGTAGATGGACTCACAACAGGGGTAAAAGATATATAATACTGACCAATGTTCTGACCCTGGGGGAGAACCTTTCCAGACTGATTTTCCTCCAATATCTTAGTTTTAAATACAAAGATACTGTTTTGTTGTAATTACTCTTGTGCAGCCGCCTTGAAAAGTTCACAAGGATTTCATTCTCTTTTTTGTTTGCTTACTGCTTTTCAGCTTGCTCTGCGTTCTGGGATGATGGAGTTTTCTAACTGTGCTGCAAAGCAGCACCTCGGGCTCCACATCCCACCAGGAAAATTGACAAGGACAGCAGGGGAAGTGGGAAGGAAGCAAAGTGGCCCAGCAGCTGCCCCGGCCCTGCGCTGGACCCTCCCCAGCCTTGGTGCCTGTTCGTCAAACCCTGGGATGTTTTAAATAACATCTTCCAGGCTTAGCAAATTGTGATTATCCAACAAACCCTCGCTTTGTCAGGAAGTTTCTGACAGGCTTTACTTTTGAGTAACTTGCTACATCTGACCCAAGAAAGTAAAAGCCTCTGCTTTCTTGGGGCAGGGAGTGTATAAATAACTGATAATGCATGCTCAAAGTTCTCCCACTGGGATTAATAATAGTACATAAATATTTATAACAAAAGTGAGTTGTCCTTGAATTAGATCTGAAGCCACCATTCAGTTTTGAATGGAACTGAATCTGCCTCTACCAGATTTGTATTTGGGCCTGAATTTCTGTTCTGGGAACTATTCAAAAGCTGTTTGGCCTCTTCTGAATGCAGCAACAACACTGCTGAAAACTAAACCCGGCAAAGTTCCTCATTCCTTGTTCCTCATTGTAGGGCAGAACACTTAGTTTTTGTCAATGACCTCTACAGGCAGAGCTGCCTGTTGTTTACTGGCTGTTGGAAACCGGTTGCAGGGACTGAGTACATTCCCTGAGCAGCTGTAACCAGAGATAGGTGTGTGTGAAAGCACAGCCTGGCTCTTCCTCGTTTCCCCCCAGCGCTGCACAAGGGGACAGTTTGCAGCACCACGTTGCTACTGGTTGTGCAGCCTCAGTTTTGCTTTTTTTTCTATTTCCTTAACAGAGAGGCTTTGGGTTAAAAGAGGAAACAAAAATGTGCAGCTATTCCTATCTGAAAACCAGACCTTAGCTCCCGGTAGTTCTTTTTTTTTTTTTTTCCTTTCAAAACACGAGTGAGATTAAAAATAAAGAAGTGTCAGTGTGCTAATGTTTCAGTTTCTAATCAGTTCACAAATGGCAGGAAATTAACTGGCTTTTCATGAACATCTGTTCCACTTCTGGCTTGAAAGGTTGGAGGCAAATGCTATCTGTCAAATCTAATAGCAAGCATCAGTAATACATATACTTTTCATTTTTTACCCCCATTTCTCTATCAGCCATTCAAAATAGTACGTTGTAGCCAAATGCATTGTTTTCTTTTCCTCTTGCAGATTTTTTTTTTGGGGGGAGTTGGTGATCAAAAGGCTGCTGATCTGCCTGAGAGCAAGGATGAGGAAAAGGCTGTGATTGCAGCACTGCAGTGCTGTACACCTGCCTGATGTGTCATGGGCAGGTATAACAACACTCACCCTGAGTTCTTCTTGGGTGAAAAGTTCTTTTTTGAGAACTTCATCACAGCTTGGGAAGCAAAGTCTCTTTTTCCTACTATTATTTAAGTGACTTGAGGAACTAAAGGTCTTGTTGCTGCAGCAACAGTCTCTATGGGGATGTCACATCAAGGTAACTTTATTTAATCACCTTTCCATGCCTTGTGTTCCCAGGTTCTTCAGCCTACAGTAACAGTACTCCACAGGACAGGTGTAACTCATTTTGTCCCCAGCTTATTTTCTTAAAGTTGTTCGGAATTAATGAATATCTAACCACTCTGGTGGTTACTTTGTCCCCAGGAGAGACTTTGCTACCACTGTGCTGCCTCATGCTGGGACTGGAATGCCTGCACATTATGCTCTTTTCATGGCTGCTGGTACTGTGGACTAGATGTTGTCTCTTCCTTTTAAAAATGGACAAGCATTCAGGATTTCTTGTTCCCTAATATGAAGCGGTAGGGAGTTCACAAGCCCAGAATCATCTGGAGTTTGTAAGAGCTGTGCTTTTTTACTTGGTTCCCTGAACATACAGGACTTGAAATCCTGGACTGAAGGGACACTGGGAAATCTGCATTATACTCTTGTAACAGCTGATTATTCTTAAAATTGGTTGCAGAACCAATTCAAAGAAAAGCTGCTCTGGAGAGCAGAGAAGCTGAGTGAAATCTTAAGCAATACACAGTGTAGATTACTGGGGTTTGAGCAATCTACAACTGAAATAGAGAATGACAGCCCAGATAATGCAACAAATGGCCTAAAAAGCACCAAAAGCTTCCCAGATTCCCTCATGGGGTCCAAAGAGAAGGACATTAATCAGGACAGACAGAGGAATCTGTAACCAAGCAGGTTTGGCCATTAAACAGGAATACCATGCAAACATGAAACTAGAGGAAAAGATCTTTATCAGCACCTTGCATGAAAAAACATCCAGAAGGGAAACTTGGGCAGCGTTTTGTGGTGCAGTGTAATGATCCACTGCACAGGGATGTGTGAGCTGCTTTGCTCTCCCTACTGGCACTCATTGAACAGTCAGTAAAAGTACTTGCTCAGCATCAGGACTGCTTTTCCCCCTCTTTTGGTTGCTAAACTTCACTTGAAATAGGGCTGGGGCTTTATGGGGCAGGCAGGTCACATAGGACTGCAGAATGAATGAATGTCTGTTAAGAACAATTATAAGGTTTTCTAAAAATTGGTACACGCTGTCTTTAGTCATGCAGTGGAGTTAATGCTAATCTGCAGTGCCATGAGGAGAGCTCAGACAAGGGGACAAGGCTGCTTTGACATCCCAAGGTGCAGCAGGTCCCTTGAAGGACCTGTACAGGTAATGTCTCTGTCCTGCCCCAGGGAGTGGCACTGTGTGGATACCACCCATGAGAGCCCTTTGTTGATTTGCCTGGTGGTTTTTTGGACACAGCTTTCCTTAGCCCTTGTTCCCCACCCACAGCACCCCCATAGCAGTGGGGTCTGTGTGGGACAGAAAGGTTTCACTGCTGCTTCCATCCACCTCAGTCCAATGCAGGAGCACAGCCACTGCTTGTAACAGGGCAAGACTGTTGGAAAGACTTCATAAAGAACTCCTGTGGTGGAAAGGAATAAAAGGCACTCCAAAATGATGGTCACTGCTGCAATTCTTCACCTCCTTGTACCAAAAGGCCAATGGGACCACAGAGCCACCAGGCCTGTCCCATCATTCTGGCCATATTATCTTATCACTGCTTGTTGGCCTCAATAGTGAAAAGTTTATAAAGAGTATAAGTAATTTACTACTGAGCTCTCAACTCTCAAAGCTTCCTCCAGAGCTGGGGAGGAATTGTCCTTGTGTGACATGTGGGAAACTGAAGCAGAGCAGATGTGCTGGGAGATAGAGACTTCCTCACACTACCAGGAGTCAGGTTTCCTTACCCACTGAGTGGTGCCAGGTTCATATTGTTCCTTCCTTGTTTAGAAAAAATAAATAAAAACTTTGTACTGATGGCTGAAGGATTATATATCCTTGTTCAAACAGATGCACAAATCTGCTTTAAGGAAAGGAGAAGCAATAATGTCTAGTAATGAACTCTGAATAATTATATTATGCTCTAAGCATTGAGCACAACAGTTCTCACTAGGGGAGGAAAAATCATTGGGCAAGAAAAATAATTGTCTCACTAGCAATTACCATTAAAGTATTAAAGGAACTGATGTACTTATCATTAAATAATCTCTCTGGAAGCTTTTGTTCCTTAATAAAGTGCTCATCTCGTGAAGTACCATCAGGAGTACAGTAATTTGATTCTGATTAGGAGCCTTTACCTGCTTACCAGAGAATTGTAAATTACTTGTAAATATTAATAATGGATTCCCACCCTGGGAAAATGAGGTACAACTGACATTCTCGAATTATGGAAAAGAAATTATTAAGGCCTAGGGTGCCCTCCTCATCCTTTGGTATCAACATCTTCATGGCATCAAAAGCGCAAGGGTTTACAGCAGGCTGTTTCTTCTTGAGATTGCAGAGTTTAGCCCTTTGAAATTGTGCTTTTTGATTGACTCTTTCTTATCAAGATGGACTGTCTTCCTCTGCAGTTTAGTGTTTACATCGGTGAGTCTTTTCACCCACTCATTGCCTTGAGTTTTTTACTTGCAGGTGGAGAATCTTCCTTATAGCACCAGAATCTCCCAGATAGACTGGGGGGGTGCGGAAAACCCCCACCAATCTCTAATTTGGGTTTTAGTTTTGCTTTGGCTGAAAATACAACATAAATCTGCCATTTTCACTGCTCCACTACCTTTTCAGAAGCCCTAAAGTGCTCCAAGACAAACACATTTATGCATATCAAAATGCCAGGAGGTTTCTACAGCCCTTCTTCAAAATGCCAAGGCACTTATTCCACTTTCTAAAGGTGTGACAGCCTCCTATGAACTTCACTTCAGAAACTCAAAGCTCTACAAATTTGGTCTTGAGTTTCTGCTGCATCCCAGAACAAGCTGTTAGTTCTTGAAAAACTGCCACAAAAGTAGCATTAATCTTGTAGTTTCATTTTGAAATACAGCAGGTTGTAAATCTACAGGACGGGGTGTGAATGCCCCAACAGGAAGCCTCAGGAGGAGAATTAAGGGGTTTTTTTCTTATTAAGTGTTCCTAATCTACTAAAAGCTTTGTCTGAAAGGCAGATGACATATCCTCTGCACTCCTTTGCCTTGTGGCTTGTGGCTGTCATTTTTGGACACTGCCTGACACTCAGACATTGATATGATCAGCACTTCCCAACAGGAGCCTTTCATCCCTACATTAATCTTTATTTTATTGCACTTGGTGGCAATAAATGGGGAATAAGATGCTACATTTGTCCCTAAATGATCTCGATTTATCATTTCATATTGCAGGGTCACAGTCTGCTGGGTTGTTTCCTCCTGTACTGAGAGTGGCCTCATGGGGCTCTGAATGCCTGTATTGTGCTTTATTTGGAAACCCTCACCTGAGAACTCATGCAACAGCAATCAAAGAGACACACTTTGATGGTGGTAGTTATTATTCTGTCAGCCATTTAAAAAGCTCTTTACAGAAAAAAAGGGGGAAAAAAGCCTATTGAAACATAGGCAAAAACATGAATATTTGCCTGGGTTTGTGTGGGTGAGAATTTCTAATGAGGGTTCCAGAAATTTTTTTAATACATATTTTCTGTAGATTTTATTTCCCCATCTCTTACAGGTGTTTTTTGAGCAATATTAAATCTAACCTTTGAGTCACCCACATCCTGGTATGTATCACCACGTTTTTTGTATGAAACAGAAGAGAATCTTTCTGTTTTATCAGAAACCCACAGAGCAGTAATTTGTATTTTTTTTCCTTTTTCCTTCTGAAAAGATATACCTGTCCTGGAAAAATCTTACATAAAAACTTTTCAGCAGAAGTACTGTTTGTGGAACGTGGAACACTCTTCAGTCCATTTCGTGTGTGTGTACTGCTCAGATAATATTAATGTTTTAAAAAATGTTGCCTTTCTCCAATTTCTCACCTACTGTAAGTAGTACAGAACCCAAAGAACTGCCCTCCCCACCCTACACCCCACATCAGTGCTGCAAACAACTGCTATCTTTCAAGCTGTCAGAGTTGCATGACTTTTGTGCTATTTTATGAAACTCTTTGTGTTTAATTCAAAGCAAGCCTGCCAGGGGTGAGCCATCTTTCTTGTTCCTTGGTTTGGCTTTTGTGTCTGGGTGTTGTTCGTGTATGTTTTAGTACTGCAGAGCTAAAAGGAAAAATGAAAACCATGAAGACAGGATATAGAACTCAGAGTGTGGTATCTTTTTCCCCCACTGGGCAACTTGGTCAGCTTTGCTTTTTTCAGGCATCTCAGCAGGTGGGAATGTCTTTTCCCCTCAACTCAGCTGGAAGATCAGTTTACCTGGGAATACTAGGAATTGTAGAATCCCAGAATGGTTTGGATTGAAAAGGACCTTAAAGACCACCTTGTTCCACTCCTGCCATGGACAGGGACACCTTCCACTAGCCCAGGTTGCTCTAACCTGGCCTTGGACACTTCCAGGGATGGGGCAGCCACAGCTTCTCTGCCCAACCTGTGCCAGGGCCTCCCCACCCTCACAGTAAAGAATTCCTTCCTAACCCTGTCCTCTGGCATTTGAACCCATTCCCCCTTGTCCTGTCACTACCTGCCCTTGTAAATAGGAATAGTGAATTTATTTAACTTCTTAATTTTCCTATCTTGACCAATGAGCTTTGTCCAGTTTGGATTACTTTGGGCTAAGATAATTAAATATTTTAAGCACTTGAACATTTACACCAGAGTAAGAAGACAACCAGTGTTATGGTATATAGTGGCTGCTGCTGGGTTTAGTTTATGTAACACAGGTAACCAACAGAAATGTGAAGAATCATCAGGAAGAAAAAATCCTCTCATTGTATTCAGGATTCTTAAGGCATTGCTCCTTCTCTTTAAGTCACTGTAGCCTCTTCTTGCATCTGTTCTGTGGAGCTGTGACTCCAGTTGGAACCCCCAGAGTCAGGCAAGGGCAGGAGGGTGAGACATGTGTGGCTGTGCCTGCGATGCAGGTGGAGAGAGGATTGCCCAGGTAACTTCCAAGGATCTGTGTTGAAGGTTTCCATCTGTAAAATGGAGAAGTAGCACTTAATTGGCATTAACACTTAGGCAGAAGAGGTGTAAAAGTGCTTTGTGGAAGTTTGCACTTGTGCAATCACAGCTATTCTAGACATTTCTTTAGAAAGCTGGTTAAAAAAAAAGTTCTAAAGGCTTAAAAAATGAACTTACCAAACAGAAGGATTCTACAAAACGTTACAACTCACCATGGAATGTCAGAAATTTCATTTTATCCAGAAAACAAACAAAAGAGGGAGTGGAGAGAAAAAAGAACCGGGTTTTATCTCCACCGTCCTCATTTATTGGGGCGGGGGGGAGGTTGTACAGCAAAACCAAACTCAGTCCCTTTGCACTCACAAATTAGAACATTAAATCTCTGTTGTAACCCTTTTAATGTTTTAGAAAAGGGTGTCCCCGTAGTGTTTTTACACTAAATTCTGTGTCTGACCACAAAACAGATACACATTCAGCCCCCGCCGCTAAAAGGCAGTCACAAAAGGAGCACCCAAGATAGTGAAATGAAATCACTCTGTCTGGAGCTGGAGAAGTCCCTTGGGTGCTGCAGCTCTTCCAAGAACCCCAAAGCTTTTTGTCAGTAACTCAGCACATACCTGACCGAAAAAAAAAAGTTGTCGGACTGGTTTTGTTGTTTCAGCTGTGCTGGAGCAGGGAAGCAAACAAAGCCTTAGCATTTCAATGAAGTTTCAAGTCTGACTATATGTTCAAGTAAATATTTATCGGCGTTGATGCCCTCTGAGTAGCTGAGCTTCAGCGTTTTATATTTAACAAATTGTTTGTTGCTATCAAAGAACTTGGGTATTTCTCTCAAGGAGGAAACACCGCAGGGTTCCCTCCCTTAGCACTCAATGCACACAAGCGGGGAGGAGAATAGTTGTTTTCTTGTCCTCTATGCTGGAATTTGTAACTAAAAATCAGGGGATGTCTCACATCTATCTCTCTTTTACCACTCGACCAGCTCAATGCCTTGTGATACCAGAGCTGCACAATCCCGACTCCAGTCGCACTAAATGTAGGTTCTTTTCTGTGCCATCAGGAAGTGGCTGCCAGGCCCGGAGACTCTTTCTGCTCCAATGACACAAACAAGCACCAAAGGATGTCAGGCCAAACTCTCATCTCTCCGGTTTTTTACTGCCTTTAAGAAGAATAAAGTTTTGCTTTGCTTTGCTGCAGCTTTCAAGCTGGTTTTAACAGAAAAAATGCCGATGCGTCTCAGTGTTTTCCTTTCAATATTTTCCAAAGATCTCCCAATTAAGTGGTAATAATCCCAAACGCAGCAGTCGCAAGAAGCTGCGGGGTTTATTGTGACTTGGCAACTTCAAAGCAGCAGCAGCAGCCGGGAGATTATCCAATTGCAGCTCTTGGCAGCAGCTGTTGAATCTTAAATTGCTGAAACATTATCTGCCATTCTGCACCAGAGACCCCGGCAAAACTGTATGAAAACTTCCACGGACAAATTGGCAACTCGCATCCTTTCATACTTCAGTAAAACTAAACTAAACTGCGCGGGGGAAAGGCCTTAGAAAAGTAGCGATCAGCAGACAGCGTGGAGACAGCTTATCGCTTTGATCACGAGATACTGGTTTTAAATCACAGGTAAACAGGCTTTTGAAGTATAGCAGGCTATTTAATCTGTAACCACCAACATAATTTTTCTTTTTTACCCATTTTAATCAGGAAAAGTGACTATTTTCGGCTTGGAGAGAAAGTGTCTTTAGCAGGGTGAGCCGGTTATCCTGGGGGTGACGCTGTGTTTGCCACACCAGCACGGCACTGAACAAGTTAAATAACTCAAGAAGTCCTAAGTATATAGAAGAGCCTTTATAGGTGTGCCTGCAAGGGCGAGGAGTGCCTCGGGTTGGTATTTATTCAGCCCAGTTGCTCGGGTTTTTTGATGAACACGTTTCTGGATTTCCTTACACCGGTTTAAAATCCGCTGTTCTGCCCCAGCAGTTGGTGCCTCGCTCAGACTGGCCTGGCACAAACAGGGGCAGTGTGTAATCTTTCCTATCTCCTCGAGTAAATTTGCCTCTTGCTTTCCCTCCCCGCGCATTCCTTTTGGAAGTGTGATTGTTAAAATCAGCAATCGCTGGTGAAAGAAAAACTAAACGCGATTAAGGTTCGAACTGGCCTTTTATTTGCATGCAGATAGCACCATTGAAACTCCTCTTTCCCGAAGATTGTTTTGTTTCCTCCTCTAAATCTGTGTGTGTAGAAGTTCTAACAGCCATGGGGAGGTGAGTTTGGTTTATTGGCCGGTTGTTACAAACTCGTGTCTCCTCATTCAGTAACTCAAACTTGAGGTCAGATTGGATGCGGAGCAGCTACAATTTGTCTGTGGTGATGAACTTTCATTATCTTAATATCCCAAGCAAGGTACCTGCTAGCAGCAAAACCACTTCCTTTGTATCACTGGGTAAAAAAAAAAAACAAACCCCAGGTCTATGTATTATTATCTGCCAAACTTTAAAAGTCTGCACTTCCTGAAGAAAAAGTAGCAAAACCCCCGAGCTCAGCTGGGTAAGGGTGAATATTTAATAGCTTAATCTCACATTATATTTGGTAAATCTCTCAGAAGTTAAATCATTTCATTCTTTTTTTCTGGGTTTAGTGGGTAAAACTGCAGAACAAAAAAAAAAAAAAAAAACCAAAGAAAAAAAGAAAGGAAAAAAAAAGGAAAAGAGGAAAAAGTAAATATAACAAATTGCCAGGCCAGCAGCTGGGAGACTGCTCGGATGGTGAGGAAGAAGTTTAGGTCTGACACGTGTGTAATCATTGCAAAACTTCTTTTTGTCATAGTAAATTGAATCAAATTGATCCAATCCCTCTAAATTCAAGAGATGGCAAAAGTTATTTTTACCTCAGAACATTTTTACTCCTTTAACATGATCTTTGACTAGTTTAAGGACATTTTACGACTCAGATGATGAGGTAAGAGGAGGAACAACAACCATTCTTTTGACTGTGTGTTAAGATCTTTGTGGTTCTGTTTTGACTACAGCAATTAAATACAGCGGTGCTCAGACTGAGAATGTTATTGAGGATAAGAACTGGGGAGAAAGTGAGAGATTTTTGAAGGTTAACCATAAAAGCTCTAACTAAAGGCATAACACAGCAAAATTCTTCCATCCAGCCTGCCTGGAATATTTGATTCTCTTTGCAATTCCCACCTCCTTCTGCAAGGACTGAGCAGTAGAAGGTGAATTTGGAGATGAGAAGCAAGACATGAGAACTTTGCCCTGTAGATTCAAGTGTATGTTAGAACAAAAATAAACACGGAGCTGTCACTACACGAGGTTTCTTTCTGCCCACTGATGTGGTGTGCATAGTCAAGTCAACTGTAAAGCAATTAAGAGCTTTTTGTTCTAACAGAGTAAGATAAATTTCTCTTGTACTTCTACGTGCAGTTTCTCATGTATTTTTAATGTTGGACTAGATCCATTAGATCTCTGATGTGGACAGAGACTCACATCCAGCAGCATCTTGATATTGATTAAATATCAAACCAGTTATTATTTGTGACTGATCCTCACTTGAGGAGCACAAAACATTTCGGTGAGACAGGTCTCATGAGTGACATTTTAATGGATAAAAAGGCTCCTCCACTCTTCAGTTCAACATGTCTGCGAGGAGATGTTGTAACACAAACATCTCCTAAGTATTTAAATCAAAATCATCAGCATAACCCCGTTAAAGCTGCTCTGGCTGTTCCTTTCTCTGAGCTGTACAAACACAGAAGTAAAATACCAGCTTGGTAAATACGTGCCTGCACTTCTGCAAGTGCGTGAATATGTGCATATGGATATTTACTGCATTGCTATTCACAAAGACAGTGATTTCGTGTGGCAATGGAAAACATGAGGTACAGCTGGAAGTTCTGTGACTTTAAATGTGCTTCACTGGGGGAAAAGTGTGGAAATCTTCAAACAGGGTCGTGGGTGGTGTCTGAAAGAAGAGCAAATGTCTTGCAAAGTTTCATTGTGCAGTCAGTCCTCTCGTTCACTTGATGTTTTGGATTATTTTGACCAGATTAGCTCCCACAATGTAATGAAAAATACCTAGCCAAGTGTTCCGATAAGGAGTGTGTTTCTCATCCTTTTGTTTTCCTCCTTTTCCCTTCCCTCCCCCAGCCCGGCGTGTCCCAGCCCTGGGAAGAAGCAAAGGGGGCACAGCGGAGCTTTATTAGGATGCTGCAATTAAACCCTTCTAACACTTTAGGAGAAAAAAACTGGGATTAAGCCAGCATCCTGGGCTTTCACCTTATTCTTCTAGGAGAGGCTCAGTATCTCCTTGAAATACTGAAGCATGGAAAAGTAGGAAATGACTCAATTTCTCACTAGGTGCCTGTCTGCATCTTGCTGCTACAGGTTGTAAAGATTCCATTTAACTTTCTGCAGGGAGCTGCTTTAATCCAGAGGTCAGAGCACTGATGGAAATGAATTATGGAATGAATCCCAGTTCCACTCCCTGCCATGGGACACTTTCTACCGTACCAGGCTCAACGCCCCAGAAGAGGGAAATGCCAACATCTCTTGCAGTGACAGTCCAGATGTTGGTTAGGTTTGGGGTTTTTTTTAATTGCACTATGGCAATTATAAACTATTTTTGCTAATAACAAGAAGATTTCATGCAGTTTTCCCTGAAGCCATTCAGAACAGAATTCTTAGTTGAGTCATTTCAAATCAAATAATTGTTTTTCTCATGAAATGAGGCTTTCACTCGAGTGTGAGTCTCAAACTGTGCCAGACCTGGGGAGAGAAGGGGCCAGAATTTTTTCTTAATACCAGCACAGTCTCAGTTTTTTAGGAAAGTGAAAAGGAGTGTGAAGCATTTAGAGGAGCTAACCTGTACAGTGAAGGAGGAATTGCCTTCGGGCACTTAAGTGAGGACAGTTCCTTGGCTCTTACACTTGTATGAAAACAAAAAAAAAAAAAAAAACAACAAATCCAAAGCTCGAGTTGTTAAATCTCGCATACATAGATATATAAATCATTTGCCTGGAATGGTTCAGCTCTGATAACTGCCATTGTATAATATACAGTATAAATGTTATCCTGTGTAATTAAGACACACAAGATTTTTTTTAAAGCGATCAATCAACTATAATTAAAAGAAAATAAATAAAACCCCCAACAACAGCGAAACAAACAACCCCCCCCCAAACCCCAAATGTTGGGAGATTTTTATCGAAATTCTAGTCTGTTGCTAATGTAGATTGAATATAATCCATTTTATTAAAGAATATTAAATTCTTTTTAATGAAGGAAGCACAGAGGCCTCAAAAGGGAACAATTTTAGCTCTGATCTCTAATCATGGTCTTTGCTGCTTTGTCTCCTATTACTAAAATTAGAATTTAAAAAGTTAAAAGCCAAACGAAATATTTTGCAGGTTATCTGAGTGTTCGATTTGTTGCAGGTTGTGCAATCTCTGCAGTTCCCCGTGCTGGGTCACTGTGGGCTCGGTGTGACCTGCCCATCTCATTCCCTGCAGGATCAGACGCTTTTTATCTCAGATGGTGTCTCTGAGTTTCAAAGCACAAGCTCAACGATAATTTTACAACTCTGGCACTTTCAGACTTGCTTGAGCAAAGAACACAATCTTTAAATCCAGCTGAATTCAACACTTGTATTTATTAACAAAGTGGCGCCCAGCCAGAATTCTGAACACGGAACCTGTTTGGTCATAATGCTGCCTTTATGAGGATATCTGAATTTCTGGAATTCAGACCCACCAATTTGCTCAATGAACCAGAAAGCAGTTCTAGTCCATGGCAGAAGGAATTAGGAAAAATTACCAGGCTTGCATTTTTTTTCTGAAGTCTGTAATAAAATTATTTTTGAACTTTATTCTTCTGAGTATCGGGTTGTTCCTGTACATTCCAGTCATCTCAAGATGACCACATGAGAAGATGATGAACACGCACACAAAAAAAAACCCCAGTAGTGAAACAGCAGCAAATATTGTGATTTCCTAGTTTCTTTTTCCTAGAAATAACCTCAGCAAAGCTTCCGAAGTAAAGATGTTGGGTAATGTAGGAGATTTGTTCAGGAAATTTATACAGTATAACTGAAAATACTCTGGAAGGATCAGCAAAGGATGTTTTATGGCTTTTAAAATTATTCTTTCTATTTTTAAAGGCTTACAGAGTGGCAAAAGTGGAACTTTGGTTTGTGTTTCTTTTGAGAAATAAGCACTTCTAAAAAGTGGTTTGCCTTCAGTTTCTCCTCTGTTGTGTATTTGTTTTTGGTTTTGTTTTCTTTTTAACAGCAACAGAGGTTTTGTCCTTTCTGAAGAAATGTGAAAACCTTTACTGTAATTTTTTCTTGCATCACTTGACGTGGCAGGAGAGTTTGGACAGTGCCAGAATGTCCCATCACTAACATGTAAATTGATAACTTTACTTTTAAAGTGTTCAACAAAATTAGCTCCATTTGTTCTATGCTGTTGAGGCAAAAATCCCTTCCTTTTCTGACTGTTAAACTTTTGGTTATTGTGACACTCTTATTTTACTGTATCTATCAGCATTTGGGTGTAGGAGTTGTATTTGTATATAAAATTAGAAGACCCCATCAGAGTCCCCTTAGAATATATTTTTTTAATAAAAAGACCCTTTATCTTGCAGGTATCCATGAAAGTTAAGGAAATACAACTTCTATGTTACAACTGTCATATTCTTCATCATTCTGTTCTTGAGGTTTGCTGATAAATTTAGAGGTGTTTAGAAAAGATCAGTGGACTTCTGGTAACTCCAGTGACTCAGGCTGAGTATGAGTTAAGGAGATGTTTTGAGGATGAAGTGAGAACTCCCCAGACTTTGAAGTGCTCAACTCCTTAATAAATTAAGTCTGATACCTAACAGTGTGCTCACATTACACAAAAGGCTGGTTGAAGGTATAAATCATAGAACCATAGGCCGGGTTGGGTTGAAGGTACCTTAAAGCACATCAGTCCCACCCCCTGCCATGGGCAGGGACACCTTCCAATGATCCAGGTTCCCCCAAGCTCCCTCCAACTGGCCTTGGACACTTCCAGGGATAGGGCAGCTGCAGCTTCTCTGCCCAGCTTGTGCCAGGCCCTGATGACAATTGTGGATACTCCAATATGTAGAGTGTTTTGCAGTGCTTGATCCATGCCAGCTGGGCACACAGGGGTATGATCTAGTGATGGCATGCCTGGGATTTGGGGAAGAATACTTGCTGTTCCTGGTTGTTATCTGACTTTCACCTTCTGTTCAATACCTGCACTTGATGTCTGTTTCTTCTCTCTGAGTCATTTACCTGGACTGTGAAAGATTTGAGATATCTTATGACTGCGTTCAATTAGGGGCTATGGTAGGATTAGTTGTAAACTAAACTGTGAATTTCTGAATATATGGCCACATATCCTAGTGATGCACAAGCCATTTCCACCAAGGAAATCCTGTATCCTGCTGTCTTCTCCTGGTGGAGATGGGAGTGGCTGCACAGTGCTCATGGCTCAGTGAAATTGCATTATTTCCTTATGGTATTTCAATTTGAACATATCAGCAGATATTATCAGAGACAAATGCTGTGCCTCCTTATTTTTAATTTTGAAGCCTTTCACTTCCTCTTTTCTCCTTGGGCTTACTTGTTCTGATACTGGTTTGTTACTGAGCAGTTCACATCCTCTTAAGTGTAAATGAAAAGCCAAAGGCTGCAGGTGGAGGAGCTGGTTCTGAGCAACGACAGAGACACTGAAGGATCTGCTCTTTCAATAGATGTGTCTTCTCTTTTCAGTTGTTGGCCACAAACCAGGACCATACTGTGGTTGCACCAAACCAGTCCCTGTCCTCCTGTCCTTTGCATCCTCTCATCTTCTCGCTGTAAATTTGAGCACTGCAGACAGTGAATGTGATGAAAGGAGCGTAAAGGAAGACAGAGACCACGTAGAACAAGAACTAGTCCACTTCAGATTTGAGTAATAGAAAAACAACCTTTGGGGTTTTTTGACTTATTTTTGTTTTCCTCTATTTCCTCGTCTCTGCTTCTGTATCACTTCACTTCTCCATGTCTTCTTTGTGCCCTCTTTGGGTATGATTTTTCAGTGCTGATCCATCTCTCCATGTGTTTCTCATGCCCCACGTCCCTCCTGCACAGCCTTTGTCACCCAGGGTTGACACATCTGCTGTTGTTGGTTCTCTGAGTAACCCAGGTAGCGTTGGAAATGTCCACTCTCTGTAGATACCACATGAGCTAAGCAGGGATCTCTGCATAAGGGGTAGTTGTCCCACTCTGTCACTGCATCACCTGTATTTACATTTGTGCTCTCAGGTGCCCAGGTGAATGTCCCATTTCAGAGTGCCAGCCAGTGGCTTTTGTCCTGGGAGTTTTGAACTAATGCTTTCTGACTCTTCAATACAGGTGGCATAAAAGTGATTTGACACTGGTATCCCTGTATATCCTCATAATTTCCATTTTAATAAGGAAATAAGGGATCTGAAGAAAATCATTGCTTTTTCCTTCCCCCTAGACTCACCACTCTTTGCCTCACTAACTTGTGTGAGTGGAAGAATTGTTTCCTCCAAGATCCCAGTTGAATAGTTTCTATCCAAAGTAGCTGTCATGAACAAAGGCAAGGAGAAAAATCACTCATGGGATCATAGGTCTGTAAGAAAATTCAAATTAGATTTATTTGCTGGACAGCTTTGGTGTGGCTTGTTCAGACTTCCAAGGGCCAAGAGGAACACTGTGTTTGGCTGTTCTTCGGCTGTTTAGACGTTATTGACTCCCAACCCTCCTTTGGAGGTCAGGCAGCCCATGAAGCCAGAGGTAAATGACCAACTGGACAACTCTTCTGGAAGTCCAGATGTGAGGTTTGACTTCTACTATTAGTTCTTTGGATTTCTAACCACAATTCCATTCCAAATTCAAAGTGAGAATTTGTTGTGCCGTTGCACAGATTCATGCCCTGTTCCTAGTTCAGGTTCAGGATGGAGCACAGACAGGATGCTCCAGTTCCTTACCATGAACACCAAAGTGCACCCAACCTAATGATGAGGTTTTCCTCATCTGTGCACAGATGAGCCCTGTGTTGGCTCTGTTAATTTGCTATTTCATGAAGCCTGAGTGCCAGAAGAACATGGTTTGTGCCTGGCTGGCTGAGGTTGGAGGTGCTGGCACAGGGAAGGGCACGGGAGCAGTGGGTGAGCCCTTGGACTGGTTCAGCTGTAACTGCAGTGTTTGTTGATTATTAGTTTAATATGAGAGGCCCTACCTGGAAAACTAAATTAGTATTGTTTGGTTGTTTGGCCTTCTTCCAGTTGTGCTGATTGTCATTTATTGGGCATTGCAGATTTTAGCTGTACTTGATTGGAGCATTAGCTTGATTTCTGTGTCTAACACCCATTCTCACCCATTTCTCTCTGCCAGCTCAGGGAGCAGCAGCACAACACCGAGTGCCTGCATTTGTTCTTCCTGAGTGGTGAGATTCAAAGCAAAAGCAACCTTTGAAGCAACCTTTTCTTACCTACCCTCATTTCTTGACTTTATCCTTCTGAAGGATAGACCAAAATCTGTATCTCAGACCTTCTTAGTGTCTCATCTTAGTGTGGTAGGAGGAGGCAAAGTAAATGACTGGACTGGGACACTCAGCCTTGAGTGGTAAAGAAGAGCCATGTCCTGCCTTGCCATGGCCATGCACTGGCCAGGCATCCCTGGCTGCCCTCTCTAATACCTTTAGAACCACCATGGCCAGTCCAATAATTCAGAGCAACACATAACCTGCCTAAAAACCTCCTAGTGGAATTCAACCAAGGAGGAATTGTTGGCTCCCACCACGTACATGCCCCTGCAGAGGTCAGAAGTAGGAGATAGTCAAGCTTATGGTTTTGATTTCATATTAAAATACTTTATTATGGCTTCATTTCATGTCCAGGGATCCACAGTTGAATCACACATCATTCAGCCTCTTAATTTCCTGTAATAAAAATATAAGTGCTCAGATAAAGAAGTTCAAAGACCTTTGCTTCAAAACCATGAGTTTGAGGGAAAGAAAAATCTTCACTACAGTTCTTCCTGCTCTTAAACAGGTCTACTGTGTTAGATTGTGTTTGCATGGTGTCCTTCAGTGTCACCATCTCCCAGTCAGGGATTTCTGAAGTCTGTACTTCAGTACCTTGATTAAATTGACAAACCCTCTTTGCTGAGCTAATTGGAAGAGCCTCAGGCTGGGTGTTAGGGAGCTGCAATCCCATGGTGAGATACTGGGAATTGCCTGATCCACTCATGCTGCAAGTCTGCAGCCTGCTAGGAAAGCACCTGGGCACTTCCTCAGCCAGGCACATGGATACTGGGCGTTGCCCACTGGGAAAATGGCAGCTTTATCCTGAACTGGGACAGCTGCAGAGCCATGGCAGATCGTGATACATGTTTACCTTCAATTCCTGTCTGTGGAACTGCCTGATTCTTCCAAAGGAAAAAGTCCCTGTTGACTTCTGCAGGTGATTTTGGAAAGGACAGGTAGTGCTGTGCCATCCCAGGGGTGCCTCTGCCACGCCACCGTGGGGTAGAAAGGCGCTGTGGTGACCAAAAGCACCAAGGAGCCACTGGAGCCTTTCATGGCTCACTCTTGTTGAGGACAGTCAGTCCCAGGGACAGTTTTATAGCAGTGATAAACAGATCACTAAATCTCTATTTCTGCAGAATTTTGTGCCCTGTGGAGTCCCATAGAGGCCCCATGACAGCCCAGCCCAGCGCCAAGGGAGCGGCAGAGCAAGCACAAAGCACGAACACAGGCAGTGCAAAAGCTGGGCTGCACAACCCTGCTTGATGTGCGGTCTCCTCTGATATCACAAACTTTTTCTATTAGGAAAAAGAAGCCAGAAGCCTTTGCCTACCAAAAAAGAATCTTTGATCTAAGTCTTTTATGTTCCTCTCCCCAGCCCCCCTCTCTGACAGGAGCCATGCCAGCATTAGAGGAACAGCATCTGCAAAACAATTTGCAAGCTGGCCTTGGATACATCTTGCTTTTCAAAAAGCAAATCTTTCACATAATGTCATGTGGTGATTTTTGTGAGGTTGCATTTTTTAATGGCCTATGTGCAGAAGATGGATGTCAAAGACATCAACCCAACAAACAACTGTAAATATTTGCCTTGAGAAAGCATGTGGTATGTCCTGTAATTCTTGGCTCAGCCTCTTAATCTGGAGGCAGCTTAATTAGTTGTTAGTGGACTAGAGCAAAGAAAATCTTTTAAAAATAAATTAAATAAACAACATAGAGCCTGATTTTTATGAAGTGCTATAGTCCACTGTGGCTTTTCTAGAGCCTAAGTGTGCTCATCACTCTGAAAACCGGGCCCTGAGCTCATAGTTTGAAAGGTTAACTTTCAGCTAAGTTCTTGACATTACATAAAATCACTTAATTAAGGGTTTTCAAAAACGACTGACAATGCACAGTCCCCTAATTCTATATTTATTTTTCTAAATTTGTGGCCATAACTTCAGAAATACTGATTTTCCCTCAGCTTTGGTCCTAAGGAGGGGATAATGTTTTGGAAAAGAGAGGAAAGCCAACAGAGTGCTCCACAAAACAGTTGCCTTTTGTGAAAAACTTGGATGTCTTGAGATTTGTTTTCATTCTAGCAACATATTAAAATATAACTAAAGGTGGCAAATTTGTTCACAATTCCATTGATATGTGTTTCCACAGGAAAGGTCTCTTTTTTCCCCAGGGAGCTCTAAAAGTGTGAAAAAACATGAGCATTACTGAGGACAGTTTAATAGGATCTATATTCAGCAGTCAGGATTTCAAATTCTTTTTTAAAATATTAGACTGCATAAGAAGTGTGATGGAAAATAAAATATAAAATGTTAATGCTGTGATGTCATCTGGAAGAGTGTTCAATCTTATTTCAGCGAGAAGTACTTCATAAATAAAGGTGGCTAAGAGATGAGTGACATGTTTAAAATGGCTAAAGGAATTAGTTTTTGCAGTACAACACAAATATTCCATGGAACTCATTATCACAAGATGTTCTGGAAGCCAAGAAAAAAAAGTTAGATGTGTATCAGAAATAGCCATGGGGCAAGAAAAGAAATTACAGCTTCTCGAGCTCCAAGGCATAAGACACCATTAACAGATGTGGGTTAGAAAACTACTCTCGCTATAGATTGGATCTTTTACGAGATCTTTGAATATCTCAAACATCGAACTGGCCAACTTTAGGGAGAAGATACTTGCCTAGTGAGGTCTTATTTGAGGTGGTGATTCTGTGCCTACATGAACTGTCATTTCCTCAACTAATTAATTTACTGCACCTTAAGCAGTTCTGCTCTTGATTGGCTGTATAATTCCCTAGCTGGGAGTCCAGGAAGGGCAGCAAAGCCGCTCTGGGTACGTTTGGTGTTACGGGAGTTTGTTCTCTGCCCAACCAAAAAGGGTTCAGGTCTTCACTGGTGATTTACGGTGATATTTACACAGAACAAGCCAGTTCTGAACACATGGGGTTTGTGGTGGCTTTTTGTTTCTCTTCTGAGAACACAGACTATCACATTAAACCCTAATTTAAGAATTTTCACAAGCAGTGTTGCCTGTGCTGTTAACAAACTGTAGATGCAAATATTGTTCCCACTCCCTGGCTCCTGAGGAGAGCGTTCCATTGATATGTTAATACCTTCTTTTCTCTACTTTCCACGACCTAAGATCTAAACAGCCACAGTATTAGATACAGTACTTGCAGGAAACACAAAGTAATGTATCATTCTTAGTTAGAAACTGAACTTTTTCTGTGATTTTTTTTTTCTGTAGCACAGTTGGGCTGAGAAATATTTTCATGCGTGGGAGTTTTTGGGCAATAAATAACACATTTTTATGCAATGCAATGCGCTATTTACAGCGGGGATGCTCACGTGGCTGTTTGTCTGCTGCCATTCTTAATGGTATTACAATAAAGTAGATATAAATCAGGATATAAATGTTAATTTTTAATGTGAGTCTCATTAGTTCGAAGTGTTAATATGTGCGAAAAAAATAGTCAGTAAATGGGATGCTTACAACTGAAGAGAATTTGGGTGTTTTGTTACACCAAGAAACATGGTGGGTAATTAAAAAGCAGTAATGTGCCCTGAGTGGGACAAAATATTCAGCTGGAATTTGGGAGACCTGCATTGTTCAGAACACAGAAACTGCACTTGGAACATGCCAACTGAAAATTATTTAGAAATCCTCTACTCCATGGGGTTTGTAACTGGAGTCAGCAAGTCTCTATTCTACGCTGTGATAACCGAATTAACTTGTGATCTTGAGAAAATCGTGTCATCTGTAATTTTGCCTCAGTCATGTGCACTTTCCTTGCCACAACTGCTTTACTAACAAGCAGCACAGCAGCTCTTGAGGAACTGCAGTGCTCGAGGCAGCTGCTGGAGAATAAAAATGGTGAAATTCAGCAGAGCTCTGGCTGACCAAAACTGCCACCTTTCATGCTCCAAGCTGAACGAATTGTAACATCAGTGGGAATACAAGACCGCCCTTCTGCAGACAGATGCAGGACATGATAACACGCTTCAATTTTTCCCACTGAAAATGCCCTCAAATATTTTATGTAGTAGGAAGTATTTCTTGGTCAGAAATCCCTTGTAACAAATTCGAATGCTGCCCACTCTGCAGTCATTGACACATACCCTAAACTTTTTTACTGTAAGTCGTGGCTCGAGGGGGTTTTGTGCCTTTGTGTGCAAGCACTGCAAATGAGTCATTAAGATGCCGACTGAAAAGTAAAAAAAGACGTTTTGAATGTCTAAATGGCTTCACACAATGTGTATGTCCGAAATTTGCATGAATCAAACCCATGAGCACTCACCTATTTCAAACCTGCTCTAGAGCCCAACAAGTAGAGACACTGGTATGAAAAAATTTTAAACTTGTGATTCTCTCATCACATGCTCCTTCTTGAAATCAGAACCAGACATTTCTGCCTTAAGTGTAGTTCTGCTTGGCCAACAGATACAATAATTCAGTTTACCAATTTAGAATTTTCGCTGCCAGAGCCTCACATGGTGGTTTCATGAGCACTTCTGTACTTACATAAGCATATAAATGAATTTATATACAATTGACAATTTTGGGAATCAATAAAAAGGGTATTTTAACTGAGATATACCGCAGAGGCAGGAATATTGAGGGATTTCATCCCTGGGTTATGGCAGGTTTTCTGTTTTGAGCTCTCTGAGCTGCCAGGCTGGGGAAGCAGCAAGCACTGACTGTCCAAAGCCTTACAGCTTCATACCCCAGCATGTCCTTCCCCAGCAGGCTTTGATAAACAGGTGGAGCTCCAGTGATATTTTTTTTTAAATAGTAAAAAAATAGCCCAGGACAAATTTGAGGATGTTTTATGCAAAAATGGGATGGTGTATTGTATATCCACGTGGAACTTCCCAGCTTCCCCTTCACTTTCTGATACTGCACAGACTCACACTGTATGTGCATAGCAAATATTTAGATTATGTGATTCAGGTATGCAAAAAACTGTGAGAAGAAAGAAAAAATAAAGCCACCAGATCTGCACTGTTGACCAAACATCTTTTAATGCCTGTGCTGGGCTTTTCTCTCGCTGTGTTTACATGCAGTTATGTTCAGAAAGGAAGCAGCAGGGGTCATGGTCCTCCATCCATCCATCTATCTATCTATCTATCTATCTATCTATCTATCTATCTATCTATCTATCTATCATTTATTGCAATGTGCATGTCTGCAACTTCAATTCCATGTCTCCCACATACATAATTTTTTAAAAGTGAACATAATTTTTTTAAAAGAGAACACTTTCTTTTCTCATACAAAAGTCTGAGGTTTCCACAGAAAGTTAAAACCACTAAGGCATATTTTAGTCTGCTGGTAAAATGTAAGTTGACTCATTTTTTTTAACTAAATAAATCATAATATTATAGAAGGACATAATAATAAGACATAATGCCCCTGAAACACTGTTAAGCAGACTTATAGTCCTGTACCAAACTGCCAAAATGGTTTATAGAACTAAATCCTGCAGAACATTCCTGAAGACCGTGGGAACACTGATGTGCAGATCCATGCAGGAATGATCCACTCTGCTGCCACCAGCTCCCTGGTGTGCATAGACCCGGAAAGAGAGAGGACATTCCCACCCTTGGGCATCTGCTGTGTCCACTTGGAATCCTTAAGTGAAGTGTTGTACTGTAAAAGGCACTGGGATGCTCCTCTTGTGTCACCTGCTTGAGGAACACGGTGTGACCCCTGGACTCTCTGGGTGCCAAACCCTCCACCCAGCTGTGGGAATGCAAGTTCCTGTGAGTGAGCCCCTCTGGAATCCATCTGCTCCTGCAAACCTCTTAAAGATGCTTTCTTTGGACAGACTGGGACTTGCTCTGCAGTTCAGGACTTGCTTGAAGCTGATTATTACAACTCTGAGCATGTGAAGCCCTTGCAGCAGGAACCAGGACCCAAAGAATTAGAGGATATTAATGCCTCCCTCCTAACCTCATGTTTGGACTTACATCACGTTTTTCTCAAAGCTTATAAATAAAAGCCGAGCCCATTGTTGCTCTTTAAAATTCACAATCCCTTAAATTTAAAAGGCTGTTGGGAAATAATTGGATTTGTGAATAAATTATCGGAGGTTTGAGGTTTGGTTTACATTTATCTTCCTGAGGAATGGCGTTTATCAACTCCTTGTGAGCTGTCATCACCTTATAGGATCTGCTAAATACACCATGTTCAAGCTGCTGTTTCAGCAGAGTGTGAGTGCCTTGTTCACTGGCATTTACATATTTGCTGAAAACATTGAAACATCAGCATTTGAAACCTTTAATACACTGAACCGTCCTGCTGCCCAGGAGGGGCTGCCTGGGATGAGGCCCATAGGAAAATATTAATAATAACATTAATAAAAAGTCAATAATCGCTATATTAATCATTAGTATTTATAATAATTATGGGTAATTATAATTATAATAAAATAATAATTAAAGTCTGCTTTCTCCAAATAAATAAGAGAGAGTTTATTAATTATTTGCTCGTTTCTGTCTTTATTTCATCCCTTTATTTCCTTAAGTGGAAGGAGCTGTTAGGAATGAATTCTTGTTCAAACCTCCCAATCAAATGTGTGCACTTTATCATCCGCCCTCGGCTGGGTCCGAAGTGATAGGAAGAACCCTCAGGACAAAGGAGCACAAAAAAATAAGGCATTTGGAGAATCATTAAACCACAATCGAGCCTAATTGCTTCGTATTGGTTGAGGAAACATCCAACCTACTTAACTTTACCAGACAGCTGGTATGTGGAACCCATAACTGGTCTTCAGGAGGGTTTGGTGGGGTTTTTGTTTATTTTTTTATTTTATTTTATTTTATTTTATTTTATTTTATTTTATTTTATTTTATTTTATTTTATTTTATTTTATTTTATTTTATTTTTACTATGCCTGAGGATCAAAAGTTTAAATCTTCCAGAGTAAATTTCTCTCTCAGAAGCAGCAACATAAATCTGTAGCGAGTGCATCACAAACTCCTCTAGTTTGGTCTCGTGGCTTTCCAATTCTGTTTGGGGACTTTGTGTTGAGCTAATAAATAGTAGTGCATGACATTTGGCCTTAAATATGTATTTAAATGAGTCACCTTGAATGAACCGGCCTGCTCCTGCTCAGAAGGAGGGAACATTTAAGGAGATGTTTTTCAGCGTGGTTTAGGCAAGGCTTTCTCTTGTGAACTGTAATTTATGGGTGCAAATTTCAGCAGTGTGGACCTTGCTTTATCTGATCTGTGTGTACATTGCTCAGGAAGGGGGAAGGGACTATTCAGATTTTTGCATTACAGCAAAGTGGGCTGAAAGAGCAGAATGAAAACAGGCACTGGGGGAGGAGGAAGTGCATATATTTTATGCTTCAAATCATTCTCCTTTCCAGGAAAAAGACACTTAGGAGATTTTCATAAAAGGGAGACTCCCTCATGCAAACCATCACTGCCCATGTGCTGCTCTCTCCATCTCTTCCCTTTGCTTCTTAGACAGCAAAACTAAACTTGTTTCCATGAGTTTGGCTGTCTGAGTCCAAAGTACCACTCTAGAATCTCTTTAGTGTTATTATTTAATAACTCAGAGTTGTTAGATGGAATCCAGGGTTGGGTGTTCCAGCATATCCCACTTTTAATAATTCATCCTTAGTTCTTCAGCAGTGTTAACACAGCACAGGTGGACAAACCACAAGTGTCTAAAAGAGAGTTTACTTTTCATTCTGTATCCATAATTGTCAGAAACAACTGTCAGAAGAATGTTTCAGGGATCCTATCTCTCTCTCTCTCCTTTCTCCAGCACCTTGTTTAACCACAAGGGATCCCAGATGGGGTATTTTTGTGCTGCCATAGCCACCATTTCACAGCAGCCCCCCTGTTAAACCAAATGGTGGCACAAAGGACTCTGCTCATCATTCATCCCCAGCTGTCTTCTTGCCTTTGCCACCCTCCTTGTTCTCTTCCTCCAGTAAAACCTTTCACTTACAGAAATTCAAAAAAGGACTTAATCCCCCTGTCGCTGCAACATCAGCCCCACAGGTTAATGCACACTCCAATAGCTCAAATCAAAGAAATGGGGCCTTCCTACAATGGGGCCTTTAAAAAACATCCTCTACATCCATTTATAAACCATCTAATCTCAAAAATCCTTATTACTATCCTGTTACTTTAAATCATGGACATGAAGGAAAGGGAGTCTTGGCATTCAGTTATCCTTCTTGCTTTAACAAGGTGTGTATAATAAATGAGCAGTTCTTAATTGACTTCCATGCAATTTGACACTGCTGAAGTAGGAGGAAGAGGGAGCCAGAAAGAAAGAAGACATGCAGCTTCAAGATGTTAGACAACACAGTTATTTATAGCATGGAACATTGTTTTAGGACATTAAATTAATTACCCAGTATTTAAATAAACAATAGTTAACACAATAATTATTGCAAGCAATGCTATGCCAGTAATTATGTTTTACACTGTTTTGTGTTGTCACACAGAATATTGTATCATTGGTTGAAAGGTACAACTTCCAGAATTGTAACAGAATTGCTAAAGAAGCATGCTTAAAAATGTAATTTCCTATTTTATGGGTTTCTTTGTTTAAATTAGGCTTTATAAAAACAGAAAATGCAATAATAAAATCCCTGCTCATAAATATTTTATCTGGGCAATGAATGATGCAGAAACATATTCAACCTGCATCTCTGAATTTAGATGAATTTAGTTAATTTATATTTGGTGTTTACAAGATACTGGGCAGGTCTTAAGGAGGAATGTTTGCCAGTATAGTCAACCTGGATCAGGTTATGATGGGTTTGGGTGGCATTTTAATGCAAACGTGAGCCTCCAGGCTGTGGTTAGCCTGGCACAAACCCTGCCTGTGCCCCTGTTCATCCTCAAATCCGTGCCTGGCATCTGCGCCAACACGGGCATGGAAGGACAGGGAGGGGGCACCACCATTCCCAGTGGCAGGTCAGCCCTGGCATGGTTTTTCTGGAGCAGCAGCAGGATGGCACACACCTCCACAGCTCCCTGCCCTGCTCTGGGGATGCCACATCAGCTCTTCCCCTCGTACAGAGGAGTCTGGCAGAGCTGGGCTGTGGCGTGGAAGGAGAAACCGCATGGCCACAGCTGGGGAACTGCCTGGAGAACACCTTTGAATCTCAGCAGCAAAATATTGTTCTGTACAAAAAACCTGCAGTGCTGCCAACAGGCAAGATAAATCCAGGCAGCTCACAGTGTGCCCAGCAGTGCCACCCCATCCCATGCCCACCTCCCTGAGGACCCTTCCCTGTGGAGCAGGACACAACTGGAGTCACCAGCTCTGATCCAGCCACAGCTTCCTTCCCCTGCTCCAGGAATTTGTGTGTCCAACTGCATCTCTTCCTCCTCTGTGACAGCAGAGTGCAGGGTGTGTGCTGGGCTTCGGTTAAAGCTGTTCCCTCTTTTGGCACAGTAAGCACTGAGCCAAAAACCTCCAGGGAGGTCCTTCACCTGCACTGATCTGCTTTGAAAAAAGGTTTTGCTAACTGGTGTTCCCATAGACATGCTCGAAACTGGTGTCATTTTCAGTCAGAACAGGCAGTTTCACCATTCTCCACCCGCTGCTCATTTTCTACCATTGCAGCTTCAAATCTGTCTTTCAGGCTCTGCCCTCAGCAGAGCTGGGCCAGCAGCCAGAGCACAGTAATTCTTATCAAGAGATCACTTTAAAACTTTAACCACAGGAATAAGGTGTTACAGATTCTTAGATCTAATGAAGAATGTACTTCCATTCCTGAACTTGAGCAAAGCCAGGCTTGTGCCTGCTCAGGAAAGATGAAATGCCACGACAGCAGAGGATTCATAACAGGCTCTGTCAGCTCTCTCAATCATTTAGGTATGATTTGCATCAACATTTACAGCTGCTGACTATTTACAGTTGCACAGTTATTATGTCTTCCATCAGCTGCTAAATGAACAGGTGTTTACCATTGTACTGCACAAGAGAGTGATGGATGGAAACCAACAACCCTCCCAGAGGAAAACTGTTCCCTTAAGGAAGCAGCAGAGTGCTGAGTATGGCTATAAATTCAGCTAAGTTGCCTAACAACCTCTAATTTTAATACTGACTTTTTGTGTGTGTGTGTTGGTAGGGGAGAGAGAGGGCTGGCAGGAGGGGAAAGGCTCAGGTTTTGGACAAATGTGCTGCTCTGGCTGAGGCTGAGCTGGTGGGTAAGGCTCCTCATGGCTTGCCTGAGGCTGTAACTCGCTCCAGTCTGACCACAGAAGGGCACATGTGCTCACTCCCAACCTGCTTTCCCCTTGGTCCTGACTCAGGTGGGGGCAGTTTGGGATACTGGGGTTGGGGCATAGCTGCCCTCCTGCCTTCTGTCTTTTGAAGGTCCCCCAAAATGCCCTGCTGAGCTTGGACATCACACCAGGCAACTCCACCAGCATGCACTTCACATTGTTTTGGAAGGACGAGGAGGGGAGACAGGCAGGTTTGGTCTGAATCACATATTGCTCTTTTAGGGTACTCTCTAGGTAAAAAGTGGGCTCAAGGATCTTGGAGGTATTTTCCAACCTTAGTGATTCTGTGATAATTCCCACATTTTGGGTGTCCTTTCCCACTCACACACGGTGCCATACCTCAGGAATGTGCCAGCATGGAGCTCTGGTAAGGCTGCAGTGGAGAGAATGTGCTGGCACTATTAATAACGTTATTAATGATGAAATTATTAATGTTAATTAATCCCTGTGTCACGGATCAGGAGCTTTTGAGTTAGACACTGTAAAAAGCTAAAAGAGAAAGACAAGTCCTTTCCCCCAGAAGCTTTGTTTGCCAACTGTGTGGCACTATATGCCAGGGCTGAAAGTCATTTGAATTTGCCTACATGGGCAATTTTTCTGGTTTACTGAATTACTATTACACAACTGTACTGAGCTGCTTTCCTGTTTTCCAAAATGAAGAGTCATCAATGAAGTTATATTAATACAACTGGAGTGGTTTAAAGTCATCACTTGGTCTGTACCAAAGATGTCACAACCATATAAATTAGATTTTATGATTTGTTTTCAGAAAAGCAAATAAAAATGGCATGGGGGCAGAGTTAATATTTTTTGGCAAATTTATGTCATAAAAATCTACTTTGCTTGCTACAAAGCCAGAAGGTTTTGGTGTAGACAAAGATTGTACTGTAGCTGGTTTTAGTTCAAAAACTTTTTTGAAGTTTTCAATCCATTTTTGTGTCAGTTCTGTGGTAAGACTGTAATCTATTTTATCAACTCTGTCCCTCCAAAGACGTATGTTAAGCCATTCCTATTTCCCTGAGCACTTTAAACATGTGCTTAACTTTAAGCACATGGTTCACTGGGTTTTATTAAATAAAATAGTAAAAAAAAAAAAATAATTGGCACAGTCTTCCCATTTCAGTTCCCAGTGCAAGCCCTGATGACAGTCTAATGACAGTATAGAGCGTGCTCTCAGCTTCAGACTGAGCTCTGTGGGGAGCACATACAGCCTTTCTATAAGTGGAAAGTTATATTCTTGAGAGTTGTTTCTGGTGCCAAATTTTCAGGGGCCTGAGCAACTACAGACCAGAAATCAGGAACAATTTCAGCAATGAAGTCAATGAAAAGTTACGATCCTATTTAGGTTTTATGCCTTTCAAAGCAGGTCTAAGTTTAAATGGTTACACTTTCAGACTAAAATAACCACCACTTTCTTGTGCTGTTAAATGAACTTTTTTATTCTGTTCTGACAGCCAGAAGTGGCCTCTCATATGAAGAACAGTTTCCTTAATTATTTTGCAAGAGCTGGATAGTGTCATTGCTTCTCCCAGGAATCCGATGTTCTAGGTAAGGATGGGTCCCACCCTGACTGGATCCCACTCCTCTGGGATCTCCTGCTGTCACTTGGGAATGAGGAATATTCTTCATGTCCCAGCAGAACAGAGACATCAAGGTTTGAAAGGAAGGGGTTTGTTTTTAATAGCTAAAAATGAAACTAAAACCTGCAAGTGCTTGACAGAGGGCACAGCACTTGGCAGGCTCCTGAGTGCTCCAGCCCTGACCTTGGCAGGTTATTGGGTTTTAACCTGGACGTTTTGTTGGTGTCTGTGCCTTTCCCTTAAATGCCTGTTGTTTTATCAGTGATTGACTGAAGAGTTTGGCTCTTGACAGTGCTCTGTATCTTGGGGTTATTCAGCCAGGCTGAGGAGCCAGAAAAATCAGGGATGAGACCCCTTGGAAAAGAGCTTGTTCACTTCTGTTCTGCAGCTCTTGGAGTGCCCTCCACACTCACATTTGTTATAGTTTTATACCAGATTGACTCCAGAGGAGTCACACCCAAGATACACAGACATACCTGGGAGCTGAGTCAGGTGCACCAGCCTATTGAATGAGTTTCAGTTGTGCAAATTAAAAAACAACAAAACAAAGCCACTGAAGAGAAATCAACCTTCCAAATTATCACCCAAGGAATGAGGAGTCAGCTTGAGAAAATTCAGCAGAAGAATAACATTTTTATTGTTTTTTAAGAAAAACCTAAGGACTGACTATGAGGCAACAAAATAATTAGAATAAAAAGTCCATTGGCGTAACAATTTGGCTTTAGATATGAAATGATCAATGCCATATCTGAAGCATCTTAATTTCTTCAGGCACAGGTACATTACAAGAATTATTTTCATGCATGTGATGAAAGCCAGCCCACATAAGCACCACCTCTTTCTCCTCTTGTACTTGTGGCACCACCAGAATCATGTAATCTTGCTGCAGTAACAAAACATCATAGAAATGTGTTTTTTTCACATTTCTCAGGCCTGACAGGAACTAAGGGGCTTTTTCAGCACTGGGGTTTTGTTGCTGTGTAATATCCTCACTTTCTTTGGGCTATTATCTGAGTTTAAAGAATTGGTGGACATAATTTATTATTCGTTATACTTTAGGGTGAACATGTTCTTATGTAAACAGTTTGCCTTAAAACTAAACATATTACTTAGCAATATTAAAAAAAAAAAAAAAAGCAAATCACTGAGTGTGCCAGAGCATTCTGTCAAGGAATGATGTGGTGTATACTCAGGAAAATTAATAACAACTAGCAGCAAGCATAACTATGAAAGAGAGTTGTTTTATTTCCCTCTGATAACATCCTGTTAGAAAACTTGACTTCCTGCATGCTCTGGGCTCTGGTTGTTCACAGAGCAGTTGTGCTCAGGTCAATAAGTAGCACACATAAGCTCGGGGTTTATGGCTATTTTGTTTACATATTCTTCTAAACCCAGACCAACCCTCAGGTCTGTTGTTTGCCCATGGTCTGCATCCATGGCATGTTTCTTCCCTTTGCCTCTACTTGGTGTTATGGTTTGAATTGTTTCTAAAGCTAAAGATTGCACAAACAATGCATCAGGGTGTGAGTAAGGGATGTGTCAGCCCTGATTCTTCATCTCAGGGTGTATTTACATTACTCAGCTGAGGACTCCTCAGCATCTCAGCTTACTCAGTCAAAGCCCAGGCTGCAGGAGCTGTGTAGGGTACCCTGGTACTGGAAAGAGCACACACCATGTCATTTGTCTTGTAGGAAGTGTTTTCTTATCTGTCTCCTAAAGAAAACACACCCCAATAAGCAGTTTGATCTTTAGAGCCTTGTAATCTCTAAACTGTGGTGCCTCTGGGCCAGGACCTCTTCAGCCTGTGTTAGGATTCTCCCCAGGTCCTGATTCTCACATTGAAAAGGGGGAAATTTAGGTGAGAGATATGGGAGGAATTCTTCCCTGTGAGGGAGGTGAGGCCCTGGCACAGGTTGGGCAGAGAAGCTGTGGCTGCCCCGTCCTTGGAAGTGTCCAAGGCCAGGTTGGACAGAGTGGAAGGTGTCCCTGCCCATGGCAGGGGGTGGAACTGGATGAGCTTCAAGGTCCCTTCCAACCCAAACCATTCTGTGATTCATCCCTGGGATTCCTGTGTACTACCCAGCACAAGTTATATAAGATATTACTACTAATATTTTCTTTTATGTAGGAATTTTCCAGGCTGATTCTCTGTGATGGCTCATGGGAGCTACATGTTGTTTACCATAATTTTCTTTGATCCCTTTTTGGTGAAGGAAGTTTTAAAAATGACTGTTTCTTGATATCTCAAGCAGAGTGCAGATCTGAACTCTTGATTACAGTCTGTACAATATGAATACTTGATTAATAGTTACTGTAGGCTTTCAGAAGGAATTTGAGGCATCTGGTTTGAATAAATATCACACAGGAATAAAGATATCTAAATTCAGCCTAATTTTCATCATCCTGGAAATACAGCCTTAAGGACAGAACCTGGAAACTCTGGGGATTGGTCTTTGGTATAAATATTCTTGCTGTCCTCTGAAAATTAATGAGTTTTGCCACTGAAGCCAAAGGATTCAGGAATTTCCCAGAATTTCCCATATAATGAAACAGTAAAAAAATCAGGACATTTGCATATAAGGATTAATTCTTGTGAATCACTGGTGCTGTGTGGTTTGGGGCCTCTGCAGTTCAGCCCCCCAGTCTGAACATGTGCATCCCACACTCCTGCTGCTCTCCTGCTGCACTGGAGCAAAATAAAAATGTAAATATGATTTCAAAGTGATCGATGTGTTGTGCTGGCTGCTCTTTTCTCCTGGGCTCTGGGTGCCCTGAGCACAGCCCAGTCTGGGACCTGCCCTTCCTGGACAGTTATAACCTCAGACCAGGATATCAGCAAGAGTTTAAGATATTGCATCTGGCAAAGCCCCGGCTTGGTCTCTCTGATGGCAGAGCCTGGTTCCTTCCATCAAATACAAGTTTTTCTGTTGAGTATTAAAAATTACACCAGTTCAACTTGTAGTAAACTAGTCATTTTTTCTTTTCCTATGCTAGAGGCAGTAAATTCTCCATACCTACAGAAATGAATCCAGCACCAAGGCTGAGATCTTAATTTTAATGGAAGAAATAATCATGTTCCTCTTCCCTGAAGTGGAAGCAGAGTTTCTCTTACAGTTTCCACTTCAGACCTGATGAGAGATTTTCTGAGAGGGGAGGGACTTCTTGCTACTAATTATTCTTGCTTGCTTTCACTCCACCCTCTTCTGTAGGCATAAAATCCCTATGGAGCATTCAGTTTGCTTCTGGGATCAATTAGTGCCCTGATTTGCTTTGCCTTTCCTGAGGTGTCGCCACAAATTGAGGGTTTAACTCTGCAAAAGTTCTGCTTTGGGTCTGAGATCGTGTTTGGTTGATTTTTTTTTTCCAGATAATGTTTTGTTTGCTGCTTTCCCTTGTTCTGTTTGTCTATTAATACCACAGACAGTTCTAGCTCACTTTTAATATGACATGCAACTTCCTTTTTGTGCTTGCCAGCTCCTCCTGCTTTGCCATTGCAAGTTGAAGAGTTTCTGTTGTCTGTAAAACTACTGTGTATTTTAAATACTCCACGGAGGAAGCAAAAGGAAACAAAATCCACTCCGGCATTTTCCATTGTCCTTATCATAAAATATCGTTGAATATTTTTATACGCGTGTTTATCTGAGTTTTCATTCACATCCCTCGGGTTGCAGACAGTGAGACGAGCCACAGGATCTGCTCATCACGCTGAGATGAAAGGTCATGATCTAATTTCTTTGCATCAAGGCACAGGAGGAATATGCGACCAAGAATTTACTGAGTACCAAGCCCTGGGTTTGAATAAGCTCATGTCGGCGTTTATAGGAAGCAGTTGGGTTTTGCACAGGATCGTTTCTTCCCAAGAGGGAGGAAAAATTTAAGAAAAACCTCCACCCTCATGGAGAGGTATTGTTCCTTTAATGGGTTAACTACAGTATGCCAAAACAGAGCTCTCGCCTTTAAAACGGTTAATTCAGTCGGGCCTTCTTGAATAGATAAAAGCGGTTTCAGGGCAGGTGCCGGCCCATCAGGCCCTTCCAGCAAGGGCAAGTCACTTGCAAATGCCGCTTTCAATAGGTGAGAAATCCCCGACTAGAAGAGGTGCTCTGCCTGGACGGCACAATGGGCGCTTAATGCCGGCTTAGCTTGCAGGCAGAAATTGGGTTGTTTGTTTATTAACTATCTCTGGCTTCATAATTGACTGGTTATTTACTGACCCGGGCAGGAGGAGTTCCGAGCTCCCATTTCTTTGTTCCAGTCGTTGAGAGAAATGAACTCTCTCGAAATGCAATTTTCGGAGCAGCCGCATAACTGGCCAGGCTTGTTCAGAGCAACGAGTTTAACTCTATTGACTCTCCTGCTTTGCTGTTTAGTTGTACCTGAGTGACTTAATTAAAAAGCAGGGCAGTTACTTAATCGTACAATCCAACCCACTGGTGTCATTTGCAGTTTCCTGTCCTATTCTTACTCAGCAAGCTGAAAGCGAATTCTTCTTCTAAACTTGAGGAGATTCCATCTGAACCAAAATCGGGAGATTTCCCTCCTGTCCTTTCCTTGAGTGATCACGTTGGAAAACGGTGGTTTCTGGTTTGCTGTAAATGCCTTTCTGGGGTGGTTAATGCCAGATGGGCACAGCCTTGGCAGGAGCTGGTTACCTTTGTTCGGTGCTTGTAATACAGTAACACCCAGAGGCCCACTATGAATCCCTGGCAAAGGCAGGCATTGTGTTCCCAGCCTTCTGGAGGAGCTGGAGGAGACAATTACTGACTGAAACAAGGGGAAGAGCAGCAACAGGGAGAGTTTTAGGATGCTGTTTCTGCCGCGGAACAGATGCTGGTGCGTCCCAGCAGAGATGGTGTTTAAGAAGGAACTCGGAGCAGAACAGTGTGGCATCTTGGCTGGTTCTTTTTTTCTTTTAATCTGGAGAGTTCATTAATACATCAATATTTATTAAGTACTAGTACTGCCATTACACAGCCAGATATCAGGGTGTTGGTATCGGACATTTAACCTACACAGGGACATTAAAAGCTGTGATGCTGCTTTTCAGTCACAAGCTTTGAAAAAGAGGAAACACTCTTTTAAGGAATTTATTTTCTGAGGAGAATTAATGAACTTCAGTCTTCATGTAAAACTCTTTTATCCCCCTATCCTGCCAATATAACATCAGACAGGATTTTGATTCCCACTCTGTGCCATAAACCCCAGTTTTCTGCCCATCCAACTGCAATATATCCCTTTTGGTGTCTGTCCTTTTGCCACCTGGCTGGGCAGGGGCATCTGGCAGAGGCTGTGGGCAGGTATGTGCTGATTAGTTACCTGATGGTTAAATAACAATGGAATTTCACTTGCCTTTCCTTTGGTTTAGGTGCTCTTTCCCCTCTGCCAAGTCATATATTTTGCATAGAACCCCCAAGGGATTAATCATCACTGTGATGAATAAATCGAGAAATTAATTAAGAAATTTCAGCAGCTCTGCCAAAAAAATGGTCTGCAGGTTCTGAACTTGTCAATAAGGGGAAAGAGGGTGTTAAACAGTTTGGTTTCATGAGCTCCTTTCCTCAGGTGCCCCTCAAGTGTCGGGGCATTTGCAAAGCTTAACAACACAGAGGCATTTTGGGAGAGGAAAATGCAACTCCTGATCATATCTAAGGTAAGGCTCCTTTAGGAGTAGAAAAATGCACCTGTAGTTTCCTAAGTGATAACTTGTAATAGAATATAAATTTACAAATACACGTAGAGTTATATAACAAGATGCTTAAATATACACAATTTTTGGAACAGTCTCACTTTGTGGCCAAACATCCCGTGTGCTCTGCTGTGGCCCTCCCTCTGAACACCTGAGAAGAGCAGCACTGTTAGAAACATCATTTCCATCTCTCCTGGGTTGTGCAACTGCTTTCCATGTGCTGCTTTATTTTCAGGAGACAGTTAATGGCTCTAAGTGATCACACTTTGCATCTTCCCCAGCATCGTTGTGGGTTGCTTTTCTCTTAGCTCTGCTCTGGCAATTAAAATCTTACATGCAATTATCTCACAGACGTTTAGGGTGACCTGGCAACAAATAATGCTCAAGCCCTGTGAAAACAACTTTATATGATACAAATAATGTAAATATCGCAGGAAAAAAAGTTCAGGGTACACATGGGTTGTGAGAGTCCAGGACAGTCCCATTTTTATTTAATTCATTTTTCTGTGGGCTTGAAAAAATCTCAGCAGTTTTTCCTAATCATTCAAAATATTATTGCTTGGTTTGTAGGTGTTTAAATGTTACCGAGAACGCCCGTAAATAGAAGGAGGAGGAGGGAAGGGGGTATCTATTTGTAAGATGAGAAAAGGAACCACTGCCTATTGTTTGACCTGAACAGCTCCCTGATTGACTGGGAGAAGGAATATCTCCATGGGAACAGATGAATGTCTGGTTTTCATGTGGTGAAATCCCCAATCGAGCTCACAGTGGCTTCACTAACGTGGCGCTCTAAATTGGTTGTTTGCATGCTGCTTCTTACCTTTCGCTAAACTAAAGAAGAATACTCCTTGCAAAGTTGCCGTCTCCCGAATGCTAAGAGCGAAATAAAAATGCAGAACAAATAACAATTCAAATGAACGGCTTTGTTGGTTTGTGCTTTTGTTGGTTTTGGAGCGTTTTATTATTTATTTTGGTTTTTAAGTGAAGCCCGTAAAATAATTAAGTGAGATTAAGCCATTAGCATGGAGCAGTCCTTTCGCCCTGCTCCTTTCGCAGATTTGGGGGATAGGGGAGGTATTGTGATGCCTCCTCAGGACACAAGAATGCTGTTAGATTGGGGGAATTTGGAGAACTCCTGAATCCATTGTGTCTCCGCATTTGGTCCAGCCATTTACAATGGTCTGTTTTCCCCCTTAATAGAAGGGAAATGTCAGTTGACTTCAACATCGCCATGTCTAAAAATAATTTCAATATATTAGAAGTAACAAAAGAACCACAGTTAACGTAACAATAAAAAAAAATCCCAATCCAGGTTGGATGAAGGAGTGATTCCTAAATATTAAAGCCCCAGTGGTCTTATCTGGACCAGCTGCTTATAATGTCTGTGAGGAATGTGGCACATCAAGTGTGTGAACACTGCAGCTATTGTATCCTAACAGGCTGATTGAACCCTGGATAATTGGCATGTAACCTTCTCTATTAATAGTGCAGACAGATATGTGAATTAGCTGAATGCCTCAGACATATGCCATGCATTAACCAAAAGGGCTTACAATTCTCATAACAACTTGGCTAACTATTACACCAGTAATTATTCTTTAGAACTTGATAATATTAGAGAAAAATCAATAAATAATTTGTAGTTTCGGGCCAGATTATGAATAATCAGTGGCACTGTAACACAATCGCCAATGGTTGGGTTGTAAGGAGGATTCAGGACTGATAGTGGGGCACTTTGATGTTTTTAAAGGGGTCAGAGTGTGATTCTCTGTCTTTGTTTAGCTCTTGTAACTCCAAGGAATCGATAGGCATGTGAAACATTTAGAATAATTCCAGGATTGCTGTTCTTTCTGTTGTACAGAAGATGTACAGTCAGGGCCATTGCCTTTGGAAAGACAGCAGATTATTGTGACATATGATATAAAGGGGTAAATTTGGCTTCCTAAGTATTTTTTTTCATTGCAGTCTTACCGTTCTGAACTTACCTTCCACTTCAGTTGTTTGTCTCAAATGAAATGGCAAAACCACCTTTTACTTTTTAATTAGGTTGTTCTTTTCCTAAAGTGATAGAGTGTATGATTCAGCTCTGAGTGATCTTGAAAGAATGTGGCATTACAACACTTTAAAGGCAGAGAAATATCAACTAGAGGCAGAGAATATTTAAATCTGGGAGCCCCCAGAGCTGCACAACCTGTCTGAGTGTGTTTCAAGTAACAGGCTGCTCCGACAGAGTTATGGGGCTTTTTGTTATTTGAGAACCTTTCACAAAGAACTTTGCCTTTAAAAACCTTTCTACAATTTAGTGGAAAATAATCGGATATTTTAGGCTAGAAATTCAAGTTTGGATGTTCCAACATCTACAACAATTGTGCTGTTGTTTTGCAAATGCTTTTAGTCATTTAAATGCGCCTCTTAGTAATCCACGTCAAATCAACTCAGAATCCAATAAACACAGACATAAAAAGTATTCTAAACAGCTACAAATACTACACAAATAGACACTCTTTCATTTCTGAGGTAGTTTTATTTACATTTGCTGTATCCCACAGGGGCTGAGTTCAAAACAAGGTGTTTAGAAGGTGTTATGGTTTTAAGGCCAGGACTCAAAGAGCTTCCCAATAAAACTCCAGCCCCTAATCTCATATTATTCTTTGGCATTAATCTCCCTTCATGCAGAAGCTAAAATACTTTTATTGTGCTTGTCTGATTGTCTCCTGCATTGAGCTTCCCATCATCAGCTTACAAAGGTAACACTTTCTTCCACCTGCTGCACCTCTTCTCCAATTTCCTGCCTCCTCCCTAAGGATCCTGCTGGAATCTCTTCTGTAAGAGCTTTTCAGCCACAATATAGATCAGACCACGACTCATCTTTCAGGTTTAAGATGAACTTCCTTCTCTCAGGCTCCCAGCCACTAAACCCCTGCACAATCTCAGCTACTGCCAGTGTTAGAGAAAGGCCCTGGATCGGGAATGTGCCCAGGAATGTGATTTGGACCAGGCAGTGGCCAGTGGTTGTGATACACATCATGTCTAGACAAAGCAAAAATCAGACCCTTGGGCTGAACACGGATGGTTTGGTCTTGCTCATGCCAGTCCAACAGTCTGTGAGGAAACTGAGGTAGCACAAACACTGTAAAACCACCTTGGCAGCAGTGCTGTAAAAAACAAGGAGCCAGCGTGGGAAAGGTTGAAATAAGCCCTTTTATGTGTGTGAATTTTGCTGCTTGACGTTCCCCTTTCCTGTCCTCCCAGTGGAAAGATTAAAAAAAAAAAGAAAACTGACTCCTCATAGTCACTAGAACGAGACCTGAACCAGCATCCCAGAGCTCAGCTCCCAGTTTTGGGAGGAATCAGGCTTGGATTGGTCTCTGCACTGATCCCTGTCCCTGCTGGGGATGGTGGAGGCTCAGCTGGGGCTGCTTTACAACCACTACCTCATTCCCTCTGGCCAGCAGGACTCCCCAAATCCATGTAGGGAAGCTCTGCTGCCTTTGCTGCTTCCCTTGGGAGCTCTTAGGACAACAAAGAGCAGCCCAAGTTACAGCACCCTCTATTTTAACATACACAGAGGTCGTGCCCAGTTTCTGGAGGTGACTTTACAGGGCTTGAATCTCTGCCAAACATGGTGGTTGTAGCCCCAATGTATAATTCCAATTCAGGGGATTGCCATCTGGTTCAAAAGGCATTTTACTCTGATTTGGTGGAAAGTCAGAACAATTTTGTATGGTCCTTTTGTACTAGCTCTTGTGACCATCATAATAATTTGTATAAAGATTTTTTTTCCCATATGTCTTGGTAGATATAGGGGAAGTGCATGTCTAAAAAGCTTTGAATCATGCTTGCTTGAACTCAAATAGGTATCTTTTTGTCTGATACCTATTTATACTTTCATATATCTAAACTGTGTCATCTATAAAATATATATACACTTGTTTTGTGAGAAACACATATTAAAATGTACCTCCATTTCTGTCCTGTCCATATTAGGTATATTTTAACTGCCTCTATATACACAAAATATATAACTGGACAAGCCTGGATTTATGCCTTTCTCTGGGAAGATGCAGAAGACAGATGCTCTGCTTCAGAAGTTCTCTGGCTGTATCCATTTGTCAGGTTTCACATTTTCCTCGTGGCAGACACGCCAGAGCCAGCAGCCAGGAAAAGAGCAGGAAGAACTGGCAGATAGATGCCCTTAACTGGGATCAATACAAAAAGCTTCAGGAGCTTATGAAATAAACCACTTTGAAGTAAAATGCAAAATTGGATTCCACAAGCCATCATCACTGTTTGTCACTTTGGGGAGGGAACAGGAGGACCCGTGTCCCCCCTGTGCTGTATTTCAAGTGTTCACAGAGGAGCAGGACTTGAATGAGCTGAGTTCAGAGCAAGCTTTAAAGATCACACTGCCCGTGAGCAAATGACTTCAAAGCCCCCTGGCTTAAGGAAAAAAAAATGCCTAAGAAATAGGCTGGTTGGTTCTGAGTGTCCTCGATGCTGGGCAGAGTCAGGAGGAGACACTGAACTGAGAATTCAGGTGTTTCAGATCTCCAGCCTCCCCAAGATACAGGGCTGTAATTCACAGCTGTACCTTGGTTTGAGCAGCACACCTGAGGCTCTCACATCTACCTGTGGGCAGCCACCTGCCCTTGGCATGCTCCTGACATCACAGAAGGGACAGACAGGTGGGCATGGATCTGCTCTGCCCAGTGGGGATGGGTGGAAAATCAACCCTGTGGTCAGGTTTCTCTAGATGAGAACCTGTGTTAGGACTCAGTGTCATAAAAGAGGTGTCTCTGAAGATGTATTAAGCCTGTACTGCCTTCCAGCACTACCAACAGCACTGACTGCCAAGTCACATCTCAGTTCTGGCTGCCCAGTTGTCACTATTCTGATCAGATTTATTTGGGCTGTTTTCATTAGATTATTAAATCAGAGTGGGTATTTGGGACTGTGAATGACTGGTAAGCATTGGCTTCTGGTGCTAGGGGTCCCTGTCCATGGCAGGGGGTTGGAACAAGATGGTCTTTAAGGTCCCTTCCCACCCAAACCAGTCTGGGATTCCATGACTTCTGAAACAAGGGAAGGTTTGCTTTTTGTTTCATTTGAGAGGACTGCATTTGCCCTTGATGGGATTCCTCAGTTTGATGGAGCTTTCTTGTCTGGTGGGTGAGGAGGAGTTTGACTGAGGGTCTTTCAAAGCACGGAGCTGCTCAATGAAAAGTTTTTGGCATTTATCCATCAAAGTTGGAAAATATGTTTCTATTTTGGTCCTTAATGCCCACCCACCATCATATTTTTCTCTCCTGCTTCTGAGAAGGATTAGGTGAGGGGAACAGGAATCTGTCTTTGATTTAGAGTCCTTAGGCATGGTTTTCTCTCTCTTTAAAGTACTGAGAAATGATTTTCAGCTTTTCTTAATCCTGAGAACACCTAACCTCAGGGGAAAGAAGTCCAAATTGGGTAAAAGTTAAAATAAACTTTGGATATATCTCCTATTTATTTTTTACAATATTCTACCTTTGATTCACACTCATGGGGAAGGTTTGCTTTGTTTCATTTGGCAGCAGCTTTGTGAACTGCCTTCTTCTTGATGTTTGAAGGAGCACAAGTGTGTGGGCCTGTGGCTTGAGGAAAAAATGGAACTGGTGCTACTGAAAGTGTCTGCTTGGGTAATGCAGATGGGCTATCCCAGGTGGAAGGAGTTATTAATGCAGATTTGCCTTCTGCATTCAATCCAGATGGCCACTGCAATTAACCACAATGCAGAGGAAATGTTTCAGTTTGATGCTGACATAGAAAAAAGCGCAAGCTGTGGATCTGTCCCAGTCCAGCTAAAAAGATGATGAGGTACTGGTGACAAAATACTTCCACTGCACAGAGGAACTTTGTGAACTCACTGGAGAGTGGGCTAGACCTTCTGTTCAGGTGAGGTTTGGTGAACATGAACCGTTCAGTGAGAATATGCCAGGATAACCCACAGCTTTGTGGCTCAGGCTCCTGCTCAGGATGGGGGAGCAGCACGTTTTGAGGCTCCAGTGTGGATTCCTGAGGACAGAACATTGCTCAGAGCAGGCAGGGGGCTGGAGCCACGTGACAAGTTCCTATTTGGATTTATATGTAGAGTGGCATCATCCAGTTAGTTTAGTGTACAGGAGCTGTTTCATAGCAAATTTCCTCCTAAAACTGAGGAACCATAACAATGAGGGATAATCAAAACCCTGTCTTTGTAATTCAGCATCAAAATCAGGAGGGAGATGAGGAATTCTTACTATTAGCTTCTTAGAGTAGAAATCCCAATGTTAATGGAGATTAAGAAATGTATTGATTTGTCACAGGCCATAAGGTTTCCTGTGTGCCTGACTTTCCTTAATTCCCCTGGGTTTGACAACATTGGCTTAATCTATTTAAGGGCCTGTGATGAAGGATAAAACATCACCATCTGCTAATGCAAACATTTATAATTTACACAAAAACCATCAACTTAAGATAGTGCAACTGAGAATAAAATTTTCGTGGACCTGTAGTGAAAGAAAAAAAAATTCAGAATTCTTTTAAAGCTTATACAAGAGTAGCTAGGGAAGATGAATGGGCAGAGAGCATCTCCCTGGTTACAGATTTTGGTTTTATGATGAAATGATACAACTTGGTAGGCAACAGGATGTAATGTATTTAAAATATGGTTAAGATGCCTTTGTCAGTGGGTATTGTTGAAGTCTGTGTTCCCCACTCAGTCCCAGACAGACAGACACCAGCTGTACCCACCTTTCCTCACAGACACCGTGAGTCAGAGCATGTGTCTTCCTCCACAGAGCAGCTTTTTGTAGAATGACAAAAAAGTGAATCACTAGACAGCCTGGTTTCATCAGAGATAAGGTTCTGTACTCTCAGACGTATGATCTGGTCTGGTGCATTTCAAAAAGGCACATTTTTGATGTATTTTTGGTAACAGCTGCCACCACAACTCCTGCAGATCCCAATAAACAAGGGAATCCTCAGTTCCAGTTGGTTCTAACGGGATAGCTGGGCAACATCTAATAAATATTGCTGCAAGCAGTTGAGAATGTGCTCCTGCAGCTGAAATCAGTTTGGATGCCCCTTTCCCAAGCCCAGATTTACTGGTATTTTGAGGTAAGGCTCTGCCCTGTCTCAATCTGGACATTCTAAGCATGGACAGATGCCCTTTCACCTGTGATGGCCCATCACAACCACCCCATTCCTACATGAGCTACATGAGTTCTGCTGAGGTGCCTGTGCCTTGCTCTGCCCTGCCTTGCTGGGAGGGGAGACCTGGGGGACAGTGACAAAGCGAAGGCAAGAACTTAAACTTCTGTAGAACATCACCCACAGCCGAGTCTACACTGCAGCTGAAGGCACGACTGCAGGCTGGGTGTTAACATCCAAGCCTCACTTTACAATTATCAGTCCCCAAATTGCCTCATTTGAGACCTGAAAGCGCAGAATCCTGGACTCGGGCACTTGTGCACCCGAGCTGGAAGGGCCTCACTGTAGCCTGTTATGGGCCATCTCCACGTCCCATATGCAGCAACTAAAGAGCAACTTAACATTGCACTTAAACCAGCCTAATGGGTGCCTGGCAGGAGAAAGAGCAGACTGTTAGGCTGGTCTGACTGCTCCATCAGACTACAGTTTAACTGTTAGCTTTAAAATCCCCAATTTTGTAAACCCAGCACCATTTATGCTTTCTGAATCCCACTTCCACAAATAGATCCACAAAAAAAAGCAATATTGTTCACCTGTAACAGAATCAGAGACTCCCAGAAGGGTTTGGGTTGGATGGGAACTTAAAGATCATCTCATTCCAATGCCCTGACATGGGCAGGGACACCTTCCACTAGACCAGGTTCTGGTAATACTAATAATACTTCTAAATAATGCTAATAATACTTCTGAAACCTCTGTGTATGGCTTTCAGGGTCCAGCCACTTTAGATCCTGTTCAAGAAGCTGTTTTGTGTGTAGCCCATGAGTTGCAGGTAGGAATTGTTTAATTGATAACCATCATTAACATCACACCACTATAACTAAGTGTGTGTGAGGGCTGAACCATGCTCAGTTTATTTGGCATGTCAGTGAAAGGGCACAGACCCTGTTAAACCCCTGATTTTTGGGGCTATTGTTTTTAATAAAATAAATGTTTTCATCAAAAGAAGACTTATTGCAGCATATTCCTTTAGGCCTGTGGTGCAATGATTATTTCATTTTTGCCTCATCTCAGTCCACACAGGGCACAGCCTCCAAATCACTGAGGCAGATTTAATTGTGATTCCAGTGATGGTGGCTCAAGCACAGGGAAAGCTGCACAGGAGATTCTGGGAAAGGGCAGTGCATCCAAAAGAGAGGTTTGCTAATGCAATGTGGACATAAAGCCCAGATTTAAGGGGCTCACCAGCAGCAGCCTGGAGTGTAACTGCAGCAATTCTTGATACCTTTCCTTCCTGTGCCTCTGAAACACACAGTGAGCAGGAGGGAAATCGTTGGTGATAATTAACTGGTTAAAATAAGTGAAGAAATGAGGGTTCAGCAAGTATTGGATAGTGCACAGATCTCATGCTGATTCTGTGTAAAGAAATTAATTTAAGAGCAGAAGATAACCATCCCCTAATTCAGCATGGATTGGCTCCTCCTCACAGAGGTGTTGGCAGAACTGGGGGGATTCAGGGCAGGGTTTGATGAGATTTTTGCTTCAGGGAAGAAATTTCCTTTAAAGGGTCATTTGGATGATCTGGGTTACAACACAATCTTATAGATCTTACAGACATTTTAATCTATATAAATTAGAGGGGTGAAGTCTGGCTGTGTCAGAAAAGAGGGGAGGGGGTGGAAAAGGAATAGGAATATCTTGCCAATGCCACTGCTGAAGAAAACATAGAGATAACCTTCTACATCAAAAATACTGATATGACAATCTATTATATATATCATTGAACATGGGCAAGTTCCTGGGGTTTTGTTTATTTGGGATAAATAAGTTATTTTGTTTATTTTGGCAGAAAAATATTTAGTGGGTTCTGTGTTGTCTTAAATAAGGTGAACATTAACATATTATAGTCTAAGAACATGAACAACCCTTTCCCTGTATTTGGAGGAAAAATAACTTTATTGGTGTTTCCATATCTGCAAAGCTGAAGATTCGGTAACAGGCAAGTCTATGAAAAGACAAAAAAAAAAAAACAAAGAAAAAGAAAAAGGGGTGAGCACACATGCCAATGCTTCCTTTGAGTGAATGATACGGAAATCCTAGAAAAGGAGGAAAGCTATTGAAATGGAATTCAGAAAGCCAAACAATAAGGATCATTTTGGACCGGGGAGGGATTGTCAGCTGGAGAGTGCAGGTCTGTTTGCGAGCAGCGGCTCCAGGGAGTGTTTCTCAGGCAGTGTAGAAAGGGAGCTTCCCCCAAATGTTTTTTTAATCAGTCCATTTTTAAACAATGTAAGCTGACAGCAGTCCTTGAATATGCATCGCCAAGGCTTTCTGAATTGTAAGTAGAGAGGACGAGTAGATTTCCCTGAATTTAGGAGCATGGTCTGGAATTTCATAGGTGGAGAGAAAAGGCTGCTTGGCTTTGAAGTTTTCTGCTTTATATGCTAAACAGTGCTGTTGACTGATTTACTGCGATTTCACATTCAGGGGGTGGGGAAAAAGGAAAGCCATGACTTTTTGTTGAGTGTGATGAGGAATTATTGACAGATAGGGATACAAGTTCCACTTGCTTGCAAATTTGCTTTCAAACACAACAAGTTAACACAAGTGAGGGCTTGTAACAGTGCAATGCAACATTTAGTAAAGACCTGCCACATCTGGAAAGCTGAAAACATTACCTGGTTTTCCACAGGGCTTAGGAAAGGCTGTGCCACTGAGGGCAATGCAGAGTTTCAGGCAGCATAAACATATTTTTTGTTTTGCTGGCAATGTTTAGTCTTTCCCTGGTATTAGAAAAGCTCTTTTACCCTATCTTTCTACTGAATGTTTAAGATTCCTGGAATATTTTGTTTCCACTAGAACATTTAACCAGCCTGATTATGCATCAGTGGCAGGGACCCATCCTCAGCAATAAATTCATATTCATGGGGTGAAATGCACTGGAGCATATGTGGAGTTCCAAGACCAAAAACACCTTTGTAACTAAGAAATTCTTGCTAAGAAGTGACCTAGTGAATTGTGTTCTGAACACTTTGGTTAGAAATCACATCTTCCCATGATTCAGGAATAAATGTCAGTGAGTGTGGAAATACTGAGGTACGTTGTACAGTCTCGTGTCAGCATGTGCAGTTCTAAGCGTGGTAAGGAAAAGCAAAAAGCAATGATATGAAGCCATGAGCAAAAGAATTCAATAGAGGTTTTGTTTTAGTGCCTCTGAAAGGAAACTGTCTCCTCTAGGAGAACACTTCTTCCTCGATAGCATATCATTAGTTACTTCTTTACACGCTCTGGAAAGATGTTTCTTTGAATCTTTATGTGTGGAAAGAGGCAGAAAAGGGTGGAGGATAAAAGACTCTGCTAAATATAGCAGGAGCATCTGAATGCACAAACACAGCACGTAGTTGTCTGCAAAATGGGTAACAAAGGGAAACATGCCTTAGCACATCAAAATATTACTTTTTTGTTAGCATGTATTTATGTTCTGTAATGACATTTCTGTTGGAAAGGAAATTCTTCCTCCTCCTGTGGCAACAACCAATAGGACAAACTTCATTCACTTAATTCCCCAAAGTGGAATTTGCTCCCATTCAGTCCCTCTTAAGCCAACCCTTCTGTGCCTTCATTTCCTGTCTATCAATTATCCTTCTTGAATTCTCAGGCATATTATTAAGTCATTTATATGTTTTTAAAGCACTTGGATATCCCATAAAAATGATTGCATAAAAGTGCATTTCTATTAGTACACCTTCATAAACCCAGATCATGCCAGGCACAATTAAACTCTTTTTTATATCCCACCATGCAAATCTTCCTGTAGACCTTGAAGTTTAACTTTCAAAGCTCAGCTGAGTTTATTCAACTGATTACTATCTAATCCACCCACCCAACATCCCACACTCCCTCAAAAAAATGTTCAAATCCTGCCCAGAGTGATATTTTTATTTTTAAACTTGAATGTCTAAGCATTCCTCACAGATGTGAGAAAACTTGAGGCTTAATCATTCCAGCAAACCCATGCTGGAACTAGACAGGACACAGTCTTTAGTAAAAATCTCAATTTTCATTAATAAATTGTCTGGTACCTCCCAGTACAAAGCCACGTTTGAATACCTGGCAGTCCTACAGCAAATAGTGCATGTTTTACTTGTTTATTCCACCGGGAAACAGGAGTCACCATCCTCTCTTCCTGCTCCAGCTCCAGCTGTTGCAGCACAGTGGGTCATTTCCCAACTTCTCAAAATCAAAGAGGTGTTGCACCCAAAAGAGAGCTTGTTTGCACATCAGCCTTTGCTTGGACAATGGTTTGTGGATTAAAATAAATGGTAAAATAGTGCTTTGTGATCTGGCCTGTGCTGAAGAGGGGGGCAGAGACACAGGGAGACCTTTAGGGGGTTACAAGGCATCTGTGCCAGTTCTTGTTGGTTCACTCTGCCCCTCCTGGCACCTGCTCTTCCCTTCACTGCCTCCGTCAGCTTCTTGCTCTCAGGGCAGCAACATTTGGCTCTTGCTTGACTTGCAATTGCCCAAGTAGTCCATGTCCAGTGCTTTTTGCTCACTCAGTACTGCAAAGAGGATTCCTGAAAGAGAGTAAATTTCTTGTTGGAACACCAGACTTACCAAAACCCAGACTTGGCAATGGAGGGAAAGGCTGGCCTATTCCTGCAGGAGGTCACACTAGAATCTGTTGGAGCCTTTGCTGTTCAGCAGCAAAGCTGTTCTGTAGGAAATATTTTATTGCATTGAACTGTTTAATTCCCTGGGCTCATGTAAACAAGTATAACTTGTTGGTACTCGGTGAAGCCATGAATATTTATGTCTGCAGAGTATCTCCTCCATTATTTTTTAATCTAACCACATTAATAATTTTAATTAAGCACCAGTACTTGACACTATATAGAAAATCTGACCAATTTTGAAAATATATAGACTCAGTATCTGTCAAACTGAGGTGCTGGACTGATACAAATGATCGTACTGATATGTGAGGTTTTAGGTATCACTGGGACATTTTGGGGTGCAACCAGGACAGAGTTTGGTTGTGGTCAGCACAGACCTGCATTCCAGAGACAAACCACAGGAGCTGATCAGGCCTGGCCACAAGGAACCAGCAGTTTGGTCTGTCTGGAAAATTTTAGAGCCTGGCAAGGTGATCTCAGAGGGCTCTGGAGGCAGCTCAGGGCTCCTGAGCACCCCAACACCTCTGGGGTTTTGTGGTGTGTGAGATCCAAAGACTCTCGTGAGTTTTAGTGCAAGGAAAGGATGATTCTCAAGAAGATCAGCCCAGGAGGAATCTTTAGGGCAGTGCAGTGGAGAATCCTCCCGACAAAGCCCCTCCTGAGACAAAACACCCATTTTTAGGCATCGATGCAGCTGTTGGTTCAGACTATCCATCCTTGAGTCCATAAATTCTGATCTATCTGATATGAAAAGGGCTAATTTGCACAGGCTGGGGAGAGGGAAACCTCTTCCCAATGATCAGCACTCTGTTGTTTGTACCAACATTGCCTGAGTTATCATCACATCCTGCACACACAGGTGTATCAGGAGATTAATCACATCTGATTAGGTACGATCTTAGGATCAGTTCCAATAAAACCAATTACAGTGTTTCATAACTAATAAGTCCTCCTTGAACTCCATGTACTCCTCGTAGGATGCAGACTCACATGGTGCTGAGCACCTCTGCTGAGACAGGGAAGAGCCCCTGGTAAATCCTGAGGTCTGGGAAAATCAGGCCTGCCAGGAGTTAATTATGGGGGATTAACGGCCCTATATGAAAAATAACAGATGTGGCTGAGCAGCAAGTTTGCAAGCAGCACTATGACCAATCAATATAAAGCTGTGTTCAGAAGGTGATTATGCACCAAACATGGCAGGAAGATTAAAAAAAGCAAAACTCTTCCTACTTGCAAACATAGTTGAAATGCTGGCAGTATGCAAAACATGCAATTATGAACACAGCACGCTACAACTGCTGCGGGAGCTTCTCACTCTTGTTCTTGTACAAGGTGATTTTGTAAAGGTTGGCTTATTTTCATAGTTTATTTTCACTCCAGCTAGAACAAAGTGAAGCATAGGTAGCAGAACTGCCTTAAATAGTTACTTGGTTGGCAAAGCATAATTTAAAGTCCATTTTAAATCTATATACTGGAGTGAATAATCTAAGCTGGAAAGGATGGGAAAAAATAAACATTATGATAAGCAGATATGATATCAGGAGCTGGCTGTGCTTGAAATGTCTCTTGATTATTGCAGTTAATGCTCAAGACAGACAGGAACTGCAAATAAATAAATACGTTCTGTTAATATTTGCTGAAATTTTTGAACACATTCCCTTTGGCTCTGCTTGTTTCCCGGCTCGCTTTTGCTTTCTGAGAACATGTGTGTGAGTGAGTTAGAGAACAAATGTTTGGAGAAGAAGTTCAAAGTTTCTAAAACTGGCACACATCAGTATTTGTGTCATAGATTTGTGCACTTTAACCCCAGCTCAGAATTCCTGCTCAGGACAGCACTGGCACACCAGGTAGAACCCTGCCTGCACCACAACCAAGGGCTATTTGGATGGGGACAAAATTTCTCCCATTGTCCTTATTTTTTGTGCATATTTGGGGTTTTAATCCTTCCCTAAAGTCTAGAAGAGTCAATGAAATGAGTCCCTTTTTATTTTGAAGGATTTTGCATGAGGGTCCCAGACAGCCAACAGATTTTATGTGATTTTGTTCCAGTGCTGCAAACTCAAGGATTCAGAATTTGTAAGTCAGGCCCTGCAGAATTGTAGCAAAAATTAAATTTTAAATTATAAATTTTGGATATTTTAAGCTGTCTGTTTGTATCTTGAACCTATATTGTTCATATTTTCCAGCTGCCCTGCTGATTTAGTGACATAACTGCTGACTGTATTTCAAATATCAGATGCTGCAGATTATAATCATTTGGCAAAAATCTTAATTTTCTGATGCAAGTTTTCCAAAACACTTTAGTACATCCCATTGAGCAAGCAAATCAAAACATTGAAGGAAAACTTGTCTCTAGAGGGACATTTTGCCAAGAAACAGAGAGTTTAAGATGAATTTATGTTCATACTTGAGGATATTCTCTGTACTGCAGCTGGGAGGTGTGATGTGAAACCTCCTCAAGAAGGGTCCATATAATAAGTGCAGCCTGGGAAGTGCTCTGGATTTTATGCCACCTTAGCTTTGCTACTTACTTGAGGTACCTAAAATATCTGTCTATCTGACTGTCTATCTGTCTATTTGCCTGTCTGTCTGTATTTCTCTATATATCTATATCTCAGCTACAGTCTCACCTCTGAGCTCGGTTCTTACAGTGCCAAATCATAACACACTCTGTTGTTACAGATTTGTTTCTAGAGTAGAATCATGGAATTGTTTGGAAAGGACCTCAAGGCTCACCCAGTGCCACCCCCTGCCATGGGCAGGGACACCTTCTACTGTCCCAGGTTGCTCCAAGCCCCGTCCAACCTGGCCTTGGGCACTCCCAGGGATGGGGCAGCCACAGCTTCTCTGCCCAACCTGTGCCAGGGCCTGCTCACCCTCACAGGGAGGAATTTCTTTCACAGAACACCAGTAACTATAATAAAGGGCCAAATTTGGCTTTGTACAGCTTGTGTGGCCAGCAGAGCAGTCTCACCTCTTTTTATACACCTTTATCTGACATGCAGCCATGATTTGGGATTTTGTGCCTGTTTTTCCCCTCTGAATTCCTGATGTGGAGCATGTGGTGGAGCCTGAGACAGTGGTCCAGGAGCTGCAGGGCACCCACAGCCTGTAGCATTTTCTTCACACCCCTTCAGCTTCAGGAATGTCCCAACAGCTACAGCTGCCCAAATTCATGGCAGTTTTCACCTCCTTCTGTATTAGGGAATGACCATGGAAGGTTGGATTAGGGACTGGATTAATGCATCCCACGCACAGGAGAAACCAGAGCAGATCCAGTGGGGAGAGCTGGACCTTTGAGTAGCCTCCAGCAGATCCTTGCTAATTCAAGAGAGTCAATTATAAAATCCTTCCAGTCAAGTAGATGCATTTCACGTGTCATTCAGAAGGTCATAAAGTTCCTGATTAAGCTGGTTCCTGCTTATGATAAACCAGACTCAGGTTTTAGGTACGTTCCAAAAGGCCAAATTCTGGCATGTGAATATAAACCATGTTGCTGTGAGGAGCTCCAATTCTGTGACTGAAAAACAACAGATCAGCCATTAAGTTGTTCAGCTATTTGTTAAAAACATTAATGAAATGTTTTCCTCAGGAGCAGGAAAAAACAAAGCAAGCAAACAAAAACCACACCACAATTTCCCTGAGTTTCAGAGCTATTATGGCCTTTGATTTATGAGCTTTATCAGGTTCTGGAACAATGTCAGAAGAGCAACTGGGAGAAGCTTGTTACAGTCTAAGAATATTCAAGTATTCCGAAGCTCTGTTTCAGAGGATTGAATATTTTATTTTGGGGCTTTATGACACCAATGGGCTGCATTATTTGCAGTTTGCAGACTCACAAAACTGTAAAGTACAGTCTGCTTACATTTTGGAATTTAAAAAAAAAACATTTTCACAAATAAATCTAAGCAGATTGGAAATAATACAAAAATCTGTTCGTGTGACTGGAAGAATCTGAACAGGAACTGGGCAGGGTTTCAAAGCCAAAACACAATGCAGAATATATTTAGGGTTGCAGGGCTGCAAAGGTGGAACCAGTTGCCATTTGTTCACTGGTCATTAAATCAGAGCAGGTTGGTATTACTCAGGTGGCAGGACGGAACCAGCATTCCTCCTTTTTTCTGTTTATTGTTCTTATCTTCTCTACAAGTGGATAAGGGAAAAATTAGAGCCAGAACATAAGTAATTACAAGGTCCAAGTGATCTCATTTGCCAGTGTTAAGCCAGATCTCTTCTGCAAGGAAAGGGACACTGAATGGGAGAAAAGTGGATTTTTCTTCATCTGAATCATCCTATCTAATTCCAGCAAAATTCCCATGGAAACTTCAGGGCCTTCCAGCACATCCCACAGTATTTATTAAAGGGAAATGTTGTGGTTTCAGATTTGCCTTGGACTCCTATCATGCTGTTCAGTGACAATAAATACAGCAAGTCCTGTGATCCACTACCCAGGTATGGAAAACAATCCAAACTGTTGCATTTCTCCATGGAATGGCAGCCAGTTCCCTCCTGAAAGACAGCAGAGACAGCAGAAGAAGAAGTTAAAGAGCTGCCAAAGAAAAATACTGACTGCGAAAACCCTGCTAGGGTCAAACAATATTTCCCAGGTTCCCAGAACTCTGAAGAACCTCTAATTATTTTTTTATTACCATACAGACATTGATTTGCATTTTTTCCCCAGTAAGCTTTAGCAAGACAAACAGAACATTTCACTGGTAGTCCTTGGCCAAGCAGGGCTTGTCCTGCCACAGAGTTTGTCTGTTGGGTCAAGCATTTTAATAAATTTTTATATAATAGGGGGAAAAACAAAGGAAAGGGGAAAATAAAGAATAAAATAAAGAAAAAGAGAAGTTAAAATTAAAACAAAAGGTTTTCCAGAGATTTTTTGACTTATTTTGTTTCTGTATCAGAGTGGTAATAAAAATGCTATTGAACTCTGAGCTACATGGAGACTAATACCAGTCACCAAGCAACTAACTTAGGAAAAAACGATGAGTGTTGGTAGGAAAACAAGGATATTAGGAAAGCAGAGTTCTGGTTGTTCCAGAAAAAAAAAATTACTTCAATACCAATTCCAAAACAAACAGCACATTTCACTTAGAAAATCCAAAACAACACATCAGCATTCTAGTAATTCCTGCCGTTGACTGTATGCCTCTTAAACAGCACATATTTTAGGAGGAAATATCTGAGCTGTATAAATAAAAGGCATCCAAGAATCTTTGTTTTCCCCTGAAATGCAAGGCCAATAACTTATCTCTTATTAACAAGTTCATCTTTTGTTTCCCCAAGGTGCTTATTTTTTATTTTTTTTTCCCCTTTGTGTGCTCTTGGCAAAATTGTTTGGAACAAAAAGAAAGCAGTTTCCCCTGCCGTTGTTTTGCTGTCTTTGCAAGCATTTCTTTTCAGGGAGACAAAGCTGAGTTTCCTCTGGGGCGGGTGTTGTGTTGCGTGAAACGGCCCAACATTGCTCTGAATGGAGGCTCTAAGGACAGCCTGAGCTGTTTGGGACTTGTTATGACAAAAATAGCAAAAAAAAAAAAAAAAGGAGCCAGCTTGTCAAATTAGGAATTACATGAGGTCAGCAAATTTGGGAACAACCGCAAGTGGAGGAGAGAGAGAGACCTAATTACGACTTGGGGGAGGGAGGAAGGGTGGACCTTGCTGCAAACCCGGGGCTGCTTTTGATCTCCGGGCTGAGTGGGGCACTTGGGACGAGCCTCCGCTAATTTTGGTGGCAAACGATGGCCCTTAATATGCCTAAAAATAGCAGTTCTGCTGGCGAGCATTCCAGCCCTCTGCTCACCACAGGTTATTTCTGCCAGATGCAGAAACTGCTGGAACCGGGGTTAGCCCTAAAATGCCGTGTGTCCTCTTCTGACTTTCTCAGGTTTCTTTCTAGTACCTGTCACTGTGACAGCCAACTTCTGCGAGAGGCCAGCTCTGAGACATCTCTGGAAAGGGAACTCGGCTTCTTTTGGAGAAGTTTGGCATCACAGCACAATAATTTTACCACTTGGACCTTTGTCTGGCCTCAGATGTCATAGGGCACAGGAGCTTCCTTGAGCTTTGGTGCAGGAACCACGGCAAAATTCACATCCAGACCTGAGTAGAAAGTCCATCAGAGGTTTTGATTTGTGCCGAAGTCTGATATTATTTGTATGTGTCATTATAGAAAGCAGCAGATAGTCCAGAGTGGTCAGGGAGAGCAGGAAGCCCAAACTCCTACATTCTGGTCTTCACTCAGTGACTCCCTTTTTTTATCTTGTCCAACACAGATAATAATCATGCTGACCAGCAGCAGCTCTGGCAGCGTCAGCAGCAACAGCTCCGTCCTGGCAGGGCTGGGGAAGCTGCAGGAGATGCTCTCCCTCCACCTGTCCACTTTGCAATGCTGGACAAATTCCTGGATTATTATTTTTTTCAAGCCCTGTCTATCAGAGTCCCATGATTTACTGTAAAATTTTACGTTCCTAAAAAAACCCAACTTAAATTCCACATTTATTATTTCATAGGGAAGTTAAAATTAACATTTTTATGCAGCCAAAGAGGTTAAAAACAAAAGGATAATTGTCTTTTCAAAGACCACTGTGATTCCTATGCCAGCTGGGGGTGTGAGGGTGAAGGGTGTCCTGACTTCTGCACACTTGGGAATGGCATTCCCAGTTGTTTGGACTAACACAGCTCGAGCACAATAAACCATAAGGCAGGGGGTTGGTGAGCCCTCTGCCAGGGCTGCAGCACAGAGCAGGACTGTTCTTGCTGCTTGCCTTTGCTCATATGCAGATGCACAATCCAAATCACCAGCTAGAAGTTAACTATTTATTCAAATCAGATTCAACTGACTAATTGTTGCCAAGCTTTTCCCTTCACTATCCATTATTTGGGATGTACAATGGGTCCCACAGGACCCAGGTCAGATGACAGGGCTTTTTTTTTTGGAGGAGGGGGGCTGGGTAATTAGAGTGTGAGTATAATAAACAGTAAATAGCGAATTTACTTGGAAACAGCCACTTATAGACACAAGCACCCTCTCCCCTCCTGATATCTCTGCTAATAAAACCTCATTCATGCCAGTGCTCACAAATAGCAAATGAAATGGGGCACAACGCTGAGTGTAAAAAGCAAATGTGCCTTGCAAATGTTTGCAAATCCAGGCCCGTGGCCTGCATTATTCTGTGAGCAATACCCGGGGACAGGGAGGTGACAGATCTCTCACCCTGTCTGCAGCAGGACATAAGTCAACTCTAATAAATGTGGCATCTTTGAAGTATTACTCCAGGAAGTGGCATCTTTTCACCTACATTTTCAATCCTGTGGTTAAAATCTATTCCAGCCTTACATTGTCTAAGTGGGGAGTTAAAAGTCCAACATTCTGATTTGTTAATTTTTAACTTGGGTACGTAAAAATGTGCTGATTTTTTTAATGAAGGTGTAAAATTAGCAAATCCACCCCTTTCCCATTTCTACACTTGAATGTAAAAAACACACAGTTAAGCACCACTTGAAGAATCCAGTAATAGCTAAACTAGATAACCTATTTGGGTTTAATCCAGCCTGAACAAAGGCAGCAGTTCAAGTTGAAACTGAAAGCCAATATTTAATATATGAGCTGGTAAAGACAGCATTTAGTGTAACTTTAACAGAATCACCAAAGTTTAACAACTGGGGGGCGGGTTATGAATTTCAACCTTCTGTTTATTGCAAGCAGAAAGGAAATATTTTCAAACAGCAGCTGAGGAAGCTTACAAATTAAATTACATGAATGTGCCTCATCTGGGAAGAAGGAAGTCCTGCTCAAATACATATGTTTTATGCAACAGAGCTGTTTACTTTATTTGTAAACGCTTCAAAACACTGTCCAAAGTTCACTCTTTGTTCAAGGTAAGAATGTAATTGCACTGCCCTGAGATGCAATATAAGTAATAAAGTTAGGATTCACTAGAGGAAGACAATTTGGAATTAAGAAAAAGCAATTTAAACAGTCTTAATGCCTCTCCTCCCTCCCTTCCTTCTTAATGACTCTCGTCCCCTTAAGAAATCTTTGAAGAAGCCAAAAAGCACGAGCGAGTCTGTTTAAAGGTCATGTGTTTCACTGCTCTGCTTCCCTCAATATGCCTTTGATAATCCCAGGAGAACACACTGTTGGTTTACATTTTCATCCAAGTTTCATTTTTAGGAAAGACACAGCAATGTTTGAGCTTTATGCACAACCTTTGAGATGTGTTTAATATTGTTGATTAGACTCTTACTGGGACTTTCAAAAGCAAAGCCTCTCAGTGGACGTTCAGTGGAGATTTATTTGCAAGCACAGAGTGTACTTACAGAGAAATAAAATTAGGGAAATAGGAAGGCATATTGAATATAGGCACTCCTTCTGCAAAGATAAATGATTTAGTAATGAATAGATTCTTCAGGCCATAAAAAATCCATTTATTTTCTTTTGAATTTCAACTAGAGGTCTTGCACTTTCCCACTCAGTTATAATCAGCTAAAATTAGAATACAGAGAATGAAACCAGTGTACAGGCAGAGCAGGCAACAACCACAATGTGTAATAATAAACAGAAGTTAAATTAGCCAACATTCAAAAAGAGGCAGCATTTCCCCAGAAAGGTCCTGGTTTATTCCAGGTGGGAGGAAGATGTGATCTAAAACACACACCGCTTTGACAAATTATCTGCCTCACGCTGCCAGATTTTAGTCAACTCATTAAAACCAAGGCTCCACTTGACCTCCTCTGCAATAGTGGAAATGAACCAGAAATATGATTAGTTCAATAACTCAAGGGTTGATCCCCGTGAAGTTTGGCTTGTCCAGGGCTCTGATCCTGCAGCAGAGAGAGTGAACGAACGCCAGCTCTGCTTTGCTCCTGTTTTTCCAAGTTGTGCCTGCAAGGGAAGAGCAAAGCTGGCACACTCCTGGCTGGGGAGCACCATGGACTCCCCTCATCCCTCTTCTCCAGGGGATGGACACACCAGAGGGGCAGGCACAGAAGCCTGACCAGGCTGGAGCTGCAGAATGGGGATGTCTGGCCCCAGGAGCAGTGACTTGGGGGTCACGTGGCTGCTCCTTTGGAATAATTCTGTGGCCTCAAACCTCAACATGGGCAAGCAAAATGCCCTTGTTAGGGCTGAGACAGTCCTTACTAGGTGGCTGGGCTGAAAATCTGCTCAGCAGTGCTCAGCTGCTGCTGTGGCACCATTTCCCCTTCCCCCTTTCATTTCTGTGGTTCCCAGGGTCTGGCTGAACGAGACAACTCTATTTTTTCTCTATTTAAAGATGAACTGGAAGTAGGTTCAGTACTGCTACTCTTGGGTCCATGGGGACTTGTACTATTGAAAAGGTCCCACTGAGGTCAATAGAGCTGTTTGCATGATTGGGGGTTACTGAAACAAGGGGGATTGGAGCAAAGTTTAATTTCCATGTTACCTGCAGCCCTCATATTTTGGTGTTAATGTATCAGGAACTGGGCACATATATTGAAGTTACCTGGGGGATTACATGAGATAGGAGCCAGTTCTGCAAGAGCTCCATTCCCAACACTGTTGCAGTTTCCCCTTGATGTGAACAGGTAAAACACAGTTGCCTCCAGGTCCAGCCAGAGCTCAGCACCTCCTGTCTGCTCCAATTGCTGGATTCACACGATTTTCATTAGAAAATAGGACTTTTTCCTTAAAACCCATTTCTGAACACCAGAGTAGCTCAGGAATTAACAGGCACCAAGGTTTTCATGTGGCTGTGGCCAGGCACAGGGCTGGGGCTGATGGTTGGAGCTGCCAGGCCAGGTTTATCCTTCCTCACTCATCTCCAGGCTCAGAGCGTGCTGTGAAGTCCAGAGAAGGGAAAATCTGCTGCAAATGCCAGGTTGAAAATGTAGTGGTTTTTAACAATTCCATTTGATTTTTTAACAGTTCAGTTGACAGGTTGAGAAAATTGGGGTTGTTCAGCCTGGAGAAGAGAAGGTTGTTTGGAGACAGCACAGAAGTTTCCAGTATTAAAGGGGCTACAGGGAAGCTGGACAGGGACCTTTCACTGGGAACTGGAATGACAGGACAAGGGGGAATGGCTTCCCACTGCCAGAGGGCAGGTTAGATGGGATATTAGGGAAAAATCCTTGCCTGCGAGGGTGGGCAGGCCCTGGCACAGGGTGCCCAGATAAGCTGTGGCTGCCCCATCCCTGGGAGTGTTCAAAGCCAGGTTGGACAGGGCTTAGAGCAACCTGGGCTAATGGAAGGTGTCCCTGCCTGCAGCAGAGAAATGGAATAGGATGAGCTTTAAAGTCCCTTCCAACCCAAACCATTCTGTGATTTTATTAATTCAGGCAAAAAGAGCTGGGGTTTGATCATCACAATATTTTCTAGCTTAATGCCTATAAAAGATATGAGCTGTGCTGTGATGTTTTGAAATCATGAAGGTTTCAGCACTTTTGTCTGTGCAGATTAATAACTGGGAAAGTCTGTCCCAACTTCCCTGAAACACTGAAATATCTGGATCCCATTTCTGTAATGATAATCCATACAGTTTAGAAATTAGAACAGAAACAGAAGGGAATGGAAATTAGGCTGAATAAGGACTAAGTAAAGACTTTAGTCCTGAATTTATGCCACTGGTGTTCTCTCTTTCCCTGTGCTGCTTCTCAGGGCTGAATCCCCACACAGACATGTCAGGCACATCTGGGAGCTGAGGCAGGAGCCATCCTGCCTGTTTAGTCCAGCTGTGCTTGGAAAACACATTCGAGCAAAAAGCATCTCAGGGTTTGATCCTTACTTATTATCTATAATTTGAGCCACGGAATTTCTGTATATCCCAAAGCCCAGGAATTTTAATCTAACAGTTTACATGTTTAAAGACATGAGCTTTTGGTTCCACACTGTAGCTACTCAGTCCATGACTATAAATCCAAGGAAATTGCTAAAGACTGAAGCTCCAGAAGGCAGGAGGAATGATGCAAACAGAAGGTCCTGTTCTGACTCAGTCACTTACCAACTTGTGTTACATTTTTATGGCAGGTCAAAAGTCGACAGAGTATGCAAATTATATAAAAAAAAGTTTCTTGTTTTGGAAAAATACACCATTTTAGTATTTATAATTACACACTAAGGGGCTTTTATGCTCAGCCTCATTTATCTTGGATTTTTGCATAATTTGAACTGTAAGTGGCAATATATGTAGAGCTCATTTATTCAAATTATACAGGGTTAGTGTTTTCCCTCTCTTGAACATGGTGTGCATTTTGGGATTAGTGCCAGATTCAAGGGAGAGGAGGAATATAAAAAGAAGAGACTGGAAAAAGACTGCAGAGATACTTGTTTCACTCTTAAAATGGCTTCCAAACCCTCATGAAAAATTAGATGTGTGAGTTAAATCCTCTTCCTTTTGTAAGACAAATATATTCTCTGCAGATCCCAATAAATCCACCTGACATTTGCAGTATTACTCATGCCATTGAAGGTGTACAGAAAATTGCTGTTCTCACCTGTGTAATTTAATAGGAGGCAGATTTTCTGCATCCTCAGACACCAAATCTTCCCTTTTCACTTGCCATTCTAAAAAATGACATGTGTCAAATATATTCACTTCAGAATTGACTTACCCTGGCTGTGTGCATGGTGTTAAAGATTTTACTGGGAGGATTGCTCACTGGGCATCCTGCTGTAAATAATGTGAATAGATATTATCACCCACCCCAACCCAGGCCAAACATGTTTACAGTGTGGTTATCCAGTAAATGAAGTGTTTTATATTCAGTTTTGCACTGCACTAATGAACACTTAACATGTTGCAAATTCAAGGTATAAAATTCCTGCTGAACTAAAAATTCCTAATGCAGGACAGGATGGTGTCAGTCTTTAGAGGGAGGTGGCTTTAAAAGGTTTAATTATTCCCCAACATAACAATTGTAGCTGGTATTGAAGTTTTTCTCTCCCCTCATGTTCAAAATAGGATATTCCCAACCTTCCTGCAGATAACCTGGGGGGCTTTTGCACAAGTCTGTGTGTGGAGCAAACCCAGATGAGAAGGTGTGTTTTCCAGAAGTGCTCCAGGAGCTCCCAGCTCAGCCTCCCAGATGCAAACTGCGTGCAGAACAACTTAATAAATTTGGAAACCTTAATGAGCTATCCTTAAAAAATTAATTTTCCCTATTCTCCACTGGGATAAATCAACATTCACCCACTGGGTGCAGCATAGTTTCATGCCAGCATGACAATCTCCTTTGAAAAAGGAGGTCCCCATACACAAAAACTCATCCCAGCAGGACTTCTGCTTGTGGGACTCAACACAGGTTTTAGAAATGGAGTCGTTTTTGTGAACCTAAACTTCCCAAACGTGCTTCTGTGAGCAGGGACAGATGCAGCCCAGATGTGAGCTGGACATTTGAGCATCATCCCTCCCTTCCATTCCCCAAGTCACTGCAGCTCCTGGCCTGAACCAGCAGTGCCTCTGGGGGCAAAGGGGCTGCCCTAGACCCTCTCCCAGCTGTGGCTCAGCCCAGAGAGCCCTGACCCACCACCTTCCAGGCTCCCCTGGGAGTTCCTGACTCCCACTCCTTCCCAGAGACCTGGCCCTGTTTGCAGTCCTGCTCCCATTCCCTGCTCCAAGCAGGTGACTGAATTCTCCTTGAAATACAAAGTGTAATTGTCACTATACTGTGGCTTTTTTATGCAAAACAGTAGTTTCCAAGCTTTCAGCTTGTGATTTCTGTCCCAAGCTCTCCTGTGGCCATTTCCTTCTTCACTTCCAGGTCGTGAACCCAGCTGGGTCATGAGCTTATCTTTGGGAACTGCTGATTTAAAGTGTCCATGGAACTCCATTGCCAAGTTCCACTGAAGTGCTGTGATTAGCAGGATTTATTTTTCTTTTCTAATAATACACTTGTTATGGAAAGAACTGAAATTGAGCTTCCACTCCTTAGGAAACAAAGATCCAGTGTTCCTTTTGTAGGGAGATGGCCTCAAGGAATAAGCAATAGGGGGTTAAAAAAAAAAAAAGAAGGTAAAAAAACCCAAACCAAACCATTCAATTTTTAAGACATAAACACTAAATTGTTCTTTACAGAAAATCTTTTCACAGCCCCTGCTATGCTTATTCCACCTCCATGATGGGCCACGTTGTTGGCCCAAGGAAATCTGTGGAAAACTCACATTGGAAAGTTGCTTCAGTGCTGCTGAAGGGCAAGTGCTGGGTCCATCCATGTTCTGTTTTGAACCATCCTCTCTCCAGGGCTTGAAAAGGAGCGTCACTGCTTCCACATGTACAATATGAACTCCCAGTGATACTCTTCCCAAATGCTAATGCACAGCTGTGGAGTTTGGATATTCCAGAGCTGACTCATTCTGCAACACAGCAGATTCACAGAGATGAGGTGGAGGAGGGGCAGTGCAAAAGAGCTCTTTCAGGAATTAAAAGAACTCCTAACCCCCAAAGTATTACTATTCCATTACAGTATTTCTTTCATTGAAAACTTTGGGTTTTAATGACCCCTAATTGATTTTTTTTTGGCTTTGCTTTGTTTCAACATAAAATCTATGTCACTCTGGCACAGCCTGCCAGTCTTTTGTCTGATGTTACAAACAAATCCAGGCAAACATTAAGATTCATAAGGGGGATGGGGGGGAAGCACAGCTTCTTAAAGCCACATCAAGTATGTTAGAGACAAAACATTTAATTTAAATGGTAGAAACTAACATAAAACAGCTTCAAACTTAGTAAGCGGAGTTAGCTAAGTAGAAACACATGTGCTTTTGACATTTGTTTTCACGACAATTAGAAGCAACTAGTTTTCAGCTAACATTCTTGTTCATCCCTTTGAGGCTTTGGCTCGGACACGAATTCAGAATTACTGCAGAACAGGTGCCGAGTGGAACATGCAACCTCGGAGTATGTAAAGCAGAGGAGCCAAGTCTGGCTCAGGCACGTACATGACCGTGGATTCAATGAGTCAAGCAAATGAGGAACACAAAACGCTTTCATTTTTATGTCGCTTTGACCTCAGTGTATGTTTTGTTCTAATGTGTTTTGCATGCTCTGATCACCCTGATCACATGCATGTGGCTCATTCACTTGCAGAGCATAGAGTTTCTTCCCCGGTTTGAAGACAAAGCCCTGTGACAGCTTGCAGAGACAAGAACAGGTTTTTAAGTGTCATTAGCTCGTTGGGTTTGGTTGCAACAGTTTTAATGTCAGCCCGGAGCCACCGAGAGGATTAAACTGTCAATAGGCTCTTCCTACCTTTTTTTTTTTCCAGTTAACCAAGAAGTGAATCCTCACTTTGTTGAAGTCAGTGAAAGGTTTCAGGCTGATTTCAACAGGCACGAGATTACAGATGCAGTTGGAGGGACAGCTGAGGTTCCAGAAGGGCAGATGGAGCTGAGGTGCTCTGCTGACAGCAGGGAGGTGATGGGGGGTGAGGAGGTACAGACCTGTCACACTTCTGTTCTGGCATGACTGGGAAACTCAAAAAAAACTGCACCAAAATTGCCTCAAAGCTGTTCAGCAACATGGAACAGGGAGACGTCACTGGGAACATCATTAGGAACTGTATTAGCCCCTCTGAATCCAATTTTCAGAAGTTATAACAAGTAGAAGCTCCCACTGCTGCTGCTATCAAGGGATTTGTCCCAGTAGGTGAGATTTTCAAGAAATCCAAGTGAACTATTACTGTTAGCCAATTAATAATTATTTTCTTTTTGTTTGTTTAAACTGGTTTACCAGGCTACTGAAAGACAGGAGTAATCTTAAAAGATTTGCTAATGAGTTAGGAAATGCAGAAACACCACACCCTGTGCCTGATTTCACTGGTACAATGGATCTGTATGTGATGAAGAATGCAGATGGTGTCACATGACAAACCCTTTATGGATCTACCCTGCGTTAAATGGATATATGGCTTTCAGGAAAGACCAACAAAAGCTTGGCTTATCCTGAAACCTTAAAAATATCATTTTAGCATCCATATATATGCCCTTGGCATCCAAACAACTGGATCTGCAGAGCTGAGTTTTCTCCCATAGAGCAGAAAACTATCCAGGCCAGACTGGATGGGGCTTGGAGCAACCTGGACTAGTGGAAAGTGTCCCTGCCCATGGCAGGGGGTGGGATGGGATGAGCTTTAAAGTCCCTTCCAACCTAAACACTCTGTGATTCTGTAGTACAATTACGGCTTCAGGGGCACTGAAGGTTCTCCTCTTCAGTCTGTATCAGGATTTTAGCAACCCCTCACTCTCTGACCTCTCACCCCTTAAAATACTTTTGGTTTTATTTTTCTTTCTTTATTCTCACTTCTCCACAGTAAAGCATATTTACTATATACATATTATATAGTTAAACACAGGAATACTCTTTCACTTCTAACAGAAAAAAAGAGTGTGGTAATACCCAGACAGGCTGTATGTACAGCGGGGTTTGCCCCCCTCACTGTCTCAGAGCAGTACAAGGCAGGATATTCCTCTTTGCTCCAGACTCTGAGGTGTGGCAGGAAGCACGAGGGCTCAGGGGGTGCCTCCCTCCCAGCTGCTTGGAGCCAGTGTGGCTCTTGGAGACAAAATGCTGTCATTGGCCATGGAACACAGAGGTGATCCTAACAGTTTTTGCCATAGCAGGGTGTTTTAAGCAAAATCAAATTATTTTACTTCGATAACCTTTTATTCCAATCAGATCTGGTTTAGTCTGACTTGGAGGAGCATTGGTCAGATCAGCAGAGAAATATCCCTTAAACCCAATTTGCTAAACCTGCAAAATGCTTCAAATCAGCTGAGTGAATATATATATAAATATTGTTATTATCATGCTGATAAACTCTGCCTTTTATCCAAAGATCCCAAGTACTTTATCTGCACTGACCGATGCCCTCACTGCGTCTTGTAAATAACTGAGATAATATAAAAGAATAGAAGGAGCCTTTTAACAACTCTGTGCTTTTTAAGCTGTAATAAATTGTGTATCACAGGGTGCAAAAACAGTGCAGAAATGCCTCATCTCTGCCAATGCCTCTTCTTTGTGCATATGATTTTGATTTAATGTCACTTATTTCTGATGTCTATTAAACCAATTGTCTTAATCTCACTTATTCTGCAGTGTATTTGCTCCGTGCAGCAGCAGTATTAATAAAAATCCCTCTCTAAACACAGACCAGCTGGAGCAAGCACCACAGGAACTGGGAAGGGTGACCCAGATGTGCAGCATTACCCATTTTCTTTTTCTGGGAGATAAACATTTTGTCTGGTCCCTCTCAGGAATGCCTTCTCCCGGTGTCCCGCTCTCCCCTGCCCGGCCAGCAGCTGCACAGCATCAGCGTGTTTCCATCGCACTCCCCAGCCCACGAGGAAGGGGAAATTTCGCTTCCCCTCCCCTTTTCTCTCTGTTCAGCCGGAGGTGATAATCCCCACGGAATGCAGCATTTAGCACTTGTCAGGTATATGGTAATTGCTACATTCTCAGGGGATTAAATCCGTGGAATCTAATTACAGTGGAGGGAAACCTCCCCATAAGAGAGGGGCTTTGCTGTATAAGAGAAGTGAAAGTCCATGGCAGGGTAGCAGAGAACTGCGAGAAGGCAGGGCCTTTGCCTCCTTCCATTCCAACATCAGCAGTATGTTGGGCCATCTGTCTGCCCATCCTTTTTGGAGGGCAGCCTGTGGGGAAGGCTCTAGGCAGCCTTGGCTGCAGCTCCTGTACAGCTCTGGGCATCCCTGGGCAGGGCAGACTCTCATTACAGAATGCTTTGGGTTGGAGAGGACCTCAAAGATCACATAGTTCCACCCCTGCCATGGGCAGGGACACCTTCCACTAGCCCAGGTTGCTCCAAGCCCTGCCCAACCAGGCCTTGGACACTTCCAGGGATGGTGGGCACCCTGTGCCAGGGTCTCACCACCCTCACAGGGAAGGATTCCTTCCTAATATCCCATCTAACCCTGCCCTCTGGCAGTGGGAAGCCACTCCACTTGTCCTGTCACTCCAGGCCCTTGGACATAGTCTCCCTCCATCTTTCTTGTAGCTCCTTCAGGTGCTGGGAGTCCACAATTAGGTCACCCCAAAGTCTTCCTTTCTGTAGTGGATCAGGGACATCCCTGGAGATCTCATGAGGATATGAAAGACCCTGTAAATCAGGACTTCATCTTATGGCTATCGAAATGCTGGGAATATGAAGGATGAGGTTCTTTTTGCCCTAGACAGGAATACAGGACTAGGCAGGCAGGAGAGGGATGAGGCAGCAGCAGGAGAGGCTTCACACAAGTCACCTGCAGCAGAACCTCCCACATCCTCGGGCACCAGCTGATGTGAAGTCATCTCACAGCTCCCCCCTTTTCCTAAAGGCTACAAACATCTGTATTTCTCCTTAACTATCCCTATCATGATCCTTCTTATCTGCACTACTCCCCAGACGACTCTGCATTGTGCTTAACTGCGCTCCTGTTCAGTGCTCTGTGCTCCTCGATGCCTTTACCCTTCCTGCTTTTAGGGTGGGCAGCAGCTCTGAGGCTTGGCCTCCCTACTGAGGGACTATCATGGATAATAGTAATCCCAATCCCAACCCCACTGAAGTCAACTGGGATTGATCAAACACTAGTTTGTTCAATCAAATTGCACTCTGCCCCCACAAATACACCTCTATCGCTCACCTGCAAAGAGACATAAAAACTGCTATTATGAATAATCTAAACCAGCCTCAGGTGCTGCTGCTATGCCGCCCAAAAACATTTTAGTTCTTTTAGATTTGATGTCAGTAGAGCATATTGCAGAGGGGGGAAAAATTCATTGCACAGAGGGGAAAGAAAATTCAAAAGTATGTCATACGAATATGCTGATCTATAGATGATACCAGAAGAAAATGAAGGAGACAGGAAGAGGTTTGTTTATAAGAGGAGAGATCTCTCACACAAAGTGTGTTATGTCAAGATACCGCGTGAGGTTCTTGCTCTGTTTTATTTAGATCAAAAAAGAACAGACGCACTGCACATCCTCTGCATAAGTTATTTTGTTGCATTCAGTTTTCCAGTGAATAATTATATTTGGAGAGTGAAAAAAAAATATATGTAATATCTTGATATCTCAAATCAAAGCCCTCTGCAATTGTGTGTCTGCCTGCGCTCAGGAAAGGGCTCTGTCTTTGATTACACAACCTAATCTTCTGAAAACATGAGTTTCAAGGAGATGAGTTTCTCCTCTGTTCAAACCTACACCTGCAGACTGTAACTGCCACAACACACGTGGAAAGATTTTAAAATGTTGCTGCCTATCTGCATTATTTGTATCACACTGCCAAGGCTGTGTTGCCAGACAACGGCGTTAGAAACAGTTGCAGGACTGACTCTCCAAAGCATTAGCTTTTAAAAATACTGTCTCCATTTTATTTATCTGTTTTTCAGATTTTGTGTAGTCTCAGTTCATATTTTCAGGCTTCTGTTTTCATTCAGAAAGAGAAATAAAGAAATAACTTCAGGAAAGTACTTACAGTTCTCATGGAAACACATGAGAACATTTCTGCCTCCCAGAACTGAATCTTGAAAAAAAAACCCCAATATAATAAGGCTTAGTGACATTCCTGGAGATGACATGCTATGCAAAACATCACTTCTATTGTCTTTGAATTATTATTTATAAAGAGGTGTGCAGACAGTTATGCAATGAAAAAAAATACATAAAATATCTCCACGAAATGTTAACAATTTTATACAGGGAAACTTGGGCTGAGAAGTAGGAGCCCTGGCTCCATTCCTTGCTCAGCCACTTCATTTCCATTTCAATTTCACCACTTATTTGTACCTCCAGTTCCTGCATCTATGAAGTTGACTTGTATTATTTAAGGAATTAATCCTTAAAAATATGCTCTGAAATTCTTGGGTGGAGGTCATATACCTGTGTAGAGTATTAATCTGTGTTATTAGTGCTGTGACTAAAAATGGTGAATAATTAGAATTTGGAAACATAACTGGGCAGTCTGTATATGGTCTATCATAGACATTTCTCCAGCAAGGAAATTATTTCTAACAATGCCACTGATTTACTGTCTCATTTGGGCTGAATTATACCTGATGTTTGGTAATTTGCTCAGAAATAAAGAAAGAATACTAATACCTCCTGTCCTTTCTGGAAATCTTTTGATTTTGGAAATGTTGAGTGTTTTAAGTCTCAGTAATCACAGTTAAACATCAGTACCAAGAAAATATTCATATGAGATATGGGCAGATGAAATAAATCTTTATTCACCTATTCATGAGTTATTGACCCTGGCACACCTATCAACCAAACAACACAAATTATTTCACATTGCTCCACCTGCTTTTTGCAATTTTCTTTGATTTTTCTTTCTTTTGCCTGTGTATATTTAGTTCCACATTTTGAGATGCAGTAGGGTCCTTCTGTGGTTTCTTTTTAAATGTTTTATCTCTTATATTTTCCTGTGGTCACCCTCTGTTACAGAGAACAGTAATTTTAGACAAGAGGATGCGAAAAGAGGAGCTTGTTGCAGCCCCATCTCCATTAGTGCACAACTGACAAATTACATTGTAGTCACCTGGAATTTCCTCTGCTATTGCACTGAGTTTTTGCATGTTATTTATGAGCTGCTGCATTCGACTCCAGAAGTGGCTGCACTTCCTGCAATGAAAAATTCACTGGAACAGTTTGGGAAAACTCATTAAGTTGGCTCACGTTTAATTTAATCTTTGCTCGGGGTTTGACTGGGTGTAAAAAACCAGCGAGGAGCTGAAGAGCTGGCCCAGCGTCTGCGAAGTGTGAAGTGTGGTTTGTTTGTCAGAGAAATGCCCCTGGACACAGAGAACAGGCTCTTTGTGATGTCGGCTCATAGAAAATCTCATGTCCTAGAGCTGGTTGGGGGAGTGTTACACGTGGTTGGCACAGGGAGGATGGACTGAAGGTGAGAAGGATGATCTGATGGGCTGAAGGGGAAGGGAGTGGTATGAAAAGGCACACTGGGCCACTTTCTGTCCCTCAGCTGTGTCTGTCGTGGGGGTCACATCTCCCCTGGCCCAACTGTAAGGTTTTAGTGCAGTACCAAAATCCCCCTTGCTCACTTACAGGGTATGTGCAGCTTGGTCTTGATGCTCTGCCCATTGCCCAGGCTGGTGCTGGGCATGCTGGTCCCCACCTGGACAGCCACCTGTCCCTGCCCACGAGGGTCACAGTCCTGCCTGCAATGCTCTGGTTTATGGATCTGCTCCTCTGATTGTTACGGATATTTCTCGCTCTGCTTCCCAGGTAAGACATTCCCTGTTCTCAGCTCCACATATAAAATCTCTTATTTTATATTACTCTTGCATCAGAAGCCATGGATTTTCTACACAGATTTTGAGATCTTCAAAATACAATAACTGCGTTAAAAACTCCCAGCGTTCAGGCACTGAAAGCCCCTCAATATTGACAGTGTTTACTCTGTGTCCTCACCCCTGTGAGCCCCGGGGGTCAGAGCAGAGCAATAAGTTGTTTTATGTCTCCGTGAAGCTGGACAGTTTTTTCACTACTTCAGATTTATTGTAAGGAAGATCAATACTTTGTAACTTCGTGAATATCTTCACTCTTCTTTTTTTTCCAGTAGCTGCACAGCTATTAAAAGTAGTGATTTAAAAAGGAAAAACACATTCTGAGAAACAGTCACATGACCTTTTCAGATAACTTTTGTCCAAGCATCCTCTTCTTTTGCTTTTATTAACTACTAAGCTATTGGCTTTCTGTTTGATTTTATTTGCACTTATCTGAGACATTACAACAGCAGCAGAACCTATCAGGGCAAAATACGTGCACATGAATCCACCCCAGATCAATTATAAATTGTCACCTATTGATGAAATTGGTCTCTTAATTTAGTGGCTCCAGGTGCAGGAGTCTCAACACTTGGAAGGCATTAGTTTGGCTGACTGAGTTAGCACCTGGTGAGTGAATCTCCAGGAGGTGAGTCAGGAATACACTGCGATTCAACCTTTCTGTTGTTTGCAGGTCAAAGCTGAGAGTGCTCAGGGCATCTCTGGAGACATTTCCTCTTTGCTCTATTTTCAGAGGAAGAAGAACTTTACTTCTTAGGGTTGTGATGTATTAATAAGTACTAGATTTTTCTTCCCTTTCTTCCCAGAGGAAGAACGTGAACTCAAGCAGAAATGTAATACCTGATTACAGAGCTGGAAAGTGTGACCCAGAATTGTGAGCTTGACTGCCAGGGAACTCTGGAGAAGTCTTGCCTCACATGTATACTTTTTCTTTCTCCATGAAGCACTGGGAACAGGGACTAAATTCTGATTAATATTGGAAACTCAAAGAGATGAAATTAGCCACTGCCTACACACATAATGTGAATTCACTGCTCTGAAATGAGCAGTTGGATACTGAGCTCAGGGTTGCTGTGAATTCAGAAGGCAAAATACACAGCCAACCTTGGTGTATTCCAACCCTTATTTACATTAAAAATATGCAGACAGATCCTGTTGGGAACCATCCTCGAACTCAGCAGCTCAGGGCACATTTGCAATGCAAGGTGTAACTTATCTTGGTGGGGCTGTGAGTGGTCATCATGTACTTAAAACTTGCAGTTCTACACTGACACATTCCCACGGTTCTTTCTCCAGCAATTCCTCAGGGGTTTTTAATGTGGAGCTCAGAAAAGCACATGGACAAGGCCAGGGAAGGTCCTGTGGCTCTGCCATGGGCAAACCCTGCACTGCCAGTGGTACTGTGTGATGTGCCCATCACTGGGCAGGAAAAAATGCCCAAATCTTCCCTCAGAGACACTATGTGAGTGATGGGAGCTCTCTGGATACACAGGATTAAGTGGCTTTTAAAGGGAAAATAACATTAGATGAGCAGGAAATTATTCCAGGTGCTTAATGACCTTTGCTGGTGTTGGAACCAATGACCGTAATGGAGATTGGGGCAGTTATTTTTAGAAGCACTAAATTGATGTCACAGTGATACTGCATTATGGGGTTTATGCTGCTTTCCTAAAGAGCTCACCAATTTCTTCATGTCATCAGGACAAACTCTCACAATCAGTTAGAAAATGAGAACAAAGGACACATCCTTCTCAGTGATTGCCAAATGATTCCATACTCTTGCCAAACCGTGGGACTTCTATTTTTTTATTATTGCTTGAAACTCTTCAAAAATAGTGTTCAATTTAAATTGAGTGGAGGAGACAGGAGGCAAGAGGGAAGAATTATTTTCTTTGTCAAAACAACTGACAGTGTCCAAGTAGTGAAAAAGAACAACACATTGCTGGACACTGGTTATAAACCCCATATTTTAGTGAATTAATCTGCAGCCATATAGCTACTGTCAGGCTAAAACGTTATTGAGAACAGACTTTTTTGCCCTAATAAAAGCTCCAGCCAGCTATAGTTCTGTTCTTTCTAATCACTCTGTGTAAGTGCTTTGCTAGGAATACATTATCTCTGTTTGCAGACTGCAAACTTGTATTTCTGATGTTAATCTGCTGAGACACTGGCTCAGTTCTGAGCACAATGCATGGGGAGCTGGACTATATTTCATGTACTGCTTTATATCTAAATTCAGACAATATGACCCTTATGTTCCTAATATTGAAAATGTTTCACAAATGTTCAGATTGTACCTGAAATGAAGTTCATGGAAACTGTAGGAAAACCCCGAAGCTGAAACTAAAGGCAAAATATACGTGTGCACTCCACTTTAGGTAGATACTGATGTTACACTTTTTTTAAAAACAGTATCTTAATGACATTAGAATTTAATATCATCATTTTAAAGTATATAATTTTAACTTCTTTATTCACTTCTTACTGCAGTAATACTCTACCAACAACAATGAGGCAGAGCAGTGGGTATTCACAGCTGGAATTACCTCGATGAGGTGTCCTGAGCAGGTACAGCAGTTAATTAGTCCCCCAGTGTGAAGTTTGCAATCAGGTGTCGAGGCAGTTTCAGTTACAGTGTTGTGGTGAATCATTTCCTTCTGATGCTTGTGGTGATCAATCATGTGGGGCCCTCTTCTAGATTTTCACACCAGCTTTAAGACAAAAGACGTTCACAAAGAAAACCAAAATATTATCCATCTGGGTCCCCAGCGTGTATCTCGCCTCGCTTTGATTATTTGCAAACGACGAGGTTACACAAACATTCCACTTTTAAAATTCACGTGTTAGTTCAAAACAGGCTCCACAAGGAAACGACCTCGAGAAAATATCTGAGTCTAAAATTTAAAACCTGTATATATTTTTGAACTGCTGGTTTGTTTTGCTGTTATTTTTTGATATTTTTTTTAATTGCTTCTTTGTGAGCATTACATACCTAACCAATAGAACTCGGGAATATGTTCTGCTTTTCCAGAGGCAGCTTTTAAACTGCATAACACATAAAAAAACCCGAAATACTTTTTTTTTTTTCTGAAATAAACGGCAATACAGGCCTGTACTTGTATGACCAGGCATATTTCACTGAAAGCACGTATGAAGAATTTTCACCTGCAGCTACTTGGATGGATTGATTTGGATTCAGGAATGCACTCCTGTCTGAGCCCAGAGTTCAGCATGTGGATAAAACATGCACAGGGTAATACTTTAGGTTGGTCACACACTTAAAAGTGGTCTTGAGGAGGGTAGGATTGGAGCACGAGGGAAAGTGATTTCTTGACTCATGCCCTTTGTCGTTGGAACATAAAATTATGTACAAACAACGTGGCCACACATGGCAATTAGAGCGGCCAAACCTCCTGTCCTCAGCCGGGTTTAATATAGAAAATAATTGTGTGATGATGGAGACCTTGGGATCTCACAGGTTTCAGTGGGAATTCAGGATCGTTGGAGGTGGCGAAACTTAACAGTATTTGCATAAAAATGCACATGGGAAAACAAGAACATCAGCTAGATAATAATATTCCGAACCTATTTTCAGTGTGTTCTCTATCTTCGTAGCTGACTGCAGGATGGATTTGGCTAGAAATGTAAATGAACACACGTTTCCAAAGATACACCTTTTTCATTTACCTGATGGCAGTAGATTATGGAGAACAATCTGTAACTTTTCCCCATTGTTTGCTCCATTTTCCTGATCTATACCCTGGGGTCTGGGAAGATTATTAACTGTGAGGATGTGAGAATTGCTTGCTTTCCATTGCTACTTAAAATTATCAAACGGTTAAATGAAGAAAGAATAAGGAACGTGACCTTGTCACCCTGACTCATGAGTGATTGTCAAGCGAGGTATCCCAGCAGGTCACACACCGAAGTCTTCATTTATTTTTTCCTTGCACCATGAATTAAAAATGGAAATGCTGTTTCTCCAAAAGATCTGCACCTTTGTACTTTTAAGCACCAGACAGCAAAGCTGGTGCCTGAAATACACGTGTTACAGAAGGGAGACCTGAGGAAATGCGGAGTCAACCCCTTGACTTCAATGGAGGTTTTGGCATGAAGGATTGCAGGGTCGGATTCCTGGGTGACACAAAGGGAGTTTACAGCAAGTGCTGGCGCGGGGGGAGCTGGTAGGGAAGATATAATTAAAGTTGCAGTCGTAGTTACAGACGATCACTTGTGATGAAAGAGGCAAACTCTACGCCCAAGCAAACGTGAAGGTCTCTGCTCTGTCTCCGTTTAATTCCCAACAATAAGGAGCCTTCCCGACAGCCAGAGGAGGGCAGGACTGGGGGATGGGTGCATTTGCATTTCGTGAGAGATGGGGGAGATCACTCGGGGATAGTGCAGAACGGAGATTGTGTGGACACACTCGGGATGTTACTGCCCCTGCTACAGTATTTTGGAGAGCTGGATCAATATAACATTGGCTGTCCTTGCGAAACACGACAGGTCAATAAATAAATTTGTCAGCATTTTTCTAGCCGGGAAATAATACAGGTTACTAAAGAATTGTCACCTTTGATTTATAAAGCTAATTAAATGTAGGTGGGCTGATTTCTGTCGAATCATTTAACAAATTAAAAGATACAGGGGAAGAAAATTCTACAAGCGAGCCAGAGAAATACACAGTACCTCTCAATTCTCAGTTTCTGGAGACATATGCCCTTGATTCCTGGAACTACTTTTAACACCAGGCTGTAGTGTTGCTTGGCCCTTGTCTATTGACAAAATATAGACAGATATGCAAAATAAATCTGCAATGAAGCTGTTTTAACTTAGTATTTAAGATTCTAGAAATTCATTTCAACTTAAGTCTTGGGTAAAAGATATTTTCCCTACTGAGTTCTTGCTTTTTCTGCACTTAGTATTTTCTACTGCTTTGCTTTGCTTTGCATGATGTTATATTCATAATACTTGAGGTTATTTGTTTCACTGGGATTCATTTCAAACAAACATTTCAGTTCAAGCCACCCTCCTCAGAGCAGACTTTGGAAATATTACACACTGTGGTGTCCTGTTGTGTTGTAAATGAGCGGCTCCCACAAACTTAAGGAGCAGTTTCAATGAGCTTTTTTTTTTTTAATCATGGACTTTTCCTGATCACCTTTGGCTTGCAAACAATGAGAGACTCCCAGATATGAGTCTAATATTCTATTTAATTAGGATTCCTTTGTTTCATTTTTATAAAAAACTTGGATAAGGATTGTCCTGCCATGGCCCAAATTGTGTTCTCAACCTTTCTCAAGGAAAACAGCCTGGCTGGTACTTCCTGAATATTGTGGGATGAAGCGGGTTTGGATTGATTGAGTCTGAGGAAACCTGGACAATGAATGGGGGGAAATGAACCTGAGTGGTTAATGGATATTTCTCATATTTCCCCTCGGGGTTTTGCATTGGGATGACAGGTATTGTCTCCAAAGCCATGAGTCAATATATTCCTCCCAGCTCCCTAATCCACCCAGCCCTTCCCTGGCTATGAACAGCTAATCTGGGACCAATACATTTCTGTCTGGGATCTCCTGGACAGAAATAGGTGCACATGTGCTGTAGAATGTACAATAAACAGGAGAATGAACCTGATGTATCCAGAATGCACCAAACTTATTGTGAGTTTGAGAATCAGACATGCATCATGTGCTCAATAAACCCACCATTTCCAAGAAAGTGGAACAAGATCCACAAATCTACTGCACAGATCAAGGAATTTGGGATGTAAATTTTAATTGTGCTGCTCTTGTAGTCAGAAATCCCAGAGCAAGGGCAAATCCAGCCTCCTTGAACAAGGAAGGAAAGGACAAAAAAATTATTTTCTCTGTCTTGGTGAAAAAAAGGAGGTGCATGCAAATATTTAAGCCTAGAGTAGCCCTCGCTAATACCAGGGTATTGTATCTTCCCATTCTGTTTCTCCTCTGGCTAATTAGTGACAGATCCATGGATTTGGCTCATTATTTGTCACATGGCTATTTCATGGCATACTTTAAAGGTGTGATACACTTGGTTCAGGGGCTGTGTCCCATACTTGTGTCTTGGGGAATATACTGTGCCTTTCCATGCCTCAGTTTCTTCCTCTATGAAATGGGTTTGGTGATGACTTCTACTGTTTGTAAAGTACTTGTACCACTGCACATCAGTGGTTCTCTCGTTCCTGTGGCCATCTGTGGCTTTTAACTAAATTGTGGATGGCTTTAAGTAAGACTGGTGCTACCTCTCCAGCCTGTGCCTCTGTAAGACATTCACTCCTACATAATGCATGTTTCAGAAGCACCACAAAATTCACGTTACCTTTGCCCTATTCCTGTTTCAGACATGAAAGTACAGGACATTAACACAGTGCACGACCTTCTCTGAGCTAGCTTCAAAAATGTGACAGTCAGAGCTATCTCCAAAAAGTCTTTTTCCTCCCTTAAAAAATGATCAAGTAGAAGGTGGTTCAGCTTGATAAACATTTCTACTGAGAATAAATTAAATCAGTGAAAATATTTATAAACCTAAGTAGTAGGTGAGTTTAGTGAGCCTGCTGACTTTATGTAAGTGGTTATTATAACAAATACAAGGTGTACTGTTCCTGCAAATCCATTATCATTCACCGTGTGGCTTCTTGTTCCAAGCAGTTAACACAGTTATGAACCTGTAAAAAGGATTAGTGTCTTTACTGCCCTAGAAAAGAATTCTTTCCCCTTTATTTTCCAAACTGCGATTTTATTTCCAAAGCTGAAACAAAGGGAAGGCTGTACTCGGCAAGGAGATGCACTGCTCCAGGCTGACAGCTGGAGTACTGTATATAGGATGGCAGTTCTTGATTTGTCAGCATGTTGCTAGGGGTAGGGAAACTGAGAGCAGAGGAAAACGCTATGGAGATATTCTGGTATCTCCTGGTACACTCGCTCTATCCCTCGTCTGTCTGGATTCTAAAAGGGAAAACAAACCCTCTTGGCGAGCCCAGAAACACATCCTGCGTTTCCTTTCTTCTCTTTGCCTACGTGCACGGGGCTAAAAGGTACCAGAGTGAGGGGCAGAGCCAGCCCCGAGGGTACAAAACATCTGGCTGGAGCTGCTGGGGGGCAGCGGGCATGGGGAAGGGGGGGCAGCACCCTGGCATGGCCTGGGGCATGGAGAGCTGTAGGGTCTCATTCCTTCCAAAGCAGTTCTGTAGGGGTTACAGAGCAGGATACAGAGCCTTAGTTCAGCCTGCAGGTAGAAAAGGCAGAAGGGCACGTATGCATAGCGAGCTCTTCCCATCTCTCCTGAGTGTCTGTACAGGTAAAAGCAATTTAAAGTGTGCTCAATTAGCTGCTTCCATGTACAATGATCTGGTTTACATACCCGAATTAAATTAATTACATGCCTAAAGCAGCCATCCAGCTTCACACACATTCGCAATACTCGTCGAGTTCCTAATTTCCCTTGAAAATCCACATTTTACAACCATTTTGGTCTGTAGCTCAGCAGAGCAGATCATGGAGCTTTTCTATGTAAAACAATGACATTCACCATAACCTTTCAATGTCTGCTGAAGGTATTTCTCTAAATGTACACATGTAGCAGCAGAGGACACAGCATTACCCATTTGCACACTTCTCTAGACTCGTGTGTGCTGCGTTAAAGGCTTTCATTCCCCCCTGAGCCTGACAAAGACACAACCTCTGAGCAAACTCCTCTGTGGCAGCAGCAGGAAGTGGCAGCAGGAAGCGTTTTTTCATGCTCAGGGTTTGTAGTGTCACCAGAAGTCCTTGATAAAGCTCTGGTTTCATCTGTTGGGCAAGGATTTTGTCAGGACCAAAAGCTGTTTTAGTAGACCTGGGGGAGAGGTCGGCTCTCTCCCAGTCACCTCCTGCATGTGGCCACAGTCTGTACCAAATATCCTGCTTTCTTAATCACAGCAACAAGCTGCTTTCTCCCAAACTGTGAATAGAAACTTCATTATTATAAAACTATAATATCCTATTACTTTGGAAGAACACTCCCATATTAAAAATGCCCCATAAAACTATTTCATCCTATTTAACTTGTGGTGACACCACCTCAGATGAATAGTTTCAAAAAGGTTTTACATTTCAATTCTACTTGTTATTGCATGTCTGATGGTTTAATTTCTGCATTTGCTTCCACCAAACAAGTCACCTTCCTCTTTCTCTCATGAGTAGTTTAAGCTTAAAGTGTCCTCAGTTGTGTGTTATTGTCTGGTGTGAAAACAGATTTTTTAATCATATAAAAATTCCAATTATGTTAATTTAAAAAAAACCTCTCAAAAACTTCAATATGAAATGAGCTAACTTCTTTTAAGGGGAAAAGAGAAGTTATAAGGGAAATAATGTAACAATGGCAAAAATGAAGCAAAATCTGATGATTTACTTTGAATAATATCCTGACACAAGCAAGCCTGCAGGAAGATATTACTGTGCCCCATAGACAAGGCCTCCATTGTAGCAAAACACCAATGTCAAATGTTGAGTTTCCACATGTGAGTGGAACTTTGGCTCGTTGACGGGCAGATTTTGGGGGGGCTGCCATGCCCCTGCAGCCCCCCGCCCATCACCCCAGCACTGGGCCCCACGGGATGGTAGGTTTGGAATCAAAACTCCCCTTAAACACATCAAAATGCTGCAGTGAAGTCACAGCTGCTGGAAATTATTGTGGCTCTACTAAAGGCAGGAGTGTGATATTGATATGCAGCAGCTGAAGCTTTGCTCTAGTCCCAGCCTTCTCCTTCCATCCTCATCCTCCCACAGCCCAGCAGGGAGTGAGGAGTGGAGGGGAAGCAGGAGCTCAGCATTTCCTTACATTTATTATAATTTGGCAGGTTTTGCTGCCAGTGGCTGGCTGGGAGAGGTGCCTGTGTGTGAGTGTTGTCAAAGCTGCCCTCGTGGGACTGTTTGGGAAGTTCTGGCCCGAACCAGCAGGGCAGGAGTGGTGCAGAGGCTGCACTTTGGGCTTCATTTCCAAAGTTAACTTGAAAGCTTCTCAGATCTGGGAAGTGTGGGGTTTGCTGTTCCCCTGCCCCTTGCACCCACAACAGGGGTGGCAAAGGTTCTTCACCTGGTTGCCCAGCACGCACCACACCTGTAAGAACCCGATCTTTGCAAGGAGAGGGAAGAAGAAAAATGTAAAGCAAAGAAACATAAGAAATGCAAAGACAGGGGTCGGGTTACTTGTCACTGGTGAAAAGGGAGAGCGTGTTTGGAAGTAAATGATATTTTTTTATGGTGTTGGAATGGGAATTCTCAATTCTGTGTGTGAGTACATGTGAGGCAACTGTGTGCCCCCCACCCGGTCAGGGAATCCTGCTCCCATTAACTGGCACTGGCAACCAGGGAGCTCTGGCACATACCAGGCCTTTGTCAACTGTCATGCTAATTCCTGGTTTGAAGCAATTCCTCTTTTAGCACCTTTCAAATGCACATTTGTGGCATACCAGCTCTGTTGCATTCAGGATTCAGAAGCATTAGGTTCTTCTTCCTGCATTTCTTATACAAGGAGGAAGTGCTGCTGAAAGTACAATAAGAAGAAATAAGTAATGATAACAAAAAGGCCACGCTCAGGGAGTTCTTTTTGTTATCAGATTAAGAGAAGGGGGGAGAAACCTCCATTGCAGCCCTTCAAGAGTGGTAATTCCATATCAGGATTGATCAATATTAGGTTTCTATTTATAGAACACATTTCATTCTGAGGCTGTGTGGTGTTTATAAATTAATAAACACATGTGCAAGAATCTCATCATCCATTATTAATGCATCAGCACTTTCAGTTTATGAGAGATAATTATTGTTTTTAACACCATGAAAGTTGGGAAGAGAAACAAAAAGTGATTCCATGAATCCTCTGTGCTCTACAACTTGGGGGATTAAATGCTGTAGTAGCACTACAGCCTGGTGTGAGGACACACTCTAATACTTTTGCAAAAGTGTGGCTCAAAAACTTACCTGAACTGCTCAGGTTGTTCTAGAGATTACAGCTGACAGTCTTGGTGATTTTACATAAAAACCTTTACCAAATGAATACTTCCCTAACTCTGAAATAATGTGCACAGATGCCTTCAGTCTCTGCTGTCTTAAGGCAGATAATTTTTTCTTTGCTCATGGGACAGTTTTAAGGATCTACCTCCACATCACAATTACAAGGAGCAGTAACTGCCACTCTTAAAGCAGTTTTGGTGTCTGGATGCACTTGGAATATGCCATAGGAAGTAAAGGAATTAACCTAGAGATGCCTTTTTCAGTCTGGAAATATTATTTTGATGGCAGACCTTGTTGCAAATGTTACTGGTGTACCTGAAATTTTGGTTTCATTTAGGATCAAGATAAAGAGAGGGCAAACTTCTATAAATGAAGGCAAAATAGAAAATTACCCCAAAAGGAGAAGTGGGGAAAAGATGACATTTGAATTACACCTGCAGCACAAGTGTCAGAACTGAAACATGGCTGTAAAACTCTGGTTTATCTACACCAAAAATCCATAATCTTGCAGAGCTCATAAGTCTGTAAACCCAGAGTTGTTCAACTTACTTTGTTACAAGCCTGCACTGAGCTCAGCAACAGAGTGAGGACAGTTGTATTAACAAATACAGAACTTAAGCTTGTCATCCTATCAAAACAATATATTTAGGTTTCAATTTTAGAACCAGTTCAGTGCACACCTACCTCTATATGTGAATAGTCAGCACAGGGTTGGGCTTTTAATATTAGACTTGCTTTTAATTGAAGAATGGTGTCAGGTGCTAATTAGCATGAGTGAATGTGCTTTTATTTTGCCATATCCAAGCCATAGAAAGAAGCAGTTTGTAAACTGAGAGCGAGAAGACTGGAAGCTCAAACTAATCAAGGAAGGGAGAGCATTAACAACCAGTCTCTAGATCCAGCTCTTGATAGTCAGAGTAAAAGCCACGTGATAGTGGGAAGGACAATTTGGAAAGTTACAAGAGTTTAAGGCCTCTGGTGCTGATAACTGAGCCATTCTGGGCAGAGGGTATGATTTCATTATCCCCGCTTTGTTTATCTGCCCAAGCAGCCTTTTTTGTATACTTTGTATTTCACCAATGCATTTCTCTGCCCTCCCTGCACAGATGCATGTGAAGCTTGTTTCTGTTTTCAGCCCTGAGGAAGGGCTTGCGTGCCTGAGAGCTCTTCTCTCTCCTCCAGTCACATCTAATGAAAGATTTACTTCTCCATGCAAATCTTTATTTTCTTTCTGTCGCCACAGTTGCAACAATGCTGCTGTTGCTGCTCTTGTGATAGAGCTTAGCACACAACTACGTTGTGCTTGGATCAGTAACAGTGGGATCCCGGGGATCTTTCACCCCAGGAGTTACAAGAAAAGAGAACATTCACATTGTGCTGTGCCATCATCTCAAAAAGGATCCGTTTGCAGAACAAAGTACAGGAACAAAACTGCAGGTTGAGCAGAATGAGCAAAAAAAATTAACGTGTTTTGAGAAATCTACATGCTATTGAAGAGGCTTCTGTTTACATGTATTTTCCTATGCTGTGTGCAGTGCAATAAGTAAAAAGACATGTCATGCTTCAAGTCTGTGAAAGTTCATACACAGCGAAAACAAAACAACATCAAGGTCAAACAGAAAACCTTTAATAGCTGCACTGTCAACGTGCCTCGCAGGATTTGAAATCTATGAGTTTATACAGAAGGGGCGTACAAAACAGCGAAAGAAAATCCCTGCGACTTCTTCATCATTACAAAAATAAACTGGCGTGCGTTAAACACGCTGCTCAGAAAGCAGCTGGGCATCGAAGTACCCCCGAAGAGCATCAAAATACCTCCGAGTGCATTCATAAAGAACGCAGCTCTTTGCTCCAGAATGCAAAAGGGGGGAAGAGCCGCTGCTGAGGAGGCTGGCAGGGAATCCGGGCTCAGGAGACAGTCCCTGCTGCCGGAGCCAGGCGCATTCCTGGGGGAGGGCGAGCGCCTGCTGGCTCCGGCAGCCCCTCCTGCATTATCTGATGCTGCAAGAACCCGAGCGCTCGCAGCTTTCTCATCGCCAGCCCGTCTGCGTCTTCATTTAGCAAAGGCGATCATGTGAGTGAGTCAAATCTGAGCCCGAGTGTAACGAACACAGGCGTTTCCTGTAAACACGCACCACCGGCGCGATCCCGGCGCTCAAATAATGCTGAAAGAAGTAATTTGTGCAAAGGGGAAATGCAGAAAAAAAAAAGGCCACAAAACACCGATAAAGCTTCTCATAAATGATTCCAGTTTCAAGTCTCGCTCTCATCTGAGCGTTGCACAAACAGTTGGGGAACAGTTTTGTGAACAGAGAAGCAGCACGATCCTGATAATTGCAATAGATGTTGTGCAGAAGTGAAGGGTGTACAATTCTTATGTTCCAACTCGCGGCCCAGACACTCAGAGCAGTTTTCAGAAGGACTTCTAAAATATGTTCTCTTACGTTTGAGCCGTTGGGTTACACGCTGATCATGATTTCGAGCTTATCTCCTGAAAAGCCTGAACACTGTGTATTTACTTTATTTATCTGTTCATGGCAGCAAATGGAGAATTTCATGTAGTGACTTGATGCCAGAGGAGGGGATTAAAAAAAAAAGCAACAAAAAACTGGCCCATTTTGGGAGCCCTGGGAGAGAAGACTCGCCCAAGATCACGCAGGAAGTCTGTGGCAGAGCTGGGACTGAGCCCAGCTCCCCTAAATCCCGTTTGTGCCTTAACCACACAACAGGCCAGATTTAATAGCTGCCTAAATATGAGTCTAAAATGAGAGAGTCCCTGTGCAAAAGAATGAAACTTGGCTGATCTCCCGCTGCCAGGGATAGCCCGGCTGCTTTGCTGCTCAGGTCAGTTGTTCGAGACAAACACCCACAGAAACCCTTGAAAGATTTTATATTTAGGTGAAGGCTTCCTGCTGCCTGCTCAGCTCTGTTTCCATTCTCCCTGACAGCCAGGGCTTTCCCGGGTGTGCTGGGAGAAGAGCAGGACTTGAGCCAGAGCACCAAACTTCCAGCCTGGATTTTTATATAGTGTAATTGCACATAATGTAATTTAGGCGTACTTAGAGATTTAAGTGCATTAGGAGTTTGGGGACTGAGACGAAACTTTTCAGCTTTCAGCAATGTTGTTTTATTTCTTTCTGTTGTTATGGAGGAGATTATCACAATTTTGGGCATGCTGCCTGGTTCCAAAGTCTAGTTTGGGGCTAGGTTTAATATTGCAGGACTGTGTAGTAACATATAGTGCAGAACAGTAAACACAGGTCTGTCAGTGTATTTGTTGTGGAAGTTTTAGCTTCATGTATAAAACATCGATTGGTGAAGGTTCTCCAGAAAGGCAGCAGATGTGCTCAACACAAGGAAAAAGGGAAGGAGAACAAAATCTAGGATGTATTTTTCCAAGCTGGGCCTAGCTTCATATCAAAGATGTCCATAAGTCACAGAGATCACTGTGGCTAATCTGTAAAAATAAATGGGATGTTTTCATTTCAATCGTGTAACGTGATATTATACAATGCATTTTGAGGGAAAAGAAGAAAAGTTGTAGGACATTCTAAGCCTCTAATTTTTTCCTGAACTACCCTTTTTATTTCCTTGTATTTTCCACAGGTACCACGTCTCAGTGAATAAAACCCACATGGCTTCTGTGCTCTCTGCTAAATCATGTTTACAGTCACCCACAGCCCTGGCTCCAGTGAAACGCCCTTTGTGATCAAGAAGGTCAGCAGATTTAACCTGAAAAAGTAAAATCATTAAAAAGTGGTAAAACATGAAAGGAGGAGGGGGAAACTAATGGGTTTTGCTATGTCATAAGAACAAGAAATATTGCAACACCTGACTCAGGGAGTCTTTTAGGAGACACAGTTAAGAGCAAAAGTACAGGTTTAGTATTTTCAAAACTTTGTGGGCCCTGAAGTTGTTTTTAATTCTTCAATGTAAGGTCTTTCAAAATGCTAAAATCAGAAAATGAAGATTTAATTTTTTAATAGATTTTTAAGAGAGTTATGTTGTGTAGAAAAACTGGTCACTCCCACACCCATTTCCAGCAAAATTCTACTTTCCTCCCCTTGCCACGCTGCCGTTTGTAGATAATCAATACTTAACTGGCCCAGTCCTGTGCTTAAACTCGGGAGTGTTTGTGGGATCAGGTTTGGCCACATAGTACAAAGTGCTGTGCAGCAACTTCCAAAGAAATGCAAAGCTCTTGCAAGACAATGGGATATTTTGCATGCACGGATAAACACCTGGCTTGGATACATCCTCCTGCAAAAAACCCACACTCAAACCGACTGGAACTGCTCATTGTGCAATAATTCCTACATCAGTGGCCTGGATCAATTCAAAGCTCCATTCAGAGCAGTGGGAAGACCGAGATCTGATGCTTAAATATCTATATTTTAAAATTTTGGCCTTATCAGGTTTGACTTTCTCTTCATGAAGATAAATCTGTTTCAAATTGGGGTGAAGCAACATTCGAATTTGCCAATAAAGATATTTCACCTCCCAGAATTACCTGGTTAGGAAGTATATTACCTTGTGCGTATTACACGTTCTGTAATGGTTTTGATTAATCTTTATTTGCCATATAAGTGACCTAAATTTCAGCCTGGGTAGCTTTGCTCATTTTAGACTGGGAGAACATTTTGAGAAAACTTTAAAAAAAAAAAACTTAAAAAGAACCACATAATTTTAGCTGCAATTATTTTTGCAATGTCCTCCATTCAGGCAGGGTGATTTTTATATTGAAGGAAACAAGCCCCTGGGTGTGATGTAAACGTGCTGATGTAAACTAAACTGACTTTAGCAGGTCTCCGTGTGTCTTTGGGGGAAAAATGAGAGCCCACATGGAAACTCACCTCCTTCTTATCCCATTTACTTGGAGAGGGTGCTAACCTTGGAGTCTAGCAGAGATTAAACACTTTGCTAACAGTATTACAGATTGCATTTAACTCCTACAAACCTACTTTTGTCTTTGCCCCACTGAATTCCTCTTTAGCATCCACACCTTAGAGCAGAGGTACCCAGAGAGCAGCGGGGTATTTGGCTGACCAAAGAAATGGAAAATAAATGAACCCTTGGCCTTTTAAGGGCGATGCCCACAGCAAATCCCTGTATTTGGGGTGTTCCTGATGGGCACCAGGCCCATCCCTGAGCACTGGCAGGAGTCAGGGGGCAGTGGGTTCCAGGGACACCACAGCAGGGATTGGTGGCACTCAAGGGGTATTGGGGCTCTTAGGGCACCATGGGAGGGGCTGGTTGGGGCCATCAGGACAGAAAGGGCTGGCTAGAAAGGGTTGGTTTAGGTCATCATAACAGAAGGGGCTGTTTGGGGTGATCTCTGCAGAAAGGGTTGGTTTATGCCATCACTACAGGAGGGGCAGGTTGGGGCCATGTCACCCTCAGTGACATACTCGTGTCAGGGGTTCTATAGAACTGCCCTGGGTCTGTTGTTCAGGTGATGCCCATCGCCCAAATCCTGCATCACAAAGCTCCAGACTGTGGCTGGCACCTTCCATGCTACCCCTGCACCCTGATGGCACAGGGAGAGACAGGACAGAGAGAACAGCAGCCAAGGAATCCCAGAATAGCTGGCATTGGAAGGGCCCTCTGGAGATCCCAGTCCAACCCCCTGCCCAGGCAGGGTCACCTGAGCAGGTGACACAGGAACGTGTCCAGGTGAGTTTGGGATGTCCCCAGAGGGAGACACTCCACACCCTCCCTGGGCAGCTGTTCCAGGGCTCAATGGCAAGAAGTCCTTGCCCATGTTGAGGTGGAAGTTGTGGTTTGGTTTATGGCCATTGCTCCTTGTACTAAAAGGGCTGTGCCCGCGGGGGCGTGGCCTGGGGGCGTGACTGAGAATATGGGCGCGACCAACAGAGACAGGGCCAATCACAGTGCCCGGAGTAAGGGTGTGGTCAGAGCAGGGCGTGGCCAACAGCGGATTGTCCAGGTTGGGGGCGTGTCCATCACGGGGGCGTGTCCAAGATCGGGGCGTGTCCAATCAGGGGGTGTAGCAGCGATAAGGGGCGTGTCCAAGCCGGGGCGTGTCCAATCAGGGGCGTGTCCCGGCGCGGGGGGCGTGCCCCGGGGCTGCCGGAGCAACAGCGGCGGCGGGGCCGTTTACAAACATTGCCCGCGCCGCTCCGGCCGCCCCCGCGCGGCGCCCCCGGCCATGCGGGCACAGCCACAGGTGAGGCAGCGCCGGGGGCGCCCCGGGAGCTCCTCCGCATCCCCCGAGCCCCCCGAGGGGCACCTGCGGGGAGAGCAGCCCCGTCCCTCGGGCCCCCCCTGCCGTGAGGGGCGGGCGGTGCGGGCGAGGCGGCGCGGCGGGGCCGTTGGCGGCCGGGGCGTGTGAGGGGGTTTGGGGCGCACTTACACCCCCCGTGTGGGGCACTGCGGGCTCGCAGCGCCCTCCCCGCGTTGCCCCGGGCACTGCGGGAGCGGTGGAGGCGGCCGGGCAGGTGTGGGGGCTCGGCGGTGGGGGAGGGTCCAGGTGTGTGCCCGGCCCCGCCCGGCCCGACCCGACCCGGCCCGCAGGTACCGGCCCCTCCCGCCGCCCCCGGCCCGGCCCGGCGCGGCCCCCGCTCTCTCCCGACCCGGCCCCGCTGCCGCTGCTCCCCCCGAGCAGCTGCCGCCCCACACCTGGGGGTCCCCGCCGGGGCTGGGGGGGTTTCCTCCCGGGCTAGGGGTGTGCGGACCGAGAAGAGACTTATTTCTTTGTGAGTCAAAGATGTTCCTGGAAGAAGGATTTGTAGTAAGTGGCTCATGGGGCGGAGGGTGGGGAGGGGGGGGTTGTTAATGAAAAGTTTATTGATCCGTTTTGCCAGTTTTTGTTTCATTTACCTTTGTCTTCTAAAGACCGAAGCCTTCCTAATAATTTCTTCAGCATCGTGTCCCTCTTTCTTCTTCTTCTTTTTTTTTTTTTCTTAAAGAGGAATAGGAAGTTTAGAAAATTAATAAATAAGTCTCAACTGACTCCTTAAGCAACAAAAGAGGTTGCCAGGCGAGGACAATAAAATTCTACACTATCCAGAGATTGGATTTCATTCCTCTTCCGTGATACCTCCTGGACTTTGTGTTTTGGGCTGTGAGGGTTTTTTGTTTGTTTGTTGCCCAGACAGAAAACCTGCAGCCAAAGTAAGGTCTGTATGTTCTCTAATGAGCCATCCCATAAAATGTGTTGTGTGACTCCCTGTAAGTATTTGAATTGAAGTGTAATAGTTTTGAAGTGGTGGGGAACAAAAATCTTTATGTTGGGTTATTGATCTGCTGATGAAAGGCGTTTGAATGTGAAAAGGGTTCAGTTTGGGGGGTTTGTATGTTTAGAGGGTTTTTAAAGGCATTATTTTTTTTTCATTTTTGAAATGACCTTGAGAGCTTTAAAACTACATCAGTTTCTACCAGTGGGTTTGAGGGGGAGGCAGGAGCAGAAGAATCTAGTGAAAATCGAAAATAGAAATAGGAACTGAAGAGTAGCTGCAGTGAAATATTTTCTTATAGAAGTATGTGAAAAGGGAAGTTTTTGTAAGAATGTGTGAAAAAGAAGAGGGGGACATTACGCAGTTTCAGATGCAAAGGGGGGAGAGAGGGAGCATATCATTCTTCACATTTTATTAGGCCGTGAAATGCAGGAGTGATATGATCTGGAAGACACAGAAATAAAACGCCTAACTACAAGTTGAATAGCAGGCATTGACTTGCTGACCAATGCTTGCAGGCTTGGTGGGGGCTGGTTCTGTGTCTGCAAAGGTATCAGAGCACAGGGCTATGACAATGGCTTGCAAATGCTTTAACGCCATGTTTTATTGCTCTTAGGAGCTCTTATTAACTGTAGGTTTGGGAATACGACTAAGACTTTAATTTGTGATGTCCACACTAAGGTTTCAGCGTTTCCTTGGATAATAGAAAAGGACAGTCGCAAATAAGTAGGATAAACTGCATTCTTTGGCAGAGGGGGAGGGAAGAGGGAAAGGGTGGAGGAGGGTTTTTTTTTCTTCCCCTTTACTAGTTCTGTAACTGAGTCAATATTTTAAGAACTGTAGCAGGAATGTGGCTTTGTGATCACTGATCTTTCTGCAACATATTTTTTTAATGAGCAATGTTGTAATGCTGTGCAAAATTTCTTGGGTTATAGATCTCTCAGCTCGTTCTTGAAATCAGTGTCTCTGAGTTTTCAAGTTTTGCCTTTTTGAGTTTCTGAGGTGATGAATATGAAAAACAAATAACTTTAGAACCACGGTTATTACAGTGATTATTGATTGGCTTGGCCTCCAGCCAGGCAACTCTTCTGCATGCACCAGAGTTGCTGATTTATATTCTGTGGATTCTTTTTCATGTTAGCTTTTCCTTTTTTTTTTTTTTTTTTAATCTTTAAACAGCATATATGGCTATTTAGGAACAGTAGATCAGTTTTTAGTTAAGGTTGTTCAATTATGTCTTCATCGCTTTGGAGTTGGTTGAATGACTTGACATGAGATTAAGCACAACAAAAGAAAAGGCAGGGGAACAACAGCTGCCTTCCAGTACCAGAGCTCCAGATTCTGAGCAGTTCAGCATTTTACCTTTTACTATAACGTGGTGTCACGTTTAAATGTGAATATTTCCAGTCGCCTTTACAAGAACCTCAGGCTTTCTGATAACACATCACAGCCACTCAAACCCTGGATGTTCGTGTTTTGGGCTTGTTTGTCTACTGTTTTTTGAAGAAAATGATCTGAGGATCTGATACTGAGGAGTGAATTTGATCTCATTAACTTTTAAGACAAAAGTAGCAAACAGTCACCACTAGTTTGTACTTGTAGTTACTGTGTGGTAAGAACTTTAAGGTGTGTCCTTAATGGCAACTGACGATTCTTGCTGCGAACCTTGTTTATTTTAGGTAGATGTTTTATACAGAATTTCCAGTGGGACAAATTACTCCACTGACTGCACTTATTCTTTCTGAAGGCTGACTGAGAGCATAAGAGAATAATTTTGCCATGCTGCAATCAGTACATATTTTAAAATTTGAAGCCATTAAGTTTTGCTGTGTATTTTAAGGCTTTTCCTACTTCCTTTGTTTAAACATTCTCAAACAGTGCATATCATAGATGAGTTTAAAGCATTCATATGGCACTGTTGGGGCCGAATTTAAAATTAAAATGAATACCTACGTCCTTGTTGATCTAAATAGAAAAAGCATTTCTTTAAATAAGTGGCTGTTTTCTGGTTTTGAGTGTGGTAAGGAGGCTATATTTGTATCTTGTAAACAAAGTTTCATATTAAGTAGTCTTTAGAGAATGGCTTCCAGCCTTTGCATTAGAGGATTTTTTTTTCGCTGTAAGTGAATAATGTTTTTTGGCTTTGCTTTGTTTTGGTGTAGGGGTGGGGAGAGCAAGATTTAGGGTAGGGGCTAGAAAGAGGAAGATAACAAAGTTTAGCACCTTTTTATCAAAAGAGTGTCTTACACAAAAGGTTACTTGATTCTGGTTTCCCCTTTCTTTAGATCACGCTCAAAAAATTCCTTTTTTGACCACTTTATTCTTCAGAAATCTCTCTTCTATTTTAATTTAGAACTATGTTGATAGATTAATACCATATTGTATACAAAGTGTTAAGTTTTTACTGTGATCAGGGGAAAATAATTTTAAAAGGGAACTGTGGGTTTCAGACTTTCAAAACAGTGATTACAGTAAACTTTTAGTTACAAAAAAATCCGAGAGTTTGCAATTAAGAAGCTCTGGGGGAAATGTTAAGTACATTTTAACTTCCCTTTGTTCTTTGGGACTTTCTGTTGTCCCAGCTCTTTCTAACCTGAACCTTGGTTTGGAATTCATTGTCCTGGTAAAGGATTCCATACAGTGGCCATGTAAATGCACTCCCTCTTTCCTGTGTTATGAAATGCTGGCATATGGAGGGAGCAGCCCCCCCTTCCCAAGGTAAAATGGGCTGAGCTTTCTTTTCTTTGCAAGAAGCTGAAAGAAGAGTTTGACCTTTGAACTCCCCCTCACACTTCCACGCCGCTTTCAGGATGATTAAATCACCGAGGATATTTGCCTGTGTCTTATGCTTATTTATCTCACTTAAAACGCTGTAATACTTAACTGTTGAGGTATTGTCTTTAAATATCGCAGGCCTTTGGTTGCAGCGGGGCTGCCATGTGCCAGCTCAGCCTCTTGTTTGTTCCAGGCAGCTCCTCTGCCCCATCTCAGAGCTGCCTTCACCTCCAGCTGCTCTTTGCTTTCCCTGCACTTTGGGGCGTTTCTGATGACCTGGGACACCTCACCCCCCCTTTTTTAAGGTGACTTTAGAAACAAAAAAAGTTTTTCTTCCTGGTGCCTGAGTGTGCTCAGGGGATTCTGCTGACTACTGTGTGTGTGCAGTGAGGGAGATGTGACTCATACCACGAGAGATTTGCAACTGAGTACAAAAGTAAGGAAAAGGATATGACCAAGCTATGTGAGAGTCTCAATACTATGTTGTATTATAGGATTAAAAACCACCAAACACACTTTTCCAGCCTAACCTCACCTAGGTTTTTATGCATCTCCAAACAGAAAGCTGCTCTCTCAAAATAATTTGCTTTTAGTAATCAACTTTTTTTTTTTCAGTGAAATTGCCAAATAATCGCCTTTTGTTGCTGATGAAACTTGTTTATGCCAAACGTGGGTGTATGTCAGTGGCGAAAATACATTAAAACTTCTACTGTTACAGCCACATGACTTTGGTCAGAGCATAGTTTATTGCTTATCATAAATCTAGCCCTTGATTCTTCCTTCTTATTTTTTTTATAAGAGGGGCAGCAAGTTAAGTGGCTTGATAAGAGCAGACTGCCAAAGTAAAACAACGTGTGCTGGGGGAAAAATGAGTTTGAAATGAAAAATACAGGTGAAATACTTGTTTTTAAAACACAATGCCTTTGAGTTTATTGCAGGAGATGGAATTGGTTATCAGGCTGCCTTGAGGATTTCAAAAGAAAGAACAAGAGGAAATGTGGTCAGAATATGCAGGGAAATCTACCTAGATCAGTGTGACTTCAAGATTTGAGCAGAACACCATCCAAGTAAAAGTGAATAATTGACTGGATAGTGATTTTCTATGTGCTAAAGATTTTATGTAACTAAAAGTATCAAAGTCTGAGTTTGTTTATGTGCAATAGGTACACTGGCATTTCTCAGTGTAATAAAGAGAGTACAGTTGCCTCTTACATGAGTTACAGAAGGGAAGTTGAAGCCCTTGTATTGTGCTCAAAGTGTATCCTGATAGTTGAGAACTGGGGGGTGAAGCCCTGGGGGTTCTGTTGGTCTCTCTCTTTTGGTGCACGGGGGGGAAGCAAATTAGATCTACACCAGAGGCTGATGTTTAATACATCATAAGGAAAATGGATGTAAAGTGGTCCAGAGAAGCCCAAATTTCAGTTTATCTTTGCTATTCATTTGTAACCCTTTGTTTCTTATGCTAAAAGCATTTGGTATGTGAGTGCCTGTTGAGGTCAGTTTGTTGTGGATGCTGCCCCTCCTTTCCCTGGCACTGTGAAGCCCAACTTGTTGGGTACCTCATCACATACATCTCTGCAGCTCACTAGGGTGAGATGAAGTAGGGCTGGGCAATTAAAAAGGTTTATTTGTGGCTCTCTGGGACATCTCCCACCTGCATGGGAGGAAGGAGGCAGCTGTTGGAAGTGTCTGTTTCTATCACTTTTATATATATTAATATCTCCAGATGCTAATCCAGCATGACTGGAGGGAGTACCAGTCAGTGTCTGTTCCCTGGACCATGTGCCTTTTTCCATCTTCCAAGACTGACTTTTGCAAATATCAAGTTGTGGATGTGTTTGAAAGTGGCAACTTCCAAGGGCTCTGCAGAGAAGAGGGATCAGATTTTGCTGCTTCTTCCATCGTGCAGCGGTTTGAGTGTGTTGGGTAAGAGGTAGATTCAGAGTTGAAACCAGGTGAGAGCACAGGGCAGATTAATGACCTTAATAAAGGGAACCCTTTGGAAGTAACCACTTGTCTCAAATACAGGAATAGTAAAACAATCTCTTTTCCTGTTATTTCACCTATGCTGCCCAAAGGGATGCAACTTGTCATAATTGCTACAGAGGAACTCCTGGCTCTTGAGTAATAAGGAATTAAGTCTAATTTGGTAAACTGAATTTAGCAGTTCTTTGTAGTTGTGGCTGCTGGAGAGACCTTACATCCCTCTGCCAAGAAGTAAAAAAGTCAAATTTCCTTTTATGGTCTCTGAAAATATCTTCTTTTAAATGAAAACCAAGACTAAACACATGAGGCAGTCTGTGTAAGGTGAGACTGACTCAACAATAAAAATGTATCAGTCATTCCACCAAGAGCCTTTACCTGCTGTGGAGAGAACAATAAACTGTTTTGTAAGGTAAGGGGTCATTGCCAGTTTAAGTGCATGTAACTTCTTGATTTAATGAAGTTGCATCATCCTATAGCAGTGGTGAAATGTGGCCCAGACTTATTTCAAACAGGATCACTCCTGTGTCTTCCAGCCTTTCTACAACAGGTATTGGCCACTTCATATTGTCTGAAGTTCACTTTCCTTGTGTGGTTCCTGAGAAATTCTCTCCTGATCAGAGGGAAGAGAGGAAAAAAATCTGGCAGTTAGAGCAGTCCTTCTGAACTTTAAAAGTCAATACTTATTTGTAGCACTTCCTCCTTTAATGCCAAGAATTAGTCTCTTTTATATTTACTCTTGCTCAGTGGAGGAAAAACATGTGCAAAATGATGCAAGCTTATATGTGCCCTGCTTTAAAAGGACTAATTACATCTTTTGATAGAGGAGGCATTCAGTTCACTGAGGAGACACATTGAGCTCATCCATCCTCTGCCAAAACACTGTTAGACATATAGCCTTAAAGAAAAAGGGACTCCACAGGAAAAGGTTTTTTAGAGAAAGGATATCCTTTGTTTTTATTAGTATAGATGTCTGAGATGGGGGGAGGGAGTTTTCCTAATATTGTTCATTATTAACTATAGTTATTTTCCACTGGTGATTAAAATCCTGTTTGCTGGACTTCAGGGGGAGAATAACTCACATGTGTGTCTGTTTTGTCTGACTACAAAAGAGCTTTCCACCTAAAATCTTTCTGAAGTGTGTGTAGAAATGCCTGGATAATATTCTGGAATTCTGTATGTGTCTCTTCCTTTGGTTCTGTTTTTGTCAATTGTCTTGGTGTCATTGTGTTGGGAATCTCTGCAGAGTTGTTAGAAGGGACTGTAACTGAGCTTCTCTCTTAGAGAGGATAAAAAGGATAAGCCATGAAACCCCTCTAAGAGTTTAACTTTAGGATAACTTTGAAATCTTCAAGCCTGAAGGATGAAGACTAACGAGGGGCACTTAAATTTGCAGATTTAGGGAGTGGAAATTCCAATTTAGGGTCATCTTTTATGTTCTCTTTTCAACCTGAACATCTTCGTTTTGATCTTTCCTGCAACTGAAACAAACAACTCTCTTCCTCCCCTTCCTCCCCCTGAATCTCCATTTCCTTTACAAGTGCTCATGTTGGTTCTTTATCAAACTGAACTGTTAAAGTATTTAAAAACAGTTTTGTACTTGAACAGTTGGTGTAAAAGCCTCGGTGGGAACGAGAAGCTGCATTAGGTGTTGCGCTCACATGCAAAGGGCACACTGGGAAGTTGTGTGAAATGATCTACTGTTAAAAGCTGGAAGGGAGTAGCTCTTGCCCTCCCTGGAAAGCAGCAGAACACCCAGTAATGAGGAGAGAGTTAAAGGCTTCTGTGCTGCTCTACAAAACCAGGTTTTATCTGGGCTGACTTTCCGAACTTCCCAGTGCCGTCATTTCAGGCGTGGGCAGATGGTCAGTTGTACTTTTTCAGAAATAAGGTCACGTTCTGTGTAGCAAATACTGCATCATCCTCCCTGAATTTAGGGACTGTCCTTCCCTCAAGCTGGGGCAGAAGAGCATTTCTGTCTCACAGAGGAAAATAACTGATGGCCCGAGGTGTGACATCCACGGGTGGTTCTTAAAAGCACAAAGGAAGTTCCGTGGTTGCCGTAAACTCTTGGTACCTGCAGAGACAAATCTGAAATTTCACGCTGTGGATTTTGGAAATCTGACACACCTTTTGGAGCAATTGGTAAATTAGAGCCTCACAATAACACTTGGCTTCACTCTGTAAGTGTAGGAGCTTGTGGATGCCACGACACGGGGCTGGTGTTGCTCGTGGGTTGTGCAAACAAAGCTCAGGATGCTGGAGGTGCCACCTCAAAAGTTTGGAGCTCTTGGATATTGTTATCAGCTATTTAGGGATGGTGTTTTCTGCTTGACCTGCTCTGTGTGTGCCAGGTGTGGTGCAACTGGCTTGGCTTAATGCAATGATATGTATGTATATTAAAAAAGTGCTCTAAGTAAGCTTTGCTCAGCCTCAGCTCAGGTTTTATTTGAGGATTTGAAGTTGTATTTATTGATGCACGAGCTACTCTGCCTGTGGTCAGTGTTACACCTCACTGTAGCTGTGCCCACACAAACCAGATAATATTATTTGTAATCTCAGTGATTAAGTTCATTATGCAAAACTGGAACAATTATTCTGAAAAGGCAAAACTTTCAGATTGAAATAAAAAAAAGTGTTTAACTTGTAATTTCCATTAAGGAGTCAGCAGTGTAAAATCCATTTACCAACAACCTCTTCTGGGCTATAAACATACCAAGGGAAAGGACCATTTTGTGTAAAATGACTCCTCATATCCTGGAACTTTTTGAAATGTGAGGAAAGCTGAAGTTTTTTCTTTGTTTGCAAAGTGGAATTGAGAATTACATGAAAGTTTCTCAAGTCAAACAGCCACAGTTGAAAATTGAGGTGGTTGATCTGCAGCAGCTGAAAGAAGTTTGTCATCTGTTAAACAGTGATAATTTTGCTGCTGGCCTTGAATGTGAGAATGGAAGGGTTTGCTGAGGTAGTTTTGTTTGGATCTCTGTCTGCCAGTGCAGAAGTGTAGCTGAATGTCATGGATTTGGCTGTAATTCGTGGAGTTTTCTCACTTCTGTTTTTCAGAAAGTGTTGCAGTAACTACTTTAACTTCTGTAATTGTTCCCCTTTGCTTTTTACAGTTTAACAATAGTTTTGCCAGCACAGGAGTAGCAAGGAATAGTTGTTTTTCCTGAGATTTGGAATGCAGCTGTTATTCCCAGTGCTCTGTAATGTTTAAAATGGGAAATTCAATGGTTAGACTTTGCTATTCTCTGAAAGGTGTGTCTCGAGTTTTTATTACATATTCATGGAAATTTTGAAATGCAGGAAGTAGAATTGCAATAAAATTACTTCTGATAGGTCATTTCCCAAAGAAATATTTGAGACTGTAATATGTTGTCTTTGGTTGTGTAATTTAATAAAAATAAATTAAATTTCTCTACAGGCACTTAATTAAAAAATTCTCTGTTTTAATAATCCATTTATATGCAGCAGGGTTTTGGTGTGGTTCTTAGTTTGTGTGGCAAGTGCAATGAGAAGATGTTCTCATCTGTCCAGTGGAATCTTTATTTAGGTATGTTTTGTGGTGCTTATAAATGTAATGGGTATTGCTGTGAACCTGCTGAAATACTTGGCTAAAGGCCCTTTAGCCAAATACGACTCAGTTTGAACTGAAGTTTGCTGAATGCTCAGGCTCTGGGCTGTTGGAATGATAAAGTACAATAGGTGGTATCCTGGAACTGAGAGGAACTTGGCACTTCTGGACAGACCATGCCAGGAAATGTCCTGGCAGGTTCCTCCTGCCCTGCTTGGAGTGTTGGAGCAGCCCCTGGAGCCCGCGGGCCCCAGTGTGAGGTACATGGTGACATCTACAGATGGGCAGGGAAGGCAGAACTCAAGTTTTCTTGTGGGGTGGGATAAGTGATTATTTTCAACCTTGAGTTCATCTGTAGCAAAGTTACAGCTTTTCAGCTGTTGGAAGGAAGGATTTCCTGTTTTGCTCTGAGCCTTTACTGAGTATCTCTGATACTGGTGTGTGTCTGTTCTTGTGCCTTCTGAAAGTGAGAGATGACAGCAGAAACCCAGGTGCTGTGCTTTTTGTGTTGAGCTCATGCACAGACCTCCAGCCATGGTCACAGTGCTGGGCAAATCTGCAGGTTGTCCCCACTCTCCCCAGAAGGCAACAACTGAGGCAAATCTGGACAGTTTTCCTGCTGCCTACAGGGTTTTGAGTAACAGGAATGTGATTAATCAGCAATTTTTGGTCCTCAAATCTAAGGCACATTATCTTCACTGGGAAGAAAGGTTGGTTACTAATGGATAAAATCCTGGTGTAGATATTTGGGTTGCAGTTGCAGCGTGTGTTGGCTTGTCTAAACAACAAGAGCCTAAAACCCTGCCTGCTTGTAAAAGCCATGTATCTAATCAGAGTGAAGTGTGTAATCACCAGATACAAGACTAGAACTTTCTAACTCACCTCCTGACTCCAGTAGTTTTATTCATTTTCTCTCTCAGTTTAAATACAATTCTGTCTAGTTCCATCTGCAGTTTCCTTCAGAAATGCCTACCTGCAGTGTTTCTCCCATTCTGTAGGTCCTGCCTTCTCTGTGTCCAAGAGCAATGGTTGCCTGAACTGCAAATAGGCATTTCAGATTCCAAAAACAGGAATATCTTGCTCTGCTTTGCAGTGCTGCCTAGAGGATGAGCTGTGGCTGGTTCTTAGAGCTGTTCAGAGCCTCCTATTAAAAGCAGTGAGGGCTTGGAAAGCCCTGAGCAGCCAGCACAGCTTGGTGAGGGCTACAAAGTGCTGTGACCACGGAAAAAGTCTCCAAAGGGCTTGTTCAGACCTATTGCTCCCCAGTAAAACTGGACCCAAACTCTTGATGAACTCCTCTCATGACCCTTGTTAGTTTTGCCCGCTCTGTATTTCTGTGGTTGTGGTGACAGGTTTAGTTTTTTACAGCTGAGATTGAATCAGACCCATTTTTAAAAGATGAGAGAAAACATTCTTGAGGTAGATATTTCTCACATCAGTGACCAACCTGAGGCCTTCCCTAGATGTGATCTGTGCCTGTCCCTTAAATTCTAATAAATCTTGAAGGATGTGGCTCTCAGTGTTTGTATCATCCCAGGCTGGGTTCGAGGAGAGCTGTGTGGTGGTGGTTGCTGTTAGGAGGAGCTCTGATCCTCTGTTCTCCTTCATCTCAGTGCTGTGGAGGACGAGGGACTGAGTGTGAATTTCTCTTTTCATCTGTTTTCTCTTTGCAGTGACTTAATTGTTGTTTCTCACTTGTGTATATATGGCAGTGCTGCAAAGTTGGGGCATAGTAAACCCTAACTGGCCTTTTCTATGTTTGCAAGGAAATAGTGGATGACAAATCTGCAATTCACTTTGTGGGACTTTAAGCACTGGCCTTTGGATCTGCCTTCATGCCCCAGAAACGCCTCTGGCCTCTCTGTAGGATGGTTCTTACACCTATTCCTGCAGAGCACTTCCCTGTAGCTCTGAAAGAAAATGCAGTCAACTCTTAAGTTTGTTCCATTTTTTTCATCTTGCCTGGATTTTTTTTTGTTTGAAACTAAATTATTTTCAGGCAGATAGTCACTGAGCTTTGCTGCAGCATGTTGCCCAGTTGGATAAAAAATACCTCTTAAAACTAAAGTAGAAATAGAACAAAAAGGCAAGTTGAAACTTGCAATAAAACATGCTAACCAGCACCCTTTGATTTGTTTTTTCCTTCTGTTTCACAAAAGGCAAAGCTTTTTGAATACTTCAGCTTCAAACTTTGGTTATAGTTTCTTCAGATGCCTATGGGGAGAGAATGAAAGTCAGAACTGAGTAGGGAAGGCAGAAAGGCAAGGACTGCAATAGAATTGTCACTCCACAGCCTCAGCCTGCCTGTTAGAGAGGATTTTTGAGTCATGATGCAGGAGGAAGTGTTAATCATGACAGTGATAAAACTGAAAATGGGGATAAAGGGCGTAGTTAGAAAAGAGCCCTTGGCTGCAGAACATCCAGGGGCTACTACCACCAGCCTGTCAGTCCCCTCTTCCACTCTCCACCTCACCCCCCAAGGCTCCTCCATTTGTGTTTAGCATGAGATGAGTCTTTAGCCCTGGCATGGAACAACTTGAGTTAAAAAAGGTTCTTGACATCAAATATGCTAATTGTTTAAAGCTGGGTTAGAGAACTGGGCAGGGAAGATACTTCTAAGCTCTGGAGATGCAGAGAAATGGAAGATAAGCAACTGGCAGCAATAATTTCCTCCTGGTTTGGGGGCATGTTAATTTATGTCATGTGATCACTGGCCAGCTGGTTCTTAGGAAATACTTTTGAAAGTTTCAAGTCAGATTTGGAATTAATTGTTTTCAGTAGATACTAATTTATCTGGAAATGTATCTTGTCTCTGAGTGATTCTGCTTCCATTTATATTTGTCTTTAGTTGCTAGACTTTTCCTTTATCTGAAAATTTGATCAAGTCCTGAACTCCACAAAACTAATCTGTCAGCCCAGAGTGATGGCCAGGAGTTGCTGTTGGCAAACTTTATAACATTAGGAGACTTATTGGAGTTGTGATTAACTGCATTGTAACCCTTTTTAATCTTGTGGAATCTTAAACAGTATCAGTTTATATCAAACTTTGAGATGTTCTAACTGTAGCAGCCCAGAATTGTCTCGGGCATTGTAACTTTGTGGGTGATAGGAAAAGCTTTGAGTGTGGTACTAGTGAATAGTCCCTCATACAAAGATTTGTGCTGACACTTCCTGTGTACCAGAACTGTGAAAGCTGATTCCAAGCTGTCTGGTCTTAAAAAAAAAAGTCCTTTGCTCAACAGCCTTTAGAGGACAAACAAGTGAAGTTTTATTGTGGTTTCACAGGTTCAAGGAAAGGTTACTTGAGCTTGCTACATTTGCTGGTTATGAATTCAGGAGTGTATTGAAATATGGTTTCAGCAGCTTTATATAACTGGTAGGAGCAAGTTTAGAAGAGACAGACAAAGTATTGCTGTTCTGTAGCAATTATAACACAGAAACCCAGCTAAGAAAACAGAGAGATGGTCAAGATCAAACTATTTCAGCTGTGGAAGGTAGAAAAGTGACCATAGTACCGTTTAGTTATCCCTCACTGACTCTTAAAAATATGCCCTCTGTGTTCAAAAGCACTTGGTAGTTGTTAGTATTTTCATTATTTGGGACACAATCCTTCTCTTTGGAAAAGTCTGACTCTTTTCTCTCTTTTCCAGGTGCTGGAGTTCTTTGTGGCACTGAACTTGGCCTTGAGTGTCTTTTGTCCAATGCAACTATTTTGAAATGTCTGTACAACAAAATTAAGTGCAACTGACTGTATCTGTAGACTTGAAAACTCTGAAGAAACAATTCCATAGAAACCTCATTCCGTCACTGAGTGAACCCATGGATGTGCTTGCAGTGATGTGTGAAAGCACATAAAGCTGAACAAGAAATCATTTTTTGCTTGTGGAAAAAAAAACGTTTTCCTGGCAGAGGTTTTCCAGCTCAGCAGACTTGTAAGCACATATTGGAGAACTCTACAAGTGTCCTTATTGTGATGAGTGAGCACCCCCAAAGACCTGCAGCCTTCCAGTGAGACATGTAAGAGGGCACAGAAGGTAAGGAATCATGCCAACACAGCCCCTCCTGGCATACATGGAAGGGCCCGATGGAATAGCCAGTACTGTGGGGGCACAGATGGACAACAGCGACGCCTCAATGACAATAAAGGGAACAAACACCATTTCTTACAAAAGCTTGCAGGAGAAGTTCCTCATGCAGGCTGAGGGCTGCATGCCCCTGGACTGCATGTTCTGTGACGAGACCTTCAAACATCCTGAAGAGCTTGGGAAGCACGTTTTAACTCAGCACAGGCCCACTCTGTGTGAGCCAGCTGTGCTGAGGGTTGAGGCAGAGTATCTCAGCCCTCTGGATAAATGCCAGGTAAGAACAAACTTGCCTTCACCAAACAACGAGCAGGACAGCGAAGAACTCAGCTGTAAAGTTTGTGGGCAGACGTTTGATAAAGCTTTTGACATTGAGGCACACATGAAAAAGCATAAAGATTCTTTCACATACTGGTGTAATGTTTGTGGCCGAAGATTCAAAGAGCCCTGGTTCCTCAAAAATCACATGAGGACACACACTGGAAAGCCTGGTTCCAGGAACAAGCACCAACAAGGTTCTGAAGGCCCCATAACAATAAATGAGGTGGTGCAGGAGCATGTAACTGAAAATGTAACGTCACCTTACAAAATTTGTATGGTTTGTGGTTTCCTATTTCATAATAAAGAGACTCTAATAGAGCACAGCAAAGTGCACACCAAAGAATCAGTAGCCAATGGTGAAAGCCCCCAAGTGACTGCTGAAGTGGATGCAGAAGAAACATCTCAAACCCAGGAATTTTTCCAGTTCTTGAACTTGAGACCAAATTCAGTTCCAGATAAGGACAGACTGCAGAAACCTGCCAAATGGATTGCTGAACTGGATCCTTTCACCACATACCAAGCATGGCAGCTGGCTACCAAAGGCAAGATTGCAGTTGGCCACGGCCAAGTGAAAGAACCAGGGCAAGAAGGAAGTACAGACAATGATGAGTCATCTTCTGATAAAGAAGAACTGTGTGAAATTTGGAATGCAAATAAAGGTAGCCAGGCTGAAACTACAGGGAAGTCAAAAGTAAATAAAAACAGCAGTTACACAGGGAATGGTAACTTAACCCAAGACAAACTGAAACATCCAGGTGGTGAAGTGCCTTCTATAGAGATGGATCCTAAATCATCCCAGAACAAAGAGAAACCAACACACTGCTCCGAGTGTGGGAAAGCCTTCAGAACATACCACCAGCTAGTCCTTCATTCCAGGGTGCACAAGAGAGACAGGAGGACTGATGGAGAGACTTCAGCTGCATCCAGGACGTTCTGTGCTGATATAATTGCAAACCTGGAGGAAAACGGAGCAGGAGAGCGAATGGAAGGAGGCTCTGAAGATGGATCTGAAGATGGGCTCCCGGAAACAATTCATTTAGGTGAGGAGAGTTTGGAGCACTTGAGTTTGAAGTAGCTGTTGAATTGTTAAGGAACTCCTTAGAGCCAAAGAGTGCATTGTGTCTTTGTTATTTTGTCAAAACTTAAAAGGAAATGTTAAAAAACTTGATAGGAAATGTTATGGTGGGGGAAAGAGAAAAGAGAAAAATGACAGGGAAAGAAAGGACCATTTTAAGGTCTTTGAAGTTGTGTTGGGCCCTCTTGCAGTTGTGAGTTACTGGAATCACTGGAATAGCTTTAATAACAATCAGTGTAGGAAAAGGCATTGTTTCCTCACCCCTTCTCCCTCTTTACTGGATGCTTTGTAGTGTTGCCTATCCCTTCTTATTCAGCACATGTTTTTACCCAGAGTATTTCTGAAGAAATTATTGCAGTTCCACTTTTCCCCCTCTCCATTTTGTAAGCACATAAAGTGTTCAGTGCTTGATACCAGCAGTTTTTAATACCCCGAGAAGTAAAGAATAATTTAAAACTTTTTCTTTCAAACTGCAAGTTCTGTGTTTGTTTTGAACAGTAAGTAACTTGAAAGCCTAAATGTCAGAACCAGCAAGTTTAAATCAGTTGTGTAAGGACATGGAGGCTCTTAATGTGGACATGTGTGTAAGGTATATATTTAACTCCTCCTCCTTGAAGAGTTGCTGACGGTGGATGGGCTCCATCTGTACATTACCCAGGATTAATTCTGCATGTCACAGTGTCTTGGAAAAGCAAGTGATACTGAATGATTCCTTAATTGAAAAAGATTGCATGTCTGGGGACAGAAAGGAATAGCAAAGAGTCTTTGAGCTAATCTCACATTCCTGTGTGTGACATGCTCCGAGTCGGCATTTAAAGAACAGACACTTGCATAATCTCAAGGAAAGACACGACGTACAGAATGTCCTGGCACACACACAGGGCTGACTTTTCCATTTCTGGTAATGTGCAGCCCTTTATTTTGCCTCCAGTAACAAAGGAATGGAATTATTACCTAATGTTAACGTGCTTGTTTTGTTTCTCAGCTCTTATCCTAAAGTACAACAGATTTTGGTGTGAGGTGCTGAGTCACAGCTATTGAGACATGATGTGTTTGTTTAACGCAGCTCCAGCTCAGCTTAGCCAGACTTGAGCCAAACAAAGTAGCATTTCCACTAGAGAACCTTTCCAACACGTAGCAACCTCAAAGAACTGTTTGAGGCTCACTATTGAGCATCCAAAGTCTTACTCAAGCCAAAGGTCTCCTTCCTGCTCTTGGTTTCCAGATTGACTGACTCGGGTGTTTTGCTGCAGTTGTCTCTGTTTTTATTGAACGTGCCAGCGCAGTCTCGTTGCTCGGTGCTGTTGGGAGGGCTCTGCTCTCCCATTTCCCTGTCCCTGCCGCCCTCCAGTGGCACCTGCTGCTGCTGCACTGGAGTGGAACCTCTTGGCCATCCATGCAATTTGTTCCTGGAATACCATGTCCCTCCCCTGTCGCTTCCACTCGATATTTCTCCAAGTTTAACCATCAGTGCTTCTCAGGAAAGATCACTCATCAAATCTAGGGATGCTGTTTTACAGATAATATTGATTAGCACAGAAATAATATTGTTTGAATTAATAAAAAATTGCATCTTTCTCTTCTATGTCTTTCCTCAAAACACCTCCTTATGTGCTCACAGCATATTTTTATTCAGAATCATGATTCTCACACTAATTCAAGCACTGCCTGTAATAGAATAATGCAGTTTATGATCTCTGTGAGTTTTTGAGATGGGCCATTCTCCATCAAATTCCTGTAGCTCAGCATAGATAACATTTTTCCTTCTTTGAGCCCTAGTTTTGCATCTTGTTTTCTGGGCTCCTTTGTTACAGACACGGATGACGGTGCTCCTGGACACAGAACTTTTAAACTTTAATGTTTTAACTCCTGTGCTCTGAGATCAGAACAAAAGATACTTGCAGACTGTAGGATTTGACAGCAGTTCATCATTCTGTGGTTTTTTCCCTTTAAAAAGACAGTTAAAATAGTTACTGTTTTAAACATGACTACACATTTGCATTTGCTCTTTAGAACATGTCTGTGTTTTCTTCCAAAGATAAAACTGAAGATAGTTTGGAAAGAACAAAAGTTAAAACTCTTGGGACTTCCAGAGAATGCAGCTACTGTGGAAAGTATTTTCGCTCCAATTATTACCTCAATATTCATCTCAGAACTCATACAGGTAATGGAGGCTTCACCTTTGTGGAAGGGAAGTGTGCTGAATCCACTTTTTTTTTTAAAATAGAAAAACAGAAGTTACCTTCAAAATTATTGATATTAACAACAAGGTTTTCTCCAGTCCTAAAAAGTTATTGCAATTAAAATTTCTTAGAATTAATTATATATGTAAGTGTAAATGTTTATGAATAGGGCTAATTGCACTAAGAATTGTTAAAAAAACCCACAATGTATTTTGAAACTTGATTTTTTTTCTGCTTTTAGCAGTGTAGTAACAAGTTTTGGACTTGGTTTTAATTTTAAGAAAGCCCATTTCCCAAGTATGAAGTTGGTTGCCAGCTGCTGCTGCCTGGGCAAAAGCTGAGTCTGGTTTTCAACTCAGCTTCTTGTTTTCTGTGACCAGGGAAACTCTTTTACTTCTGCATGTCCTTGTTTCTTCTGAAGCAGCTCTATTTATAGATGAGCTGTGCCATTTGTGTTGCTGAATAGCACACTTGTGGTATGATCAAGGGCTACAAGTTGTTGGAGTTGACCCACAGTTACACTTCTTGCTTATCTCTGCCAAACACGTTGTCAGCTCCATCTCCATCCACAGCCAACGGGTGAGAAACATCTCCATTGTAGCCAGAAGATGTCACTGTAGTTAGTCAAAGCAATGAGATGATGTTGTTCAAATGATTTATATGAGTTTGGGGCTGCAGGAGGAGAGAGACAAATCTATTTTACTGTTTTAAGAGTCTGTTATTTCCTTGTGCTTTATTGTGTTCAAGACTTCAAAATGCGTCAGACTTACTGGTGAAACTGTGTTTCAGGTGAAAAACCGTACAAATGTGAATTCTGTGAGTATGCAGCAGCACAGAAAACTTCACTGAGGTATCATTTAGAGAGACATCACAAGGACAGGCACGGTGACAGTGCTGCAGACGTGAAGAGTGACAGCAAAGCTTCGTTACGGAGTCAGGAGACGGTGCTTTCACTGGCTGCTGATGGTGCTCAAGAAACCAAAAACCTGAAGAGGCTTTTTGATGGTGCCAAAGATGCTGAGAGCTGCCCACCTGCCAAGCAGCAAAAGGAAGTTCTGTCCTTAAGCAATACAATAGGCAGCACAGTCTTTTTAAAAATCAAAAACAATTCCAGGGAATCAAACAAAGGTTCTGTTTGTAACAATTCCAGTCAAATACCCGAGAACTTGCCCACTGCTTATGTGGAAAAACTAAAGACTGAAAAGGAAACAAAGGAAGCTCAGCTTAAAGTTCCTCATAAAAGAGAGAGAAAGGCTTCTGTGGCATCAGAGGAAGATGATGTCCAGTACATCTGTGCTTTTATTGGTGGAAAAAATGTGAACGATGTGCAAGAGTGCCCCGAAAACTACAAACACAAATCTGTCGTGGACTGTCACGAGCAGCCCTTGGACTTATCCAGCAAGACTTCACAGGAATGCTCAGTGGTTGCAACAAGAGGCCTGATAGCACCCAGTACCTGCCCCTTCTGTACTTACAGGACATTTTACCCCGAAGTTCTAATGATGCACCAGAGGCTGATGCACAAGTACAACCCTGACACCGTTAACAAGAACGGCTACAGAACCAAGGCTGTGGCCAAGGCCCGGCGCACGGGGTGTCCCCCAGCTCTGCTGGGCAAGGATGTGCTTCCTCTGTCTCCTAATTCCAACAAAAATAAGGCTTCCCCATCTCCACTGCAGAAACCATTGCAATCAGGGAAGGCTAAACAGTGTCCTCTGGCACAGAACAAGGTCCCTCTCTTTGCAGCGACCGAGTCGAGCAGCACAGCCCCCAGTAACCTCAAGTTTCATAAACAGCAAAGTAATGTTGGAGCTCAGGCAAATAACTATAGACAACCTCAGCAAGAAGTGCACTCCGGTTCCAGCATCTCTCCAGTGCTGGACAGAGTAAAAAGACCTGAATCTAAGATAAAAGCTCTGGGTGCCCCAGTGACTCAGTCTGGTCTAATAAACAGCATGAATGGGGTTCTTGACTCTCACCTAAATGAACCTGCCTGGGCTTGTCATCGAGGAAGGGACTATCTTTGTAGTAAATCTGGGAGCAATGCAAGTCTAGACTATGGTGAGCCCTCTTCCAAACGAATGAAACCCACCCTGGTAGCTGTTGACCACATGGACTCCCCCATGGCTAATTACAGGAGATACGAAATGAGCAGATTTCGTGTTGCAAACAGATATGCAAATCTGCTACCTCAGGAATATCCTCGCACCAAACCTGCACCCTCTGTTTTGCCAACCAAACAAGGGCTTCTGAATTCAGATGATGCTGATCCTCCCAGTGTATTGACTGCTCTCAAACCCTACGAGCCGTATGGCTCTGGATCTCTGTACGGTTCCTGTGGATCCAGCAATGGCCAAGTGACCAGCTCTACAGGAGAAGGTACAGTGTCTCCTCCCTCCTTAAATGTTCTACAGTGTCACAGAGCAAGGTGAATGCAATATAAATGTGTACCCACCCTGAGACAGAGAAAAAAAAGCTGTATTTAGCATTTTACCAAGTCCAGTCAGTGCTCGGATTTTAAATCTAAAATCCAGGTTTAGCAAACTCCTGGCTTGAGGAATTAGGCATGGAAGGGCTGAATTTTAAAGAGGGATTTGAAGTTCAAGTTCCCTCCTCCCCCCTGCCATGGGGCTCTGATAGCAAACATGTATTGTTTGCTCATCAGAGCACTCCAGACATGTTGCCTAATCCAGGATATGAAATGAGCCTTTCTGTTTAATATACCAGAAGTCTTGGACCATCTGGAATATTAATGAAACTTCTTAGCAAAAAAAAAAAAAAAGGAAAGAAAAAGCTGTCATGGACAATTGTTCTCTTCAATAGCAGAAAAGGATATATTGCACATCATAAAACTGTGATTTAAATCATATATTTCTTTCTTCAAGGGAGTTTTTAAATGTTTATGTTTTTGTAGGAACAGAATTCTTTGTTAAATCAAGACAACAGGTTTCTGCTATTGTAATTATGGTGCACTAATGCTCTGTGGAAAATCCCTGGGCCTAGCAGAGATAAATGGTTTGTGATGTATTGGGAGAACTTTGGTACTTTTATGTGTGAAATAGATGCTTTTTGTGTTTTGTTCTTGGTCAACATTTTCAAAACTTAGCCGGAGGCCAAGATAAAAAGGTGCTGGGTGATATTCAAGCAGTTGTCTGACTATTTGTAGAAGGTGGTATTTATGACAGCTGAGGTCAGCATGGACTTAGCTACAAATACAGGACTTTGAATTTTGAAATGAAGTTCCTATTATAAAACTGAATAGTGTGTGTGTGTGCTGTGCAGTCTTAAAGTCTGTTAAGTTCCTGAACTCTGAATACTCCCATTCTCTGGAAGCAGTGAAGTTACTCTTCTGAAGCAGTCTGGGCCCAAAACAAGCAGGGGTGTGTTACTTTAGGTCAGGAAAAACTGCAAAATATTAAATCTACATTTAGTTCTGGGGCAGAAAAAAATATTTGCTAACTCTGTTCTGGTTTTTGTTTGCTTGTTTTAGTTTGGGGGCTTCAAATACATATCAGATTTACACATAAATACTCAGGCTTGCCTAGTGGGTTCTGGAAGGATGAGGGAAAGTGTCCCAGTTCTGTTTGCAGGCTTGGTAGGGGGTGGATAAGGAAAAGCCAACATCACTCACTGAAGAGGTTGTGGAGTTCATGGCTGGTTTAATGAGGAGCATTGTCTGTGTAGCCTGAGCTGTACCAGGAGCTGCTGTGGGGCTGCAGACTGGGCTCTGGGTTATGCACAGGGATGGCCAGGAGGACAAATGGTGCTGCTGGCTTTGGATTTCTGGAGAGCTGAGAGGATGAAATAGAGGGTCCCATTTGTGTGTGTGTGGATGGGAAATGCTCCTGCTGTGTCAGCAGGGCCAGCCAGGTCAGGCTGTGGAGAGAGGAGTTCATGGAACACTGTTTTTAAACAACGATGTCATTGGAATCCACCTTGGTCTTCTTTGGGAGCTCCACCTGCCTGCCAGAGAAACCTCCTTTGCTGCCTCCTCTTTGGTGCAAACCTGGAGAACTACTCCAGTCAAGAACTTTTCACTGTTTCTTGTTATTTGGAGCTCTCAAAACTATGGATGCAACTAATTTTGACAGTGTTGTTGTCATAGAAAAAAAAGATTTCATTGTTTGTTACCAGGGCAAGGAAAGCAACTTTTTATGGCTGTTCCCTGCATTGGAAAGACTTGAGAAGCAAGTCCCTGTCTATAGGTTTCCTTAGCAACTTCAATAAAACCCCCCTGCAGTAAGATGTAAACAAAATAAATAAATAAAAAACACTAAAAAATTAAAATTTAGGTTTGTGAGATCAGTTTCTTAGTTTTCCAGCCATTCTGCCTAGAAGAACCCAACCCAAAACTTGCTAATTGTTGAGAGCAGCAGCCAGGGAAACCTCTCAGTCTGAGAGTTTTAATGTGGGTGCAGACTGAAGATAAAAGTCTTCTGCAAATCCATTTTATTTTTTGTTAAAAAGCTAAAGTACAACTATTTTGCCAAGAGTTTCAGCTCCTCAGAGCTGTGTTTTGTAAGACATCACATGCAAAGGTGCAGACCTGCAGCTTTCTGCACTCTCTTTTTTGAACTCTGGTGATCTTATAAAACATGATGGCAAAACCTTTTTCTAAGGGCCCGTGTGCCTTGTGGCAACATTATTTAGGTCCTGTGAGCATGTTCTGTCGTATGTTAAATCCTGGATCAAGTTGTCATGAGAATATGTTCCACTTGGCAAACTTGATTAAGGCACGTTGCCTTCCCTTATTGCTTGTAAGCTCTGCCATCCCGTGTTGCCCCGAAGAGACAGAAACATTCTGAAACCACTCACTTTGTGTTATGTTCAAATTAGTTGCCTTTGCAATGGCAACATGTTATCCAGGATAACCTGTTGGCTGATTGATTTGGCAGAGGCTGCAAATTAACTGACACTTGCTCGTGACACACTCCAATGGCTTTGTAGATTCTGTTGAAATATTAATTTAGCGTTGCCATTTTAATTTAATTAAAGCTTGCTAGGTTGTTTTTTTTTCAATGCTGCATTTAAAGCTTTCATGGAATATGGATGGCAGTTGGGCTTTTTGTATCCCGTGGGAGTAATTCTGGACTTTTTTCCTTAATTTTATGAAGTGTTTTTGACTGCTTGCTTAAGCCAGTAAGATTTAATATGGAACAGGCATTGATTTCACATATATAAATCTGAATTAATGGTCTCAGATAAACATGAAACTACCTGTATACTGGATTGCAAATTGCTTAACAAAGGGCTTCAAGTAAATGTATATTAACACTCTTTAAAGTGTCACAAGCACCATATAATCTATGATGGCAACAGTTAAGTATCCCCAATTTTCCTTCAGTCAAAAATTCACTTTTCAAACAAATGCAGGAACTGGATGTGTAGCCATCAAGGTATAGAAAGTCCTGCAGCACTGACACCTCCTTAGGTGAGGCCTCTGCTTTATGATGAGTTAACCAAAATAAAGACAAAATGAGTGAAATTGGAGATGGACATCACGTATATAAAGCTTAGCACAAAGTGGTTAAATTAATGCTTTTTATTCTTCTTGGTTTGTATAGTGAATTAAATATAATCATTAATTAAGACTAGGAATATCTGACAGTGAGATGATTTGTCGAGGCATCTGTGCTATTTTGGGGTTCTGGATGCTGATGCAGACCTGAGATTTGCAGGAAATAATTCCAACTCCTCTAAATTGATTTTTTCTAGGGAAGAGATCAGTGTCTTACCAACACTTACCCAACAGCCTCCTGCAGAAGAGGAGTTATGAGTCTTTCGTGGGGAACTCACGCTTCAGACCCAGTGAGAGCAAGTAAATCTTTCAAGAAATGGTAAACAAACCTTTTGAACTAATTGTTGCTTAAATCTTGCATTATGTACTGTTGGCATCAAAGGTTGCTGCACAGCTTGAGGGGGGAGGTTGTGAAAGTCTGAACCACAAGAGCTGCAAAGACACAAACTCTCTTGTTCTTACAAAGTCAACCAAGTGCTGGTGTAGCAGCATTGGTTGCTCTGAGCAGTGGTAATGGTTTGTGTAATAAGTAAATAAAATGGTCCTTTTTGCAGAGAAATGGGAGGGCTAAAACAAGATAAATATAGTAATTAGTTACAATACCAATAAAGTCAATAAAGTTAACTTTGACTTTCTGCTTTAACTTTGACTTAATTCAGACCTTGGGGATGGGGGAACATGTGGAAAACTAGAAATGAGAGGAAGTGCCTGTGATCACAGTTCATGAGTCCTGTGGGAGGGTATTGGTTGGTCCTTCCTGAAAATGTAGGTTAATCCTTCCTGAGAATGCAGACATTGCTCATTGTACACTGCTGGGGATTGGGATTACTTCATGGAGAAGTGAGCGTGTCCTCACAGCTCCTGGACAGTTTGTCTTGGTACTGCAGAGGTCATTCTAAATAGTTTTCCCTCTGTTTAACAGGTGGGAATGAGTGTAGCCTTTTAGGGAAGAAGTCAGGGAAAAGCTTTATCCTGGTGCTGTGAATTCCTGTGCTGTGGCTGTGTCTGGGAACTTTGCAGCCTGGCTGTGTTTGCAGCATCCTTCCCTGCTCAGGAGACAAGTGCTCTCTCAGACTATAAACAAATACATCTCTGTGCTTTTTTTCAAAGCCAGGGCTGCAGATAATTTTCCTCATTCAAATTTAAGGAGCTGTGTCTGGAATGCTGTAGCACCTGGACCAGCACACACTATTTTATGGAAAGATTTTTTACATGTCTTGGGCACAGAGCTATCTGACATCCAGTTGACAGTTTTTAAAGTACTCTGCTTTATTTCTTCATATTCCTCTAATCTTGCTGCATTCATTGTCCCTACTAAGCACATTTGTGTCCAGCTCTGCTGTTTTAACTTGATTTTATGCCTGTAGCTCTACTTGGGGCTGAGTATCTTTCAAACTAGACTTAATTGCCAGCATTTATTTGGAAAATTAAATATTCAGACCTTGTATGGCAATATCAATTCCTAAATACACTGAGCAAGAGTGTGGAAGAAATTTCCCTTATGTTTTAAAGTTACTCCTTGAAAAAATTTGCTGTACTATTTTATAATTATATTCCACAAACTTACCTTTCCCCTCTTTTCCCCCCAGGTCTAAGGACACAAGTGCATGTTTTATGGAGTTATACTTGCAGTTCATCCCCTGAGGAAGAGGAAATGGTGAAAGCTACTGAACTAAGCTGTGATTGTACTGTATATAGAAACACTACAGTTTTATAATACTGGCTCTTTTAACATTTTGTACCCAAATAGCCATAAAAAGTAGTTTAAACAATTGGGTTATGAAGGTGTGTGGAGAATGTATATCTTGACATTGATGAGTATTTTTCATTAGAATTAATTGACCAAATATTAGGTAGGAATTCTATTTTTACATACTTGAGCGCTGCTGAAGAGTTTCTCTTTGAAAGAATATATATCATTGCACCTCAGGTAACCTGTAAATAGTGAAGTTGAAATCCTGTTGGCTTTTAATGCTCCTTTTTCATAAAAGTGAAAGTTTCTCATCTGTTTTTTTCCTGTTGAACTATGTTAGTTTTTTTTTTAAAACAACTTCCAAATAAACTGTCTGAAACTGTCCAGTTTATAAATGTTGTGAACATTAAAGCAACGGTGCTGACATTGTGCTGATCTGCCTTGTGTGTGAGAGGACCACGATGTGCTGGAGGGCTCTGGTTCTCTAGGGTTGTTTCCAGCATATTTTAAAATGCAAGGATCAGGCAATACTTGACATTTGGATTTCCTGAAGTATGGTTGGATTATTCTCTTGGCATTGGTTGCTGTTCTTCAGAGAAGCCTCTTAAACATCTCTCCCAACATGCAAACTTTGCAGCAGAAAATCCCTAGGAGTGGCTTGAGAAATGATACTGATAGAAATGTTTCTGAGGTTTAGTTCTGTACTAAGCTCCACACAGTTACATTTAGAGAAAAAACTACTTTGCACCTTTGTCCAAGTTGTAAAGTCACAGACAAGACTTGCAATACAAATATGGGATCTCCAGACTTCAAAAGGGATGTGGCTCTGGTGAAGCCTTATTGACTGTGCTTGGAAGCTTCTTGATGTCAAGTTTTAGCATCTGCTGGGTGTTTGAAATGAGTGAGAAATAACCTGTAAATGGGAGAATATCTCCTTTTATGTTTTTTGTGAAGACAGCAAGAGTTTTTTCTAATGCACATGCAGTTTAATTTTTGTAAAGGGAAGATGGCCAGTTACCAGCCAGTAAAGCAGAACTGTTGCATATTTTGACTTGCCTTCCTATTTTCTCCTCATGAAACCTGTAGTTAAGAGTTAACTCCTTCTGGACCTGGCTTTGACTTCCATATATTTTAGTAAAGCAACAGCAACAACAGAAATATTTTGCACTGTTCATTTTGCTCTCTTCCCTCATACAGCAAATGTAAAATAGCAAAACCTAGAAACTCTTTTGTTTTTTCATGATGCAACTTGGGATGTTCCAGTTGTGTGTTTTAGTTCCTGAGTCTGGGACCTCTTTTTAACGTCTCTGTGAGCTGGCAATGGAATGAAGTGCTGTGTATCAGGAAATTGTACACTATTGACCTGTTTTCCTGTTCATAAGCTGAGCCATATGTACATAATCTAGATTTTTGTTTTCCTAGTTTTGCACTTTTATAGCCTATTTTTTGAAGATGAATTCACTTGGAAAATGGTTGATCTATTTTTTTGCGTGATCTCTCCATGAGTTTGTAGAATGCCTGGCTGTCCCTGTCCTGCCCTGTGCCAGGTGGTCTGGGCTTGTTCCCCTCTGCAGGGCTGAGTTTTAACGTGTTTCAGCAAACAGACCTAAGGCTTGTTTGTTTTTAATCTCCCTTCATGCTGGTACAGTTTTTCAAGGGTTTTTTTGGGGGGTTGGAATGGAAGAACGGACCTGAAGACTCTATTCCATGGCAGCACCACCCTGTGCTTCAGAACACACTTTGCCCATCAGTATTAACTATTGGGATACTACTGGTTTTGTATTTCTTTGGAAATAACAGTGCATATATAGAGGTACAAATTGTTGATTTTTTTTAAAAATGTATTTATTTTCATTCCATTTTGTTCTATTTTAATTGTTGAAACCGGAAGTCGTCAAGCAGTAGGCACACAATACTCATTTAATTTATGATGTATTTCACTTTAGTTGAGTATATTATTACATGTGGATGTAAATATAGACTTGGTGTTTTGCAAAACTGGTTTCTGTGTCTTGCTTTTAAAGCTCAAAAGGAGTTAACTGGAATTTCATGTTCACCTGACCTTTTGTCCTGTTCGCTCTGGTGGGGGAGAGGGAGAAGCTGCCAGTAACCAAAACCAAATTCAGTTGTTACATGAAGACCCCGAGTCACTCCCCCGAAAATCCATCTGTGAGGAAAACTTGAAGTAATGAAGAAGCCTTTGGTTTCTTTGCTTTGTTATTTTCCTTCAAGAAAGGAAATCCAGTTATTGGATGCATTTTTTGTGGTAATGACATTATGAGGGGACTCTCTGTGTGTACATACATATATATTTTCTTTTTTGTGAGACTTAAGAATTTGTATTAAATTATCAATTGATTTTGAAACCAAGTATGTTCCAAAAATTTTTCTAGGTGTCTTGCGTTCTTGCAGCTTTCTGGAGGTGTCACCCTTCACCAACACCTCTGACCACGTGTCCAAAGTAGATCATGAGCTGGGAAGGCAGCTGGGAAAGGCAGCTCATCCTGGGCAGAAAGGGAACTCCCCAGGTGAAAGCCCCAGGGTAAATCAGCCCCATTTAAGGGCACTAAATGGGTGGGCACAGCCTGGTTGTGTCACAGGCCCAGCTGGGCTGGGTGGGCTCTGCTGAAGTTTGGTTGGGCCAAGTTCTTGACTTAAAGCAGTTCTGCTGGGCAGCATGAACCTTCCAACTGTGGGAGCTTGAGGACAAAACGATGTAAAAGTGAAATTGTGGCCCACAAAGGGGTCTTGGAGTGTCACTGCAGGTGTGACCTGTGGTTAGGGTGGCATTCTGTGTGGTGCTGGGTGACAATGTAGTTGGGTGGGATACAAGAAAGGAATGAGGGCTCTTCCTCCTCTGCTTTTAGTGAAGTGCCAGTTCAGATCCATCATCAGACTGCTGGATATCTTGAAATGGCAAAGCAGCAACACTCATTTTCACTTAGGAGGGAAATCTAATATTAAATCACAAAACAGTTTCTTCTTCCCCTTTGTGGAAGTGGAAAATCTGCAAGTGCTTTCCCGAGCAGATTTCTCTGTTCATTTGCACACACTTGAGAAAAGTGCATTTAATTAGGATTAGCAAGTCTCTAAATTGCAGATGGTTCTCAGGGGAAAAAAATAGTTATGAGTGCATTCATGACATTAAAATCAGTACATTTAATTCAATTTCATCTTAATTTGTAACATCTAAAGTAGTAGTTCCTATGGAAGATATTAATATGATTTAGGATTACTGGGGAAAATGAGATGTAGCAGTTCCAAACATGCTGCAGCATGATTCCCATGTGTAATAATGCAGATTGAGTAATGACATGCTAATTGCAAGAATGCCCATTTTGACATGTGTTGTTATCTGTAACAAGGGTCAGTTGTGTGATAAGTAGTTTTATTTAGTTTGGAGATCATTACTGATAGACACAGGGTCCAATATTGGGTCAGATGTGAAATACTAGACAAAGCAGGAGCTGTAGTTGCTGTTGGAGCAGAATTCCAGAGGGGAGGCTGCTGGGCTGAGCATGGCACTCCAAAACACCAGGTGCTCTGCTTTAACACTTCCCAGCCTGTCACAGACTCACTGTAGTGGCTCTTCCTCTAGAGAACCAAATCTGAAGGTGTGGTGTCTGCCCAGGTCATCCCCTCTGCACTGATTGAGCTGAGCTGAGCCTGAGCTGTTTGGGGCACACACAGCAGCTTTTTATCTTCCTCCTCAGTGTTTGTAATGACATCGAATCCCTTATGCTCCAGGATGGGGATGGGGAAGCTCAGACTGGGGAGCTCTGGATTTTGATGATGACATTCCCTATAACAAATAGCATTCCTTCTCCAGAATTGTCCTCCCTTTGCTTCCCCGAGGTTATCCCCACTCCCAGCACGCAGAATTCCATCCTGCAGCCCCCAGGAGCTCATCTCTCTGTTCAGCGCTTCCCAGATGCCTCTCAAGCCGCCGGGAGGTGGGAAAGGTTGTTCCCCCCGGTCCGTGTGTGCAGGAGCCGCATCTCCCGCCGCTGGGGCAGCTGCAGGTGAGCACAGCCGGTGCCAGCCTCTCCGGGGAGGCGATGGGAGCAGCATCCTTGCAGGTGTCGGTGCTCCAGAGGAGCGGCGTGTGCCGGCATTAGGTGGCGGTGTTGGCCAAGCAGAGGAGCCGGACCCACTGGAGCTGCCGCATGTCCCCGGGACAAATTTACTTTAGACACCCCAATTAATTAGCAACTGTGTAAAAGAACCCCATAAACACAGAGCCGCCCGGGCACGGAGGAGGTGACCTGGGCAGTAACGTGGCAGCCACAATCGGCATCACCAGGAAACCTCTCGAGGGGCAGATGAACCAAAGCAAATCTGCAGATACAGGGACCTTTCCTCCGATTTTCTCTTCTCCCTTGATCAATAGTTCCTGATATTTCTGATTCTGAGCAAATGTAGCTGCTGGCAAACATTACTTTTGCCTGCTTGAATTTTTACTGTTAATTCAATGATATGTTTCATAACGTGGGACCGTCACTGTGGATGTCCCTCTGTGTGGATTTTGGGGACAAGACTATTTGCATGAGCAAATTCAATCTAATAAATAATTATGGAACGCTTTGGCATTTAAAGCTCATTGTACACATATAAAATGGTTTCATTAATCCTCTCTGAAAGTCATGACCTAATTACTGATTTTTTTCTTTTTTTTGTGCTGTTGAATAATTACTTGCGAAGAACCCTCCTGTGATTTCATCCCTCCATCTTTGGTGCTGTTTGGTGGAACAAGTGGAAGATAAAGAACAGGCAGAGTCTGTGTTACCCACATGAGCTGAGGAAACCACAGGCTTCTTGCTTTTCTGATAATTCTGGAAAATCAGGAAATAGCGTTCACTTAAAGCAAAAAAAATTCACATTTTGTCATGAAATGTTATTTCATTTAAGGGTAATTCTGTATTTTTAATATATATATATGTATGTATGTTCTCAGAAGTCTAATTAAAGTAGTTCTCAGCAAACCAAATGTAATTTTAATGTCAAAGTTGAGCTAAACAGTTTGGGAACAGAGAAGATCAGAACTGAGCGAGATGATAATTAATGGCAAAATACATTTTCACCGAACTTGAATTTTTTGCCTTCTGTGTTATTTTCCAAATCCGTCTCACCAAAACCTCCCCAAACTTCCCAGCAGCAGGCCAAGGTATTTTCTGCCTCTGGGACAGGTTCATGTTCTCAGCTGGAGGAAGAGCAATGGCTCTGCACTTCAGTTCTCTGGATTGTCCAGGGCATGGATTTTCCAGGCTCAGATTTTGGGTAAGTAACACCTTAAATGCAACAGCTGCCCTTACCCTTCTCAGTGTTGGTGTCCTGTGCTCACAAAGTGGGATGAGGGTGAGACTTGGCAGTTCTGAATTTCTCTTTCCCTTTGGTTCACCTTCTGTGTTGTGTTTGGGGCTGTATTTCTGGTCTCCCTCCAGCTGTTACTTGTGGTTAAAAGGTAATTGAACTCAGCATTTCTGTCCAGATTGTGTCTTGTTAAAGTCTCTTTTAGCAGAATCTAAATCTGGGCCTCTGACACTTTGACAGAATCTGTTTTCAGGTTGAAAAATTTCTTTCCCGATAAGAATTTTGGTTGTTTTCCTGTTTGACTCCAAAAGCCTGAGCTGATCATCTTTAAAGAATTAGCACAATTGCTTACAGATGGACTTTTCCTATAAAAAATGTGATTTCCCCCTTCTCTAACCAGCATTATTGCTGTTTGCCTGAACTCAGGGGGTACTCACTTTATTAATTTTCTGGGATGAGTTTATCCAGAGTTATCAATATTTTATTAGTTAGTTCAGAAAAACAAGCAAACAAAATTCTTAAACACTCCTAACGCTGTTCTTGTCAATTAAAAGGGAATATTGAACATCCTGGTTCAAGAAATGCTTTGGGTTTGGTTTTGGTTGCAGATTTTGGGTTGATTTAAACTTATTAGTGATTTTTTGCACTGGAGTTATAGAGCTCAGTCTCGGAACACATTAATGCCCCCTGAGTTGCACAACACCACTGAGCTGCACACTCAGCCAGATCCACTGAATTTGGTTGTGAATGGTTTAAAAATAAAAATCAGTGATAGTTTGACAAAAAAAAGGACTTTTTGGTGGAGAGCCAGGGGGCTGGTAACCAAGGACCCGTAGCTGTATTTGCATCTTTATAAATTAGAGTATTAATGTAAAGCTGACATCCAGTTCTATTAAAAAAAAAAAAAGAAAAAAAGAAAAATATATTTAAGGTATATTTCTCTGTCTTTCCTGTAATTTAATGTTCCCTGAGTGCAGTAGCACCTGCAATGTCCAAACTTTGCAGCCCTGCTCTGGTGACTGCAGGAACATCCAGGGGACCCAAGGCTGGTTCATCTCCACATCTTCAGAGTCCCTAAACACATCACAGCCATAAAAGCACCAGTTCGCCAGCAAAACTATGTCTTTCCTGTGTTAAAAATGTTGTAAATGCCTTTCAAGTGTCAGTACCACTGCAATAACTATTTCCAGTGTGCAGACAGTCTTTGTTTTCCAAATGTTCTTGTTAGTGTTGAGGTTTATCTGATCTCTTCAGGAATTCTCTTCCTCCCTCACTGTGGCTTTCAGACAAGCAACACACTTAATATTTTAGGGGCTCCAGTGTATTTTGTAGGACAGCCAGAGGAGGTATCACAGGGTTTAGCCTGGATTACCATTTGGGCTGCAGAAAGCTCTGCCAAAGGAGTAAACTTTACAAAATTGAGCAGTCTGGACCTTTCTCCAGGAGCCTGGCGTGGCCTGATGTGCTAAGAAAAAACAGAGGTAGGATTTGAAGTGTGTTTCCCCAGGGCACAGGCTGGTTATGAGCTGCTTTGGGGCACGTGGCTGGTGTTTAAGGTACATGGGGAGCTGGGCACCCCCTGAGAGCTCTGTATCCTCATGTTGATGGGATCCCACAGGAGCACATCCCTTTTCCTTCCTCATTTGTGGTGCCAGGTCACTGCTGATCCCCAAAACAAGGGCACATGGGCAGACCTGGTGTGAGGAGCGCCCTGCTCAGCCCTCATGTGCTCATAGCCAAAATCTGGAATGCTTCTATGTCACTGTTTGTCCTGCTGTGACAGACACCTGTCCTGTGACCCTCCTGCTCCTGTGGGATGGGGTGGGTGGAGGAGGACAAGGTCCCAGCCCATGTCCTGGGTGGCCATTGGGGTGTATGGTCCCCTCAGGACTTGACTCCTTTCCCTGAACAAAGATCTTCCCAGTAGCAGAGAACAGCTTGATACAGCCTGATGTTTTATGCTGCATTTTGGATGGTTTTTCCTGTGATATTTTTCCTGCTCTTTCCCTGAGGGCAGCCTGAGGTCTGGAGCCCAGTTAACAGCTTGGTTTGCTCCAGAGCTGCCTCTGAGCTGGGGCTGAGACGTTGCTGAGCTGAGACCAGATGCTAAGGGTGTGCAGGGTTGCCTTTTGTTCCTCTAAACATTTGTCTTTGCACCCATAAATCTTGCCAATAAACTGCCCTGAGTGACACAACGCCCTGCAGCTGCTGTGCCAGCCGTGGTGCTCCAGCTGTGTCCCAGCCTGGCTCAGGAGTGCAGGGCAGCAGCTCCTGGGCAAGCTCCGCCCATGCCTGGCACCAGTGCCAGCCCCACGTGGAGATGTCTCTGGGCTGGGATCCTCTTGTCCATGGAGGGGGATCAGAGCAGTGAACAGAGCTGTCTGTGCAGGGGCACCAGTCCAGGGGCACTTCTGTGCTTGGACATTTCAGAGCAAACTGTGGGTGACACAATCCCAGAATAGCTGGAGTTGGAAGGGCCCTCTGGAGATCCCCAGTCCAACCCCCTGCCCAGTCAGGGTCACCTGAGCAGGTGACACAGGAACATGTCCAGGTGTATTTGGGATGTCCCCAGAGGGGGAGACTCCATGCCCTCCCTGGGCAGCTGTTCCAGCTCTGCCACCTCCATGGAAAAAAGTTCTTGTTCATGTTGAGGTGGAAGTTTTGGTTTAGTTTATGGCCATTGCTCCTCCTCCTGTCACTGGGCACCACTGAACAGAGCCTGGCACCATCCTCTTGGCATCCCTTGGGGATATTTGTGTGGATTGATGAGATCCCCTCTCAGTACTCTCCTTCCCATTCTGTGGTGCCTCATCTGGGTCACATAATCCCCCTGTTGTGTGGCAAATCCAGCCCCTGGTCCCAGGCTCTCCTCTCCTGCCTCCCACAGACCCAGAGAGGTCCCACCTGGAGCCCTTTGTGCCATGACCTTGGTGCCCTCCTGGAGTTAATGGATCCCTCCTTAGTGCCTGGACCTCTCTGTTAGACCAGCTATTTAAATTGTAAAACACTCAGCAAAGGTAGACAGAATGAAATTTATTCCTGAATTGTTGAATAATGTAATATTCGTGTTGTACATAAAAGAATCACAAACCACCCAGCCTGATTTTCCTGTGAAAACATTTAACTTTTATTAAATCAAGACAGTTTTAAGGAGCAGCAAAAAAAAAAAAAAGCAAAAAAAAAAGAAAGCAAAACCAACAACTGAACCAGCTTTCAAAGTTGCCCTGTAGCCAAAACATCCATCTGAGAAGCTGAAGGGTTGATTTTATTTGTTTGTTTGTTTGTTCTTCTGTTGGAGTGTAGCACCAATAATTAAAAAAAAAAAGAAGAAAAAAAGAGAGAGATGCAAGTTCAAACTCTTGGAATAAATCAGAGCAGGCTCTTAAGCCTGCTGAGAGCTGCCTGCAGCTGCTTTGGCATCTCCATCCACTCGGGAATGCCGTGGTGAGGGTTGGTGAGTGGTCCTGCCCCACTGGCTCACCCAGGGCTCCAGGACAGAGGCACAGGGATCCTTGTGGAGCACAATCCCAGCCCCACAGCCCAATGGGGTGCTGTGGGCAGGGGCAGGAGGTGAAAACCCACTACCGTGGCACATTTATTGCTGCTTCGGGGAGCACTAAAGTATTGGGGGTCAGCGCCCCAGTGCCCTGCAGGTGGGGCTCCCTCCAGGCCAGGATTTGGCCCCACCTCTATAAAACATGCCTGAGCCATTAACGATCCTTCCCAGGGAAGTGGCAGAGGACCTGCATGCTGGAGTTAAGTCAGAGAGGCGAGACAAAGCCCAGGGGAGGGTCTGCGGGGAGCAAACCTGTATTGGCAGACAGCAAGATGAATTGGATGATCTAATAGTCCTTTTCCATCTCTAAGTTTTATGATTCATTTGTTATTTTAGCCATCTATATATATTTTTTATTTTACCCTAGAGGGGTTTCTTGAAATGTGTGCAATATATTCCTTAAAAAAAAATCACTTTTAAAAAAAAAGCAGAGGTCGGTGTTGCAGGATCCACAGCACCGTCTGTGCGTGGGTTGGGAACGAACTGCCCTGAGTGTGGGAGGGGTGGGTGGCCCTGGGGGTCACCCGAGGGGGTGGAATGGTCACAGCAAGGGTGGAGTGGGCAGAGCCTGTCACTGGATTTGGCTCTGCAGGAGATGGACAGCCAGAGAAGGGATGGGTGAAGTACTCTGAAAAAACCCTGGAAATGGCTTGGGAAAGGCAGGAGATTTGGAGGAAATGAGAGAAGGGTGGGGGGGACACAGCCAGCTCTTTCCTTCCCTCTGCTCTCCCTTCCACAGGGGTGGAGACACCTGCCCAGTCCTTCAGTGACCTTCAGGGGTGGCCAGGAGTCTGCACTGCCCTTGGCACGGGCTGGCATGGGCTGGGCTCTGCTGCTCATCGTGTGTTTGTCACAGAGCAAGGAGGAGCGGCAGAATTAGACCTGGCTCAGGTGACCCTGGACCCATCAACATTTCAGAAGGACAAGCCTCAGGAATCTCTGCCCAGGAGAGCTCTGACTCCTGGGCACTAAATAACCCACGGGGTGGGCAGTGGGAATGCATTCCTGGCACGGGGGGTGGGACAGGGAATGCCCGGGATAGGGAATGTGACCCAGGGGACATGGAGGGTGGACCAGGGGACAGGGAATATGAACCAGGGGACAGGGAGGGTGGACCAGGGGACAGGGAGGGTGGACCAGGGGACAGGGAATGTTAACCAGGGGACAGGGAATGTCCAGGGACAGGGAATGTTAAGCAGAGGACAGGCAGATTCAAACAGAGGACAGGGGATGTGGACCAGGGGACAGGGAATGTCCAGGGACAAGGAATGTTAACCAGGGGACAGGCAGAGTCAACCAGGGGACAGGGGATATTCCCCAGGGCGATCCATCGCGGGAGAAGCCTCCGTAGGAGGGTTTGGTGTCTCAGTCTCTCCCGGTTTCTGGCCACAGCCCCGGTTTGGTGTGAGAGCAGCGCGAAGACCCCGCAGATCCCACCACAAATAACCCGGGCACGGAGTGGCCGGAGCAACACCAGAGGGGAAGGAAAAGCTCTACACAACCAGTGCAGCGATGTTAGGGGGCATTCTCCCCTCTTTTCCTTACTCTAAGTGATTATTATTTAAGGGAAGGGAGGCTGCTAGAAATTGTTCGTGAGTTTTACTGAAACAGGCACACTCCTGCGGTGTTTTTTTAACTCCCACAGCCTCTCCGGGTCAGTCTTTTTCTTTCTCTGCAGAGAAAGAAAGGAAAAAAATAAAAAAGGAAAGAAAGAAAAGAAAAACCCACACAAAAATCAATCCATCAAATGTCATTACAGATTTATTAAGCCTGATGTAGAAAGACTTTTAACAGTAACATCTTCAGAAAGCATAAAAAGAGCACTTCTGTTCAGTCTTGTGCTTTGAAAATCTAAATATATTTTTATCATATAAATAATTCTTTTCATGTTTTAAGTGCATCTGTTTTTTTTCTTTTTTTTTTCTTTTTTTTTTTTTCCCCTTTTCAAATTTCCATTTTACAATTGGCCAAAACTGAAGCCTGCAGTTGACTGAAATGAAGCCATTTGCAAAGCTAATGATGTTGGGAAGCGTGTCTATGGCGAGCCCTATCAGCTACATTTCAGAAAGGTAGTTCAATGAGTGCAGCATTAAAATGAGGGGCAGCCTCCAGTAAAATCAGAATGGAACACACCCAAGGCCTTAATGTCTGCAGTTGGGTTTCCTGATGCAAATTGCGATAACATTTCAGATGTGAGCAGTCGCTTTTTCCAGGAGCTGCAGTGGAAAAGAGACGTTTTATGCCACAAAAGAAAGAATTACCATGTTTAAAAATGTAAATAATATATGTATAGAAACCTTTTTTATGGAAATGAGGCATTCAGGATTATGTGAACAGTTTGGGCTATTTTTTTTTCCCTTTTAAACACAACAGATAAAGATGTGTGATCTATTATTCAGGGCTTTAATTACAGTTCTAAAACTGCAGTGATTTTATTAAAAAAAATCCCTGGGCATAAAAAGTAACGTTTTCTGTGGGAAAGTTGAGGGATTTTTTTTTTACAATGTATTTGCATGGTGAAAATACAGAACAAAAAAAATCACTGTTAATAGATTTCAATGGTGCAAAATCATACATAGAAAGACATCCTAAATGCTCTGGAATACAGTCATCTTCCTGTAAATCAGAAAAGGCCTTAGATAAATAGGTTTGACCTGATTTAAATTTAATGAGATACATAGTCCTGATTGTTAATAATTGGTTTGGGGGAACCCAAAACAATAAAAGCAATAATCTTCTCTAGTATAAATTATATGAATTTATTTAGCAATCAACCAAAGGGAGGGGGGGAAAGGCATTAACATTATCAATTTGTTTAGTTTAAGTTAGTTATAATAAGCAAATAATTGGAAGCAAAATTGCCAGCCAGGCTTTTGGAAAGACAGTAAATATTAGGCAGATGTGTCTGTGATGAAGCTCCGGGGCCACTAGATGGTATGGTCCTCCCAGCAGAAAGGGCTTTCTCCTTTAGAAGGACCATTCATAATCATCCAAACCAAGTGAAACATGGTTTTGATTAAAACAGCCTGTTGGCTCAATAATCTTAGTAATTTTAAAAACATCCTTAATGTGGAAGAAGAACACTGCAATGTCAGAAATGGCCTTGGGGCCCATTATAAACAGCAACAAAATAAATAAGGAGAAGAAATGAGGGGTCATGAAAACAAAATTAAGCTAATGTTTCAAATTTTGACAATTATGAATTGTTCCTCCAAGAAGACATTAAAAAAATAATTCAGGCACTATTAGATAAAATACAAAGAGAATAATTGTACATGTATGAGTTTCCCATGGGACTAAGCATGCTTTAAAAGCAAAACTTGACTTAGATTTCCCCTCTTCCCCCCACCCCCCTTTCTAGCCAGCAACTGGGCAGGTCTCATGCAAACACAGACTTGCTGCTTCTCAGAGTTCCTCCAAAAACTCATCTCTAATTCCTTTATGAGCCATTAAAAGATGATGACCAAGAAAACAAACAAACAAAAATTACAAGCATATTTTCTATTGGAAAAAAAAAGAAAAAATAACATCCCCCATTATGGACCAATTTTTTTCTTTTCCTTTTTTGTAGGAAACTGAAACAAGCAAATATAACAAAATCTGTGTTCATAACATGGCAATAGAGTTAATATATACAAATATGTACAGTATAAAAATGCATCAAAGGCGCAACTTTTCATCCCAACAAGCTGCAGTGCCCAAGGAAGGGCAGTTTGGCCCCCCCTCCACTCTAAGGTACAGGCAATATGTTCTATACAGCATGCACTGGTTACAAAATCAGTGCAGAGCACTGAGACATTCGACAAGGAAAGTCACTGCGAGTCCTCTCTGAGGGAGTCCCGTTTGTTTGTTTATATAAAAAACTTGGTTAATTTTCCTTTATGCCATTTGGAGTATATACATTTTTTAAAAATTTCATTTTAAAGAGAAATGAGCTTTTGAAGCTTTATTTTTATTACCATTTTTGAAACAAAATTGCAGACCTAACACCATGGGTCACAGATGGGACCTGAAGATGCTGCCAATAAGAAACGTGTGCCGGGGCAGAGGAAAACATCCCATTTACTGTTGTGGCCAACTGTGCTCCTTCATTCAAATGGGGATGGATGTCTCGTGATTCCTGCTGACAGATTCCAGATAATACAACCCAAAACAAACAGCCAGAATAAAAAAAACCAACAGAGGATTAAGAAGTGGTGCCTGAGCACAAGACAAAAGGGGGTTTTGTACCAGAGACAGGACAGAGAAGTACCCTGAGCCAAATGAGGACTGTTGAGCTTGTCAGCTTTTGCAACCTGTATTGCACATCCCAGCGTTTGCTGCGCTGTAAAGCCAGGATCCTGTGCTGCACATCCTGCAGGTTCCTGCTGCCAGCAGTGCCCAGCTGGTGCCCAGCCAGGGCTCGGTGCCTGCTCGGGCAGAGCTGCACAACCCCCCAGGTGTGTGCACACCCATGGGGTGTGTGTGGAATGTCTGTATCCACCTGCAGAGCTACACACAGACATGCCTCTGTGTATGTTCCAGCCCAGTTCCTAAGGGAAAACACTGCCCACAGAAATCTCCCACGGCTGAGGCAGTTGTGGGGATGTTTCCTTGCTGTGAATCCCTGGATGGGGACAGCATTCCTTGCCTTTAACAGAGCTGCATTTTTTCCAAGGTGTTATTTTCATTTTCTTCTTGAAATACTGATCTTCCCTCCCCCCCCCGCTATCTCATCTAAGAAGTCTAATGAAAAAATTTGTTGCCTTTACTTAGATCAAAAAAGGAAAAAAAAAGGAAGTTTGCTCAGCAAGCTGGTGTGAACTGAAGTGGGGATGTATGATGAGCCAGGATTAGTATTTAATCTGGTGTCTCAAACAGGGCTTTTTGCAAAGGCCTGAAGACATTTCATGAGCTGAGAGGGATGATGAACTGGAAGTTTATTACTCTGCAGTTAAGTCCGGGTACAGCAAGTTCACTTTTAAAAATACTCTCCAAGAAAATAATGTGCAGACACTTTGGAACAAGAAACAACAGTGTCATCCTAAAATTCATCTGCTCTTCACATTTTTGCCAGCATAGTCAAAACAAACACCACTAGTGTAGACTGGAGGATACTGGGGTGAAGGTGCTTGCACTGGGATAGAAATGGTCCAGCAAAACAAAAGGAGCTGTACCAGTATAAAGTGCTTTATGGTGATACAACTGGTTTGACATCAGGACTTTTACCAGCATAGTCACATCAATATCAGAGTTTTGCAATCACCTCCCTGTGATAACTATGAACCCTCTGAAGTGCAGAAGGTTTAATTTGCCCAGAGACAAAGACTGTTTGCTGAAGTTTGTTTTCAAAACTCCCTAAACGCATTGGGAGTGCAAGGTCAGGACTGTAAGGACAGTGTTTGGGGCTGGGCAGACAGAGGGAAAATACACTGAATTGGAAGGAGTGGCTCTGAATTTACCCTGGAATAAATGCACCCAGAATCTGGCCTGATTTTCAGACTTTGGACTGAAACCAAACCAGAGGGAGGCAGCTGCAGGGAAGATCAGGGAGGTGCTGGTGGGACGTGTGGGATGCAAAGGTGAATCAGCTTCTACTATCACTGCAAACCCATTGTTTTTATTATTTTATTCTTGCACTTTCCTTCAAAACAAAATTGGAGAATAAAAATTCTACACTTTGTGTGCTTGTGTGAAGTCAACAACTGCAGGAAATAAGAAAAGAAGAAAATCCAGGGGACTGTTTCTTCCTGGAATAACAACCTAGTGGCTCACCCAGGGCCATCAACATACAGATCTTGGTTCAGGTGCAGACAAATTGGGACCTCAGTTTGATGAAATGTGAATTGAAATCTGCCTTTAGATGCATGTCATTTATTAATTAATTGCAAGTTTCAAATTAGTACATTCGCTGTGGTCCAAATTGTCACATAACACAATGATCCAGGATCTTGGAGGTCTTTGCAAATCTAAATGATTCTATGAGATAAAAAAGGCTCAATTTGCACCCACCAATGTCCAACTCAAACTCTTCAGCGACATTATGGAAAAGTTCTTACTTTTAGTGAAATTCAAGACCCTCTTGCTGACCATTCCCAGCTGAGGACAGAGCTTTGGCAACAAGGAAAGTTGGGATAAATGGTGAGGGGGAGCAGGAAGCCCAGGACAGCAAAACCACAGTGTCACTGACCCTGCTGTGAAACCCAGCGAGAAGCTGGTCTGAGGGCTCCTCTTGGGAGGTCAATGTCCAGGAATTACAGCTCTGTAGCTCCTCTAGGAGCAAAAGTAATATGTCAGGCTGTGCTGTGAGAAGATAGGCACCAACCAGTAGCACTTGTTCCCAGTGCATGGAGGCGGCTGGATCAGTGCTCTTGCTTGGGGACAGATGGCCTTTAAAGCCTGCTGTAATTGCAACATATTGATCTGGAATCTGTGATCAATACTGTCTTTATAGAGAGAATTTTAAATATAAATTGCATCGTATATCTGTTGGTGAAGACAAAAGCCCTGTGAGATCCCCCTCTGCCTGCTCCAGTCTGGGAGCTGCACACGGAGAGGGGACGTGGCCTCGGCACAGCCTGGGGGGCTGAGAAGAGTCACTTCTTCAATCCCTGCCAACATCAGGCTGCCATCTTCATTCCTTTGTGTTTTGAGCCCAAAATAATATCCCCAGCACAGCCCAGCCACAGGCTGCCTGGAGCTGCTGGGCTGGAGTGTGGTGGGATGAGCCCAGGTCAGCACAGAGCCCCTTTGCCCCCAGAGAGGTCCCACCAGGGCTGCCCCAGGCCACAGCTCCCCTGCCTCTGTATTTGTGCTCACTGAGGGCAGCTCGTTTTCCAGGGATGCTTCCCAGTGGGAATATCCCCTTTCTGTTCTACGAACTGAACCATGGGTATAAATTAATGAGTAAATATGGCACTTTATCAAAACATGATTAAGGAAAGGAAAAAAAGGGCTAAAAATGAAGGGAAAAATCCTTGCCTTGTTAATGAGTCTGAGTTGACTCAGTAGCCTGTAAAACTGGCTTGGAAGGCTTCAACCCCTATCGTGCTAATATATAATTATTGATTTTTAAAATGACTTTTTATATCCTCCTTGATCTCTAAAAAAGCTGGGGAGGTCAGTCTTGTAAATACTTTTACAAGTAGGTAATAAACCCCCTGATAACTTGCATTGACAAGTAATTACTGGGCAGGTTTGTTAGCAGATTCTCAGAGATTTTTTTTCCCTCAACAATTATTATTGTACTAATGACAACCATTTTTAAAGTTAAGTGTCCTTCTCCCTCTCAGCTTAAATAATAAGATACTGGACAAAACACCTGAGACCGATCCACTGAAATTCTTATATATTAGGCTCCGAAGGGATGCTCATTACATCTCCCTCTTTTAAAACAGCACATTTTTATAAAGGTGATATGGCTTATTTTGACATGGGTGGTGGTGGGAAGGGAGCTGTGGTTGCTGAATAAATCTTTCAAAGCAGGGTAACAATTCTCACTGCTTTATTGCAGTGCAGAAGCACAAACAGCTTGGATATGTGGGTTATCAATATGCCACTTGTTAATAAGCAAGGACGTGAATCATAAATATTCGGCTGTTTGATCACCAGGCTTTTAATTAATGTTTTGATGATCTCCAATAAGAATAAAAATCAGAACGATAGATATTGAGTAGCTACGACAGAGAAAAGATGCAATGATTTCCTGTGTTACCTGATTTATATGACAGATAAACTATCAACTCATCCAGTTCTGTACAGAGAAAGGGAGAGATGTACATTTTCTTTTTTTATATCATACTGTAAAAAGAATAAAAATCACTTAATTCAAATGTGTACCTAAAATGTTCCCAGAGGATGGCAATGGCAGCAGAATGAGCAGGGTGAGCACTGGGGAATGCAGCCTTGTGGCCACAGTTTTAAAGGAAGGAGCTGTTCCCACACTTGCCTGTGCCAGAGCAAAGCCCTCTGAGCAAAACCTGCTGCTGGAATGGCCAGAGCTCCCCCAGGGGGATCAGGACCTTCCCAGGAGTTTTCAGCTTGGGTGTCCCAGGGGCTGTCAAGGTGGGGCCATGGGGTTTTGCTGCTCACTGGCTATGGGGCACCAGCAAAGCCTCTTTCCTGACAAAATTGAGCAGCTGATGACACACAGAGCCCCAGCCCTGGTTGCTGTGGGCTCTGAGGGCCTCCCTTTTGTGGGAAGAGGCTCCTGGCAGTGCCTGCATTGGCATCTGTGTGGCTTGGCTGTGGCCATGAGGGACAAACCCAACTGCATGGAGGGTTCTCCCAGGGCAGGCAGGAGAACATCCACAACAGGGAACAGCATCAGGAACTTCACCCCCTGGGTTCTGCAACAAGCCAAATATTTTCTCTGTGCACCCAGAAGCTCAGAGGAGGGAGCAGGGCTGGAGGTACACACGTGATTTCTCCCGAGTGGTGATTTACTGCAGCGCTTGTGGCCTTTGGGTCCCCACCACGGGCCCCACCTTGGGCAGCTTCACCTAATAACTCTGACCTGGGCTGTGCAATTTAACAGCTTCTGAGGAGCTCGATGCTAATGCATTGATTTTGCTTTAATAGAATCTTGTTGTCAATGGCCGGTGCTCAGCACGGCGCAGGCTTCAATCTTAACCCATCTGAAGGCTCTGCTCGTTTCCAGTTGAGCTCCGTTCATTTCCAGTTGAATAGGTTAAGCAAAGACAGACCTCACTGTTCTCAATTCACTTTATGATCCTCCCATCATAAAAAATAATATCAGCACCTTGCTTTTCATGTCAGAACTACATTTGAGCTGCTATTCCCTATGCCCATGAGTAAATCCCATAAAAGCCGCCCCGTTGTACTGTCGCTATTTTTCCTTGTGGATGATTGATTGATGGATGAGTGCTGACACTTCAATGAAGCTATTTCGACTGCCATCTCAATCCGATGATGTGAGGGGTATATTTTCTGTCCATGCCTCATTACTTCAGAATGACATTCCTGGAACTTCATTTACTTTTTCCCTCCTTCCCTCAAGCGCCATATTTTTTCCCATCTAGGTTATGCATGCCATAAAAAAAGCAATTTGCTATTATATGTGGCATAAGGGCAACACTTTCCCTAGGAGGTAAATAAGAAGGGCCTTTTTTTTCCTCCTCCATGGTGAGTTTAGGGATCATGTCAAAATTTCCCAAGCACTGCCAAAACAGGCCCTCCTGCACAAGCCACAGGGAATGCAGGGAGCATGTTTAGCCTGAGTTTGTGAATGCTGTGCTTCAATTATAAACTTGAACACGGAAAACAAACCAACAGTGAAACACACCCCAAAGCCCTCTCTTCTTTGAGAAAGAGCCTCTTCTCCACTTGTGCCTCGCATACTTGGAATATTTCATTTGCCACGGAATAACAATTTACAACTGGATCCAGACTGATTTTTCCTTGGAGAATTGGAGAAGTTCATCATTAAATGCAGAGATGGATTTGTCTACTGGAGGTTGCTTGTGCTGAGTGAGAGCAGCCAGGGCTGTGCCTGGTTTTCCAAGCAGTGCACTAGGAAACAGGAGACTCAAGACATGGAATATCCTGCAAGAGCCTGGGAGTTGACTCAGGGCCCGATTTTAATCTGTGTAATACAGTATTCCCGTTAATAATAATGTATAATTAAGACATCCGTTAAAAATCCATAACGTTAATTTAATGGAGAAAATCTAATACAGTTCTATTGGAATTTTTACGTTAAATTAACTTTAACGGGCTTTTAATGGATGTCTTAATTAGATCTCATTATTAACGTGAATATTCCACAAATTAAAATTGGGACCTCGAAGTTTTAATGAAAAAAGTTCCAAGCACAAACTCGGAATTGCCATCTTTGTAGCCCCCTTCTCCCCAGCTCTTGGTGGGCTTGAAGGCACAGCACAGGACATGGACACCAGATTTTGATCCCATTTTTGATGGCATAAATCCAAAATAACTCCATTGACTACAACAGAGGGTTTCAGATTTACACTCCCCTAGCTGAGAAAGGAATTTTATTTTTCTTCTTTTATATCTATATATAGATATTTATATAGTGATATTTATATATAGATATAGCTCTATTTATATAATGTTCAATAATCTAACAATAGTACTTCTGTTTAAAAATCCCTCCATCCCATATGTCTCGTCATAAACCGTAATGGAGATTTAAATATATATATATATCTGAGGAATAAAACAAACGGAAAATAATCCATTTCAAACAAATCTTTGGCAGCAACATGGTTAAGCATAACTATTTGAACAACTTGCACAGAAGATTAACATTGTTCAGAGGGTTTTTGGCTCAGAATCTGTTTTAACTTAATAATTCTTGTACTTACTGTGATGTATTGATCCCTAGTGCAATGACTGGATTGGGCAACCCAGGTGCAACAGTAATAGCTGCACAGAATAGAAACATTTCCTTTAGACAAACTATCCCAAAGGGGTTATAAATAGGAAATGGACATTACCATGAAAAGTAAAGCTTCCAAAGTGACTGCATCTTGTGTAGCACACTTGGACATTAAACTATGAAGAATTTTTTTTCCTGTCAAGTGTTACAAATTGATGAAATAAGTACATCAATGTTCTCAGTCATTATCTTACTTCAGTGGCACTTTGTTTTAGTGACAGCAAAAAGGGACAGTGGAGACCAGACAGCCCCAGTGCAGTTTATCAATGAAAATCTAATATTGTCCATAAGCAGGGGAGTGGAAATCAATACTTCATTACCAAATTGTTAGTGAGGATGAAGAAGAATAGCAGGAGTTTTTTTGGCAGTCTTCTGGGTCCGGGTTGCTGTGAGTTCAGTGTCAGGGCCGCAGTGACGTGCAGGGCGGGCTGGGCTGGAGAGCTGGGGCTAAGGCATTCGTCCTGCAAGCACAACAACAACAGCCACTGTCACCAGCTTTTAGTGACTATGTACCTTCAGCCAGAGAAAGTTCTGGAAATGACTCAGCTTCCCTTTACTTTGTCCACCCACGGGCTCACAAAAAGCAAGGACACCCAGAACAAAATCCCAGCTCCTTGTGCCTGTAGCTGCACAGGGATAGCTGGCAAAATCCAGCTGGTGCTGTGGCTCTGCCTGGTCACCAAGCACATTACTCTGCATCGCTGCCTTCCCCTCATGTTGCTTAAACCAGAATAATGAGCTCCTTTCTGCACCCAGCCAAGAACAGTCTCTAAAATCCTCATGGTGCTTGGACATCTCAGCACCCACATGGTGTTTAATTACTCCACTATTGCCATGTTATTTCTGGGTGTCGTGGCACCTCCCGAGCATTAAAAGCCATCGCTCTTCCAATGGACCTTTTCCATTCTGCAGCTGCTAAAAGTGCTAAGTGACTCAAGTTGTGAAGTTCCTGCTGCACAGAGACAGAAGGGGCTTGTTTTATTTAATTTCAAGATGTGGGTTTAAAAGTTCAGTCCAAAGCTGAGTTCTGTTTTGCCTATAACCTGGGACAAAGATACTGAGAAAAGCAGGAGAAAAAAATGACTGGAAAAATAGGGTGAGAAATGAGGCAGGCAATAAGTAGACTGAAAGTCAATCTGGAGAGAGCACAGAGGAAAAAAAGAGACCAGCAGTGGGCAAAGAGAAATATGTTACTGAAAAATATATTATCTGTTCAAGGCCATGGATAGTTCAGCAAACACGACTCAAACCCTGTGGTGTGTTCCCTGTGTTCTGGCTAAATCAACTGGAAATTCAGTAGTAGCTCTATTTAAAGTAAAATAAACTCAACTTCTCAAAAAATTCCATATGAAAACAAAAATGTCCATTGACTTTATGCTATTTAGTTTATATTTTGGTCTGTTTTACAATATCTTTACCTTTTCAGTTTTCACAGGGATGCTGAGTTTTGCATTGGCAACCAAACCTGCTGTGGAGAAACTGTTGGAAGGGAGGAAGAGGTTTTGGCAGCTGAATGTAGAGACTTTTGGCAACTGGGGATGCATGGAAGTTAGTTTGAAATTGTGGTGAATACCTTAGAGCATTATTCCCACTTTAAATACATTAAAAGCAACCCATGTTGACACTTTAAAACGTTGTCTTTAGGTTTCAGAGGTAATGCTCCAGAGCCATTTGCTCTTTGCAAACTATTGTTTTTCACTGCAAAAGGATAAAGCTGTGCCAGTCTACACCTTGTTCAGATTTCAGAGAAATCCAGAGGCCTTGCCATTCTAAGTTCTGGAGCCGAAATACAGCAACACCATGAGCTGCTGTGGCCAAGTTCTCACTGCAGACCTACCTCTGCAAATACAGCAACACCATGAGCTGCTGTGGCCAAGTTCTCACTGCAGACCTACCTCTGCAAATACAGCAACACCATGAGCTGCTGTGGCCAAGTTCTCACTGCAGACCTACCTCTGCAAATACAGCAACACCATGAGCTGCTGTGGCCAAGTTCTCACTGCAGACCTACCTCTGCAAATACAACAACACCATGAGCTGCTGTGGCCAAGTTCTCACTGCAGACCTATCTCTGCAAATGGTCCAAGTGCAGACTATGGGGATGGCACAGGCATTTGGCTTTACCTCTCCAAGCAGATATTTGCAGCCCTCACCAGAATGGAGAACTACCTGTGACATGCCAACTTAGTCCTGCCTTAGGTCACACCAAGCCCTTTAGCATCTGTCTCGTTCATGGATGAGGGACACCAACACCATGGGCTGGTCCCATGAAGGCCAACATGAGCTGACACAGCTGAGTGCAGCAGTGATGACTCTTGTTTAGCTCAACTCTGCCTCCAGAACATCATTAGGACCATTAAGCAGCATGTAAGTGCTCAATCTGGGAAGGAGCCCTGAAGTTACTGCAGAGCACTGGTTCCCTGACAGTGGGAAATATTTATCAAAGGCTTGGATTGGAAAAATGAAAAGCCAAAGTCCTGCCTCCTTTCCTCCTTGCTTCATTGTGAGGAAGGTCCTGAGATTCTGGAATAGACCAGCTGTAAATTCAGCATAGCAATATTGCTGGTCACTCCCAGGGCTCTTCAGAGGCACAGCAGTCAGGGGGAGGCCCACAAGAAACTCTTCTGGCAGCAAATAAACTTTTGAGGCTCAGTGTCTGTGTACTTGACTAATGGTAACATCTGTGCAGAAGGAAAATCAATTGGGACTTGGCATTGATTTCCAAGGGATAAGTACTTCACCCCTAAGGTCTTTTGGCCAACTGAAGTCCCCATCCTTGTGGTTGTGGGATTTTTTTATTTTATTGATACCACTGCAGGCTGGGACAGGACTTTGGGAAATTAATTAGTGTGAGCCCTGATCAATAAGGGTCATAGTTTATGTATTTCATTATCAAGTCTGTAAGAGATTCAGGGAGTATGTGGAGAGCTTGTCACCCACAGTCAGGGCACAGCAGCCTGGGCACTCAAACAGCACTTGATGGGCAAAGTCTGGTGCTTCCTGGGCATCTGCTGAGATGTAGTTCAACCTGTACCACAAAGGAAACTTCATCATTTAATTGTTATGAAAATGCAGTTGAGGGTGTTCATTACACTGATGTGTTGTACAGCATATGTGAAATATCAGCCACAGATACTGAAGCTTTGCTTTTATTTAACACTAATTATCAAGCCATCAACAGATGTAAAGTCATATCTATTTTAATGTGGATATGTCAGGACTCAGGATTCCTTCTAACAACCGCCTTCCCACTCCTTGTCCATGGCACAGCTTCCCTCTCCTCACTCAAATCTTGCCATAAAAACACAGCTGTGAAACCTCTGAAATAGGAACTCTCCAACTTGTCTGCAGTCTGAGACAACTGTCGAGAGTGTGTCAGCAGCTGAGGGGGCGTGTGCCCAGCTGGGCTGGCTCTGGCTGCTCTGCCGTGCTCCTGGGCCACAGAGCCATGCTCAGCTCACTTCTTACACACTCCAAGCCACTCCTTACACATCCCAACCCCCGTGCTTTCTTTGCCCTCTCCAGTGTCTCCTTTTGCCTTTTCTCCACGGCCAAAAGCCACACTAACAAAATGACGCAGGTTCCTGGGGGCAGGACAGAGTGTTTTGCAGAATACTCTGAGTGGGAAAGGGACCCACAAAGATCATCGAGTCCAACTTTTCTTTTTAAAGTGAATGGCCCTCAACCCTCAACCCTGGTGTGATTAGAACCGTGTTTTAACCAGGTGAGCTCATCTCAGGACATGGGCTGTCTGCTCTGGAGTGGTTTTCTAGTCATACAGTCATGGAATCACAGAATGGTTTGAGTTGGGAGGGACCTTAAAGATCATTTCATTCCAACCCCTGCCATGAGCTGGAACTAGCCCAGGTTGCTCCAAGCAACCTGGCCTTGGACACTTCCAGGGATGGGTCAGCCACAGCTCCTGTGGGCAACCTGTGCCAGGGCCTCACAGTAAAGCATTTCTTCCATATATCTAATCTAAATTTCAACTCTTTCAGTTTGAAGCCATTCCCCCTTGTCCTGTCACTACAGTTCCAAATGAAGACTCCCTCTCCAGCTTCCTTGTAGGCTGCTTCAGATAGTGGAAGGCTGCTGTGAAGTATGTGAGGCCCTTTGATTGGGGATTGCTGTTTGTTTTTTGGGATCTCCAGAAAATACCAGCCTGTTCAGTGGCTGGTCTAATGTGTGGTGTGGAACTCTAGAGCCAGGCAGATGACAGCAGGTTCATGTGTTTATAAGGTCTTCTTTGTATCTCCAGATCTTTGCTAATATCATTTTACCATCTCCTGTTTATGTAAAGGGATAATAAAAATGACAGTATTCCTCTGTGATCCACCCACTGCAGTCCATGGGAGTCTGGGGATAAAAACTTTGTCATTGTGCAGCTGTACCTGCAGTAATAAACTGCAGGACTCTTTAAAGGCCACGTAGAAAGACACAGACAGTCCCTTTGTGGTTACCAAACATATTATCTCTAGATGTCATTTTTGACCTACTTTTGCTAGATTTTTGCAGCAGCAGAAAATCTGTTCCTTAAAGAACCATCCTTACCTAGATAGGAAGAAACCAGCAAATCTGGATATATTTTATTTCATTTAGGACTCCTCTCACCATGAATTACACTATTACAGGCTTTAAATGCCTTCTCGTTAGCCATAATTATAACTAAAATTATATCAATCTAAACAGTAACTACTCCAATGATTCATCCTGATTGGGAGGAGCGTGCTCCCTTGAGTTATCCCTGCCCATCCATTTTAGAGCCTTGTGCGGGAACAGCTTTCCAGAAGGTCATTTAACAGCACATTAAATAAATAAACAGAGCATATTTGTTTCAGAAAAAGCACTCCAGGAGGGTGGGAAAGCATTCTGGGAGAGGTAAGAATAACCCTCATGAAAACCAATACTTTCACCCTCACTTGAGAGTGCAGCAGCTGCCCAGGGACAGGCAGAGGCTCCATGTGGTGCCAACAGAGAAAGGTCCCATGTGTTCTGCACACTGAAAGCTGCCACAACCCACCACAGCCACCAGAAGGTCCCCAAGCCTCTCATGTCTCTGCAGAACCCACCAATCTTCACATATTCAACCTCAGCCATCAGCCATATGGAAAGGGAAGTGTGGGAAAGGGTCTCCTTCACTGTAGAACAAATTCCCGTTCTGTGATCCAAGTTGTGAGAGTGTGGGACAAAGGAAAGGAAATGTGGGCTCTAGCTCTGATGTTCCTGGGGTGTGTCTGCCTGAACACAAACCTGGCTGTGGTAACACCCAGGAGGAGGAATGTAGAGACCTTGTTCCCTGGGATGATGGAAATTGCATTTAATAAAAACTCAAAATCATTAAGTTGTATTTCTCTCAGAAAACTCCTTCTTGAAGATGCTTTGTTCAGAGGCCAAAGGCAACTGAAAGGACTCTGGATTTCAGCAGCAGGACCACCAGAGCCCACATCTGCATTTGGTTGCAAACACCTTCTCTGTGGGTGGTCAGAGAAGTTCTGCTGCTTTACATCACATGTTTGCACTATAAAAGAAAAATCTGCTTGAGATCTGCCCAAATAATCCCCAACTTGCTTTCAGGAACTTCTGCTCCCTGTGCACGTAGTTTGCGTGACAGGACTGTTACCTGTGGCCCTGCCTGAGCAAAACTGGTAAGGAAATGCCTCTTGGTGCTGTGCACAGTGCAGGGAATACAGTGATCCATCTCTGCCAGGAGCCGGGCACGGATGGCACCAGAAACCAGGGCTGGGCTGCTCAACTACAGCAACGCTGACATTTTAGGGCCACACCTGTGCAGCCTTTATGTGCATCAGTTCTGCCACCTGAGTCCTAAGAGGGAGATGAAAACATTCTTATGCATGTATTATATCGTAACTTATGGTCAATTATTAACTATATTTATATATGCAAGAATATCTATGTATTTCTGGATACCTGGGCTGGTGGAAGGTGTCCCTGCCCATGGCAGAGGATGGGACTGGATGAGCTTTAGGGTCCCTTCCAAGCCAAACCATTCTATGATTGCTCAATTCCTTTGGAAGTAGGCAGGAGAGAAAGGGAACCAAACCAAGTGGGTGCTGAAGCTGAGCTCTCCTTCAGAGGTGTATGGGGGGGTGGCTTTAGGAAAAACATTTCACCTCCCTGATGTTTTGCTGACGGATGAGTCAGATGAAAAATTGGGGCTGCAGTTCCCTGTGTCTTCAGAGAGCCACGATAAAATCCGGGGCTGCTGGAGACAGTGGGATTTCTGCCACTTGTGTTGAGAAAGGCCAGTATTTCACCCAAAGCTCAGCCTGGGCCTAAAGACGGCCCAGGACACACACATGTTTGTGACAAAGAGCACAGGGGATGTCTAACAGGTGTGAGGGTGTATCCTGGTCCCCACAGTCACACCAGTGGCCTGGGGTAACTGGTCCCCCTAATTGCTTCTGCACACAAACAGAGCCCAGTGCAGGAGTGTCTGGATGGAACCCAGTCTTGGAAAGGGAAGAAAAAAAGAGAAGGAACATTTATTTTTTATTTTTTCCAATAAAGTATAGCCATCAAGTCACAATGTATTTGGGAGCACATGTTATTGACAGCCTATTCTTGGAGAAAAGAAAAAAAAAGAAGTGAATTTTTTGGCAAAGTTTCCTAAAGATTAAATTGTTCATTGTACAGGGCACCATCTGCCCTTGGAGAGAGATTTAGTTGATGGCAGCTGCAACCAAAGTGTGGAAGATAAAGCTGAATTTCTGGTTTCTTTTCAACTAGCAACTGTCATTACAGGTCACATGCAAACTGTGTCATTTTCTGTGACAAGCAGGTTCTGTAGACTTGGGTGCTCGCTACATTTTAAACTGCCACCTGTACAGATCCCAGACAGAAACAGCTTTTGTAACACACCTTGGAATACGTGAATTTAGAGCAGATAAGACAAAACAATTATGGATCAACCATCTGGACACTGGCTGGGGGTTCCAGGCCCAGGTTTACATGGATGGAGGTCAGGACAAACTGGTGGGTCACTCCAGGTAGATTGTCTCAATTAATTTGGGAGCTTAAAAAGGCCAAATTGTCATTTATACATGTTCACTCAACTGTTGCACAATTCCTCAATTGCCTCCTTGTTTCCCTTGTGGTGTAGTTCCCAGTTAGAGCAAACTCCACATTTTTTAAGCCCTGAAGAGAATTTCTAAGTCACCAAACCAGAGGCTGTTGCTGGCGGGTTTTTTCCCAACCCCACCTACCAGCTGTGACATTGAAATGTCTGGATGCACTGCAAGGCAGCAATGGCCACTTGAGAGTGGGGAGATGCTGATTTATCTCTGCATCTGAGCTGCTTAACTATTAGAGAAAACTTGTACTGGCTAAAGCAAGCCCCTCCAGGAAGGGGTTTATACCTCTTCCCTCTCTCCTGAACGCTCTCACAGGAGAATGATGTTCCCTTTCTCCTCTGAACAAAATGGGACGGGAGAAGTTAAGAGCACACTGGTAGATTTTATTAGGACTAAGAAACAAAGCAAAACAAAAAAGCAAACCCAAAGCCCTTCCCTTTCATCCCTGCCTTGCTATGAAAATGCCTTCATATTTCCAGGCTTGCTGACAATATTTCAGGATGGTACATCACACACCGTCTCGTCTGGAACAGCAGACATTGTCAGTGCTGGGAGACAACCACTCTCTGGTTTGTACTTCACAAAGATTCTGTATAAAGCATTTCTATAGAAAAAAAGAGTTTTGAAATTTGTGAGTCTTAGCCTTTCAGACAAGGATGAGTTCTGGTTAATTTTCTTCTGATGATTTCCACATTTTCTGCAGGAAAAACAACAGCTACTATTGCCTTAAGACAGACCGAACTAGTTGTAACATGCCTATATGTAAGATATCTTTTTTTGCATGTGAAAGAATTTGCAGGACATAGATTTGTTCTTAAGTTTATTGTGTTCAGTTTAACTTTTTGATCTTCTATCCCATTTTATCACGGCAGAACTGGATTGTGTTTTGAAACAGAAACTGCTACTGCTGGTAGTTTTTAAACCAATCTGGTGTGATTAAATCCATGCTTTTGGATAATAAGATTACTTTTAAAACAGGTGGGGGCTTTGCCTCTCCAACAAGATATTGTTTACCATTTCAGGTATCAACACGTGTCTGATGGCCCTGTGACGTGCCCAGATCGTCCAAGCCAAACCTCCTTGGGAAGGCTCCCATTTCTGTGTCTCTTTGCTGCTGCAGAACAGAATCACACTCACCCCTTGCCTTTCCTTAGGGAGATGCACCTTTTTTCATCCATGGCCTGAACTCAAGTGCTTTCGGTATTAGGGCCTTTAAAGAGGCACCCAGCAAAATGCTTAAAATCAAGACTATGCCTGTTTGGGTTCCTTTTTGCAGAGCACTATTGGGCAGGAGGGGAGGCTGCTCATGTGAATTAGTGTGTGATGTGCTGCTTTGTCCTTTCTTTGTGAGGAAGCCCTTAAAACACGAATTCCCACCTTAAAACCCAGCCCAGCGCGAGTAAATCAGCGGCTCCGTGGTGCCAGAGTTGCACATGCTCTTCTGCTGCTGATTTATCTGCAGAATATATCACATGCCAGTTACTTGAATTAGGATCATGGGGAGAAGGGAATCATTAGAGAGCAGAAGAAACTCTAACGCATAAAGCAAACTTATCCGTTTGTCTCTCTCCTCTGTGCTCCTGTTTTATTTGCTCGTCAGGCACTGACAGCGCTGATGAGGCAGCGGGTGCTGCGATCCTGAGCTGCTGCTTTTGGGGGAAGCAGCGTTGGGGCTGCAAAGGTTTGATACAGCAGAGCTTTGCACTTCCAGACAGGCCCTTTGCCCTGGTCACTGGGAAGTGTCGGAGTGCTGGGAGGTGAAGAAGGCACAGCCTGGCTCAGGTCTCACTCCTGGTGCTGTTTGCTTTGCTCTCAGAGTGCCTCGAACAGTCAGGTAAATTAGACTTGGAGGAAGGGACATTGCATCTTTGAGTAATGAGGCTGGGAAACAGGGAACACATTTTCCACTAGCTCATGTCTCACTGTATGGCATTCTGATTTCCTGACACTTCATAATAAATCATTGCTTATCACTCACATGGGAACATAACATGGTTCAAGTTAAGATTCGTTAGTGATTGTAAAGGAGAAACATGAATTGCTCTATATCAGGGCTTTTTGATCATCTTTCTGTCCACTGCAGGCGTTTTTTTTAATCGGAATATTTACAGGAGCCATTGTTTAAGGCATAAATAAAAAGGAGAAGAAAGAGCAGAAAATATGAATAATGAAAATGAATTTATTTGTCTTATTTATGTGTTTATGTAAACATTTGGCAATTGCTTTTCACTGCAGCTTGTATTCAGTGTCACAGGCTGCTGCACCAACATAAGTTTCTAAAGCTGGGATTTTAAATATATATGTGTACGTGCGTATAAAAAACCCCTAAATGCCAATACATTCATTTTCTGGAGGAGAAGGTTCTAGCAAGCATATCTGGAGCCAGTTTGCTTCAGCATGGCCACCACAGGGAGAAGAGGGTGTGATCCTGCCTGGCAGTGAGGGACCAGTAGCACAGTGGGAGTGGAAAGGTGGTGGCATCGGCCTGGAGGTGAGGGAGAGGTTGAACTGGGGGGGTCTAGGCTGTTCCCTGCAGCCTGTTACCCGTGGCCAGGGATCCATCAAATCCTTAGGAAACAGGGATTCAGCTCAGTATGAGGGATATCCAAGAGGTGGGACAGCCTTGCTTGAGTCCCTACAATGACTTCAGAGATGGTAAATCCTGAGCTTGGATGGGACATGTGCTGGGGAAGGAACAAATGATAGGATGAGGGGGAATGGCCCCAAGCTGTGCCAGGGAAGGTTTACACTGGATATGAGGGAAGATTTTGTCATGGAAAGGGCTGTCCAGCCCTGGCACAGGGACAGGGTCCCCATCCCTGGGGGGATTCAAAGCCATGTCGATGTGGCAGTTGGGGACATGGGGCAGTGGTGGCTCTGGATGGTTGGACTCGATGGTCTTGGAGGGCTTTTCCAGCCTCAATGATTCCATGATCCCATGCATTCAGCTCTACATCCAGGCACTTCCTTCTCTGACCTTCAAGACACGGATTTTTTTTTTTTTTTTACTGTGTGCTGCAGTTCACAACTTTTTCATCAGCAGTTTAGGGAGAGGCTGAAAAGCTTATGGGTTTACAGATGGTGTCAGTAGAGCTTTAGGGGAACAGGGAGTTTTGTATAAAAAAGATCTAAAACCAGAAAAAAATGGGAGCTCACTTAAAGAATTATAACAAATATGCAGAAATTTTTCACAAGAAAAAAAATTAAAATTGTATTCCTTCCCTTGTCTTACAAATAGTTTTACTTTAATTTGTTTCTTTATCTTTTGAGTTTGATTGTGGGAAGTACCTAAAACTTTGGGACAACCCGAGAGAAATCAGATAAGGTAACTATGGCTTTGATTATTCCCCCTTCGGTAATTTGCTATTTACTACATTAATCAACTATATAATGTGTCATTTCTACTGCTCCCTGGCTGAATAATTTCCAAAACTACAAACAGCTTTCAACATAGTTGCCAGACAGGCGCAAATTAATACTTTCAGAAATTCTTCCTAGAAATATTCCCAGGAACAGAAGCTTTCACACCCTCTATTTGTGTAAAGAAAATAGAGTTGGGTTTAAAAAAAATTGCCAAATTATTATTTTAGGCAAATTCTTGCATGTTTTTTTCTGGTTTTATATGTATTTTTATATATATTATATATTATAAAAATGTAAACTTTAGAATAAGTAGGTTTGGGAGACAAGGTGGCAATGGAAGTACATATGGAATTAACCCTTTGCAGGAGTAGGGGCTTAATTTAGTAGTTACAAGAGGAGGGACCTGATCTGCTTTTACTGAGGCAAATAATCCCCTTGATTTGTAGGACAACCTGTCTGACCAAAATGGCAAATGACCAAGGGGCTGTAAATTCAGCCACCTGATCCATCTAATCCCTTTCCCTGACACTCCAAATTGCAAGTATTTGTGGCTACACTGGCCTCTGGCTTTGATCCCCAGCCTGCTCTCTTTAATTCAGTTTTCCCTCTTGTGTTCCTGGTCAGGTCCCTGTAAGATTTTCACTTGTGCTCAGAAAATCTCCAAACCCTTTAGAGGAAATACATTATGCACAAAAATGTGAAATCCCCCAAATACCAAGTTTTTAAAAGAAAAGAATTCTGTTCTGGTAAAGCATAACATTAAATATATTTATTATATCTTGCTTTCCACCTACCACCAATAGATGATTATAGACAAGAATCAAAACCCTCAAGTCTTGACCAAGAAAAAAATACTTAGTTTTTCTAATATATGTGATACAGGCTCTTAATCTGCTCTCACTTGAAGTGGTGTAGTGAATGGGAATATTCTCCATTTATTTTGGCTTACATTAAACTGGAATTTTTGCCCCATAAGCTTCCTGTAATTTTTGTAAGCGGAACTGCCTTTGTCAGCATTCCTAATATTTCCCCATGGAAATGGTATTAAAAATCAGCACATTTGCCCTACAATCTCACGTTTTATCCTTGAGAAATGAGAACTTATGGTGGGTTTTTTTGTTCTTCTCTCTTTCTCTAGGAAAATGGCTTAATAAAAATCTCAAACAGAGCCCGGAACGAGACGGTCTATCTTCAAAATGTTAATTCTCTCACAAACCATGCCTGGGTTAAAAACAGATATTGAAACAGGGGAATAAATATTTGACAATGCTGTTAAGGCAACTTTGCTAACGATTTTTGAACAACCTCCAACTGAGGTCTAAATGTCTGCAATATCCATAAACAACTCTATACTGTCCAATTAGGGAGACAAAGACATAGAGTCCTGTCAGGAAGATTTGCATGGCTAAGTGTCTGAGATCACAGAGACGATGAGGGATCGTTGGGAGTGATGGGGGATGCACACAACGGATGACTATCATTACAATATTACAGAGGCTTACACCTTCCCAATTACTGGCAGGATTCATTAGTTACTGCTGCATTTCCCTAATAGAATCCTCTCTCTTGGCTTATCGCTACCTTCCCTCTGTCTACAGAAACCCACAACTCAGCAGTCGATCACCTATGAAAAATTAGATGGTGGAGCTTCCAGTGGCCTATTTAAAATGAAAAGGCAACTGAATAAGAAATAAAGAAAAAAAAAATCAGGGCTGTAATGCAGATATGTGGGAGCTACAGGAGCGGCATCAGATGGGTTTGGAATTCTCTTGCTATTGAACTGTTTGAGAAAGAAAAATCAGTGGCAGCTGCAGAGAGCAGCATCATGGTGGGTTTAAAAGCACAATGAAAGTGTTTTACAGGGCTGTACGTACACACACAAACGGGAGGCAGATTGCAAAGTGACAATTACTTAGGGCCTGCTAGGCTGAAGTTTCACAACTAAGATTGGTGAGTATTGCAGGGGCTCGATGCTGCTGCAATCGGCTCAGCCCCATTAGAGATAATGGTGTGAGTATTTCCATGCTGTCATCATGTTACTATCAACAGCATTATCAGTATCAACTGCTTCTACAATTATGCACAATGCACAATTATGCTTTTCCTGCACAAAGACTTAGCAACTACCAAACTCGTTTTCTTTTTAAATACACTGAAAAGAGTGTAGATTTCAATCCTTCATCTGCTCACAGATGAAACAACATTTCCAAATCATCAGTGATAGCATTTTTTTCCTCCCATTCTAAGGATGGCCAACTGTTCTCAGCGATTTCTATTACATTTCCCACCTATTATTTCATGTAATGGCATTCCTTAAATTTTAAATTAGCTTTGAAGAATAAAAATAATTGAATTCCTGCTGTTTTGTGTACATAGAGGGTGACAGGAGCTAATGTGATAATTTAAACTGTAAATGAGTCTTCACTTTGTGTTCATTAATTACAGCTAATTACTGAATTACAAACCTTCTTGGTTAGGCACTGTTATGTATTCATGTAGCATGTTGGATTTCCAGCTGGTAGAAAACTGTTTTATAGACTTACAAGCTGACACACCAAGCTACTGCTGAAACAATTCTGCTTGAAAAATAAAGGGAGGGTGGGGGGCACAGAGCTCCTCCTGCTCTTTGAATTAAGGGACTGATGAGTAACAGGGCTGCAAACATGAGCCTCAGGTGAGCCAGAATGGGGGGGATATAATTAGAAAACACTCGCTGTGTCTGGTGGGCAGAAATGTGGGGATTTTGAGCTGCTGCTTTGGGTGAGGAGTGTGAGTGTGCTCTGCTCACACCTGTTTTACACCAGCCAGTTCCTGGGTTTGAGCAGAGTTATTCCCTTTCTAGAGGCACAGCAGAGGCACAGAAATGCCCCTGCAAAGGGGGGGGCAGTGCTCCCAGCACGGATCCTTCAGCTCCATTCCTGAACAGTGGGATGGGAATAGGGAACTGAACATCCCAGCACACATGCATTGTGTTCCATGGGCAAGTGCTCCTTGGTCCTCACTGAAGGATCTCTCCAGCACTGGAGGGCTGTCTCAAGCATTTACTCAACATTCTCTGCACTGAATGGTTCTGTCCAAACCTCTCCTTTGGATCCTTTTTGTCTGCTCATTGTTCCTGTTGAAGCTGAATGCAGGAGTTGAAATCTCTCTCTCTGCAAAGTGAGCAGGGGGAGCCCCACAATGACAGAATCAGCTGTGTTAAGGTTTTATGAGCTACACAGCCCAGTGCCCAGAGGGACAACTGTGGCAAAAGAAAGAAACCAAAGCCTCAACCATATTTCTGATAAATACATAGAGACAGAGATAAAGAGATGCAAAGATGTGCCTTCCTCTAGCAATTTCATTTCCCACTGGTTTCGCATTTTTGGTGCTCTTTTAATAAAATAGGCCATGTCTGCTCTCACCATCCAACCTTCACACCCACACCAGCACAGGTAACTGAAAGCAGCAGAGATTGCAGAAACTACTGAATCAAATAATTAAATTTAAACTGTTTCATTAAATTACTCTATGACCCACTTGGCCTTTCAGGGTGGGGACTGGAAAGACACAGATCAAGGGTCTAGTGTTGGGTGTGGAGAGCAGATCCTTCCCAGAAGAGCGTGGTGTGTTGTGTGGTCTGTACTGGAAGGGTTTAGCTGAATAAAACACAAACAGCCAGCAAAGAAGAGCTGGATTCTCAGCTGATGTAAAACTGTGTGGTGTCATTAATTTCAGGAGAGTTCTGTTGATTCACAGCAGCTGAGGATACGGCTCAATAGGTTTGTAATAATAAAGACTTTGATGAGAGGCCCCTGAAAGCGGTAACACTAATGTGTGACTGCTCACATAAACACCAGTTCAATGACAAGGCTTTTCTGCCTAAGAACCAGCCTGTGTCTTCAGGTTTAATGATAAGTACTAGGCTTTTGTCCTTAAATAATCATTTTCATCTGGAGAATGGCAAAGTGACTTGTTCTAACACCAACAGAAATTCAGTAGTAGGCTTCACAATGGGATTCATGTCATGTCCTATTCCCTCATCACCTTCTCATGCTGCCTTTTCTCTCTCAGGGTACAAAAGGAGATGAGGAAACCAGGGCAGAAAAGATGTGCAGGCAGAAATTCCTTTCATTCTGTAGGTAGTAACTCCCTGCTATCATATAGAGATAATGACTTCCATTAATCTTTTCTAGGTCTTTAATAGAAGGGTTTTTTCACTCCACACAGAGACACTCCTTAAATGCTTAAAGTAAACTTAAATGTTAAGTAAAAATGAGAATTCTTGAGATCAGATGCACAAAAATGGTTTGAAGAGCAGCACCCTGCAGCATGGTACCTATAGAGGCTCAACATAACCAAGGAACTGAGACTGCTGTTCAGGAATTATCAGGGCCTATTTCCAGCAGTCTTTGACCCAACTTGTTCTCATGTCCTTTCTACTCTCACAGCCTCCAACATGCAAATTTACACCAAAACTAAGCATTCCAAATGTGCAAAAGGGAAGCAGGGGCCTCACACCTATTGGTAGATCAGTGCATCCAATGCCCTTTGGCTTTTTTTCCCCTCTTTTTTTAACTGATTACTCCTTCAGTTGAACAACTTGGAAGAAAGGACAAGGAACTAACAAGAGAGTAACACTCTACTTTCTGTTTGTTTTCTTCTGCTGCAATGATGCTAATTAGGAGTTCCTGATATGGAGCTTTGGGGAATGCTGATGAGGAGCACACAAAAGGCTGAAGTGCCTCTTCTGTAGAGCATCAAATGCAGCCAAACACAGCACCCTCTTGAGTGTCACTGCCCTGATCTCCCACCCTGTCTCAGTATTTGGGATATTATGTCACTTGCCTTTTAGGGGCAGTACACACCAGCCCAAACCTCACTTGGGGGTGAGTAATAGAGTGTTCACTCACAGCTTATCACAATAAAATAGGTTTTCAAGCAGAAATATCAAACTTGCTTGGCAGTGTTGGGAAGGGAGGCAGGAATTAGGTGGGAATGTACCTTTAGGGAGGCTCTGGGCTGCCTGAGCACCCCTTTGCCCCCAGGGCGTGGGCTTCGCTGGGTGGGAATCCTTACTCACCCTTCATACAAAACACTTGCCTGGTTCCAGCCCTGTGGGCAGGCCAGCCTCAGGCACTGGGAAGAAGGGAGACATTGCCCTGTCTTCCCAAATGCCACCACCAGCAGCCTTTCCTTCAAAGCCTCTCAGCCCCTCTTGGGCTGGGAAAGGGTCGTGGGGATGGAGGCTGGGAGGGTGGGATGGCACCTCTTTCCCATTCACCAAGGTTTGATTCTCTTTATGAGCATGATCCGCCAATCCGTAATCAAGGGTTAATTTCACAGCTCACTGCTTCATCTAGCATAATATCCATTCAGACTAATTAAATCTGTCTAATAATGTGAGTGTCTTTGTCTTTGTTCTTTCCATTCTTTGTTTTACACCCTTCACATCTCATCTCCAGAACTACACGCCATCACACTCTGCTTGACAAGCAGAATCCATCCCTAAAATTAAAACATTCCTGACCTATCTGCGATGACAAGGCAAGCAAGCTTCACAGCGCTGCGGCCCATGAAGGGAGCTGACACATTTGTTTTTAATTTCAAAAGAGTAGAAAGTGAAGATCTGACCCTGTCAATCAGGCCCTGTGACAAGTTTAATCATTGCTGCCCCACAAAAATCACGGCTAAATAGGAATGCAAATAATGTATCACAGGGCTCTTATAAATGCTAATCAAGGAGAAGTAATCAACTGACAATTTCACTGATCTCCTTTCTGAAGAAGTCAGTCAACGCACTGTCTCTGGACCACAAAGAGAAGAAAAGACAAAAGGCATAGATGCCGTTTCCCAAAAAAACCTATCCTTTTTCAGGGCTTTCTTTTTCTTTTTTATAGAGAAAAACAGAGAATTCACTCTTTTTGATCCTCCACCGAACTTTAAAGCAGAGCTGTTTCTCAGGAACTTGAACAGTTATATGTCAAGTGTACTTTATTAACAGTACCCTCCCAACCCAGAGACAGCACTTGGAAACTTCTGCTAAAATAAAAATCTTCATTTGTCTTTGTCATTCATCCATCTTCAAAATTCTTTTCCGTCTTAACAGCTTCTGTCCTCTACGGGCAATATATTTAGTGATATATGAAGTTTTACAAGTGGAAAGCTAATAGTTGAGCTCCCATTTTTTTCTAGCAGTTCCCCTCCCCCTAAACTGAAAAAAAGAAATATCTTGCTTGGGATTTATTTCAGTGCAAAGGCTTCCTTCAGCACCAGAGTTTTTTAAACTGACTATCCTTTAAAGACCTTTTTAACATGGTAAAGAACAGACAGCACAGGTGGAATGTCTTTCACTCCCAAATCCTGCATGGCAAGAAGTTGTGACTTCACCTATGTACAGAACAGAGCAGGACCCAGGACAGAGAGATGCACAGGCCCTGTAATGCTGTTTACTGTTACCCTTTCAGGGTGGTGTGCTGTGATAAGCTGTGGTTCACTGTGGTGGGTCCTGATGGGCTCATCAAGCCTCAGAGTCACTGCATTGGCACAAAACAAAAGGATATGGTTTGGCCAATGAAAGTCAAGGCAGGGAGATGTAAGTAGTATAAAGATTTCTGTAAGAGGCGAAGTTCAAAGAATCTGGTTGTTTGAAGTTTGGTTGGGTTCTTTTAATTATTACTAAACTACTTTCCTACATGGAGCCAATAGGTGAAATAACTTGAGGAGGGCTTGGGTTTGTAAATGGAAATCTTCCACCACAGCAAAACCTGGTGCTCTACAGCCCATGAGAGTTACCCATAATAAGGATAAAGATGTCAAATCTTTGTCCTGGGTTTTGTTTTCAGGGCTGAGTTCCAGAGCTCAGAACCTGGTGATGCTGTGCTGTGCTTTGCTTTGCTGTGCTTGGAGTGCAGGAACTGTTCTATGTGACTGAGGAAGGTATCACCAAACCCATTGCAGCCTGGACACTGAATCACTCACATTGATCAAAGGAAAATGATATTTGGTCAATGCCAGGTTTTCAACTGAAAGAAGCACAGGGCCAGCAACAGAAGCTTCAGTGCCACCTCTGGGAGAAATGTGACCCAAAGCTTTGTCACACAGGGTTTGCTGCCAGACGGGGATGTTCCAGCAGCAAACTCTCATCCAGGATGAATGTGGAGGGTGGGAGTAGAAAACAGAAAGAGGAATTGAAAAGCACTTTGCAGTTGTCATGTCACTTAGCAACAACATTTTCTATTTCACATCAACACGGGTGTAGGGGAGAACCTGCACAAAGCACACCCACCGAAATCTGGGGTAAGCTGCGCGTGTGGGAGGGCAAGAAGGAGCTCAAACACCAGCTAATCACAGACAGCTTTCATGTCTCATTTGAGAAGTCTGGGCTAGGGCTTCTCCTGAGCACGTTCCTGGATCTAGCCATCACTGCTCTTCTGAGCACTAATGCATAGTAAATGAAACAAACACTCCTGGAGGTGGAAACCAAAGTTCAACTATTTGTCTCTCAAATGAACACCAAAGTGGTCACTTCTCTCTGTAGTTTCACTCTCAGATGAACACATTTTTCTTTTTTTCTTACCTACTTCAATTTCTCAACTTCTTCCCTGTAGAATTCTCACTCTCCTCTCTCTTTACATGGTGGATTTTCATTGGAAGGTCCAGACTTGCAAGTCCTCAAACTCTAATACTTCTTCCAGAAGTTAATACTGTGTCTCCTTCCAGACATTTCTGTCAAGAGGGGAATGTGTCTGGGACCTGATAAACAGATTCCTTTCTGAAAGGCTAAGTGGCTAAAATTAAAACCTCTAACACAAATAGAGAGACCTATGCAGGCTACTTTGTAACTTCTAAGGGGCATGGTAAATCAGGCACCTTTCTGTTTTAATTATATGACTTGTCCTTATTTATTTAGCTCCAAAGAGTTAGGATTTAATTATTAGCTGTTCCCATACTATTAGGGACCAACTGAAGGGCGGATTGTGGAGACAATGGGAGGAAACCTGCAGTTCAGGGATTCACTGAGCTCAGGAAATTCGTTCTGTTGCTCAGGAGAAAATGAAATGGCAGAAGCAAACCTGAAGATCTGTTATTTCTATGGTTGCTCTCTGAATATAAAGCCCTGCAAAGTGTATGAAATATTACATAAATAGAGCATTAGTATGTGCCAAATTAATAACATGCATTATCTAGCAGCCATGCAGTGGTGTTTATTGTACCATTCTAAATCATCCTAATGGGAAGAAAAAATCAGAATCCATCATGCAGTGGCTGAGTTCCTCTCCTTGCAATTACAAAAGTGACTTTTGCACACAGAATTGTTGGAGATGCATTATGGAAAGCTGGGCATTGCCAAGTGACCAGAGCACATCACTATCAACCAGTGGCTCCCCAGCTCTGCTCCTGCTCTGCTCTCAGAGGGTTGCTCAGCTGGAAGCAGCTTCAGCACAATGCCAGAGTGCCTGGCTTTGGGGTGGAGAGTGACAGCCTGATTGTCAGCACTCTGTTACACACAACCACAACCACACACACGTTACACCTTCACTTTGCCCAGGCATTCAGCACTTATGAACATCTAAGAATGTAATTGGTGGCAAACACATGTTCAGGCCAAACCACTCACCAAGTTTGCTTTTGCCTTGCCTGGACAGACACACACACACACACACACACGCTCCAGCTCCAAAGAGGCCCTGCCAAATAGAGAAGAGACGCTTATTTTTTACAGCTGGGTTTCATTTTTACAGCTGCCAAGTAGCACAGAAGAGTGACCCTGGTGATGAGGCCAGAGGACGTGTTCAAGGCTTTCAAACAGGCTTCCTGGGAGCAGGGACAATCCAAGGGCTGCCACTGCACGGAGCTGCTGGAAGCGGCGCCACAGGGAGCCACAAGGTGGGCGTTAGAAAGGGTTGGCTGCTTCTTGTGCTCAGCCAAAAACCTGAGGAAATGTTGCAAAGGTGAATGGGAAGGATCTCAAGGGTTGTTTCCACCAGGGCTCAGCTGTGCTGCACCTGCAGGGAGGTGCAAGAGGAGCACTGGGGGGTTCGCTGTGCAAGCTGAGCTGAGCAGGTGACCCTGCACACGCTGCATGTCCCTGCCCTTGTCACTTCAGACATCACCAAAATCAACAAATGCCCCTGAGATTGGCTCAGCTGGTTAAAGGATGGTGCTGATAACACCAGGCTTGGGAGTTTGATCCCTGCAAGGGCCCTTCACTTAAGGGTTGGACTCAGCAATCCTTGTGTGCCGCTTCCAACTCAGAGTATTCTGTGATTCTGTGAAATGCAAACAAACAGCATTTAGCTTTGAAATGATCCCTTGTCAGAGTTGATGCTACCGGGAGAAAGGGTCCGGTGTCCCCTCGGTGTGAGCAGGGCTCCCATGGGGGCCAGGGGTGAACTGCTGGGGTTTGGGACTCTTGGACCCAAAGAGATGGTCACAAAGCGAAGAGTCTCACTCTTTTGTTGTCTTAGCCTGTGCCAGGGACCTTGCACAGCTTATTTATGCTGTAACACCTTCTGGATATAGAAGTGATAAGGAGCATAGAAACCTCTGTGGTTGTCTCACCCCTAACCAAAAACTCATCTGAGGAGGGTACTAAGGATGGGCACAACTCATTGCAGTGCAGGGAGTGTGACATTGGCTGTTAAATGAAATGCCTTCTGATCTGAGCTGAAACGGGGAATTCTGCAGTAAAACTCCAAGTGCAGACAGCAGCACAAGCTACAAACTCAAGCAAAGGAATCCTATTCTCTTAGCCCAAGAATACATTAATATAGATGACCGTTACATAACACACATTAACGCGGCGTAATAATATATTTACTCAATATAGGCATGTTTTGACACAGTGCAAGCTGTGTGCAGTTGCTTGGAGAATTGGGGATTGTGTATTTTTACCAATATACTGAAAAACTTAATTTTGAAAGGAAAAAAAAAAGGAAAAAAGAATGGTCTTGGGGCTACTTTTGTGCAATTCTGACAACTGGAAGTAGAATTCAGAGGAGCATTTGCTCCAGTGTCTGGAATAATTGAGCCATCAGATCTGTGTCTGTCAGATGTCAGTCATTTAAGGGGCACCTCAGCTGTGTGTGAGGAATTGCATAACGAGCCAAAGGCTATCATCTCAAGTCTGGGTGTGTCTCATCTGGGTAATCCATGTGATGGATCCTGCAAAGGGCCTGTGTGGCCCCTGGTCCTGCTTATGGTCACTAAAGTACAACAGTTCTTCTGTGTCATTTAAGGACTTGAGCTCTTTATTAATGATCTTTTTATTCTAAATCAAACGGAAGAACAAAATCATCTCAGAAAAATTAAACCTCTCCTGTATTGTCCTATGGAAAACTCATTCATTTTACAAATCTGCTGCTAAAACAAAAGTTTGATTGTACCCATGGGAGAGTAAAGTGAAAGTATAAGAAATGTTACCTGATTAAAAAAAAAATAGAAACAAAACCTGGTGGAAAAATAACCTCTGTGTTTCCTAAATCCAGCCACGTTCATTATTGCTTTCCTAATACAGCAAACTTTACATTGCAAATTTATCTTCAAAGCCTGGAGTCCCTCTCCAAAGGAGCTGCCTGGTGCCAGTCACTGCACACTGATGCTGGCAGGGACTTCAAGGACCCTGCTTTTCAATAGGTAACAGGTTTCCTTCTCCTGAAATCCCAGGTTAAGTGACCAGCCTGATCTCTGGAGTTTTAAATCATAAGTAGACCAGAACACTGGTGTTCCTTGAAGGAGTGATTCTTTATCAAAACAAGACACCAAAAGCAATCTTTCTTTTTTTTTTCTTTTACTTTAAGCTGATTAGAAAGTTAGTTCTGTAGTTGATTAAGTTCTGCAGAAATTGGGCTTGTGATGAATCATTAAACAAAGACATTTTTTGTACAGCAATAAAGCCTCAAATGATTAATTAAGGGCACAATGCCAAAACAAGAGTCTTTGTTTAAAACGCAGTGGACAAGACAGGCTTGGGAAAGTTGATGTCTTAAGTAGACGCCACAACATGTTTTTAATTATGTTCAGGAAGAAGAACAAGAATGGGAATTGCCAACTGTTTGGAAAGATAATTTTTTTTTTTAGAAGAAAGATTAGAATAAAAAATAACAAACAGAGCATTATTGATTTAACACAAATGCCATTTGTTGGGCCTTTTGTAATTTCCTTATTAGTGTCATCATTCTGGAGTTCATATGCTCCCTTCTGTTATAGCATTTGGCACACATTCAGCTCCAAGCAATATGATACAGTAAACATTCAGTGACTGCTCATATTAAAATGTTTTATGTGTTGTAACTGTACCAGTGATCAGGCAGTGCAAGCCCCAAATTACCCCAACTGTTGTGCAGCTCCTTTGGGCAGTGGGCTGGGGATGGTCCCCCACCACACAGGTGCACACCCTGGGCATGTGGAGCCGCTGGAAGCACAACATGAGGTCCATGCACTGTCAGCTCTCCAGGTTCCTTGTTGAGGGTGATGCCACTGCCCAGCTAACACAGACATCAGCTCCAATCAGTGCCTGTTTGGGCCAGTGGGTTTCACAGCATCACAAGATATTCGGAGTTGGAGGGGACCCACAAGGATTGTCGAGTCCAACCGTTAAGAATGGCCCACAGAGGGACCAAACACCCAACCCTGCTGTTATCAGCACCATGCTCTAACCAGCTGAGCTCATCTTTGGTTTGGCTACACCTCTCTCCTTGGGGTGTTACTTTGTGGGTAGAATGTAGGGGACATTCCAACTATTTTTTCAGATTCAATTCTATAAGAGCTTTCTGGGCAAGTGTTATTCAAAAGGTTATTTCCAATCTGTTCTAACAATCACTGAAATCACTAGTGCTATGTTTTCAGGTATAGAGAATTATTTTGGATGCTTCAGGAGAGAGGAATCACAGAATCATGGAGGTTTGAAAAGACCTCCAAGATCACTGAGTTCCCCCTGTGCCCAATGCCCACCTTGTCCACCAGCCCAGAGCACTGAGTGCCATGGCCAGTCCTTTCTTGGACACCTCCAGGAGTGGGGACTCCACCACCTCCCTGGGCAGCCCCTTCCTATGTCTCACCACCTGTTTCATAAGGAAATTCCTCCTCATGTCAAATGTGGATCTCCCCTGGCACAGCGTGAGACCATTTCCTCTCATTCTGTCACTTGTTACCTGGGAGAAGAAACGCCTTCAGGTGAAAGCTTAAGGAGCTTGGAAATAATTTTGGAGGATGGACAAACAGCACTGTCCAAAAAACAAGTTTCCCCCAGCAAAACAATAAAGAAAAGAGTAACCACAATGACAAGAGCATCAACCATGAGGACTTATAAGTAACAAGTCTGACACAAGGAGCTCTGAAGGCTTCCCAGAAAACCTTGTGCTTGCAGTTGCTCTCTTTGTGTGTGTCCAACTGCTGCCAGAACATGCAAACACAGCAAGACACTGCAGTCCAACAGAGACCACATAGAATGTCTTCTTTCCCCACTGAACCATGGCAAATGCACTGGGAGCCTTTATTAATGGGCAACTCCTTTATTTCTGAAGTCTCACTCTACCCTTGATCTTTATGCCAACCTTTGAGAGCCCTCAGCAAGACACCACTGAGGATCGAGGGGAGCTCATGACCTCCATGCTGTAGCACAAGTCCCTGGATCACAATTAAAAATGTGATTTGGCCCTTTCCACAGAACAGGCTCTGACACCTCTGGAGTGGGTGTGTGACCTCAGTGGTCTCCTCAGCTCTCACTTGTCCTGATTGGAATGGCACACATGTAGGCATGTAATTACATGGCCAACATGTGGAAATCTGGGCTGCTCCTCAGCCTTGCTAGCACCAGATTTACATATTAGCACCTCCCATTAACACCTCCCAGCCTTAATGAGACAGACCCATGAGCACCTTCAGCCTGAGAAAAAAGGAGAGCAGACATCTCAATTTCCAGAAGACAAATTAATGGATAATTATTTCTAGTGAATACACCATTAATTTACCTGTAGGTCTGTGAGAAGGGGAAAGTTTTTTGACACGTGTTTCTTTGGCAAACAGAGGCAAGGGCATTGCTGGTGAAAAGGCATGGCAGAGGCTGAGCTGTGCTGCTGTCACTCCTTGCCAGGAGTTGCTGGGGAATGCAGGGCCATGGAGTGATTCAGCTCAGGACAGCAGCCAAAAGTCAAATCTGCCACCAAATCCCTCTGATACCCAGGCCTGTCCTGGGTATCCATTCAATGCTCAGGGCATTGAATAAACACAATAACTAATCAGATGCAGCAAGTTGTCAAATCTATATGGATGCCATAAAACTTTTAGGGATCCCCTTAGGCAATAATAAGAGATGTGTGTGTAAGTTGTGGACAGAGTAAAGCAGAATAGAACCCAAAGGGCCTCAGTAAAAGCAAAGGTGACATTAACAGCAGAGAAAGTGTATGCACAAAAGCCCTAAAGTTTCATCTCAGTCTTCTGATACTTCTGCCGACCTGGAAGGTCACTGAACTGCTCCAGAAGGCACTGGGAGGTTTCCCCCAAAGGGCTGAAAGCCCTGAACCCCCCAGCCATGGGTGTCAGCACCAGGCACTTGGTGTGTGCTGGGCACGGCTGGCACAGGGTGCACACAGCAGACATCCAGCTCTTTTGCTGCTTCCAGGTGCAGAGGTGGCAGGTCCAAAAGGAACTTTCCAAAAAAAGAGCTGATGAAAAGCATAACCTTCTAAAGTGTGATTGAAATCCAAGAAAACTTAACTAAACAGATTTAAGGTTTCCGCTGCTTGAACTGATGAAGGTAATATAATTCATGTAATTAAACACTTCAAATGAGTATAAAAAATACTCTGCATTTTTTTAATTTGCTCTTATAAAAAATGGTAACACTAATTTTTAACCCTTCGTTTAAAACAAACAAGCAAAAAAAGAGTTAAAAAGCATTAGAAAAATGTTTTTTCAGGACCTTGGAAAAATGGGACTCAGCTAATCTCTGGGACTGCATCCCTCCCATTACATAATCATATGAAGCAAACACGTTACACCAAATTCTGGGGTTTGTTACATGTGGAAAAACAGAGTTTCAGTAATGAATCCTCAGCAGGTCTTACAGTGCACTCATCCTGCCAATGGGAAAGCACCAGTGACAGCAAACCTGGGTGGAGAAATCAGGAATGAAACTGACAGGAGGAAAGGGCTATTCTAAAGTCCAGGGAATGTAGAGAAATGATCCTGCTGGGTGCTGGTCCCCGCTGCTCCTGCTGAGCCTGGCACAAACCAAAGGTGCTCCAGGTCTCAGAACTGTCTTCCTTTGAAAGCCAAATATTCTTTCTAGGATTTTTTCAGTGAACTCTATGTATAGTCATCAAGCATCTCTTTTAAGCTGATTGATATGAGTTATATTCACCCACCCCAGTCCTCAAGCACGGGCAGAAGAGAGAGCTGAGAAATGTGTGGCTGTTGCTCCGGAGGCCTTTCAGGGTGACCCTTTCTGAAGAATCCACCCAGCAACAGGACATCCTACAGGAGCTACTCCTGTCCACCTCTGCAACAGCTACCCACTGTTCCACTCACTCTTAAAAGCAAGATTTCCACAGGGCTCTTTATAGAGTCACTTAACATGTTAGTTTGCTGTGGCCTTATGTGACCCCCAATAAATGAACCACAATAAACTCTGCTCCTCCTCTCTGTTCATTACAGAGAACTATTTGCCTTTTAAACTGGAAGCCTGAAAATCAGTGAGCAGGCAGGTTGGGAGCCTCCTGTCATCTAAAGGTATTTACAGTGGTTACTTTCTTTGAAGGCAGAGATGTCCCAGCAGAGACCAAAATAGCTGAGGGGACCTGGAGCTCACAGAAAGGTGTTTTCCCCTCATGGGAAAAGAATCATTAGCTTTAAATAAGTCGTCCTTAATCTCCTGAGCTGTGCAAACAAACAAACAGACAGAAAAAACCAACTGAATGTTTTCCCTCTGCCTTTCAAAAGCACAAACAAAGGCTCGTTTGCCAGATGGACGCTTTCAGAGCCGAGCTGAGGGTTGGGGAGCTGATCACTCAGCAAGATTGTCTGACGTGGATGGGGGAGTTTGCTCAGAGGCTTCGTGGTAGTTTAAGATATTCCAAGATGCACAAGCACAGCATCTGCCTTCCAGCCCTTACAGAGCGGAGTTTCACGGCTTTGCCAACAAACTTGCAGAATTATTTTTGGGCTGTGGCAGTGCCCAGGTGCACAAGTGGGAATGAAAAAATCCATGCAAATAAAAAAACCCCACAAAATTCCTGGTACGTTTTTCTGTAGGACACACATGTGAGATCACACAATCGTGGAGGTTGGGAAAGACCTCCAAGATAATTGAGTCCACCCTGTGCCCGATGGCCACCTTGTCCCCCAGCCCAGAGCACTGAGTGCCATGGCCAGTCATTCCTTGGGCACCTCCAGGGGTGGGGGCTCCAAACCTCCCTGGGCAGCTCCTTCCAATGCCTGACAGCCCTTTCAGTGAAGAAATTCTTCCTGATGTCCAGCCTGACCCTCCCCTGGCACAGCCCGAGGCCTTTTCCTCTCATCCTGTCCCTTGTTCCCTGGGAGAACAGCCCAATCCCCACTTTGCTATAATCTCCAGATGGTAAAACTTTGCCTGTATTTTAAATCCAAAATAAAATTTTATTCTAATCTCTTTGGATTCATTTGCATTAAGCTCTAGTTATGGTGCAGACTCCACCACACTGCCCAGGAATGCTGAGTAACTTTTAAGGTAGGAGTGGACTACAAACCTATAGAACTTTCAATGCCAATTCTGCAAGGGGACATGAGGCCACTGGCAGCACTTTGCTCTCACCTGATACCATGTAGATGCAAATTGGCATTCATAATTTAAAGGAGGCCTTTTTCTGCACCCCAGCAACACGAGCTGGATGCAAGAGGAAAACGGAAGACTTTCTCCGGATACAGAGAGGATCAAGCAGAATCTCATTAAGGACCACTTCAAAGATCAGTTCTTCATTTCCATACAAACAAGTTTAAATTATCTCGTGTGAATCTGCTGTTAGCTGTTGCACTGTTCCATTATGCATGATTCTTGACTGCTTGTATCATGAAAATCTGCACAGTGCTCCATTAGTGATTTTCAGTGTTATGCTAAAGCTTGCAAGTGGTCATGTTATTAGGTTAAAGTACTATATTTTGCATATTTATTCTGCCTTACCACATTTATTACTTCTGATACTGGCCCAGCAGAATTTTACATGCAGTTGACCACCTACTTGGCATGACTTGAGTGCAACTTCTACTACAACCACGGACAGCAAACAGGGGCAGCTGGAGACTCAACTGGCTCTTTGCTCTTCCTTTCACTGTGTTTTTAATCCACTCGCAGAAAAAGCTTCCCCAAGTCCTGCAGAGAGGCATTCTGGATCTATCAGGCTGCTTCTACAAAATTAATCCTTTTGAATAACTCAAAATAAACTATGTGACAAATTTCATTATAGCATAAATTATTGCCTTTATTACAAAGGATTTGTTTTTACACTTTGGTAATTTAAAGAAGCTTTTCCCAGGATTTTCATCTATAAAAATAAAAATGTTATCATCATGTTTCTGGGTCTTTATATTTGTCTTACTTCTGGGATGCACCATATTTATTAACTTTCATGGAATACATTCCATTCTCAAATTACTGAAATCATCTTGCTCGCTTTGGGGTTATTTGTACTGGGAAAGAGACTTGTTACAAACATCAGGAACATAGCTGGAGTGCTACAAAGACAAATATATCATTCATTATACTTAGAGGAGAAAATAATTCACCTTTTATATATTGGTTATTTTGCAAATCTTTGGGCCATGGATGAATGCTCAGGGGATGCAGAGGTAGAATATGGATGGCATAAATTAAAGGTGCCCAGAACCAGCCCTTCCTAGCGAGATGTGAACAGTTGTTTTGGGGTTTTTTGAATTGAAGGAGAATGTATAAAAGATAACATTGATATTTCCTTCTGCTTCCCAAAGACTGGCCATTCTTTTAAAAAATAATAGTGAACTGCCCATTCAATTGAACACCAGTGACAGCAGCTGGTGAGACCATGACTGAAAGTGTTCCTGACAGCCCTTCCCAGCCCTTCCCTCTGGTTTGCAGCTGTGGGGAAATGTGCTGAGAACTTCCACAGCAGTTCCTGCAGGTTGGTCCCACAGTGCTGTGTGATGAACCAGGCAGAGGGTTGGCTGCAGTGGTGACTCCAGGTCTGAGCTCCTCAGGACAAGAGAGAATCATCATCAGAGATGCTGAAGGGACTGGAGCACTTCCCATGAGGAAAGGCTGAGGGAGCTGGGGCTGTTCAGCCTCCAGAGCAGACCCTGAGAGGGGACCCCAACCATGTCTATCCGTGCCTGTAGGGAGGGGGCTGAACAGGGACCGGGCTCTGCTCAGGGGGGCCCAGCAATGGCACAAGAGGAACGGGCAGGAACTGATGCCCAGGAAGTTCCACCTGGACAGGAGGAAGAACTTCTTTGCTATGCAAGTGACCGAGTACTGAACAGAGACCAGGGAGGGTGTGGAGTCTCCTCACTGAGGATATTCCAGAACTATCTGGACACAATCCCTGTGCTCTGGGATGGCCCTGCTTGAGCAGGAAGGTGGGACCAGATGATCTCCTGTGGGCCCTTCCAGTGATTCTGTGACCCACTTTGCTTCTCACACAGCAGCAGATTAACCTGTGGGAGTCACTGCCACCACGGATTCCAAAAGCTTCAGTGTGCCCGAGAGATGCTGAAATGTGATTGTGGAAGGCAGGGGACATGGAAGGCCATGGGTACAGATGCACACCATGGATATAGATGATGCAGGACAGCACGGAAATAACAGGCATAATCTTCAGTGTCTGAATAGACAGGGCTGAAAAGCTTATTATGCTGAGATGCAGCTGAACCAAAACACTTTTTCCAAACTGTTCGGAAGATGCCAAGTGATTGACATCTGAAACTAAATCAAGAGCCAAGATTTGAAAGAAATACATATTTTTTTTCAAGAGGGGCCAAATGAAATCCCTGAATATCAGCCTACCAATCCATCTGCTGCCTCTGTTTGGGGCTATTCAAATCCATATCCAAAATTTTAGGCTTCATCTGATCTCTGATAATAGATTGTCAGCTCTGATGTTTTATCCTCATAAATTGCAGGCTGACACACATTCTTTCTCAGGTAGTTCATTCATCTTACAGCATTTTGTGCTTCTAATTTGTCATTTTTCTTCCTGCATCCCTGCTGACCACAAATTACAGATGGTATCTCATCATGGGGCACCATAACAACAATAAAAGCCTCAACAAAATAGTGAAGATCTGATCTTGAGTGATACTGAATGCCTTCGATCTTCACTGGTGCATACAGGAGCTGAGATGACCCAACACCCCACAGACAGCACCTCAGATGTTGCCAGGAGATCCCTCTTGTGGGTCCAGTGTCTGTTTCATCCAAGAGGATTAATCCATGTGTGTCCTGCAATTCAGTGTTACCATCACTGGTGTTGCTCCAATACCCTGAAATTCCAGGCCATGAGGAAGGTGCCACCATGCTGGGAGCTCTACAAAGCTGGGATGGCTTCAGTTCCAAAAGAACTTACAATGAAGTACAAAACAAGGGACCACAGAGGGATACAAGGAGAATACAAGAAGTCAATGGAATGACACAGACAGCAGAAAAGGTTGAGGTCTCAGCAAAGCAGCGGCTTAACCATTACCAGACTGAACCAGCTATTTTCACATTTTCCCTTTTCACTCTCTACTTAGACGCAGCTTTAAGAAATGAATTAATTTCCTTCATCACTGTGCTCTTTTCCCCCCTCTGCCAGGTTTTCAGATAACCCTGCTGAAGTTAAAGATGGGGTTAATAAAAGTGCTCCAAGTTTGAAGGTATTGCCAATTTGCATGGCAGGCTGGGTGTGGATAACAAAGTTTATCTTATCTGTGAACTGACATGCAGAGAAAGGAGGTTCAAACTCGCCACACACCTTTGTGCACTGTTCTCCAAAGCATCAGAGGATTTTGTTCTTAAAAAGATAAAAATTCCTGGCAGGTTTTTGTACCTGCAGCTACTGTGGAGCCACCACCATCCCACGTGCAGACACGATTAATTAGCTGCATTTACAATCACTGCAGCTGTGTGTGTACAGTCACAACAGGAGAGAACCAGCTTCTTCTTACGTGTTGTTTCTTCATTTTCAAGTGTCTGCAGACACCTGTCCCTCCACCCTCACCTTCTGTGACACACTAATGTGCAGCAGCTGAAATATTAAAGTAAAATCTGTCTGCATTATGTTTTTAAGACATTGGGCCTCTTTTCTTTCAGCTCTCAACAGATTTTTAACACTAATCAAGAATATAAATGCTACTGAAAAACCTTTTCCTGGCCTGTGACAGGTGATGAGGGACTGGCCAGAGAGGCCACCCATTAACCCCCATCCTCCTCCCTCCATCCAAAACCCCAATGCTCCCAAGGAGTTAAATCCGCAACCTCCCTCCACCACATTGAAGAAAATAGATGTGATTTTCTTTACAAAAGAGCATTTCATTTAGGGAGAGAAAGAAAAAGGAAAGGCAGAGTTAACATAGCCATTATTCTCCATCTCAGGGAAAGCAAATCCTATTTTGCCTGTCATTACAGTAGGTAGAAAAATCCTTTCATCCAGTCATTAGTTGTAAACATTCCCGCACCGCCTGGGACCAGGCCTGTGTTTCCCATCCCGTGCCGGAGCCATTTTCTAATACTAATGTTTTATACACACATCTCAGATACGTTGCCAGCTCCCCCAACCCCAAAGGCAACGGGGCATTCGTTTATACTAAATCAGAAGTGTCACCCTTGGCAACCTGCAGCACTGAAACATTTATTCGCCTTCACATTGCTGGCACTCAGAATTATTTCTTTCATGCCTGATAGCCGAATTACAATATGGCAGGTTTCCCCCGAGCCACTGGATCATTAGTGCCAGCTCACAACATACTTTCAACTGAGATGGCATTTCATGTACAGCTGCCAATCAAGGGCTGGGGGATGCAAATGAGGGTGGGCCATTGGTGTTCAATTACTGTACAGCGCGCGCCGCGCGGCTCCGCTAATGACTGGCAGTTGTTTTGCTGAGTGGAGGAAGAGCAGAGAACAGAGGCAGGAATTCCCTCCGGGAAGCCGGTTGGGAGCGCAAGAAGTTTTTACATTTGATTTCCATATTTATTCTTTTTTTTTTTTTCCTTCCTTCTTCCCCCCCTCTGTGTGTTTCTAAACACGAGGCCGAAAAAATACTTAGCGCAGCTTGTTTTACAAATACACAGCCTTGTCAGTTCAGTCGATTGCCAAGGCCACATCAGCAGCAGATTAGGCTTTTTTTTATTTCTTTTCCCCTTTTCTCTTGGAAATATATGCCTCTTTTCAGAAAGGCCTGAGATGTTTCAGCCTTGAGGGAGTTTTAAGCTCTGTGGAATCAGTTATTATAGTCCATTTTGGTGATTTTTGCTGTCCTTTTCACACACAAGAAATATGATGCCAACCTTTCCACAACACACATCTTACACCATTTGTGAGCTCCTTCTGTCATGAAATACCTCTTGGAGGCCCAGATCTGCAGGGGTCAGTGGCGGAGAAGGATGAAAAACAACAGCAATCCTCCAAAATCAGGAATTCTGCTTAATGTGTGTACATGTTACTGCGGGCACCACGGTGTCCACAGGCTCCCATGGATCATCACACCAGACAAACCCAGGCAAACCAAGTAAGACAGAGGGGCAGGATTTTCTTTCCCCCCCTCCCCAGTTCCCAAGTTCAAGGAACAGAATGGTACTCAGCAATTTCAAATGCTTTGCATTTTAGCATCAGTCACACTGAGATCTTGAAGTGAAGCTTGTGGTACATGGGGACAAAAAAGCCCACACAAGCCATGCCTGTGTGACACCTGCAAATTAAACCTGGGTCTGCTCAAGCACATTTGTCTGTGGACACACTCAGGTGGCAGCACCTCTGGCACACACTGTAGGGGGCTTTTCTGCAGAAACAACACCTAAATATCCAGTCACTTTCTCTGTGTCCAATGGTCACTGCTGAGGTCCCACAGAGTGATACAGAGGGAGAGAAGGCAGCAAGAGACATGTCTGGAGTCCCCTGGCAGGTAGCTCAGATCTGTACATCTCAAGGGTTTATTGATCACTCTGCTCTGAAATGTCCTGGTCTCTGCCCACAAGGTCCCTCCTGGTCCCCAGGGACAGTTCCAAGCACCCCTTGGGGCTGGGCATGACTTTCCTGCCTTCAACAGCCCCCATGTTTTCCAAACACGGTCACCAGGAGACAGGACCAAACCCAAGGCATCGTCATCTTTCCCTGCCCCCCATGTGTGGAAAAGTAGAAAGATTTTAATTTGATTCTATTTCAATGATTACCCACTCCATAGTCTAGGTTGGTGCAATATTATGGGCAACACAGATCTCTGGTTGGTCTGGCAGAGCAGCTCTGGGAATGCACACCAAGATGATCAAGCCATGGGATTGCATATTTCATCACATTGCTCTGCTGGAAATGAAGGACCTCTTATAAATGTCAAGAATATTGACTCTATACCTGTTAAAATATAATTAAAAAATGAAGTAGTTCTTATGTCTGCTCAGTAGCTACTTTTTAATGTTAATCACTGAGTTGCATTTAAGATCCTTTAAAAACAGGAAATTATGTGAATGACTAAATGCCTTTGTTGTTCTTTAGTTATTAAAGCACAGCAGAAGCCAATTAGACTTGTTTTTCTCAATGCTAAGTAATAAAGTGAGCTGCTTTTTTTTCTCTAACCAGACTGCAATCCTCCACAGAATGGCATGAAAAAACACAGCCCAGAAATCCCTGGGATGGGAAGCCTGGTTGTGCATCCATGGAAATTGTTTGGGTGATTGCTCCCAACATACAATCCAGATGATCTGAGAATTGAATCATGGGAAATAAAAATCATTTATGCTTTGCCCTGAAATTATATTCCTAGTTATACTCTTAGTTGCAGTCTCCAGAGGTCACTTTGGGAAACACCATGGGATGCAGGTTTGGAACAGTGAGGTCACTGTGATCCCACGTGTGGGTTCCACAGCTCGGCACTGCAACTTGTGCTGGGAGATTTACACTGTCATGGAACAGGCCAAAGGTTCCTGCAGCACATTCCCTCCAAACTTCCTGCTATTCCATGGACTGGGAACATACATCTCAGGATTCTGTCTCAGCACAATGATTTGCATAGTGATACCATAAGTGTGTTTGTGGGGAGGGAAAGGAAAGCAGAAACCGAAGTGGTAAATTTATCAGACACACCTTTTAACAATCCCTGGATAAATTCTTGAGAAGGAAATACCCAGGTTATCCCCAAACAAAACCACAGCTGGCAGTTTAATATATTCTTCCATCCTACTCTTTTTCCTGATATGTTGAAAGAGGGATTTAAGATTAAATTATCAGTTGTTTTAGTACTTGTTTAATAGCACAGGCCTAATTAATTTTGCCACTTTAGAGGTTATCTTGGAAATGCTATTCCATGATGCTGTCCACTCCTAATTGACACATCTTACATGAGCTGATTTCTCTGCCTATGGAGAAGCAAGTGCTTTTCCCCTAAGGAAGGAGGTGAGAGAATTTTTCTGTTGCTTCTGGTCCGTGTAAGATGGCAATCAATGCCTCAGCCCTTCCAGAAGAATTCCCAAAGACAAACTTGGTCATACCTTGCTGATAAGGAGAGAGGTACTTTACTGAATACACTTGTGTGTGATAGTCTGATACAGCACAAAAATAGAAAAAAACCCTGATGGTTTAATTACGGATGGCAGTAGAGCTGCCTGGACACAGCTGAGCGCTCCTGTCTGCACCACACACTCAGCACCTCCAAACACCCGTGGCTGAGCAGGAGGTGGAGGGGGTTTACAGTCCAAGCCCCACCCTGAGGTCAGAGCCACGGTAATGATGCAATGAAACCATGACACAATTCTTGCACCTGACACAGACACCATCAATGCCACCCTGGGGCTGAAAACTGGAATTTCCCCCTGTGCCAGCAGCAGAAACAGATCACAAGCTTCTCTTGGCTGTGCAGCACTCCTAAGAGACCAAGACCTCCAATTTACCTGTACAAGCTTAAATTTTGCAATAGCTCTCTGAACTAGCCTCATCTATCCAATGCATAATTTTATGAAGCACATCAAGTAATGTTTTTTTTAATATTTATACTTATGTAGCAGTTCTTGCTCAGTGGGCTCAAGATCTCCCCCAGGCTGTTACTGACAATATCTCCTGCAGGTATTAGTTCCCAACATAACAAGCCTTTCCCTGAACTGCAATGTTGTGATTTCTGACATGCAACACTGTCCACTACAATTGTGTTTCTCAAAAAGGAAAAGCCACTGTTAGAAATGTGTCTGTTGCACCTCGATGACATTTCACTGCAATTAGCAATTTTCAGGCCAAACAAAAGTACAGTCCAGGGACCACAAGAGAGCTGACTTGGTAGAGAGAATATTAAACCCACAGCAGACCAGGGTTCAGTCTCTGCTGAAATTAGAGGACAGCGCTCAGTGTGACCCTCCCATATTTGACTACTGGACCATTTCAGCTTTTCTTGTTCTTCTGTATCCCACTATGATTTGTTTTCCTGGTTTCTCACACTGATGAGAAAAAAATTATGAATGTGAAGAATTACTGAAATATTTACGCCTAAAAATATTGAGGAATATTAAAGATTTCTGTCTGTGTAGGACAATACATGTGTTAACTTGGATTGGGATATCCTCAAGAGTATAAAGTTTTCAGGAGATGGAGTTGTAGGAGGGGAAGATGGGAAAGAGGATTCCTTACATTAAATTTACTGTTAAACAGAAACAATAATGGAACTGTTTGCTCCAAGAAGGCAAAAAGATCACCAAGATAAAAACAATAATAAAAAAAAATCCAAAATTGAAAAAGAAGCCTAAAAATATGATAACAAAACCTGAAAAGAATCCACATATGCTGAAATATCATTTTACGTTTGTAGGTCAGAAGTTCATGTTTGCAGTATTGTGGAATGAATGTGTTGGGAGAAATATATCACCCTCATGTCTTAGGGCTATTGGTAATGTATTCAATACATTGATTAATTTTATCTAGATGATATTACTAGTTAGGCATTTGAAGTCCTTGAAACTTAAGAAAATGCTTTGCTCAATTATTCTCCCTCCCTTTTTGTTACAAGGGCTGTTAAAATCAAATTTTCAGCAGCACACACACAGAGAAAAAACTACAGAGGTTGCAAAAGAGAGCTGGGAACATCCTCCTCATGAGTGGGTTTGAAAACTGTGCTAAATTAATGCCTGAATCGAGGGCCATTGTGCTGGTCATTTGGCTGCTCTTTTGACTGTTTGTGCCTGTTGTATCCTGGAAGCCATGCAAACAACTCAGGTGTGCAAATGAGATTGTAGTCAGGAAGATTTGGGTTTTTCTCTGTTACTTTATACTTTAATTTTTTTATGAGTCTCCTGTGTCTAGTTTTGTTTATAATGCCTTGTGGCAGATCCTATTTGTGACTTATCATTTTAAAGCAGTTTTTGTATTTCATCTCTGTAGAATTCCCTCTGGAGGATGCTACTAAGGAGGCTAATCATGCCAACAAAGTCTCCTGTAGTACAGGAACTGGGGAAAAGAAGCAGATTATGTTATTGCACATCTGCAGGAATGTCAAATTCACCTGCCCTGCCACAATACATGTCCTTCTTTTTTCCCCCCCTCCTATTTTTTCCCCTTCAGAGTGTTGGAAATGACTTGCAGTCACTCACGCTGTCCCTCACTACTTTCCCTGACATGCAGGATGAGAGAATCAGTGAACAGGCTTGGAGCAGGAAACTGAAACTGTGGTTTGTGCACTTTTTGTCACAGAATCCTTTTCAAAATCTGCTGAACTGTCCAGCAGTTTGACAGTGCCGATCATGAGGCATCACACCCCAAAACTGTCAGCAGATCAAAAACTGCCTGAGCACAGCAGAACACCTACCAGGATTCCAATATTCTTGTATTAGAGGAGACGAAAGACTTTCTTGTAATATGACAAAAATTGCCCATTTTTTGTGTGCAAGCACCGACCCAGCACCAGAGCACAAAGCCTGATCTGGCACTTGGATCTAATTTGCCAAAAGTTGCAGGGCAAAAAATGAAACAGAGCTCTTGTACTTGATCACTACAATGAAATTGTAGTTGCACTTCCATAGCAACCTTCAAAACAAGGAGCACCCTCTACCAAGGAAACCCTGGGGTGTGGGAGCAAATGCCCACCTACAACACCAGACCTGAGCTCTATTCCTCATTCCAATACCCATTTCCAGTGTTCCTCTGGCAAATCCCTTGCTCTCCTGTGCACTTCCCACTCTCTGTCTGCCTTGTTCGGACTCAGGGCTCCTCAGGGCAAGGACTGCTTTGTTTGAGAAGCTTTCTAGGAGGTGACTGGAGCACAAACAGTATTGACTTCATTCAACAACATTTACAAAGTGCTTCAGATGCAGGAATCAGGAATATTAAAGCGTGACCAAGAATTAACAACAGACAGGAGGTGATGCTACAAAGGAACTTCAGGATACTTAGTAAGTGCATAGCTGTTCTCTATTCAGAACATCAAATAGCTCCCTTTTCACGCCAGTGCTGAGAAAAAACCCAAAGATAACATCATTTTCCCTGAAGGACAGCCTACTGGAAAAGTGTCAGCCTGTCCCGACCCAGCCTCCAAACCCAGCTCACTGGCAAAATGGTAGCGGAGTTAGCATATCATCTTGGGGTGTGCAGCAGTGCAGAAGGATTTGACAGCCTCCTGGATGAGTTCTCTATTTACCAACTCCTCGAAGCTGACAGTGTTATGAAAGGGCCAGTAAACACAGCAGTGCTCTAGTTCTGGGGCACTGTTCTTGGCAAGAAGCAGCACTGGGGCTGAGTTTTTTGTTTAGTTCGACTCATGTCGATTCCTTCGTGCTTGCCTAACTCGGAGAGGCAGAGCCTGAAAGACTTCTTGCAAAAATGTGAAAGACCAACTTGTAATAGTGTCTGAAGAGCCAGCCCTGCCAAAAATGTGTGTATTCAAGGAGGATTCTTAGCTGGTTAAAATGGAAAAGCTTTATGCTGGCTTAGAGTAGCGAGTATCTGGTCTATCAACTTCTCTCTACTAAAAAAGTATGATACTGTGTTATCAATTAGCTTATGCCTTAAAGCAAGCACAGAGAGTTAAAAAAACAATATTCATATCTTGGCTTGGCTTGATTCAGCCAGGAATTTGATTTAAAAGACAAACAAACAGCTCAGTCTGAGTATGTACATGCAGCTGTTCTACAGGACAAGAACCTAAATTTGAACAGTCATTGAACTCCTGGAACTCTTCTCATCAGAGAAAACAAGGTGCAAAAGAAGAAATGATTCACAGATAAAATATTCTGTATTATTAATATCGATGTTATTATTCTACAAAGTAACTACCCAAATTCTCAGATCCTAACTGTAACTTTTCTACAGGCTGAACCCAAGTACTACAATGGCTCTAAGTATACTTAGTTTAACAGTCCAGGTTTTCTCCAGAGCTAAAGAAGGAATGTTGGTACTTAAGCAAAGTGCTTTGAATATCCCCCTGAAGGTTTATACTTTGCTCTCCTGGTGCAGAGGGAGCTGGACCCCCATTCAAGGACTCAGATGAAGCTCCTACAGGTTAAAGGCACTGAGGACTCTCATCTGGCCCCAAACTATCCCATGGGGCTTTTCACCCCAGAGTGTGTCACGTTCCAGCAGCACATCTCGTGACATGAAGAGGTGGAAACCCACGTGCCAGGCTGTAGGATGAATATTTGTGTGCTTTAGGATAACCAGGAATCCAGGTGTTTGCCAGACTGAGCTCTAGGTTTGGAAAGGACCTTATTCTATCAGGAGGAGGGGGAATGTATGAGCGTTATTATTATTTTACTTACTACTGCAAACTATCCAATGTAATAACTCATGGCATAATAATTCAGGCTCTAGTTAGTCTGGGATGAGATAAAAAACATCAAAGGCATATGGAGCATAGCTTTTAATTGCTCTAAGACTCCCCCCATCTTTTAACACTGGGAAATGTCTATTAATAAAGTGGCCAGAAAGCAGACAGAGGGAATTGTATTTAAAGACATTTCGAGCAATGTTTAGACCTCAGCATGGTGACTATCTTAAATTTGCCAAATGAAGCCTCTAAATAAAATATTTCTCAGGCAGAATCTTCACAAATATGCAGATGTTTGTGAAGACAGGGCCGAGTTTCTCTGCTCCTGACATACTATCAATTTGTCAGCCTGTCCTTTGGCACTTTGCAGCAGCAAATATGGCTTTGTGTAGCAACAGAAGGACCATCTTTCATTTCAGCTGAAGGCCACACTCTGCAGCTCAGTCAAATGTTTGAGACAAATGCTCTTCATAAAATAAGGCAAATGTGTCTTTTTTTGGTTTATAGGAGGTCAGCTGTTATTCTCTGTCAATGGATTATTATCAAAGATAAAACCTTAACAAGCATTTTCTTTTTCCACTCATTTTTAGGGTCATATTACAATCCATTGAAGTTTTGTGAATCTGAGGAAAAAAATCAGCGACAGGACTCACCATCTGTTGCATAATGAAAGAGACATGTGAATAATAGAACGTCAGTTGAAAGGGTTGCAAGTGATCAAATGTTGTTCAGCACCTCAATAATATTTCCTCAGAAAAAAGGCTTGCTACAGATATTTCAGCTTTGCAAGTTTTTGTTTGTTTGTTCTGTTGTTGATTCCATAACTGGGAGTGGAACGGAGTGTATATTCCATTTTATATTCACATATGTATGTGGTGGTGGGTTTCTCAGAACTGGCTGTTCTTGGGGCTGGTGACAATGGCCATGGGTCCACACAGCTGCTCCCTTTGCTTTTGAAGTCCAGGGTCTGTGAAGAATGTACATATACAGCTAATTTTTGTAGATGTGGGTCAAAGTTTTAATTGAAGTCCAAGCTCACACAATCCTGTCTTACCAGTGTTCGTTCTCTGACAGGAATAAAGAGCTGAGACATAATCCTTCAACATATTCCAAAATAAAGGGCAGACCTGAGCAGACTTAAGGCCAAAATGGTTTTCCCATGTGCCTTTTCAGTTTTGGAAGAAAGAAGAATGCAAAGTTCTTTAATATTTGATGAACCCATCACCTGCTGGGAAGCCACAAACTCTGCTTTACTATAGATCCCTTAAGGCTACTGCAGAAATATTTCCTATGATGTTCTCTTAGAACAAGAATTGAGGTTATATGAGTCATAACTATCATTCCTAAGATGTCAGAGCTGATCAAAAATAGACAATACTAAATACTCATGGAAACAGCACTATGGCAAATAGTCCACTGAAAATGACGCCTTGTTTCTATTTTAGCCAGTTTTTTATCTACCTACCCTGATGTCTTTCCACACTTGTTCTCTCACAAACCGTATTGTGCAAGGCCTACAGACTAAACAACCTTTCCACAGACATTAATCATGGCTTTTATAGTTCCATCAGAAAAAAATCTGAACAAAGGAGACACCAGAACATAGATGCAGTTAGGACAGGAATGACTCACTGCATCCCTCTATATCTATACCTTCATTTTTGGCTCACCATGTTCCAAACGTTTCTGCCCTCAGCCATTTTGCAAGAAGTTGCCCCCAATTTGCAAAGCATTCAAGTGCTAAAAACTTCCCTTCAGACAGCAGTCAGGTTCTATTCATATTAAACACATTTTACTAATTTTCACTTTCCTTCTGTAGAAACCTTGATAAGGGGAAACTTTCTCCTTGAATATTCAATCACTCAAATTAAGGGGCATTTTCTTGGAATGTTGTTGTTTTTCTCCCCTGTGAGTATTGGCAGATCAGAAGTTCACCCAGGGATTCTGGTGCAATTTGTAGCTGCACTGCAGAGAACAGGGTGCCTCGCTCCAGCCCTAATGGCTCACAATTGAAATGCTACATTTTCATTTTCGACTGACAATGAAAAACACCAAGTAATATTCTAAGGCCAAAAATTATTGCTGGAACTTATGAGCGAGTCATTTCCTAACAGCTTTGTTCCTTGAATACTGTCTTATCAAACGTGCCCAGGATTTTATTGAAGTGAACTGTTCTAATGAAAAAGAGTGTTTGATGAACAGGCCTGGCTGCAAACTCAATTCCACTCCCTTCTCCCCAATTGGGTTCATCAGTAAAATAACCAGAAGCACCCAGGTGACCACAGATGGAAATATGTGGGTAAGATTTCTTTAGGATTTTTTTAAAAAAATTGTTCTTAAATTAGTTTCCTAAATATGGATGAAGGCATCTGATTTCTTTTCAGAAATACTGAGCCTAGAGCAGAATGCACATGAGTCTTGTATGTCCTCAAACTATCTGTTCCAATTTTTTAAAGTTCTTAAGAAATAACATTTTAATACCAAATTCTGACGTTCCATATGTTGGAAGTGAGCTTACCAATTATTACTGTTTTATTAGATTTGGTTCCCTCTTTGATCTCCTGCAACACTGTGCACTCAATATCTCTGTCTCCGATCCAGATGCTCAGAGTTTCACCCTACTGATACAGTTGTAGTCCTATTACTTGGAATTTCTGTACTTTTGATCTCACTGGTAGAGACAGAGACATAATTACAGCACCAGATCAGGCTGCCTGCCAGTATCAATGGTAAATAACACTGAATGACTCAGAGTTTCACAGTCATAAAGTGGTTTACACATTTTTGGGATGCAGCTGCCCAACAGACTTAGCCAGAATGGATACACAAGTGGTTTTTTCCCTCATTTTAGAGCAAGGAATCTGTGAATTAATCAGCGTTGGCCCTTCCTCTGGCAAAGAGCTGAAATCAGACAGGAAAGGTGCTGTTGCAAAATGAGTTTCCTTTGCAAAAAAATAAAAAAATACCCATAAAAAACTCCCCAAGCAAAAACCAAGCCAATCATCTACTTGAGAACCAAACTCAGGCCCAGTGTAGATGGGTGTGATTTCCCAGCATCAATAAATTCAGTTCTAGTTTGAGCAGGTTGTGGAACTAGAGCTCTGCTTGAACCAGTTCTCTGATCCTGGATTTGGTGTTCAAATGCATGAGCAGTTCAGAGCCTCAGCTCTGAGAATCCTCTCTCTGCTCTCTGGACTGGCTTTGCCCTTTTCTTATGCATCTACTGTTTGCTCAGTGGAGCTTAAACACTGATAAGAAAATCTGGGACTTTTATCAAAAAGTCATTTTTAAAACTAAACTGCTCCACCAACACCTAAAGAAAGTGAACATGCGTGTCTTAACTTCTTAAATCTGCAGCAAGATGAAACATAAAAACAAAAAAACCTAAGAATTTATGTGAGTGGTGTTTATAAAATTCATTTCAACAATATTGTCAATTAAATATTATTATGATCTCTAAAGTGAGACGTTATCTCTGCTTTTTCCAAAGTAACAAAAACACACCGGTTAATGTAGCACAAGGCACTCGAGTTTATGACCAGCAGCAGCTGCAGTGAAACACACAAAGATAATTCAGGTCTCTTCAGGGTACGGAAGAGAGCACTGGCAGGGTCAGGAAGGACCTTTCTTCTGGTACAGTAGGAGGGTAGGAAGAAGCTGTCAAATTACCAAGAAATAGGTACAGACCAAGTGAACCAGAGGAGAAGTTTTCGCAGAACCCCAGAAGGGTTTGGGTTTGAAGGGACTTTTAAGGATCATGTCTTCCATGGAGAGGACACCTTTCACTAGCCCAGGTTGCTCCAAGCTCTGTCCAACCTGGCCTTGGTCACTTCCAGGGATGGGGCAGCCACAGCTTCTCTGGGCAACCCGTGCCAGGGCCTGCCCACCCTCACAGGGAAGGATTTCTCCCTAAAATTTCTCTTTTGTGAAGCATCAAAAAACCTGATATTTCCCCATGTGATTTACTCATAGCCGTGTGTTCCCACAGGCTCACACTCACCTTCTGTGCTGTGAGATACAGCTCATATATTTCACAACATTAGGAGGATTATTAAAACTTCTCTACAATGTTTGAAGGAGGGTATAATCATATATACACAAGCCATAAATTATGTATAGATACCTGCACAGATAATGTGTGTGCATATATACGTGTGCTATAAATGCACACACTGGATATTCAGCGCACACAGCTCTAAGGAAGCACCAGACAAAGTTTGCTGAAGCCACCTCACGGGCAGGTTACACTTTGTGACATCTTCCAACCCCATTTCCCCACACTTTCCATTTTGCCGATGGCCATTAGTGACCAGGTTAATTAAAGCCCGTCCCAAACCTGCGGGCACAGGAGCTCCTGCCCTTGCTGGCACTGCCCTGCTCCTCGTGCCCCTTCCCGCACAACAGCAGCAGCAAAGGGAGAAGTTTTCCTTCCAAGAGATGCAGCGGCACAATAAGATATTTACTGTATTTATCGCAGAGATCAAACCCACACACAGATGTCACATTGCTTGAATTCCATCAGTAGATCAGACAAGCAGTCTCTGGAAAGAGGACACTGCAGCCGGAAAGTTCAGCGTGTGCAGGCGTTGCGGGGCCATTCCCACTCCGGGGCTGTCGCGCTCCCTGAGCCTTTGTTGTCTCCGCAATGCTGATAAATCAATCCATCAAAAAATTTCCTCAGTGAAACTCAATCAAGAAAGGTCATGTCAGCGGGAGAGGAACAGATTAAATTAGCATCAAATTAGACATGGAAAGTGAGTTCTGTCAAAATCATCACAGCGCTCAGCACAATTAGAATATGTTAATTATGCATTTCATTAAGGTAGTGCTCTTTGAATGCGAGATGAAATGTCAGTGGTGTAGGCATCCGAAAAAAGGAAGATTGCCAGGCACAACTTTCTCTAGACAATGTGTGACACCTTCATTAACATCAAGAATCACAAGTCTGTCTTGACTTTTTTGTAAAGTATTAAAGCGTTAACTGTTTGCTGGCAGCGGGAGGAGGGGGAGCCGCCGGCAGCCCCCCATCCCTGGGCTCCAGCACCAGCTCCCCTGCTCTCCTGAAGCCCTGGGCACCACCCCAGTGGCCACTGGGCTCTGCCAAGGGAGCTGTGATCCAGTGATCTGATGGGGGTAACGCAGCTACCCTGGGGGTACAGCTCAGGTGGGGCTTGGGAGGAGGGGATGAGATAAGGAAAGGCACAGGGAGGGACGGAAGGAGGGGAAAGGGTGGAAGAATTTTATTTTGCCTCTGGTTCCAAGATATGATCAACATGAAGTGGAGAGCAAGGGAGAAGGGGGGGGGGGGAGCAGCAAGATTTGCAAACCTACATTTGACAAACCCTAATTTGGGAAATTATTTTGTATATCAAACATCTTTGATTCCCAATGATGAGCTGTTTTTCAAAGGGAAAAATGATCCCTGGTGAGCTTGGGAGGGAAGTGGAGCTTCATAAACTACTACTTATGGGCTTTATTAGATGCACTATCAGATGTTGGTTCATTGAGGGCTAGGAGCAATCACATTCTTCCCAGAAACATGAGAAAACCTGCCAAATTCTGGGGGCTTGTTTGGAGCCTCCTGAGCTCCCTTGGGGCCATGGGTGGGGGATAGTTACAGACAGTTAAGCTCTGTAATGGTCACCTCACTTGGATTTCATTGCCTGAAAGAGGATTTCAAACCCAGTGGATTTGAAATCGTGCCCATTCGCTCTGGGAGGAAGAGGCAATGGCTGGCAGAGCTCTCCAGCACTCAGGCAGCTGTTTAGGATCAGTGACCTGGGGCTGAGAAGTTTCTGTCCTTGGGTTCCCCTCATCTCCACACCCCAGGGAGCTTGTGCTGTCCCACAACAAGAGGGACAAAAAAGGGGTGAAAGAATCCTACAAACTGTGTATCGTTCCCAAGACTTTAGTTTTAAACCCCTCTGGAAATTATAAAAATAACCCCTCACTTTAAAAGTACAAATTTCTGGCACTTCTCACCTTTCTTTTTGTTGCTTACAAGAAAATCATGTCGCGATATTTCCAGTTACAGAGCAATTCCCTGAGTCCAATGTGGTGTGCAGCCCAAAATACTGCTCAAAAACGTGTTGTGAGAAACACCTTTTATCTGTACAAAGCTGCTGCGCCCACAGGAGGAGGCACACATGGCAAATGGATGTGCAAACTCTCACATTTATTGGGATAGATGCAGAACAGGCAGTTGTGTGCCCCCCCCTTTAGCACTTGCACATCAACATCCCCACGTCTAACCTGTCCCTTGGCTGTTTGGTTCTCTCCCTGCCCACAAACTGCACTTTACTGATGGTATTTAAAACACCAGAGGACTGAGAAAAGGGTTACTGCAAACACAAAAAACTTCAGTGTGTTTTTAATAAGCTTTTCTTTGGTTTGTTGTAGCTTTTGTAAATGCTGCCTGAGAATTCAGAGTTGCCAAATCTCCTCCCCAAAGATACATATTGTAGCTTCCAATGCCCCCAGGACTCATTTTAATGTAACAGGTTCCAATATAGTCGAAAAATGCCAGCGAGTGAGTAGGAGCCAGAGTCTACTTCAGCACACTTGGCTGGCCTTACAACTCTCTGAAATCTCTGTTTTCACTGGAGCTACAAAAAAGAGATTTTTATCATTTGAAAGAACAACTCGAGTCCCAGAGCAAACAAGCTGTAAGATTATGTTAGTTCTGCTCACTAGCTCAGAGACAAAGGGACTAAAGATGACCTGGGAGGGCTTTGGTGCTAAGCCTGCATGGGAGAGCCTGGTGGGCTCAGGAATGGGAGCACCAGTGCCTGGTTTGAGATTCCAATGGGAAATGCCTCCAAAGTGCTGGATCTGTTCCCCCACAGGTGACCTAAGACACACTGGTGTGTGCAGGTGGTGCCTCTGAGCTCACCAGCCACGAGGTATTTGGGCTGCTCCTGCCCTGCCCACAAAGGCACTTCCAGATTTATCAAGAATCCAAAGAAAATTCATGGCACGAGGCAGAAAATTGACTCTGCCCTAATGACAGCTACCTGGTAATAGCATCTCTCATCTTCCTTTATGTGACTGGCTTAACATTTTAATAATTACAGGCCAAGTCTAGTCATGGAACACTTCCACTGGAGACAGTGATAAGAGTTCTGGGATAAATGTGACCTAAGCAGAGCTATGAACGTGTTTCATCCAGTGTCCAAATTATTATCATTATTATCCATTTTGGGCTGACTTAAAGAGAAAAAAGTTAAGCTTGTGAAAATGAAAAAACCTCCCAAAAAACCATATACACTTGCATTTCTAAGCATTGTCCTGTTTGTCCTAAAATCAAGTGCTTGAGTTTACAGTGGTTTTTTTTATATTTTAAAAATTACCTAGAAACTTTTCTTCAAAATGAGAATTTGGTGTTAATTTTAGAAAATATCCTCCTGAAGTACCTTGACAGAATACTTTCTGGGCTCTGTGGGCAAACTGCATTTTCCATCTGGACAATACTGGTCTCGAAAATTTTCCCTCACCCTTGGCTTAACACTTCTTTTGTAGTAGCAGGGATCTGATCATATGCTCTGCTTCATCATTTCTATGTCAGCATGACTGCTGGGGTTATAGGGCTATAAATTAACATAACTGAATGGTGAATCAACCTCATTTGTTTCTACTTTCCTCCATGACAGGAGGAAAAATATAAAGCTAAAATAAGTTTCAGCCATGATCCCTCAAAAATTAGCATTGCACCTTTAATGCACACTGGAATCAGAGTTCATTTCTGTTGAAAACACAGAATTAAACCCAAACCTGCCACCTGTCCTGATGAAGGAGGGTACATTAATAGATAGTTTTTGCAAGCAAGAGTTGGGTTATTTTGTCCATCTAATGATTTCCATGAAAGGCAAAATATTTAAAAAAAATGTATATCTCCACAAATGCCTCATTTGGAGGCTTTAACTAGGGAGCAGGGAAGTGTGTCAGAGCATTTGCTTAGTATGCTTTAATTTACTCCATTTCACACCTGGGAAAATAAGTTTGAAAGCCACACAACATGGAAAATACTTTTTATACTGAAAAGAGAGAAGTGAAGGGTATGGACATGAGCCCTTTTGTTGCATGAACAATTTACCATCTCACAGTTACAAATGTTCATGTCTCTTCCAGGTAACTCAGAAATTAACTTGGAAGATTTAATTGTTGTTCCTACACATTTTTTTCCTTAGTTTTTTCAAAATCTGGAAAAAAAATCAATGAAAAGTTGTATTTGTCATTTAAAAGCATATAGGAAATGGAACATGAAATTAATGGTTTGTTTTATATTACAAGTTTTCATTTCATTGTGATTTTAACAACTGGATGCTTTTCCTCCAAAACTACATTGAACCCGTAATGCCAAACAGCAACTGAGCACCAGAAATTCCCAGGAATGTTTTTACATGATAATATTTACTTGGGTTCAAACTGTACTTTTAAACAGAAAAAAAAATCCCAAACCATTTCCTAAACCTAATTTCTGATAATACTAACTCAGCTGCTTCAAAATAAATACTGTGTCTGAAATTTAATTTCTATTAGAGGGAAGCCTCTTTAATTTGTCCCTGGCAGAAAAATATTCTCCCTTCTTCACCCTTCCAGCCACTACATGGCATTGTACAAAAGGAAGAGAGACATGCCCTCTGCTCCTTGGATTTTACAATCTGGTTCTATGTGACGTGCATGACAGAGAGAGATGCCACTGCATGAGTTAAGGGGAGACATGAGAAGTGTTTCGAAGATCCAGAGAGACATTTACATGTATAAATAGTTATTTTAAGAAAACATCTCATTCATTTACACAACTGTGGCAGTCCTCTTTAAATTCAGTAAACTGCTCTGCCCTATGGTGAAATAGAAGGCAGAAGAATTTAAATCAGGACAAACATAATTGGTTAATCAGAGTTTAAGGAAAATCCTGGGCTGCTTAATAAGAGCTTGGTTTGCTGATTGCCAGAGTCTCCCATGGAGGGTGGGCTGGGGATGCACCTGCAGAGCAGCACCCAAACCACCACTGCTGTGTGCTTGGCCCCAGAATGCCCTGGGAATTCCAGCTGGTGCTCAGGGAGTGACCTGAAGACAATTCCTAACCCCAAGAGCTCGTAACTCAGTAGAGTGACAAACCACAGGGTGGTCAAACAGGGAGGGGACAGTGGGTCACGGTCCAGCAGGGGACATTGGCATATCTCTATATATGTAATTAGGGCCAAGGATCAGAGCAGCCACAGGAGACTGGGAAAGGTTGTGCCACCCTCCCCCCCCCCCCTCCCATGACTATCAAATCAGAGAAATTTGGAGAATTCCCACCAGGGGAAGCTGGCACAAAAGCACCTGGAACGTCAGGTCTCTGGAATGGCACAGGCAGCAGCAGCAGAGGTGCCCAAAGCACAGCACGACACCAAGAACACCTGTTGATGGTGATTCCAATAAGCAAACAGAGCCATGGATGACACTTTCCAGTTGCACTCAACTGGATTTACCAAAATCATTGCCATAAAATGCGTAAACCAGGCCCTTGTTTGAAGCAGCCTCCACTCTGCTGCATGGTCCTTTGCCAACTCAACGCTCCCAAGGCCTCAGTGCAAGTGCAGGAAGCAGGGAAAGGTTCTATTTTCAGGGAAGGGAGGCTGTGAATTGCTTTGTTAAATGCAAGACTTGGAGCAGATCTCCTGTTTCAGGCCCTGACCACGGCAAGGCAGAGCAGAGCAGAGTCCAGGAGGACAAGTGTCCACAACCCTTTGATGCTGCACTTAACCACGCTCTGCTCACAAAAGCAGCTTCTTCCCACAACAAGGCTGCAGCAAATTGCCATTCCTTTGTTGCCAGGCAAACCCTCCACACTCTTTCCCCCCTTGCCAGTCCCCAGGATGAACTCTAAATCAAGAGCAACTCCCCTCAAAACCAGTGCCCAAATGGGATTTCACAGCACCCCAGTGCTGCAGACTTGTTTCTTTGAGCCATGTTTCTGTTTGGATACACAAAGGGGCCTTTAAAGTTTCTCATGCAGCAATTCAATCCCCTCCATCAGGAGAACATTCCTCTTAATGAATTATTTTGTCAATCCCTTCTCTTACAGAAGTGCTGGCAAGGTTCAGACACTGATGCAGGACACTGGAGCTGTCTGATTTTCTTTTTTTTCTCCTTTGAAAAGTTTTTTTTCCCCTTTTGCAGTGGAAATTAGATTTTTAACCAAGGCAATTTTCAGTAGAAAGGTATGTCCTTGCTAGAGTTACCTTTCATCAATAGGCCCCAAACATTCAAATCTCAGAAGTCTGGTGTCAAGAGAGAAATTAATTCTCTGAGAAATAAAGTGTTTCCATTGGAAATTGTAATGAAAGCCATTTTTGGAGGGTAAAACTGAACACATAAATTAAAACCATTTTCAAATTAATGGAACAAATACTCTACACACAGAGTAGGAATTGGGAAGATTTGGACAACAGGATCTTGGACAAGAGAAAGAATTTCTTCATGGAAAAGGTTGTCAAGCACACACAATGTACCAGTTCTAAACTATCTTTGCAATAAAATTTCGCTATAATCCAGCTTGATTTTATATATATGCTTCAAAAGGGCACTTAATCCTGATTTGAAGAACAGAAAGCACTCAGGAGTGCACTTGAGAAACTGTTGGGAGCTTCCATCACCTTCACAATCAGGAACCGTGTCTCATTTTAATATAATGTTATTATTTTACTGCTAAATTTGGTCAACATAAATATCCAGCTAAATCTGCTTTCTCAGCCAGACTCAGGAGCTGGCTCTCATGGAGGGAGAGCCCATACACAGCAACCAAGGCACCTCTCAGTGGTTTGGATAAGTTGAATATGTCAAGTTCTTTAAACTTCACAGCAGAAGGTGGATTTCCAGTCTCCAGGTCATTCCTGGGCCTTCTTTACCTTTTGTTTAGAATATTTCCACATGCTCCTAGGCCATGGATATGTCACATTGGAACCCTGTTAAAGCTGCATGTAAGAATAAAACCTATTCTTTATTTGTTTGATTTCGTTTGCTTTGCTTTGTTTGTTTGATTAGTGAATTTATTATTAGTTTTCTTTTTACAGGGCTGTTTTTCCCCCACAGCACTGCACTATGAAGTTGGTTGAGGTGACTGCCCATCTATTTATCTCACAGCTGTAATCTACATGCTTTGTTCCCACAGGGTTTCCTTGATTTCTGCTGTGTTCAAATGAATTCTGTTGGACTGAAGCCCCTTAACCTGCAGATTCATTTTGTTCCTACGTAGCAACTCTTTGTCCTCGTTTTTCACGGCTACATCAAGCCCCAGGTCACCTTGCAGCCCTCACCAAATGTATTTTACACCTTTGCTTGGATCATTGGTACAAATGATATATCTATATTAACAATACACTGAGAGATCCACTGATGAGTCAGTACTTAAAACATCCAACACATGTTTAAATGCCTAACGAGGCAAAACATCAGGTGGACTAAGTCAAATGCCCTGGAGAAATCCAGGTATATTGTCTTGTCCCAGTTCCCTTTCTCAAGTAGATATGTAATCCTGTCAAGAAGACACTATGTTTATTTGACAAGATTTATATTCCTCTCTGCTGGCTGTCATTAATTGTATTTTACCCTCTAATTCTTTGTTAATAGAGTTCTGGGTTAATCATTATGTTTTACTTGGAATTAAGATCAGACTAAGTGGTCTGTTGTTCCCTGAGTCATCCCTGTAACCTTTTTAAAATACAGGTTACAGGTTGATAAGCTCTAAGGGACATTTACAATCCTTACAAGAATGATTTCATGTAGTAAAACATCAAAAGTGAGATCTTGGTCCTACTGAAGTGGATGGAAAAACTAATTTGCTTTAGTAGTGAAGGAAAGATTTAACTGAAAAGTGAAAACTGGAAAGCTAAAAAAATAACTGAAAATATGAACACTAAATTTAGCTTAACACTAAAAAAGAACACTAAATGGCAAGTGTTATTTGCCTCAAGATCCTTCCAGCTGTGAAATAAAATGTCAAAATTTTTGTGGAAACCAGAAAAAAACCCACTGAAAATCCAACTTCTCATTGAAAAATGCTTTACAGGGGAAACTTTCAATCAGCAAAACTTCTACTACTGTGTCTAACCATTGCAGTGCAAACCTTGTGGGAACAGCCCTGCAGTTCTGAGTGCACCCCACACATCAATGCCAACCTGCAGAGATGGTTTGTGCCGCATGGGGGGCACAATGACCAAATGAATTGATCCCCCTGAACTTCTCGGAGCACTTTGAGTCATCTACAGGTGATTCTTGAGGTAAGAAAGTGATGGTTGAGAGAGGAGTGTTACCTGATCAGGCACGGAGGGAGGCACGGTTTATCTGAGGTGATTGATTAATAATGATCTTAATTTTGTAGAAATCCACAGTAAAGTCCTGTTTTGTATTAATGCTCACCTCCCTAGTGCCCAAGAGCTATTTTATACCCCTCTTACAACTCCCACATTGCAGCCTTGTTTCCCAAGAGGTTTTGATCCATGGGCAGTGTTTGTCATCAGACAAAACAACCATAACAGACTCACTGGATCAGCATTTAAGGCAATTTGGAGCACAATAGAAAAAGACAGTGCTTATTTTTAATACTAGTCTGCTTTAAAAAAAAAGAAATAGAAAAAAGTAGGGGGCTGGAGTAGTGATTTATGAGAAATTAAAATACTTTGAATGGTACATGTTACACATGTGTGGCTTTCTTAAGTCTGCGCTGTGTGTTCTCCAACTGCTGGAACAGCAACTGGAGGAAGAGACAAGCCACCAACAGAAATGTGCTTAAATATATTTATAGAAGCATATATCTACACACAGGTATGTATCTGTATGCACATATGGCTTTGGATGAGGATTTCTGTTAGACATCAGCGGGATCACCTCCCCCAAAAAACCCACTACAGAAAAACATCTGCACTTGCCATTCCAGATACAGACACCCGAGAGAGCATAAATTCCCCTGAATAGATGCATTGTTTTAACATTTATTTCTTCACCTTCTCCAAATGCCTGCTCATCTGAATTTCCAATACCTGAGCGGTGTGTGCAGGTTCCCCTTCACTACCCCGGCGCAGATTAGCGCTCGTTCGCCTCTTTCCTCGCTTCTCTTCAGATCGTTACACATGACAAAACAACTGTCCTAATTACAGCAAGTGTTCCCAGCTCTGTCACCGTGACAATTACTGCAATGAGGGCTCAATATCTGCAGCAGACAGGGAAGTATTACTGCAGTTGTGGTTGATAGTGCTCAATCGTCCCCCTGAGGATTCTCCAGAGCTGGGTTTTTTATCGTGGGGGTAAAGATTCCCCTCATGCTCTGCCCACGGTGCATTTGCTAACAGGGTTCAAAAGTTGAAGGCAGGGGGATGACTGAGGATCTGCTGTGGAAATGCACGAGTTTGTGGCTTTAAAGGACAGGATCATTTGTAGATGGAGTAGGTTTTTTTTTGCTCTATGAGCTGAGCAGAACAGTTACTCTCATTACAGCCTGATCCCCTTCCTAGGGCTGGGACCTTCTCCACAACACCAGGAGGCACTTCTAAGATAGTTCCCTCCTTCCCCTACTTTGTATGTCATACAATCATAGACTGGTTTGTGTCAGAAGGGACCGTAAAGCTCATCCACTCCCACCCCTGCCATGGGCAGGGACACTTTCCACCAGCCCAGGGTGCTCCAAGCCCTGTCCAAGCTGCCCTTGGACACTTCCAGGGTTGGGGCAGCCACAGCTTCTCTGGGCAACCTGTGCCAGGGCCTGCCCACCCTCACAGGGAAGGATTTCTTCCCAATATCTAATCTAAACCTCCTCTCTGTCACTTTGGAGGCTGATAACCTGATATGGCTCCAGATGGGGCAAAAGAGCAGATCCAATAATAGAACATCCCCCTCCAAACCCCATCACTGCCCTCCACGTGTCCATGTCTCTCCCAGGGAGCCCCTCAGCCTGTGCTGTGTGGGAAGCAGCAGCTCCCTCGATCCTGTAGGATTTCATGTTTGTTTGCTCACATGAACTGACACATCCAGACTCTCCAACCCATCTTAAGGGACAGACCTGCTCGTGACAGTTCGCTCTCCACTGATGTTGGCCACCTTTAACCCCACTTGCCTCCACTGTCAGCCTCTGCAATCCCAGCTCATCAGACAGGGGATTTTAGCTGTTTCCAAAGGCAATATCATGACCTGCACTACATTCCCTTTATTGTGAGTGATGAAGGTGATGTTTTCTGCATTTATAGTCCATTATGCTCCTGAAGTTGATTCATTCAGATGTTCTCCTTGTAAAGCCCCTAAACAATGCAGGACCAGGACCTGTGGAGCCCTCTCATTTGACCAGAAAGAGGAATGCAAGGTCCTAATATTGAATATTGATCATGGAAGGCTAATGCTGCCACAGTTAACTTGCCATGAACAGACCAGTGTACTTAAAGTCTGGATTTCTAATTTTCTTTGGTCAGGAATAAAGCAATATCTTATTTACCAGATAACATCTTTATTATAAGCATCTTGCACAGCCTTTCCACTTCAGCCCACATGGGTTTCTTCTGCTCTTGGCATGGATCAATGAAGTCAATATTTCTGACTGCAAAGCTTTGTATGACTTACACATATTTAAAAGGATAAATCCCAATCAACAACTCCTGTGCTTGAACACAACCATCATAATCCTTAACTTTGATCCTTTGGGCTACAGCAAGCAGGGTAAGGAAGGAGCACATCTTTCCAGCTCTCAGGAAATACTTATGATGACAGCAGGAGATAAACAACATCACCCTGGTTTGCTGGCTGGAATTTCTCCAGCAAAACCAGTAAGTGGAGCTACAGTTTCACAAGTACAAACTGGCCAATGAGCCCTCAGACTGGTGTACAACAGTTGTACCCCTCAGGTACCAAAGTGTCTAAAAGCCTTGGAGCCAAACTCCTGAAGCACTGACAGAGCAAGATATTTGTTCCACACATGGTGAACTTGAGGCATATTAGAATAATATCTCCAAGATGATATTCTCATCAAAGGAGGGGGAAGAGAGTCAGAGCCCCAGCCAGGGCTTTTGCATTTAGCACAACTATATTTTTACCAGATGAGATTAAGTTCTATAAATCAATCTGAGGAGTTGCCTCAGTTATGTATAGGGAGTTGAATTTAATCACTATAAGGCTTGTTTGAGCTGTGTGAATTTAGTATGCTACAACCATCCTTTCTCCAGCACATGGAGGCCAAATAACTTCAAAGCAAGCACATTTCAACAGGAGGGTTTTGCTTTTGAGGGTTAAGTTGTTGGCCAACCCTACATGTTGCAGCTACACCATCAAATCCCACTAATACAGATGCAGCTTGTCCTGCCAAAAGAGTGTTTTAAGCAGTTTAGTTTTTACTGGTTCCCTCAATTAAATAAGCTGTATCAGCAAAATCACTTTATTTTAGTACAGCTTAAACTGTGCTGAAGGTTTTGCCAATATTGGAGTACTGTTAAAAAAATAGGAATGACATTTCTAACCAAAATTACTGTGCTGGCTAAAGGTTTTACTGTAGATCTGACTTCAAGGGTTCCTTTGGAAAAAAATTAACAGAAAAGTCAAATAGGGAAAAGAGGAAAGGGAAGAGGGTGGAAGGGCAGGGAGAAGGATGTGAAAAGGATTCCTTTTCACCCAGTAGCCAAAGCGTTCTCTGAAGATCTTGCTTTGCTCTAGAAACAGCCAAACAACTTCAAAAGATGTGTTTGTTTTATTGAGAAATGTAATAGATCTTTTGATATGGAGCCATTTGTCCCAATTCTATTCTCACTTATAGTCAGGGTGAACCATCTGAGGTCAGAGAAGCTCCTTTGTGGCAAAATGACAAGAGAAAAGGATCAGAGCCTTGTTCTCTGCAAATCTTTAATCAGAAATTAAAACTAAGCTTAGTGTTTGCCCAGAGGGGCAGCAGGCAGAGCCCAGGAGGTTCTCACCTGGTCTGGTTTGCAGAAAGCACAGTCAGGCAAGAACCTCACTGGGTTTCTTTGTTCAGCTAAGGGAAGTCCAGAAAAAAGCTTGTGAGGAACAAAGTGCAGTAACTGCAACTGTGATTAGTTTTGTTCTTTTTCCTTCTAAGTGTCTCAATTTTTCACAGAGTTTACACATTTATACCCAGGGAAACTTTCTCTCCTGCAGAGAGATTACAAAATGGCCTGTGATAAAGTTATTTCACACATATTACACTGGCACTTTCTATACTATGTGAGTATCAGCATCTTAACATTGGGGCATCTCCTCACTATTTGCATTTATAGCACACTTTGGAAGATTGAGTTATAAAAATAGAGGCTGTCTTTGACTCAGGCTTAGCCTAAACTGCTCGACGAGATAACAGTTTTCAAAACTGCAACCATAAACCAGATACTCCTTTAAAAAAGAAAAAGAAGCAGCAGAGAGAAATAAAATTGTATGGACATTGTGCAGAGATGATTTTTTAGTGTGTGCATGCAAAGTACCCAGCAGAAGGGATGCTTCTGTTGCCTGTGGCCACCACTGAAATACAAACTATTATAATAATGGACCACTCACCATATACAGTCAGAAAGCTTCAAACCCAAGAGGAGTGAGGCAATATGGGCCTGTCAGTGAAAAGCTCTTTTGACCTAATATTTGTCCTTATTCCCAGGGATGAATGTGGCTGTGGGAGCTTCAGAGAGCAGCCTTATCCAAGCATAAAAGCAGAAATTCTGGTTGATTCCCAGCTCTGCTCCTTGTGCCTTTCTCTTCACACTCATGAGGAACTGGCACATCAGAGAGCCCATCACACAGACTTTGTCACCAGTGCCATTCTGCCTTAATGAGAAATGGCTCAGAAACATTCCTTAGGACACAAAAAAGTGTTTGCCCTCTTGTTTAAAAACCCAAGTGGTTGTTGATGGTAACAATGTAACCCGACAGTGCTTGAGTGTTGCACAGACCAAGTGTCTTTGTAGGACAGTTTGGGCAGACTTTTCTCAGAAAATAGTTTATGGCAAAGGGGGAGAAAGAAGGATAAAGGCAGCAGCACTGCCTTAGCAAAGCACTGCTCAGGCAGGAAGGAGGGCACCCGGCTCAGCTCCCTCCTCTTCCATGAAGGAAAAAAAGTGATTTTTGAGCTGTGAATTGCAGAAGGAAGTTAAGGATTTAACAAAGTCAACCAGGCCATGCTTAGCTGTAAGCAAATTAACATTTTCAAAGAACCTGATAGACCTTGGCCATGTGAACATTGTGCAGGGCCCTGCTTTTCTGTGGCCACTCAAGAAAATAAAAATAACTGCTTTCATGGAGACCTGTTGCAGACAATACTTCCTTCTGGCAATGCAAACACCAATTTCTCTCCCTCCCACGTGTGCCTTTGTGTGTGTTTGCAGATGCATCTCTCTCTGATTTATATTTATTTGCCTTAATAGCGTGGGCAGAAACTGAATCCAGGTATTTTGGCTCCTTTAGTTCTACTTTGCAACTCTTTTATCTCATTTCTGAGCCTTCCTCACAAGGAGCTGTGATGGTGCAGCCACATGATTGAAATGTTACAGAGGGTTTGAGTGGAATTAGGGAAAAAGAGAAACTCTGAACCTCAGACAAGGACTTGACTGTGCCTGTTAACTCGAATTGCACCTCAAAAATCACAGCATGTCATTTTTTAGAGGTTGCAACACTGATCCAAGCAATGTTATTTGTAACAAACTATTAATGGAGAACAATGGCTTGACCCAAAACTTATTAAAATAGACATCATGAATAATAGATGGCAATTGAAAAGTATAAGTGAACTAGTGGATGTAGACACAATAAAAAAGCCTTTGAAAATACCCTAAAGCAAAATACATGTTTTCAAAACTGCAAGTTTTATTCATTTTTTTTTCTTGAAAAAAAAAGATCCCTCTCTGACCTTTGGGTACAACAAATATATTGGACATAGATCACTTCTCAGTGTTTTTGGCCTTTGTCAGGGAAACATCAATTTTTGCTGTTTGCAAGTACTCTTTCTGGCCACACACAAACCTCCTGCCCTACCACAAAATGTTCTCTTCCTTCTTTCCCTGTTTTAAAATGGCACAAATTTAAAACAAAACAAAACCAAGTTTAACATTTCAGCCTCCTCAGGTAGTAAGCCACGGGAATTCTGCAAATCAGCAAGAGCAGGATTGCACACTTGTGTTACCTCAGGCACGTAGAGCGGGGGCAAGGCTGACCCAGTGGGATGCCAGCCAGACCTTTCCCAAACCCCTGGAAACTCAGAAAGGGCTTTGCCAAGCTCATAAACCCTCTTTCCATCACATGGTTACGTAGGGCTCAGCACATGCCAACGCAGCCACCTGGCTTTTTGTTGGCTTGGAGCTTGAGCTGAGAAAACCTGCCCAAAATTCCACGCAGAACTCTCCAAAGAAAAGCCACATCACCTTTTGCAATTAACTCTTGCCATACCGGGAGTTTTTATTGGTAAAAAGAGAAATAGTTTGGGTAGAATGGCTGAGCCCCTGGAAAACACTGAAATGAGAGCAAGCAAAGGTCTTCAATACTTTCAAAGTTCTGAAAGCAGAGAAGAACACTGATTATGCCACCTCCAGCACAGATTTCACCAAAGAGCTGTACAGGCATCCCTTTACTCATCAAGTTTTACTCCCCAATATAACCACTAACTTTTCACTCCCTCATTCATCCCCTGAGTGGGAATAATGAGGATAACAGCCCTCCCTTCCTCTCAGCTCCATGGATTGATAGTTTGAGTGGAGAGGAACCAACACTGCTCAGTGTTCACCTGTGCTGTGCTAAAAGTCTTGGGGCCACAGCCCTCACCTGAATCTCCAAGCCTTGTGTTACTGAAGCAGGAACAAAGAGGGAAGAGACAGACAAGGTGCCTTTGAAATTCCTTCCAGAATCCACAACACCAAAAATAAGCCCAAGGTGCCCCTAGGAGCAGAACCCAACCTTTCTCACCCCCCCAGTGTAAGAGGCTAAGTCATTTAATTGCCAGTTTTGCCTAAAGTCACTTTTAGTCCATTTTCCCTGTAACTTCTCTCTATCAGCATCAGTACAAATCACCCCTGGAACCTCCTGCTTTCAGTCAAGAACAGTAGTATGACAGTGCTATCCCAAAAAATTCAACCTAAGCCTAAATGCTTATGGCTTTTCAGAACAAACTATTCCATTGACCTCTTTATCACCAATCAGAGCCAGGAGCAACCCCACAGCAACAGATTGATTGGCTCAAGCTTGAAAACACCACAACAAAATCAGGCTCAAAAGTCCCATATCAGACAGGAACAAAACTGTCCTTGCTCCAAAAGGGCAGCTCCAGAAGAACAGGGCAGTCAGAGCAAGACTTACCAGGGCTCCAGCAGGGGCACAAACTCAGCTCTCCACATGGGAAGCAGGTGCAGGATATTTGGCTCAGCCCTAAGAAGGTGCCCAGGATAAATAAATCCCCAAGCACACCCAGAACTTTTAACAGCTGTTCAACAAAACCCAGTATTTTTTGCAAAGGGCCATGTAGTCAAAGGCAGAGAAATTCCTGATGGGAGAGATTCCTTCTGTAAATACCTCTCAGGAAGAGAGTGCAAAACAAAGCCTTCAAACAGCTAATAAATAAATAAACTAACACACTATAACCACTTAAAATTGTCTTTTCAGAGTTTTTGGAATACTGCTGCTGAGCTTAAAATGAAAGAAAACACCAGCCTTGCAAGAAAAAATACAGTTTCAAAAAACCTGTTTGTCTAATTGGGAAGCTGCTTCTCTAATTAAGCAATTAAGGCTCAGCAAGGCAGACGTTATCATCATATAAAGGTCATTTTAAATGAAGAGGGGATGAAAAACACTGTTGTTGGAGAGTTTATGAATGATCCTCTTATGACTGGTGGCTGCTGGTTTGAAACGAGCTGAGAATTACTCGATAGCATGTTTGGATTGTGTTCAGTTTAAAGGCAGAGGTGGGAAGGGCAGGGACTGCTACCTGTGCTGACAGAGCTCCCACTGGAGTCTCCAACACCAGTTCCTTCCTTCTCCTTGCTCTGTAAATCATAAGGAACGTACACTGGGCTAAATCCAGGGAAGCTGTCCTGGATTTACTCCTGTGGAAACAAGAGCAGTTCCCCTTCTCTAGATCCCCCAGTTGCTTCCACCAGTGCTGCCCTGCCCAGGGGATGCCAGAACTCTGGGATGCAGCAAACCCATCATTATTCCATAGCATCAAATGCAAAAGGAAGCACAGGGATCTGAACAGGTTTAAATAGATCTGATGTGATAATTAATGTCCACAGAGGGATCTGGGCAAAAGATGGAGGATGAAACATAAAAATGATTTCCACCTTTATTTTAAGTTCTTCTGACAGATGGGAATATTTTCTGTTATGCTACTTGTGGTTTGGGTAATGAGATTAGGCCTTGCATAGCAGGAAGCAGAATTAACTTTGTTTACTTAAAGTGACACCATCAGCTTGGAAAATCACATTTCCATCTGAATTGCAGTGCCTACTATCATTTCAAATAACCCTGAGATCATGATAACTAAGGGAGATTAGAGATGAAAAAAACCATGTTTCTCCCCCTCTGTCTTTTTTTTTTTAAAGTACACTTTGCTCACACTGCAGCTCAGAGCACTCCTTGTATCCAGAGTCCCCCTGAGCATCTCCTTGTGGCTCTGTCCGTCTGCCCCAGCAGGAGGGATGCAGGAGGGAGCAACAGGCTGGGAATGAGAGGGGGAAAGGGATGGAAGCCCAGCTGGCTCTGGCTGAACTCAGGCATCCTGAAGAAATACCCCCCTAAAGGCAATTGGTGTGGCAGGGAAAAACCCAACCCAACAGCACTTCACAACATATTTAACACTGGGTATATCTACCAAAGTTAAAATGAAAAAATAAAATAAGGCTGGAATTTTTAGAAGCTGACAGATTAGCAAAGTCCCTTAATGTGGGTCCCTGAGTGCACTTCCACTGAAAGTGCTGCAAAAAGGCTGGGGGTTATCAGCTGCTGCATCACACAGGAGGATGAATCCTTGGGAAGGGAAGACAGGGAGGAGAGGGAAAGGCTTTACAATGGGATGTTTCCTAAATGACCAGCTGACGCACTGCAGTGTGCATGTGTTAAATGAGCAGGGAAAACTGAGAGGGGAAAAGGTGCTCTGAGTCCTCTCTGCTGTTCCTGCAAAAAATCCTCACAGATTAGATGAGAACAGTGCAGGGAAAGTGCTTGTGCTGAGGAGCCTGAGAGTGTCCCAGGACTTCTCCCTCCTCTACCAGCCCCAGCCCAGTCAGTGCCTTGTCCACGTGGTATTTGCTGTACCCTGACCCTGCTAATGTTTACAAACCGAGGAAATGCCTCAGATCTGGCACAGTCACAACTGCTTCATGTCAGCAAGAGTGACAGGTAAAGAGAAAAATCTGGGCCCAGCACAGAGATGGATCCAAAATACATAAATAACCAATTAAGAGAAAATATTAATAAAAATATTGTAACAGATCCCAATCTGCTGTCGAGTACCAATTGCCAGTAATAATCTCTATGGTAACTGAACTCTCTTTGGCCTCTCTCTGTATGCAACTAGTGTTTTATGGGTTTATTTTTTCCCTTCTCCTATTTTCATGGAAAGTTTTCAAAACTGGTTTAAATATTATGATATTTTCCTCTTCAAGTGCTAACTGGGAAAAGTATTCACTTGGTGTCAGTCTCTCAGGCAGATTTTCCCTTCCTTAGAGGACTCTCTTAGAGGTGACTTTTGTCAGGGCACTTTCTAGAAGTTGTGCTCAGACACAAAAGGGATGAGGGAGGTTTTCCAAATTGAAGAGGTTAAAATATTGCCCAGTAAGTAGATAATGCAATTAAGAAGAAGGAAAAAATAGGCTAAGAGAAGATGTTGCTTTCAGTACCTGGGAAAACCTGACCTTTTTTTTTTAAATTAGTTTTTACTGTTACCTGGCTGCACCTGTGTCTTCTTGCCAGCTGCTGTCCTTAATCTCAGCAACTTGTCCTATTCCCCTTTCCCATCCTGCTCATGTTCATGCTTTGGCTACTGGATCCAAAGGAAGGTATTACCTTCAGAAACAGCATGGTGCAGTAAATATTTGTTGTGTTACATCAGCAGAAAATAAGGAAATTTTAAGGGAGAACATGCAGAATCATGTGAAAGCTGCTTCCCAAGTGCACCTGTAACACCGCAGGGCTTTACTCAACTTCTTCTCACTAGAACACAAATAATTAGATAACACAACTTTTCCAGAGGAAGGACCAGATCTTTAGACTTTTATTCTGGCTTTTTTTCCAGTAACTGTGTTATGGGAAAAGATCCCAAATGAGAGAGTTTGGCACTGGATGCAACCTATGGGTGAAGAGATGCTTCTCTCCTCCAGCAGCCTTGCTCCAAGGTCGGTATCAGGGTCTGCTGGTGCCCCCAGCTGAGGGACTTACCCATCCAACTGGAGCCCAGAGGAGCCCCACATGCCAAACCCTTTGTTGGTGTGTAGTTAGTGCCACCCCAGGGAATTGGTACTGGTAAGATGCATGGAATGCCTGAGCTGTAAAGAAGAACTTAGGGGCTGAATAACCAGGTTTTGGGAAAGTGCAGTTTTGAGCAGGATTGGCTTTCAGGCTTAGGAGAAGTTGGATGTCTCAGAAGGGAAGAGATAAAATTCATGAAGTTCTGCAGGGATTTGCTTATGGCCAGACCTGGGAAATAGATATTGAGAGCAGGCTGACCCCTTGTTGTAGGGTATATCTCTGAGGCTTTGGGAATCTACTCAGGTACAGCTGAAATAGAGTTACTTGGTTATTTCTACTCCATTAAACCAGTTATTGCTTTCAAGATTCATAGTCTGGGAGAGTTTCAGGAAGGCGGATCTGTAGACTTTCTCTAAAAATCTTACTAGAATTTGCTCTCTTAGAACACTTTTGCTTTGAATCTTGCTTTTTTTGGGCTCAGAGCACTCTGAGTGTAGTGGACTCAAATCTACATTTTCCAACCTCTGGTCTTTTGAAACTTCAAAAAAGTGACTCTCAGAGAGAGAAGAAATGGGCTTGGGCAGTATTCTGCTGGTGCCAGTTCTTAAGAGACAGAGAACATTTAGGTGTTGAAGGATCGTGTAAAATCTCTATGGACAGTTTGTTTTTTGGAGATGCTGTATAAATCAGACTCACATTCTGTAGTTCTTGCTGCTTTATACAACAGCCCAAACCAAGACCTCCTATCTGAAGGATGGAGCTGGATTCAGATCCAGATCTGAATTTCCTGGTGGTTGCCTGTCTTCCATCTGTTTGTATTTGAATGTCTCATAGGATATAAGCAGCAGTTCTGGAGTGTCACACATGAATAAAGTGGATAATTATAAAATTAAAAGATATAACATGCTTCTAGGGGAGATAAGACTACAATTAAAGAGTATAAACAAAACTGAGTTTGATGTTCAGACTGATATATTTATTCATTAAATATAATAACATAAACAAGACTATTAACTGTCATATTTTAATGATACTGTACCCTGCAAAACATACTCGGGAAAAAGTCCTATTGACTTCAATAGCAATGTCACATAAATTTAAATCATGACTGCAGTAAAACAATCTCTCATCAATCTTATTGAAGATTATTTGTTGTAAATACCCCAAAATGTTAAAAAAAATACCTGTAACTCACTGAACTGAGTCTGAGCTCAAATGTTTTATCTGTAAATCTGAAGAAAGCCAGTGGGGAATGCAGAAACCTGTTCCTCAGATAACTGAAATACAGTATTCCCAGGAGGGAAAAGAGCCAGGCAAGGCTGCTGTCGATTCCATCTCTCCCTGGAAAACACTGGACATATTTTTGCTCAGGAGATGGCAAAATCTGGGCAAATGCCACTTCATATCAGCAGTGTTAAGATCAGATTCTGACCTTTTTAAAGATTGTTAACAGTCAGCAGCAGTGGAAGCCTTAAAGCAAAAATGTCTATCTGGAAAATACGCATTAACTTGCTTGGGGTAAGTAAAAAGCCAGTCTGGAGGGGAAAAGGGTTTCAGGAATTCTCCCTTGCTGCACACAGCATCTGTGCCAGGGAGATGTAAGAAGGGACCCCTCGGAGTCACAACAACTTCCCCACCCCCTGCGCAGCTCACACAGGCGGGGGAGAGGCAGCTCCTGTGAGGGCTCTGGTGTGAACAGCACAAAGGGGATCCTCCCTGGCCTCACCCCAGATTGGTGCCCTGTGCTGAACTGTGAAGTGCTGTGTGGAGCGTTTCATTGTGCAGCTCCTCATTAAACGCTCTGGCGTTCGCCGCCCGCGCCGTCACTTGAAGTGCTGAGAAAACGAAAGCTCGCTGTGCCATGACAAAGGCCATTGGTTGCCTCTTTACTGAGCCTGATACATATGGTGAAAACATATTGACTAATTACTTGCCATTTTCAAAAACTGAAAACACTCCAAAGCCAGGCCCAAGATAATAGAACAAGATACAGAAGGAAGGATGAAGACTGGGAGAGCTGAGAGGGGGAACGGCAAAGCTGCGCCTGCTAATCCCTCACTCAACATCTGCTTTGGCGTATGCAGAGGAACAACATCTCCCTGTTCCCAACTGCTTAATGAGAACTGGGAAATTAACACACCTGATTAATACACCTGCTCCAAGTGGATCTGGCTGAAGGAGCACAGGCAGACTCCAAATCCAGCCCTGTCATGTCATGATGAGGTTGATCATTCCGGCCGGGATTTGGTTCTGTGGTGCTCAGTCCCCCACAGTTCTGCGCCTCGTTCTGCTGTTTGCCAGAGAGAGCTGGGCCATGGTGTTGAAGCACTTTGAGACAGATCCATCAATGGGGTCAATGTGGAAAGAGCCATAAAGTTTGGGCTCTCGTTTTCTGAGTACCCCCAGTGCCTCATGGGCACCAAGCCCAAGCTGCCTGGCAGGAGTGCCCCTACATAGGGAGCCTTTTTAGTGCTATCTGGTTCCCAAGCCCTCCAAGTTCCGACAAATCAGTCCACTCAGCTGCTTAGGAATCTTCCCTAAGTAGTGGGACGAACGTTTGACAAGTTAATTTCAAGGTAGCTCATGGAGTAGAAGCAACGTAGAGTCACACAACTGTAAAAAAAGAAATGTTGCTGGATAAATTCTGCCAGTAATGGATGTGTAACAGAAAGTACACTTAAAATTCAAGCTTTTTGTATTAGAAGACAAGCTCTTTGGGTTAGCAGTAGAAAATGTGAGGACTCAGTGAAGCTGGGGTTAACAGGAATACAATTACTGCTATTAGAGTTTCATGATTATGAAACTTGAGCTCATGTATCCACAATGTAGATATAATAGGAAGTGCAATGGATGACTTTTAAAAAATCAAGACAATTTAAAAAGAAATCAATAATTATTCCCTTTTCTTTTTCCTTTAAATCATCTAGATAATAGAAATCAGAGACCTGAATAGGATGCCTACAGTTAATGGCATTATTAGATTGAAAAAAAAAGAAAGTGATCAAAAGTTTGACCCATTTACCAAAAGGCTCACAGTCTGTAGAAGCTTGCTATTCTACTAGTTATGATTTTTTTAAAATTCAAGATAAAAACCATATTTGGAGATTAGTTGTAGTCAAAAGCAGAGCAATTTTAAAGCATTTCTATTATATGAGAAAGAATTGCTATTTTAGAAACAAGTTTTATAAATAATACGATATCTTTCATAAAAGTTTTAGAAGAAGTTTTATTTTCTAGCTCATAAACTAAAAATAAAACAGTTGAAGGGATTGATTTTCTTTTAAGGCATCTCTGGAGCTTGATTTGATAACAGTACTGGTAAAGTCCTAGTAAAACTCCTGGAAGAATTCCTGGTGTTCTGAAGAGCATCAGAAATTATCCATATTGCCTTTCATTTCTAATACTCTTTTAAGATAAAATCGGGGGGGATCATCACGATTTTGCCCCTGTTGCACAAATATGAAAGGGTTCAAAAGATGGGCTGTCCTTCAAGGGCTGGGAAGAGCTTTGTTTCATTGACTGACTTCTAAAAAGGAGTCTGCAAACCTTAAGGTCCCATAAGTGTGAAAGATGCTTTTCCTGCTCTGATGGAGTTCCACCTCGACTTTTTCCAAAAGCATGGCTAAACAGCTCAGTTCTAAGTAGATGCAATGAACAAAAATGTTGTTATTTATTTTCATTCAAATCACTCCCAGGGCATCGGAGCCTCCCCTGGGCAGGTGGTGAGCTGAGCCCTCCCTCCTGGGCCCATTGGGGCAGCCGTGGTCCATCCTTGGGTGACAACCAGCCTTTTTAAGGCTTTCTGCCTTCAATCACTTTTTATTCTTTCCAATCAGGATTCTCTTATTTCCACAGAAGTTTAGCAGCAGTGTGTACCATGCTGGAACCTTGACTACACAGCAGGAGGGGATAACAGTCAGGCTAAGTTCCTAGAGCACCCACACTCTTCCTCAGCTTGTTGTTTAATCTCTAGGTACAGCCTTTGCTGGCTTGTCTGCAAAGCTGCTCCATGGACCCAGCTCAAGGACTGTTTGCCATGTCTGAGTGTGGCACAATGGGCTGGCAATGCCTGAGCTTGTTCCTTCTCCTGCCTTTCATATCACTGAACACAAACCATCCCTCATGTCAAAAGCAGGGGCTGCACAGGAAAGGCCAGTGCATGAAGACAGCACATAATTGTCATCTCTGAGTTTCTGACATTAATTGTTTTACTTACAGAAGACAGTGGAATGGGGTTTTTTTGTGTGTGCTCCCCCACCCCAAGTGACAAGACACAGGAGATAGTCTGGATAAAAATTATAAAAATAAAAAAATACTCCAAATTTTTTGCTAATTAAAAGTAATGTGTTTTCCCATTTTTTGGCAATTTGATAACACAAAACACTTACTTGGGGGCCACAGGGGGAAACAAACTGAGACGGATAAAAAATGTTTTGTGTTCATCCAAGCAAGACTATGTTAATGCACATTATCCCATTAATGCACATCAACATCGGGAATAAGCGCGCCAATGCAAGCAAGAAGCATACACTTATCATCATTTGATAACATGTTTAATGACAGATTGACGGTTGATTTGCAAATGTGAACTGGCATCAATGTTGCTAACTTCAGCTTCTGCCGCCTCCTCTGCTATGCCAGCATATTTATGTGCATAATTTGATTTCGCAGCCACACTGTTAGTACATTTTTAATATTAACTATGCAAGAACAGACAGCCGAACTTAAGTTGCACTGATGGTTTGAGTTCATTAGATTGAAAAAGATGGGCAATGATGACAAAGATGGAGATGGCAGTGCAACATCAAAGAGGCAACACTTAACAAACACACTCCATTTTGAACAAACCGAACTAACACATTTCATGTTGTCGGCTGCAGCAGAGCCCTTATGTACAACAGCAAGAAAAAAATATGCTCCTGCCCTGGGCATGCTGACAGCAGCTCAGAGAGAGCTCACAGGCCCCTGGACATGCAGCGGGGAGATATTTCACTCATGTGGTGCAGGTAAAGGGGCTGATTCTGGTTTGATGTCCCAGTGACAACAACATAAGTCAGCAGACCCACACTGGAGTGGCTGCTGCTCTCCATCGGTCCAAGGCAGAGCCTGTTCCCACTCCCTCCCCTCGTTGCTTTTCACAGCTGTGATTCTTTATGACGAATAATAAAAGATTTTGCTGAGAGCTCAGCTCTTGCCTGCACGATGTGCAGAGCACAACTGCAAGTTCAGAAGCCCCGGGGCCTCGTGCTGTGAGGGGTGGGATGTCCTTCCCGTGTCCCCAGAGCCAGAGAGCTCAGCCCCACGCACTCCTGGTGACTTCCTCTCCTTTGGTGAGTCTGGGCAATTCAATTCTGCTCTGAAAGGGACATGCAGAAATGAGCTGGGAGGAGAATATTTCATCCTCTGCTCACATTACTGTCTGGGCATATACTGCATCTAGTATGAATTTGCTTGTTGTGTTGCAATATATAATAAATTTGAGGCAGTAGCTTTATGGTGCAAGTTGTAATTTTAGATTTTATGATACAAACTGACCATCTGCAGGATTCTGACCATACAACCCGAGCCACTCTGTTTAAACTGTAACATTTGCACCTCTGAATCACAGTGAAACTGTGATTTAGACACACAATTAAATGGACCAGGTCCTCAACATTTCTCAGCCATCTGAATTACTACTGCACAGCCTGATAAACATATAGCACATAGGCTATTCCTACAGAGTTTTTAGGAATGTTTTTAAGTTTGTACCTAATCAGCAAAGCTGATTGCAATTACTGTTACTCAGAGACTACTCCTAGACAGAAACCTGTGGTACCTGGCACTGCACACACAGAAACTGACCCTGCTGCTGGGACTCCACGGCTGCTGAGCCCACCACAGAGAGGGCCAGGGCTCACTGGGAGGCTGTGAGGGACATAAAGTATTGACTATTGAATTTTATCCTGGAAACAGACTGGGACACTGAGCAAGGGAGCAGAGAAGTACCTTGCATCATTCCTGACAGGACAGCAGCAGGAGAGTTCCTGGTACCCCTGTCCTGCTGGCAGCTCCTGAGCAAATGCCTTCTGCCAGGGTGCTGACCTGGCCTCGCTATAAAACTGATTCCCTTAGTGTCTGCTGGGAAAGAATCCTGAAGCTTTCATTTCAGCAAAATCTCTTGTGGAGGTCTGTGCCCTTTTTACAGAGACCTGCATTGCAGGGAGAACTAATCCTAATTCCTGCTACATTTGGTTCAAGGAGCTGTTAAGTAGCTCCAATGGCTGGTGCTGCACAGACTGAGGTGTACCATTCCAAAAATGAGGAATATCTGAGCAGACATGGAGCAACAAACATCATAGAGACCCCTGGCATGGGTGTACATGGCTTTTTTTTTTTAAATCTAAACTAGTGATGCTGTAGAGTCCAAACCCAACAGCAGACACTGCACTGTGCAAGTGCTGTACTGCGTGCAAGGTGATCTCTCTTAGAAAGGCACAAATAACTTCCAGTGACAAGGACAGCAGGTAGATCTTGCTTATGCTACTGAGGACACAAGAAATCTTGGGAGCTTTCTCAAAAGTGAAGGAACTAAACAAAAAAAAAAAAAAAAGGAAGAAAAAGGGCCAGCAGAGACAAGTGCAAGAACAGGGCCATGCTCAGCTTATTTTGTTGTCTTTTCAGATAACACCAGATCATGAGTGGGCGGTTCGGAGAGGCAGAGGAGCACCAGGGTTTGCTGCCCTGGGAGCTGAGCAGCAGAGCAGGAGCCGGTCAGCCCATCCCAGCAGCCTCCAGAAGTGCCCCTTTAACAGCCTTGCGCTGCCTCCTCCTCACCTGGGCTTTGGATACAATTAGAAATAAAAACATACTCCAGGGAGAGGGAGCTGTGAGTGCTGCTCGCTCCTGAGGATGGGGAGAGCAGAAGAGACACCAGTATTGCCAGGCTGGGAAAGGCTCCCCCAGCAGGACCCTGCTGTGCTGGGGGCCATCGACGGGGGTGTGAAACCCCCTCCAGCTCCATGTGTGCCCTCCAGAGTGACTGAGCTCCTGCTGTGACTGTGCCCTCCCAACACTGGCTGGGGAGGCTCTGGAGAGCAGAGCCCAGAGCCTGCCACAGCTGGAAGAACCATTAGTTCTCTTAAGTCACAATTATCTCTGCCACCACATTCAGTCCTCTCTCCTGTCTCGTTTGAGGTAAGTTACAATTCTCCCACTCTTGTTACTGAGTAGATGCAGATGCCACTTTGTTCCATGTGATTTATAGCCAGTAGCTAATGTTCAGTTATAATTCCCCATTTCAGACATGAAAAATAGCCTGTAATGCTCAACACAAGGGCCTCTCAACAATGATATATAATTTAAAAATTAACACGAGGACAGAGGAGACGCGGGATTTTGAACTGGGGACTTTCTCATTCAAAGGTTAAATCTCTACAAGGTGAGCTAAAGGAATTAGTTGAGTTATTAAGTGAGTGCCTGTGTTCTATTTCCCCAGTACATTAGCTGTTGCAGCCTTTTCCAGTTCAGCTGTGTTCCGCCCCAGCATGTTCAAAGTGCAAATGCTCATGGCACTGTGTTCACACATTTGCTTTTTTCCAATGTCAAACAAACTGGAGCTTTGCAGAGCCAAAGGTCAAAGTGGAGGGTCCTTAAGGAAAATCTCCTGGGAAATGATGTGATTGTTCCTATGTCTTTATTGTATATAAAGTCAGGCTTCATACATGGCTTGTCCTTTTCAAGCATCTTAAAACTATAAATGAGTCATGACTCATTCCTGCAACACCTAAGTTATGTAAGTGGTCTTGTTAATTTACTGGAATATCTTGCATAACTAATCATTTCCAGGATCAAACTCTGAAGCCTCTGAAACCTCTGAACTGTAAAGAGCTCCTTTAGAAACAGAGAATTTAGATCCCAACCTCACACAATGAGTCAGAAGCAGAACAAGGGACAGAACCTGCATCTCCTGACCCACTCTGCCAAATGCAAGCCATAAAAACCCCTCTTTTGGCAAAGCTCAGCAATCCAGGAAACATGCAGGGAGGACAGAGAGCATGGAGAAGAGAAAGAGCTGGGTTATAGAGAGGTTTTGGAGGTGGCATTCCTTTCCTGCCTCTTTCTGTTCACATGAAGATGCAGCTCATATCCTCAGTGTCTCCTGCTGCACTTTGGTTAATGGTCTCACTCCAGCATCAAATATTACATTTATGGATTACAAATTTATTGACATTTGACATTTGCATCAGCTTTCACCTGATCAACAGGAGCCCTGACTGCCAAGGGGAATTATTATGGAAGATTTCAACAGCCATGGGAATGCCAAAAAGGTCATTAAATCATATCAGAAAAACAATGTGTTCGTAGCATTCATACATTTAGTCTTGCCAGTAAATCTTCTGGTTGATGCTTGGACCACCTACTGATGATGCTCAAAGAAAAGGCAAAACAGGGAGAATCGAAGAGATGAATTAAATTAAAACCAAATGACATGACGCCTGGCACAGTGGGATCTTTAATTTTCTACTCTATGAATCCAGAATAAGCAAAAAAAGCAAAACAAAGCACAGTGGCTTGACTTTATCTAAGTGAATTCCCTCCATATAGGCAGGGCTTAACTAAATAATCCTGAGTAATGTGTGCACCCCACATTATTGCATGAGATTTGTATGTGGGAGGTGCAGGATTCAGAAAACATATGGCACATGGAAAACAAATGACAGGGTGTGCTTTTACACTCATTTTGGATATACTTATCACTCGTGTTGATATTTTTTTCCAGACGTGAAATATGAATGTAGGAACTTTCACCCTCATCTCTTTGGAAAAATACTGAGAGGGTTTGGGGTTTTGTTTGTGAATTTGTGATTTACAGAAGGCCACCACATAATTCCTAGGAGCACAGACAATGTTTAAAAAACATCCATCAAATAAACAGAATTACCTCCCTCACAGTTTTTTCTCAGGATGACAAACCTGGGTCTTGCTCCATAAAGAAACCAAGGCCAAGATATTTGGGCTCCCTGGGATTATGGAGGGAAGTGAGTTACTGAACTGGAAGGCCACCCACAGCCTGTTTGTGCATGTCTAGTCCAGGCTGAGCTTCACTGAGGGCTCATCCCTGAGATGAGAGAGGAGGAAGGAAGTGTTGAGTTTGCCCTTCTCTGGTGGAAGAGCAGAGAACACAGGAACACAGGCAGAAACAGGCCACAGCATCGTCACATCCCAGAGGGACTCTTCTTGGATGTCCTTTGGGATGTAGATGAAGGGATGGGTAAAAGGCAATGTCAGTTTTTAGTGACCCTGTGAAGGAAGTTGGTAGCCATGAGGATGCAGCTCCAGGGGTGATCAGTGCCAGCAGCTTGGAATACAGTTGGTCTGTAGTCCCTGCTGTGCTTGGAGCACTGGCTGAAGCACATTTGGCTACAGAGAGTACAGAGAGCACATGAAGAATGGCATAGGCAGTCAGGGAAATGGGCAGAAAGGTTTCCAACCTTGGTTTGAAATGAGAGAGAAGTGGAGAGATGGAGCTGTGTGATGGAGATACCAACCAGCAACTGTGCACCACACCATGGTACCAGTTATGTGGACTGAGACAGTTTCAAGTAATGTCAGATAATCTGTGTGGCTCATGGTATAAACTTGGGGGTTTTCCCAAATTAGGAGTGTTTGTGAGTTTTCATTAAATGACTGGGAAAACAGCAGGTTCGTGTTGGAGTTCCAGCTGTTCTCCAAGAGAGGAAAGGGCAAAACCACTTCTATCTGCACACAGAGTGCTTTGGAGGTTTAGGAAAGCTGAAAACAAATCCAAAAGGGATCAAACTAGTATTTCATGTGCAACAGAACAAGCAGCTTTGCCTCCTCTGAATTACTGGTCCATGCTGGGCTAAGCTCTGCAGTCAGACTGCAGGTCTTGCTCTGCACACAGTGGAAACAGAAATCCTTTGAGAGTGGCATTTTTATTGTGCCATGGGAAACTCCCAGGGAAAGCCAGAGTGTGGAATAAAGTGGGATACCCTTAGGACTGGGCATTTGATATCACTTGTGGGTGGGATTCCTTCCTTAGCCATGTGCAAAGAGCAAGTGTGAAGGCTCAGCTTTGCTCTGACTGCTGTGGACTGGTCTGTACATCCTCTGCTGCCTGCTTGGGATGTGCACACTCAAAGCTCACCCCAACAGGACTTGTGGTGGTGCCCAATTTCTGCAGCTATGGGAAGGCTTCTTGCAAGTTCTCTGCAGCTCTGGCTGCAGGGAAAAATCATCTCCTCCGGCTGAAGAAGCCCCTGAACTGTAAATTGAAGGCTTGGAGAGTGTTCTGGGAATGGCACCACATGTCTGTCTTGCTCTTCACTCGTACAGGTCATGGTCAGAGACAGGACAGACACATGGGCCATTGGCCTAACTCTGTGTGGCTTTCCTGGTGTTCTGATCTTACATTCAGCTTTCTGAGGAGAGCAGAAAAATGTCATAACAAAAGTCTTTGCGGTGTTCAGCTGTCTGGCACGTCTTCTGGTACAGAGCCTTATGCACTCAGGACTAGGGAACAGAACATGAACACAAAACATGGCACTCGTTCCCTCCCAGCTGGAGGCGACAGGCACAGGGAAGGCTCAGCCTGGCAGTGATGCAGGGAGGGAATGTCCCAGGGGGCCCAGGGAAGCTCCCTCAAGCACCAGGCCTTTTGGAGCTTGAGGCAGTGGAACATGGGCTCGACCTTCAGCAGAGCTTCTGGGAGAGGCAGGGGAGAATGGGAACAATGGCCTTTCTGATCTGTTTTGGGTGACCTTGGAGACTCTTTTGGTTCTTCAGCAGCCCAAACCCACCATTTCCATGCCCTGCTGGAGCTCTTGTGCAGTTGTGTTAATTGTGGATGAGTGTGGCTGCAGAAAGGGAAACTGGAGATGCTGAGAACGCCGTGGTGAACCATGTCCCATGTCCTCTCCTTTCACCTCCTGGCCTGGTTGCCTTGCAGTGTGCAGTTTCCATGCTGGTCACTTGATAACAAATCAGAGACTGCTGAGGTACAGGGGTATGGGAATGCTGAGCATCCATTCACTCTGAGGCCTGGAATCCTTTGTAGGACAGGTTTCCCAAAGGATGAATTCCTTCTCCTTCATTCACACCCCCTCTGATGCAGAATAACACTGAGAAAATGGTCTTGGCTGGCCTGAGGACAGGCTAGTGAAGGGAGGCAGAACCTGCCCTGCACAGACCACTCTGCTACTTGGTCTGAGGCAGCTGCTCGAGGAGGTGGAGTGAAGGGAACAACCACATCAAAGCCACTCCAGCCACTTCTCCTTTCCTTTCAAAAATGTCACTGCGGCACCTTCTGCTTTCTATAACAATGTTTGTCATTGTTCTTCGATTGTCTGGGACAATAAATGGTTAGAAATGAGCATATATCACCAGGAAATCTCTGCCTGCCCCTTCCCCCAAGCAGTGTCATAAAAACGTACAAATTCACATTAATAATGAAGTGCATTTCCCCGAGAAGCCACTGTGCATCTCAGGGAGAGCAGGCAAGGTGGCAGTTGCTGCAGAGTTTCCTATTAAAGAGCAGAGCAAATACTCATAAATCTGATGAGGGGCCAAAGCACATGTTAGGGCTGTCTCCCTCTTAATGGAACCTTTTCTGAAATGAAAAAAATATATATCTTGATACATTCAGGGTATTCATTAGACATGACAACCTCCTCCACTCCCATCCCTCCCTCCCCCACTCCTGCCTGAGCTGACCCCCGGCAGCAGAGCTGGCACTGAGCGCTGCCAGGGAGAGATTTGGGAGGGCAGGAGGAACTGGCTTGTTTGAATAAGGGGATTGAGTGAATTTGCTACAATGGACAAGTCCCTGGCTGGCCCTGTCCCCCTCCTTCCCTCCACTGCAGCAGCTGATTCCCAAACCATGCTCCTCTGGGCTGGCCAGCCTCTGCTATATTCCACAGCCATGCCATTCCACTTGTCCATCCACCAGGAAGGAGAGCCCATGGAGCCAGTGCCTCACCCAAGCAGGATTCCTCTGGCAGGAGACCTTTCCTGCCACCTCACACCCATGAGAGCTTGGCCAACTCACACTGTTGGGAACACAGGATTCTCCAGACACTGGGAGAGGCATGATGAGCATCAGTCCCCTTGGCTCACCCAGTGCTGTGATTTTGATGCCTTGTGTGATGTCTTAATGTTACCACAGGCCGGAGACTCAGGGGCTGCTGCCCCTTCCTGGAGGTGAAATGCTCTTGGAAAAGAAACCCCGTCCCGTGTGCGACACGAGCTCTGTGCTGAGTGCTGTGTGTTCTGCCTCATTCCTGCTCTGGCACTGGAGCTGCCCTGGTGCAAATCTTGCCTGACCCCACTGAGGGGTGAGAGCCAATGCAAAGGCCTGGTCCTTCCTCCCAATAAACACACCCAGCTCTGAGTGAGGACAAGGGAAGAGATGGCAGAACGAGGCCTGAAGACTACAGCTTAATAATCATGAATTATCTGTTCATTATCCCAATAAATAGTGAAAAATCTCTTCCTCCTTGCCTCCTCCCATAAAGCCGTATCTATAATTTTCCTCATTTTCCATCTGTGCTCCATCATATTTGCACTGAGTGATCATCTTGCTAAATTACATTATTTTTATTGAAAGGTGCTTTGGAGGGCTGGATACTGCTCGTGTCTTTTCCTTTTGTTATTGATCTTTGTGATTTGATTGCTGAGGTGTAAAATGCATAAATAGGACTCAGGTATCCTTCCTTTGAAATCTCACTAGGTAAAAATGTTCTGCTATAGATTATGAAGGCTGTAGCTTTTAATAATCTCAGGCACAGGAAGGTGAAAGCAAGATTTTGATATCCTTATGAATACTGAATGCTTGAGGAGGTAGGTGCTATTCAAGGTCAGTTAAAATCTGGTTGAAATACTTAAAAGTTGCAGTTTCCTTGTGAGCAGCAGAGTTCCTGCCTTGGACCTGTCATACACAGTGTGCTTCTGCAGAGCCCAGGAACAAAAAGGGGTTGACCCAGGGGGCTGGAAGCTCTAATGCAATGTTAAATAATACTGATCTTAATAGCAACCTGTAGTATTCATGAAGAGCCAGTAAATCTGCCCTGCTGTATCTGTGCTGACACAGTCTGATGTATCATCTGGCCTGACCCTGCTCTCAGGGAAGCCAGGAACACACTATCATTGGTTTTACAAGGACGATGGCTGGACTGAGAAAATGCTATCCAGGAAAACTGTGAAGGTTTAAACACACTCAATTAAAAAAAAAAAAATCCAATCCACCACTTTGAGGAAAGAGGAATAAATTTCAAAGGATTAGAGGAACTGAGGCCTCACCAGAACTGGACTGTTTCGAGGGAGGAGTGATGGGTTGGACGCAGACCCTTGCTGAGGGTGGCAGAGAGGCCAACCTGTCCCTTTTCCTACCTCTGGCTCCTCTCCTTCATGGTGCTCAGCAATTCCACCCAGCTGATCCCAACAAACATTGATATTAAAATGAGACTTCCCCACAGAACCTTTTGCCCATTGAGAAGCCATCATTTTTCAAAGGGATGTTGTCAGAAAAGTCCCATCTGAACTGAGTAACCGAGACTTCCATGTGATGAACCCTCTTTTTCTGGTGGATAATGTTGTGAGCAGAAGCCCTGGCTTGGCTGGTAAATCCTGCCCACAGGACTGTGGGGGACACCACTGCAGGCAGCCACATCCCACCATGGCTGATTCTCCTGAAAGGCTCTCTCAGCTTTTAATATTTGTTACTAAAAAGAAATGAAAGTTGAAGAGCGAGCTAAATTCTCTAAAATGTCATTTTGGGCTACTAATTCAGCAATTGTCCTTGACCATGTAACACCTTCATTGGCTACTATCGGAATCTGATGTGCAGAGCAGCTCCTGCTGCTTCAGAGGGATGAGAAAATAAAATCCACAGAAGGAAAAAAAATCTTCTATTTTGGTATACTTAACACATACAGTTATCTACGTGTCCTATATATCATTTAACAAATTGCTTTGCAATTCTTACAGGGCGTGGTATAATGACTGATTTAAAATCACTGCATTGCTTAAACTGCATTGTTCTTCATCAAGTTGAGTCATTTTTATGTGAAGTGTCAAGCTCTCTAACAAATAACTGCTGCCAGACAAATCAAGTTCCTCATCTTAAAGCTACGGCTAAATAGTTTATAGCTTTAATCTGCTCACTGAGGTGTGCAGTCTATGACAGTAATTATAAATGCAAGGAGAAATTATAGCTGAATGCTTTAACTGCATTAGGAGCCATTTGATGAACAATCATGATTGCCTGCTCATTTTCAACAATAGAGGGCAAGTTAGTGTCAGTGCATTAGAGGATTTTCAGTTCTGCTCTGCTCTTTCTTCCATTTACCACAGAATGTCAGTTGTCTCCTACAAAGTCGGAAAAAAAAAGCGCTGCAGAAGCTTTAAACTTGATGGTTAAAAAAAGACAAAGGAGGAAACGGAGAGAAAAACTGTTTATCATTATGACTCATTTTTTAGTTTTGCAGCAGCCTTACTTTCAAATTAGTTCATCTCAGGTAGCTGCGTGTTTGCCTCTCAGGGTCTTTTGAAACAGAAATCTTGCCAGTTAAGTTGGTAAATTTGACTTTACAGAGGTTTATTTCTACGAAAAGCAGTAGCTAAGGCCACAGAGAGCCTCAGTTAGAGCCCAGTTTCAAGCCAATCTCACCTGACTCTACAGTGAAGAATACAACTGTGCCTTGCCTTTTTTCTCAGAACAACATAAAAATTCTAATTTAGTGGAAAAAAGGAACAAATGCTCTTCAAAGGTATAAGTCAACATACAAATTACTTCTAATTAAAGCCATGTTCCCTAATGTTTATGGGTTTTCTTTGAAGAATAGCAATAAAAACAAATTTGAAGTGGGTTAAATGAAAGAGAATAGAGATGTCTGATTGTTGTATATTACACATAATCGTACTTTATATTACTAAACCCATATCAGTTAGAGGAATTCACGAAAACACCAAAGATGAATATAAAATAGATATATATGTCTTTACATTTAAGAAGAATTTATAGCAAATTTCTTACAAACAGCCTCACAGAGGTCTTAAAAATAAATCCATATACATAACACATTTTTCTACAGTACTAACCCAGATTAGCCATTTATATTTTTAATGATAGCTAACATTTGAAAATATAACCCCTAATAGTAAATGCTGTTGAAATATAAAGTACTTTATGTATTTCTATACTTTGAGTACTCTTTCCACTCTTTTATTTCCATTTATTTCAATATATATTCTCTCTTTTTATTTTTATTTCACTACAGTATTGCCTCGAAGAAGGAAACACAAGAAGGATCTCAGCTTTACATTCCTTGTTTCTAAATAGTGTGCTCTCCTCCAGGTTATTATTCAAATGTGTACTGGATCTTAAAAAATAACATGGTAAGGATAAGTAAACTCTGAAAATCCCTGTGATTTGATTTAGTCTCCTTGCAGATCCAAGGAAGAATCCATCTGAATAAACTCTGGCCTCCCCACTCCCAGCCTGGGGAGAACTTTGGGAGGCTCCCGGCTCTGAAACTGTAATAAAATCTTTACAATGCCATCCCAAATACCCCATCATTTCAGACAATTTGTGCTATCATGCATACCAACTGAAATTATAGCTCCAGATAACAGTGCTATCACTCTGCCATTGCAATTTAAATATATTTTTCCAAAGGTAAGATACAACCTGCATCTTGATATAAATTAGAAATGGATGAGTATTAAGAGCACAGCAATTTCTCGGTATCCAGAGGCAGGAAGGACAGTACCTTATTTATGTAGTTACACATCACCTGAATAATATGTCTCTGTGCAGGTTATTACAATGCAGAAACCACTTTTTTTTTCCCTTGGAGATTTTCCCCCCTTCTTTGTATTTGTTTCTCAAATTCCCAGCAATAGAAATGTGTTTGTAGATGTGGGTGTTTGGTTTGCCTCTTAGTAATAACACGGTGCTTTTAAGACCAAGTCTGAAACATTTGTCATGTATTAAGCCATGAATGTGCCCAAATAACTGTTGTATTAATATATTTGGCAGACAGCTTTTGTTTGATAGAACCCAAATTATTGGTTTGCTGTAATATCTCCTGTGTGAAATCTATGAATGGCAGAGTCTTAATAACCATTAACTGGTGGGGAAGGAAACAAAGTATGATCTGGTTCTTCCCCCCCAAGCTCTCTGGTATTTTGTCACGTACGTCAGTTTTGAATGGCCAGGTAAACAAGGAACATTTATTTATTGGGTTCTACTGTTGGGTTAAATGCCAAAATAGAATCTGAAGGGTATTAGGTTTGTTTGGAAAGCAAACTCCTCTTGAGTTAGACAGCTAAAATATGCAGAGAGCATAAATCTATTCCCCTGCAGACAGTACATACACGATGTATGCAAAACTTAAATCTCACTGCACTTGAGCACTGACGTTGCACTCCACAGCAATAGCTTCTATTACCCATCCCCAAGTAACCCTTTGATTAGTGGTTTAAATTATTCAAAAGTAGTCTTTTTAATGGAGTTTAAGTGACGCAGAGTCCTCGTGCTGGCTCTGTCCACAGAAAGTGTTCCTTAAAGCTTCGTGAACATTTGCAGCAAACACGTGTGGAATCTCCACACCAACGGGTGTTCAGCCCCTGCACCCTCAATTAGCCACAGAATGGCCACAATAACTGGGGCATCAGTGAAAACTCACAACACATCTTTAATTTTGACCTCCTGATGAATTCATTTTCCGAAATGAACATGCTGGAGAAACCCTGACTCTGCACATGATTATTGTGTGAACAGAAGCAGAGTCCGAGTCTGCTGGAGGAACTGCTGGGAATGACTGAACAAGAACCTTCCTGGAAAAAAACCCCGTTACAACAAAAAACTTCTATTTGAACTTTAGGTTGATGTTCTGCATATTTATTTAAATCAAGAATATTCAAGTTTGTGAATCAAGTAAAATTAAAAATGCAAAAATGGTGTGTCATCTGAATATTACATTACATGTTATAAACATTGGTTGTGGCAACTGGTGTAGCTTTCAGCAAAAAATAGCAACACTAACACAGAAGTATCCTACTAACAGGGCTTGGAAATATTAAGCTTGTCAAAAATCTCGCTGCTTTCTCAATCAACCTTTAACCCCCCCAGGTTATACCCAAACTCGCACTGAAGTCAGAGATGTTTATGGGTTGACTCCCATCAACATGAAGCAAAATAGAATCAAACATCTTCAAGATCAAAAAAAAAGGAATGATGGAGAGAGAGGTTAAAAGGATGTGACAAAAAAGGCCACTCACAGTAGCAAGTGCCTAAGCAAGTGTAAAATATTAAAATATTTTACAAAACTGAACATCCAAATATCAACAGAAGAATAACTAAACTTCTAGAGAGGAACTTTTCAGAGTTACTTGTAGATTCTCAAGGCTGTGTTTGAGTATGAGAAAGTTGGAATAAATGAGATTTTGCTAATTTGACTTTTGAATTGTCTTCTTTTTCCCCATCAAAAGCAGATTTCCTGGTGTGCTAGCACTGAAAGAGGAAATAACCTTTTGGCTTTCAGTGCTTTTTATCTGCTTTTTTTTGCCCTCTCATTGCAAAGAGTAGCACTTAGTTCTTGCATTCCACACAGAAGTGCATCAGATGTGAAATGATTTATTCTTAGTAACAAAAGAGCACTGGGAGAACAGCTATTTTGAACATATTAGTAAGCAGCAACTTTTCTCTATAGGGGAGTGTAGTTATGCATTGACCAAGCTCTCTCCTGGAAAACACTATAAAATGGATAAGTACACGTGCTTAGATGAATGATGCAGGAGCACATTATGCATTTTATACTGTTTTCCTACTTTTAAGAAAGTACAAAGTCTTATGGAACCTCCTTAAAAAGATGAAATTAAAACTCACTATAGAGCATGCATACCTTAAGAGTTATTCTTCATCCACTTCTGCTACAAATTGTGAATGGTGTTCTGGTGACTTGCTGTGTGTTTTGCTTAGATGAAGTTTTACTGCATGTTTGCTCGCAAATGTCCGACAGCACAACTTACATTTGAACTTAGAGTCTGTGTCCTCTTCCCCAGCTATTGTTTCAGGAGACCTTTGAACTGAAACTCTGGAGATTTCTTGCTCTACCTTGGTTTGCTGCTCCACAGCCAGCCTGTTCATGTCTTTCATTTGGAAACCTAGGTGGGATTCTAAGTGGCTAATGTAGGTAGATGGGGTTCGGAACTGAGATGCACAGTCGCTGCAATAAAAGACAGGATGTCCTTTGTCCATGTTTTTCAAAAACTTTGTTCCTCCAGTTTTCCTAAGCTGGTACTTGACATTTGCCAACCAGTGGCTGATGGTGGTCATCGAGAGTCCAGTGAATTTGGAAATCTGCATGCGCTCCTGCGGGCCTAGATCTGATAGTAAGTATTTACCTTCAGATGTCTGGAAGAGACTGGAAGCAAACTGAGCTTGCAAAATGAGAAGATGCTGAGGGTTCCAGTTTGACTGTCTGCCCTTCCTTTTATGTAGAGTGGAGACTTCTGTCGAGACATCCTCAAAGCGTCGGACATCTATTTCCAGCTTCATGGACGGGATCCGTGAAGATGCAGCGGGTTTTGGTGTAGTAGCTTTGGGAAGAACTTTGACCATGTCAGCGATGTCAGACAGAGCGTGTTTTTGAGGTGGAGAAGTACAAGATTGTGCTTGAGCTGACTCAGCTTTCTTGCCTTTGGATTTGGTCAGGTCAATAGGCTGATCATTGTTTTCAAACAAATAGTGCCTGGATACACTGGCAGGCTTTGGTGGGGTTGGAGCAGGAGATAAAACCGGCTTCTCCATCATGTTTAGACTGGGTTTGTGGAACATGGAAATTGTGCTAGAGCTGGGGCTGCAGTTGGACTGAGGCTGTAAAGGCTCAGTGGCTTTGCCCAAGTGATTGTTCAGCACTGACTGCAGCGCGCTGAGAGGGTTGACACAGGGCAGCTCTGAGGAGTGGTTGGCAGCAGCACAACCATTGCTCAGAGAAGCTGCTGGGGGTTCCTTGAGGACTGGTTTTTCTTTTCCACTGTCCTCTTTAATTTTGTCTTCTTCTTTCAGGGGACATGGCTCTGTCTTTTTTGGCTCCACAGAAGCTTCAGGTTTGAGGAGAGGTTCTCTCTCGCTCTGGCTGAGTGGGGCCGGCTCAGCTTGGCTGCCCTCTTTAGCAAAGTCCTTCTGCATCTCCTCCTTGTCATCAGCCTCCTTCTTCACTTGAGTGCACTGGGCCACATTTGCTGAGATTGGGACCAGAGGCATCACCTTCCACTTGGGTGCTATGGGCCTCAGTTTATTGGTCATTGTGGGCCTGATTTGCAGCACCTGGGACCCCACTGGCAAAGACGGCTTGGCTCCCTCTGAGAGCTGGTAGGCTGCATGGATGCTGGGATAGGCACTCCAGCTGGGAGCTCCATTTTGAGCTTTATTGATGGCTGTTGTGACAGTGTTCTCCAAGGACTTCAAAATGTCCCCACCACCCTTAGAACCATCTTCTAAATCCTCTTCTCGGAGGTACTGGTATTTCATTGTGGGATCCAGTGGTTTCTGAAGAGTGTCTTCATACTCTTCAGTTTTTACTGACTTCTCATCTTTATTTGCATCATCAGCTTTATCTTTTTTACCTTCTTTTTTCAATTCAGAGGTGGGAGCTGTGCACTCTGCAGATGCTTTACTGCTTGATTTTGAAACCGGGCTGTCATTGGCTGGTGCTTCAGACAGTGATTGCATTTTTTCCACAGCTAAAGGATCCAGAACAAGCTGCTTTCCTTTCTTTGAAGCCGAACTCGTGACTTTTAGGAAATGGCCCGTGACCATCATGTGGGTTGTGAGCTGCTGCAAGGTGTCATGGGAACTTCCACATTCCATGCACTTCAAAATCTGGGATTTGCAGGCCTCAAACTGCCACGTGTAGCTGGCGCCGTTCTGGTACCCGTAGCGGTTGTTGGATGACAACTGCAGGTTTGCATTCTTCTGAGGAGAAAAGGTATCTGAGAAAGACCCTGTCGTGGAGTCGGGGGAACAGGGCCTGTTCACATCAAACACACGTTTCTTTGCTGGAGTGACCATTTTTGAAGAAATGGTTGGTACCGGCTCCTTCAAAGGCACTTTTTGGTAATGTTTTGTTTTTATCATATGAACGCTCAGATCTTGAAGGGAATCAAAAGAGTCCCCACAGAACATACACTTCAGGACTTTTTGTGCATCTTCCTTGTCCATGTCCTGGAAGGCCCTTTTCCGGGGCTTTGAGTAGCTCGTAGGTCTGTGCTTGTCCTTTTTGTGGTTGTCATCTTGGTAGTGGCCTGTCTCGTTCATGTGCACCGTGAGCTCCACCAGGGTGTCGTAGGCAGCGCTGCACTGGCGGCAGCGGAACCGGCTGGCGCCCGTGAACACCGTCCCGCACATCTTGCTGCTCTGCCTGTAGAGCTGCACCGAGCTGAACAGGTTGGGCTTGGACACAGGCCTGGAAGGCAAGTTCTGCTGCAAGCTCTTGGACAGCGCGTCCTGGTGCCAGTCAAAGTCAGCTTTGTTCCCTCCGTTTCTGTTGTCGCAGCTCCTCTTCTCAGAGTTGGACAGCTTGAAACCCAGCCCCAAGCCTGTCCAGTAAGAGTCTGACAGAATGTTGGCATAGACTGCCGTCATTTTGTCCATGCAGTTGTGTGCTTCGCTCTGGGATTTGGGACGGGTGCTGGATTTGGGGTCCTGTGGCTCTCTAGAGCAAATGCTTTTAATATCTGCCACATGGTCACTACCGTCACTCAGCAGGGATTCATTCTCTGCATCCTGGTTGGATATGTGACTGACAGGAGAATTCTGGAAACTAAAGTTCCCTTTCTGCTCAGGACCCACGTCATGTTCCTCATCTGTGCCAGTGTCGTTGCTGCCCTGGAGCTGAGCTGTTGAGTTGTCATCATCGTCTTCTTCCTCCTCCTTTATATCTTCCTCTTCCTTTAAATCTTCTTCTTGGACATAACCTGAAATGTAATGCCAATATATGAAATAACCTGGTAAAGGAGAATGCTCCACTCTGAGCTTTCTAGTTTCACTATGTGTTTTCCTTACTGGATTTTGTTTTAATCTACAGCTCTGTTCCCTCTTAGTGCTGGAAGTGAACAAAGCGATGTCTCTTTTTGTGAAGGCTGCTGCATTTTGTTGGCAGATGATCATAATTCTTTATAACTGCCAGAGATCCCGAGTTAATAATTTTCCTGTCATGGGAGTATAATTCTAACTGTTCTGTAATGGGACAGTTGGAAAATTCATATGTGAGTATTTAAAGTTTATACTAAAAGCTTCAATTCTTTGAAATTGTGTTTAGCCTCAGTGAGAAAAAGGGTGGAATTGGCAAGGAAGGCAAGAAAAATAAGTGCCATAATCTTCCTGGTTCAGAGCATCATCGAGGTACAGTCACCTTGTGCCATTTGATCACCTAAAAATGCACTTTAGAATGTACACAAATAATTTATATGTCAAAATATGAGACTGAAAGTGTTAATAGGCATAAGTGGAATTCTTTTGTTTATATAATGTACTGCCTACCATAAAAGCAAATTGCGCTTCACTAAAAAGAAATCCATAAATTTCAGGGCAAAAACCCTTGGAAGTTACAGAAGAGTATTAAGATCTGACAGAAGTAAACCAAAGTTAATTGGAAAAATAGAACAAATCCAGAAGGATTTCTTTGACAAATTAACTATTTAATTACTAAAATGAACTTGATACTGGAAAAGCTGTAAATTTTCAAGTTAATTAAGGTATTCAGGTGTTCATTTTTTGTTGTTTTTTTTTTCTCATTAAGATTTTGGAAGTTCAGCTCTTCCTAAGAGGTATGTTGATGAACTCTTTGGTATGTTTCCTTAGGATCTACATTTTTCTATCAGGTAATTATGTAAACTCCCCCCCCCCCCAAAACACAACAACAAAAACCTTCAAATCAAAGCTGCCCTTAAAAAGAAAAAAACAAAAATAAAATAAAATAACATAAAATAAAATAAAACAAAATAGTAGTAATTTTAATTGCAAAGGAACTCTAAAAGCTCAAAGAGCACAAGGAGCTGGACTTTCATGTTCCTTGTCAGTCCCTTCTAACTCAGGATATTCTAAATTAGACAGAAAGTGGTACATGCTTAAAATCCAGTTCCTTCCTTTTTTCTCAGACAAGCCATTTTATGGCTCTTTAAGAACACAGCTCATTTTGCTTCCTTGAATTTGGTACTCCGGAAAAAACTATATCCTTCCAGCAAATCAAAAGGGATGGGCAGAAAAGGTAGAAATGTTTTGATTACGATTTGGAGAAAGCCTTGCCCAGGTTTTCCAGAAATGTTTCAGTCTTCAGTCTATTTTCATGTCCATCTCACCCCTTCCAACATATTTCCCATCAAGCCAAAGAGATGAACCAGAAGTAGAGGAACCATTCCCTGGATAAAAGAGGGAAATGATGGCTCCCTCTGCATGGGCTAAGGAAATAAAAGATACATAAAGTAATTTCTTCTTCTCAATATATTTTGCCTTCTACAAAGATTTAGTAGGAAAAACGGAAGTACCAGACAGCTGCACATCCCCCACAATACAGATAAAATTTGCTGCTTAATTAGGCATTGACATGTTTACTGTAACCTTTACAGAAGAGTAACTTGTGCTGAGAAAACCTCTTTTTTTTGTGTCTGTGTAAGATATTGACACAATCTCATGTAGATGGTAAAAGTAACTAGTTCCAGTATCTTAAAGGGTCTACAAGGAAGTTGGAGAGAGACTTTTCATCAGGAACTGGAGTGACAGGACAAGGGGGAATGGCTTCAGACTGAAAGAGGGGAAATTTAGATGAGATATGAAGAAGAAATCCTCCCCTCTGAGGGTAGTGAGGCCCTGGCACAGGTGCCCAGAGAAGTTGTGGCTGCCCCATCCCTGGAAGTGTCCAAGGTCAGGTTGGACAGGGCTTGGAGCAACTTGGGCTAGTGGAAGGTGTCCCTGCCCATGGCAGGGGTGGAATAAGAAGGTCTTAAAAGTCCCTTCCAACAAAACCTCTCTGATTTTTAACTTACCAGAAAGCACCGTCAAAATTTCACAAATCACAAAATTTCACATCTCTTTTAATGGCTTAGGGTTTTGGGCAGCTTTGAAAATGCATTTCAGTATCCTTCTTGTAAAACAATTTCTGTTTATGTATATGATTTAAATTGCTGTGGGCATTTTAAGGACAGTGGAGACCAGTTCGACAAGGTAACCAGGGGTACAGGAGACAAGTGTGGTTTTAGTAAGATTTCATTGGACATGAAGTTTGATAAGAAGTGATGTAGCCAGTTAACAGAAACAACATTAATTTAAGTGGACTTTGCATTATTTATTTCATAAGTAAAGGGGTGCTTTAAATGCAGAGTCTGTAATAAGTTGCATAAATTTTGCACATCGTACTGATGTCCATGTAATAAATTGTTGAGTGACCTGTTCTCGTCCCACCAGTTCTCCCCCAGGCTTATTGTGACATCCCAGACCTCTGAGATGCTTATCCACAGCTCTTTTGAACGGGAAAAAATTAAAATTCAAGAAATCCAAATCAATAAACAGATGAATGCTTCCCTTCTTTTCCCAGAGGAGAATTTTTTTCCACCAAAATTAAACAGGCCCAGAAAAATGTAAGATGGGCAACCTGTATTCTTGAAGAAGTGGAGGACTTAAATTTTAGCATCATTTAGACTGGACAAAACCCAGGAGCTTCAGACCATCAAATGGCAGCAATTTCTGGTTTCCTAAATGGAAATACAGTATTTGGTTTAGTGCTGATTGACCTCAAGATAGTGTATGTCAAAATCATGACATCAGTAAGAAGAATATTATCATATGGGTAATAATTAAAGAGAAATTTCTAAATTATTTGGTTTTTTAATTTTGCTCTGTGCATTTGTGATGGAATTCATGATAACTTCAGCAACCTCTAGGAAAAGAGGCTGCAATAAGCAACAGATTCTTTATTCCTTAAAAGAGAACATTTTCTTATCTATTTCTAGAATATTTCCCCAGAGCAGCTAAAATAAAACAGGTTCAGATAATACACCTGCAAAAGCTCTGAGTGGAAGGGTCTGAAGCCACCCACATCCAGCTGGAGCCTTGGCCTTTCCTGCAGGCAACACCAGTGCAGCTCCCAGTGGTGCTGGATCCCATATGGATGCTCAGGCCTCACATCTGGAAGTGCCACCACGTTGCACAGCACTCCTGACCTGGAACTGTGCACTGTCAATACATCTATTTTTAAAGCATATTCATCCCGACTGTTAACTTTTCCACCAGTGGATACTCTTTTCCCTCAAATTTGCTCTTTTTCCATGTAGAGAAACATTTCTTTTTATATATATATTCCTTTCCAAGAGTGGAAAACTTATTTTCTGTAAAGAGAAGGGCCAATGACTCAATGTCCAGAACAACCCTGCTGATCCCTGTAAAACCCATGCACCACCTGCCCTTCTTCAGACATGCATATTCCAGTTTTTCTTGAAACAACATCATCAAGTGGAGCCATCTCAGTGCTAGAAGGTGATCTTGTTTCCCTCTTGTCTGGCTTCAGCTCAAACATCTTTTTGTGTTTGGCAGGAACTGTTTCTTTCTCTGAAATATTTCGAGCAGATAATGGATAATGACCATTTCTCATTCCTTTTTCTCAAAGATGTCGAACTGCATTAACTGCCCAAAGACAAATCTTAACCTGGCTCTTTGTAGAAGTTCAGAGCTACAGTTTCATCCCAGTTTGAAATCCAACTGAAGAGATAAATTGGCAGCTGGGGGAAAAAATTCCCTGCTCCATTGCATAACTCTTTATCAAAAACACTTCAGAATTTAACAGGATTAAAACCAATGGAACAGTCTGGAAAAGCAATAGGGTTTCATGGAAAGAACTCTCAGAATATGAAATTTGTAATACAAGAGTGAATTGGACAATTTCAGAGCTTTTAAGGCTATATTAAAAATTTCTATACCAGGGAAATAACTTCCTGTTAACTTCTCCAGGATGGAAAAAAACCACAGGGAAAGGTTCCTGCTGCCAACACGGAGGTAGAAGAGAGCTCTGAATGATGAGTGGCAGGGACAAAGGGACACTGTCATCAGGTCTGAACATCCTGGGAGGGCCAGGTTTAGTCCTAAAACCTTGTGCTTCCTCAGGAAGGTTTAAAATGGCCCCAGAAACGGCTGAATAAGCTCAGTTGCCTCTTTTCTGGGAGGCCAGCTAATTATTTTGGATAATGGGACATTATTTGCACCTTTTCCTGCTATTACTATCACATCCCCCTTTCATCTGCAGTGGCTCAGTAGCAAGTTTCAATCTCCACTCGGGATGCAAGTTGGCATCTCAAAGGAGGGATTTTCCCCAATATTCACGTGCCCTTTTTTTTTAGAGCTTTGTTTTTCAAGCAGTTTCTGCAGCTGATACCAAGACACGAGTTTCTGCCTCTTGCAGAGCAGGAGAAGGAACATTCACTACCATGAACTGAGGCCAAAAGCAGCCTCTGCAGGAGCAGGAAACAAGTGACTTCTGCATAAAGTGAGTTTTAACACACAAAGGCAATTCCATGAAGCCATAACTATTATTTATATACAATGCTGAAATGAAGCAATTTTGGGCTTTCATTTTGTTGTACTCTAATTAGAGTTGTATTATAAAGTTTTCTATTAAATGTCCAATTTCCTACTGGTTAAGAAGGCAAAATACCCTGGAGTTTCAGTGGGACCCTTGGCAGCACAAAGGAGAACAGATTATGCCTTTTGTACATTGGATCCTGCACAGTTATGAGCCAAATGAAAATGATCAGTGGCTGGAAGCACATGTGCAGGGAACTGCCTTCTGAGTGACCCATAAACTCCAGGAAAAACCAATAATAAACCAGGAAAATAAAACCCAACAACATAAGGAAGACTGAAAAAAGAGAGGTGAGCTGATGTGAGCTGCTGAGCTGAGTCCACAGCAGGGACAGAATTACTGGGCAGTGTTTTCTTGAACAATTTTCCTTAAGGATAACGTTGTTTACATAGTCAGTTACTAAATAAAAAGCAACTTCAGCCATCCTTGCCATGACCATGCTCTGGATTCAGTCAGTTTGAATTGCCAAGCTGCTGCACGAATGGATTCCACCCCATTTGGAGCCAACAGTCCCAGTTCCTCACATGAGGGCTCACAGTGTAAGGGAATAATTTGTCTCTGGGTAAAAACATTCCTGATTGTTATTTCCTACAAACCCTTGGCAATGACAATTTCATTGTTTCAACCAACTGAAGGTGTTTGATGATCTCCAGACTGTATTTTTGACTAAAATGCTTCTCAAGAACACTGTGAGTCCTCCATCACTTAATTCATGAGCACCACCTTCCTAGCCCTGTGCTCCCCTTGTCCCAACCACCCCTGCCCATCCCTCACACCCAACTCCTCATGCTGGCCCCAGGAGGGCAGTTTTGGGGCAGGTCTCAGTCACACATCACCACACCATCAATATGTGCTGCATTAACTGCTGGTGCAGGCACAAGGACTGCTTTCCAACATGCAGCTTGTCCTGAAAACCAGGAATGCAGCAGCAGTAAATATGTTTTCTTCATTAGTAATTTTAATTGCATCACTGTAAATAATTTTCCTGATGAAAACAGAAATCTGAAACTTTTGTCTCTCTTTGCCTTTCTCCTGTTGTCTCCTGTCCTATTTATTGCTGTGGAAAACAGCAGAATGGTTTTGTAAATTTATAGATTACCCCATTTAAAATCCAAGTTTCAAATTATGTTTTCCCTCTTTCATTATCCCAGGTTCCCCTAAGTACCAATCTAAACTTCCTTAACTGGCATGAGCCACCAATCAGAATCACAAAAAACATATATCTATAGAAATTGAAATTGTAATGAGTCTTACCAGTGTATTGCTAACACTTTGGTTCATTTGATATGAACTTTGTTTTTTTAAAGTACCACATGGTAAGGCTTTGAAACTTCAGTTTGTAAAAAAAAAAACTGTAACAGCCTTACAGCCTTTGAAGTCACTACTGATATAACTCTGAACAGATCCATTCAAGTTCAACTAACATCAGACAAATGTTTAGTGTATCAGAGGAAGCCACAAAAGCAAGGATTTCATCAATATTTCACAACAGCCTCAGGGAAACTGTAGATTGCAATGCTGTAGGGCAGCTAATGGAATTACACACAAGGGTTTTGTACATTTAAAATAAGCAGCTACTAAAAAAATTACCCTTCAGTTTGATAGAAACTGTATAAAACTGCAGATGGGAAACAATTAAATAGCTACCAACATTTATCCGTGTCAGCCTGATAGGTCATTTAATAACAGGTATTTCTTTCCTTCCTTCTTTTTTTTCCTGGTAGGGCAATAATAAAGATTAACATTTATGAAAAGTAGCATAAAATATAGTACAGCCAAATGAATAATTAAAGATGCTTCTGAAGAATTTGTTTGCTATTGTATGGCCGTGAAGACTGCTCTCCAGTAATGAAGTACATTTATATTAACTACAATTATAAATAGAAGGAAGATGAGGATTATGTTTAAGGACACTTGTGTGTTATCCTCAAAAAAATTAATTTTTTGCCTCGTTTCTATGGGATCCATGGCTAATCTCATGGCCAGCAGTGCCCCACAACATGTCATCCTGGAAGAGAGTTGTGCTTTGAATGCATGTGGGGTGCACATGGAGGTGGCCATGGGACAAGAACTACACCAGGGAGAGATCAACGATCAACACTTTCCCTTGAGAGGTTCTTGGTCAGAGTGAGGAATTCAGCATGTGAAAGCACATGGTTATTCTCAAAATAGATCCATATAATCATGTTCTTTTTCATGGCTCTGCTTAATGTGTAAAGATCTCACAGGACTGGCCCTTCAGTGGCTGGTTTGGGTGTTTGATTTTGATCTGCTATCATAGGAAATGGCTATTTCTGTTAACAACTGATTCTTGCCCAGTGTATTGAACAGCATGATGGGAGGGACAAGTTATTTGATTACTATTTTTAAAAGACTGCTTATTTCTTGGCCTCTCCAAGTCAAAACAAGCCAGCTTGGCTAAATACAGCAGAGTACCCAGTGCCATGCCTAAGTCTCAATTAAAGAAAGCTCATGAACATTTGTCCCTTTTGGAGTAGGAGTAGATAGGCTGATCTGCCACAAAGAGAGGCTGTGCCTGATGATGCTTCACTGCCATAATGACTTTATAATCAATGATGAATATGTGAAAATAGCACCCTGATTTTGGCAATGTGACTTCCTTAAATGAACCAGCCTTGATGGAAACTCTGGTGGAGGAAGAAGAGTCAACTGTCCTAACTGATTTCCTGTGGTTAGGAACCTCTTGCAACTCACACCAGGTCAGTTCAAAGCTCAGATGTTTTTGTGGATAACGTCCAGGAACACCTCCCCTATGCTGAGCTGCACTGTGATGCTGTCTGTGCTCCTTCTGGGAAAGGCTGCTGTGGTGAACAGGAAATCCAGAGCTACCTGAGGACTCAGCCTGAAGACCCAGGGAAGGGTAGAGCAGCAGTTCTCATGTGCTTTTATTAAAGCTCAGAATTCACGCACAGCTCAAAGTGCTGCATAACATAAAAGTTCCTTGCAACATGTTGTCCCAGACCTGGTATTAGAGCCTGTCTTTAAAAATATGAATATGGCTTTAAAAGGGCACTATTCTAACATTTGTCTAAAGAGCAGTGGACCTTTGGATTTTCCCTTTGGATACAGGGATTGCAGCTTCAATAAGGTCTGCTTTAAGCCATAGTTGCCAGTAATAGTCATAAATCTGTGCTGGTTACTCAGAGCTGGCTAAAGGCTGCAACATCATTTCTCTCTCAACTTCTCTTTAGATAAGGTACATAAGTAGAAAGTGGGAGTAGAATGAAATATGTCTTCCTCATCTTCTTGCTTTGTTTTGATCTCAGATTCCAGGAAATAAAAAACTGAATTTCACTGTGCTGGGACCACAGCGTGAAACGAACGCTCGTGAAGAATACACAGATCATCAAGTGGCTTATTTCCCTCTTCATCTGCCTTTCAGGAACATACTGTTGCAAATGGTGGTCCAGATGAGCAGTCTGTTTCTTTGGTGACAAATATTATGGCCAACAAACATTGACTTTTGACCATTAGACTTGCCTGCACTTATAGCCACATAACCATCAGATCACTGAGGCAGCATGAAGGTCATTACCCCAGACAGCATCTTGCTTGGACCAACTCCTCAGATATGTAAGCAATAAGCAGTTGCAGGAGATTGATATGATACTTTGTGAGTAATTTGGATGAACTATAACACTAACCCAGTAAAGTATTATAATTTTAAATGTGTCCAGAAAATAATTGAAATTCTGGTTTAGCTTCATCATAATGCACAGCACCGGGTATATTTAACAGCTGACTAGTTTAGCATGAATATTGCTTTACAAATGAGGTCATATTGTTTTTAAGAAACAATATTGCTATCAAACATGTTTAGGAGGAAAAGCAAGAGATTATGAGTACACTTTTAACCTTTCTGTCTCTTTCTATATCTGTTTACTATGGTGATTTAGGTGCTCAGTGTTGTTTGAAGGCAAACATAGAAGGTTCTGGCATTTAAAAGAGATCCAGTAATGAGCAACTGGCAGTCAGATTCTTTCTTATTATTACTCTGTCACAAAATCTCTGTTCTACATCACTCCATCTTTGCAACACCAGTCAGAGATGAGAAAGGTCAAAGCATCTCCTTCAAACACACAGTCTGTACATGCACAACTCCTGAGAGCCAGAATTCAGTCCACGCTGTCCAGAGCCCACAGGTAACACTTTCTTTGGAGACAAGGATTTCCTCTGCTGGCACTGGCACTGGCACTGGAATTGGCACTGGCACCAGCACAGGCCAGGGCAGGGTGGGGCTACCACTCATTCCAGTGCCCAGGTTTCTTTGTAATCCCCCTGTCAGAATGAGGGATTCCCAGGCAAAAAGGAGCATTTATCACATGCAATATGATCACCTTTGTAATGCTGGGACATTTCTCTGCCCAGGAAGGGGCTCACAGGGGGCCTGATCCTGCTTTTCTCATCTCACTGCAGCCAACAGTGATGAGGCTGCAGCGACTGTGAGAAGAACTAACCTGGGATCCTCTGAAACCTGTTACAAAGATGGAAATAACTTCTTTGAAGGTCCTGCCTGGAATATCTCCCCTGTGAGAGGCACCTCAGCTGTGTTGCTGCTGCAGGCTCTTATAGCACCAACTCGAAACCAGTTTTACCTGAAGTTTGGGGAAGTCATATCTTATCATGTATACGATGTTATAAATCATGTAAATATACTGCATGTTTATTATTACCATTGTTATTTTATTAGTCATTTATTTATTTGCTCTTTTGTGATTTACTGCCTCCAACACCAGCACTGCCCTCCCAAAATCTTTTACCAACATAGACTAATATTCTTCCTGCCCCCCAAATCTCCCTGTTTTGATACACTCCAGCACTTTCTGGTCTCTTTCCACATGATCTGGGATGCAGCCCTACTGTTTCCTTGCCCTATTAATAGTAAGAATACTAATAATCATCAGTGGTAAAGTTAATACCGTTGGCTCCATTCTGCAAAGAAACTTGTGCAAAACAAATCAATCCATGTCAAAAGGAAAGGCTTCCAACTGATATGGAAAATAAATATAGTTTCCAAGTATCTATCAAGATTCATGAAATAATGGAAATTTCAAGGGAGAAAAAAAAAAAAGAAAAATGATTGAAACACAAATATTAAACTGTGTTCTTTTAAATTGTGTCTCAAATGATCCAAGGAAGGGTTGAGAGCCAGGGTCAGTACACAGATCATTTACAGACCATAATCACCACAGTCTCAGTGGTGCATTCCTACCCTGTCCCAAGTGATATTTGACATTTGTCATATGGGGCAAAGTATGAAAAAAGAGCAGCCACAACAGGAGGCTGCAGCTGCAGGGGCTCAGCCTCTCCTGGATCTCAGCAAGAAATATGAGTTATGGTAAAACAACTCCAATAATCAGAAAGGTCAGTTACTGAGAGAAACGACTTCTTCAGCACCAGTGCCATGATGTGACACTGCTGAAGGAGGGACCTCACTGGGCACAAAAGAGCTGTTTGCTATATCCAGCATTACTGGATTTGAGGACTGTAGGAGTTCACAAAGTAGTCAAGTGATCAAAAATCCAGACTCTGAAGTTCTGGAAGAGCTGAAAGTGTGGATCAACAATCTCTGCTGCCCAACTCTGTAACACACAAATAAACTTTATAAAAGCTTTATAAAGTTCCCTGCATTTTTTTTTCCAGGGCCTCACTCAGACTTGGAAGGAAAAGCAACATAGGCCATCTGACCTCTACCAAATTACTCAGAATACTGACTTTGAAAAATGAGTTGCTGCTGCAGGCAAGTCCAAATATATATATATATATAAAGCTATTTAGAATGTTTACAGAATTAAAATACAGTTATTGTGGTTCTAGTAGTCACAAGTATAAGTGCAGAATTTTCATGGAGTTTTCAAGTGTGATTAAACACACACAAAGAGCAAAATAATCCATTTTTGTTTTAATTCCTGCTGCTTCCATCTCGCTGCCTCCCATGCATCAGGATGCAACTGGGACCCCACCCCTGGAGCTCTGCACTTCAGCAGAGGAGCAAATGGACCCGGGATGTTTATTAAGGCATCATTATATGTCTGTGTGGCTTCATTTATTTTCTGTGGCAGAGTCCATGCCAGGTCAAGATCAACAGTTTGAGCAGCCAATTCATCAGGTGGGAGCAGGTGTAAGAAATGGCTGGAAAAGGAGGACAAAACTGAAATGGATGGAAGTGTGAAAGTAATAAGAAAGTGATCAGTGAAAGTACAACCAACAGAACATAAATCAATCCAAACAAGTGCAGAGATCAGTCCAGGAGGCTTTCCTTAAACGTGAACAGGGCTTTAACCTCTGTGACAACAAGTGAATCAATGTATAATGGTTTTCCTCCAAATTCTGCTGGGAATCAGGAGGCTGAGCAGAGCAGGATTATCACCAGGGCACTGGGAGAGAATTGGTAAGAAAATCCAACCTGCTTTCTCAAAGCTGAGGTGGGAGTGGATGCAGGGAGGGTTTGGACAACGAAGCATTAGGAGGGAGTTTGGAAGCTGCATTTACATCCATGTCCAAACTGTGTTTGTGCTGGGAGAACACAGCACAGGATCTGCACTGACATTTGGATTCAGACTCCTGGAGCAATGACTGAAAGCACACAGAAATATAAACAAATAAAGATTATGTTCACAGTGTTATAATAAGAGGAACAACGCACACACTAACTTGTCTTCTTGAACAGACATCCCCCAAATAATTTTATTGAAAATTGGGCTTCAAAGCAGTAAAATGTTCGCTATCAAGAATCCAATTATTCATCACAAAAAAACCCCTTGTTTTGGACTAACTACTGATATGTGAAAGGAAAACTTTTAAATTATGATTTTTTTATCTGTGGGAGTTGGAGAAGTGTAGATCTGCCCAGCTCTTTTGACAACACACAGGGAGACACTGGCTGTGGACACCAAGCCCTCATTGATTTGTTAAGTGGAGAAAGTCCTTTGGGATTTTATGGGTAAAGTTGATTTGGAGCTATAAAATTGAAGCATTTATTACAGACCAGAGGCCAACACCACTTCATTACAGATTGTCTAAACACTTTCAGTTTATCCACTAGGTACAAATCCAAACAATAGTTCCCTTTTAAAGCATTTCTAGCTGATTCTCTTTTTCCTTCTACCAGCCATAACACCCAAAAAAAAAAAGATTTTTTAATGTGCTTATCAATCTATGCTGAAATTTAAATGAAGGCAAAGCATGCCACAGATCCTGCTAATCCCTGCACAAGGTTTGTCTTGAACAACTACCAGTTTGCCTTGTCTACATGGGCTAATTCCTGTACATATCCACCAATGCACAGCTGGAATTTGACTAGTCTGTATTTGAATTTCTGAATTTTTCAGCATGTTTGGTACTGCCAGTTCACTGCTCCTTCTGTGCAGTCAGCTCCCTTATACAGCCTGCAAATGTGTTGCACAAACAAAGAGAGAAAAACATGTTTAAAATAAGAGAGATTCAGAAATACTGAGCTTTTAATTTATTATTGAAGAATTTGCTGTGTTTTAGTATCTGCCCCTTTCCAACAAGTCTTTAAATACTCGCTGGGAGAAAAAAACAGCAAAAGTATTATCAGGGTCAGCTCATTTCAAACAGTTCTTGGGGTCTATCAAACTTCAGACATTGATGAGGTAAGTCTTGTCCATATCTGGGTTTAATTTCAAATAATTTTTAAAATGTTAATGGTATATTAAATTTTTCAGGTACAATAAGCTGAACTACTTACTGGTGTAATTCTCTTGAAGCAAATGGATTTAGGGAGAGGAAAAAATGGCTCAGTCTTTAGTTTTTCTTGGCTCCCTCTGTTCTTGTAATTTCTTTTTATCTGATAGGTATATACAGACACGGAATCCTTTAGGTTGGAAAAGACCTTGAAGATCATCAAATCCAACCATTAATTCCAGCAAAGATTTTTTTGGTGGGAGATTAATTCCATTTTATGGAAAGCAAAGTGTTGCCCATTCCTTTGGAAACTAAACAGTGTATTCCCATTCACTTCCTCCATTATCATTAATGTAAAAAGAAGGATAAGGTGATTTCTCATATAATTTCCCAGTTTTTTGTCCCCATGTGACTGAGAGACAGTCTCTCACATGACCTTCATCTTCCTCCCTGGTCCTTCATCAACACAATTCAGTCTCCCCAACAAGTTCCAAGTGGCACAAAGTGGTGTCACCACTACCTGTTCTTCCTTCCTCTACAAGCAGCCACATTTTTGGGTTTCTTTTCCTCCTTAACACTGATTAAAAGCTGGTGTTAGAGGAAGCAGACAATTACAGGTCACAAATTCAAGTGTTTTGCTGTTCCACCCAGTATAAACCTATTGCTGTCAGGGAAGAAATCGTGTCTGCAAATGCACTTTCCGGGGCTGAGAGCTGTTTCTCAACTTAAACTATGTAACATTTAAATATCAAAAACTTTGTTTTCTAATGAGGGAAGTATTGAGGGGGGAGAAATGAATTATATGCTTGATGTATACTGAAGGCTGGGAAAATTAAGGCCATTTCCCATGGTGAGAATGCAGTGATTTCAGTTTGTGAGAATAAATTAAACCTTTGGGAGAATTTGTCTTCCATTAAATTGAACAGCTAAACAGGCACAGAAGATTTTAATGTCACCACCAACAAACCCCAAAGGTTACAAAAAGAAAAAGAAACACTGCTTTCTTGTTTGGAAGTTCTCTGTCTCTCTACCTAAGAAAAATGCAAACTGTAAATGTATGTTGAGACACAAAGACTCTTAAAGATCATAATTCCATTCCTATACCATATGCTATTAATGTCTGTCAACACTGTTTAGCCAGCAACTGCTGACAGAACCATATTTGCTATCTAAATACATCATAAATAAATCAGTAATGAACTGCTTTAGTAAACCTTCTGCACTGATTGGAAATACAGATCGAGTAAACAAACTCTGGGGATAACATTTTGCAGCTTGAAGTACATACAACTGTTTAATGTCAGTGACAAAGTCACTCACACCTCTCTCTCTGGAAGGCACTAAAGGAAATCCTGAAGATGGCAAAAGTGTTTAATCAATTGTAGCAAATGTACCTGTCAGCATTCATCATATTACCTCTGCTTTGCTTTTTTTTTACCTTATGCAAATCTTGGGAAAGGGCCTTTCAGCTACAAAATATGCTGGTACACAAAGCAGCCCCCTGGGCTCAGTGATGGGCCATTGAGGGAGAGGGTCCCACATCCAGCTGAGCTCTGTTGGCTCTCCAGGCCAGGGCTGCTCAGCACAGACTTCTCCATGGCTCCTTGGCAAACAAAGGGGCAGGTTTTGTCCTAAATATGAGTCTTTTGGAGGCACATGCTCAGGAGGAAGCAGCCAGGAGCTAAGACTTAGTGTCCCAGTGCATTCCTGTCTGAGAGTCCTGCACTGCAGAATTCCTGCTGCTTTTGAAGGCAAAAATGGCCCAAATTCGGCTTTGAGATGTAGAATACACTGAAATCAAAAACTCTGAGCAACTTGGGAATGTACAAGACAAAACTGGTAGGGAACACTCCTTTATTTGTTCAATCAAACCTATCAAATGATATCTGGACAAAAAGCAACTGTTTGGTGAGGAGGAACTGCAACTGGAATTTATCCTGTGAGGTGGAATACTGAGAGAGGAATTAGTAGTAATGTTGTCTACTAGACATAAAAAAATCTACCAGCACCATAAATTTGTAATTCAATAAATATTTCGAGTCTTCTCAACTCTTTTTTGACACAGGTTTTTTGAAAGTTACTTTCTGACAGCTTTGTGGTAATTAGACACCACAGCTTTATATCAGAACAGGCTTAATTAAGACTGCAGAGAGATGCTAAAATTATAATTTTCACTATGCTATGTTTTAGCAGCAGAAATTCTTGGAGATCCCTGTGGGATGAGACTTTAGTCCAGAATAAAACAAGTGCTAATTTATCGTGATGCTTTGCAAGGGATGATATTTTCAAAAATAGAATTTATCTCTTAGATGGAGGATTAAAAGTTTCTCTTAATCCCGTGAAACAATTGATTTATCCTTTGTTCCCCCAGAAGTTATGTTCGGTTCCCAACCCAAGACTCTGTAAGATGCAGAGAGGGCCCTGTTTACAAATTCAGATGGCTGACAAGGCTCCCCAGGCTGGCAGGTGTTATCCTTTACAGCAGGAATCAGCTCTGCACACAGGGCTATGGCAGGGAAAGGGGAAGGCTGCAGCTCTCTGTGCCAGTGGGATGGAACATCCTCCTCAACACCTTCACCTGCTCTGCCTCTCCTGCTCACCTGGAGGCAGGTGAGCAGCTGCTAAATACTGCCATGGACAGGGAAAGGAGCCTGGGTTAAAAGGAGCACAGGGCTGTAAGGGAAGGAGGGGAGAATCTTATCTTCCAATAAATTGAGATATAAATTTAAATTATGAGCACCTTAAGAAGGCGGAGGTTCATGCAAAAGAATACAGAGTAAGACAAGGTTCCCTCTGGTGTAATTTGTTTCTGTGACAAGCTGCAGAGATTGCTGGCATAGAAGTCCCAAGCTCCTAAATACCATCTCAAGTAGAGTTCATGTAAAAAAGAAGAGAAGAGGCACCGTCTGGATGATAAACATTCATATTTTACAACCTTTCAGTTTATTTACTGATATATCTTTTTCTAACTATATTTGTTGTTTGTATCAGCTTGCCTAGGCAAAACAGAGCCATACATAATTCAGGGATAAAATTGCCATCAAGTCACTGCAGAATCCAAACAAATAGACCCCAAACGTATATTTTTCATTAATAACCCTCTATTACCAAGTTCCGACACTTTGAACTAGAAAAAAAAATTAAAAAAAAAAAAAGAAAAAAGCAGTGAGATAAAAAAAGCAAGACACCTCATTATTTAATGCCAGTCTCCCTGGCTCTGCTCTCGGAGCAGGTGGAGGCTTTGTCTGGGAGTTGGAGCTTAATGTGACCTGGGAGCAGCGGCTGGGCTGGCAGGGGAGGCGCCGAGAAGCAATCAGCCACTTGGCCAAAGCTGTCACCAGCCCTCGAGCCTGAGAGACAAGGCTAAGTGTGGAAGCTCCCATGCCACTTACACATTTCATTTTTCGCTGTCTTCCTGTCCAAAAAAAGGAAGAAAAGGAAAAAAATAAAAAGAAAAAAAAAAAGGGAGGGGTGGAGCGGGGAAAAGGAGAGAGAAGAAAAGGAATGTTAATTTACAGAGCTGAAAATAGCAGCTGCTAATGGGCTTTTGCACTCCTTCTTTAGTCACTGCAAGGTCATGGTCAGAAGTAGCCTGTGATTGATTCTAAAGGGGAGCTCAGGTCTTTGCTCTGTAATGGACATTAAAAAATCTGAAAGGAGCTCAAAAGGCAAAACAAAAAAGTGACATGTTTTATGGAGCCCTGAAGTCCTCCAGGTTCTCAGAGTGAACTTGGAGGGTGGAGGCATGCCCTGGTTTTTAATTGTCCCTCATAATAATTATTGCATTACAAGGAACAATTAATTGTGTAGATTAGTCGAAGTTCATCAATTTTATGGCCATTTTATTGCTATTTCTTGGAGCCCTGAGAGGAGCTGCCCGCCTCTCCCATCCCCGTGTTTAAAGGGTTAAATGAGATGAGTGACAGCCTTTCTGCATGATTTACAACTTGGAGCCCTGTAGTGAAACCAGCGCTTGATGGATGATCCTGAAAGACGGAGACTAACCATAAATCATGTCTTTGAATCATTGACAAAGATAAAGGAGAGAAAGAAAAAGCACTGGCATTGACATTCATTCTCCCAATAATGTACATTGACTAGTTACAATACAGAACCTTAATTAAAAAAGCGAACTCCAAGTAGTCACCTCAGTGAAGGCAGCGCACAGCTCTGGGAGGCTCATGAAAATCACAAATAGAAGTTCAAGCCACATCCATGAGAGGTTCCCTCTCTGGGAAAAGCACCGGGATGTGCACTTGGCACAGCCCTGCACTGGAAAGAAACCCGATAAACAGCGGTCACAACCTCAGGTTTAGCACCAAGCTTGCTTTTCTGTGCCTGTGCTTAATTTCAGCTCATTGTTGTCAGAGCCCAACAGCCAGGCAAGGTGAGCCTTGTTGTTTTAGGCACTGGTTGTGTTCTGCAGAGGTGCCAATCTTCAGAGGCAAAACAAAGGAAGGACTATGATTATCTCTGCCTGAGGGAGAACCAAACATGGGGAAATGCAGGGATGCAAATCTGGGGTGGAGAGTTTATGAAAGGGGCACATGTTTGTGTATTGTGACATGCCCATGACAGAAAGGTGTTGCAGCTGGTGGGGAAGCTCATCCACCCAAGCCTTCCAAATTTATGGTAGAGATGAGAAGGAAGCTCAAATTCCCTGAGGAAGAGGAGATCACGGTCTAACCTCAAGTACCATTTGAGGGATGCACGACCTGCCATCTGTGAACATCAGAGGCACTTTAATTATTTACTTCCCAAAAGCAGAGATATCACCTGTACCTTTCAGAGCTGGCACAGGGCACTGTTGTGATACATTTAATACTGCACAAGAAATGGGAGACAACCCCAAATAGCAGTTTCCAAAGACCGAAGGGAGGTAGTAAAGACTGTATGAATAGAAGAAAAATGGTCTAAATATACACGTTCCCCACTGAGTTCAATTCTTTGAAAAGCAAGTCACAAGTCTGACAAGTTCACATGCTCACATTACTAAAAACGGCTGGGAAGGAACTCCCAACTTTTCCAAGACTTGTGTCTTTCCCAAATCTTTCCAATTTGTCAAGCACTTAATCCTCATGGTTTAAGAAAATATTGGGATTTCACACATGGCAAAACTCAATTATAAAAACAAAACAAAAGAGGACAAGCAGCACTAAGCAGGTTTTTGTTGGTTAAGGAAAGCAGCTTCTATCAGAGGGAATGACTCCATGAGCAGCTGAGAAGGCACGACTGGGCACATTTTACAGGGCATGACAATCATCATAAACTCCCTTTATTTATTTGCATATGTTATTTGCCTTTGCTTGGCCTTAGCTATCCTTTTTCTCTACTCTTTCCCACTTCCTTCAGGTAGTTAGGAGTGATTTTACGTTCATATGCAGCCTAACCTTTGCAGAAAATCCAGGGACTTTACAAACACAGCACTCTTGTGCAGGCAACAAAGCCAAAGAGGTATGTTGTAAATATTATTTGGTGATTTTCAGCTACTTATTTACAATTTACAAGTTACCTTCAGCATATTATTCACAATTCAAAATGTTTTCTGCAAATTATTCTTAATGTCAAGAGCACTTTGATGCAGGTTCACTTGGACCAGGTACACAGGAGTTTCTTTGCATGTATATAGAGCTTGGGCTCAAATTTCTAAAGCCAATGCATTGTCATATTGGATTGATTGGATCTGCCATTTGTTTTCTGTATTGGCTGAAGTTTATTTTAACAATAAACACTCCTATTACAAACAATTTCCTCAGATATTTACCAGCAGTTAGAGGGGACAGAACACAGTTACTTACTTCAACTTGTTTATAAATTCAAGAGGATAAACATTGACTCTTTCCCTTCCATTTCTGTCCCTTATGCCTCGGTTTTAGGTTTAAATTCATCCTCTGTGTTACAGAGGTGAAGCACAGGGAGAAGAGGTGATAGGAATTGGATTCAGGAATATCCAGCTCCTGTCTCTGTCATAGGCCAGGTTTCCTGGACACATTCTCAGGCCACAGCAGCAACAGTCCCCTTTCAATACCACAGGAAATCAGAACCCAACCGAGCACTCAGCACCCACTCCAGAGTGAATGGCTCCCACCAAAGGCTAAATGCAATGGCAACATCTCCAGTTTCTAAAAAAAGGCAAATTCGGGCCAGAGCAGAAAGCCTGATTTCAGTCTGCTCCTTGCAACTGAGCTAAACTGGCCTGATTTCCAACGCAGCTGCCTGGGTTAAGGAGCACAACTCCACTAATTATATCATTTCACTAAATCTTGAGGTGCTAAAGAAGACAGACATTGAGCTGTCACAGGAAATGACCCTGAAACGAAGTGAAATGTTCCACCAAGACGCAAATACACCTTTGCTAAAAACTGCTGTGGATGCACAGCAGCAAATGTTCCTCACGGCTGTTATCAAGGAGTGAGTGTTGCACCTCTGGAGACAGTGGGAATTAAGCAACCCAGAAATCATTTTCAGGAGGATTTGGGATGCTGCATAAGCCAATGCTGATTCCCAGGAATGTGGTGTGATGGGCGAAGTTGGGATGGAAGGGAAAATAATTCCCTTGGTGCCAGCCTAGGGGTGAAATGCTGCTTCCTGCGAGCACAGGGGCCTGGGAAATGCCTGCAGAGGTGGCAGAGCTGGCTGACAGTCCCAGCAGGACCAAGGTGTGCTGGCTCTGGGCCAGATGGCAGCTCTGGCCCCAGCTCCCCTGGATGTTCCCAAGTGGGCAGTTTGGGGTTTGCTGTGCCCCACCTGGAGCAGAACTGTGCCAGGAGGCAGGAGCTGCCCTGAACCCACTTGAGTTATCCATTCCAGATCAGACTCAGGGAGTTTGTGCTTTCCCCTGTTCCCGATGCACAGAGAGGTTGAGGAGAGGATGCCTGGGCTCTGAGAAGGATTTGATGCATTTAGGAAGCTCCACAGCAGGGTTGAGGAGAGGAAAGAGTTAATACAATAGGTTTAGGTATTTGACAGAGAATACTTGCGTTTAACCATTCATAACTAAATCACATCAATTTAAGTGGATTCCATGTATTTCTGACTCTCCCATTAATCTCTATGCACAGAGAGTGTCTAAATATTTGTCTCTTTCAGTTCCGATATTGTAATTCTCTACCAAAACTAAGGGGAATCCCTTGCTAGGTTTTTTTCTCATCTACCTCCCCTCTCCTGTTCCCTACCTTCTTTCCTCTATTTTCTGATAGAAGAAATTGGTGAAAGGCTTTGGATGATCACTTAAGGAAACAGGGATTTAATAAACCCAGTGTTTGGGTACATCACAGCTTTTATGTTGGCGCTGAACTCCACATACATTAAATCCACATCATCTATCAATCTTACAGTTGTGTGTCACTTATGAAAATCTACTGAGTATTGTTTTCATCTCGCCTTACAACAAGCAGCAAAGCCTCATGAATACTGAAGAGCATTGTAAATACTGCACATCTTTTATTTTTAAAGGTCTAGACAGTTTGGAATGGCAAGATTTCTTTGTTGAAAATTGCAGCTTAAAGCAATAATTCCCAGATTCCTCCTCCCCTGTTTTTTCCATTCTGTGTGCAAACAAGCAGAAGCCTTCTCTGTGTCATTAGTAACACCTCCAGTGGTGCTGCTGCTGCAGCCCCACCACGCCAGAGCTCAGCCTCTGCCAGCCATTAATCCAGCCCGAGGTTGGTTCAAGTGTGATATTATTATTCAAATTCCATCCCACTAGGAAGCAACCAGCTCTGAGATGTATCTATTCATTTCCACTGCTTTATTGAAATCTGACAACCTGCTTTTTCTACATTTTTGAATATTGCAACTTTATGACCACACACTGCCATCACCCTGCTCTTATTTGCCTCAATAGCCCTCAGTAGTGGATCTGCCATGGGTTGAATTTAATAGAACAATATTTTACTGTTAGACAGCACCTTTCATTTTGAAGAATAAAGCCTCATTGAAATTCAGTCATCTTTGGGGCCCAAAGAGGCACAGGTTTTTGAGCAGGGATGTTTTGGCCAGGGACATAACCAGTGTGTTTTCTGCAAAGAGAGCAAAATGACCTTTAGAGCACACACAACCCAACAGGAGGTGTGAGGTGTTATACAAAACACCAACTGCCTATTACCTGCTCCTCACTTTGGGCTAGAAAATAGGAGCCAGGTCTCCTGAGGTGATGTTATGGTGACAGATGACAAGCATGGTCCATTTGTTGGGCTGTACTGTACACTCAGAAATCTTCCTCTTGCAATGCTTTTCCAGGCTCAATGAAAGAGGTGCTCAAGAGTTGACTAAACCTTCTCAGAGAGCCACCAAAGCCAGGATTTGACTTGAATCACCAGGGAAGCATTTAAGTGTGGTTCCTACTACAGAGACACAATGTCTTCTTCATAGGCTTAACATCTTATTGGTTTCTTTTCTGTTTGCTTGTTGTCCTTGTTATCTTGTCATTCCAAATGCACATTTGTGTGCCATCAACTCTTTCTGCAGAATACATGGCTTATCACACGCTGAGAGCTAACAGAGATCTCACAAACAGCAAGGACTTGGTGAACCTCTCTATTAATTGGAGGGCTAAGAACTGCTGACCTGACTTCCAACCTTTCTGTTTGTTTCTATTTCCATGCCAGAAAACGTAACTTCTTTCCTCCTATGGACACAAAAGCAGAGCTCCCTGGCCAGGTGCTGTGAGCTGCACTGAAGCCAGAGCTGTTCTGGGGGTTGAACAGCCTTTTGTGATTTCTGTGAAAGAACTGGTGAAATCAATCTGCTGCTATTTGTCCAAGCAATTCGAGTTCAGTGGTAGGATTAAGAGCTGCCATTTCAGTCTAGAGAGGCAGAACAGTAAGTATTCTCTCATAGATTATCAGGTTAATGAGGGGTAGGTACCTGAAGGCTCCAGAGCCAGTCTGGAAGGACACTTTACTGCAGATTCAGAAATAATGGAGGAGAGCTCCAAAATCCCACTGACCACTCCCCCTTACAGATGTGCTGTGAATGAGTCTGGAGTTATTATAGCTGAGTTGTCAAACCAGTGAGATATAATTTCAGGGCATTATGGATTCTCCTGCCTACATTTGCTGATAAACACTGGCTTGGGACAGGCTGTAACAATTTGAGGCAGACCTTGCTATTGTACTAAACTCATATTATAAATTGTACTTGCCTGACTCAAAGGAATCAGGACATGAAACACCCACAGGTGTTGTCATAGTTTTGTGAGCCCAAAATTTGGTAGAAGACATTCTCAAAGCCAAGGCATGGTGTTACTAAGAAAGGGATCAATTCCATTCCAAAATCACCCTTTGAAACTCCTGGTGATTCAGGCAAAGTGGAACTGAGATACAAAGCAACCCTGCACTTAGAGTTGGACAAATAGACATGATTCCATGAAAGCAATACCAAAACCTGAGAAACGGAAGTGATGCAGAAGGAAAGAATGCAAAGAGAGTGTTGCTGTCTCCTTCTCCCCACAAGGCTGAGCACTCTCAGGCACATTGTACTGCCTGGTTTTCAGGGGCTGGGGTGGGGCTGTTCACTCCATCTGAAAAGCAGACTTTTCATTTAAATCTGAAAAAAATGTGTAAGTTTGTTAGTTCCTCAAAGAAATCTAATCCACTTATTGTCTTCTGATCTTTCTGGTAAGATCCTTTTATATGAATAAATTGCTTTTTGGGAGAACCACCCCTCCCCAGCCCCCAGCATTTCCTGTTCTCTCACCTTAAAAAACAACTCTGAGAACTTTTTTGACCAAAGCAACCATGTGAAGCCAGAATTGTTTCAGATTTATACAGGGCCTTTGCTCATATCCTGTCGGGTGTTAAAAATCCTTCGGCTGCTTTGCTGGGACCACCCGGCTTGTTCTGAACCACATCTGACAAAATGATACTGTTCACTTCCAGAACCCATCACACAGTTATTCTTGGATAAAAGGTAAAGCAAATAGCAGCCAACTGCTCACTGCTGCAGAAAGGAAGACCATCTAGCCATTTATCAAAGCCTCAGACAACCAGCTTGCTTTAAGCTCAGCCACCTCTCCCATTACAGCTTTAAACGATAACACGCCGTAATATCAGAAATGACAAATGAAATGGGGGCCCAACCTATACACAATCAATACCTGCTCTGAAATAAGAACCATCTTTAAAGTATTGACAAAGGCAGCAGGAATACGTATAAAACTGCAATTTTTTTCTTGAATTGTTTGCTATGGCCACTGTCAACATTCATTTGTCCATGACACTCTTTTTTTTTCCTCTTCCCTTCATGAGAGCAGCAAAACCCCAGGGTGTACAAGTGTTGTCAAGCCATTATAGTGGGCCTGTGTCTACTGTTTATTGGAGGGTAAGAGGAAAGGGCCGATTGCAAGTGATTTCAGCAGAGCCTTTGCTGCAGAGCAGGAACCATCGTGTGGTGTGCTAAGTAATTCTGCTTCCTGCTTTACATGAGATGCTTAAAATGTCATCAGCCTCATTCATTTTGATGGGGCTCCTCCAGCTTGGGACACAAGAGCTTTATTTAAAACACACCCATTAACCCTCTACAAGAGCAGAATGAACATTCTGTGTTTGAGTCAGAAAGATAAGGACCTTCCTCTGGAGGACGGTGGAGGAAGCACCTTGTGGCCCAGCAGCTTCCGCCTCCTGAGTCTAAGAATAATACTTTGTACTTTTATAGAATCCTAAAGTGTTCACCACATTTCAGATACTCCATGAAGAATTAATAACAACCCAAAATGCTCTGCAAATGTTCATATCCCCTTACATATGGGGAAACTGAGCCAGAGCCAAGTCAAATGTCTTGGTGAAGGTCATGCAGGGCGCTGGAACAGCTGGCAGTAGAAACTTTATCTCCTGAGCCATTGTTTGAAACACTGATCACTTTTCCTCTTCCACACCATTTGGCCAGGAAAAACCAAGGGATGATGAGATGAAGGTGGCTTGTGAAGGGAGTTGGTCACACAGAAATTATCTCCAGACTAAGTGTACAACCGAGAAAGTGTAAAAGAAGGGACCGGAACTGGTACCAATGAAGCACAGACCAACTTGTTCCCAGAGTTCTCCACAGAACTAGAAAAATGGTATTGATTTCTGAGCTCTTTCTAGGCATAAGTAGCCATCCCTGGGCTTCCTTTATAGCCTCAGAGAAAAGAAAGCATACAAGGAAATATATGTATGAGAAAGAGGGTTTGCAGTTGCTAACTGGCTTGAGGTCATCATGGGAATATAAGAGGTTTCAAACCTTTGTAATGCACAAAAAATGGGTTACACCACTGGCACACCTGCAGGGGAAGGTACATTTTCTGTTGCACTAGATAAATAGGCCCATGACATTCATTTCAAAAGCAGAGGAAGAAATAGTCACTTCCCTGGAGAATGATCATAAAGGCTGACAGAGAAAACAATTAAAACAAGAGAAACTGAGGCACAAAAGCAAGTTTCTCATGGCAAGTCTGCACATGAAAGGAATGTGCAGCACAGTTCCCAAATAGATGCCAGGCCATGCCCAGCATTGGCTGTGCAGCCCCCAGGCAGCTCTGGGGTTGGGGTGGGAGTCAGGGACAGGCTCCCCCAGCTGAATCCCACTTAGCTCATGGCTGATCCACAGCTCTCTGGGGCCCATTGTGCCAAATTGCCAGCTACAGCTCACAAAGGGAAAGAGCTGGCAAAGTGGCTGTATTCTGCTCATCAGTCCTTTGGGAACTTCAAAGGGAAAATGAGTCAGAGAAGAGAAAGTGTGAACAAAGCAACAAAGGTAAGGGGCAGCCGGAGATTGGCCAAGCCTTCCTGAAGGATACCCTAAAAAGTGCCACCCACTGTTGAGTGAGTGGGGCACAACTCAGGGAAACCCCTTTTTGTAGTAAGATGTTATAAAGAGTGAAAAAGGAGGGGCTGTGGGCTCAGCAGTTATGGAATTAAGGCAGAGGAGCAAATCCATAGACCTGCTCTGGGGCCACTCACTTCACCTCTGCCATCCTGAAAACTAGGAATCAGTTTTTAAACGGCCAGCCCACTTTGGCAAAGCCTTTGGAATTTTAGGGTGGGAAATGGTATTTATTATTGGTTGTCATTACTGTGTAAATAAGCAAACACACCCACTCCTGTTCTGGAGGCAGCATGAAACAGGAGAGAACCTGCTACATGAATTCAGGGAAAAAAATGTGGCTGTCTCCAGTGCTTTACTCTTGCATGCAGTGCTGGTGGCTGGTTTATTCTACAGGGATCCTTCCTGAAATATTTCAGTCTGGGCTGGGATTAGGCTGCTTTCTGCTTCGATGAGTGAGTTGCCTTGGCTGCAGAACATGACAAGGAGGGTAGGAGGCACAGGATGCTCTGCACATGTCCCCGCAGCTCCGGGTGTTTCCTCGTGGAAAGGCACCAGCTGCCAGTGCCAGAGCCGAGGCGGGAGCCGCGCTACGGAATCCGAGCGCTCTCGGAGCGCCGCTGCGCTCTGGAGAATGTGCTCCCAGCAGGAGGAAGGGGTAGAGACAGGCCAAGTTTAATATTGATTTTAGCACTGCTGGACAGATCAGGCCAGAGCAGAATAATCCCTTAACCCCAAAAGGTGGAGGAGTCAGCAGATTTTCAGGAGTTCTCAATTCCTGACGCCAACCTCCCCGTGTGATCGATATTTGTCTGTGAGGGCACTCTGTGAGCTCCCTGCTCGTGGCACTGCTGGACAGAGCTCCTCTTCCCACAGCCCCACAGCTCCAGCAGTCCAGAGGGGCACTGATGGAGAGGCTGAGCACCAGGGTGCTGGGTCCCTGTGGGGCCAGGCTGGAAGGGAGGCTTTCCCCAGAGTTAAAGGACACCTGTCCTGGCTGAAAAATGCTTGGGAAACTCCAGCCCTATAGGTCTTTTGCTGTGCAAATCAGGCCATTAGGCTGCCTCAGACCCACACCCTGAGGATTCAAGGAGAGGAGAATACCTCCATGCTAAAAAGCTGTGTAAACAATTATTATCATTATTATTCACTAATTATTGCAATATTGCAGGATGAATACAGCAGCAGACCTGTTTTCTAGGAACTGGGCTGACAACAGCATGTTAGGATTGTGTTACGAAGAAGGTGCAAGCTAAATTAGATTTATAGAGAGCAGTAATATAATGAATAAAAATGATAAAAGAGATGAAAATAATACTAAGTTACATTATTTAAAAATTCCAAAGGGCACAGCAAGAGTGGAGATGGAGATTGTATCAGGATTCTGGAGAAAGTGGTGAAATGGAATTGAGAACAAGGGTCGTGTGAGGAATGTAGATATAAAAAGGGGCTACATTTTCAAAGGTATGTGGCAAGGCTGAAGAACAGGTAGAGTCTTAACAGCAATTTTACAAGTGCTTCAGCAGGTTAAAAAAGAATCAAGGCTTTAATCTGCTGAAGTTCTTTTGAAAATCCTACTAGGATTTCATCTCAACATGTGCAACTATCCTAAAAAACCTGGCCCTGATCATTCAAGGAAACTGAATTATTTTCGAGAATGAGTTGCCTTGCAGTCAGACTGAAGCGTCTATGCAGTTATCAAATTAAAATAAAATGAGCAAGAAAAGCAAATAAAATGAGGGTATTTGATGAAGCAGCTCTCTCATAAACACTGTTAAAACAACGACACAAACACAGCCTGAGTAGTGACTGAGTTTGCTGAACTTCTGGGAGTTTGCCCAGGCAGCAGCTCAGGGTAAAATCTTCTGTGGAAAGAAAAGCAAGGGAGGAAAAAGTATGATTGGCATCTCCTTTCCACCAGCTGTCCTGTATGTACTGCTGAGGAGAGAAGCTGACAATGTCCAAAACTCCAGAAACAGATCAGGGGACAGAAGAAGCAAACTCTCATAATTTCCATGCAGAGCCTGATGAGTCTTTACCCCAGTATGTACCACATCCCACCATCCTAGAATTCCTATAATTTGTTTAACCTTTCTCTGCCGTTGTAGGATCTCAAGAGAGAGGTGGGTTGGCTACTGGAGCAGCAGTACTTGATGGTGACATCTAATAAATACAATGGGCCAACACCTACCCTGGGGTGCAGCAGAGCTGACCCGTGCTACCTTCCAAACCAGCACAGCCACATCCCTGTCATCTCCGGCTCCACCATCTCTGCCTTGGCATTGTCCTGGACCAGTTCCCCCAAAGCCAAGGAGGCACAGACATGTCTCACTGCTCCCTGGGATGCCAAATTCAGCCCACTAAACAAACACACCACAGATTAATGCACAGGCTGGCCCCAGAGTGACTGGGGAAGGCAGATGTGCTGCCACAGGTCTGAGAGCTCGTTGCAGAGGATCCTCCACAGCACAGGAACCTCAGCACCCTGCAAGGAGCCAGTTGCTAAGGTAACTACTTTTTTCCTTTTAGAGAAAAGCCAAGTAAACAAGCATGTAAATAGACTTAAGAGCCACATAAATTGCTGGTGAACCTATTCTGGTTACTTTGACGATAAAGTATCACTCTTCCAGGATTTAAACTTTCTTTGGCGTCTAAAGACTATAATATGCTGTGATCTCAGGCAGCTACAATTGGATTTTCAAAGTCTTAGGTCTATCTTGTCTCTTTTCACAGAACCCTTCCCAGTGGGGTGTGAAGGCACCCCATGTAGCTACAGCACCAAGTCCAACACTCCAGGCAGCAGACAGTGATGCTCAGGGAGGCTCTGCCTGTGCACTTCTCCACAAAAAATGTAGTTTGCTGCAGACTGGCCAGGCTGCAGGTCTGTTCTGGGGCTCTGACCTGTGCCAACACCTCCCACTCACGTGCAGGGAAGACAACAAGACTTGCTCTTTTTGCTTGTCAAGCACAGGAGAGAAATTCCCAAGACAAGCTAATCCCTGGAAACAACACCCTGGAGAGGTGCTGCCATGGTGTGGGAGCAGCCCTGACTCCACGTGTGGCACAAGCAGCGACTCGCTGCCCACACAAGGCCAGAGGTGCAGCGCCAGCTTGGCTTTCCCGCCGCACTGAGGTTTCCTCTGTTCTTCCAGCTGCTCCCAGAGTGCAGCAGGTACCACCCAAGCCTTCCCAGTGGCAGCTCCTGCCCACCTGCACACAGCCCCTCTCAGTGGTTCAACCAGCACAGAGCACTGAGGATGCAACGTGGCTCTTCATGCCAAGCCTTTCGTTTTGCCTGATTTTACGGCTGCAGCAGGAACAGAGCCCTTGGTGCCTAAGCAGGAGTGGGATCTGTAGCTGCCACAAATGACATCAGGCAGCATAACTATTTCAGCCCTGCCAGTCCTCAGCAGGGGTCACAGCTGACAGCAGACTTAATAAAATTGGCTGGGGTTGGGTGACTAAAATGAAACATCTCAGCTGAAAAAAAAGGCAAGATTGAGGCTCATTCAAGAGCTTTCTCCTCACATAGTTAAGGGAGAGCTTCACTACAATTGACAGCTAATTCAGTACACATCTCATAATATATTATCTCCCCAGCTATATGACAAGTCTAGTGAGCAAGATGCAAATGAACACTTAGGCAGGTAAGTTCTTAATGTCACTTTAAGACTCAGCACAGCATCACTGTCTTCTCCATCCACTGGATGAGTTCCGTAGTGATGGAGCAGTTGTGGGAAGGGAACAGCAGGATGGCAAAGGAAATGGAAGGTAAAAGAGGTTAATTTATGGAAATTATCTAGGTCACCCAGTAAGTAGGACATGTCATGCACAGCTTTAAAAGTACAATAGTAATTTATTTAGAATCTGAATTTTTCAATAGGTAGTCAATGAGGGTTATCAGGAGTCAGGTAATTGTTTTGATCTCCTCATCACCAAATGAACTGCACCACCTTGGATGGATGCAGAAAATTCCAGCATTGTGGCTCTGCAGCGAGGCCCCAGAAGAGAGGGGAAGTTTTGGCTGAAGGAGGGCAGTGCCACAAGTGAAGGATGTCTGGGGTTCTGCACCACTCCATGTCACTGGGACTGCTGGGCAGACAGAGGTTTTGGAGAACTCAGGAATCAATGAAAAGAAAAAACCTCAGAGGTTTTGATCACTTCAGAACTATCAGAACTATACGTGATTTGAGGGAGACGGGGGGGGGGGGAGCAAAAAAGGGAAAATAAATATCTGTACAAAGAGGTTCATTCACCCAGACTTAGATTTTCCCTACTAGTTTTGAATTAATTCATCTTTTCCTTTTCATTAATGGTACAAAATAAAAAGCAGTGTATTATTTTTTTTGGCCACAAAGCTCCTGCTCTTTTCTTCCCTTTATTTTGCTGGTTTAATGGCACAGTTGAGAACACAAAACCTGGCCTGCAGAGCTGCCTCCACTGCCTTCCCAGCATTTTCCACTGAGAGGAGCAATCAAGGCAAAGGAAACGTGAGGGGCACAGACGGCAGGACCGGGGAAGCCCAGATGGAAGTGCCGGGGGGACCCTCCGGGCACTGCAGGGATCGAGAGCAGCTCCAGAGCTGGGGGAGATTCCTGTGAGCACCTGGCTGGGAACTGCTTAATCCGACCTCTCAGGTCCATGCCCTGCTGTGCCTGGGGATGTACCTGCTCTCCATGAATTCCTCTGGAAAAAATCCTGCAGCCCTCAGCACTGATTCAACCTCAGCTATTTTGTATTCTTAATTTTTTTAAGCAATTAGTTGAAACAATCCAAAAGGCTGTTTGGCCACCCTGGCCTCACTAAAAAATAAAGATTTTTTGGTTTAGTTTAACTTGACTCTTTTTTTAATGCTTAAACCCTTCCACAGGAGTGTCTGTACAGCTACACCTGGCAGCAGTAATTTAAAATAAAAATCTTTCAGCTGTGTCCTTCAGCTTCACCTCACTCTTCAGAGGAGCTGCAGGTCTATCACAACATCATAATTCCAAATTTTCCTGACAATTACAGTTTCTATTTTTTTTGTTTGTTTTTAATGAACTGACCACAAATTGGTAATGAGAATATATTTTGTAATGATAAAAGAATGGGTCAGGATATCTTGAATCAGTTTTTAATTACAGAACCCAGCGACTCAAAACCATTAGTACCTGACTTGGTTTCCACCTGAACCTGAGTCCTGTACTGTCCTCCAGCCCCCTCCTTCAGGCCAGGCAGTGCAGGGAAGATTTCAAGGAGTTTTCTTATCCCAACTACTGGAATACCAGTGGTTCTGGTCAGACTCCCACACTGCTACACGTTGCTCCGACAGAGCAATACTGGCTGCTCCCCATTCAGAAGATATTTGGTAATTTTTCAGCAATCCCTGGCCAGGAGATTCTTTACAAATCTCAGCTTTCACACATAAAAGATAATTTTTCTGGGCACCACAACTGTAGGTTAATATTAAAAAAAGCCACTATCATTTCTAAGAACCCAGATCCACGACTGTCTGCCTTCTCTCTTTAACCAGCTCCTTCTCCCTGCCTGCTGCCTCTTGCACTTGTTGAAAACCTGATCCCAGACTCCAGCCCTGCTGAGCCCACGGGAACACTCGGCCTCTGTAGCTGGCTGGGTCTTAGTGAATCCCCAGAAAGAAAACCAGCAAAGCCAGCGAGCATCACCCCAATAAATCATCTTCTGTCCAACAAAAGGTGTCTAACAATGCAGATATTAACAGTCTACGCTGCTGATCAACTTTTTGGTGCTCATGTAAACGTAATTTCAGCAGAAGATAAAACCCAACTCTATTCTGGCTTGTATGACACATATAAATTGTGCATAGAGCTTGGAAACAATTAATTTAAAGTAATAATTTGTATAAACATCCTAACAAAATTTTAAAGGGTATTAAACACCCTGTTTTATAAACATAACACTTAATTTGAAAAAAACCCCAAAACATTTAGAAGGTAACGCATTTAGGATAAGTGCACAACACATGAAAATAATAAATGAAATTTTCCCAGTTTAGAAAATGAATGTAATTAATTAACATTTAAATTACATTTTTAATTGCAATCATACCCTCCCAGGGGACTCATAAGGGACCATAATTGCAATTAAAAGCATGTGGATTAGATAATAAAACAATGCACACTGTCTGAAATGTGCGATTTAAAATGGAAAGCAGACATTGTTATCGGCACATCGAACTTAATTGTAGCCATAAAGCAAATGTGCTGTACAAAATAAAATTCACATACGGGAACATTTAATTCTTGAATCTCTTAAAGGGGACACGCTTGAGAGCACATTTTATGACAGGTTCTGTCTGAAACGGCCCTTTAAGGCTTTAGTATTCAGGGATAGTGCTTTAATGTTTTTGCATTAATAAAAGCATAGCTGAATGTTCCTATTAAAATACACAGATACATTTAAGTAAGAGATGAAACTCAGTGTCTAGAATTTAAGTTGCAGAAGGCACAATTATATCAGGAACACATTTTTCTTTGTTCTGCTTTGTTTTAAAATTGCATTTGCCAGGGGAGAGTTGGAAAGGCGTTGCATTTTCAGGGTATGGAATGAACAGAAAAAGGGGTCTGATAAATAGATGTTTTCTGAACAGACACAAATTTGCTCCCCCTTGAGTGTGGTCACCTCTCAGAGCACTGAACCCTCAACAGATATCGACCTAATGTTTTTCCTGCTGCTTTTTGATAAATACTGGAGATTTTAGCCTTTAGTGGCACTAGTTCTTCATTTTTCACAAACTTCCACTTTATCTTTTATTCCCCTCTGCTGGGCACTGCTGAGGTCACACCTCCAGGGCTGTGTCTAGTTCTGGGCCCCTCAGGACAAGAAGGACAATTGAGGGGCTGGAGGTGTCCAGGGAACAGGGACAGAAGGAGAGGGAATGGCCATAGGCTGTGCCAGGGGAGGGGCAGGTGAGACATCAGAAGGAATTTCTCCATGGAAAGGAGAAAGGGTGATCAGGCACTGGAAGGAGCTGCCCAGGGAGGTTTGGAGCTCCCACCCCTGGAGGTGTCCAAGGAACGATGGAAGTGGCACCTAGTCCTGACACAACATATCAGTGAGTCCAAATGTTCTCAGTGAATTTGTTGAGTTTTCCCTTTAATCAGATGAAAAGAAAGGAATTCTGAATCCTTCAGTTAAGTTAAATGGTGTTGGTCTAATTTGAGTTTGACAAAAAGTGTGCCGGCAAAATAATGATGTAGTTGTTGATAATATTCATTGTGAGGTTCTCCAGGTGATCTGCTCTACTTTCACCCTGGGAAAGACCTTGACCTAGGAAGGATCAGGGTTTAATTGGTAACACACAACATGGAACTCCAGCTGCCCAGGGGAAAAATTCACACAGAGGAGACGTTATTTGGTATAAAAACAGACCTCTAGTATTTCTGCTACCTATGGAAACACAGTGAGAGAAGACAAAGCATGTGCAGGGTCCCTTAGTTAACCTTTCCAAAATTATAGTGAAACCCTGAAGTCATTCCATGTGATCTTCCTCCCTAGCTCTGCTCCAGTGCTTGGACATCCCTATAGATACAGTATGGAAACTGTGATTGGTTTTGAAGGTAATAGTGGGACATTTTGCAAGGGTTAAAAAAGTTCCCCTGAGTGGAAAATAATGCTGAAAGCATTCACTGGATGAAACTTTTGAACTTGAGGGTAGGATTTTTCTCCATGACTACTCAAAGAAACTGATATAATTTGTTTTATAATGCTTCACACCCCTCCATCCCAGACAGGAGGGTTAATGCTACATGGCGAGTTATCTGCAGTGCTCTGCATATGGTGCTGCTGTAATTTGGCTTTCTGGGCAATAAAGGAATCCTTTTCAGGATTTTAACTGTTGTCTAAGGCTTTAGACAATAAAGTGAACTGGCACGATACAGCCACTCAGAATTCTGGAAATACAGAAAGTAAATACTTTGGGGTTTTATCCACACAGCCCCACACAGCAGTTACCCACAGAACAGAACACTTATTTTGCTCACAGTAGTCTCTGCCACGTGGAGCCCACCTGTACACCTGTATACGATGTGCTGTTGCCTTTGTGATAAGGCAGAGTGTGATAAGCCACCAGAGATGATCCCTGTTCATATCTGCTCAGCTTAATGACAGCACCACAGCATTTCCTGTTTAGTCTGCACGGCAGAGCCTTCCCTGGCCAGTATACAGGTTTCAGATGCTGATCCCTTCTTAGGCAGGGAGCTTTCAACTTTGCTGAGCTCATCAGTTGTCCAGCCGGACAAAGCTCAGCCTTAAGTGCCTGAGGCAAACAGCTAATCACATTAGTAGACCACTAACGTTCAGACTGGGAAGTGCCAAAAAGTAAAGCAACATTCAGATCTGCCGTGTGGAAACACATTCAGATTAAATTTAATTTGGATAGTCAGGAAATAGGGGCACCTGTCAGTTCCTAGGTAACACAGGGATTTTTTTCCAGCATCACTTACTACCTTTGGGAAAAAAGCTCCTTTCTGAAGCCAAAAAACCTGACAAGGTGTAACTCATACAATGCATTGTGCTGCATTACGATAGCTTACATTGGTTCATGTCTTGTCATATGACAATATAACATGACACAAACCTGCATGTACATTGCATTGGAGATTTATAAAACAAAGCTTCCCTGCTCGGCAGCAGCAGGGCTGGATTGGGAACCTGCCGAGGAGGAGCTGCACGAGCTCCATAAAATATGCACATCCAGCCCTCAACATGAGCACGAACTAATAGGATCGGAGAAGCAGAACTTTTCATTCCAGCAGGATTTCAGAGCTGGAACTTTGTAACCCTGAGCTTTGATTTTGTTTTTTAATTAATTGCAGAAACATGGAAAATGCAAAACAGAAGCACAGGGTAGAAAAGTAGAGAGGAAAAAAAAGAGGTAAAGATAAAAGACAGAAGAAAATTAATTGTTAATTATTTATTAGACGGTTCATTTGCTCACACCTACATTTCTGTGTTGGTGTTTTAACCCACTGTGCTTGTTCCTCCACCTTGACCTCAGCCACGTTGGTAGTTATTTCTTTTTATTTTGTCACTTCTCATTAATTTCATCAGCATTTTTTTTCTTTTTTTTTTTAATACAAAGATGTTAGATAGGATCTATATGTAACAATGTGAATAATTCCTAAGGGATGCTCCTTTCCTGAGTTCTGGTAAATAAACTCCCCCACCCCAGAGGGTTGTGTGCAGGTTTTTGAAGGGACAGAGGTTGTCCTTCAGAAAAGGTTCACAGGGCACTGAGGACAGCGCAGCCTCACTCCTCCACTACAAAACACACTTCCTCCTTTAATAACGATTCTTCCCAAGAAATTAATCTCCTCCAGGCTCACACCTACCAGGAGAATGAGTCTCTAAGTATAACATGCACATGCAGAGGAAGACACCAGCATTTCTTTAATATATGTTAACTGTAGCATTAAAGACAACTACAGTATATCCTGACACCTTCTAAAGCATGGCTTGAAAAATAGAATCCCTGCAGCCTATATAACTCCTGGATTTGTCTCTGCAAGTGTTTCAGTAAGTGGTTATTTCCCTTAAAATTTGTTTTACTCTTTTTTTTCCTTTTGGCACAGTGCTTGCAGAAAAAAAGAGAATATGAAAACGAATTTTTCTGGTTCCTCTACTTTGAAAATTAATTTCCTTACTTTCCTCTAGCCTTCTAAGGGGGAAAAAAAATCTCTTTTCAGCTTAAAACCGTTTGCAGATTTACTGCGACACATCCAACATGCAATAAGTTGTCCACTATGAGACCCTTGGCTCCCAAGGTAGCATTTATTTTAGCTACGAAAGGTGCAAAGCAGCCTGGATTTATATAAATGTAAAATAATTTCAGCAGTCTGACACAGGAAAGGTAGGTCAAATCATGCTTACTACTTATGTAATTTTTTTTTTAACTACTGAAATGTAATCGTATCCCAGAGTGGGTGATCTCATCTCAGAGCAGGGAAACTATAGTTATAGTAACCATAAAAAGGGAGAAAAACTATTCCAGTCCTCACCATACAGCAGAAAAATAACAAAAAGCTCTTCTTTGATCTCTTTGCCAAATAAAGTACTATTCTAGCATTTGACATATGACTGCAGTGACCCTGAGATATGCCTCCTGTACATTACCTTTACTTTGTTTCAGCAAAGCCCAAACTGGTAACAGAACTCCATCATTCACACTCAGCTCCTTTTAAACCATTTTTCACATTTAGTCCCTGATAGAAAAGGAACGTGTCTGTTTCCTACACTTGATTTATTACGTAGTTTCTAAGCAAAACACTTTTATCTGAAAGTATAGGTCAGACAAAGGAATAATGCAATCAAAGAGACACTTGCAGAAACATTATAAATACTGTATTTTATCCAGCAGAAGCCCTGTGCTGTCAGAAATGACTGCCTGCTCACAGGCACTGAAGTTCATTGTCTGTTGGTGGAGCAAAAATTACAGTTAAGCTGGAAGAGGAATATCCGTTAGGCTTGGGGGGTTTTGGGTTTGGGTTTTTTTTTTGAGTAGTAATTACATTATTTGAAAATACTGCTATTCTACGAACACTTGAATGCCAAGAGACTGTACTAGAGAAGGTGTTTTTATCCTGTAAAAAATTTATTGTATTTTATTGTATTTTGCCAAGTGGTTCTGTAGACCGACTCTGCGGTAGGTAACAGGGTGGTAAGTCACTCTGCACCTTTCATTTCAAAAGGCAGAGCAATCCACCTCTGCTCCTGACACTGCTCCATCACTGTCCTACCACATACCCCCAGTTTCAAGGCATTTCTCCTCCTAACAAGCCTGGGCAGGTATGAAAGTTCATTATTCCTGGAAAACATTAGGATAAGGAAAGGCTGAGACTGGGGTTGTTCAGCCTGAAAAGGGAAGCTTTGGGTGACCTAATTGTGGCTTTCCAGGACCTGAAGGAGCTAAAAAGAAAGATGGAGAGAGACTATTTACAAGAGCCTGGAGTGACAGGACAAGGTGGAATGGCTTCAAACTGGCAGACAGTAGGGCTAGATGGGAGATTGGGAAGAAATCCTTCCCTTTGAGGGTGGGCAGGCCCTGCAACAGGTTGCCCAGAGCAGCTGTGGCTGCACCATCACTGGAAGTGTCCAAGGCCAGGTTGGACAGGGCTTAGAAAAAAAAAGGCAAAACTGCTGCTGCTGTAACCCACAATGGGAGCATTTGGAATAGCTCCACTTTTAGACCAGACACAGCACGTCAGTGACTCCAAATGTGCTCAGTGATTGTTGAGTTAACACAATTCCTCTCTGTTTGGTGTCCCCAAAGACAAGCAGGTCACCATTTTTTTTCACTAGTAAATTTAAGTATATACTGGTGAAATAAACTAGTGTATAAGTAAATTATACTGTCTTTATATATATTCTATTCTACTTGAACTAGAAGAGCACCAGGCTGCCCCAGTGCACTTACTGAGATTCCAAGGCAGGACTGAGGGGAGTGAAGGGGAGATGAGGACAGTGAGGACTGGAGGTAGGAACAGGGAAAGGACAGCTGAAAGCTTCTTGGAGCAGCCTCCAGCGTCCAGAGCTTCTCCAAACTGAACACGATTGACAGTCATCTGTTTTTCATCAAAATATCTTGCTGTTATTGTTGCTTTTGGTTGTAAATCGATAGAGTGGAGCATAATGACAGTGCAAGCACTTCTCCGCTGGTTAAGACAACCAGCGCTGATCTCCATATCCCAAGAAAACTCCTTAAACTGGGAGGAAGAGGAGCCCCCGTTTTACAAGGAAACATAAGCACAGGCTTTCATCTTGCGTCTGGTGTTTGGATCCTGTAGTGACAGCTGCCAGCGAGCTGATGGATCCAACTCCGGAGATAAGCCCTTGCCTTCCCAGGCAGGATGGCGAGCAGATGCTGAGCAGAACAATGGGAAACACGCCCCAGACGAGCGTCTGGACAGAAGGGGGCGAGGGTTATCCTTCCAACTGCCGGCTGGGAAGGGAGCGGGAAGATCTCAAGGCTTCAAGGCTCCAGCAAAGACATAAACCAACAGCGACTGAAATTCAGAAGCGCTAAGGAAATGGCAAGGCGATGCTCCATACATTAAGACCTTTCCTGCTATTTTCAAAACTGCAATCGTAGGGGGGGAAAAAAAATGAAAAAAAGAAGCCCACCCTCAGCACATGGCTGAAAATGTTATTAAAAGCAATGAATTCTTTATTGTTATGTTTAATTTTTTTTGAAGTACCATTTGGAGCAGAGGCAGCACAGAGGATGCCTCCCTTAAACTGAAGATAAGTTTGATATTTGAAAAGAACCAATTTATCTCACTCATTCTTTTACATGCTCACATATTTATTTATATGCACACTCCGTCGAATTGCATTTTTATTTTTTACTGGGTGCAGTAGCTGTTAATGATCATATACAGTCATGAGAATTAAAATAGAATCCTGCATTTCACTTGGACACCGGAGCAGTACACATGGGATGCAGGATATATAAATAACAAAGACCTTGAATAATCACATACTCTATATCCTCTCTTACTGGAATATAAAAGCAAGCCCTAACCTATGACAAAACTTAATACAAATGAGATATGAAATAAATAAAATGCACAATGCTGGAGCTCAATTTGAACTGTTCAGACTTCATCAAAACATATCGGAAAACGTGTGATAGGACAGGGAAAATCTTTGCATATAAATTATAGCTATGAAAGGATTTGCTGCTGCAAACAAGTGTAAAGATGAAACTTCCCCAAAACTTATATCAAGCATAAGATATTGTAAATAATAATTTACATTTAAATAGCACCTTCAGCTCTGGAGGATCTTGGAGCATTTTGCTAACCACAAGTGAAATGCTGTGATGGGAAGGTGGCACAGACGGTGTTTGCAGCACTGCTTTGCTTGTGCATTGCAGTGTAAGGAAAGGAGCTGTGTGGGGACAAACCCTGCCGACCTCTGCGTGTACTACATTTACATTAAGCAGGCAATTTTGGCTGAGGACACCAGGAGAAACCCTCTCTTTACTGTTCCCGACTGTGGGAAGGTGTGTGCTTGGGTGTTTGCAGGAAAGAAAAGGGGAACTCAAAGAACTCTTGGCTTCAAATCTTGCACGAGCACCAGAAAACTGCTAAAAATATAAATGTAAATAATATTGTTACACTTACAAACTACCTTTTATTTGACAAGTCTGGCCCTCCCTCCCGAGGAGGAGGCAGAGCTTTCTAATTTTAACAGCAGAGAAATACCAAAAAGGGAGGAGCTGGCCATGAATTATGTCTGTCCCAGGACCAGGACCAGGACCCTCTGGAGAGTCCCAGACACACAGAGCAGCATTTCCATGGGTTCCCCCAGTACACCCCCAGTTTGCCCCTAATCCTGACCACCAGAGAGACCATCCCACTGGTGAAATGGTTACAGGGAGTGTGGCAGCAGCATCCCAGAGCTGATATATCTCAGCCCAGTGACTTTGATTAAAAGTAGGCTTCAGGACAAAATAGGACACACAGAAATGAGGAAACAGCAGCTTTTACAGAGTGGGATGCACAAGGTCCATCGATGTCAGGTGATGCCACTGAGCAGCTTCACAGAAGAGTGTGGATGGATTTATTGTGAATTTGAGGAAGAAATCCTTCCCTGTGAGGGTGGGCAGGCCCTGGCACAGGTTGCCCAGAGAAGCTGTGGCTGCCCCATCCCTGGAAGTGTCCAAAGCCAGGTTGCACAGGGCTTGGAGCAACCTGGGCTAGTGAAAGGTGTCCCTGCCCATGGCAGCCCAGTAGGATGTCACACATTATCTTCTAGGTATCAAAAGAGGTCATTTAGATGTATTTGACAATGCAGAAAGACTAAGAATAAAGGAACAACGTGCTGCAACAAAATAGAAAAGGAGCACCAATGTTCTCCTTGAGAAGCAAACTGTTCTCATCAGTTTGACAACGTGATTTGTCTTCTGCCAAACCAGTCCCTATTCTATGCTGTACATCAGGAAGCACAAAGGACCTCATGGATAGAGTTTTGATGACCTCAGTGTATTTATTCTCAGAAACACTCAGTGTTACAATTAAAGAGTAAAAGAAATGTACAGTTAAAATGGACACTGAAAATACTAACAGAAAGAAATCAGCTATTTTCCAATGGACAAGCCCTTTGCTGGGAAAAAGATTATAAAGTAGGAAATGATAGCAGTAATCCATCCTTTGTGTTTATACTTTAGGAATATCTAACCTTGAGGGTTTAGCATGCAGGTTGAAACAAATTACTCTGATCACCAATATCAAGGTGTCAAGCTGAGATATTACATGTCAATCATTCTGTGACAAAGATAAAAGCGAACAAGATGCATTTCATAGTTACACAGAGAGGGAACACGGATTATATATTTAGTGTCTTTTTTTCCCAATATACCCACCAGCATTTCTAAGTTGTTTTAGCAAGAAACTTGAAATATAATCATTTCAAGATAAATTACAGTGATGCTCTAAACAATGATGGAAGTCTCCCTAACTGTGGATTCTCCTCAAAAACAAAGTCAAGCCAATACCAGCACAGTTTATGAAAGTGTGAATTGCATTTCCACTGAGAGTGCCCTGCTACCCACACAAATCAATTGGCTTGACCTTTACAACTGCCCTACAGAGTTTAAGCAAAAGGAGAGAACGAGAGAGGCAGTGAGAGAGAAAAATCATCTCAGATGCTGCCTTGGAGGAAGAGGAGTGACTTGGAAAGAGAGTTTCCCAGACGCCCAAAACAGGAACGCTGAGCTCTGAACTCCCTGTGCATTAGTGATGCCTCAGGGAATGTGTTCTGGGGAACCCACAAGGCCCACACGTGACTCCTCAGTGGGATCATCCTGGACATCCTGGAGAAAGCCTCAGCTGCTGGTGGCTCTGGACATTCAGGGCAGCACAACCTCCCCTCTGCTCCCTTGAGCTCAGGCTTCTAAAATCCATGGCAGCTGCACATTCAACATCTAAGAGCTTTCTTGGATCTCACCCACTGGACCAGATCCTCAGCTGGTTTCCCTGCTCCTGGAACTCTTGCCAAAGGTTTAACCTAAATGTGAGTCCAAGGGAGCCTCTGGCCTAGAAAGAAGGACTCAAGATATATGATCGCTGCTCCCAGAAATATAAAACAATATTTACAGAATTGTACAAACATCCTACTCTCATTAACTCCTCTGCAGCTCTTCTGAAGGCCCATTCCAAATATAACTGTGCAATATATACTACGGAAGGAGAAATGTAAATACATGCACAAACTTTTATTTAATCTCTAGGGAAAAACAATGTACATATTGATGGATTCCCCTCTTTCCCCCTTAGGGTTTAAATCATTTTCTTTAGTTGACAGAAATTAAATAAAGACCCAAAGCCAGAAGACTATCACACATTATGGTATAATCCCTCCTAATTTTAAAGAATCATCATGTATGAGAGATCCCATAGCATATTTGTATGTGATAATTTATACTACAGATCTTGAATTTTTTTCTTAACTGGTAATTTTATCTATACAAGTAGTCCATAATCTAACCTACAGAATAAGATTTCTATGGCCTTAGTTTGTGTAATTCTTGGCTGTTCAACTGTTGCTGAGAAATCTGCTGTGGCCCAAACATCCTCTGTAACACCAACATATTGCCAGCAAACAGCAAATTATGCAGCTCCAAACATTGGACATTTACCTGCAGGAGTGTGTTCCAGCTGGTTTTAAGTTTGCATAAATATTAGGCCCAGGTTTGTTCAGACGGTGCTGGGCACCCATTTTATTTGAGAAGTCTGTAACTGAGGTGTAACTGCTGAGAGCCCAAATGAACCTCCAGGTACCACCAGCAGGATGACTGCAGAGACATCCTTTCCTGCATGGAAAATTCAGTAAAAGCAATGGATTTTAAAAGCCAATCAGGTTATGATGAGACATGAAAAACATGTCTGAGCAAGTTGCTACAGGGGGCACAGAAACATGCTTTTGACTTGCCAACCATACAAATAGAATCATAGAATCCCAGAAGTGTTGGAAAGGACCTTAAAGCTCATCAAGTGCCACCCCCTGCCATGGGACACCTTCCACTAGCCCAGGTTGCTCCAAATCTCGTCCAGGCTGGCCCTGAACACTTCCAGGGATGGGGCAGCCACAGCTTCTCTACATAACCACATTTCCTCACTGTTCCTTTCCAAAGGCATTTGCACACCAGGATGGACTTCCCAAGGGTTTATGAGAGAGGCTGGAGTTGAGCCAGGCTTTGGCTGTGACATGGTCTGGTGGCCGTGGCCAGTGAGCTGCTGATGGGGACTGAGCTGGAGTGGTTCCAGCACCACAAATATCTTCAACCCAGAGTTAAATTTCATCTTCATTTCAGTCTTTATCTCCCTCTACTTGTCCTGACAGTAAATTATACCTTGGTCCTGTTTACCCTCATTAGCCTAAAGAAGCCTTTGCTGTGCACATTGGGCTACATTTTGTGATCCTGCATATCCAAATTAAAACTTGAGGTAGGATTGGCTGAGTAAAGATTCCAGTGTTTAGTCTCCAAAACCAGCTGTGTTGAACAGAGGTATTTTACCTCAGTTAAGATCTCACTTTTATAACCACTTGGCCAGAAGGCAAAACCTTATCTCTGTGAGCAGCAGCTGCTTTTTCAGAGCAAACTCACACCAGCAACAATTTAACATTTTGCTTTTCAAACTGGAAATCTTGGATACAACTTCACTACAAATATCCTAAAATGTGAAGCTGCTATCTGTTGCCACCTGTAGTTTCCCCCTGAGATATGCGTGTCTGTGGCATGTCATCCCTTTTTCTTATCTGCCAATGGACCCACAGGAAGCGTTTCCGGGGAAGCCTTCAAGCACAGAGAGACCTGAGTGGTACAGGAGTAGTACAGGTGTAGTCTGCTGAGAATGACAGGGACAGCCTCTGTCACCCCACAGGAAGAAATGTCAACAGAACCATATACATGACTTTGAGGCCTAATTTTATATTCTGCTTCCTTCATGTAGCTGCTGAAAACAGGGATCTCTGTTTTGCACCAGGGATATGACATTTAAAACAGTTTTGACCCAATCTCCTTCACATAGGAAAGCACATATACCTTGAGCCCAGCACTGCAAAAATCAAATGTCAGGCAAAAATTGTTTGTCTCGACCTAGTAAAAACGTTTTAGGATCTGCTGTATAAATATGTTTGTGTGTGTGTGTGTGTGTATACACAGATATATGTATATCCATGTGCACACATGCTATGCAATTCCAATGCCAGGAAAGAATGATGCTGAGTTTGGTGATGATAAGAATGATATAATGGCACTTAACACATTGGGGAGAGTGTACAAACAAACTTACATGGGAACACATGCAACAACTTCATCGTCCAATTGCACAGTGTTGCCACTTCCACTTACATATGGTAAGTCATTAGCTCTGTATGTGACTGCTCTGATCTCTCTGATTCCAGGGAGTGTTCTCCATAGAGGCAAACACTGGTGTAAATCAATACTGTGTAAATACACATGGCTGCTGTAAATTATTAAGCTGTTAAGCATGAGGCAGAAAGTTCATTTTTCATAACCATAATAATTATAGACTTTGTTTTGCAGCTGCAGGAAGAGACACCAACTCAGAGAGGGACATCCTGTGCAAGGCCTGATGTGTTCGAGTTGGTTTCTACCTTAAAGACCTCAAAAGCTCCAGAGGAGATACTAAAGAGTAGAAACTGAATACAAGGAGAAATTAGATACTGTTCACTCCCAGATCCTGTGGCACAGCTGGCAACTGGACAGACTTCCCCAGGAAGACCTCAATTATAAGATGGATACTGCTTTTACCCAGCTCTGCTGGATCCAACTTGTCTTTACATGGACGTGCTCAGTGGCAAAAGTTGCAGAGATGATTTCCTTACATATCCTGTGCAAAAGACTGAAAATTCCTCTTTTTCCCTTCCTCCCTCCCGCCCCGTATTGTGTTTCCCAAATGCCAGCAGGAAAAACCATCACTCTAAAGAGAGCCCAGAGGAGAGAGTTCATGCCCTGAGTCATCTCTCTAACCCAGACTCACAGTGCACTCACGCATTTGACAATGAATCCCTCGATTATTAATAATCCAGATTTGTCTACTTAGTTGGCCCTTGATTTTGTACCTCTCTGAGCCTCACACTGGGATTTTACACAGCCACAGATTCTCACAGAAGGAAGGACTGAAATGACTTATTCCAGACTACCCAGCATTGCCCTTTAACATGCGTGACCAACTTGTGAGCAATCCCCCTGTAATCCCCAACTTCTGCATTACGTCAGTTGTAACTTGGCTGTAGGAGGCAGCTCCTGCAGGAAGAACTGTGCTAAGGAGTGTGGCACAAGCAGAGCCAGCTCACCTAAGGAGAACAAAAAAAAAATAATAGAGAAAACCCAGTATTTTTTCTCTCAGAGTCTTTTTGTTGTTCAAACATTTGTTTTATATCTCTTGCAGTTTTTTTCCCCAATAAACACTTATTTTTGGCTTTGTGTACCTCAAGTAGGAGGACAATTTGCTGTAATTGTGAGAAGGATTCTTTACCACAAGAAGAAACAAAGATTCAGCTCAAATCTCAAAGATTCAGAGCCTGCCTAGGTGGTGCTGAAATAGAGATATTATGCTGCTTTTCCTGAATGTCCTTATGCAAACAGGATGTTGTAAATGTCTCTTTTTTGAAAAAGGGCCTTGTATCTGGTCTTAGTTCTGCCCTTTGATTTATTAGGAGCTTCAGCTGCAGACCAAATAGGTTTTCCTGTCTCTGCTACCTCCTATTCCAGTCTTAAGTCATTGTGCTTTGAGACACGCTCCTTAAAGTACAAACTCTGTTACAGTGCCCTAAATAATATGTGATGCGAATAAGTGCTGTTAAAGGAGTTTCCTGTTTTGGTTTCCTTATTGGCACTCCAAGCTGAGCTAAAATCTCCAAAGGCCTTACTTAGTATGCAGATATTGAAACCAAACCAAAAGAGATCCCTGCATTTGTTGTGCTGTAGCTTTAAATGCCCCTGGCAGAAACTTCGTTTCTCTCCCTTTCTCCCTTTCGATCCTTCCCCTCTCTCTCTCTCTTTTTTTGATGTTTCTTCTTTCTCTCAGCCTGTCATTGACAGTAAGTGCAATCACATTACACACAGCTTTCTTTGGAAAGCCCCCTTTTTAATGATCTGGCAGTCTGTAGACACTGACTGCTTCCAGAAAAAATTTCAATCCCTCTTCCCACAGCTTCCTCAAGCTCCAATGATAAATGACACCTGTCATTCTGTCACAGACAAACGGCACAGATGGGAGCGTCAGTGATATATGGCTCACCAGAACAGGAAATCAACTTTGTTGGTTTTTGGGTTGGGTTTTTTTTTCAAACAGAAAAGAGCTGACCAGGACATTGTCATGAGGCTGTTCCAGGGGCCCTTGCCCGGAGGAGGAAGGGAGGCAGGCGCAGAGGAACCAGGAGTTTTTAAGTAGCAAGCTGCAGTTTAAGACCAAGGACTGCAGCTGTTTAAATGGCTTTGCAGTTTAGAACTTTAGTACATCTGAACAGGGCTCTGGAGGTGCCATTGCTGCTCTTCCAGCCATACCTGCACTAATGTCACATCAGTGATGCACCTCCAGCATCATCAGCCCCAACACTGCTCTGGAACTGCCCTGGCCTGGGAAATGAGCTTGGACAACTTTGCATGAGCTGCAGTCAGAGCCTGGATTAGACATATCCACAATTACATTTGATTTAATTTCTCTCAGTGATGGAACTGAACCGAAATCCTGGCTTTAAGAACACTTGAGAAATGGGGAAATTTAATTCTGAACCCATTTTCTGTCAGACAGGTCTTTCTTAAGCTTCTTTTAAAATCACTCATGTTTTCACAAGGAATTTTTTTTTGCAGGCAAATCACTTAGGCTGCCTGAGACACGCAGCCACTTTTTCACTGCCAAGCAGGCAGACAATAAAAGCTCAGAGCTCTGACAAAAACTGTGCAGAAGTTTTTACCCCACGATGCCCTTCTTGATAAGAGAATTAAGTCCTGCCACTCTCCTCTTACAGAGCAGCTGGAGAGGAAATAGGAGCCCAAGTGGTTGCTGAGTAATTAAAGAATCTTTAGCAGTCCTGAGAAAGGCAAATCTCCCCAGGACTGCACAGGGAGAGAGGAAAGCAGGACTCTGCACACAGACAGAATGACAGTCTTCTCTAATCCCTGAGTGGGGAGATTTTACAGATCACTTACTGCCACTTCTGGGAGTGTAAAATCCATGCTTGCCCTCCACAGCCAACTGTTGGACTCTCCCCTCCTGTGTGATGGTGTCACCAAGCCCTTTCTGGATTTTGTTCCAGAGTCAACACAATGCCACCGTCTCCTGAGACAAAGATAAAGCAAACGAGCCATTCTCCCTGCCTTCCCCACAGAACTTATTTACAAACCCATCCCTCCCGGGTAAACACGGCTCTGTGCAATAAAGGGAGCAAAATTAGACTCCCAAGAAAAAGTTTGGCTTGTCTTTCTGCCCATGCTGGAAGCGCAGGGATGCGTCTGGAGAGCATTCTCCATAATTCAGCTGTAGGGTTCTGAAAAGATTAACATGTGTCATGTGACAAAATCTCCACAAGCTGCAAAGGAAATATATCCCTGGAGGCTGCATTTTCAAAAGGAGCTGGGTGATAATGCTGCCTTTCCTGTACATTTATTGAACTTGATGTGTACAGTTGTGTGCACAAAAAGTTAATCAGGAGTCCAAAGTGACGTGAAATACAACTAAGTATGCAGGCAAAGTTAACAAAAGAAAATTCATCACATTTTAGATGCTGATTATCAGCAGCAGTAGCCTAGGGAGAACTTTGGAGCAAATTCCTCAGATTTTCCAGCACTATCCAGGCTGCTAGAAATGTTCCAGTAGGGTTTCATACTCTGTATTAAGTCACTGTGATGAAATCTATAAAATGAACTGAGTGATGGCTAACCCATGGATGGCTCAGGATTATACATATTCAAGGCATTAATATCAAGCCTTTCATCATCCATCAGTAGTAGCCCACATAGATCACAGGAAATTTTCATTGCATGGACAGATTTTTGTCTTTCTGTAAATTAAGACTAGGATTCCCATGGAAAGCAGAAAGGCAGGAAGCTTCAGGCAGCTCAGCCTATCAAGTGTACCCATGATGTCAGTGGGTTTGAGATGAAAAAGTAACTCTTCTAAGGACAAAAGAAAAGAAATAATGCCACCAATGAGAAGTGATTGAAGATGTGATGTGGTGAAATTACTTGCCCAACAGATACATGCTGTTCCAACCACAGCAAACAAGGAAGACGATGGTGGAGTCCAATGAGCCACTGACAAATTTAAATAAGATCAAGCTCTGTCTTATTTTGAAGCCTGTTTTTGTATTTCTGCTGTGACAAATGGAGCAGCAACACAAGCCCCTGTGTGAGAAGGGAGAGGGAGGAGAGAAGAACACATGGTTGTGCCTGTGCAGCTCCAAACACTCCCAGCACCAACGACACAATGTCCCAGGGGACCAACAGTGCCTCTGTGTCCCTCCCTCTAAATCTCCAGCCACATAACTGCAAATCCATTATGTACCATGGTGACAAATGAATCCAGACATGAATGACAGAGAACTGCAAGCAATGCCAAGTGTCCGAGTCGGTCCCTCCCCTGCTCAGCCCCCACACTGCATCCACTCCAGCTCAGCACAAGAAACAGGATTTCACGGTGAAACTTGGACTGAACAGAAGCACCTGGGGCAAAGTTTCTTTTCTTATTCTGTTTCCTGAGGATACAGCTGAGTGCAACTTTCTGGCTTCCACAGTCACTTCTCAGCTCGAAACAGATGCAGTTCTTCACTAAGAAAGATAACTCACAAGTAGAATTTCCGCTGCTATCCTTCTCCATTAGGAGAGAAAATTAAAATATCCTTCAGGAGGGAATACATAACAGTTCTGTGAATTTAACAAGGGTTTTCTGCAAGCACTGAAGAGTATCCTGAAAACTACAGAACAGAGCAGTGTACATTAGAAAAAAAGAATAACTACGCTAATGCCGAGAAAAAAACATTCTGTAATGTCAATATTGTTGCATCAGGATAGTTCTAGCCAAGGATATTTTAAGCTTTGATCAAAACTGTGAAACTGTTGAGGCAGAATTATAACCCCATGTAGAAAAATTCTGAAATTTTTAATGACAATTTAAAAAATATTATGTTCCGAAGAGACCAAAAATGGAACAGAGATCCTGAGCCAGTAGATAAAATTTACCAAACCAAGCAAGTGAGACAGAATCTGCTGGAGCCTTAACACAGAAACAAACCCAGAAGGCAACCCTAGTTTGGAAGGGAAGATTTTTAAAAGTGCTTGGAAAATTTAAAAGCCCACTTGCTATGGCCTTTTAGTGAGAATTTGGTGCCAGGTTGTTCTTTTTACCCTTGAGAATCTCAAGTGGTGGAGTTATTCGAGGAAAACAGGACAACAGCAAAGCGAACACGCTGCAGGGTTAATTTTCTGCAATGTGCAAGAGATGCTGACAGACAAGCCAATGGGCCAACTGGGAAAGAACTGGGACCTGCACCAAAAATGTACTTGTCAAGTAGTTGCAGATTTTTTTTTAGCTGTTCTGGGATAAAATTGACGTGTTTTGACTGATGAATCATGAGCAAAGATTGCCCAGTGTGCTCAGTTTGAAATACCAGCTTCTACCTGTGTGTGCTGGAACACTCTGTTCCCTCCTCTGAGCATTTCTTTGGCAAATCTGTTCTTGAAGTAACAGCTAAGCACAAATCCTTCAGGGTGCAATCCTGTTCCTCTCCAACCCAACAGGGATGAGGCCATCGAATCCAGCTGGGAGCAGTACCAAGCTATTAATAAGGAGACTTCACATGTCTCAAAATTTTGCAAAATAGTCATTTCTTCACATGTCCCTTGCAGCATGTTGGGACACAGACATTCAGTGAGGTGTGTTTGCTGCCATCTATTACACCTGCCAGGATGTGACACAGGCCATCAAAACAGATGACAAACGGCACGAACGTGGGGGGCCTGGTTGCTCCTTCTGTTGTTCCCAGACCTCTTTATCCCAAGTAATTGTGCTTGTATTCTCTCTGTCTCCCTCCAATCTCAATACTTTCAGCTGCTGCGGAATACAATGGTGGTAACTTCAAGTTTCACCAGACTGAAGAGGAGGGACTGTGGCATCTGCATGGGATTTTCAAGGTCCTTATCCCTGTCAGTGTCACCCAGTTTTCAAAAACTTCCAGAACCCACAAATACCCACATAGAACTGCTGGCATTAGGGCCTTGCTTTTCTGCTCCTTCTCGAAGGTCCAGTAGGATAGAGCACCTCATTCAAATATGTGCTGTTTGAAATTTGAAGTCTAGCCAGTGCCTGCCAGGCCTTTGAGCATTCACTGATGTAGATGTACCAGAAAAATTGGTAAAAACTAACTTTAACTGCTTTTTCTTTCTCTTTAATGCCTTATCTCAGTGGCTCCTGCCTTTGGTATCCTTTTCTTGCAGCCTTCCTGCTTTATATGCATATAAATTCATCTGAATTGCAGGATGGGATTGCAGGAACACACTATGGGGTCTGACTTGTGTTAGAGAGGCTTTTCTGGCTCCTGCTCAGAGAAAAGCAGAGAGATGTGTTCTCTCCATCTGAGCATGGATCGTCATGAGAATGGTCATGCCTCATGGAGATCCTCAGGTGAACATGAGCTGCTCCTTAGTAGACTTTAAAGCTTGGTAAAGCCCAGTCTCTTCATGCTCATAAATATGCAAGGAATTCTCTGGCTCCACTTGCAGCTACTTCTTCAGTGGAACTAATGCTTATATTTGTGAATTTTACTAAACTTAATGGCTAAACAAAAGTAACTGAATGGCAAGAATCCAATCACAAATATTTTGTAAGTATTAAAAGCGTTATGTCACGTCAGCAGAGGATCCCACAGAAGTAACACGATGTGATGTGACACTACTCAAGCAATGTAATACAACATGGCACCACCAAGTAAGCAAAAAAAAAGCCCAAACATTTTATTTTTAGCTGAGATGCTGATTACTGTCCAGTGTCTGATCTGAATGGTTTTTGACGGACTTAAGTGGAGTGAGTTTGGCTGATGTCATGGCTTTAATAGCTATTTGAATTATCCCAATCTTCCAGCAGCTCACTAAATTTTTAATCTTTTCTGTTCACTATGAGGACAAAAAAAAAAGTCTCTTCTAAAATAATGGCCTAAAACGCTGTCATTGTACACTCTAAATGCTGCAGCATTTGGACCAGACCTCTCTAATACATGTCACTCAAAGGTACATTTTAAAAGCTTTGCGAGATTCTGAGCAGCCACGAGACAACTGGAAAACTGTTGTCTGGTCCTTGTTTAATCTGTAGCAAAGAGAGTCCCACACATGGCAGAGCAGCTTCTTACCAATGCTGGTCTGAGGGATGCTCTGGTACCCATGGATGTCATCACAGCATTCAGAACACTGGAGATCCCAGAGCAAAAGGAATCATTTCAGGATGCATTTCAAGGGATTTCTTTCCAAATTCCCCTTGCCCTGACCTGCTGGGAAAAGCCCTCCACCAGGTTTTACGAGCAACAGCCCCAGACCTAGAGGAGAAAATCCTGAAGTGAGAGGGTGGAAGAGGGGGTTGGGGAACTTGTGGCTCCCTGTGAAATGTCCAGTGGGCTGCAGCTGAAGTGCAAGCTCAGCCCTCAGCTCCTATCAGCGTTCCAGCCAGGAGGTTCTGGCATGTAGCGCTTGCTCAGCCCTCAGCTCATATCAGCATAAACACTTCATCACAGCTGACACGCTGATATGCTAAATGAGTGAGTGCCGTGCACAAAGAGGTCACCGAGAAGTTAACTAAAGGGATTATAAGGGACAGTCAACACACTTCAAAAAGGAAAAACCTGATAGGTGCAGAAAACATGGTAAATGAGCCCGAAGAATGCAAACCCTCCACCGTGCACTCCATTACAGCCCTGACAGTCCAGTTCCAAACAGTTAAATATGAAACTGTCAACAAGGGCCTGTCTTAATAACCAAACTTGAGGCCTTTTATCCTGGAAGATTTATGAAGTAATTTTAAAGAGGCCCAAGCAAACATCTGTCAATAAATTGAATGCCGGCTACAGGATTTACAAGCAAGACAAGAATTTCTCATTAAGTGCACATTAGCACTGTGGGGATCATAAATAGTAAGAGGGCAGGATGCTGAGCCTCTCAAGCTGTCATTAAAACACTATCTAAGAACTAATGAGGAAGTGATGGAAGGATACTAATGATCCCTCAGGCTCCTTCCATTCAGCAGTGCCAGAGGAGTGTGCGGCACAGTTTGTTTGCCACAACTCAAGGGCTGGGGTGCAGCAGGAAGATTTTCAGGGACCCTCCCAGCCCCTGTCCCTGGGAACCCCCAAGCTGCACATGGACGCTGAGTGCTCACTGGTGGATCATGGTTGTGGCTCTGTCGTCCAAACCACACAAAACTCAGGGTCACAAACGGAAGGGCAGGTCCCAGATGCCACTGAGGGCCAGTGGAAGATGTGTGGGACACAGCAGGGAGGTTTGCAGTGCCCTGCAGGTGATCCAGGAAAATTCAGATGGGAAACAACTTGCAAGTGGTTATGAGCTTCTCTATTGAAAAATGAGGTTGAAGGAGTAGATTTCTGTGACTGCCCCTGAGCAATGACATGGGTCTGGGGGCAGGACCTCAGCTCTCTGCCTTGACAAGGAGGGAGAAAAAGGTCTCTAATAACCACTGGGGGATCGTAGGGGTTCTGGTTCCCCAGAGCTACAATTAGCTCATCTGAAACTTCCTCTGCCACCTGCAGGGCACTGCAAATGTCCCTGATGTGACCCACCCTCGGTGGCAGAGGGAGTGGCTCTTTCAACACTCAGCCCATTTTAGAAAACGATGCATTCAGTTCGTTCCCTTCTCTCCTGGGGAAAAGCTGGAGCTTTCCTTCAGTCTCCCATGTAAGTCTGATGGAGTTTACACACACCTAATGCAACATGGGAGACTCTTGTTCAGAAGAAAGGTTATTTAGATTATTCTGTTTTCTACCAAGAACAGGAACATTCCCTTTGCTTTGTCCCCCTGCTCAAGGACGGAAGTGATTACTGGAACATAAAACCTGTTTCTACCAATAAAAATTATTTCTTTGGGTCTACAGTACATTGGCACTTCAACTATAATGTAGTTACATTCTTTTCTGTAATAGATGCTTGAACACACTATTGATGCTCTGGATATATGTCTCTTCCCGAGACTTTTGTCTGCAGAAGAAATCAAATGAACATAACCAAAATGCACATTAGGAGAAAGACATTATATTAATGAGCAGCAGCACGCAGCAACAAGTTACTACTCAGTTAAAAAACTCATTCAAAAGGAAAATTGTAGTTAAAACCTTTAAATATGCAGCCTTCCAAATGAGTTTGTCCATAAACAGCAATTGTTAATAACTTGTATTTAATAGACAGTTGTCTACAACAAAATTGAGTCATAAAAAGACAAATCTTAACTTTTCTAGTAAAAGATAGTAAAGACAAATTCAGCAATCACATGCACATCACACTCCAGACCAATTTCCTCCCAATACCGGAAATTCAACGCAATCAAGGGAAGTCAAGAAACTACAAAGAGTTCAGACCTGAGACTTTCATTAAACCAACAACAAATACCTGAAATAAATATTGGGCAAATGTTCTAACCTATATCCAGTGAGTCACTTTTTCAGCTCTCCTGTTCTCTGCAGCCCAAGTTCTGCTCAGATGGGCTGGTTTCCAATATTTTCATTAGCACTGAATCAACCAATAGGATCAATGGATTCAACTACTAGTCAGTGCAAGTCAGGATAGAAATTTCACCCAATCTAATTAGTCCTTGTGATGCTGTGGCGAGTATGAAAATGTATAATTACAGTGTAATTACACAGGCACCATAAATGCAGCAAGTTGCAAATTCAAGGCTAAATTTCAAAATTAGGTCATTTGAGTGGGTTCAAAATTAGGCAAAACCTGTTTGCTCATCCCTGGTAATTATGCTGTCAACTTCTCCAAAGCCAAGCACCTTGAGGGAACATCCACCTCTTTAATCCAAGGAACTGCCTGCCCTGTGTGAGGATGGAAATGAACTCCCCAATTAGGCACTGATGGTGAAAACAGTCCCTTTGGTCTGTATGGTGTCTGAGACCCTTGGACAGCACAGTGTGAGCACAGCAGCAGTGTCAATGCTGCTCTGTCAGTGTGGGGACACTGCATTTTGGTAGAACAGTCTGGACCTGCATTTTTATGCACTTTCAGGTAATTCCATGTGCTACAATAGATGGAGCTGTGTGGGGACAGACAGGCTTTTTTGTGGCCAAATGTCACTCAACCTCTGATTGCCCCAGTTTACCCCAGGCACAGAAGTTTGAACCTTGAGATAAGCTCAGCTAGTTAGAGCCTGGTGCTAATAAAGCCAAGGTTGCAGGTTCAATCCCTGCATGGGCCATTCACTGAAAAGTTGGACTCGATGATCTTGGTGGGTCCCTTCCAACTCAGAATACTCTGTGAACTCTGTGGACTTATTCACATCAGTGAGATCCAAAGCCAGTAACTATCCCTGTGCATCAGGAAAGGTTTGCACTTTAAGCAGCAACCCTAAATCCTGATGCAAAAAACCTTCTCCTTCAGGGAGAGAACCATCTGGTCAGTGATGTGACCCAAGGATTTCAAGAACACCTGTAAGATGACCAGGTTCAGACTGGCCCAAGGCAGCAGAGCTCTCCTTGCATGTGGAACAGGGCACCCAGGTAAAGCTGTACGTAAACAAGTGCCTATTTTGATCTGTTCCAGTAAAGCCCACCCTACTTTAAACATTTTTTTGTTGTTGTTCAACAAATGTTTTATGGGAAAAATGCCTACAAGGACACATCCATCTGCTGACCCAGCTGTGGGTGCTAATATACATAATGGAAGAGAGGTTTCCTGTTACACACTCCTCTGTAAACTGCAGATCTTAATCCTTTGGTTTAGATACTGAATCAACCATTCTAATACCAGTAATTAACAAAATAAATTCATTTATTTCATCAAGATCTCAGGCAACGAGTTCTGAATGGAAAACAAAAGGGAGTTTCTTTTTTTTTCTTGACCTTTTTAATGAAATAAAATTGATGATGTTTATAGGTAATTTGCATAAATATGGAAGGAAATTAAGCTTTACTATTACTTTCTCTTGAGTGTAGAAAGGAAAAAAGATGTTTATATTAATTTGCATTTATACATTGTAGTGTATTGCCCATATAAAGGGGGTTTAAATAGAGGTTTTACCATTTTGAGCCCACTTTAACTGTTATGGTGGGATAAAGGTGCCTTTAATCCCTACAAGGATCAGATCTTTTCATTTAAACACACACCTGGTTCACGGTAGCTGAACCAAATTTCTAATTATGAAAAGCAGGTTTCATATCCAAATTTAGCTGAGTTGAATGAAAAAGCCCAGGTGCTGCCTTACCTTTTTTACTATATATCAATGTTATCACACTTGCTGACTCATGAAACTGAGGTTATAGCAATTTTAGCTATGCTGAAAAATTATCCCATCATTTGAAGATCTCTGTGCTATTCTTTGTCCTGTATTTCTTGCTCTGAGTCTTCCTCTGATGCTGTCTGCATTTTTTGGCCTTGGAAGGCTTGGTGATGAATATCAGACCATCCCCTTTTCCTTCCTCTGAGTTTCTGATGTGCCTTTCGTTGTTCATGGTAGGTGAAGCCTCAAAAATTCTAAGGCTGGAATTCACATTTATTCATCTAAACTATCTCCCTCATTCTGCAAGTTGGGCTAAAATTAGTAGCTGGGGATTTCAAGACCTCCCACTTCTGATTAGGCTGAGAACATGATCTTCTGTAGCACTTTAGGTACTTCTGCTTCTGTCATTAGCTGAAAACCAGAAGTGAAAACAATTATATATTATCTTTCCTGACGAAATATCAGAAGTGGGGCCAGTCCCCGGGTCCTTTCCCTGGGAACAGACAGAGTTGTGTCCATGGCACAGGAATGGATGTTCTCTCTCCCCTGCACCCAAGGCCACAGTCAGAATTTCATCCAGAAAATGTACATTCTCTGTTCCTGGGGCACTTGTAGCTCCTGTAGCATGACAATATTAACACTTCTCTGGCTTTCACATACACTCATGAGAAATACACACCCATTCCCCACAGCTATACCCCTGCTCTGCGCACACTGAGCCTCACCTAAAATCCACTGCGCAGGCTGGAAGGGCACACCCACGTGGGGACAGCCCTTCCCAAGCCTTTGTTCGCGAAGCTGAGCCACACACACCCCTCCCTGCTCTGCAGAGGAAGGGTTGTGTCAATGGTGTGGGAGCAGAGTACAAACATGTGTTTCACTCAGCCCTTCCATCCTCCAGACTGAACACTTCCCTCACTGCATTTATCAAGTACAGTAGGAAGTACAGTCAGTTTTCCTATGAATGTTATTTATTGAGAAGAAGAGATGTGAATTCTGCATTGGCAATAAAGGGACCTTTGAGGGAGGGTAACTGTAATTTCACCCTTTCAGTGCCTCTTCACATTGCTCCATAGTGTAAATGGTCCTGTTTCACCTGTGTAACACACACCCACCCTCTATCTCCAGTCCAAGTGTATCTTCTTGATCTATTTGTACCACAATGAACATCTTTTATTTTTTGCTAATGCCTTGCTGAGCTGATGAATAAAAGCCCATAGACTCTAATAAACCACTGAAGGATAATTTAGAATTATGTCCCACGGAAAGCTTCAGTAAATAATAAAAGCATAAATACACCAGCAAGCTCATGTTATCCACTGCGGGAGACATTTAGAAATGAGGAGCTACATCTGTGCACAGTGACACGTGTTCAGTGCTGGATCTCTCTTTGCACTCACATATGTGATGGAAGGTACAAATTTAGAACCTGCTCTCTGGAACATCATCATTCCTCTCCAGTTTTCCACACTGTGAAGGTTCACTCAGTTTGTTAAACCTGGGTGGGTAAACTTTCTTTCCTGTGTTAGTCAAGTGCAAATGAATGAACAGAAACAGATTAAATGGCAACTCTAATTAAGCAGCTTATATGTCACAGCACACTAACGCCAACATATTGGTTCAGGTACTGCAAATTATCAGTACTAAACTTCTTTAACTGAGTCTAAATTTCCTCATTATTCTGCCGAGGGACAAAAGATTAGACAAAGAAAGTAGAAGGGCAAAGGTGTCTGATTCCAAACAATGCTTTAATGAATAATAATGTCTGGCATTCTGTGCTGCTCCCCAGCCCTTCACTTTTAGGTGATGCAAATCCTCAGGCTGTCCTTGGTGCTGGCAGAGCCCAATCCCTCTTTTTCTGGGGATGAACTGAGTTCCACGAGGCAGGAGGGGCTGTTTGGCCCTTTGGACCTGTGTGTGGATGCACAGCCTGCAGGAAGCTTTTTCTACAGGTCAGGAAAGAAAGGTGTAGTGAGGAAAATGTCATGTCTCAGGTCAGAAGGACAGCAAGTGGAAGAAGAGCTTTCAAGCAGCCTTGGCTCAGGTCTCCTCTCGCACATTTTCCTCCCCTTCTCCTTCCCCTCCTCTCTCTGAGTTCCTATTGTCTGTCTCCACATTTCCACAGCAACAAGGGCATAAAATTCACTCTCTGGCCTTTAAGAGCTTAATGGGGAGACCTTCAGTGTGCACAGTTGTTCTGCTTTTAACTTATTTTTGCAAAGCAGGTATATTTCCAACCAGGAATTAGAGAGAGTGGCCTCGGGCTAAATTGCAGGGAGTCCCAAATGAGTGAACCCTTTGAGGGGAGAATCACTGAAGAAGAAAATGAAGATGACAAGGCTGTTGCTTCTTAATAAACATTATCACATTTTCACCATGCATTATTTATTACTTTTCTTTCACTGATTTATGTTCTAAAACATTTAATCTCATATGTATAACTATATATATATACACATATATTTAATTATATTTTTATCCTAAACAAATCTCGAGTTAAGTATTCCTTCTTTGTTTTTGCATTGTTAAATTAACATGTTAATCCTGGTAAATTTTTCAACTGTTTTTTTCCAATCAGAATCTAAATATGATTAAATTAAAGGCCTTTGACTGAATACTGTCATATGTTTTATATGTTTTCCAAAATCAAAGATGGAACATTGTGTTCAGTCCTAATGTTTCTGTCTGTGCCTAAGGTTTCTCTAACCTTATTCCATACTAGTGGTTTCATCTGCTTGTCAACTGCTTTTGTGTGAGGGTGTGGGGGAAGATTATTAACATCTTTTGTAAGATACAGAAGACACAGTCTGTGAACTCTGCTCCCAGAAGGAGCCAGGGAAGAGCAAGGCTGGGATGACTCCAAGCTGAGTCAGAGGCAGCAAGAGGAGCCCGTGCAACCGTTCTGAGTTCAGGCAAAGCCCTGACTGGGATCCAGAGAAATCCACAGACACTTAATCCGTCAGCAGAGACAGGACTCAGTGGGGCTGGAGTGGTGTCCATGAGGTGCTGTGTCCAGGGTGGTGCTGTGCCCAGGGTGGTGCTGTGCCCAAGGTGGGCAGTGTCTGTGCCGTATGTGAATGCTGGAGGCATCATGCAGAGCCAGCACCAGGCTCTGACTCTGTCTCTGCCCACAGACTGTTTTCCTGGGACTCCTCAGGACCAAAGTCCTGCTTTTGTGGGGTCGTGCACATTGGAGACAACTGGTCATGGTTTAGGAATGTTGAGGAGCAGTCAGAGAGGTCAAACTTTCCAGCATAGGACCCTCTTCTCTCTTATTTTACTTTATGGTCAGACAGATGATTTTTATTCTGAGATCTGCTGCTGTCCAGTAAATATATAACTTTGCTACAAACCAAGCCTGCTCCAGAATGATACCTTTGTGGACACTAAAAACAATTTAATGGCATGTCACAATAGCAATTCACTCTGCTAATAGCCCGGCTCAATAATACTATATTGCATAAACCTCCTTCAGTCTTCTGACAAATAATTCACCTTTATGCACTCTGCAGCAAGCTCCATTTCACTAACAAATATATTTCTCCCCTACACCTACAAATAAATAAACCAGCATCTTCTTCCTGTAACATCAGCTGTTCCCTTCATGAGGTCAGTGGTGCCATATTTCTACCCTGAATCACCAGCTCCATCTCAGCCACAGAGACCATCAGATTTTAACTGGCACATCAAATCCCAGAGAAGGGTGCAGGGAATAAAATCTTGGAAAAAGAATTGTACATTTTGATATGTCTCACAAGCAGCAGCAGTGAAAAGTTTAAATACTCTGTATGTCAGGCCAGCCTTAAACAAATGTTTATGGGCTTTGCTTTTGCAACCATAAGGGCTTGGGGAAGCACAAACCTCAAGATGTCTCTTGCTTAAAATGCAGCGAAAAATCCGAGAGCAGGCAGGCACCTCCTGCCACGCTGCCTCCCTCCCTGCTGTTTGAAGGAGCTGCCTGCTCCAGGAGGGATCTGTTGGGTCTGCTGCACAATATGATCCAACACTTCAAGGCTGCTTCCCGGGCTGTTTGGGGTGAATGTCACCTTGATTTGGGGTGGAGCTCCTTTAAACCCACAGCTGGCTCTGACTCTGGGGAGAGGCCAGTTTAAGGTGGTGTGTGGGCAACACGTCCAGGTGTGCCCTCTGTGATGGACACAACCAGCATTCCTGGTGGCTCTGTGTGAAAGCAGTTTAATGTTCTCAATCTAATTCTTTCTCCAGGTTAGGAGAAACTGGTGTTATCAGTGAGGGTTCAATGGGCTTTAACCACTGGCAATCAACCATCCTCCAAGAATTCCCCCCAGAATCTCATGGCACACTGGGGATAGTGGGGGTGAGATGGGGATTGTAGCTTCCTGCACTGCTGCTGTTACATACATTGAAAATTATCTTTTGCAATGTCTGAGTTCATGTTAAAAGAAGAAGAGAAAAAAAATGCAAGTCTTCCAGGTACAAATAGAATTTCCTCTATATTTTTATTTTGCCTTGTTATCAGATTACACTCAATATAAATTCCTCCCTTCCTAGAAATGAGACTAAAAAGGTATATTTAGAAAAAAGGATCAACTATCAAAAGCTTGGGTTATTTTCAAATGCCGATGTAGAATCTGCTAAAACCCAACTGCATCCTGTTCCTTTAAAAGTACACTAAAATGCTACGGTTAAAAAAGGCCATTTTTGTAGAAGAAACTATTTGTATCAAATATCATGAGAAAATAAGTGCATCATGACAATTTTGAACATCTTTTATGATTTGATTGTCAGTAACGAGGCCCACAGGAGAGTGATAAATGTGAGGCACGAAAAATATCTATTTCACTTAGATAGCAAATTATGCAACTCAGTGCTTGATAGCACTTGGCAAAATACAAATGTAGTTGAATGGAATTGAAATTGTTGCTCTCTGCCTAAGACACAGGTAATATCACCAGGGGTCCTGTCTTTAGATATTTATAAGAGCTAAGAGTTTAAGTAATAGTAGCAGTAATACAAAATTACCTTTAAACATTGAAAACATTTTTACTTTGTTACAGGGTGTAATTTACACTTTTTCTCTAATGGCTTACAGACTGAAAATGATATACTAATGTAATTTTTCAAATTTAGTTACCTTTTTGTGTTCTAAAATTATGTGCTTTCTCTTTTCCCTGTTTGTCACTTTTCAGATTCCATTTAATTCCATGTTCATAGAGTTTCATAATTTATCTACTTGTCATAAAAGTTTTCTAGACTTTTACAAATATGAAATACTCCCAATAAGCTCTGACAAAAATGCTTCCAGTTCAACTTCTAGAAATTTTTCAATTTTGTTTTGAACTATTACCATACATTTTGTTGGTGGGGTAAGATTTTTCATACAGTGACATCAAGCAAGGGAAGGAAAAAATGATCAGAGAAGAGATTCACTCAAACCATTTATATTAATCTGTCTCTTCACTTACAGATTTATATTCCTGCTTATCCTGCATAGAAGGATAGGAAGAAAAATATAGGAATGTTCTGTATTGCAATGCCTTAGCCAAGGATGGGAAATGAAACTGTGGGAACTTTCAAGATTCAAAAATTCTCCTTCTCCCAAATCAGGAAGGAAAGTTTATGCCATTGGCTAATTAAAAAAAAATTGTATTAACTGAAGTATACAATTTTGATCATTTCAAGTCACTTTTCCCCAGTGCTGATATTTTTACATGTTCATGTATTTATTTTATAGTTTTTCTTCCAATTAACTTGAATTTTGAAACCAAGAGCTGTTTCTACTTAAGCAATGTGAAAACAGACTATTTTGACAGGATGCCTCTTTAAAACTTACAAAATGATATTTCTCTAATCAACCCTTTCCACTCAAATAAATTACATTTCAACATGTCACCCAATGAAAGGTTTAATCCATGAAATCGAGATCATGTTTACTGTGCCTCTCTATTTCTCCCTGACCATTTCCAGTCATGAAGGACCATGACACTTAATGAGAATTGCCCAAATTCTGACTCCTAACTGGGACATCTTTAGGGTCAGGATCCAGGGGAACAGTGAGAGGGGATGAGGGTTGTTCCCTCTGTCCCCTTCTCTCCAGGGGATCTGCTCCATCTCATATTGAGGTGATCTTGGCATATCATTGTGTCCTCCTCCCTCCTGCCCCTCAATGAAGTGAAAAACTCATCTTGTACCCCTCGTTGGATCCGTCCCCAAACCCCAAATCCTGCACAGGATGAGAACCAGCGGAGCCACTGTGGAGAACGGAGCCAACACAGATCATGTGACTGGTAAAGCGGGAGTGCAGTGAAAAAAACTAACAAAAAAAAAAAGAAATTTAAAAAGGATTAATTGAAATAGAGAGAGAAATATAGGCTTGGAGAGGAGGAAAGCAGGCTCTGACCATGTGCAGCTTTTGGAAGGCTCCATTCATATTGCAGACAAGAAGAGGTGTCCCCTCATAGTTCCCAGCCCAGTTTTAATGTGGGTAATTCCCTGCCTTCCCCTAAAAAATTCAATTTGATACACCATTTTATTCCTTTTGGCATTGCCTCTTGTGTAAGGTTGCTCTGCTCTGCTGAACACTTGCCTTTTTCACCCTACCCTGACTTTTCAGCAATAATGGACAATGTTATTGTCAGGTCCTAAAAATCCGTCACCTGCACCTTTTATTGCTTTGCAGAACTTTGTCTGGAGTCCAGGGCAGCTTTCAGTTTTCCATCTCTGTTGTTCTTATCTTTCTGGGATTAAATGACAGCTTCCTGGGACCTTTCTGGGGCTGGCACTGTGCCAAACAAGGCAGCAAGAAATGAATTCCCTTTTCATATTCCATTTCCTTTTCATGTCACTGTAAACTTGTACCGAAAGATGCCAGAAAATGAAGTACTTAAGGAGCCTAAAAAGCTGATCAGTAATTACTGGGATTAACAAAAGGGATCAAAATTCCTAAAAATGGCAATCCTGAGGAACAGCTGTGAGTGAAAAGATGCAGCAGTATTTTTCTGGAATGTGTGTACAAGTGCCTAATGCAGTTGTAAATAAGGCATTTAAATGACTCGGGGATCTGCAACCCCTCTGGAACTCTCCTGGGGAAGCTGTTGACAAATTAAAGCTGCTATTGCTACTCTTCCATTAGCTTTTGTGTCCTAAACACATCATTAGGTGGTATTTCATGGCATAAAACTCTTACCTGCTTAAAGATTGATTTGAAATGGAAGACTCTTACAAGAATATACAGTCCCTTTGGGTTCCAGCTGGGAGGATCAGTTGGAATAAATTTATGAGCTGAAAATGATTTTGTTTATTCGGTCTGAAAATGCTTCATTTTTTAAAATATTCTCCTATTTATAAATAAATAATCTGCTGAAAGTGTTCACCAGATTATTACTATGGATACTTTAGTTTTGAGCAGCTGGTTGCATATCTTAAATATTTCAAATGCAGATATTTATGATTGGACTTTTTATTTTCTCAGACTTTTCAAACCTCATTCCAAGTGTCAGGACCTCTGATTGTGCATTTGCATTTTTTGAGCAAAATGCTACAATATTAATTTTTAAAGAGGACATCATTGACAATCCAACAGAAATCTCCTGAAGATCAGAATAACTGATGATCTTTTTGGTCAAAACTGTCTTCAACATGAATATTACCAGGGGAATCCAAACACATATTTTGTCCTGCTAACAGTGTTCTGTTCACAGCAATTCTGCTCTTGTCAGGAAAGCAGAGCATTTAGGAGACTGCCACTGTCACCAAGACAAACAAATATCCTGAGTTTCCCAAAAAGCATGACATCTCACACCTTCACTTACATGCCTCTTTTCTAAAATAATTGCAGCTAAAAAGTCCAGCAGACAGCATCACTCAGAGCTTTTAGGAAAAAAACAAGAAACAAAACCCAAACCCACCTCTCTGAAATGACATTTAAGATCTGCTTTAAAATTCCCCTGCCCAAACACAAAGGAAATTTAAAGTTAAAGCTGAAAATCTGGCTGGAAACCATGTCCTTAAATCAACCTACCTCTCCTTAGCTTTGCAGGGAATCTCACACACTGTACTAATGCCATATGTGCCACAACACACAGGAATAATGGGGTGAGCTGAGGACAGTGTCACACCATACTGAGTTCCTCTTAATTCAAAATTTCTTCCATGCTTTAAGAGGGTAGTTTACAACCCTGCCAAAATGGCACTTTTTTTTTTCTTAAATATACAGAGAGAAAAAAAATCCCACAGCATGAAAGCACACAACTTCTGGAGAGAAAACTGGGAGAGCTGCTCAAAGTGGGATGTGTACAAATATGTGGAAACTGGCAGCAAGGAAAGGGAGCCATGAAAACCTGACAAGGGACAGCAGACCTGCACATCCCAAAACAGCCCAGTTTGAACTCCCCAGACAACCCCAAAATCAAATCAGGGTGTGAATTTGAAGTCTCTCTGCAGTCAGCATTAGGGATTGGTTTGACCAGATAGCAGCAGCAGAGTGGAAAGTACAGCCAGGCTTTGAAACACAGGGTACAGAGCATTTTAATGGCTCTGTGCAGACTTCAGCAGTTTCAGTTTGTGGGGCTTCATGGGAAAAAACAAATAAATGCTGTTTGATAGTTTCCATTCTCTGGGGTTTTGCACCCTCCTGCATTTCCCCTGAGGTGTTTTTCAGCAGAGAGGAGTGGAAGGGGAGCTCTGAGATCAGAGTCGTTCTTCAAACACCCCAAAAGTTCAGAGGAGGTCAGAGCTGTGAGGTGGCCCTGGCAGAGCTGGGAAAAAACTGCTCCCATCAGTCCCATTCCCAAGTGCAAAGCACATTCTGGGGCTGAAGCGTCACTTCAACCCACATTCCCTTTCCACACAAAGCCATAATTCTGCTCCAATTTACTTTTTGTACGGACAAGTTTCAGTCAAAACTTTGCCTAGATTGGAAGAAATGTTTGATACAATAGTCTCATCCAGCTCTACTTTCAACTGCTGATCTGAAAACCTCTTGTCTCACATTTTTTAACTCGTGTCATTTGATATTCAAGTTTCCTTCAAATTCCGTCTCGTCTGAAGGCAGAATCAAGCTCTCTCATTTCCTGGGAATGCATAGGTTATGTGACAAGACACACAAACAGTTTTGATCATCAGTAAAATTTACTGCTGCACAATATTGCAGTTTTAATTAGCAGTAAAGTGAAATGAAAACTCTGCTGTGATGTGATTAGAACATGGCTTTCCAAACCTGGCAAGGGACTCTTGCATGGTACATGGATGGGATTGCTACATTTATTTATGGCAGCACAAGGGTGCAGGGAATTTGTTGGAAAACTTCAAAGAATTGACAGGAATAGATTCAGTTTCTTTGTCTGTCACATGAAGGGTAACTTAACTTTTGTGTTGCACACCTTTTATGGTAAAATGTAAGGGTTTTCTTACTGCTTAACTGAGCAAGACTTCCTCCTTCAATGAGTTTCTTCCCTAAGTTGCTCCTGTAAGTGCAGCCCTGTACAATTTCATATGATCCCTCATTAATTTATAGTCCAAACAGGCTGGGGAAGCAGAGTGGACGTGGAGCAGGTGAGGAGTGGCTCCATGAGACACTGTCTCATGAGTGTGGTGGTCAGCAAAGATGCTGTTCATGGGAGGAAGGATGTAAAGCTGCGAGGCAGGGCTGCTCATTCCACTCAGATCCATTTGACAAGACAGAAAGGGGACCCATGAGGACCCCTGCTCATTTGCTGTCCATAAAATGCTCTGCAGGCTCACTTTTCCCACTCCAGGCCCTGCACTCAGCTCTCCAAAATACCTTTGTGTAACCTGTAGCAAGAAGTGCAACACACAAAGCACTGCCTGGGGCAGACTGGAGTGCACTGATGTGGGTGCTGTGACCTGGCAGAAATTTGGGAGCCTCTGCACTTGTTCCCAGAGGCTGGGTAGTGCTTTGGGAATGGCCCATGCCAAAAGACGTGCTCTGTTTGCGTAGACTGAGCTGCTGAACCCTACTGAGCTGTGCTGCTCTGTGCAGAAGACCCACAAAGTGAGCTGAGTTGATTTGGGGCAGCAGTCTGAGGGAAATGATGTGATGCTGTTATTTGGGGCAGAAACTTGAGATGTGGGAGGAGCAGGTCATATGCAGGGAGAAAAGGGAGAAAGCCTCAGTCCATTTGTGCTGCAGCACCTGAGCTGGGTGAGGCACAAGTCTCCAGGCTGTGATGTAAGAGGAGAGGACACTCCATGGACTCTGTGCCATAAACAAGTGGCCTTACTCCCAGCTTTCTTCTTGTAGTGAACAAAAATCCACAGAATGAAAGGCAAAGTCTGACTTGCAATCAATCTTCATTAAGAGTCAGATTCTTTCACCGCAGCTCTATAAACAGTATTTTTGTGAATTAAAAATAACATTGTCTTAATTACAGTTCTGCATTACCTTTTTTGTTATGGCATGTTAGGCATACTCCTACTTTGCAGAATGCCAATAACTCCCCACAATTCCAAAGGATTACAGTTCTCTCTTCAGACAAAGGAACAATCCTTTGAGATGATGGCACATCAAAAATATGCCTTCATATCAGCATCTCCTGTTTTCCAGCCTGTGCCATACTGTGCACAAGCTGAAATGGCACAATACATACAGCACATCTGCCATTCGGATGCTCCCCAAGTTTTCTTTTTCAGTGACCTATTGATGTATCAGGCTCAGAAAAACAGATTCTGTAGCTCCGTATTATAGCTCTTTTTAAAATCTATTAAAGCCCCCACGCCAGAAAATCAGCTTTTTGGTCGCTCTTGCACTAAGTTGGGGGAGAGTTGAATACAGTGGATCCTGTAGCAACTCAAAGTTGTGACTAAATCCCTTGATAGCAAACTCATCTTCTGGGCCCTCACATCACCTGGTGGGTCCCAGAACAGCCCAGGGCAGCCTGAGGTCCCCACAGCCAGCTCAGGGTGAGCCCTCTGGGAGCCCTGAGGAGCAGAGCTGAGAACCACACCAAGAACCTCAGCCAGAGAAGGAACCCCAGGCCTTGTCTGTGCCTGCAGGTCCACTACTGAAGTCACTTTGCATTCAGAATTCCCTGGGTTAGGGGCAGTGTCACCCCCAGTGTGGGGGGCTGACACCCTGCTCTGAACACACCAACGCCCAGGAGCAGCTGCACCCAGGGCTGGGGTGGCTCTTGCTGTGTTTTTCAATGTGAAGCTGACAAGAAGCCATATTCCATCTGCTGCACATTCCTAAAGTCATCTCTGGACCAAGCTCTGAAAGCAGCACCTATAAACTGGAGTTAAGAGTATGCAGGTGACGTGCCCAATGCCCAGGTCAGTGTGTCCTGTGCAGAGCTGTATTCCAATGGTGAGATGCAATTCCCCAAGGAAAGTTATACAATCCACATGTCTGCAAGCACTGTTTTGGGCATCTAACCACAGAAATTGTTCCTAACAGCAAGAATGAGATAGGATCAAGACATTACATGTCAGCAAAAATATCCTCTCCTTCTCCTCCAGTCCACTGCATATTCAGATTTCACAAAACTTGGGGAGGAATTTCTGTGACTCATTCCCCAGTAATCCGTCTTTCATTGCTTTATTTGTGACACTGCTATAAAAGACTGAAAATCAGGATTTTTTTTTTTCTTTTGCTTAAGAGGTGGATTCATCATTTCATGCCAAGTGCATTTGCAGAGGATCTCAGGCTGCTCACACGTGCTGGTGCATCCCCAGCACAGGGAAAGTGGACACAAGCACAAATCCATTCAGTCCATAATTGCATTTGCTGCAAACCTTTGTACACATGAAATCTGGAGTGCAGAGGGACCACAGTACACTGGAGCAGAGAAATACAGACAGCCTCATTCAATGAATTCCTAACCAGGCAGAATAAGCTTGAATTAGAGTTACACAGGCTTTTTGCAAATAAATATTCTTTAAACACCACAGAGAGTCAGCCCTGTGAGCCACTGAGGGAGAACAGCAAGGGGTGCCAAGCAAGGACTTGTATGGATGGGTGTGTTGAAAACACCTGGATTGACAAAACCATTTTAGATAGAGAAACTGGAACTTGTAGAAAGAGCAAGGCACACAGGAACAAATAAGCAAATTTCACAGTAAAAAGCAAGAGGAGAAGAGAGAATGAAGGAAAAAAAGAAAATTCCCCTACAGGTTTAGCTGATAATGTCAACAAGCATCATTCTTACTGCTCTCTCACTATATGTCAAGTCCTCTATTGCTTCTAATCTGTTGTAAGCTATATTCTCTATAGACAGATATAACACCAGAGGAGAACATTAAGACCACCTATTCATATTTTTTTGACATTTGAAGTACAGTCAGACCTCAGTAGGACTTCAGCTTTGGCACAAAGTGAATCTGTGATCTTATCAAATATGCAATCCCACATAAAGCAACTGCTGAGCTGCACAAGAGTCACATAAATATTAAAGCATTCAGAATGGTTAACTCATCAAACACACTGCCTGTCTGGACAGATGGACGGAAGGACTGAGGAATACATCATGCAAAATCCTGAATTTACACTGCGTGGAGAAAGTTCTTTCAGAAATGATACAAGCACATACAACCCCCCGCCTCCCCCCCACCCCCCCATTACTACATCTGTGGTCACTGCTGGCTTTTAATCAGGAAAGGTTTAAACCAAATTTCCCCCGAGTGTGATTCCCAAGGAGAAGATGATAGAGCGGATGTGTTAGGGTGCTGATCAGGGAGCCAATATATTTCAGAGCTAGTATAAGCCTGCATTTATCCTACAGGTCAAAACACAGGCAGAGAGAAGATGTGTTATTTTGTAAACAACAAATGAAGGCTATCTGGTGATCAGAGATTGCAGTATTTCCATCCCTGTGCTCATGGGGAGCAGGTGGAGCCATCTTTTACCAAAGTTAAAAGGCATTCAACAGTGCCCATTGTTACCCAGCCCACAGAGGCAGCGCCCAATGCAAAAACCATCTTGGTTTGCTGGTGTTTTTTGGCTGCATCTTATTGGAGGAACTGAGCATCTTACACATACATCTACTAATTAACCTCAAAAGGGAACAATAATAAGCATTTCCCAGGAAGGGGATGAGAGGCACCATCTGAGCTGCTGAAGCTCTTGTGCTCCCAGAGACAGGAGAGATGGAGCCTGGGCTCAGCAGATCAGCCAGGGTGGGCTGAGGGCCCTTCTCCCACAGGCCAGGCTCGAGTGTCTCTCCATGGGTGTCACCACAGTGCTGAGCTCCACATGCAGATATGCTCTTTATTTGAAGGCTTAAGAAAGAGCAAACAATGAGCACATTGTCCCCCAGACTCGTCCATGCCACCACTGCAGGAAGAAGAACCCTGGCACATCTGCCCAGCTGTTGTGCTCCCCGCCATCTCTCCCTAGGGAAGGGATGAGAAAGGGTGCCCTGGGGCCCTGGCAGTGCCTGCTGGGCTGGGGAGGCTGAGGAGAGCAGACAGCTCGGAGCAGCCTGGCAGTACCATCTAGTGGGTGCTGCCTCACACAGGCAGCCGCTTCCAAGGAGGAAGGGAGAAAAGAGGACAGAGAGCAGAGAAATAAAACATTCTTTATCACTGCTCTTGACAGGTATTATATTGTACTATAGTGCCATTTGTTTAGTTACTGCTACAGCAAGTGCTGTGCAGAAATCTTATAAGCAGCCATATGGCACCTCTGAATGAAAGCCATTATGCTTTTATGAGTAACCCACACTGTCTCTGCAAGGGGAAAGAACCTCGGTTTGCACCAAATGTCATTTTCCTATTCTGAAAGGAAGAAAATATTTCTGACTTTCACTGAACTCCACAACCCTGAGCTGATTCTCCTCTCCTGACAGTGTTTACACAGAGTCTAAAACCACTGGAGGTCTCAAATACCCACCAGGTATTTCACTACTGACATTTTGCTGTTTCCATGCTCATGCTTTTCAACTGTGCCATATTAAACAACACTGTCTGCATCTAATATTAGACTCTATAGCTACTAGTTCATTAACATTTTATAATTTACCATCCATTACACTTGACAGCAACTGTCCAGCCATTCTTAGCACTGGTTTTAAAAAGAGTTTTTAAAAGACCCTTAGGAACAGAAAGTTTATTCTCTGGACAGGGTAAAAATAACAAGTCATTAAAAATTCCTAGTACCTGGATGCAATATCTGAGCTGCACCTCTTAAATTAATTCTGTGCTTTTGCTGTGCAGAGCAAAGTTTTTGTGGTGATTGGAAAAAAAAATATTTTCTTCTACATCAGTTTCTGTTTCCAACCCTCCCATGTTGCATTGAAAGTGGTTCCTTGTGTTCTGGGGATTTGGTTGTTAAAAACTGAATAAGGGTCTGAAACTTGTAAGCTGGGACTCACGGCCAGAGGAATACATGTTAAAGGAAGAACAGTGTTTCTGCACTACGTGTAGTGAACTCAACTCCTTCAAACCTGTGTATGTTCACATGCTTAATTTGCATGTCAAATGACTGGGATTGCAGGCAGAGTTGCAGGAAGTGCATATGCAAATTAGCATGTAAAGATGAACACATTTGTATGTGATGGCCAATAAATAGATTAGTCCCTTGTCCACTTTTGGTATCTGTATATAGATTATATGTATTTGCCTTTTCTTAAAATATATCAACTTAATTATTAAAAAAAAAATAAAAGAAGGCTTCAATAACACAGAGCCTATGTGGAGACATGGTGTTAAAAGTGATCTAAATAATCTCACTTTACTGCTCCAGATAATTAACACTCTTTAGCAAGAACTTTTCTCTAAATATCAGCCTTCTTTTAGAGAGATTTGCCATTTTCCTGCATTCATTATATCACCACACTAAAGTGAAGCCATGCACCAGAAATACTGCAGGGATCATGCAGAATGTAATTGCTCTAATGCTTTGCATATTTATGTTTCAGACCTTTTTATGAAGTGTTACTTTAAAAAAAGAAGGATCAGTTCATCTTTAAAAGGGAGTGATTGATTGCTGCCAGTCAGGCATTCCTTCATTCTTGGCTTCTCTCTTAGTCTCTGTAATAAGTTTTTCACGAACCCCAGCCCGCTATTAAAGAACAGCATTCATCATAAGCCAAGCAGAGAGGAGGCAGACTTTGATGGGCACAATACCATATTTCAATCTACAGTGTCCTTTTTGTTCAACTTGATCTGCTGCCTCATTAGCGCTAGAGCAAAAATACACAAAGTCTTTTGTAAATATTAATCAGAAATGTACAAACCCCCTCTCCAGACGAAATTACTCATTATTGGGCTCTCTCCAGGTGATAATATCTAACTAAAAATTCTATTTGCCTAAATTGTGGGAGAAAAATACCTTTTTATGTACATTTTATGGAGCACTCTTACAAGGATAAGTGTTTTAAATAAACGCATTTCTTTAGTATTTTCCCTTTTTTTTTAACATCCATCCTTCACAGACCAGGACTGTGAAGCCCTGCTGTATGTTGTAGGCTGCAGCATTCATCCGAGCAGTATGAGGTTTAAATTCCTCATATCCAGGTTTATTTCTGGCACTGCTGATTAATATAAGAGTGCTTTTTCATGTTTTCCTGCCGAGCTTAAACTTTATAGATGTGAGGCTGTGCCTTAAGACACACTGAATTAACAACACATGCTTTGGGCTGGTAAATGCAGCCCCACAGAGGAGTTCCCCTGGCGCAGTCCAGGTGGGTTCCGAAGCACAACTTGGTCTTTTGCACTTCAGAAGGTCCCTGTCAGGACAATAAAGTTCAGGATTTTGTTGCTGTCGTTGATTATTGGGGGCTTTTTAATTAACTTTCAGCCTTTCAGCCTCTGAGCAAGGTGAGCTTCATCACTGTTGCTGAGACCCAATGAAATGGAAGTTCCCTACCCAGAGTTTTCAGTAACTCAACAGCTGAAGCTTATGAAACCAATATGAGTTCCATAATTACTGGTACAAGGCCAAAGCTGAAACTTTGGGAAGCTTAGGCTCAAATCCTGTTATATTCAAGCATTCCCTTGAAGTTTGTGATGAAGATAAAGAAAGTCAGCTGTAAAAAAGGGATTAGTCACATAACTCCTCAAATCAAAGCTCAAAGGTCACTATCTCTGGAGTCTCTTTGTTAGAGTAAACAATATAAATGCTCTCAAAATCATTTAGCAAAAACAATTTTTATTGCTTTCCCTGGGCCCAATTCTGCAAACATATCCTGGAGAAAAAGTGGGTCCTCAGTGATGCTGTTCCTGCCAATAAAGGAGTTGGTGGGCAAGGCTCTTCAGAATGAGCCCCTCAACAAATGTATCAGAACTTAAAGACTTTTTGCTCTTTTTAGCAAAATCATTTCAGGTAGAACTCCTTAAAAGAAAGGACTGAACAAGTATTTGTGTGACATCAATAGCTGGACCATCTGTAAGTGAAATTCAGTTCACAGAGTTCAGTAACTCCTGCCTGTTTGGTTGTAAACTTGAGGGTTTGGGGGCACTGGTTCTGAGCCAGCACATCCCTCACCAGAACTGAAGCCCCCAGAGCCACAGTGACATGGATCTTAAAAATGACATTATGGACATCTGCCCCAAATTCTGCAATAATGTCTCCTTATCTAATCCCAGCATTCCTTGTGCATCTGAGAGACTTTGCAAGGATTTGTGTGAAAATTCCGTGGTAATTGTGCAGTGAAAATAAACACTTAAACACCTTGGAGTTTCATGTGGAGTCAACCTTCTGAACTGAACTCTTGGTATTGTCTCTCTGTATTGGCTGACTTGTTTGTGGCAGTTATTTTGTGGATTTTTTACCCCCTGAGACTACATTTGATTCACCTTCAGTGCTAGTCCAGCAATAAGAGGCCCCATTCACAGGCAGCAGTGAACCCTCTGATAACAAACCATTCCCTTCCCCATCAATCCAGTCCAGGACTAAACGCCCAAGATCAGAGTTAGCAAAACACAGCAGACTTATTTATTTTTCTTTTCCTCTACTGATACTGTTTTCACAACCTGAAATAACCTGGTAGAGTAATTCTAATTGTATTTTGGATTGATAACAGCATTTTTCTCGGAATACACAATGCTTGCAAGAATAGTTTTGATTCTTTGTTACAGCACAAGTGTTTTACCTCCATGGCTCAAAATAACAAGGTCTGTAACAGAGAAGTCACTGGTAAAACTATCTGAAAGTTTATGCCCTAAAAGAAAATTGATGACCAACATTTGGGATCCATTTTTGTATCATGTAACAGTGGATTAACCAAGATGAGTCAGTAGAAAGCAATTAAGAAGGACAGTGAGGAAGTTAGTTACTGTACTTGCACTTGACATTGGGAAGGAGGTTTAACAGTTCCCCAGAGGAACAACTCCATGAAGGACAAAGAAAGAGCTGGCTTGGACCCCAGCTCAGAGTGAAACTGGAATAAATGTCTCTTCAGCTTCAAAACAAGCCAGCTTTCTTCTTTTTAATCACATTTCTGTATTGGTTGACTTTATCACAGGTTGGAGTAGAAGCAGAGCTGGCATGGGCAGACTGGTACTCCCAGAGCAAGATGCCACTGCAGCTCCTAACCCGGGGGCTGGGAGTCAGCCAGAGATAACAGTGCTCGAGCTGCCCAGCCAGGGCTTGGATAAGTGCTCAGCTCAACCAGAGAGGCTTCCAAACCTGCTTCTACTCCAAACCTTCAGCTTCTCTCCTGACAGATAAAACAGGCTTCTGCTTCAAGTTCATTCCTGCCTTCTAAGCAGGGAGGTCCTCAATTAGAAAGGACCGACCATTTGTTTTCACAAGACTTGCTCTCCTCTGTAAAAAAAAATACCCTGCATTAGGTCTTCCTGTACAGCCAAATGCTGTGAAATAAATTAAAAGAGCATGCAATCAATTCAAAATGACTGTAATTAGGCAATCAAATAGCCATAGGAAGCAGAAATTATCAATGTCTTTAGATAGTTCATTTTGTCTGTGGATTTATTCATAGGTTGTTTTTTAAGAAAGAAAACTCTAAGATTATAGTCTACAATTTAAAAAGGCATAATATCAATTCACCAGAATTCAATTCTCCATCTTGGACCAGTGTCTATTAACCCCAGCAATTATCTGAAGTCTCCATGCTCATGTCTAGGCCAACTCTACTGGCCCAGGTGGCCCAAAGGACACAGACCTGTGTGCAGGATCTGCAAAGCACTAGTGCTAAACACAGAATAAGTTGGTCCCCGTAGGAGGGGTAAAAATATTTGCCAAGTTTTAGCTTAAAGTCTAGGCAAATCCCAGTGTACAATGAAATAAAACTCATCAAAAACACAACCAAACCATATCCTTCCTGTAATAAAAAGAAGGCAAACAATATGCCCTTCTCCACGTTCCTGCATACCTTTGTAACTGCAGGCTTCCTGCTCAGGAGCTGCCCTGCCAAGAATCATGTATCCTGTGATGACATTTCTCAATAAATAAAGTGACTTCATTATTGAAAAGCTTAACTGTAGTCGTGTGTGCAGTTTTTAATGCAGTACCAGCCCTAAAGTGCTGATGAGAGAAAATCCAGATGCAGGAGACATTCAAGTTGGAGCCAGGACATTTTAAGGGCTGCAAAGTTTCATTAGCTGAGCTGTGGATCGATTGGTAGATTAAAACACTATATTTGTTCCTGGAGGAATCGGCTCCTCCACTGGTGTAAATCAGCACAGGAGAATGTAAATCCTTGTTTTAGCTCAGGATCAGGCTCCTGATTTACTGTGTCTTGTTATTCTCAGCACATGGAACAAAATGAGGGGGGATTTGGGATTCACAGGTAGATCACCATCATTTCACCTCTGGGACTGGAGCTGTTTGTGGGGACCGGGGGATAAGGGCTGGACGAGTTCCAGGTTCATTATTGTAGCCTGATTTGTGGTTAAAACATGTTAAGCCTAAATATTAAGCAAATACATCAGAAGAGGATTTACAGTTGTCCAAGGACACAGTAAACTGTAACACAAGCTCCTAGACTGTATTAAATTTGTATCCCCACAGTTTCTTCTGCAAGGGAATAGAACAAGCAAATCAAGTCATTCCTGGGACACATTAAGGATAGTCTTGCTATAAATTCCCTCAAACTCAATTGTCTCTGCCCAGACTGGAGCCATCAGCTTCTATTTGATGCTTTGGTATTCTGAAACCTTTTTATTTTTTTTTCTTTTTTCCCCTGGAAAATCTCAAACAAAGCATATTCTTTTGACTTCCCAGGAACAGAGAGGACAAAGAGATATGTTCAAGTGAGTCCAAAGGGCGCTGAGGTCCCTCCCACCCGTGCTGAGCGTTATTACAACAAGAACTGGTGTGCTGGACCTGTCGGAGCACGTGAGTCAGCTCAGCCCATGGGGCTCAGCCTGGAGCTGAGTGGGAAGTTCAGCTGGAGGGCTGATGCAACAAGGCACAGCTCACCAATCTGTTCTCAGAAAACCACAACTGGCAAAATGCTCCACATTACGTCAGAGAGCTGACAACAAGGCAGGAAGAGAGACAAACCTGAAACTCCAACCCTGCGGCACCTCCCAGCCCACGGACGGTGCCTGGGGAGGATGTGCCGCCCCAGCCCACTCCTGGAGTGGGATCTGGATGGGCAGAGCCGAGACCCTCCATGCACCATGCGAGGAGGGTCGAGCAGAACAGACCCCACATCAGTCAAGGCTGTCCTGAGCTGGGCTGGAGCCACGGGTACCACACCAGATGCTGAGGACACCCTTGGAAAGGTCTTGTCTTCCAGGCACCTCACTTTGCAGTGAGAAGTGTCTCCCCACAGCCAGCACCCAAAAAGCTGTTCCTGGAGGGGAGAACTTTAGTCTCTGTCAGAGAAAAGGCTCAGTGCTGTCAAAATTACAGCTGAGGGGACAGAGTTCTTGGTAGTGGCCTTGCAGCACGTCCCCCAGGACTGGGGACACACAGGCTGCTCTCTCTGACAGTGGACACGCACGTTTTAGCATCAGGGAAAGGAAGTGTAATGAAAAGGATGAGCTGGAGATGAGAAAATAAAGAAAAGAACAGGGGAAAAGAGATCAGAAAAGGGATGACAGCCAAGTTCAGGTGATGGCTCTGACAGCTGCAATGGGAGGAGGTAATGTAAGGGGAAGAAGGAGACCCTCTTCCCCACTAAGGGAATCGGACTTTGGTACATTCCCATCACAAGGAAAAGATCAATGTGCTTGATTTGGGGAAAAACTCCCACCTTGCACCCTGTGTAGAACAAACAATGTCTCCTTTCTAAACCTCACTCTGTCTTTTAGAGAGTTCCAAAAATTCGGCAACAACTCCTCTGTGTGCCTTGGGGAGTTCAATTCTCATCTCCTGTGGGTGCCCCAAACAACTCTGCTGGGTGCTTTGAGTTTGGAGCGGGGGGGCCTTTGCTGTACGAGACCTTTTGCTGCACACAGAATACTGCAAAATTAATTGGACCTGAGGGACACTGAAGGGGAAAAATCCTACGGCTGGTGTCTGCTCTCAGAACTTTACAATCTCCTTCTTTGAAGTCACAAGGTAAAATCTAGATACAGTCCTGGGAGCCAGGTCAGCAATTCATAATTCATCCTCATCAGTAAATTGTCACGACGAGGTGACAAAGACATCTTATTTTAGTGTTCTTTCTCATTCTTCTGCTGCACCAATTAATCTGAATATTTTCTTCCTACCTTCAGCAGGTAGTGAGTGCCTTGTCCCAGGCCTCCATGGGTGTGAAAGCATGTGGGTTACAGGGCCCTCTCAAAAGCAGAAGACATGGGTTTGTAACACCACAGCTCTGATACCCTGGACCTGGAGGGGATGAAATGGTTAGAGAACCATTTCTCAAGGCTACCAGGTTTTAAAGGAAAGTGGCCACTCTGCTGGATTTTATGAGCCCAGTCCCATCAGGGTATATCCCATGCCCAGGGAATGCCCAGCAGATGGAGACCCTCAGGTCAGATTGTGAACCCCACTCATGCTTATAGAGGTAGTTGAGGCAGAAATATTCAATCCTGCCAAGCAAGATATTCACTAAATGTTTGGAAATAAAAATTTCAGCTTTCTAAGACATTTTCAGATCATAAACTGAGTAACCAAGCCAATGCAGGCACTTCTCAGGATAATGCAATATCTTGGCAGCATCTCACTGGTCTCAACTTTGCATTTAAGTATCAAAATACTGCTTAAATCCTTTAAGTACCTAAATCCTGTGCTGGATTTAATCTTGAAGGCTTCATTTTTTATTTCAGACGTGATCCTAAGTTGTAAGAAAAGACATCTCTAACATGCTGGAATCCCAAGCACATGGCTAGGACTCTGGTGCTAGAAAACGAGGGAGGTTTTGGGATAAGGCAACATGCTGGGGGAAATGCACAGTGGAGCTGTAATATTTGGGGCAGAAACACTTTAAGTCTTATCTCTGTTCTGGTACAGTGTATTTATTCTCTGTGAAACTTCCAGCAAGCTGCTGAATCTCCACATAAATCCCCCATCTGTAAAATATGGCATCCTTAATTTTATTTTAGTCTTTCTAGACCTTTATGACAGGGAGTGCCTGGGTTATTAGCTGTGCAGTCAGTGCCTATTAACAGGTCTCTGGTTTAACCCAGGTCAATGCCACCACAGCAGAAGTAAAGGTAAGACAATAATCCAACACCCTTTACACACTCCCACCCTGGAGAGTCTCCTGTGGAAAGCAGAGGAAGCACATCTGACCTGTCACTCCTCTTGCACTCTTACAATGGTTAATATCCAGGTGATTTTCAAGAGGGAGTCATCACTGAGTCATAGAAAGCAAAGATGCAAAGCATCACACGTCTGCTCTACTCCAGGAAGTCTGGAGAAGCCATAGAGGACTGGATTTTTGGTTTTTGAAAGACTTTTGACACCTGATTTCTGAACATTCTCGATACAGATGTTCCAGCCAGGCAGTCAGCATGGATGCTGGCAAAGCTGAGTGGGAATGGCATGGAGATGAATGGGTCCAGGCAGGTGGATATGGCAAGGGCTGTAACAGTGACTCCAGATACAGGATGGAGGACTTGGAAAACATCTGCTTGTTTCATTTGCTGGTGTTTTCTTTTGTAAAAGACAACTGGAATTGACACCACACAGAGGAGGCACAGGAAAGGCTGAGAACAACTTTTCCCTTGTCAGCTGAGGGGACACAAGGAACGTGGCTCAGTGCACACTTGTCATTAACCTTAAATAAGGCCCAGAATATAAAGCAAATTTCCCCTTTACTGTCAAATGCTCTGAGTCAGACCCTTGGCTCCCTGGCACATAAAGAGGGGAATAATGAAGGCAAGATTTGTACTGATCTCACTGGAGATGGAGGACTACTCAATGTGTCAAAACAAGAGTCTATGCAACCCAGTGAAAATTCATTTTTCCCAGCATTATTACCCTGTGCTGGCTTTGGTGAATTAACTCCCCCCACTAAACAGGGTATTAGCAATATTCTAATGGAAATTACCTCAAATAAAAACCAGCATTAACAGTAGCCTCGACATCTAAATCCCACCAGCCACCACAGGGATTGGTTTCCTTTCTCCATCCTCCCTACAGACACATTCCTACCCACCCTGAACTCATCTCATGATGATTTCCAGGAGGAACTGCCATCCAGAAAGAGACAACAAGGCCTTGTTGAGCTCTTGTGCTACACTGGATTCATTTAAACATCCCGATACCAACCATCTGCAGTGGGATCACTCAGTTTAGGCTTCTCCTCCACTACAAACACCAGGTATTTTATTTTCAGCCAGGGCTGGAATGGCTCTACAACCACAACACATCTGCCCATTGCTGCCTCTTGCCTCCAATCCCAGTCACTCTCTCTCTCTCTGCTTCTTGCTCTGCTGCATTATTTAAAATGAAGACAGGCTGCTGTGCCCACACAGAGTGCCTCTGACTCCAGTGAGGAATCTGCTCCTGTTCAGGGCTGGTGACAATCTGTAAACTCGTCGTGACAGAGACTGTATCTTGTTATGTATTTATACTGCGCCTGGCACAGGGAGGTCTTAATCCCGACGGAAGGCTGTTATATCCCAGGGATAGCTACACCAGGGAGGGAACTGCAGCCCAGGGATGCTGCAGGGGAGCCGCTCGTGACGCCTTCAGCAGGGGTGTAGTGTAGAAATAATAACACAGTGCTGGCAAAGCAGCTGAAGAGAAGACCTGCCTCCTACCAGGGAATGCTACTCACTTTCTCTGCAGTCCTGATACAAACCTCTTGGGCTGGGTTTTGTTTTTACAGCTGTACCTGGGGGACAAGCAGGCTGGTTACAACAACAGGTTCAGGTTCTAATAGCCCAGGAGATCATCAGCAATTAGTAAAAAGCCTTGGAGTTGCTGTGTGCTTATAATGAGTGGCATTCTGGGAGGAACCGGTCCCACAGAAAAGCTGCAATATTTCCTTATTAATTTTGGAATGTGAGTTTGCAGCTCATTATTTTGAGATATTTTGTGCCTATACACTCTTTCCTGCATGGGCACAGACTCTAATTCCTTGAAAATCCACCACGAAACCAACGTACCCATCAGATGAATCCATGTTTGGTGATCAGACTCTGCAGGACCTGATGCAATATCACAAGTTAAATGCAGTATTTCTCCTTCAAATTTCCAGATAAATTCTGCAAACCAGAATAAATTTTGCCCTTGATTACTTCTTTTCCTGTTGTACAGAGGTCAACTGAGGACACAATTTCTCAACATACTTAATTCCTTTCTCCTGGTTGGGGTCTCCTAAAGTCACTTTGTAATATAAACCTAAAATTTTATTCACATGATACAGTCAACCTCAAGCAAGCTTTGAATCTGGAGAGTTGACTAACACTCCTTGTGAAACCTGGATTTTAATTTCAATTGGTACTTAAGGTTTTTTGTGTTTCTGATTTTGGATGAGTGAATGGTAAATTGGAGAAGAGTCACGCAGCAGCTCTCCTGTAACAGAGGTCTGAAAACACACAGGGGATATGGAAGGGGAAAACTGACATTTGAAAAAATAGATGTCACTTCAATTGAAGTTTTATTTGAGCCCATCAGCAAGTCTTACTGAATAGCAACTTTATTTGTTATAACAGCACAAATGGAGTCCAAGGCAGCCTGAAAACCAGATTCCAGTCTATTCTGAAAGCAAAAACCCCAAAATAACAACAAAACCACATCGGACCAGATTTTCTACCATGGTCATTGTTACAGGCAATAAGACTAGCACTCAGATGTCTAACCACATGGCTGTTCTCCTAATTAGTTGGGATCACAAAATTGTGTCTGAAAAAGCAGAAACCATATTTTAAAAATAGGCCTCTGAGGCCAGATTTTCAGAGCTTCAGCTTCCAATCCAACACCTACGTGAAAAAGGCAGATTTTCAGCAGAAACTCCCAAACTCCTCCTGTTCCCAGGAGATGGAAACCCAGTAAAGCACATCTGAAAAACTTCCCACTTCATTTGGTTGCCTAAATGCTGGCTCAGCCTGCCTGAAGTCCACTCACTCCTGAGCCTCTGATGTGGAGAACACTGGGTGGGCAATTCTTTAAAAAAAATCTACCCCCTGTATAAGAATGAAACATGTCACTTCATGAGGCTGGGACAGAGCCAGGACAATTGGTGTTTTTTCATTAGAATTTGTGTTTTTTGTGCTTTATCTTTGCAATCCCTAAAACTGGAACAATGCACTGTGTGAAACACACTTTCTTCAAAAATGCAGTCCAGCTGAAAGCTGAAATTTGTGTACATTTCTGCACACACAGAGACAATGTGTGTGTGTGTGTGTCTACACATCTCCAGGCAGACAAAGTCAACTTGCCAAAATCCCCCCACAGAAACACACATGTACCATCACAGCTGAAGCCGATGGGAGTCAGAATTCAGCCTTTGGACCACAAATTTAAGCTGCAAAATTCATTTCATGCAGGAAAACAAAAATAAACAAACAAACAAACCCCTTTCTCATCATGGAACTTTTAAAAAATCTCTCCCTCGAGCAAAATGGCTGTTTCCCCTCCCACATAAACTGGCAGCCAAGTCAGGAACAGTGCTGAAGACTTCCCATGCTTGCAGAATCAGATACAAAATTTGCAGGAAGGCTGGCACTTATTTTCTCACAACAGTTTGTTCTTCACATATTTCACAACTTTTAAGTTCCTTAATGTAAATTGGAATCTTACATTTTGCCTCCATGTGTTTTATTGACTCTGATCTCCATATTAACAGCGGGGGAAGAGTGGGGTGCTAAATGCAGCAAGCTGGCCACAGTTCTGCCCAGGGAGTCCCCCTGGCCCCGTTTTAGGGGTGACTGGACCAACAGGGGCAGCTCCCATGGAAACCCAGAGGTGACTCACCAGGCAGGGCAAGGTTTGGACCAGAGGAGGCTTTGCTGGTTGCACATTTCTCACCTGACTTTGGGATCTGTGGGTCCTGCTCCTGGTTAGGGGCTGAATAGTTTCTGCAGTCAGCGCCCAAACCCCCTGAGAGGCTGCAGGTCATGCTGTGCCCAAGAGGTGCCTCTGGCCCAGCAGGACTCTCTGTCCCATTTCCTTCCTGGGAGAATGTCAGGAACTAGTTAGAGAGACCAAGAATGGACTGGCCTTTGAACGAAGCTGTGAAGCTCAGTTGGCCACCTCTCCTCCTTCCCTCCACTCCACATCCCCAATGCTCTTCAGGCACATTTTCATGGCATTTATCCCCAGCAGCTTCAAAGGAAGACACCAAAGGAGAACAAGGTGGACATGGCTCATGGTATGGAAAGCATGTTCATCTGATGCAGGGGCCACTGGCCACAGGGAGAAGTGCACTGGCTGCAAACAGACTCTGCTGCATTACTCAGGAGACACCTCTCACTGTGAACCAGCACCTGGCCCTGGAGCAGATGCTGAAAGCCATGGAAAAGTCAGGAGTTAGAAGGGGACCATCTGCGTTCTGACCCCTTGACCACAGTGTCTCCTTATAGGTGAGGCATTTGGTGGGTGATTGGTTCTTGGCATTGTGGGGAGGGCTTTTTGGATTTAGAAAGAATTAAAAGAATATCTGAAATGATTTCCCTAATCAAATTTCTGTTCCGTTCACGATCAAATACTGTTTAAAGTAATTTAATTTCCCATCATGCTAACAAGTTCTGTCAATATTTTCCCCACTAACTTACATCAGGTGGATGTGTCTTTTTTCCATCACATATTATGAATTTTCCTTTGCAAATTTCATTACTTGGTCCAGGGATCAGGGGCTGCTTCTTCTTTAAAAAGGTTGTCTGTGGTTCAGTTTTATCAAGAACAATATTGATTGTGACAGACTCGCATATTCCAAAAAGGACTGTAAACCCACATAACACTTTAACTGCCAAAAATGCTTTTTCAATTTTTCTTTCTTAAACAAACTCACTTGGACCAAAACATCACATTTCATTTTTCTCTCTCTCCTGTGTAAGTTATTGCTTGGAGTTACATTTCTCTGTGTCTTAGCAATGGATGTGAATCAAGACTCAAAATTTGGATTCTAGTCTTAAAACAAGAACTGTTTTCTCTTTGGGGTGAACTGGGCTCTAATTGCAGCACTCCAAAACCTTCCTCGGATTTTAGAGTCCTTTGCCCTAAACAATTCTTGAACAAAATTAGCTAACTGCTTATGTACATGGCATAAAGTCTGCACAGACCATCACTGTCTACCTGTAGATTTGGGTACATGTAGGACATATTATTTCACTGCAGTTGAATTTCAAAATCAGCAGTTTAGATGAATGTAAAAGAAAATTTAAATACAGGATCTGCCTGTGCATTGTGAAAACGTTGACTTATTTTTCTGAATTAATTCTGAAACAATGAACAAATTATGAAGCACATTTCAGAAATGGGAAAATTTTGTTGTGTGCAGTGCACATCTGTAATTTATTGGGTTAGTCAGAAAGCCTGATCAGTAATTGCCTTTTCCAACAGGATCCCAGCACAATATAGAATTTGCCACTTACTACCTGATTACAAGGCAAAGGTGCTCTCATTTACACTTAACAGCTGGACACACAAATATTCTGGAATCTTACTTGAAGGAGTAAACTTGGTATATTATCGTGCTTTAAAGCATAAGGATGTAACTGGACTATCAAACATACCCCTGAGTGATACCTGAAGGCAACATGCAGAAGAGAAGCACTCCTGAATTTTAGTAGGACTCAGGAAAAGAACTTTAAATTCTGTAAATTTTATCTACTTGTACTCTTAGGGTGAATAAAATCTCTGCTCATTGTTTTCATGCCACACCAAGGGATGGAAACTGTCTGTTGAATGTCCTTGAAGGCAGTTGGTTCCTGTAAACACCAGCCACGAGCAACAGATATTCACAATATTTTTTTTAATCATTAAATTGCTGTTTGCAATTACAGCAATATAATCTCCATGCAAAATGTGCCTGATTTTGGTCTCAGTTGATTCCAGGCTGCTTTGCTGAAGTATTTTCCAGATATTTTGCTTAACTCAAGATGAACAGGAATAAAATAAACTCAGTCCCAATTTGAACATCATGTTTGCAAAACTGACCCCCCCAAAACATGCACTTGCACAGCTCTGTGTCAGTCTTGCTCATTCACAGTTATTGGTTTTGACTTTTCATTTATTTTTAACCAAACTAAGCCAAGCCCATGGAAACTAATACCAAAGAAAAAATGTTGTATGCACTTCTGTAAAGAAAAAAATTACAAATTTCACATTTGGGCTTGCTTTAGTCATAAACCCACTAACTAATTTCTTGTTTGATCATTTAAAATATGATTATACTGTTGTGGCTCCACCAATTTAGTATTTTCACTCTCCTAAACTTACTCCTCAAACTTTCAGACATGGTCACAGATAGTTTATCCAATTGATATGTATCATGAGTAAAATGTATCAGAGATTAACAAAAAAATACAAGAAAAATAAAATACTTTGGAAAACAGGCAGATCACTGTCATTTAATGACAGTTCCCTCAGGGGACTTAAAAAAAAATTAGAAATATCATTTAGAAACTGCATTTGTAGCAAAAAAGCTGGCCAAAAAAAGCTCCTAAAAAAATCTGCTCAAAGTTCACTAAACCCACACACCATTCCTTAAACAACTGCTGGCATTTTACAGGTGGAAGACATTGCACATGGCAGAGAAATAAGCAATCAGTGCAATGAGTTTGTCACTTCCATGGAAGTTTCTGCCTCTCTCCAATCCATGTGACCTCATATCCTTCCAAAGCAACCAAAGGAAATGCCTATCCAAAGTAATCCAGAGAAGAGAGGAAATTCAGCCCTTCCCAAGGCCTTTGCTCTGCTGTCAATGATCTGAATCACCTGTACCTGCCTGCAGTGATGCCCCATGAGCCACCTGAGCCCTGCACCATCACAGAGGTGCTCAGGTGCTTGTTGGGAGCGTTGTATTCATATCAGGCATGATGTCCCAATACCAAAAACTAATCTTAAAAATCAGCAAGGGCCTCTTTGTTGTGATTCCAACAGGCTTCGAAGCAGACCTAAACCAAACTATAAATGCTCTTCGTTTTCCTGTTTATCCTAAAAGTCATGGGCCTCTTTGAATCCCAGGACTTTTATAAGCTTTTCAAAGTAGCCAGAAGGGTTTAAAAAGTGTCGAGATGAACAAAAAGGTTTCATGTCACACCTACACAAGACACAAAAACTACCGGAGGTACAATCTACAAAATAAACCCATTTTTTGATGATAGAAAGAACTGCTTATTTCCACCACATCTTAATATTTTATTCCCCGAGTTACTGGAAACTGTCAGGCAGATGGATGAGTGCTTATGAAATCAGACCTCAGGACAGAGTGTATTACGGTACAGATTGGCTTCTGTGAGAATAACCCTGCGAGCAGCTGATGCCATCAGTGGCAACAGCCTCCCACATACCCCCTGCTCGAGGTTTCTGGGAGCTGAGACCTTTTCTCAGCACTCAGCCACGATGTCCTGTTTGTGAATCATTGTCTGCATCACTTCGAGAGAGTAAAACCACGGCGGGGAGCTGAGGGCACCCCCGAGTCCAGATGCCATGCTGGGAACAAACCCTGCTTTTACAGTGCCACTTCTTTCAAGTGATATTTCCCTCAGCCTCGTTCCGTAGCTACAAGGCCAGAATTTAGATGAGGAGAAAAAGCTCTTGCAAAGTTTATTTGTAATTTTGACACCCAAAAAAAAGTAAAAATCAAAAGGAATTATGTGCTATTGCTTAAAATGTGAAATTAGCGGCAAATGGAGATCTCTGAAAGTCCCTAAAGTTGAGAAGATGTTCTTTGTGTCATGGAGCAGATACTCAGTGCAATCAGCACGTTCTACATAGGTAATTACTTTTACTACTAATGGTGCCTCCCACTCAGAGACGAAGATAAGATGTTCCAACACTACTTAATCACAAAGCTTCATTATTGCTCCACCACCTACTGGGTAAAACAATTCACAGGCTCTATTCAGCAACTCTCACAAATGAGAAAAATTTATGAATATGCGAGCAAACAGCACACAGTCAGTCTGCAGGAGAGGCAATTCCTGAGGAACTGTATAAGACCTTAGAAAGTTTGGGACATTTTCAGTTCTTTCTTCTCCTTTCCCCAAATACTCAAGAAGAATAAAATGTGCAAAACCAAGAGAAAACCATCCCTATGGTGAATTGAGCCCCTGAAAGTGTTTCGGGTTCTTCTGCTGAAGCTTCTGAAATTTCCTTGAGACAGAACACAATGTGTAAAAATAGCTGCATTCATTGCAGTTCCATGTTTTATTTTTGGGATTATTCTTCATCCTTTTGTGCTAAGAGCATGTTACAAATTGTTTTACTACTCAATGCATCAAGAACTGACACAGAAAACAAGAACTAGGGAATAAAACTCCCTCTTTGTGGGGTTTATAGATTCTTTACACAGGTTCAAATGAAGAGCAGTGCTGCAGCAGTCAGTTCCAGAGCACGTGGGATGAACCTTCAAGAGCTCTTGCCATAATGAAGCCAATTTGGAAATTACATCAAAAAGACAAAGAATGCCTTTATTTTTCTGTAGATGTAAAAGAAAAGTAGGTGCTGTTAGGATTAAAGAATATTTGGGCCACTGAAGGCTGCATACTGCTCCTTTCCCGGAACAGCAGGTAAGACTGGGAGCCCTTGACTTCTGCCTCAGGAAACATCTTCAAGCAGTGTATCCATGGCCCATGTGCTCTACCTTGGTTACACACCTGTGGCCCACCAAGCAGTGAACAGGTGGGAATTTACAGAGGCTGAAGTTGTGTCTACTGTCTGTCGTCATATTTGTCCAATATTATGGCAAATCCAAAAAAACCCAGTAGTTCCCAGTTCCCACATCACCTCCTAAGTTGTCGTCAAAGAGGAAGCTGTGGCAAAAAAGGTCTTTTCTCACAGCATTTGGGAACAATCTGTTTGAGATATGGGAATTCTCAGTCGTCAATGAGAAGTCCAATCTTTTTGCAACAAATTAAGTTGCTCTATTAATACCTGAGTTTGCCGAAATCTGGAAGTGTGCAGTTCCAGGAAAATAGCAAAGCACGCAGCTGCATCCTAATTCCTCAAAACTATGAAATAACTATATGGAAAAGGCTTGTGAAGTAGTAAACTGCCCATGGGAAAACCCATCACATTTACATTGCTTACATTATTTTGAGTCCCAATAAAACAGTAGGAGGATGTCCAATGGGGACAATGGGATTTCACAAGCATTTTGCCTTTTTGTTCCCTTAAAGTAGCATCTTGTCCTTGTGGATGGAGGAACAACTGAAAAACAGAGCAGAATTTAAATTATTTTGGTGAAAGATGAACCCACTTAAATCAGTGTCAGGATTCTGGGCCACCTGAGTTGGAGAGTCCAAGTGCTTGGCTGGACAGCAGTGCAGGCAGCGTTCTCAGGCTCACATGCCACTGACCACCACTGAAAATGCTCCTCGCAGCTCCCTGGGTGGCCACGCTGCACTAAGACACGTATAAACATTTTTATTGACTCAGCCAGCAAGAACAATCTGTCTCCTCGTGGCTAGAGCAGCAGTGAAGGAGCGTTCCCAGCCTGCCCCAAAATCCTGGCTTGTGCTCACCAGCGAAACCTTTTTGTTTGGCTATTAGCAGATGTGTGTAGTTATGTTTATTCACTTCATCACAGGGCATCAGAGTTGCAGAGACAGCACCTGTGCAACAGCTCAGAGTTAATGAGAGAAGATGGATAAAAGTGTGGACACACATGTAGGATGATGCCTAAAATCCTTTAGTAATCCAGGACAATATTGTATTCCTCTTGCTACTAGAATGTTGGGGGGCTGAGTGGAAGAGCACTGCCTAGACTCTATTCTGTAAGGAGGAATGGAAGGAGTCACTGCACTGAATGCAAAAGCTAGAAATTACCAAACTTCTAAATTGAAGGGTTAAAAATAAATGAACAAGTGTAGTATAGATTAATGAGAGAATGAACTCAAGTTTATTTGCCATTAATGTTGACAATACTTAATGGTCAAATGAATAAAGCCCAAAATTTCAGGGCTTTTCACCTTTCTTCTTTCAAATTGAAAAATAAAAAAGCAGATATTATCATTATTATTTCAGGCAACTAAGCAATGGGATGCTTTTCTACGCAAGGCACTGCTGGTGGATTCCCCTTTTGGGAGGTTGCAAGTCTCATGTTCAGAGCTGACTGTGAGTTCAGCTCACTGATGCTCATACAAATATATGGTAACTTACTGTTTAGGAAATCAAGGGAGTTCTTCAGCACGTTCATGTGAAGAGAAAAATTATTTAAGAAGTCAAATATCCATGTGCCTTTTCGCAAAAATAAACGTATGCATTCACTTTTTACTAATCAAATGGAAAATTGTTTTGTTTTAATGGTTTTGAAACTTCCCCGTCCCTCGAGCAAACAGTACCCATTACTTTAAACACCTCAGTGTCTAGTAATTGTTCACAAATGTGTCAGGCTACCAGTAATTTAAGTCCTGTCAGGAATAAATCTCAGACACTCACTTCTTCCAGTCAGTGACTTGAAAAAACCCGCCCACATGTCAATTAGAGGAAGCTCCGCGCTGGCTTTGTTCGGGGCTGTGTAAACAGAGCGAGCTTCCTCCTCGCTAACAACTGTTTTCTGAGCCCTATATAAATGTTTATGTGAACTATCCTACAACAGCATCTAAAGCCATAAAAAGCAGGCACGTAAAAAACAATCTGTGTTGTACTCGTTGGCAATAAATGTACAACCAGTGCAGGCTGTAGATCCAGTTGTGAATTATTTTCTCTCAAAGGTCTGACCTCAAAACATTTAAATGTTAGGCTGTAAATCAAAATGATATACTTGTGCTATGTACAGATTATTCCCCAGTTTCTGTGCTCTGCTAAATACGTGGGTCTGCAAATACTTGCACATTAATATGCAAATATGCACACAGGTAGAGGTATATTCCAGAGAGATGTAGGGGAAAGTCAAACAATCCAAATATATGAGTGGGCATATTTTCTCACCTATGTTATTGTTCTCTGCAAGCCACTGGGGAATAGCTACAACCTGATGTATGACTGATGTAGCATAAGGAACAGAGAAAATCACTGGAGAACAGCTACAAGAAGAATTTAAGAAGACCAAACAAGGTAAAATCTGGAAAGCTTAAGGTCATGAAGTGACATGCTCACCTAACTGACACACTCCGAGCCACTGACTCTGAAATGAGGCACTCACAAACCTCGTTCAGCTCTTCTGGAAGAGCCTATATTCCTCAGATGTCTAAGCTTTCATGAATAAAATGTACTAAGCACCAGAATTTTTTCTCAAAGTAAATGTTAAATATCCCTCTGCCTAAATTTGTCCATGTGGCCTGATCCAACAGTGGGGTTTTGAGATAACCTTATGGATCAGAACTGCCACCACTTTTGTCTTTGGCAGAAGCTCATCACTTAGGGGATTGTATTTGCCTTCAGTGCAGGAGATTTGAGTTCAGACCCTTTCATGTCCTGATTCAAAGTGGGAATTTGGAGAATTTTACCTCTCCTCTCACAGCAAAGTCTCCAGATACTGCCTTCCCTCATGCTAAGGTGAGTCTCCTCCAGCCTTTCCCACTGAAACTGTTCCATTGTGAGTACACATTTGAATATTCGTTAGCAGAGAACCTGAAAGGTGACGCTCCCACAGTCTGCAGCAGCCCAGCCAGGAGCCCTAATCTGTCTTTCCATCTTCCCTCATCCCCTCTTTAATATCTTTCTATGTAAAGCAGGAACAGTTTGGTGGTTAGTGTGCTCTCCTGGGCGGTGGCTGAACTGCCTTCAAATCCAGTTAGGCAGAGGATGGCTCCACGCTGCAGAGCAGAGCTTTAAGGCAAGATAGGGTAGGGAGGCTCTGGGAAGGGATACCTGCATGGGAGTCCCAGGCCAGAGCTGCCTGAGCTGGCCAGGGAGCTCAGGGTTTCTCTCTGATGGCTGGTTGGGATGGCTAGTTGAGACTCCTGGAATTTTCAACTCACTTGGGAGACCTTTGCACTCAGGAGGGCATCCAAATATTAACCCGTTTGGGCTACAAACTCTGATTCAGCCCAAACCTTCACTGAAATCAGGGGGTTTTGCTGAGTTACACAAGAAGTCCTCCATGTGAACCACAAGAACCCTGCTCAGTTCACTGGCCTGGACTTTGGAAGGCATAGGCTGAGATCCCTCTGAAATTTCCTTGTGACAGTTTTACAAAGGAGGGTTGGTTAAACAATATGGGTCTTTCTACTGGGAGCAAATCTGGCACTCCAAGAACAAAGAATAAGGAGGAACTTGAAGAACTGGCACAATGACAAGGGAAATGGCAGTGACTGCCCAAACTGAACGATGCTGTACCTAAAAAAACCTTGTCTATGCCCGCACCCATCATATAGGATCGAGTGTTGAGGTTCCCACCTTGGGAAATGCTCTTACTCAAACGCACAGGAGTTTTTTTTTGAGGAGGGAAGGCAGGATCTGGCCCTCACCTTTCAGCCAGAATGACTCACCCTCCATCGTGCTCCATTTCTCGTATTATATTGCCGGATGAAAGGAATATGATGTTCGGCAGAGGGAAAAATACAGACAAACAGGGAGAGCAGATGAGGTGCTGCAGTTGGAATTGTGCTTTGCAGTTTTTTATGTATCATAACTGTGTGCAAGGATGCCCTGGAGCTACGATACGAGGAGAGCACTTTAAGAGAAACCAACATAAAGAAACAAATAGCAATAAATGACATAAGTATAGCACCTACTTATCTTGCAGAGATACAGAAGATTGGAAACAGTACAAACACTATTGTGCTCTACAAAGAGTATTTTCATACCTGAGCATGCACACACTTACAAGAGATATTTATGAGACAGATGTAAGACTAGAGTAGAAATATTATCCATATCCATTGTATAGGAACAAGAGAGCATGGGAGGGACACGGGAAAGAAATAGTAGGGGAAAGGTTTCATTGAGAACTTTTGCTTGAAATTTTCACAAGTATCTGAGGAATTTTGAAGCTGCCTTTTCATTTTTTAAATCTGTCTGTTACATCTCTAGGAAATCTCCTGACCATCCTTCTGTTAATGCTCTGCCACTGGCTCCCAGTTGCAGTGATTTTGTGTTGTCAGGAGCATCAGTGGGACCTCTGAGCAAGTGAAAAAGCTGGGGTAGGGGAATTGCTGGAAATCACAGCATACAAAGAACCCCTCCATTTTCAGTTTGAGGCTTAATTGCATTAGTATATTTAGGATAATTTGGGACTGCTTTCCTCTCTTGGGTTTTGAAGACTGAGTTACTGGAGAAGCCTAATGGGGAAGGAAAATACTGAGATTGAGCTGCAGCTTCTCAACACTTCACAAAGAAAGAGAAAATGTGAAACCATCCCTTGTCTGGGCTATGCAGAAAGCTGTGAGTGTGTCCCGCTGTCACACTGCAACAACCCTAAACAGCTCAGCACAGGAGATTGTAAAACTATTTATCAAAACTTCTGCCAGAAAATATCAACTTCTCAGTGCAAATAATAGGGGAGTTCCAGATTAAAGCCCCCATCAGGGAGCTGTGGACAGGGTCTCCACTGTGGAGATGTTGAAGCAGAGTTGCCCTGTCTGTCCTGCTGTGCTTGGCCAGGAGCAGCATCACAGGGACCCTGCTCAGCCCAGGAGAAAAGGGGCTCTCCTGACCCACCTGCCATGAGGTCTCTTCACTTTGCAGGATCAGGCCTTTGGGCATTCCCAAGGGAGCAAGGCTAGAGGAGAGCTGGGTGCTGCACATGGACTCAAATGGAGCTGGACAACAAATCTTCCAATCATGAGGCACAATGTATCAAGTTTAACCAGATATTTCCTCATAAAAAAATAAGAAGGGTTTGGCTTGTTTTTTTTCCCAGTGAAATGATTAAAAGTATTGTGGGTAGATGGGCCTCCAAACTCCTTTAATTTCCACCTCTTGAGGGGTGAAACCTTTGATAAATCTCTCAGGGTTCAAAAGAAACCCATCACGTGGGATTTGCCCCATCCAGGAGCTGACAAATACCACAAGCCCAGTGCAGTCCATCCTGTATTCCAGGGTAGGTGAGATTAGATAAGGCATTTCTCCTTCTCCCAGGGGATCTGCTCGTGTTTTCCATGGTGTGGAAAGAAGGGACTGCACTGAATGACGACTGATGATGATTAATGTATTATTCTACAGAGCATTATGGTTTCTTTTCATTTGTACTGCATTGTTAGGAGTAAAATGTGATAAAATGGCTGTAACTGTTTTCCACCCTACTTTCCGCCTCCCCCTAGAATTGTTAAAAATAGCATTGGAAAAATTATTGAAAAGGAGAGAGAAAAAAGGCCCCTATTTTCTGCTAATGGAAGTGGGTCTAGCTCCCCTGAATTTAATGAAGTTCCACTCATTTATAGCTCCAAACTAATGTTGGCCCTTTTTAATAAACATTCATTTTACTTTTGTTGTTGTTGTTTCCTTCCTCCCCTGCTTTTAGGGGTTGAAAATATGGCAAAAATGAAGAGTTCAAATTTGATGTAACCCAAAGCTGGAATCTAAGCCTGGATATTTTTAAAACAATCTTAGTAAATAACTTCCAAAAATGCAGTACTTGGGAAAACGTGTTCTGGTTAGAGAATCTGATAACCAGTTTTATGTGTGAGGGAAAAGTAGAATTAAAATTTAAAAAATTCTGTTTCTAAAAACAGGAGCATTCATCTTTTCTCACTCAGAAAAAAAGAACAAGTTTGAGACTTCTTATTTTCTGTGCATAACAGAGGTAAACGTATTTCCTTCTTTCTTTTAAAACACCCCTGTCTTTATCTACACAAGGGCAAGAAGGCTCTATATTCAGTAATAAAATTTCCAGAAATTCCAAGTTTATTCTAACTTTGCCTGTGTGCATCTGTCTTTCCTCTCCTAAAGCTGTTATTACATTTTTTTATCATGAAACTCTGTCCATGTTGCCAGCTCCTCTTCTTAAGTGCTCTAAAGTTTAGAGAACAAAGAACATCACAGTTAATCCTATCCAAAATTTTATCTGAAATCATTCAGATAAACCATAATTTGTTTGAGCTTTGCTGGGAGCAAGTGACAGAGTTTCAGACACAGTAATTTGCTGTGTTTCCATTTCAAACAACCGATGCTTCCCACTTCTAATGTGGAGAAATGTAAAATCCATGTCAGTTGTTTGTATTTGGGGGTTAGGAAGTTCTGGGATTGTTGGAGTTTGATTTTTAAGCCAGTCTGGCAGCTCTTTGAATGCACAGCCACCATGATTCCACAGCCAGGTACACCTGCTGGGCGTGTTGATGGGCAAGTCCAGTCCTTTGCAAGAGAAATGATGTTTTATTTGCACCTGCAGTTCTGGACAGAATTTTGGAACAGAGCTCCATGTGCTTTGATGGATGAAACCTGTTAAAACATCCGATCTCTGTGTTTACAGGAGAAGTTACAACTGTTTTCTCCATCTGCATTTTCCCTGTTTCCTACAGGAGTGATGCATTGGGAATGCCTCTTCACAAAGCACACCCCAAAACTCCTCCAACAGGAATTTAGCCCTGTAAAGTCCTGTTGGTTTTCAGGTGCACTGTTCCATGTTGCAGATGATGCTGGAGAGGTCGAGTGCCCCGCCTAAGGCCTCCAGCAGGGAATGCAGGAGCCAGGAATAGCAGGCAGGATTTCCTGCCTTTCAGCCCAGCACATCAGGCTGTGCTGCCCCTCTTGCTGTTCCCAAATTTGCCTTTGCTGCTGTGCAGCTTTTGTAAGGAAACAGATGGAATAGTGCAGCTTTGGGGAGTGATGCCTCACCACCAATGGCCTTTTCACTTCCCTGGAGCAGAAGGAATTATCCAGGGACCTGACAAGGGGCTGGAAGAGGATTTCCCAGTCCTTAGTGCAGGACTGTGAACTTCTCTGCTCCTCACACCTACACAGCACAACTTCCAATAACACAGATGGTTTTTTGTACCAAAGCTGTGAAACTACTTAAATGTCCCTTCAAATCTCAAGTGCCCATTTGGACAAAAATGTTACAAAACACCAGGAGCAAATAAGTGCAATGGAGGCCTCTCCTCCAGGTCATTTAAGAACACAAATTCCAGCATTTTGGCATTCAGATCTCTCTCATTTATAATTCCCATCCAGCTTATTTTCTATCACATAAAAAAAAAATCAGATAAGGAGTGAGCAACTGCAAGGAGTGTGACTAAAAGTAAACTACAGCAGAGAGAACTGTTCACTCCAGCTCGGCTTAAACTTCAGCTCAGCCATACTTGGCTCCTGTCAATTCATGTCAGATGCTGAAGGTTTTTTGATTTAGGACAGCCTTGCTGCTGTCCACAGGCCTTGCCAGAGAAAAGAATACAAAACGAGTTCCAGGAAGGGGCTTGAGCGGAGTTGTGAGACCTGATTACTCAAAGGTTCATTTTTTGACAATGAACAGGCTTTGGGATAAAATAACATTGGAGGACGAGAAATGTCACTACGGACCCGAACCTGCAAATACTTATGTTCATGTTTTAACTTTACTACTGTGGGTCATCCTGCTGAAATTAATGAGCTGCTCCAAGGGGTAAGGAAAAGCACATGCACAGGAATTTCCAGGATCAGACACTATGTGCTTAAGATGTGAAGAGTTCCAGGGCCTCAGTTTGGGAGTGCTCATATGCTTGTAGTTAAACATGCAGGAACATTTGTAGCATTAGGGCCCAGAATTCTTGCATTGTAAATAATAGGAGATGAGAACCTGAAGCCAACTGTATTTGGAATAAAACAGGCAAGGAACAGGAAAAGAATCCCATGATCTCACACCAGCACTGGTAACAGCCTTGCTCAGATTGTGAGTTAGTACAAACTGGAGGTGGTCCTGCCACTGTGGTGAATAAGGATAAAAATAAGGCTGTTCTTAATTGCTTTCCAGAACTCGAATATGCAACACCTTTTTTCTTTCTTTCTTTTCTTTTTCTTTCTTTCTTTCTTTCTTTCTTTCTTTCTTTCTTTCTTTCTTTCTTTCTTTCTTTCTTTCTTTCTTTCTTTCTTTCTTTCTTTCTTTCTTTCTTTCTTTCTTTCTTTCTTTCTTTCCTTTCTTTCTTTCTTCCTTCCTTTTCTTTCTTTTTTCTTTTTTTGAGTGCAGTTGTTACATTTTGAAGTGTCAGCTCAGTCTGACAAGTTACAAGAGTCTGGAAAGATGAAAAGTCTTGGGTCCAGGGAATGGGAGCAATGTGGTCATTGCTGTTGGCCTCAGACATCGAGCTGGTTTCACAGGGATCACTTCCAAATGTCAAGGAGACTGGAAAATTCTGAGATATTAGAATATCAGACTTTAAGCTGGGAGATGGGGAGTGTGTTAAATCAACTTTTCTGTCCCACTTAATACTGGCTTCAACATAATCAATCTCAAAATAATGGTTTCTATTCTTTGCATGGTCAGTTCTTTACTTTTAATACTATTCCAAACATCACAGAGAAGAAAGAATTCTAGTAGCATAACAATAAGCTACACTGCAGCTATAGAGAGCAAACAGGCTAAATAACACCAAAATATTAGTTAACATGAGCTTTGCTGTGCAGCACAACCCAACAAACTGCAAACACAAGGATGCCACTTGCTAAAGCAATTCAATCTATAAGGAACTCCTAAAAATAATGTATTTTCATTTTTCAGAAGCTTTCATAGGGTACAGGATGCTCAGATATTTCAGAGAGGAGAAACACAAAAGACAAGTATAACTCAGAGTACCCAAAGTTACCCTACTCTGTTACAGCAGGAGCCAAATTTGGTGAAAATAAGTCCTTCACTGCAGGAGCCCCCTGGATCTCAGAGTCTTTCCCCAGTGTGTTTACATTGCTGAAGTTCTTCATTTCCTCTGCCCAGAGCAGTGAATTGCATTGCAATTGAATGCACAGTAGAACTCCATGCAGGAAAGGTTTCTGCATTATGGTGAAAAGCTCTGTCCTGATAAATGGTACCATTAGCATCTGGAATTCACTGCATCCGGCGAGTCAGGCCATTCCAAAACAGCCCTTAAAAGTGTAACAAATTTGCTCAAATGCTAATGAGCTGAACCACCACACTGATCTGCTGAATGGAGCCAAAGAGATTTAGAAGTTTAAAGCATTTGTCTGTTATTAGCAGCCATACTCAGTGTTCTATCAGTTTTCCTGGGAAAAAAACTGTATAATCTCACGGTTTAGAACTCCCCTCCTGAAAAGATGAACCAATGGATCACTAGAAAAGATTACTTTTTCCTACTCTAAATTTCATGTCCAGATGATTGAACATGGAAGTTTTCAAAAGATCAACTATTTTAATCAAATTTTTTTCACCTGTTGTGTCATCCTACATTCTTACTCCTAATAATCAGCTGGAAGATGCCCCTGCACTGAAAAGGACTTTTTTTCCTGTGTGTAATAACAGGATTTTCACCTTTTTGGTACACAGGAAGCAGGAATGTAAAGGTAAGCAGTGAAATTTGGCCCTGTCTGTTCATGTATGGAAATGATCTCTCTGGGCAATACTTACTTTCTTGGAAGTCCTACTTTCCTAAGAACCTTCCAGCCAAACCAGCAGCAGCCAGCAGTGGATAACTGTAACTAACCGCTCTTAAGGCAGCAAGAAAACCTCACCTGAAATGTGTGTAGTTTTTTAAAAAGCCAACAGAAAATGTTTTTGTTAGAACACAGAAGAAGCCAGCAATTTGCAAACAGAAAGTCTAAACTGAGTCTATGGTCTGGCTCTACTCTTTAGTCAAACCCAAGTGAGTGGAGCCAAACCATATACGGCATGACAAAGATGTTTAATGAAATGATCTACAGAGTGAGAGGAGACCACCAGGAACTAATGGTAGATTGTTTTCATTGGCTTCTGCTCTGCCTTGGCCCATCCTTATTCCCAGACATGGAGCTGAGCTGGAGTAAGGAATTCAGCGCCTCCTTGCGTTGGCTTTCCATGGGCAGTGGTCAGCCACAAACCCTCCAGCCAAGAGCTCTGTGAGGAACAGGGCATTCAGTGTGGGAGATCTGCCTTCCTTGGGTTGTTCTGACACACCTACAGCAATCCCAAATTCCCTGGAGAAATAAATACCCTCTCTCATGCTTGGGCAACTCCATTAACACTGAGGAGACCTTTAATCAGCTTCTAGAGGTGTTGGGCTACAGGAAATTTTTCATACACTGACCAAAAAATTACATTCGAGGTCATAATTATTCACAGATGAGAAGTGAGACTTGCAAATGTTTTGATGGGAGAAAAGCAACTAAAAGCCCTCAAGTTCTATCAAGTCAAAACTGTTTTTTTCTGTTTTTCAAATGGAACTCCTTTAAACTCTTCATCTGCAAGAGACATTTTACTTTGAAATCCAGTAAATTAAAAAAACAAAACAAAACAAAAAAACAAAACACTTTTGGAACTGTAATAAAGGCTGGAAACTAAGCAATTATTTTATTTTCTTATTTGCACATCAAGTCTAAAAAAAATAAATTAAAAATCACTTACTCCCTCAGACCTTCCTGACAACACTTTATGCTACATGGAAAGCCTTTTATTCTTTTTCAGGAATAAATTTCCTTTCCAGAGCAGCACAATGACATAGTGCAGAGCTCCAAACATAAATGGAATACTCCAGGCACAGCTTCCACCACTAGGAGTAAATTCAAGAAAAATACTGACCGCCCCTGTGTGTTTTCTTTGCTGTGCAGTCTGTAATATTTCTAGCAGGATGCACAACAAAGCACTCCCCTTCTCCTGCACTGTTGTCAGAAGAATTTGCTGGATGCATCGGAGAGTTGACACGGCATGTGAATCTCTCCTGCCTTGTTTGCAGAGATGCAAACTTTGAGCAGCTGAACATCTCGTGTTCTCTGCTTATGCTCTGCAGTCTCTCTGTCACCCGTGGCATTTTGCATTTGCTGTTTTCTTCGGGATCTTTAAAATAACATGCCAAATGAGATAAACACACTGTTCAATGAGCACTCTGGAGTTCGGTGTGTTTAACAGCTCTAACCCCACTAACCAGTTTAATGTTTAATTACATAAAGCTGTGTGGTCCCCAACTGGTTTGAACCTTCAACACTAGTCAAGCAAAGTTAAATCCAGCAAAGCAGAAAGCACAGTGGTGAGAGAGCAATATGTTGGCTACATTGTTGAAGATGTCTGGCAATTTGTTAACCTTGAACGGTTTTATTTGGAGCAACATTTTCATCCTGGCCTTATCTGGGCCTCCCCAGCTTTTGCAGCCCTGCAGGTTCAGTTCTGTAACTGAGCTGATATTAAATACCAAAATGTCTGTTTTCTTTCCCCAAAATTAAATTCTTAAGACAAATAAATAGCTTAAATTCCACCCACAATTAATTCCATTCACATTCTCCTGCAAATTACAGGCATAAAGATGCTGGCCAGGTTTTGAAATCTGGCCCTTCATTTGCCAGCCAAAGCAGTTGCAAATATGAATATTTGAGAGATAACTTCTTTAATGTTTCTGTTCTTGTCATGTCCTGTCCTGACTCTCCAAGCAAGCCTACAAGTTCCATTAGGAAAAAGTTACAGTGATATTATAAATAACAGCTTCTACTGTCCAGCTCTATTTTCAGTCCATGCAGCCACGGCTTTCAACTCCTCAGCCTCCAGCTCTCTGCCTTCTGATGGAGGACAACAAAAGAGTTTGCTTCATCTGCACATTAAAGAGCAAACTGGTGGCCTTTGGACCACATGAGAAGATGGACACTAAACGAAAATGGCTCAAGAATAAATGATTTGCCTTGTCTTCCTTCAGAATCCAGATATAAAAAGGCACTAAGGCAGAGAAATGCTGGCAAAAATTAATATTTTCCCAGACTTAACCATTTCTCTTTTCAAAAAGATTTATAACACACATGAATCTCAGATGTCACATCTTATTGTGCATAATTATACTGATGTCTAGACTAAACATTATATATATACCCACACGTACATATAATTATATATCCTTATGACTATATATTCCTGTTTTTCTATAATACCTATTCCATGGCAGGGTTTGTAACAGTGCTTTATATCTTAATGATTCATAAAACCTATATTCCATGGGAAATGATTTTATCCAACGTGCAAGTCAGCACTAGACCTGACACCAAAGTCTTAATGAGGTCTTAACTCACCTATGGAATAATCAGCTATGGGATAAACATCCTATCCTGCATAGTCTAATCACTTAATACATCTTTCTTATCTATTTGAAGATACAAATGAAAGGTAACTACATGAGTATCTATGCCTGGTCATCCCACCCATTAAGATGAAGGAATACATCAGAGAAGTTAATTAAAGAAGTTAATCCTTCTACCTATTCCAGAAAGTTTCGTAGGCAGGGTAGAGCATTTTTAGAGTGCATTGTTGGGGAAAGATAAAACAAAACTCAGACTCTGCTACTGCTGTTCATGGGTTTGTAATGAGGAGGTTTGCTCACCTTGGCAACCTCACACATGGGGTTCTTCTCTCAAGATCTCATTAGCGTGAGGAGCACATTACCAGACAAGCCAGATGGATTCTTGACCTACTTAATTTCAATTGTGAAAACTTGTTCAGATTTTTGTCTGATTTTTCCAGGCATAGCTGCAAGTGACCTTACAATGTACTATATATTTCAGGCAAATATTTGTATGCAGAAGCAGTGAAGTTGAGGTGTAGTCTTGGAGTCTACTGGGAATAGAGACAACATCACACAAAAGATGAAATAGCAGGGCCTGCTACACTTAGACATCTGTACTTGAAGTTTTTGTTTGACAAAAAATTTCCATAGTAATGTGCAAATGGATTCCTCACATGTTTTTGACAGCATATCCACATTTATCCACCCCTGCTTCCCTGACAGATCGGCCAGGCCAATGGCAGCTCAGTATCCACTGCCTTCTCCTTTATTGCTTTTTATTTCTGGATTTTTATTCTTCATAGTTAGCAGAACCCTGGGAAGGCAGCTGAGTTGCTATGAGAATACCCTTGGCTTGATTTATGAGTAGATTTCATGGGTCCTTCAGCCCAGGGAAGCCAGCTGTGGTTTGGAGACCTCCTGGGCAATGCCAGGGTTGGCATCTGTGGGACACAGCAAACCCAGGAAAGATGAAGGAGGGAGACAAGGGGGAAGGGTCTTCTTCATTAGAGCACGGAGGATCTCCTCAAGGAAACACCCAGCAATGCAGCGGATCATGAGGAGTATAATGCAGTGTGACAGGCAGTGTATTTAGCAGAGGAACTGTGAGTGGAGTCGGTGTGAGGAGCAGTGCCAGGCTCACAGGCTCTCTGCAGCCCAGCGCTCCGGGGGGAGCAGCAGGGCCCCCCCAGCAGCTCTGCCTCTCTCCTGCAGGGCTTCCCTTCAGCTGGAGCCCGCAGAGCTGGGGGCTCATCCACGGGAACACTGCAGCAGTGGCACTGACAGCCTGCTTCACTTGTTAAATAATAATCAGCTCTCAGAATCAGCTCAGAAATGATAAAATAAAGTTATAAAAATAGCATACGGACCATATGTTAGTTTTCATTTCAAAGTTTATCCTTGCTCTAAAGAAGGTTAAATCATATTAATTTCTCTGCAAACAGTCAAGATATAGGAATTTAAAATACCATGAAAGTGTTATCTATAGAGTGCACTCTGGAGTACCAAGAAAGAAATCACATATGCATGGGATTACAGAATACATTTCAAGTCAACAGAGAAGCACATCATACAGTAACTAAGAAACAAACATGTTTTTCTGACTCAGAAAATTGAGTTTAATTTAGTCTTCAGAAATCTGGATCTGTCGGGCCTGTTAGTACTCATGAACAGATGCAGTGAAAGGAGATCAATAGTGCCCTGCACTGCCCGATATGGAAATTATGCTCTGCAAAGGAACAAAAGAGCCAGGTCTGGTGGGAGGAAGGCAGTGCGGTCCTTGCTGTAGCGCAACCCCATGAGTGTGGACACAGCCCCTGCCTGGGTGCGCCTGGTCCCTGTGATCAGAGCTGGGCTGGGACCTGCCGGGATAGGTGATGAAAGGCTGCAGCACTTCCACAGTGAGAGTCAGAGAGACAGGGGGCAAAGGACAGAGTGCTGCACCTCTGAAAACTCTCAGAAAGTTGGAAAGCCTGTGAATTCCTGCTCGGTGTGAGGCAGCTCAGAGGCTGCGAGAGCAGACAATGCCTCTCTGCCAGCACAGCAAGGTAGACACAGCAGGTAGATCCAGAGAGGAACAATAGCATGTGGATAAGAACTTTTTTATGATTTAAAAAGTTAAAGCAAACAAAGTACAAAAGACTCTTATTAAGACTTCAAACACTCCCTCAACACGTAATTGACTGTCATATTTGCCACAGAGACATTTGTGATCACAGCTGGGGTGGGGCCACAGGACAAATTCATAACTAAACTGGCAAAAAAGTCATATTGTGTGGTCAAAATCCTGGAACTACATGCCCTTGGGAAGAATCAGAGAGATTCAAGGGCTCAAACAGTGATATAATTTCTATCCTTACCAACACAACCTCACTAAAAACAATTAAAAATATCACCTTCATTTTCCCGTTATTTATCTGTGACTCTTTTGTCTCTAGAAGATACCAGTGCCACCACACCATATCAGATGGCTGAAATGCACCCCAAGGAGACACTGACCTGCTCTGTGGCCGCAAGGTTATTTTATTATCTCTGTAGCTCTACGAGATACTTAGAGCTGATTGTCCAAATAAGAACCAGTTCTGATAAAACGTGGAAATAAACTCAGTGGGACATGATTTACTGCTGTCATCTGGTTTTCCTGGGGCAAGAGACACAGTTTCCTGAACGCATCAACCCTTCCCTTGGCCAGTGACAGACTCATTTGAAGGGTTCAAGCCCACAACTCCTTGCTCATGCAGTTCCCATGCTTGCCACATATTTTACCATCATGTTTCTTACACGTGCAGCCAGTCTTGACAGATACAATCTCCAGACCTCCAATGGCTGCATATATTGTGCGTATTTTGGAAGGTATGGGAGGAATCTGAAGACACTGCAGCATCTGGTAGTTACATAGGCGGAAAAAGAAACTTAAGAATTACCATATGGGGTTTAGAAGGACTTAAGCTCAAGTTTTGTCCTTCGATGCCTGAGTGCAGCTCTCCACAACTCCCAAGTCAGAAAGATTTAAAAATTGTTTTCCTTTTTGGTTTAAAAAAGAAAAACATACTCATATGATGTTGCAAACAGAACAGTGATGTTTGTTTTATCACAGACTTGGGTCCCCAGCATTATGTGGGGTGTTTCAGGTTAGTCAGGTAGGAAAGCTCTGATGTAAACTCAAATCTTTAGGTTGAATTCTGAGAAGATTTAGGTCACCAGAGATACCTCCCTACACTTCTGAGAACCACTGCACTAGTGGCTTAAAAACAGTAGCAATTCTTCAGTTCTTTATTTCTGAGCACTCAAGAGGAGACAGTTGAGCAGGATCTGCTGATCACAAATTCCTGGGTAACCACTGACTTCTCCTTTGGAACACCTGTAACCGGGAACTGAAAACTAGGATGTGCCAGCTCGGGTTTTTCATAATGTGTTTGTATTATGGTTGCCTTCAAATGACAAGTGTCTGGAACGTCAGTGCCAAAGCAGTCGAGCAGGGAATGTGACAATATGGCAACAGGAGCTGCTAAGAACAAATATTTGGCCGACTCTTATGGGACAAATACGCAAATACCGGGAATTTGCAATTGTCTGTGCAAAACACAGGCCCATCCCAGGCGTGCATGGGAAGATTGATAACTGTCCACAGGTGTTCCTGCTCGGCCATTTGCCCATGGAATTCCCCTGGTTTTGGTGTGCACAACCAAAGGAGCTGCACATAAATCAGGAGTGGAGCCGGGCAGGGGCTGTGTGTCAAATCAGGACCATTTGTCAGTGCAGCCAATTCTACTTATTTTATCGCCAGTCTCAGGATAGTTAGTACTTGTCTTTAAAGCTTGTTTCCTCCAGTACTGTAACTTTGTGAGCCTCTCATATTTCATTTAAAACAAAAACAACCAAAAGAAAGCATGCAGCTTTTATGGTCACAGGGAAAAGCCTGAAATCAAGAACATACCAGCTCTAAAAGTAGAAAGCAAACTGTAAGAATCCAATATGTGTTATTAAAAAAAAATATTAACTCCCCAAGCCACTCATGATTTTTAGGACTGTACTTAAGATTTCTCAGCATATGGCACTGGGAAAGCTGCTATTTTCAAATGCATAATGTTTTATGAACACGTAAGGAGACAAAGCACTGTAGATACATCAAAACATAGGCGAGGAAGGGACCTTCTGCTACGGCAAATGTATTTCTCCTTCCATCACATGTCCAGCCCCGTAGCAGACTTGGACCAGGGGGATACACAATTCTATCTCCTCCTCTCCTCAGCTGAATGTCCTTTTCCTCTCTGCTTTCCCTTGCTCCCTGGACATGCACTCCACAATCCACAGGCACTTCCCAGAACTCCAGAGCAAACTTCAGCCCCTCAACCTACCAGGCTGAAGGCACCAGCACCACAGTGCCCAGGGGAAGCCTCAGAGCATCCTCAGCACCTCAGGCCCCTGGAAGCACGGAGATAGCAGGTAAAACACACCAAGGTGATCCATGTACACATGCAGATCTAACTCTTGTGCATATAAGAACATTTCACAACTAATATAAATATATTAACATAGAAATCTCCCTGTCTCGTTTTGGTTTTCTTTTTTTTTTTTTAAGCCTAGGGTGAGTCACAGTGTTGATCAGATTACCTGGTAAACAGGTTTCAAACTTCCCACAAACTAATATATAGAAAACTTTAAATTAAAATAGAGGCAAGAACACAAAGCCCCTTGAGACTGGGCTGATTTAAGTTCAGGGGATTTTTGTGCTAGAATGTCATTTCCTTCTCTTATCATAAGTAAGGTGTCGAAGCACTGCTAATCACATCACTCAGAGCATGCAGGGACAAACCACTGGGGCCAACCCCCTTGTTTTTCTTTATTTTTTAATGCTGTTGTGCCAGGACTCGTGAAGGCTCCAGGACCAGCCACAACAGTGACTGAAGTTCCCCAGCTGATAATACAAACAGCTGCTGATTCAATGAGAACAAGGAGAACAACTCTGGGCCCAATTTGCTTAGAGCTGGCACCATGCCCACTGGTGCAGTGTCAAATCCAAGAGGCAAAGAAAGGATGCTGAGCTGGCCCCACAAAGACATGCTGACGCAATTCATCTCCAGCTCTGCAGTCAGCCCAGTGCAAGAGTGCTCCTTCAGAGAAATCTAGTTCAGGCTATTTTAGCTGTTTCTTCTCATTAAATGCCCCAATCTAAAAAAGCAAGTGGAAATAGCACACTGGCAAACAGACTGACCACAGAAACATCAGTTATGAATACACAGAGAACAATTTGTTACTAACAGGAAAAGGTGAACCTAGGTTAATATATTACATATTTATGTATACCAAGAAGGCAGCTAGAAATGGGAATTAAATGTTTGGAAATGTTGATAGGAAAAAGTCCAATCTACAGGTTTCAATAGAATTGTTTGGTATTTATATGAATGCTCAGACTCTGTGTCATTCCTTATCAAATGACTCTCTCCTTGTAAATCATTTAAATTGTTACAAATTCAAGTTAAGAATCAAAAGTGTTTCTTAAAGATCCACTCCTTTGATGTAATGTGAATTACTACTCAGAGAAGAAAAAAAAAAGAAACAGACCTAGATCTGTTTGCTGCCTAATTTAGTGCCAGTATAGTTCAGCTGTAATCACTGGAAATAGGATACAAAAGTACGTACACACACACATATGCAGAGGATATCTATATATGTATTTGATACTTCTCTTGCATCCAATCTGGTGATTCAGTACATCCTGCTAATAAACACAGCTCCATGACCATGACTCATCTCAGCTCTGTCTTGTGTGTGTGAGGCAGAAGGAGGGAGGTGAAGGGTGGCTCAGTGATGGGAATGTGCTGCTGTGGGCAGGGCACACAGCAGAAGCAGGAATGCCCTCAGCTCTGCAGCCAGGAAAACTGCCTCATCCCACGTTAGTGGCTTCTGCACTGAACAGATACACATACACACAAACACATATGTGAGTGTGCATATGTGCATCCAACTAACAAGGCCAGTGTTCTCTGAATGAGGAAATCCCCTCACAAAACCTCACATATTCAGCCTCCCAGGTGTAAGATCAGAACAGAAATGGGTGCCCAAACTTTGTTTCTTCTCATCATAACATATGACACATGCAACCAAAAGCAAAAGTGCAGAGTGAGTGTCTCTGTCAGAGGCAGATTCCTTGTATTGGGACAGCCCGCAGGCCTCCTTCCTTGTCCCTATAATCTGTACCACCCACTGCCAAGAGCCACGTCAAGTGACACCAAAATCTGTACATGGCTAAAAGTCACTAGACACATATCAGGTAATTCAGATTGAGAGAATGACTTCTAGGAGGCTGCCAGCAGAAAAAGACATTTAAGAACATCTTTGTATTTAAGAGAACAACAACCCAAACACAAGAATACTCTGAGTCCTGATTAGGATGACTTAGAAATATTGGCCTCAGTATTTCTCCCTGCTAGGGAGGACACTTGGAGGAGATTTCTTTCCAGCACCACCTGCCCTAACACATCAGCACTCCCTGTGTCATAGGAGTCGCATCACAAACCAGGTGTGGCTCAGGTCTTGTCCTCTTTGGTACTCAGAACATCACAGTGGAGGATCCTCATGCTCCCCAAAATCTAGTGCAGAGCTAAAGCCAAACCTCTCAAAGTATTTGCTTTGCATATCTGACAGGTTTGCCACCATACAGCTCAAAACTCACTCAACACAAGATAAAGACAGAAATGAACACTGCAGACTTGTTCACTCTTCTTATCAGAAGTGCATCTTTAAGTGCTGGGCAGCCCCAGCACTGTCCCTTTCAGACCAATCCACCTCCACATGTTCCTGCCAGGAACTGCTCTGCAGAGGCTGTGCCAATCTGTGACTCCAGAAGCACTATTTGTACTGGCCAGTACCAGGATGGTGTGAGAGAGCCAGGGCACCTCTCGGGCACCTTGTGCAATTGAGGTCCATGGTACTGGAACCTTCACTGACCACAACTGCTTTACCAAAGCATGACAGAACATGGCAGCATTTATTTCTGTGCCTTTTCAATGCCAAGCCATCATGAAAGCTGAGGCTTTTAGTTTCCACTTTGGAGCAATGCTAATGCCCAAAAGTGCAAGCATCAAGTTAGACTGAAATGTCAAAGCCTAAAAACCATGAAATATGGATAAGGACCAAGTACACTGGTTGAAGAAACCTGTTAAATCCTGTGTTAGAGGTTTCAATGCATTTACTGCTGCTTGGTTATCTGAGATGCTTCAGTCTCATGACTGGTAATGACTTTACCATAAAAATTGCAGTTCTAAAACCAGAACAGTCCAGGACATTTCTAACACACACCCCTGTCATGGCAGAGCCCATCTTTGCAGAAAGACATAATTAGAAAATCTTGGCATTCTCTCCCTCCCCAACACCAGTCAGTTAGCATTTGTTCTAAATGTACGTTAACAATAAGGCCCATTTTCCTCTAGAACAAGACCCAGGCTTGAGGAATGTTCCTCCTCCTACCCTGACCACTAAAGCATTTGAAAGCTCACCAGCAAATTGCTGGATATGAGACCCCTGATTGCTGTGCCTACACGATTCGTGATTGATGGGTCTAATGAAATTACTAAGTTTTCCTTTCTACTTCTGGCATTAGTCAAGACTTCATGTCCAAAGATTATTCCACCAGACATGTTCCGTGGATGTGATGGGATTAGCCAAATTTCAAAGCTTCTTTTTGACCTCCAGCAGAAAATTGAGCACATACGCTATTGAAGCCAACTGGGACTATAGAACATCAAGTTGATTCATCAAATTAGCTCAAACTGCATGACTGGCTATGGAAGTTGTCAGCTATAAACCTGTCAAAAATCCATCAGCTTTAATGTTAAATAGAGACACAAAGTAATGTTGTTCAGAATTTGACATTTGTTGGACTTATGCCTGCTAAAGGATGCTATCTGCTTTGTTTCCTCTTACAAAAATGTGGAGTCTGAAATGCAGCCTTGAGAGATTGCTGGAGACGAAAGGTAGAAACCTTGGTTGGTAGAAATCCCAGCTTTAACCAAGTAGATATATCAGTGTTGCCTCTATACAGCAATGTGAACTAACAGCAAAATATCTGCAGCACTCAAAGACTCAGAAATCTTTCCAGCAGTTACAATGTGCAAATTTAGCACATTTTACTATTTACTGTAACTGACTTTTAATTAAAAAAATACACAACAAACAGCACAAAACAAATGCATAATTTTGTTTTTATTTTCAATCAAAAGACCGATGAGTTTGGTACAGAACATGCTAGCATAGCTCTGACTGAGTTAGAAATGCACTACCACACCCACCATGGGAGATTGGAACACTGACTCCAGCACCAGGCTGTTCACTGGCTACACACACCAGAGCACAGGGTAACCACATGGAAACCCTGCTCACATCAAAATGGTATGTAAGAATAATGGTAAGGGTCTTGCAACCCTGTCCTCCCTTAAAATTGAATCCATGCTGAGCTCATGGGCTTCCACTCCACACTCAACCTGTTCCCTTGTGCCTGTCAGGATTACAAAGCTGGGGTGAGACATCCCCAAATGTGTTTAACCTGGACTTTTAACATGAGTGCATGTTTTTTTGCTTCCCAGTTTCTGGGTTTTTTGAAATTATGCCTATTTCCCCCAGTAACATACAGACAGGGTAAGTCCCAGGAGGGATACTCAAAAAGACACATCCAGGATAGAAAGTCTACAGGGTTTAACCTACAAAGTCTTTGGCACAAAGATTTTTTTTCTTTGGTGTCTCCAAAATACTTCCTGCACTTTGGGCTAAAACAGGAATGGAAAAAGGGTGCTGAGGGATTGATCAGAGGGGAACTGCAGAGAAAGTGTTAGGCCAAAACCTCAGTGTAAAGGAAGTAACAAGAGGAAATGCTGCTTCTGATGACCAGATGCCAAGTGGCAGTGCTGTTATTCTGTGAGTCCTCTTGCATGAGGGACAATTCGTAGCTCTCAGAAGACATCAGAAAACAGCTTGTGCTTCATAGAACCAAGTCCTGTTTCACCTGCATTGCAGCTGTTCTTATACATCATATCTGGGGGTTTTAAATTTCAGAACCCAGAGAAATGTATCACTTAGAGGAATTTTCCTCTGATAATTTCTGGTCCCTTGTCAGGTCAAAGGCATCGTGTATCTGGGAATTCCAGCCCAAAATGTACAACAACAACAGTGCAGGATGATGTTTGACCCTCAGACCTTCCAGCAGGGGAGCTGAAAACCAGCATCTCCTGCAGGGAGGTGGGATCCCAGGAGAGTGTGATCCTGAGCCCTTCCCCCAGGAATTGCAGTGAGACTCAAATTCCCAGGCTCTCATCCAGACACACTGTTGGAAACTGTGAAGCCAGAGAGTGACTTTCCCCCCTTCTGCAGCTTCAATATATCTTTAAACCAAATCTGCTTTCTTGCATGCCAATTTTTAGCCTGGAGCCAGGTATTAGAGCTGAGTGATAAATCCCTGAAAGGGTGATCACAATAGAAACTCTGACACTTAACACTAGTGGTACCAATCCAGGGAGCTCGGGAGGTATTTTCCCCTGATTAGGTGTTGGCTGTGCATTTGTACAGACTCCATAGGCACAAGATTTATGTAGGACACACTGTGAAAGCTGCAAGTCTGTGACTTATTTGTGACCTCCTGGGAAGTGACTATTTTTTGTACTTTCTTCTAGAGGCTTCATAACCACTAAATACAGCTTCCACAATTGCATATTGTTTTTAAATTGAGCAAAAAATGGCATTTGAAGAGTGACAACTTGATAACTAGAATATCCCCCCTCCCAAACCTTAGACTAAGCTATAATACTGCAAGTGGGACTTGAACTATGATGGGTTTCAGTATTAACGTTCATAAGATTTGTCACTGTCACATCTTGCTAACACTCAGAGCATCTCATTTTCTAAATATAATGTATCACTGTTTAGTGGCTAAAAATGCAAATTACAAAAAATCTAATCATGTTCAAGAAAGTGAAAAAAAATTCTATGATCCTTGAACCTCTCAGCACACACATGACTTAATGTGGGGCTTACTAACTAAGCACAACAACACTGCACAGCAAACCTATGGGACAGCAGCATCAATCGCCACAACACACACTCCCTGTTCAGCACAAATCCCATGGATTTCTAAATGCATCTTTGACTTGGATTCAAGTGATAAAACATGTGAACTTATCCAAAGGAGCAAGAAAAATATCTTCTTAGATCCGATTTCTGATGCTCAAGGTTGGTTTCTATTTTACTTTTCTCTTTTTTCCCCCCACTAATAAGATGTCTGGTATCAAAGGAACAAAAGAAAATATTCGGAATTTAAAACTATCCTGTTAAACTTCAAGCTGTAATATCCTGTAAAAGCACCATGTAGGAACCATTATATCTATAAAAGGCAGTTTCTTTGCTAAGGGCATTCTTGGAGTGCCTCCCCTCTTTAAATCTCAGCTATAGAGGGTTCATTTGTTTAGTGCCCAGCTGAGCAAATCCAATGGTTAATTGATACCAAAAGAAGTTTTCCATGTCCTCTGATCTGCTCCACACATGTTCCTTTCCCTTCCTTTGCTTCATGCTGGTGTTCACCTGGCCAAATGGTGAACCACAGCACTGAGTTACACCGAGTTTATTCTCTTTGTAGGGCTACTCCTCAGCCACTCGAACTCCAAACTGGCTGTTGCAGAGAACAGTGAGTGCAGGTGTGATGGCCAAGGAGGAAGAGAAGAGGACACATGCCCAGGATGGAGGTGTTGGAGTGCTCTCCTTGGCAGCAAATTTGCTGTAACCAGCTGTATTGTCAAAGCATTGCCCTAAACACCTCCCTCCAGGTACAGAGAGAAAATAAACCTGGTGTTCCTTTTTCCAGGGGAGTTCCAGTTACACCTTGCCAGGGAGGTGAGAGAGGCTGACACAGATGAAACTGGGTTATAACCCTGAGTGTGGGGCAGCCCAGTAGGACTTGCTCTTGGACTCACTTGCTGTGGGAACAACTAGAAGGGGCTCTCTGGTAAGAGGTTGGGAAATGCCTGGGAAAAAATCTATTGCAGAAACGCCAAATACTTAATGAGGCAAGAGGGAAAAAGAGTCTAATTATGTTAAGATCCCTTTTCTGCTGTTCTATTAAGGGTTGTAAGTGCATTGTCAGAGCAATGTAAGTTTACCTTAATGTACAGAAGAAACAAGCCTGCCAATCTATATACAGGATCTTGATCACCATGGAACAACTGAGTCTATTAATTACTATATAACTGAATTAACTTCTGGCCAACCAAAAAAGCCCTTTAAAGTGTTGGATTCATTGGTGGATAATTGGTTTGCTATTAAAACATCTCAAGTCCACCCACAAATCTTACCTGTTGTAACTAAACTGCTTAGTTAGGTGTGTTAATGGAAGTTATTGCTGTTATAAATTATCACCAGACATTGACAAAAGAAGTAATACAAGGTGTATTTTTAAAAAGCTTTGGCCAATGCATGGCTGAATGATTGAGTTGGAAAATGAACCATTCCATGGGGTTAGCAAATGATTTTTCATCAGCTAGCAGGCTATTAAGCACACCTAGATAATAAACGGATGATTTTAGCAGTAATTCTACCAGCTTCTCATATTTTCCATTTTAAATTCCATGTTACTTTTAAAGGATTCACACATTACCTTGATTTACATCATAGAGAAGAGAACCAATGATGTCCTTTAATGTCGGAGACTGCATTATTATTTATCATTAAATCCGTCTTTTTTTTGCTCCCCACCTTGAGAAACATTTGACAAATGCCTGTCTGGCTCCAAAGCCAGGGCTCCACTTCCCCACGCAGGACACACCCCGCTAATGAGGTGCAATCTCCTGAGGATGTGGGGTTTGCTGCTTTCTGACTATTTAATGCTGGATCTTGTGCTGGTCATCCTTGCAAATCCCCCTGTCTTCCACAGCAGCTCGTAGCTCAATCATGGGAACTTAAGTTACTGGTAGAAACTAGGGAACCAAATCTTTACACTAATGAGATTATTTGCATGAAATGTTATTTCAGTAAGACAGCCTAGGGAAGGAGTTTGTTCATACTTGATTTTCCACATTTGTTATTAGATTTCTTGCCCAAAAGAACAATTTGGGGAAGCAACTGCAAAGATAGAGGATTGGAACTGATGGTCAGTTCCAATGGAATAGAAACTCAGTTTTAATGCAAAGGAAAGTGGGGTGACAGAGACAGATTAAACAGTGGTTGACTGGCAGCTGTTTCACCACCATGTTCCAGTGTGGCTACTTGCTCTTAAAATTCAAACTGCTACCAGAGGCATTTTTTAGGGTGGGAGAGACACACGGGTTCAGATTCCTCCTGAAAACGCCAACTACAATAGCAAGTATGTCTGTGCCCGCCTGTTGTGTGCATTCTTTTCTTTTAGGGCATTCATAGCCCACTACTCACCACACAATTTCTTTTGTAGCAGCACTCAGAAAACACTGAAAAAGTTATTTAAAGCAAATTTGTTAAATTGGGTTCATGCAAGTTCAGCCTTAGGGGCAAAAGCAGTACTTTCATACAGGAAGGCAAACTTTTACAATAAAACAAAAAGCACTAATATTCACTGAGTCTGGAGTTTCATTACAAAGTGTGAAGTCAATTTATGGTTGAGAGTTTTGCATCAAAAGCAGATGAAACTTGGAAATTTCAAAAGAGTTTGGCCTTGCAGTTTTGGATTGATTCAAACTTCAAATTCAAAATGAAACTGGTAGATGTGAACTTAAGTGGCTGATGCTGCAGAAAATGTTGTGAACTATGTATATATCTATTGCAATTTATTTTCACAAGATTGCATACTTTCCTGGTAATTACAGACCCCTCTTGCATAAGCAATAATTTTCCATTTGAACTTCTGCAGCACAGCCTGTTCTTCTCCTCCTTCAGAGCAGCACTGAACAAAAATGCACAGATTTATCACACCTTTTTCCACGTTAGCCCTTTAGAAATTCACTTGATGGACCACTAGAGAATAAATAACTCACACACTCTTTCATATTTTCCAACATTTTGAAGCTGAAAATCTAAAATTTGTTTCCAACAAAAGGCTTTTCTTGCTCTTCCTGGTGTGATACTTTGTATGGTTTCAGTATTAAGCCCCATTTTTCAAAAGAACAGCAAAATTCATAGTTTCAGGAACAAAAGCAAAGAGTACAGGAGATCTCATGATGCTTTTTGCATAAGTAATCATTCACACCAGTCTCCCCCAGTGCAAATTTCCCCTCCTCAGCTTCTGGGTCAGCTCTTTGCACGGTCAGATTTGCCCTGACCTGGGATTAGTCACTTCTTCTGGGGCTGAATATCCCTAATCTGTAAAATAAATCTGTTGCAAAGTTGCCCAAGTATTGTTTCACAAATACGTCAATGAAGGGTCATCAGAAAGACACTTGGCCACTGGTGTGTCCAGCAGAGGAATGACAGACAAGCCTTGAGCCATCTCATGGCTCTGAGCGAATTTGCAGGACAATTACATGCTCTGGAATTCCCAAGTGTACTTAAGAATTATTGAACAAAGCTAAAACATGTGAATAAAAATGCATTAAGCTAAAAAACATCTGCTCTCCATAAAATGAACTTTTCTTCAGATGAGGAAGGAAAAGAATTCAGTATAAATAAGCATCAGGCATATTTTCAAGGTGTTATGAGTGGGACTTATTTAAATGAAAAGTGCTGTTGCTAAAACACACATGGCTGAAATACTTCCCCCCTTTAACTGAGTAGTTTTCCCACAGTACTTTGGAATTTTACAGAGAGATACACTCTGACACAGTCAGATAAGGTATCACATATGTTTACCTAAACTGTAACCTGTGCCAAATACTAAAAGTATAGAACTGACTTCTGTATTTAGGTATGACATTTGGTACAGCACCAAACAGCAAACTCTGAGCCCACCTGAAACCGGTCCCATGTTCTGCAAGCAAAACCAGAATAAATTATGTTCACACCTTTCAGCAGAGCAGGCCTAAATATGTTTCTTGCTGAGAAATTGCTGGTCCTGGTTGCAATGAAGAGAACTCGGGGTCTGATGGCAGTCTGAGATGCTGTGAACGTCGAGTGGCAGCGCCGCGGTCGGCCGGACCCCACAGCCAGGAATGCGAGTTGACTGCGACACGTGCGACGTGTGGACTCCTGTCTACACCACTGCCACCTGGACTGATAGCTGAATGGCAAATTAAGCCAGCAAATGTATTCCTGAATATTAAACTGACTATTAACCATGAATAAATTCTCAGTGTAACACGCCTAAGGAATTCTAGAAAATGAACTTTTATTGTAAGGCTGAGGAGCTCCACAGGGAGCCCAGGCCACGGTCCTCTGACCAGATCTGGGACTTTACTCCACCAGCCTGAGTGGTTATACTGGGTGAGATGTGACAACTGAATTGCTGTTGCATTTGCTAATATATGAGGTTAGCTCAGGTGGTTAGAACATGGTGTTAAGAACACCAAAGTCCTAGTTTTTACTCTTGTATGGGCCAATCAAGAGTTGGACTTGATGATCTTTGTGGGTCCCTTCCAACTCGGAATATTCTGTAAAATTTCCATAAATGTTGGGTATTTTACACTGATGGCTTGCTTTTACACTGGGCTTTCAGGAGCTGTTTGAGGGCAGAACACACTTGTTTCAACATAATATTATGGTGGTGTGAAGGGACAACGCTGATGAGTACAAATCCTGCCCACACAAAATGGACAATATTTTGTGTTCCCATGG